>NC_073627.1:74794267-76101142 GCF_029407905.1 Bubalus kerabau | reverse complement strand
AGCCCTGGGATTTCTTTGGAGGGAATGATGCTGAAGCTGAAACTCCAGTACTTTGGCCACCTCATGCGAAGAGGTTGACTCATTGGAAAAGACTCTGATGCTGGGAGGGACTGGGGGCAGGAGGAGAAGGGGACGACAGAGGATGAGATGGCTGGATGGCATCACTGACTCAATGGATGTGAGTATGAGTGAACTCCGGGAGTTGGTGATGGACAGGGAGGCCTGGTGTGTTGCGATTTATGGGGTCTCAAAGAGTCGGACACGACTGAGCGACTGAACTGAACTGATGGCTGGTTCTCTTTGCCATACAGTAGAAACTAGCACATATTGTAAAGCAATATACTCCAATAAAATTTTTTTTTAAATGGATAACTAACAAGAACGTACTGTATAGTACAGAGAACTCTGATCAATACTCTGTAACAACCTAAATGGGAAAAAAATTTGGAAAAGGACATGTGTATAGGCACAACTGAATCTCTTTGTTGTATACCTGAAACTATCACAACATTTTTAATCAAATATACGCCATATAAAATCAAAAGCTTTTTTTAAAATGGAAGCAGTTAAGGTTTTTGAAGTCCCCAAAGTATTTGATTATAATAAGCAAATATCAATATCTAACTTCAGTAATTTAGCTTAAGTAAGGAAATCCACTGTGGGTTAAACTTTTGAACCTTGATATTGATAACAAAGAGGTGACAGAATCACGGGATTTATGAGCTGGAAAGCAATGTAAAATATGTATGGCTTCAGATGTAGAGAAATCAAGAGACTTGTCGTATGGGCGCAGAGCTAGCAAATGACAGAGCAATAACTAGAAGCCAAGAATGGACACCACACGTCCAGTGTTTTACAATGCACAATTACAGTCTTTTTACTTTAAATCATTATCTATTGTGGTTTAATATTCTGGAAGATGTTTATAAATTAGTCTTCTATTTTATTCATCCCAGAGCTTAAAAAAGAAAAACAAGAGTTTTAAATATGTTATGATTAAATCTATCAAGTGAAATCCTAGAAAACTTACCAAAAAGTTTTACCAAAATAAAACAGATAATTTTTAACTACTAAAAAAATACTACTCCAGCTGCTAGGCCAGTGGTTTGCTGAAGAACACTTTAGAACACATTATAAACGGTGTCTTGGAATTCCAGAGTGTTTTCACACCTGCTTATAGAAAGAGTAAAAGGATGGAGGGCCTTGATCTTGACCCTGTAACTCAGGAACTCTTGTTTAAACAACATTTGCAGAGGATCTTAGCCACAAGCATAAAAGAGTCTTAGTACAGCCCATGTATCCTGGCCTTTATTTCAACTTTGTAAGGAGTGGCAATTAGTCTGATCAAAGTTTGGAAACTTATTTCTCAACTAAAGCAAACACTGAGAAGTCAGATAGAGCAGGTTTTACACTTTGCCTTTAATATCTAAAATGAAAAAACAGGTGGAAGGGAGAAAGTAGTTCATCTGGGATTTAAAACACTTAATGGTAGTGCATGCATGGTAAGTCGCTTCAGTGGTGCCCAACTCTCTGTGACCTACAGACTGTAGCCCACCAGGCTCCTCTGTCCATGGGATTCTCCAGGCAAGAATACTGGAGTGGGTTGCCATGCCCTCCTCCAGGGGATCTTCCCGACTGGTTTCATATTAAATTGTAACCAGAATGAATGGGTGTGAACTGGCCATTTCTCTTATCTTCCCTGTAATTGTTCAAGGACTCCTTTCCCTTTTCCACTATATTACACTGATTTAGTGGCAACCCACTCCAGTATTCTTGCCTGGGAAATCCCATGGATAGAGGAGCCTAGCAGGCTACAGTCCATGGGGTCACAAAATAGTCCGACAGAATTTATGGACTAGACAACATTGGAGGAAAGAGCAGAGGGCTGGGCGGGGCCGTCCCAAGAAGCCTGCCGTGGTCTCTGCTGCTATCGCTCCTTGCTGCCACAAGGTGTCGCTTTTGACAACCGTCTCAATATAGGCGCTTTGATCAGACCCTTGAGGGAACCTGCCGCAGATTTTCCCAGCAGGACGCCCCACACCTTCAGGACTAACGTCTCCCAAGGGGGTCCTAAAGTTGCAATTCCTTCAGTTTGCTTGCCCAGCCATGTCTCAGATACCAGCACTACCCCCACTGACCCTTGCCGCTAAGAGAATTCATCCCTAGGGGTAAGAAAATTTTTCTTCTTCAGTTCTCAAAACACAAAGGATGTTTTGTAACCAGGGGTTACTTAAATGCATCTTCCCAGGGGAAGTTCCCTCTTTGTCTCTGGGTGTCCTCCACCCAGCCTTCTACGAAGGGAGGCCACCCTCAGGGACTCCAGTGTGGTTCACCCTAAAGCTCTCCTTCAGAAAGCATGCAAAATGATTCCAGGGGCTTACCTTCTCCATTCTGAGAGCGGGATGCCCTCGGAAAATCCAAGATGGTTTCCTGGAACCTTCTTTTATTTATGTATTTATTTTTGAATTTTATTTATTTGAACTTTTAAAGGAGGGTGGGGGGCACAAGTTGAATTTCTGGTCAGGTAACCCACTAGATTATTAATAGGCTCTTTAAGTTGTTATTGAAATAATTGATATTCATCCACTGTTAAAATACGTTGTGAGAAAGCAGCTTCTCAATAAAGAACAGTGAAAAATGATACAGTCCCAACCCCTTTGCCCTTGGTTATAATGGCAAATAGTTATTGCTCAGGGCTTCTCCAATGGCGTAGTGGTAAAGAATCTGCCTGCAGTGCAGGAGATGCGATTTGGATCCTTGGGTCAGGAAGATCCTCTGGAGGTGGAAATGACAACCCATTCCAGTATTCCTGGCTGGGAAATCCCATGGACAGAGGAGCCTGATGGGTTACAGTCCATGGGGTCACAAAGAGTTGGACATGACTGAAGCGACTTAGCACGCACGCACGCACACACACACACACACACACACACACACACACACACACATATATATAATGGTAAATAGTTCTTGCTCACTTCATCAGGGGATAGTGAAGGGATGTTACCTGGATGTAGCTCCCGAACCAGAAAATCTTCAGTTTCTGCCATTTCCTGTTATGTAACCGCCTGCCTTTGTCCACTTAGAGCATCAGCCTGAAAAATACAAAGTACAGAGTGGGGGTGGGGAGGAGTAGACGGCAGAAATTATAAATACAAAACAAAAACTAAAAAGAACATGTAATTTTGCTTACGCTTTGTCTCCCCAATTAGATGCCAAGCTTCTCAAGGGCAATGGCTATTCTACCTTATCTCTGAATCCTTTGTAACAGCTTGTCCACTGTGTGTTGGTTTAAATATGACAAAAGTCCATGTTTGACTATTGATTTTCAGCAATAGTTGAATCCATAGAATTTTTTTTTTTTTGGAGCAAAAGAAATGACTATTTATTGCTGATGGTGCTAAATATTACCACTGTTGGAAGACTGTCAACTTGTTACAATACTGAACATACCCAGCCTTGATCTGGCAGTCATGAATCAGTATTTATACCAAAGAGTTGACAGCTGTGTCCGCATACAAAACTACGCATGAATGTATATAGCGGATTTTTAAAAGAAATTCTTGGAATTTATTCTTTTCGTTGTTACTTTTTATTGGAGTATCATTGCTTTACAATGTTGTTAGTTCTGCTGCACAGCAAAATGAATCAGCCAGACATACACATATATCCCCACCATTTTTTATCCATTGACCTTTAAACTGAAATGACCTGAGATCTTGAAGGCAGCTCAGCCTGAAAAGACAATAAACCTCTAACGACCAGAGCCTTGAAGGTGAAGTTATACAGCTTTGCTGTTTTGGGAGACATCAGCACCCCCATCAGGTAAGCTGGGAACCCCTGGGCCACTGAGTGACACTGAGTCCCAGCGGGTCTCAGCAAGTATCGGGGAGATGGATGGAACATTTGATATTCCTGGGATCCCCTGGAGTTGCTCCGGAGGATGCTGAGCGGGGAAGAAGACATGCAATAACCGTTAGGTTCTCTGGGTCTTCCTCACCACCCCACCCGGCACTGCAATCAGGGAGACACCCCGATTGGGGATTATGTCAGCTCTGCCTCATGGGGATCTGTGGGGGAGGCGGTGGGGGGAGGTACCTCCAAAAAAAGAAGTATCGGATCGAACCTGTCTCCAGCCCTGGGAGACAGGGACTGAACACAGAGGGAGAACTGGATCCACAAAGCCTCAGAAGAGCGAGTGCTGATGTCCTGGAGTGTTTCTGCCTCCACAGATCAGGGAGGATCTGGGGGACACAAGGCGGGGCACCCCACGTGCTTCCTCTCCATTTCTGATGCTGCTGATTGGACTACTCAGCTGCATAATTCAAAAGCAGAGCATCACCAGCCCTTCCGAGATATGCAAAAGCTCAACTGACCTGTCAACCCCCAGTAGACACACAGCCGTTAGTTAGTGAGACTGTGCCTCATTTACGTATCACTCCCAAACAAAAATCGCAGCTCCTCAGTCAGAAGAGCCACTCAGACTTAGTTCGGCTCATGGGCATCAACAGAACAAATGCTTTCTGTTCCTCGTGGGTGTTGGTGAGTGTGGTCTGAACTCTGCTCTGTACACGTTCCTGAGCCTTTGCTAGGAGGTGCCTTATCTCTCCATTCCTCACCTGGGCTCAGACCACCCCAAACTCCTTACAGTCCTCTGAGGCAGGAGAGTCAAAAAGAAACGTGCTCCCCTCTTCTTCCTGGGGAATTCCTACTCTTTCTTCAGCATCTCGTTTGCACATTTCCTCTGTACAGCTGTGTCCTGGTTCCCATTCATTCCCCTCTTGTGCCACCACTGGTCCAAGCACACCTGAATCGTATGCTTGTGATTCTTTCTTTATGTCTGAGCTATTCGAGGTCATGGCTGCATTTGTTTCAATGTTGTATTTCTATCGTGAATGGCAATGATCGATGGTAGTGCTGAATTAATTAATTACAGTGGATGGGAAGCTTTTGATGAGATTCCTCAGCCAAGGGTGTCTAAACACTGAATCTGTTTTTAAACATTTATGTATTTGGCTGCATGGGGTCTTTGTTGAAGCTGCAGGATCTCCATTGCATCATGTGGGAGTTTTTCTTGCAGTGCACAAATTCTCTAGTTGAGGTGCTCAGGCTTCGGTAGTTGCGGTGCTCAGGCTTAGTTGCTCCACGGCATGTGGGATCTTGATTCCCCAACCAAGTATCAAACTCATGTCTCCTGCATTGCAAGGCAAATTCTTAACCACTGGACTGCCAGGGAAGCCACTCAAATTCGTTTTTGATAGGACTGCTCCATAGGAGCTGGGAATGTTTAGCTTGAGGGAAGGAAGACATGGGCTGAAGCAGAAGATGTGGAGAGGACTTTGTGGGGTCTTCAAATACTTAATCTTAGAGTTGAATATAATAGTGAGATAATGCCTGTTTTCAGTGGTGCCAAGAGGGGACAACTAGATCCACTAGGTGGAAAGTATAAGAAAGTACATTTTTGCAGAACATTTCTCTTGTATTCAGAGTTGTCCAAAATGGAACGAGCTCCCTTAGTAAGTAATGAATTTTCTGCTCCTAGAAGTGTCTAAACCTTCACTGTTATGATCACCTAATAACAGCATTGAACTAGACGGGCTTTAAGGCTTCCTCAAATCCCAAGACACCGTGTTCTTGCTTGAAATGTTCATCAGTAAAGCTGGTGGTAGGAGAACTCTACGAGGTTACTAAAATTCATGAGAGTTTCCTGGTTGGAAATGCTGCTGCTGCTAAGTCGCTTCAGTTGTGTCTGACTCTGTGTGACCCCATAGACGGAAGCCCACCAGATTCCCCTGTCCCTGGGATTCTCCAGGCAAGAACACTGGAGTGGGTTGCCATTTCCTTCTCCAATGCATGAAAGTGAAAAGTGAAAGGGAAGTCGCTCAGTCGTGTCCGACTCACTCGCCTTCTCCGGGTTGGAAATGCTAAACCTCGGCAAAACCTAGGCAAGTTATGAGAAAAAATATGATAGCACCTAACAATAACTTTAGATGCGAAACTAGGAATTGACCCCTGGAAAGATATCTGTTGTTTTCTGAAGATGGCAGCTCCATGAGCCATAGTCACACACACAAAATATTAAACGTCATATCACAATGGGCTCTGGAGACAACAAATGTATGGTCCTCCTGGGGTACAGATCCACTGTAGACCTTCGATTGGTTGTGCTAGCCAGTGCCAGGAACAAATACAGAAGATGGATCAGGCTTCCCCGCCTGCCAGTGCAGGGGACACGGGTTCAATCCCTAGGTTGGGAAGATCCCCTGGGGAAGGAAATGGCAACCCATTCCAGTGTTCTTGGCTGGGAAATCCCGTGGGCAGAGGAGCCTGGCAGGCTGCAGTTCATGGGGTCGCAAAAGAGTCGGACACTACTGAGCAACTAAACAAACAGTAATGATAGTCAAAAGGAACACAATCGATAATAACGGTGATTTTAGGTTCATTTTAAAGAGCAAAAGACTCAGAGTCCTTTCTCAAATTATGTTGGGCTCCACTTTCTCCCCCAAAGAGGCAGCAACCGTGGTGTGTTTTGTGAAAACTGTTTCTGCAGAGAAGCAGTTGAAAACGTCCACACGTGTGGCTCACAGGGCAAAGTTTTGATGTGTGGTTTATTTCGCTTGTATTTCAACTGTGCGGTTAGCGTGTAAGTTTTGATTTGAGTACTTATTTACATTCATGTGCAGAGAGCCTAAGAATAGCATCTTTTAAAAGGGACTCTGCATATTTAGCTAGATGTGGGAAGGCTGCACAGCACCAGTTTCCTGTCAAATAATTGTGACTTTTGACAGTTTTTCTTGTTTCTCTCACTCTCCCTTTCCTCTTTTTGTATTTGCGTACACTCTTGTTTCCTTAAGAGAACATAACAGAGGTGACACCAAGGCAGTGGTCACTCCTGTCCTAGAAGAGCTTCCCAGAGTGGAATGAAATCATGTTCTTGAGCCCCTTCTACAGATGTGGACACTGAGGCCTGGAGAGGGGAAGGGGCCTGTTCAAGGTCAGACAGTGAGTCCAAGTTCAGGGTTCTCATCATTCCACCAAGAAACCTCTAATTGGTACTATTTAAACCATCTCTGGAGCTTCAGAGTAAGAGATGGAGAGAACAGTGAACACAAATGAGGGGTTCCCTTTAATGCACGAGGAGGCATTTGGGGAGTGAAGGCTGTTGAGTAGGAGCGAGAGTGGTAGCTTGATGAAATTGGGCTTAAGGACACCAACTGAAGTAGTGCCCTCAGAATAAAACAAGCCAGACTGCCGGGGGCGTTGGGGGGTGTGTGCACGTGAGCATGCGTGATTGTGTGTGTGTGTTGGGGGGGCAGTGAGTAGTTCATTGCTTTCAGTCCATGTCCAGAGCAGAATTTAATGTGTTTATTAAGAATTACAAACGTGTAAGTCTCTTCTCCTTTAGTCTGAATCTCATCCCACCCTCCCTTGCTTCACATCTTTAACCTCTCCCCACACGATTCTTGTTTTCCTTCCATTTCCAGTCCCCGACCCAGCACTCCTCCCCTGCCCCAAGGCCACAGTAACAGGAAAAAAATTAAAATACTTAAATTAGCAAAGTAACTTGAAGGGGCATTTTGATCATTAACGTTGGTTTCTTCCCTACTTTTAATAAATGTGGAAAGTGCTCACTACATAGCGAGCGCTGAGTAAACATGTGTTGAATGACGTGTGTCTTTTAAACATATTCTTGGTAAAATTAATAACGGCAGGAATTATATTCATTCATTCAGCAAACATTTGTCAAGTGTTTACTGTGTGCCAGACACGATTCTAGGGCCTGGGGACACGTGAGGAAAGAAAGTGGGCAAGGTGTCTGCACATCCAGGTTTATGTTCCAGACTGTGAGGGATGCCATGGGGAAAGTACTCAGGATTTGGAGTCAGAATGCCTGGATTGGGGGATCCTGCTCTGGTACTGCAGTGTGACACTAAACAGAGCACTTAACCTCTCTGAGTCTCAGTTTATCCGCATGTAAGATGAGAATAGAAAAAAACGTCTGGAGTTCATTGCGAGGGCCGTATGAGACACTGATGCAAAGCTGGCCTACAGACACTTACATGCGCTCAGTCATGCCTGACTCTCTTTCAGTCCCATGGACTGTAGCCCGCCAGGCTCCTCTATCCGTGTAATTTCCCAGGCAAGAGTACTGGAGTGTGTTTCCCTTTACTTATCCAGGGGGATTGAACCTGCGTCACTCACGTCTCCTGCATTGGCAGGCAGATTCTTTACTACTGAGCCACCTGGGAAGCCCCACAGACACTTATGCACCTGGACAAATGTTATTGACTTTCAGAATATTTGGTGAAGATAGTTTAACAAGAAATCAGTACTAATATTTACCTGGGCAAAGTCAACTTTTGTGGGCAGGGGGAACAGATGCCACCATAAATGATAAACTGACCCCCATTCTTGTTCCCAATGACGAAGCATCTTCAGGGTTCTATGCCCTGGGTAGCATCTTGTCCCCTCCCACAGGGAGGTAATTGAAGAATGAAATAAGAGCAAGGAGCAGATTCTTAAAAATGGAATGTTGTAGATTTATCTCCTCTCTCTTTTTTTTAATGCTTAAATACTTTTGGTGTTGGCAGAATTTCCTAACCACTTTATTGGACATTGCACAGCTCTTCCAAACTGGGTACACTCTGAAGGGACAATTTAAACACATTAGCTTAGAAGCAAAAGTGAAACAAGGGCCATCAGACCCCCAGAGGAAAAGAGTTATGTTTTCAGCATTAATGCATCAGCTTCTGTGTGCAACATTAGGAGCACGGCTGCCAGAGGTAGATTCAGTAGAGGAGGCATGACTTTTTTCAGTCCTTCTCCCCCAGGTGACTAGATAAGTAAAATAAGCAGATATTTTCATTACACACTTTATCAGATTTTACGGAAATGAACTTGAATCCTTTCATATTGCTCGCCCAAGCTTGCCAAACTTAATGAGGCATAAGATGATGTTAATACTAAACTCAGTATTAGTTTCGTATTGATGTATTTAATATTAATGGTGCCTGGAACACCAGTTTTCTTTGGGGAAGAAGGATTGATGACTTGCCTAAGATCACACTGTTATAAAATTCAAACTAAGACCCGATTCTCCAGATTTCTAGTTCATTGGCCTTTACGCAGCCGTAAAATTCACTTAAGTAATGTAAAATCACTTTCCCTCAAGAAATAACTCACTTTAGGAAAATCATGAGAAGGAGAAAAAATGAGTCTCCTACACAGAAAAATTCCAAACAATTTCTAAAGATGCTTCACCCTGAAGGAAAGGGAACTTAATCCCCCCACTCCTTGGGCATGGGCCTCACAGAGTAACTTCCTTCCAAGGGGGACAGGATGGAAAGAAGGGGAAAAAGCGTCGCTTTACAGTAGAAAGACTTTGCAAATACTCCCTCGGCCAGATGACCAAGGTCAACGACAACTGTCGTAAATCATCTTGATGATACGTACCTTTGATGTGATGGGATGAGGATGACCTTTAACTCTCTGATCTTCTACCCGAAACCCGCAACTCCAGTCTCTTTGTGAATCCTACAGAAGAGCTGACCAGGACTCCTCAAAACTGTCAAAGTCATCAAACGCAAGGTCACAGCCAAGAAGAGACATGACAGCTAAATGTAATATGGTGTTCTGGACAGGATTCTTTTTTTAAACAACACCAAAAACATTTTGTATTGGGGAATAGCCAACTGACAACGTTGTGATGGCTTCAGGTGAACAGCGCAAGGACTCAGCCATACATGTACATGCACCCATTCTCGGCCAAATGCCCCTCCCCTGCTGCGGCTAAGTCGCTTCAGTCGTGTCCGACTCTGTGTGACCGCATAGACGGCAGCCCACCAGGCTCCCCCGTCCCTGGGATTCTCCAGGCAAGAACACTGGAGTGGGTTGCCATTTCCTTCTCTGATGCATGAAAGTGAAACGTGAAAGTGAAGTCGCTCAGTCGCGTCCGACTCTTAGCGACCCCATGGACTGCAGCCCACCAGGCTCCTCTGCCCATGGGATTTTCCAGGCAAGAGTACTGGAGTGGGGTGCCATTGCCTTCTCCATCCCCCTCCCCTAGATAGGATTCTAAAACAGAAAAAAGACACTAGATAACAGCTAAGAAAATCTGAATAGAGGATAACCTTTAGGGTTCCCTGGTGGCTCAGACAGTAAAGAACCTGCCTGCCATGGCAGGAGACCCCAGTTCGATCCCTGGAGAAGGAAATGTCTACCCAGTCCAGTATTCTTATCTGGAGAATTCCATGGACAGAGGAGCCTGGTGGGTTACAGTCCATGGGGTCACAAAGAGTCAAACACAACTGAGCAACTAACACTTTCACTTTCTTTTCTTTTCACTGTTCTTCTTTTAGTTAATAATACTACTACAAATGTTGATTCATTAATTATAAAAAATGTACCTTTACTAATGTAAGATGAGAGAGGAAGTTGGTTGTGAATTCTATGGAAACGACCATCATCTCCATTTTTCTCTAAAGCTATTTTTTAATCAATCATAAGTTACAGCATAAATTGCATAAGAAAAACAACTTACCAGATGTCACTTTGCATGCTACAGCTCCAAGATTCCACAAAGACAGTGGCAACCTCTTTGCCTTGGTCGAGGTATGTTGAACCACCTGGGGTAGAGAGTCCTTTGTGGCCCCTGTCATAAGGCCACATTTACACAAGCAGAAGTGAAACTGATTTGCCATCAGAGAGCTATTTATGACAGTCTCCGCCCTCATAAATAGTTACGTACTATTTGCTCCTTTCATTTAAACTTCAGTTGTATGTGAACTGGGGCGCTCATATTTTTCTCTTCCCTATGCCTACACATTAATCATTTTTCCTTTCCAAATGGATTGCAGCTTCCACCCTGCAGTATCCTTTCCTTGAGGATGAGAGTTATTCTGATGGATCTGATTTAACATAAGCAGCAAGGAAAATCACCCCAGTCCCAATAGAGACAAAGTATTGGTTCCCCCGCCCCAAATAGAAGATGACTGGGAGCAATGGATAATATGAGATGATGAAGATAAGCTGATTCTTGATACACAATCCTGAAACTCACCAAAACCAAATGACATTGGGTCATGTGACTGTAGAAATGAATGTCATACAGTTTTAAATAACTCTTTCTGGAACTTAAATTTTATGTCCACATTTTTAAAAACAGAACATAAAAACAAGTATTTTTGAAATGCCATCCAGGAGAAGAAAGCAGAACCTATTCCTCCTTGCTATCACCCAAACAGTCACATCAAGTACAGGGATAAAATCTGTTTTTTTTTTAACCTTCAGCTCAGGTAGTGTTTGACCTTCAAAGACAGAGTCAATCATTACTAGGTACCCCTCAGTAACTGCAATGGCAGCCCACTCCAGTACTCTTGCCTGGCAAATCCCGTGGACAGAGGAGCCTGGTGGGCTGCAGTCCATGGGGTCGCTAGGAGTCAGACACGACTGAGCGACTTCACTTTCACTTTTCACTTTCATGCACTGGCGAAGGAAATGGCAACCCACTCCAGTGTTCTTGCCTGGAGAGTCCCAGGGATGGCAGAGCCTGGTGGGCTGCCGTCTATGGGGTCGCACAGAGTCGGACACGACTGAAGCGACTTAGCAGCAGCAGCAGCAGCAGTAACTGCAGGTATATTTTTAGTCCAAAGTGGGAAAGCAACAAAAGTTCAGAAAGAATGTGGTCTTAAAAATTGCTTGCAACTTTTAGCAAGCTGGTGTGCCTCATCCATTAGAAAACCATAGAAATACCAATATAGAGTTCAAAACAAAGAACATCAACACGAACTACCTTCACTACTGTTGGATTTCTTTGGGCTGAAATCATAACATATGTTCATGTCGTGTGTGCTTAGCTCTCCCTCTACTGGCTGTTTCTCTACTTCAACAGTTACCTGTATTCTTAACCAGAGATACTACTGGTGTGTGTGCATGCTAAGTTGCTTCAGTCGTGTCTGACTCTTTGCAGTTCCCGTGGACTGTAGCCCCACCAGTTCCTCTGTCCATGGGATTCTCCAGGCAAGAAGACTGGAGTGGGTTGCCGTTTTCTTCTCCAGGGCATCTTCCCTTGCCAGAGATTGAGCTCACATCGCCTGTGCCTCCTGAATTGGCAAGCAGGTTCTTTACCACTGAGCCACCAGGGAAGCCCCTAATAGCTAAAATGAACTTTGGTCATTTTTAAAACTAGGTTCATTAAGGTGGCCTTTGATACTATTGGACACCTGAATGCTAGCTCCATTAGGAGTTTGGGCAAACTACCAAGCTGAATTTTCCACTGAACTCACTAGAAACATTGAAGCAACTGAAAGAGAACTTCCACAGAGTCCCACCGTCACACCCAACTGCCCCCCGCCCCCGACATGTATCACTGGCTCTGCCTTCCAGCCTGGATATAGATGAACTCCAAATACACCCCATCTATGGGAAAGACTGAGGGCAGGAGGAGAAGGGGGCGACAGAGAATGAGGTGCTTGAATGGCATCACTGACTCAATGGACATGAGTTTGAGCAAGCTCAGGGAGACGGTGAACGACAGGGAAGCCTGGCGTGCTGCAGTCCATGGGGTCGCAGAGAGTCAGATACGACTGAGTGACTGAACAGTGCCTACAGCCACCAAAAGCTAATCCTTTCTCTTGGGCACCAGATCCCCTTCCTTCTGTCCAACTGCAGGACAAGGTAGATTACTGCCCCCTCTTCATTCATCAGATTTTCAGTGTCCCCTGGATTATTCCCATCAGCATACAAACATGCTGTTACTTATTCCATTTTAACAAACGCTCCCTCTGAGCCTGGCTTCCCTGCCAGCTGCTGTCCCATTCCTCTGTATTTTATGGCGAACCCCCTCAAAGAGTTGTTTCTAAAGCTGCCGTCTCAGAGCTCTCTCCTTTTAATCATCAACCCACTCCAGTTAAGCCTTCACTTCTACCACTCTGTGAAACTGTTTGTGTCAGAGTCTCCGGTGATCCTAGTTAATTTTCAACCCTCCTCTTCGTTGACCCATCAATGGCATTTGATCCAAGGGATCACTCCCTCCTCAACACACATTTTCCCACTCGGCTTCCAGGAACCACGCTCGCCTAGTTTCCTTCCCACCTCCCTGGTTGCACCTCCTCAGCCTCCTTCCCTACTTATTCCTGTTTCCTGGTGATTATAGAATACCCTAAAGCTTAATCTTTGGTCTCTTTTCTTTCTGTCGCACTCTTTTCTTTCTTTTAGTCTCACATCTGTAAGTATCACCCATATGCGCATCGCTCTCATTTGGTACCTCCAGCCCCGATCTCTTTCATGTCTTACAGCTCACAAGGTATCCCAAACACAACACATACAAATTAAGCCCCCATTCCCCTGAAACCCCACTCCACCTACAGTGTTCCCCAGTTCAGCTCATGACAGCTACATCCAGCCCCTCCTACAAATCCTTCCATGTCACCCTTGATGTCGATGCCTGTCTTTCTTCCACACTCCACATCTGGCTGTCAGGAAGCCTTGCTGAAACCATTAAAGCATGTTCAGAATCTGAACATGTCTCACCCCCTCCACTGCTTCCTCCCCTACTCAAGTCATAATCATCTCTGGTCTTGTTCAGTGGTTCTCAAATTTTACTGCACTTTGGGATTACCCAAGAGTTCTATGAAGACCTACATGACCTTTTAGAACTAACACCCAAAAAAGATGTCCTTTTCGTTATAGGGGACTGGAATGCAAAAGTAGGAAGTCAAGAAACACCTGGAATAACAGGCAAATTTGGCCTTGGAGTAAGGAATGAAGCAGGGCAAAGGCTAATATAATAGTTTTGCTAAGAGAACGCACTGGTCATAGCAAACACCCTCTTCCAACAACACAAGAGAAGACTCTACACATGGACATCACCAGATGGTCAACACCGAAATCAGATTGATTATATTCTTTGCAGCCAAAGATGCGGAAGCTCTATACAGTCAGCAAAAACAAGACCGGGAGCTGATTGTGGCTCAGATCATGAACTCCTTATTGCCAAATTCAGACTTAAATTGAAGAAAGTAGGGAAAACCACCAGACCATTCAGGTATGACCTAAATCAAATCCTTTATAATTATACAGTGGAAGTGAGAAATAGATTTAAGCGACTAAATCTGATAGACAGAGTGCCTGATGAACTATGGACTGAGGTTCATGACATTGTACAGGAGACAGGGATCAAGATCATCCCCAAGAAAAAGAAATGCAAAAAAGCAAGATGGCTGTCTGAGGAGGCCTTACAAATAGCTATGAAAAGAAGAGAAGTGAAAAGCAAAGGAGAAAAGGAAAGATAAAAGCATTTGAATGCAGAGTTCCAAAGAAGAGCAAGGAGAGATAAGAAAGCCTTCCTCAGCGATCAATGCAAAGAAATGGAAACAACAGAATGGGAAAGACTAGAGATCTCTTCAAGAAAATTAGAGATACCAAGAGAATATTTCATGCAAAGATGAGCTCAATAAAGAACAGAAATGGTATGGACCTAACAGAAGCAGAAGATATTAAGAAGAGATGGCAAGAATACACAGAAGAACTGTACAAAAAAGATCTTCACGACCCAGTTAATCACGATGGTGTGATCACTCACCTAGAGCCAGACATCCTGGAATGTGAAGTCAAGTGGGCCTTCGAAAGCATCACTACGAACAAAGCTAGTGGAGGTGATGGAATTCCAGTGGAGCTATTCCAAATCCTGAAAGATGATGCTGTGAAAGTGCTGCACTCAATATGCCAGCAAATTTGGAAAACTCAGCAGTGGCCACAGGATTGGAAAAGGTCAGTTTTCATTCCAATCCCAAAGAAAGGCAATGCCAAAGAATGCTCAAACTACCGCACAATTGCACACATCTCACACACTAGTAAAGTAATGCTCAAAATTCTCCAAGCCAGGCTTCAGCAATACGTGAACCGTGAACTTCCTGATGTTCAAGCTGATTTTAGAAAAGGCAGAGGAACCAGAGATCAAATTGCCAACATCCATCAGATCATAGAAAAAGCAAGAGTTCCAGAAAAACATGTATTTCAGTTTACTGACAATGCCAAAGCTTTTGACTTCGTGGATCACAATAAACTGTGGAAAATTCTGAAAGAGATGGGAATCCCAGACCACCTGACCTGCCTCTTGAGAAACCTATATGCACATCAGGAAGCAGCAGTTAGAACTGGACATGGAACAATAGACTGGTTCCAAATAGGAAAAGGAGTACGTCAAGGCTGTATATTGTCACCCTGCTTATTTAACTTGTATGCAGAGTACATCATGAGAAATGCTGGGCTGGAAGAAGCACAAGCTGGAATCAAGATTGCCAGGAGAAATATCAATAACCTCAGATATGCAGATGACACCACCCTTATGGCAGAAAGTGAAGAGGAACTAAAGAGCCTCTTGATGAAAGTGAAAGAGGAGAGTGAAAAAGTTGGCTTAAAGCTCAACATTCAGAAAACAAAGATCATGGCATCTGGTCCCATCACTTCATGGGAAACAGATGGGGAAACAGTGTCAGACTTTATTTTTTGGGGCTCTGAAATCACTGCAGATGGTGACTGCAGACATGAAATTAAAAGACGCTTACTCCTTGGAAGGAAAGTTATGACCAACCTAGATAGCATATTCAAAAGCAGAGACATTACTTTGCCAGCAAAGGGCCATCTAGTCAAGGCTATGGTTTTTCCAGTGGTCATGTATGGATGTGAGAGTTGGACTGTGAAGAAAGCTGAGTGCCGAAGAATTGATGCTTTTGAACTGTGGTGTTGGAGAAGAGTCTTGAGAGTCCCTTGGACTGCAAGGAGATCCAACCAGTCCATTCTGAAGGAGATCAGTCCTAGGTGTTCATTGGAAGGACTGATGCTAAAGCTGAAACTCCAATACTTTGGCCACCTCATGAGAAGAGTTGACTCATTGGAAAAGACCCTGATGCTGGGAGGGATTTGGGGCAGGAGGAGAAGGGGACGACAGAGGATGAGATGGCTGGATGGCATCACCAACTCGATGGACATGAGTCTGAGTGAACTCCAGGAGTTGGTGATGGACAGGGAGGCCTGGCATGCTGCGATCATGTGGTCGCAAAGAGTCGGACACAACTGAGCGACTGAAATGAACTGAAGAATCTTATAAAATACTAATGCCTGGCTGCCACCCCCTTGATATGTTGATTTAATTGGCACAGGGTGTGACCTGGGCACTGGGATTTTTCACCCCTCTCTAGGTGATTCTCACGAGCATCAAAGTTTGGGAATCCCTGGCATAGATGTGATAATAACCACCTAACTGATCTCCCCACTTCTGTGCTTCCTCCCTACAATCTACTCTCAACAAATAGACTTAAAATTTTTTTTTTATTCATCTATTTTTTGCTGCACTGGGTCCTTGTTGCTGCACACAGGTTTTCTCTAGCTGTGATGAGCAGGGGCTACTAGTTGCCGTGTGCAGGCTTCTTATCACGGTGGCTTCTCTTGTTGCGGAGCCCGGGCTCTAGAGCACGCGGGCTCAGTAGTTGTGGCGGATGGATTTAGTTGCCCCATGGCATGTTGAATCTTCCTGGACCAGGGATCGAAACTGTTCCCTGCATTGTCAGGATTCTTAACCACTCGACCACCAGGGAAGTCCAGAGGTAATTTCAATTATAAATTACATTATATTTCTGCTAAAAAGCTCTCCAGTGGCACTCCACATGACTGACAGGAAAAGGCAAAGCCTATGCACTGGCCTACAAAGTCTTACGTGAGCTGCAGGGTCCCCCACCCCACCCCACCCCACCCCACCCCATCACCTCTCTGACCTCTATTGCACTTCCCCTCACTCACTGCTCAAATGCCAGCTACCTCCTTGCTTTCTGTGAACACATCAAGGATCTTCTCACCCTCGGACCTTTACACTAAGTATTCCCTCTATTTGAAAGACTCTTCCCCCAGATATCCGCATTATCAAATATTAGCTCAAATATAGCATTCTCAATCATAATTTAAAACCTCCAGCTTCTTTCTCTTGTGTGAGGTTAAGAAGTGATGAGGTAGAGGATGGTGTCTTCAGATAAGGAAGATTGGGGAAAGGGCAGAGTTGGAGTAAAAGTGTAGTTCCTTTGGAGACATGTTACGTTTCTGATATACGTTACACACACAGATCTGACACAGTGTCAAGTAGGGGAGGAGCTGGGGCTGGACTACAAATATGGGAACAAACAGATGGTATTTAAAGCTTTGGTACTCTGGGGATCACTTTGGGGGAGACAATTTTAAGAAGCGACCCCCGTGGAATACCTATATTTTGAGAAGATATACAGGAAGATTGAGAAAAATTAGAAGAAAAACTAAGAGTTTTTCTTGGAGGGTCCTAGAAGACTTTCTAGGTAGCTAACGTATGTCACTTGGTACTAAGATGACAATAAGGACAGATACATGTTACTGAATTTGTCCTGATGGACAATCACAAAAACTGACCAGGAGAGTTGCAGTGTTATGATGAGGCCAAAGACTTGGAGTTATCTCAATTCTGGTGCAAAGTAAGAGAACTGGAAACAGCACATATTCATGTCTTCATGTGTTAATAAGAGGGTTCTTTCTTTTTTAAATTTATGTATTTATTTGGCTGTGCCAGGTCTTAGCTACAGCATGCAGTGTCTTTTAGTTGCTATCTGAGAGATCTTTAACTGGAGTGGATGAACTCTTAGTTGCAGTATGTGGGATCTAGTTCCCAGACTAGGCATGGAACCTCAGCCCCCTGCATTGGGAGTATGGAGTCTTAGCCACTGGACCACCAGGTAAGTCCTAATAAGTGCATGCCTGCATGCTCAGGTCGCCTCCAATTCTTTGCAACCCCCCTTTCCCTGTGGACTGGGCCGCTAGGCTCCTCTGTCCATGGGATTTTCCAGGCAAGAATACTGGAGCCATTTCTTCCTCTAGGGGATCCTCCTGACCCAGGAATCCAACCCGGATCTCCTACATCTCCTGCATTGGTAGGCAGATTCTTTTACCAATGTTCCACCGGGGAAGTCCTGTCTCAGTAAGAGGGGTTCTTAATTTCTGGTCTATGAATAAAGGAGATCATGGATGGGTTTCAGAAAACCATGATCCCAGGTCCTGCCTCCAAACTCTACAAAGCTGTCCGTGTGCACGTCTTTCTGGAGAAACTTCCGAAGCTTTCATGATGGTTATTGATACGTCCCATTTGCCTGAGACCAGAGTGATCAACTGGCGTCCAAGTCTGGACCTCACAGCGTTACTTGACTGCTGCATGGTCTCTTCCAGGCTCTAAATCTAGTCTCTTCCACACTGGCGGGCTTGTCATCACTCTATTCCCCCTCATATTCCCGCGGACCTAACGCATCCTAGGCTCCTCCACCTTATTTAGACACCATCCACATCCACCCTCTTGTTTTGGCTCCCTGGCGCAGCCTCTGTCCATAAGCTCTGTCCGGTAGCTGTACTGCTCAGGTCAAGGTTTCTAATGCCAGAGCTGCGGTGGCGTTCGGATGCTAGCATCCTACAGCCCTTTGACCCCCGGCTGAATGGCCTCAGTAGCTCGGCTCCGTCTTCCAGGGGCTCCGGGAGCCGCCGCAGGAAGACGGGGCGGACCCTTGCACTCGTGGTCTTCTCGGGACAGCTTTACGATATGTTTCCGTCGTTTTACGACAGGACAGGGTTGCTTGGTGGCTGTCAATTTCCCCCGTGGTCCGAGTAGATACCTACATTTTCTGGGGTGGCGGCTGCTACGACAGCGGAGAGATGAGGCAGAAGCGCAAAGGTGCGACGGGGAGAGGGAACGGGTGGTGGAAGGGAAGGGGCGAACCCGGGCCATCAGATGCTGAAGTCGGTTTTTTCCGCGGGAATCTGCTGCCTGCCAGTCTCCCCACCACCTGTGGTCAGTTTGTGAACTCGTCTCTCCCTGCTACTGTGCTTTTTAAACCGGCCTATCCTTATTTTTCCTTTTTGGCCATCACTTGGTGTCTTTTGCATAAATGATAAAAGCTCTGCTCCAAGAAATTTACGTGATCGATGGATTTAACACGGTCTCGAACTCTTAATTTGCTAAGATTTTACTACACATTTCACGTCCTTTTTGATTTGAGATTGTTTTAAAGTTCTAAATGTTTTTTTAAAAAGGAAAGAGAAATGCCGAGTTATTCTTGGAATTTGTGGGGTAATTAGGCAGTTGTTCCCATTTGTATTACCTCCGGAGTTAATTACCTCCTGAGCGTGGAGCGATTTCATCTTTAGTTTTTCAACCGGATAGAGTCAAATTTCAAATATTTTCTTGCAGGTTGTAGTGATCTCTGTAAACTCATTTGAGAAGTCGGTCTAATGGTAATGATGGTTATGATAATCCTAGCTACCGTTTATCGAGCTTTTGCTAATAATTCTTATGTGGGTATCATCTCCAGATTACAAATGAAGAAGCTGAGATCAAAAGAATTAAGTAATTTTCCTAGCCCAAGATTATATTTAGGAAACAGAACCGAATTGGTTGGTCAGGCTGTTTCTACGAATCCCCCAAACCAACAAAAAAACTGCCCTTGATTACTATGCCTCTTGGCATCAGGTACTCCAAATATCCAAATTACCTTCAGTTGCTTTGTGGGCTCAAAGACTGCTTGCCCCTAATTAGTTAGTCATCTTCTCCCTCTAACTTGCTCCTCTATCTGTAGGCCAGACAGCTTTACTTTTAATTTCATCTATCACCAAGCCCTGCTGGTTCCTACAGAAATTGCCTCTTGCAGTAGTTTATCCTCATTCTAGCCACCATTCCTCTAATCCACCTTCACTGAAGAACTAATATTCGAATAATAGACTTTCACATGTACATTATTTCACTTGGTTCTTGCACTGGTCTTGTGAAATGTGTATGTATTATCCCAATTTTGCCAACAAGGAACAGGGAGCTCAGAAGGCATTGATCTTCCCATTACAACATAGCCAGTAGGATTTGGGAGCTAGGGACTGAGTCTGTCATCCAAGTGTTCTGCTTTAAATCTTCTGTGTTTTTTTTTAAACAAAGTTATCTTTCAAGAGCCTTTTACTTAGTATGCAGATTATGTGTATTCTTTCATCTTCTGAATCGTTTTTTGTATGCTCATTTTCTGTAGTGTATTTTGTATATAGTTGACCCTTGAACAACCCCCGGGGTTGGAGGCACTGCCCCCACCACCATGCAGTTGAAAATCCAAATACTGCTATCTCTGCCTCAAAAGCAAAGAAATTGACAAATGACTCACGCAGGGGCAGTAAGCTCACACAGTTTGGATAGCATTAGGACTCAAATCCTAGTTCTTTTGTTTCCACATATTGTGGTCGCTAATTAAACAAAAGCTTTTCCCCACACTTAAGTTAATTTAAGGATCTGAAAAATACAGGTACTGTATTTATTGAGAAAAAAAACCCAACTCATATAAGTGGACACACACAGTTCAAGCCAGTGTTCAAGGATCAATCTGTACTTATTTTCTTTAAACACTACTTTGATCTTTTTACTCCCAAACTCAAGAACATATAATTCTCCACTGTGTATTGTATCTTTTGTCGAGTAGCCAGTGTACCCTGTAAACTGATTTTACCCAACCCTGTCAGAAAGGCTTCCAGTTTGGCAACACTTTCATATAAACGTGATCGGTAATTCCTATACCTAACATTGTTCCTTCTGGATTGCCCTCTGTTTTGCTTGTCCAAACCCTGCCCTTTCTCTAAAGATATCTCTGATTTCCTCCATGAAGACTTTTCTTACTAATTCACTTCTGTGGATAATTTTCGATACACCGAAGAGCTGTCCAAATGTTTTTAAATCTTTATCTCCATGTATGCCTTGTTTTACTGTGTTTAGCTTTAATGTACTTCACAGATACTGTGTTTTGTTTATTTATTTTTACAAATTGAAGGTTTGTAGCAACTCTGTTGAGCAAGTCTGTCAGTGCCATATTGCCAACAGCATTTGCTCAGTTCACGTCTCAGTCATGTTTTGGTAATTCCACAGTATTTGAGACTTTTTCACTGTTTCTGTGTGTGTTATGGTGCTCTGTGATCAGTGATCATTGATACTACTATTGTAATTGTTTTGGGGTCCCACAAACTGCCACGTAAGATGACGAACTTAATCAATAAATGATGTGTTCTGACTGCTCCACTTTTTGGCCATTCCCCCATCTTCATCCCTCTCCTCGGGCCTCCCTGTTCCTTTAGACAATGAGGACTGATAAATGCTACTGAATTAGGCCAGTTAGTACCCCTACAACAGCCTTCAAGGGTTCAGGTATTAATAAAAGGCAGGGTTCACTTTAAATTAATAGCTGAAAATGATTAAGCTTAGTGAGGAAGGCCTGTTGAAAACTGAGATAGACTGAGTGCTAACTCAACAGCCAAGTTGTGAATGCAAAGGGAAAGTTCTTGAAGGAATTTGAAAATGATATTCTAGTGAACTCATGAATGATAAGGAAACAAACCAGCCTTATTGCTGATAATGGAGAAGGTTTTGGGATCTGCATGGATCAGCCAGCCACGGCATTCCCTTAAGCCCAAGCCTAACCTAAGACAACGGAGAAGGCACTGGCACCCCACTCCAGTCCTCTTGCCTGGAAAATCCCACGGATGGAGGAGCCTGGTAGGCTGCAGTCCATGGGGTCGCTAAGGGTCGGACACGACTGAGCGACTTCACTTTCACTTTTCACTTTCATGCATTGCAGAAGGAAATGGCAACCCACTCCAGTGTTCTTGCCTGGAGAATCCCAGGGATGGGAGCCTCGTGGGCTGCCGTCTATGGGGTTGCACAGAATCGGACACGACTGAAGTGACTTAGCAGCAGCAGCAGCAGCAACCTAAGACAAGGCCCTAACTCTATACTTCTGTGAGGGCTGAGAGAGGTAAGGAAACTGCAGAAGAAAGGTTTGAAGCTAGCAGGGCTCACTTTTGTGAAGTTTAAGGAAAGAAGTCGTCTGTACGGCATGAAAGTGCATGGTAGAGCAGCAAGTTATCCAGAAGATCTAGCTAAGATAATTCATGAAGGTGGCTGTACTAAACAATAGATTTTCAGTGTAGACAGAACAGGCTTCTATGGGAAGAAGATGCCACCAAGACTTTCGAAGCGAGAGAGGAGAGGTCAGTACCTGGCTTGAGAGCTTCAGAGGGCAGGATGACTCTCTTGTGGCTCAGCTGGTAAAGAATCCGCCTGCAATGCAGAACACCTGGGTTCGATCCCTGGGTTGGGAAGATCCCCTGAAGGAGGGAAAGGCTACCCACTCCAGTATTCTGGCTTAGAGAATTCCATGAGCTATGTAGTCCATGGGGTCACAAAGAATCAGACACGACTGAGCGACTTTCACATCACAATGCAGATGGTCTGGTGGCTCTGATAAAGAACCCACCTGCCAAGGCAGGAGATGGGGGTTTGATCCCTGAGTCGGGAAGATCCCCTGGAGGAGGAAATGGCAATCCACTCCCCTATTCTTGCCTGGGAAATCCCATGGACAGACGAGCCTGGTGTTTCAATAGAGTAAGATACGACTTGGCGACTGAACAGCGACAAAATGCTTATTTACCATTCTGAATTATGCTACATCTTCTCTGCCTGTGCTCTGTAAATGGAGCAAAGTGTGGATAAACAGCGCACCTGTTTACAACATGGTTTACTGATATTTGATGCCCGCTGTTGAGAGCAGAGCCCTCTAAAGTATCACTGCTCGTTGTTGATGTGTCTAGTCATCCACGCGCTCTGGTGGAGATGTAGGAGATTAACGTTTTCATCCCTGCTCACACAGCATCCATTGCACAGTCTCATCCAGGAGTCATTTCCACTTTCAAGTCTTATTATTTAAGAAATCCATTTAGGCTCTAACTGCCATAGCTTGTGATTCCTCTGATGGACATGGACAAAGTCAACTGAAAACCTGGAAAGGATTCACCATTCTCGGTGCCATTAAAAACATTTGTGATTCATGGGTAGAGGTGAAAAAAAAAAAAAACTACGTTAATAGGAGTTTGGAAGAAGTTGCTTCCAACCCTCATGATGACTTTGAGGGGTTCAAGACGTCAGTGGAGGAAGTCCCTGCAGATGTGGGAACAGCAGGAGAACTAGAAGTGGAGCCTGAAGATGTGACTGAATTGCTTCAGTGTCACAGAAAACGTTAATGGATGAGGAGTTGCCTCTTACGGGTGAGCAAAGAAATGGTTTGTTTAGATAGAGTCTGCTGCTGGTGAAGATGCTGTGAAGATTGTTGAAATGATAATAAAAGCTTTAGAATATTAAACTTACTTGATAAAGCAGCAGCAGGGTTTGAGGCGATCAACTCCAGTTTTGAAAGAACTTCTACTGTGGGTAAAATGCCACCCAATAGCATTGCATGCACAGAGAAATTGTTCATGAAGGGAAGAGTCGGGATGCAGCCAACTTTCCCTGTTGTCCTATTTTAAGAGATTGCCACACCCACCCCAGCCTTCAGCATCCACCACCCTGAGCAGCTGGCAGCCTTCAACATCAAGGCAAAACTCAACACCAGTAAAAAGAGTATATTTGCTGAAGGCTCAGATGGTAGCTCAGCTAGTAAAGAATCTGCCTGCAATGAGGGAGACCTGGGTTCGATCCCTGGGATGGGAACATCCCCTGGAGGAGGAAATGGCAACCCACTCCAGTATTCTTGCCTGGGAAATCTCATGGACAGAGGAGCCTGGCGGGGTACAGTCCGTGGGGTCGCAAAAAGTCAGATACAGCTGAGCAACTGAGCACCCACGTAGACCTTGTGACTGTTGAGTGCCCATAAGCAATAGGTTTTGGTGTTTCCCAGGTGACTCTGGTCAAGAATCTGCCTGTAGGTTGCAGGTTGCTATTGCGGGACATGTCCACAAGGCGGCAGCACGTTTCCATGCCTCACTCTTGTTACTAAGGTAAGCAGCATGCATGCTAAGTCGCTTCAGCAGTGTCTGACTCTCTGCTACCCCACGGAAGGTAGCCCGCCAGATTTCTGTATCCATAGGGTTCTCCAGGCAAGTATACTGGAGTGGGTTGCCATTTCCTCCTTCAGAGAATCTTTCCCACCCAGGAATCGAACCTGGGTCTCCTGCAGCTTCTGCAATTCAGGGGGATTCTTTATCGCAGAGCCACTGGGGAGGCTTGGGGAAATTCCTGTTATCTCCGTGTAAATTAGAATGCTGTGTAGCGCTAGTGGTTAAGCACCTGCCTGCCAATGCTAGGAGACATAAGAGACTTGGGTTCAATTCCTATGTCGGGAAGATCCTGTGGAGGAGGAAAACCCACTCCAGTATTTTCGCTTGTGAAATCCCATAGACGGAGAAGCTTGGCGGGCTACAGTCTATGGGGTCGCGAAGAGTCAGAGACAGCTGGGCAGCTGAGCGCACACGTAGTCTTTATGAATATTCAGTGCCCATAAGCAATAGTTTTGGGGTTTAGCCAAGTGGCTCAGTGGTAAAGAATCTGCCCGTAGGTTGAAGGTTGCTATTGCGGGACGTGTCCACAAGGCGGCAGCACTTTCCCATGCCTCACTTGTTAACTAAGGTAAGCAGAGCCTTGGGGAAATTCCTGTTCCCTCCTTGTAGATTCGAGTGCCCTGGCGCCAGTGGTAAAGAACCTGCCTGCCAATGCTAGGAGACATAAGAGACGAGGGTTCAATCCCTGGGTCGGGAAGATCCCCTGGAGGAGGGCGTGGCAACCCACTCCACTGCTCTTGCCTGGGAAATCCCATGGACAGAGTAGCTTGGTGGGCTACAGTCCATGGGGTGGCAAAGAGTCAAGACCGGATTGAAGTGTCTTACATGCACACCCATGCCAGAAGAAGCCACCCAGAACTTGTGTCTCTCATTTATTTAAGGCATATAGCTATTGCACACTTAGCAGACTATAGTACATTGTAAATATAACTTGTGTGTGCACCGGGAAGCCAAAATATTCATGTGACATACTTTATTGTAGTATGCCCTTTTTTGTGGTCGCCTGGAACCAAACTGCATGAGGTCTGCCTGTATTTTTTATCACCTGAAGCCCCTTTTTCCCTCCAAATAAATTCTTACGCAGAACTTCAATATATAAACAGATGGAAGTGAAGCTGCTTGGGTTGAAATGGAGAAAGGGAACTTCCCTCTTCCCCCACCCCCCACTTTACCTTCCTCACCACCAGCCCTGTCTGTTACATGGCCCCTTGGGCACCTCTGTAGAATACTGAAGGGTTGAGTTACACGGTTTAGAAAGCGTTAGCCTCCTATTATAAATGGACTTCTTTCAAATTGTTTATGGTAGCTGTGTCTTAGGAAATTAGAGGTGGTTTGGCACAGTGGGAAAAAGCATGTAAGTTGTGAGGGAAAGGCCTGAATTTGAGTCTTAACCATGTCATTTACAATGACGTCTTCAGTTCAGTTCAGTCGCTCAGTCGTGTCTGACTCTTTGCGACCCCATGAATCGTAGCACGGCAGGTCTCCCTGTCCATCACCAACTCCCGGAGTTCACTCAAACTCATCATCATCAAGTCGGTGATGCCATCCAGCCATCTCATCCTCTGTTGTCCCCTTTTCCTCCTGCCCCCAATCCCTCCCAGCATCAGAGTCTTTTCCAATGAGTCAACTGTTCGCATCAGGTGGCCAAAGTACTGAAGTTTCAGCTTTAGCATTAACTTGCCTTAATTATTCACATCTGTGAAATGAGAAAACAGTGCCCACCTTCCAGTGTTGTGAGGTCTCAAATGAGATCAAGTAAATGGGAGGGACAGGGCTTTCTCGTCTTGCCCCCTCTCTGATGACGTCGCTATCTTTAGACACCAGCTTTCTCTGCAGGCAGGAAGTGTGCCTGCTAGCAGCTCCCAAGCTGAAATCTCACAGCTTTTACCACTGGAAAGGGGCTGGTGTCTTTTTTTTTGCCTTGAATAAAAGCTCAGATTGGCCCCCGCCTGAATAGGTGCCCATCCTTGAACCAGGCAAGTGTATTTGCGGGCAAGGGGTGGGTCGTGCCATGTCAGCTTCTGCTGTTGCCTCTTAGGTGAGAAGGATGGCCTCATTTGCCAGGAGAAGGTTGCAGTGCTGTTTCGACTGAATCTTAGAGATGCATTAAAGTCCCTAGGCAAGGCTAGACCCCTGCCTTTGTATTTCAAAATAGTATTACACTGCTGTGTGATTCTGCTTCTGGGGACACCTGGGTTTGAGTTTCAACTTCACCCCTTGGTCACATTTTTATGGGACAGGCAAATATTCTTGTTCCATCCACCTCCCTTTCTTCTGAGAATCAGATGAAGTAAAGCAACTAAATGGAATCAAAAAATCTGGAGATGAAGGGAAGCTATTTTAACTCCTTTGGTTCTTTCCTGTGTAATTCGTTTTTTTTCCTTCCTGTTTGTCTCTGCTCTTCCCTGTATCTATCATGCTTGTCCTGTATATGCTTCTAGAGTGAACCCTTCCCGTATGTAGGGGAACTCAGGTTTGTTTTTAAATTAAAGGTGCAAGACATATGGCTAAATTGTAAACAATAAAGGTTCACCATCTGGTAACCTTGAGCTATTATTTCAGCATGATTGGAATGATTTTGGAAGGAAAACTGCTAGTAAATACAAAAACGTTTGCTGAATAATGTGACTTTTTACGTTGTCAAATCTTATCTTTCTAGGCGACCTCAGCCCTGCTCAGCTAATGATGCTGACCATAGGAGATGTTATTAAACAGCTAATTGAAGCTCACGAACAGGGAAAAGACATCGATCTAAATAAGTAAGTGGAGGGTCTTCCCTGGTGGTCCAGTGGTTAAGACTTGGCCTTCCAAGGCAGGGGGTGTGGGTTTGATCCCTGGTCGAGGAGCTGGAATCTCACATGCCTAAGGGCCAAAAAAAAAACCAAAAACATAAAATAAAAGCAATGTTGTAACAAATTCAATAAAGACTTTAAAAAATGTCCACATCCCCCAAAAAGTCTAAAAAATAAGTAAGTGGATCTATAAAAAAAAAAAGAAGGTAATCTTGTTCTTGGGAAGTATTAGTAGATCTCTTTCATGCATGCAATTATCAAATACTACCGGTTCCATCTCGTGTTTCATGTTTTAATTGAGAATTTAGTGTTCTGCCCTGCCCTGTTGATTATGTATGGCAAAGTTGCCTCAGAGCTTAATATTGCTAGTAGCGTCTAACATTTCTTGGGCGCTTACTGTAGTCAGGTCACTGTTAGCGGTACACTGGACGAATTAGCCCAGCTGACCCTCTCAAACGCTGTCTGAGGTCAGGACTTACCTCACTGGACAGATGGGTGCCCCGAGACAGAGAAGGTTACATAATTTTTCCAAGAGTGAATAAGTGGTAAATGGCAGAGCTGAGATTTGGAATCAGACCGTCTGTCTGCAGAGCCCGTGGTCTGTCCTGCTGTCCGTCTCTCTTCACGCTCCTCTCGTTCCGGTCCCTCCGCTGAGACGCAGGAGGTGGCGGCTGGCTCCCAGGAGGACCCTCTCTGGGCCTTTTGGCGTCATCCAGCCCTTCCCCGCTTCAGAGCCTCCCGGACACGTCCATCCACTTCCTCTCCACGGTCAGGTTCAGCTTGGACTTGGCCACATCGTCAAATAAGAGCGGTCTCTCCTCTCTGCGTCTGTTTATTGACTGTGTACCTGTTATATAGATCTGCTCTAGCGATCTGCTCCCCCATCCCCAGGCCATCAGTGGTCTAGTCTCTGTTCACATGACGTTTCTCTAGACCCTGTCTAGAAAAATTACGTTTTACCCTTGCTTTGAAACATTGTGCTTAATCAACGTTGGCTAAAGAAATCAATGTTCTTTTTTGCTATGGAGACATTATATTTTATTGATTTTTCTACCATGTGTTGAACTGATTTTTTTCCCCTATTTTTTTCTCGGCTGTACCCATAATTATACAAATTTTTTGTTTCTCGTGAACGTTTCTATGTCTTATATATTTTTGTCATTCTTTTTAATTTAGCACATCTAAAGCTAAAGTTAGCATCTTCCTCAAAACCAGCCGATACTCAGATGGCCCCTTTGCCAAATCGTTTTAACCTTCAGCCAGGCTTGAAACTGTAGCGTCACCTTTGAATCTTTTTCCTTGGGTCCAGTTCAGGTCACAATTTTGCCTACTCTGTCTTCATTATAACTCTCTTCCATGTTCACTACCAACTTCCTCATCCATTCCTTTTTATTTTTTACTTTCTTCTTCCAGTTTTATTGATACAGTTGATAAGTAGCCCTGTTTTAAGTTCAAGATACACAGTATGGTGATTCAGCCTACACATTATGAGATGATTACAGTAAGTTTAGTGAACATCCATCCTCTCTCTCATATTGATACAAAATTAAAGAAATAGAAAAAAAAAATTCTTCTTCCCTTGTGATGAGAACGTCCAGGATTTACTCTCTTAGCAACTTTCTTTTTTGTTGTAATGTATATACTTTTAAACTTACTGTTTTGCGTTGGAGTGAAGCCAGTTAACAACGCTGTGATGGTTTCAGGTCGACAGCGAAGGTACTCAGCCGTTCATACACATGTGTCCGTTCTCCCCCAAACTCCCCTCCCATCTGTGAAGCCTACGCTTTTCTGTCCCTATTTTCCATGAATGCCTCCCCAGCACACACTGAGTTCGTCTCGAACGCTGTAAGCATTCATGGTTGGGTGTGTGTTCTATTACGTATGTTTTTATTATCAGCAGACTTATTTTTGTGCATGCCTGTCTGCAAACATAGAGCACGAAACAGCTCTGCCTTACACTTCCTGACGTCCCAGGTACTTAGGTAGTCTCTTGTACCTCTTAGGAACTCAGTAAACATTTGTTTAAACAATTTGCACACCTCATAGTATTTCTAGATGGATTAAAGTGACTGTGGGATTTGGCTAGCAGCCACAAAGAAAAGAAAAGTTGGTACAATTCTAGAAGAAAACAAGGAACAGTTTTTCTTCTACAATTATAGAAGAAAACTAGTTGGGATAAAGGTTATTTTGGGGGGTGCGAATAGGGTTACAGTCAGGAAGGCACACAGGGGTCTTCTGAAATGGTGATCATGTTCTTTTTCTTGGAATGTGGTTACAAGAGTGATTGTTTTATAATTGTTAAAGTATATCACATGGTTCATTGTTCTGTTCTTTAGGTAATATTTTATATTAGAAAAATATTTTAAATGCTTTAAAATATATATATGTTGGAGTGGCCAATGAGTTCGTTTGGGTTTTTCCATAACATCTAACAGAAAAACCCAAATGAACTTTTTGGCCAACCCAATACTTTATTTCCTGTTCAGGTCTACATAGCTTTGCGTTTGGTTGTTTTGCTTTTGGGCCTGAGACCATGGCTTGCAACCAGTCATGACTACTCCCACCCCTCCACCCACCCCCAAGACTTTGCAACGTCTGGAGACAGTTTTGGTTGTTACAGCAGGGAGAGGTGCCCATCGAGGCCACGTGCATGTCTGATCATTCCACAGTGTGCTGAGCAGGCCCCCGTCAGAGGGTTAACCTCATCCCGGATGCGTGCTGCAGAAGCTGAGGGGGGATCGAGTCCTCTGACGCTGGAGCCCTACCTTGAACGAGACCTCGACTATGTCACTGTCCTGGGTCCCGTCCCCTGGTCATCTGGCGTCCTCTCTGGTACCCCAGGGAACAAGAAGTGGATTTTGCTCTCCTGTTTCCCTGACAGCTACAAGCGTTAGAGCCACTCTTGTCGTCTGGTGAGGGGATACAGGAGCCGCAAGGATTGGTGACATTGTTCATAGGTTATTCTTCTGGTAGCTTGTCCTTGGAATACTGTGACCTTGATCATGTTGGATGCTCTACTTTCAGGGTGAAGACCAGGACAGCTGCCAAATACGGGCTCTCGGCACAGCCCCGCCTGGTGGACATCATCGCCGCGGTCCCGCCTCAGTATCGGAAGGTCTTGGTCCCCAAGCTGAAGGCGAAACCCATCAGAACTGCCAGTGGGGTGAGTGATCGATTCATCACGTATTGATTGTGTATCTGTTGGGCTACAGATCCCTGCCTACACGTAGTGAGGTGGAGGTGGGCGATTTGAATTCATAAAGTCCTCTTGTGGTGGTGTGTGCTGCAGTGGAGACACGTGCAGGATGCTCAGAGAGCACCAGGGAAGAGAGTCACTTAGAGGAAAAGATGGTGGTTGATTTTTAGTGTCTTTAAAAGTGGGGCTTCCCAGGTGGCTCAGTGGTAAAGAACCTGCCTGCCAATGTAGGAGACATGGGTTCGATCCCTGGGTAGGGAAGATGCCCTGGAGAAGGACATGCAACCCACTCCAGTATTCTTGCCTGAAGAATCCCATGGACAGAGGAGCCTGGCGGGCTGCAGTCCATGGGGTCGCAAACAGCTGGACGCGACTGAGCACACACTCACGGGGCATAGGGTGGTGAGGGGGAGGAGGTCTTTAAAAGTATAGACTGAAACTTGGTGACTACCAGAAGATGATAAATATTGTTGGCCACCTTAAGCTCGTGGCTTATAACATAAAGGGTGTTTTGAAAAGTTAACTGACAGTGCAAAGTCATTATATTAATACATATGGTAACTGTGAACCAGTTGACACCATTCAGGAGGGTGTCCAGAAGACAGAGATGTCCCTACAGTACAAGAAAGTAGGAAGGACCCAAGAGGGGGAAGTGCGGCGCCTGACTGACCCAGAAGTGGTGCTCGTGTAAGCGGAGAAGAGCAAGCACAGAGTCGTGGGAGCAAGGGGCAGGAATTAGGGCACAGATGATGTAAGAGGTGTGTGCAGGGGGAAACCACAAGTGTGCCAGGCTCACCAGGGCTGGGCTTCACTTTGGAAAGCGGCAGGACTTTGGGGTGAAGTGTTAGTGTGGCATCTGCTTGTCAAAGATCTTAAGTGAAGGGAAGTGAACGTCGCTCAGTCGTGTCCGACTCTTTGCAACCCCATGGGCTATACAGTCCATGGAATTCTCTAGGCCAGAATACTGGAGTGGGTAGCTGTTGAGATGTTCCCAACCCAGGGATTGAACCCGGGTCTCCTGCATTGCAGGCGGATTCTTTACCAGCTGAGCCACCAGGGAAGCCCAGATGTCCCACAAAGAAGCCAGATACGAGGAAACTAAAAGATTTTTGAGAAGGGGAGTGATGGGAACCAGATAGATTTTTCAGAAAATTAATTTGGATACAAGATGTAGGGGAGGTCTTCCCTGGTAGCCCAGTGGTTGGGAGTCCGCCTGCCGGTACAGGGGACATGAGTTCAGTCCCTGGTCCCGGAAGTTCCCACGTACCGCAGGGCAGCTAACCCCGGGCGCCACAACTCCAGGGCCTAGAGCCTGGGAGCCGCAGCTGCTGACGCCGTGTGCCTGGAGCCTGTGCTCCACAACGAGAGGAGCCACCGCAAAGAGAAGCCCGCGCTCACTGCAGCTAGAGAAAGCCTGCGTGCAGCAATGAAGACCCAGTGCGGCCAAAATTGAAAAGAAAAAATGTTCTTTAAAGATGGAGGGTCAGTCGCTTGGAGACAGAGAGACCAGTTGGAATGCTCTCAGTTTGAGCTAGGCATGAAGAGCCTCAGTTGAGGCCAGGCCTCCAGGATAACCAGGATGAGTGTGAAAGACACAGGGTGGGCTTTGGGCCCTCCTCAGACTTGGTGCCCAGAGTCGAGTCCTTTATTCCCCGTGTGAACTAAGTTCAGTCTGTTCCTTGGGTGGGGCTATCGCACTTCTCCTGCTTACATGACCTGCCAGGTAGCCGTCTCTCCTGGACCACATCACACTTGTGACTAATTAAACCCCAGAACCTTTGCACAGAGTGTACCATCAATCCCAGTCTCTTCTCTGTACTTAAGTGTTGGGGTTCGTTGGTTGGTTAGTACCGAAGTGTAGAAGGCTTTCGGAAAAACGAATAGTTCCAAACCTCCTCTTTACATTCTCCTTCCTCCTCCCTTACCCAGGGCGATGGCTTTTAAGTCTTAGCTGATTTCTTGTCATTTACTTCCATATCCCTAAATAATGTGCTCTCAGGATAAATCTTGCATTGTCAGTTTTCGGCGTTATGCACGGACTTGCCATCATGCGAGCAAAGGCTTGTCAACCTCTGGGCCTGACAAATGCACCTGGTTTCCACGATTCCGTTCTCTGTCCTCCTCCTGGCTCGAATCACCTCTTTTCTTTCTCTGAGAGCTACTCTTGTTCTGCTTGTCTTTAAAAATGGATATCTTCTGCGGTCCCAGGCCCACTGTTTTTAGCGCTGTACACACTTTGTTTGGGGATCTCATCCATTGATGTCTTTTGTTTTTTTTTTTTAATGTGGATCATTGTTAAAGTCTTTATTGAATTTGTTACAACAGAGCTTCCATTTTATGTTTTGGTTTTTTGGCCTCGAGGCATGTGGGATCTTAGCTGCCCTACCAGGGACTGAACCTGCACGCCCTGCATTGGAAGGCAGAGTCTTAGCCACTGGACTGCCAGGGAGGCCCCCCTGATGTTTTTCAACACTGCCATATGCTGACTCCCAGCTCCAGCCTTTCCCCAAACTTCATGTCCACGTCATATCGCCTATTAGACGTCTCTCCTTTGACTGCCTGTAGACCCTCCAGTATAGCAAGACCAGACTTGCTTGCTTGCTCAGACTTGCTCTTTCATCCTTCTTGACCACCTTAGTTCATGGTGCCCCCATCTGTTTGGTTTCCAAATGATGTGAAATGCGTTGTCCATTCCTTCCACCATGGGTAGGAATGTTCTGACCTTTATTGTTTCTTATTTTGGAGGTTATTGGAGTCATTTCATAACAGGCCTGCTTTGTCTTAGCTACAGCAGATCCACCAGAGTAACCTACTAAAAATGTCAAGAGCACACAGCTAATTGTCATCCCCTATCTGTTGTGCCTCCTAAACTCCATGCTTTTATCCCTGCTGTTACTGTTGTGCTTTGTTTTTATTTTTTTATAGAGCTTTAGGCTTACAGAACAGTTGAGCAGAAAGTACAGAGTTCCCTTGCACTTCCTCTCCCCCTCCCCCAGGTTGCCCTATAATCGATGCATCAATTGTTGTTGTTCCGTCACTCAGTCGCATCCAACTCTTGGTGACCCCGTGTACTGCAGCTCGCCAGGCATCACTGTTCTTTACTGTCTCCTGGAGTTCACTCAAACTCATGTCCATGGAGTCAGTGATGCCATCCAACCATCTCATCCTCTGTCGTCCCCTTCTCCTTCTGCCATCAGTCTTTCCCAGCATCAGGGTCTTTTCAAGCAAGTCAGCTCTTTGCATCAGGTGGCCAAAGTATTAGAGCTTCAGCTTCAGCATCAGTCCTTCCAATGAACACCCAGGACTGATCTCCTTTAGGGTGGACTGGTTTGATCTCCTTGCAGTCCAAGGGACTCTCAAGAGTCTTCTCCAACACCACAGTTCAAAAGCATCAATTCTTTAGCACTCAGTCATCTTTATGGTCCATGTCTCACATCCATACATGACTACTGGAAAAACTGTAGCTTTGACTGTAATGCTATATATATATATTTTTTAATATGCTGTCTATGTTTGTCATAGCTTTCTTCCAAGGAGCAAGCATCTTTTAGTATCAGGGCTGCAGTCGTCATTCATGGTGATTATGGAGCCCAAGAAAATAAAGTCTGTCGCTGTTCCATTGTTTCCCATCTATTTGCCATGAAGTGATGGGACCAGATGCCATGATCTTTGTTTTCTGAAGGTTGAGTTTTAAGACAGCTTTTTCACTCTCCTCTTTCACCCTCATCAAGAGGCTCTTTAGTTCCTCTTCGCCTTCTGCCATTAGGGTGGTGTCAGCTTTATATCTGAGGTTATTGATATTTCTCCCAGCAATCTTGATTCCAGCTTGAGCTTCATCCAGCTTGACATTTTGCATGATGTATTCTGCATAGAAGTTAAATAAGCAGGGGGACAATATGCAGCCTTGACGTACTCCTTTTCCAGTTTTGAATCAGTCCATTGTTCCATGTCTGGTTCTAACTGTAGCTTCTTGACCTGCATACAGATGTCTCAGGAGACAGGCAAGGTGGTCTGGTATTCCTCTCTTGAAGAATTTTCCACGGTTTGTTGTGATCTACACAGTCAAAGGCTTTGGCGTAGTCAATAAAGCAGAAGTTTTTCTGGAATTCCTTTGCTTTTTCTATGATCTGATGGATGTTGGCAATTTGATCTCTGGGTCCTCTGCCTTTTCTAAATCCTGCTTGAATGTCTGGAAGTTCTTGGTTCATGTGTTGAAGCCTAATTTGAAGGATTTTGAGCATTAATTTGCTGGCATATTGAGTGTAGCACTTTTTTTTTTATTTAAAGGATTTTATTTCTCCAGATAGGAAGGCTACAAAGTTATATCTTTAATAACCAAAATTTTATATAATACTTCATTCTTCAAAACAGCCAGACTTTTGAGCTCTGGACACCAGGTTACACAAAAACCCAAACCTTCATGCTTTCTCAGTAAACGTACATCTTTCTCAAGAGGCCTTGCATGCTAACTCCACAGCTGAAATTCCTGTTACAGGACTGAACCAAACTGAAATCAGGCTGCAGTCAATCTGCGTAGGCCCTGACGTACACGGGGCTCTGGTCCACTTCTCTCCCAGTCCTGGATCCATCGTGGTCCATTCAGTGTCTGTTTACTGCCAACGTGAGCTCCAGAGGTCAGGAGACTGAAGGTTGTGCGTGTCTACACGTGGTTCCTTGGAGCCCCAGCAGGGACCCCTCCTCCAAGATTCATTCTGTACCATCTGATCTGAAGATTAATAACACTGAAAAGAGATCACCCTGGTACCCACGGCTTTGTTTAAGAAACACAGCATCACAAGCACTTTGAAGCCCCTTGTGTTGCGGTCCTCTCCCATTTTCGGAGATAACTGCTCTCCAGAATTTCCTGTGAATTATTTCACAGTTGCTTTTTTATTAATCTTTCTTTTATAGATTGCTGTTGTGGCTGTCATGTGCAAACCCCACAGATGTCCACACATCAGTTTTACAGGAAATATATGTGTGTGAGTATGATGATTTTAATAAGTTGTGTATGTGTGTGCATTTTAATTGATATAGCAAGTCCTAGAGCCTTGATCAGTGCATGCTGGTCATATTTAAAACTTTAACTATTAAAGATTCATAAGTCAGTTCTTTGAAATAAGCAGCCATTAATAGGATATTTCAGTGCTTTAAAAATAAAACATATAAAGATTTTAATTTGTTTCAATATACAGTACATAGGTTACAGAACTCAAAAGAGTAGATAGTCTGTTAACTTGATAAATGAAACATGGAAATATGAGAAGCCTGAATTCCAAATGTCAGAAATTTAAAATGAATTTGGATCAGCAAAGTATCCCCAAAAAGTTACCCTTATAAATAATCTTTAAACTTCTTAAGCTTAGATAATTAGAAAAATTAGAAGAATATGCATGATTCTAGATAGTAAGATCAGTCGGGAGAAAAATTTTCCTAAGTGTAGTTACCAAGAGAGCACTGTGAGTATCAATCCAAACTAGGAAAATGTAGGCACTGTTATTTGCCCCTAAAAGCTTAAACTTCTAAAGTGATAGTGCGTTGATACACGATATGTGTTTTTCTCTTTCTGACTTGCTTTCCCCTGTATGACAGATTCTTGGTCCATTCAGATCTCTACAAATGACCCAATTCTGCTCCTCTTTATGGCAGAGTAATATTCCAGTGTATAGGTGTACCACATCATCCTTATCCATTCATCTGTCACACGGAATCTAGAAAAATGATACAGATGAGCCCATTTCCAGGGCAGGACTAGGGATGCGGATGTAGAGCGTGGACATGTGGACACCGCAGGAAGGAGAGGGTGGGGCGGGCTGAGAGAGAGGCGCTGACACACGTACACTAGCGTGTAAAATAGCCCGCGGGGAGCTGCTGCATAGCACAGGGGCTCAGCCCGGTGCTCGCTGGGGACCTGGAGGGGTCGGGTGGGGAGGGAGGCTCCAGGAGGAGGAGCTGTGTGTATACATCAGCTGATTCACTTCATCAGATAGCAGAAACTAACACCGCCTCATACAGCAACTACACTCCAATAAAAATATAAAATGATAGCGGCTGCATTACTCTGAAAACTACTGCAATATTGTTCCTTTATATGTTTACCTTTTTACTTGTTAGTAGAAAATGTAAATATTTGCAGAGAGCACAAAGGTACAATCTTCTGTCAGGATTTGAAAATGAAGCTGGTTCAAGCGGGATTTTATGGAGACTGCAGGTCCCTGAACTGGACAGTGGAGCTGAGTTCTGAATCTGACACCCTCACCCTTTTGTTTTATTGGCAGGTACTGCCCTGGCGGACCTGATTCAGATTTCGAATATTCCACCCAGTCTTACACTGGATATGAGGTAAAGTAATGTGAGGCTGACTGGAGGAGTGTTATGTCATACTTTACTTAGCATAAGCTTTTACAAGTACTGGCTTTCTTAAAATTTTTCTTTCTTATTTTTTTCTTGATTGCACAAGTTACTCATTCATGAAACATTTGCCAAGTGCCTCTATATATTGTTCCAGTCACTGCAGAAATACTTACCTAAGTGCTTATTATGAACATATGTCAACACTGTTCTAAATGCTTTACAACTTTAAATCTTCCAGCAGCATTTTGAAGGTAAACACTATTATTATCATAGTTTTATGGATAAGGAAACTGGAGCCTAGAAGGCTTTCACAATTGGCCTGGAAGACACATCCCGAATGTAACAGGGCCAGGCCTTGAATTCTGTGCACCTCACCAGGATGTTTTCCTGCCTCTGCAGCCATGGAAAAGACAGGTCAGGTCTTGTGGAATCTGCATTCTAATAAGTGGAGGGTAGATAGTTATGAAGGAGAAGGCAATGGCACCCCACTCCAGTACTCTTGCCTGGAAACTCCCATGGACGGAGGAGCCTGGTAGGCTGCAGTCCATGGGGTCTCTGGGGGTCAGACACAACTGAGCGACTTCACTTTCACTTTTCACTTTCATGCATTGGAGAAGGGAATGGCAACCCACTCCAGTGTTCTTGCCTGGAGAATCCCAGGGACGGGGGAGCCTGGTGGGCTGCCGTCTATGGGGTCGCACAGAGTCAGACATGACTGAAGCGACTTAGCAGCAGCAGCAGATAGTAATGATGCTGGGAAAGACTGAAAGCAAAAGAAGAAGAGGGCAGCAGAGGATGAGATGGTTAGATAGCATCACGACTTAATGGTCATGAGTTGGAGCAATTTCCAGGAGACGGTGAAGGACAGGGAAGTCTGGCATGCTGCAGTCCTTGGGGGTCACAAAAAGTTGGACATGACTTAGTGACTGGACAACAACAAAACATTAATGAAACAAATGAAAAAATATCAGGTACCAGTTGAAATGGGGAGCAGGGAAGTAAAGTCAAGTAAGATATAGGAGAGGGTGACTTCAGCTTTGGTGGCTGGGAGGGGTGACGTGGTAACTGAGCCCCGAATGACAAGAAGAAGGCTTTCAAGAAAATCAAGAAGGAGCATCCCTAGCAGAGAGAATAGATAAAAGGTGGAGCCAGAGTGAGAATAATGGTGGGGCTCTGGAGCAGAGTGGGTGAGGGGAGAATGAGATCTGGGAGACAGTGACACAGAGGGTTGTAAGGCAAGGCAAGAAGTTTGTTATATTGGGCTGGCCAAAAAATTTGTCCAGGTTTTTCCGTAAACTGTCAAGGAAAATCCCGAGTGAACTTTTTGGCCAACCCAATCGGTGTCACGTGCAGCCATCCAGGTTTAAAGCAGAGGAATGGTATAATCTAGGCAGGTTTTAAGAGGCCTTTGATGGCTCTTGCGGGGGCAAGAGCGAGAGCAGGAGGCCAACAGGCAGGCTTTCCGAGCAGTCAACCCCTTCAGAAGAGGCCGGCAGCCAGCAACCTAAGTGACTTTTTTTATCTTCTTATGTATGGTTTTTCATTTTTTCCCTTTTTTTTAATAGATCAAATTGTAAAAATACAGAAAGAAATCTCTCAGTGAAAAGGCTCCCTCTCATCACTTTCCCTGGCCACCCCATTCGGCTGCAGCCCACTGAACAGTCAGTATCATCCCTTTCCTGTTCACCAGCATAGATGTTAACAGCATAGAGATATAAAGGCAATTCATCTTCTGTATCCTGACTTTGTACACAGCAGGTAGTCTGTCAAGACCTTGCCTTTCTCATTTAACAATGTGTCTTCAGGGAACATTTCCTTTTTATTCTGTTTATTTATTATTTTTGGCTGTGCTGGGTCTTTACTGCTGCACACAGTCTTTCTCTGGCTGCAGTGCACAGGGGCCCCTCTTCATCGTGGCTTCTCTTGTGGAGCACAGGTTCTAGGCACGCGGCTTCAGTAGCTGCCGCATGAGGGCTCAGTAGCTGGGAACATTTTCTACCAGAACATTGTTTGGTGGCTGTTGACCTTTGTATGATAGCATGAAGACTTCATGTTAACCCATCATAGCCTATGTTGTAATTTAATGATCTGGCTCAAAGGTTATTTTCTCAAGGAACTCTTTTTGAATATGTGTGCACACCTCTGTCTAGAGCAGCAAAACAATTTGGTGACCCTGGGGATTCCATCAGCGTTTACACAAAACTATAACTATGACCCAGGGAGCTGCCTGCTGTTGAATGAAGACCAGCCGGATAATCTTCAGGTCATTATTTACAACTGAGGAAGGAAGGAAGGAGCCCAAGAGAATTTTAGTTTTTTATACAACCCTTTTGAAACTACATCTTATTTTTAATTCAATGTGGGCATGACAGGATATTTTTCTTTTTTTAGCCAACCTCCATGCGAGCTATCCGTGCCAGGTATGACCCTTACCTGCAGACAAGACACCGGATCGAACAGGTAAGGTTTTAAAAAGCACTTTTTTTTACATTAGATCTTTATACTTAGGAGGTGCTGTTGCTTGATTTGAGTTGAACCAGAAATAAGAACTGAAAGAATATTTCTCTCCTTCATAAGTTTTTAATATCCCATCTGAAGGAGAGGACAGTTTTGCAGTTCCTAGCAGGGTCAAAACCACCACTTGCTTTAAAGACCGTATTATTTTCTGTAAGGACTTGATAGTCTCTCAAGTTCTTTGAGTTTGTAGAAAGTCATGCATGTTATGACAGTTACCATGTGTGGCCGTGTGGAAGGTCTTAGGCAGTAGGTGGGTGGATTGCATTTTAGCTTCCATAAGCCAAGTGAGATGTATAGTGGCTGCTTTGCTGGGGTGAGAATAGAGAATTGCCTACAGGGGAATGAGGGGCTCATGGGAGCCATGGAATTGTTCTTTATAATAGCGGTTGTGGTGGGTACACAACTCTAAACTCATTTAATTGTACACTTAAAGTTCATGGATTTCATTGTATGGGCTTGGCCAGAAAAGTTGCAACATCTTATGGGAAAACCCAAACGAACTTTTTGGCCAACCCAATGTATAAATTATATCTGAATATAACTGATTAAAAAACAAGTACTATGTCAGTGGCCTTGCTGTGTTCAAGAAGTCTGAACATTCATTTCATTTTAAACTTGTCTACTTTAAAACAACGCAAGCACTGTCCGTAGTTTTTATAGTAACATCTAGTCAGGCAACTAGACAGACTGAAAGGGAAAGTAACACGTAACAGAAAGTCACTTCTGTGTTCAGTTCTTTTTTAGCCATGGTATTTAATTTATTTAAAATGTGTCAGCAGAGCTTGAAAGGTGTAACCCATACCAAAAAGGAGTATGGGTTCTGGAAGCAGTAGAAAATACCAGAGAGCAGTGATTCTTTTCCCAGCTGTAAGTGTACTAGAATCACCTGAATGACTTTCTCAAAACACGCGTCACGTTTCGCCACTGGAGTTAGGTGGTGCTGTCTGATTTAGGGTCCAGGCAAGATATTTTGAAAAAGCTACCAGGAAGATTTAACTGTGTACCCCTGGGGAACGACCACAGATGGAGGATTCTTTTAGTGTTGATAGCTATATACACATATATTTGTATGTGTTGCACATGCATGCACATACGCTTATGTTTGTGTAAGAATTGACATATGTATTGGGTTGGCCAAAAAGTTCATTTGAGTTTTTCCATAAGATGTTATGGAAAAGCCAGAGTGAAGTTTTTGGCCAACCTACTATAAGGATGTATGTATTTATAAGTTGCTATTTTCCATTTTTGGAAATAAGTATTCAAAAAGATAACTTTTTGCTCATATTAAGTGAGGATATCCTCTTTACTTAGTACATTAGAGTTCATAATTTGTAGTCCACTTGACTGAGTTTTTCTCAAGCCTAACACCTGGCAAGAAATCGAAATACCTGTTTTTAAAAATTAGAATCTTGACTTGTTGTTGGAAACTGGAAAGATCTATATCATTGTGTCCCCACGTAGAGGAGATATTATATTTCAGACTGATTTTTCCCCCCACCCCTGAAACCAGGCTGAAAAGGTGCCACCTGTATCCAGAATCTTCACGATTCAAAACTTTTAAGTTTTCATTTGAAACTGCTTTCTTAGTGCTGCTTTCTCATCTGGTGTTCCCTTTCTTTCCTTTGCATCAAGTCCTGGTTATATTGCCTATGGTCTTCTTCGTCCTCAGTGCTGACCCCAAGGTCTTGCATAAAATACATACTGAGGGGCTCCCCTGGCGGTCCAGTGGTTAGGACTCTGCCTCCATTGCCAGCGGACAGGTTCAGGCCCCAGTCAGGGGGCTAAGATTCTATGTGCCTCCTGGGCAAAAAAGCAAACATAAAACAGAAGCAGTCCGGTAACAAATTCAGTGAAGTCTTCTTAAAAAATACATAATCAAGAAAGATTTGTTCATTCTATTACAATGTATACAATTATATCTTGTGTGATTATATTTGCTGCTAATTTATATCCTCTGTATTTTTGAATGTTCGCTTAACTCTGTAAGTTGACATCAAACTTTTGATTATTTTAAATTCTTACTCTTCCTTCTTATTTGAACCGTAATTATTTTTCTTTCAGACTCTGGAGCCTATTTTCTTGAGTCCGTAGAATTTGCTCAACATGTTTGCTTCTCGTTTTTAAACTGTAGTGATGAAAACACTGCCAAGTAAAATTAGAAAATTTCAGTAAGCCACTTAAGAGTAGCTGACTATACCTTGCTAATACTGACAAATTTATGTCTTTCAGTTAAAACAACTTGGTCACAGTGTGGATAAAGTGGAATTTATCGTGATGGGTGGAACATTTATGGCCCTTCCAGAAGAATACAGAGATTACTTTATTCGAAATTTACATGATGCCTTATCAGGACATACCTCCAACAATATTTATGAGGCCGTCAAGTAAGAAATCCTTACTTTATCACATTCACCTGAGTGGTTGTTGATTCATCCTCCTAGCAGCAGTCTGTGAGAATTCCTTCTGCTCTATGTCTAGCCTCCTAGTTCTTTGGGGGACAAGGGGAGAGGTTTTCATTCTTTTTACTCGCATGGTTTTCATGGGTTGTATGGTTAAATACATTTTTTCCAATTTTACTGAGATGTAGTTGACATACAATACTGTCTACAGGTGTACAGCATAATGACTTCACTTATATTGTGAAATGGTGACCACGGTAAGTTTAGTTAACAGGAATCATCTCAGCAGTCCTGGTGCTTGTTGTTACTGCTATATTGTGGGGAGATGGATTATGTTTTTTAAAAGTGACCGTGGTCCATTGGCATTAGTATTCTCACAAAGTCACTGTGCAAAAGAATAAAAAGAAAGGGGGAAAAAAAAGAAAAACAACAAAACATACAAAATCGAGGCACAGATCTTTTCAGCCTTAGGCTGGTCTAAGCTGCAGGAGTGGCCTGGATTGCAGTTGGTGAGCTCACCCAGAAAGAGCTCGGGCAGTACTTTTAATCTGAGACAGTGAGCTGCTATAAAATTCACAGAACAAATGACTATTATTTAATAGTTACTGTTTTATGACTTACTATCTGATGAGTGTTGAGTCATTTCTGTTTGTGAATGGGATCGTTTATTCGTTTCAAATTCTAGTTGATAAAACAGAAGACAGCTATGCTTTCTTTTGATACCTCCTGTCTCCATTTTTAATGAGAAGAAAACTAAAGTTTCTTAAGTTTAGTGATTTTAGAAGGGAAAGTCTTAAAATAGTTTTTATTTTCAGAAATTTCAGGGACACCTGGCTAAGCTACCGGGCTAAGTACTCTGCCTTTAATTACTGAACGTTAATTGAAGGCCCACTAGGGACCGTGCTCTGCCTGGGGTACCGGGAACAACACGGTGAACAAGACAGATGCTGTCCTTGCCCTGGCGGTGCTCACATTCTGCTGGTTCAACAGATAACAGACAGTAGGTGCCGTGGTGGAGACAGGCTGCTGTGTTGGAGAAAACGTAGGCTGATTCTGCACGTGACCTGGTGATGTTTAAGCTGAGATCGGAAGTATGCGGAGGAGCCAGTCAGGCCAGGCGCAGAAAACAAATAAGACAGAGGCGCTGAAACAAGGAAGAAACCTGAGGTGTTCCTCAGAGAGGACGCAGATGTGCCTAGATTCTAGCGAACCAAGGAGCAGATGTCATGAGGGGAGCTTGAAGGTTGTGCTGGATGTTGAGGACTTAAAAACATTGGAATCAGCAGTAGGAAGTAGGTGAATGGTTTGAAGCCAGAGAGTGACGTGTTCGGGTTTGTAGGTCTGAAGGCATCCCGGTTCTTGCGTGGCAAGTGGATTTGAGGGGTGCCAGAGCAGAAGTGGTAAACCGGGTGGGAGGCTGTTGTGCCCACCCCTGCTCACATGAGGGTGGTGGCCGCAGTGACAGAAAAGGGCAGATGGGTTAGAGCTATATTTTATTCCTGATGGACTTTGAATCAGGTTGGAAATAAGAAAGAGGGAGTCGAGGATGACACCCAGTTTGGGGTTGTAGAAAGCGACTGAAGGTAGCGCTGCCTACCCAGATGGAAGAGGGGAAACAACAGGTTTGTGGGAGAAAAGTCAAGACTTTTCCTTTGGCTTCATTAAGTTTGAAATGCCTCAAGTGGGGACATGTGTAGGCGGTACAAGAGATGTCTGGGCTGGCAATAAATGGTCCAGAAAAAAATGTTCTGTAACATTTCATGGAAAAACCTGAATGAACTTTTGGCCAGCCCTATAAAACTGAGGAGTATCAGATTGTTACAGGTGTTTATCATCACGCAAATGGATGAGCTTACCTTATGGGAGAGTCTCATGCATCTCCAAGGTACACTACATGAAAAAGCAAGTTTTAGAGCAGCTCTTACTGTGTGATCCCGTCTTGTGTGTGGCCATGCCTGTGTGAGTATAAATACGTGGAAGAGGTGATGGAGTCATGGTCATCATTGGCATCCTCCCATGGATGGAGAAGCCTGGTGGGCTGCAGTCCATGGGGTCTCGAAGAGTAGGACTGAGCGACTTCACTTTCACTTTTCATTTCCATGCACTGGAGAAGGCAATGGCAACCCACTCCAGTGTTCTTGCCTGGAGAATCCCAGGGACGGGGGAGCCTGGTGGGCTGCCGTCTATGGGGTCGCACAGAGTCAGACACGACTGAAGTGACTTAGCAGCAGCAGCAGAACCGTGGCAGAAGGGACGTGGGAAATGGGAGTGAAGGGGGACAGTCACATTTACATTGTCTGCGGTGTCTGGGTGCTGCAATAAGTATTTACTTAATTCTCACAAGAAATTTTTGAGTTACATATTTAAATCATCCCTGTTTTACAAGTGAGGAAACTGAGGCCCAGAGAGATGAAGCCACTTGGCCCAGGTCCATAGGAAGTGAAGTGGGGCCTGTGAAACCAAGGCAGCTTTGTTTTCAGAGCCTAAACTTGGCTATAATTATAATGCAGGACATTGTGCCAGGTGTAAAACGAATGAGAGTGCTTGTCTGTGTGTGTATGAGCACACGTTTGTATACATCACCAGAGCTTCAAAATACTGGAAGAAATATGTGGTTGTTTTTTTTTTCCTTGCACTCCCTCTCCCACTGCCTTCAGGCTTTTTCTTTTTTTTTTTTTTTTCTGGCTTCTTTTTTATTACAGTGGGGGTGGGTTGGGTGCAGGAAGACAGCTAATTACAAGGTTGTTCAAACATTGCCCCTCTAAGTTTTTTGCAGGGTCATAAGTAGGACTTGAATGAACCCAGAGATGCTTTCATTATCCTGTAATTAAAATGGTTCTTGGCATGTGGCAGCCACAAGTAAACTGGTGAATGGATTTTGAATGATCATCTGTTGCTCGGATATTGACAACTAATGACCCACGTAGGGGTGCCTCTTGGAATGGGGGGCAGGGTGCTGTGCTCACCCTACTTCAATCCCCTTAATGTCTGCTCTCCTTTGGGTTGGTAAAAATGAAAAGAGTAGAGAGGCTTTTTCATAAGTTTAAATAAATCTCCAGGGTAGTTTTGAAGTATGAGGGAAGTGGGCAGGACACAGCCTTTAAAAGAATGAGGTGGGCATGGGTGTGCACGTGCACTCTGTCGTGTCCAACTCTCTGCAAACCCATGGACTATAGCGCACCCAACTCCTCTGCCCATGAAATTTCCCAGGCAAGAAGACTGGAGTGGGTTGCCATTTCCTTTTCTAGGTGATCTTCCTGACCCAAGGATCAAACCCAGGTCTCCTGCATCTTCTACATTGGCAGGCAAATTCTTTACCATTGAGCCACCTGGCAAGTCCATGACATGGCCATGGGACATGACAGACTGGTTGGAACCAAGATGGTGGAACAGTTAGCCTCTAGTAGACATTGAGCCTTATCATACACTCATTGTAATATATTAGCATGCTAAATAGCACACCCTCCAGTGCCATAATGGTTCTAAGGCTAACCAAAGAGGTCAAAAAGTGGATGGTGATTCCTGGAAATCTCTGCCTCATCCCCAAAATAATTGGAATAATTCTCCCACTTGTCATAGTTATTGTTCAGTCAGTCATGTCCAATTCTGCTACTCCATGGACTGCAGCACACCAGAATTCCCTGTCCTTCAGTATCTCCCAGAGTTTGCTAAAACTCATATCCATTGAGTAGGTGATGCCATCCAACCATCTCATCCTCTGTCGTCCCCTTCTCCTCCTGCCCTCAATCTTTCGCAGCATCAGGGTCTTTTCCAATGAGTTGGCCCTTTGCATCAGGTGACCAAACTATTGGAGTTTTCAGCTTCAGCATCAGTCCTTCCTATGAATATTCAGGGCTGACTTCTTTTAGAATTGAGTGGTTTGATCTCTTTGCAGTCCAAGGGACTCTCAAGAGTCTTCTCCAGCACCGAAATTCAAAAGCATTAATTCTTTGGCACTCAGCCTTCTTTATGGTCCAACTCTCTCATCCACACCTGACTACTGGAAAAACCATAGCTTTGACTAGATGGACCTTTATCAGCAAAGCGATGTCTCTGCCTTTTAATGCACTGTCTAGGTTTGTCATGGCTTTTCTTCCAAGGAGCAAGCATCTTTTAATTTCATGGCTGCAGTCACCATCTGCAATGATTTTGGAGCCCAAAATATAAAGTCTGTCACTTGTTTCCCCATCTGTTTGCATGAAGCGATGGGACCAGATTCACTTCTTACCTATCACTTCATTTCAGAATTCTTTTGTGACGAAGCTAGAGCCTCAGATTCAGTAACAGTTTGAGATGCCCGGGTGGCGTGCTCAGCGTCTGGGAGAGTGGGTGTGAGCAGCCTACTTTGTGTGATGGCCACCAGAGGAGGCGATGGGTTAAATCTGTGTCCATGAATCGACTTTGAGCAACAGCAGGCCAGCCTGATCTCTATCCTGCAGGGCCTTGAGTAGCAGGATGAAATAGGACCTTATTTTTACTGCTCATTCGGAACCTTGATCATTCATGAATATGAGTCATACTGAGTAAAACGCTGAAGTCTTTCAAACTTTTGAGGGAGTCATGATGTAATCCAACGCCTTTTTCCTAATAATACTGACAAACAGATGACAGCTTAGAATAAAACGCAATTAGAGGAAAAACAGCCTTAATTAGTTCAAAGCCCCATGACGTTAGGATGACAACGGTACCTCAGAGGATCGCTGCCTAAAAATCCACTGAACTCTCAGAATTCCCTCTTAGGATCAGATCATCTGTTCAGACCATCACACTTTTCTCTCCCCGTGCTTATGTGTTATATATTCTTTTCTCAGTGCAGCTGATCTCTTGTTGCAGACCTTGTGCATTAAGTGAGTTTGAATCATAAATATCTTAGACTTGTTCCACCCCTCAACCCCCTTCCATGAAAATTTGCTGCAGAGATTTTTAGTCTGTTTTTTGGGTTCCTTAGGTCATGTGAGCTAGCTAGGCCAGTTGAAGATGTATATAATGTATTTTTAGGATACAGTTAATTTGACATTTTATCAACTGAAACTTTAAAATTTTGCAATGCAGAGATAGAGGAAAACAATAGAATGGAATATACTAGAGATCTCTTCAGGAAAATTAGAGATACCAAGGGAACATTTCATGCAAAGATGGGCACAATAAAGGACAGAAACAGTATAGACCTACCAGAAGCAGAAGATACTAAGAAGAGGTGCAAGAATACATAGAAAAACTATACAAAAAAGTTCTTAATGACCCAGATAACCACAATGGTATGTACACTCACCTAGAACCAGAGATCCTGGAATGTATCATGATGAACAAAGCTAGTGGAGGTGATGGAATTCCAGCTGAGCTATATTTAAAATCCTAAAAGATGTGCTGTGAAAGTGCTGCATTCAATTTGCTAGCAAATTTGGAAAAGTCAGCAGTGGCCACAGGACTGGAAAAGGTCAGTTTTCATTCCAATCCCAAAGAAAGGCAATGCTAGAGAATGTTCAAACTGCCACACAATTGCACTCATCTCACACGCTAGCAAAATAATGCTCAAAATTCTCCAAGCCAGGCTTCAACAGTACGTGAACCAAGAACTTCCAGATGTACAAGCTGAGGAACCAGAGATCAAGTTGCCAACATCCACTGGATCAGAGAAAAAGCAAGAGCGTTCCAGAAAAACATCTGCTGCTGCTTTATTGACTATGCCAAAACGTTTGACTGTGTGGATCACAACAAACTGTGGAAAATTCTTAAAGAGATGGGACTACCAGACCACGTGACCTGCCTCCTGAGAAATCTGTATGCAGGTTAAGAAGCTACAGTTAGACCAGATATTGAACAACGGACTGGTACCAAATTGGGAAAGGAGTACATCAAGGCTATATATTGTCATCTTGGTTTTTTAACTTATATGCAGAGTACACTATGCACGATACTGGGCTGGATGAAGCTCAAGCTGGAATCAAGATTGCTGGGAGAAATATGAATAACCTCAGATATATAGCTGACACCACCTTAATGGCAGAAGGCGAAGAGGAACCAAAGATCCTCTTGATGAAAGTGAAAGAGGAGAGTGAAAAAAGCTGGCTTAAAATTCAACATTCAAGAAATGAAGATCATGGCATCTGGTCCTATCACTTCATGGTAAATAGATGGGGAAACAATGGAAACAGGGACAAACTTTTTTTGGGGGGGCTCCAAAATCACTGCAGATGCTGGACTGCAGTCATGAAATTAAAAGACACTTGCTCCTTGGAAGAAAAGCAATGACCAACCTAGACAGCATATTAAAAAGCAGAGACATTACTTTGCCAACAAAGGTCCTTCTAGTCAAAGCTGTGGTTTTTCCAGTAGTTGTATATGGATGTGAGAGTTGGGCCATGAAGAAGAATGGGCACCAGAGAACTGATGCTGTTGAACTGAGGTGTTGGAGAAGACTCTTCAGAGTCTCTCGGACTGCAGGGAAATCAAATCAGTCAATCCTAAAGGAAATCAGTCCTGAATATTCATTGGAACGACTGATGCTGAAGCTGAAACTCTAATACTTTGGCCACCTGATGTGAAGAACTGACTCCTTAGAAATAGACCCTGATGCTGGGAAAGGTTGAAGACAAGAAGAGGACGGCAGAGGGTGAGATGGTTGGATGGCATTACCGACTCGATGGACATGAATTTGAACAAGCTTCCGGAGTTGGTGATGGACAGGGAAGCTTGGCATGCTGCAGACCATGGGGTGGCAAAGAGTCGGACACGACTGAATGACTGAACTGATATTCTTTGTGTGAAGTTTTAGCTCTATTTTTACAGAAATGGTCTGATGCCTAGTGGTGTGTATAAATTGTCCTTTTTGGGGGTGAAATGAACTTTTGCTCTGTAACTTCAGATCACGATATGTGTGTAGAAAAAGTCTTTTGAAGAAGAAAGCCTCTTTCTCTAAAGGATAGACCAGAGCTGGCGTTGTTTTGTTTCTGTTCTTTAATTTACCTCAAGGGGGCAATAAACACTTTATTTTCAGATAAAAATTTATATGTGATTTGAGTTTTCATTGCAGCAAATATGAATGGCTCTCGGGAAGTAGTAAAAGTACAGTCTGGGAGCCATAAAACCAGCCATAAATGCTACACTGAGTCCTGCCAACCCACTTGGCATGTTTTGCTTTTTTTTCTCCTGGCCTTTATGCTTTTATGAAATAATCTAGAAAAAGCCAATTTGCAGTCTTGTGTTTGTGGAGGTAAATTTTTACTGCCAGCTCCCTATAATAAAGCTGGTATTTGTCTTTTAGGTAAGCTTTGTGTAATTTGAAGAAATAGTTGTCTGGTTGGTACTACAGAATGCAGAAAACTTTTCAAACGTTGACATCCTTGTAAAATGTAAAGCAGCCCGGAGATACTGTGTTTTGGACATAACATTTCCTGCAAAATTTTTGGATGGACATTTATCTTACTGTTCTCTAAATTCTCTTGTATAGATGGTATTTAAGAAAAATATTTGGGTTCTCTAGTGTGGCTCACCTCTCTCAGATGTAAGGTAGTGAATTCATGTTTATTTTCCTATTATTTTCCTAGTCTGCATGCATGCATGCTCAGTCGTGTCTGACCCTTTGCAACCCCACGGACTGTAACCCACCAGGCTCCTCTGTCCATGGAATTCTCCAGGCAAGAATACTGGAGTGGGTTGCCTTTTCCTACTCCAGGGGATCTTCCCTGCTCAGGTACTGAATCCGTGTCTCCTGTACTGGCAGGTGGATTCTTTACCACTGTGCCGCCAGGGAATCCTTATTTTCCTAGTAGTTGATACTAATATGACTACACAGATATAGTACTGAGTTACATACTGGGACTTCCCTGATGGTCTTGTGGCTAAGACTCCACACTCCCAATGCAGGTGGCTCAGATTCGATCCCTAGTCAGGGAACTGGATCCCACGTGCTGCAACTAAGACCCAGCGCAGCCAAATTTTTAAAAATAAATAAATTTTCTTAAAGTTATTGTTCATATTGTGACAAATGAGTCAATCTCATTTAAAGTTAATAGCCGTTGTTGGAACTCACATCGAGTTCTACTGTTAGCTCGACTGTGTCCCTGCTTCACTATCCTGCGTCGCATCTAATTCACGTTTTGCTTTTTTCTGAAAAGATGAAGAGTTAGAGGAAGGGAAAACCCTAGCAAGGTGAACTTGGTTAACATTTATGGTGGGGCAGTAGCAAGCAGTACGCTAGCTCCCTGCAGCTGGGATCACTGGAAAGCTGAGGAAACAGAGAGTCGAGGACGAAGCAGGTTTGGTTTCTGTGAAGACTCATTAAATCAAGCAAAGTGCTAATCACTGCTATCACTTAGACTAAGACCGCAGCAGTCTCTGGAGATCATCAATTACTGGTGACTCTCGTCCTTCAAAAATCGTCACCCTGGAGATGAAAAGGACCGGCAGTGGGGTCTGAGTCACCCATTCGCCAGAATGCACATGTCGCCAAATAACTCAAAGCAACCTTTTAACAGTTGTATTCCTTTTTAATCAGTCTTGCCCAGAAGCAGTTTTACATTCAATCTTTGTTGCTCCTTGGCTGTTCTCACAAGATGCCATTTAAAAGGGGAGTTACCTATCAAGAAGTGGGTGAGTCATACCTTCTTCCTGTGGAATTTTTAATTCATTTCCGTTCCTTCCTTTTTTTTTTTCCATGTCAATCAATGAGTTTAAAGCCCCCAGCTATGTCCTCCTGAGTCCTGGAAAAACTAGAGTGCTGGGTAACGCTGGGTACCAGGCCCAGAAAATAATTTCATAGATTTGCAGAGTAACAGAGAAATAGCGACCCCATGGACTGCAGCCTACCAGGCTCCTCCACCCATGGGATTTTCCAGGCAAGAGTACTGAAGTGGGGTGCCATTGCCTTCTCCTTAGCAGCAGTAGCAGCAGCAGAGAAAGCAGAGCAACCTGAGAAGCCCTGAAAGTGATCATCTCCTGCCTTTCTGGGCTTTGGCTCCAGTATCACACCTCCCACCCACCCCTCACTTTGTATATTGATCACTTTTACTACCTCTCTCAGTAAATCAGATTTTCACAGACGGTAACCAGGATCCTTGACACTGGCAGCACAACCTAGGGTACGATCTTAGTCATCATAAAGAGATATTAGTTTTTCTCCCAACATTTTTTTTTTGAAACAAAAGTGGAAAGATTTTCCAGTGAGCATCACGTACTTAGCACCTATGTTCTATGATATGTGCTTCATCACATACTTAGCTAACTAGCCATTTCTGTGCATTCATCAATCCCTCTTTTTTATTTATTTATTTTAACACATTTTAAAGCAGGGTGCAGGCTTTGGTACACTTTCCCCAAATACATCATCATGCACATCATTAGCTAGTTCACTGTAGTCTTTTCTTTTCAAGTACATTTACATACAATGAAATGCACTGATGCTAAGGATACTGCTTGATGGGTTCTAACAAATGCATGCACCTGTGTAACAAAACCCTGCTAAGACAGAGAGCATCATTGCCACCCAGAAGGGTTCCTCCTGCCTCCTCCCTGTAAACCCCACCTGGACTCCCAGAGGCGGCCATTGTTCTCATGTTTTCCCCTTTCATACATTAGTTTTGCCTATTAAACTTCAGGTATTGGCTGGCCAAAAAGTTAGTTCGGGGTTAGTAAGTCAGTAAGATGATATAGAAAACCCGAACGGACATTTTGGCCAACCAAATAAATGGAACCAAATAACACATATTCTTTTGTGTGAGACATCTTTACAGGGAGAGTTATATTTTGAGCTTCATCCATGTTGAGTTTTATAATAGCCGTTATCTTTTTAGTTCTGGGTAGAATTCCTTTGTAGGCGTAGACCATAGTTTGTGTATCCATCCTGTTGATGGATAGCTGGGCTATTTCCAGTTTGTAGCTCTCATGATAAAACTTCAGTGAGCATACTTATGCAGTCTTTTTGTGAATGTATGTATTTATTTCTCGTGGGTGTAATAACCATCATGCGTTTAGCTTCAGAACTGCCAGACATTTTCCCAAAGTGGTTGCATCATTTGTACTCCCACCGGTAACATGTGAGTGTTCATTTGTTCCAGATCCTCACTAGAGTAGGGTGGTGCCAGTCTTTGGAAGTTTAGCCATTCTAGTGGGCGTGTAGTGGCATCTCACTGTGCTTTTAATTTGCGTTTTCCTGATGACTAATGATGCTGAGCACTTTATTATGTACTGATGCTTTCTGTGTATATTTCCTTTGTGAAGTGTGTGTTAAAATCTTTTGCCTATTGCCTATTGTTTTATTTTTTATACGCCCTGGGTTCTAGTCCTTTGTTCAATCTCTGTTTTGCAAACACGAAAACCCAGTCTGTGATTTGATGTTCATTACGTTAAAATCTTTGAGCAGAGTGTTTTGTTTTGGTGAAGTTTAATCGAGTAATTTTTTTCTTTCATAATTACTGCTTATTTTGTATTATCTCTTAAAAAACCTTTGCCTTCTCACAAGGCAAGAAGATATTTTCCTGTGTTTTTTTCTAGTTATAGATTTGACTTTTATGTTTCATATGTAGGCTTATGATCCATCTTGATTTAATGTTTTATGTGTAGTGCATGGTAGGCGTTGAGATTTCTTTTTTTCTATATACATACCTAATTGTTTCAACATTACTTCTTTTAAAACTTCCTTTTCCCATATAGATTGTATTGGCAGTTTTGTGAAAAATCCGTTGGGATATGAGTTTTGGACTGGACCCTTTTCTGTTCCGTTGATCTGTTTTCAGTTTACGCCAGTACCACAGTCTTGATTACTGTAGTTTTAGGGTATGTCCTGAAGTAGTGTAAGTCTTCTAACTCAGTCCTCCTGTTTTAAGATTGCTTTGGATGTTTTAGGTCCTTTGCCCTTCGTGTGGAGAAGGCAATGGCAACCCACTCCAGTACTCTTGCCTGGAAAGTCCCATGGATGGAGGGGCCTGGTGGGCTGCAGTCCATGGGGTCGCTAAGAGTCAGGCACGACTGAGCGACTTCCCTTTCACTCTTCACTTTCATGCATTGGAGAAGGAAATGGTAACCCACTCCAGTGTTCTTGCCTGGAGAGTCCCAGGGACGGGGGAGCCTAGTGGGCTGCCGTCTATGGGGTCGCACAGAGTCAGACACGACTGAAGTGACTTAGCAGCAGCAGCCCTTCTGTATAAAGTTTATGTTTGTCAATTTCTAGTAAAAAGTGTGATAGGATTGGTATTGTGTTTAAAGTATAGAAAAATTTTGAGAAAATTGACAATTTAACCTTCCAATTTATGAACATAGTCTGTCTTCTAGTTTTTAATTTCTCTTAGCAGTCTTTGGTTTGGAGATTTTGTAAGCTTTTGGTTAAATTTATTTCAAAATTTGGGGTTGGCCAGAAGTTCATGTGGGTTAAACAGGACAGAGTTTTTATAGTCAACCCAATATTTTGTTTGTTGATGTTATATTAAGTGAAATTTTTTTCAATTGTATTTTCAAATTGTTTGCAGTTAGTATTAAGGTACATAGTTTATTTTTGTGTATTAACCTTATAGCATATGAACTTACTAAATTCACTACTCAGTTCTGTAAGTTGTTTTTGTAGATATGCTAGAATTTTCTTTAAAAATAATCATGTAATCTGCAAATACAGTGAATTTTAATTTTTTTCCTTTTGGTTGTGGATGCTTTTCTTCCCTATTGCAATAGCTTGGACATTTTGTCCAGTGCTAAATGAAAGTGATAAGAATGAGTCTGTCTGTCTTACTCCCAATAATATAGGGAAAACATTTAATACTGCAGTATTAAGTGCAGTGTTACTTGAGAGGTTTTTTTTTTTTTAAGATATCTTTATCAGATTGAAAAATTTTGCAGAGTTTTATCGTTAACTCATTTGTCTAATGATTTCTCTGTGACTAAATGATAACATGCTTTTCCTCTTTCATTCTGATAATGTATATTACTTTGATTTTTTTAATGTTAAACTAATCTTGCATTCCTAAGATAGACCCTATTTGGTTGTAATGTATTTTTCTATCTACATATCACTGGATTCACCTTTCTAATACTTTGGAAAGGATTTTATTCATGGTGGATGGTGCTCTGTGATTTCATGTTTTCTTTTCTTTGTTACATTCTGGCTTCAGTGTTATGCCAGCCCTATAAAACAAGTTATGAAGCATTTCCTCCTTATTTTCTGAAAGACTTCATGTAAGATGAATATTATTTCTTCTGTGTGTTTGCTGAAATTCGTGAGTAAACCTGTCCAAGACTAGATTTTTCTTTACTGGAGGGTTTTAGATGATTAGATACTGGGCTTCCCTGGTAGCTCAGTTGGTAAAGAATCTGCCTGCAGTGCAGGAGATCTGGGTTTGATCCCTGGATCAGGAAGATCCCCTGGAGAGAGAAATGGGAAACCACTCCAGCATGCTTGCCTGGAAAATCCAATAGACAGAGGAACCTGGTGGGCTGCAGTCCACAGGGGTCCGAAAGAGTTGGGCACAACTGAGTAACTAACACTTTAGATGATTAATTCCATTTCTTTAATAGACAAAGGGGTATTCAGATATTATGTTTCATCTCTGTCCATTTTCATAAGTTGTATTTTTCAAGGAATTTGACTGTTTTATCCAGGTTGTCAAGCTTTTTGGTATAAAGTTGTTCATAACATTCCCTTCAGTTCAGTTCAGTCGCTCAGTCGTGTCCGACTCTTTGTGACCCCATGAATCGCAGACGCCAGGCCTCGCTGGCCATCACCAACTCCTGGAGTTCACTCAAACTCACATCCATCGAGTCGGTGATGCCATCCAGCCATCTCATCCTCTGTCGTCCCCTTCTCCTGCCCCCAATCCCTAACATTCCCATACTATGTTTTTAATGTCTGTAGGATGTTATTGATCACCCCTCCTTCAATCCTGATATAGATAATCTGTGTTCTTTCTTTTTTCTCTATCAGTCTAGTTATAGTTTATCAATTTTGTTGTTCTTTGCAAAGAATTAACTTTTGATTTTGTTTATGCCCTCTACTTTATATATTTCTGCTTTTATTCTTATATCGTCTTCTACTTTCTTTGGGTTTACTTTGCTCTTCTTTTTCTTTGCTTAAATAAGGTATAGAAACCTAGCTATCCTATAGACCTTTTTTCTTTTCTAATGTAAGTATTTAAAGCTTTAAGTTTTTCCCATAAGCACTGCTTTGGCTGAATCCCACAAATTTTAATATGTTCTGTTTTAATTATTATTTAATTTACAATGTTTCCTGAAATTGTATTTTTACCTGTGGATTGTATACAAATGGATTGTTTAATTTCTGAGTTTCCAAAAACATGGTGTTTTTCTTGATTTCTGATTTAATTCCCTTTTGATCAGAGAGGGTTTATTCTGTACCATTTCAGTTTCTTAAAAGTTTTTTTTATTGAGACTTATTTGTGGCTCAGCATATATGATCTCTCTTGGTGAACATACTATGTGTGTTTGAAAGGAGGTATATTCTGCTGTTTTTGGATGTAATGTTCTATAAACATCAATTAAGTCAAGGTGGTAGATAGTGTTGTTCAATGGTCTTTGGGGATTTTTTTTTTTTTCTATGTAGTTCTATCAATTGCTGAGAGAAAAAGAGTAAAATCTCCAGCTATGATTGAAGAATGATCTATTTACCTCTTTAGTTGTATTAGTTTCTACTTCATTTATTTTGAAGATCTACTAGGTGCATGCACATTTGTGATTGGTATGTTTTCCTGGTGTATGAACTTTGATAAAACTTTGATTATGAGCTTACTTTTTTATCATTATGAGAAGTCCTTTCTGGTCTTGAGGTTTCTTTTTTTTTTTGGCGTTGTTTCCCATTACAGCTGTTACTTACGTCCTTTTCTACCCATTTACTTTCTACCCGTGTGTGTCCCTGTATTAAAAATGTGTTTCTTATAGATAACAGTCTGCAGTAGTTGGGTCTTGTTTCTTTAATCCATTTTGACATTGTCTGCCTTTAATTGGAGTATTTAATCTGTTCACATTTGCTACAATTGAATTTGCAACTACTAATTTAGTTACTCCCTCACTTTGGTTTTTAGTAGCCAAGAGTTGTGGTCTTACGGAATACCATTATTGTCTAATTTCATATAATGCGTTTTTTTCTGTGTCTTAATACGGAATGTCTTCTTAAGAGAAAGGATCTCATATCAAGCACAGTGCCTTGAGAAGAGAAGGTATTGCGTTGGCCAAAAAGTTCATTCAGAAACCTAAACAAACTGTTTGGCCAACCCAGTACTTAGAAAGCATTGTTAAGTGAGTGCAGTGGGAAGAACTGTGCAGTAACAATAAGTTCCAGGCTTATTTTCTGTTGTTATCCTACGTTATTAATGAGAAGGTGAGACTAGATTATCTCTAAAGTTACTGATTTCTGTGACATTCTGTGCTTTAAGGATTTCTATTGGAATGGCAATTTTGATCTAAAAGATGTATTGAGAGGTTATCTTTCATCTAACAGTCACTTCCTGACAATGGCAGCTTTTTTATAATGTTTTGTATATGGGTGTGTATTAGTCGCTCAGTCATATCCAACTCTTTGCAACCCCATGGACTATAGCCCGCCAGACTCCTCTGTCCATGGGATTCTCCAGGCAAGAATCCTGGAGTGGGTTGCCATTCCCTCCTCCAGGTGATCCTCCCAACCCAGGAATTGAACCCGGGTCTCCTGCATAGCAAGCATATTCTTTACCACTAGGCTACCAGGGAAGCATAATGTTATATATATAATGTGCTATTAATAGAAAATAAAAAAGCAATCATCATGGTTACCACACATTCTTTCAATATTGTATTCACATTCAAATTTAAGGGCTATGTGTATAACATTCTAGTCCTTGAATTTGAATGTGAATACAATATTGAAAGAATGTGTGATAACCCTGATTGTTTTTTAATTTTCTGTCAATAGTATTATTGCTGTTGGTTCTTCAGCATTCTGACCAGGTGTACAAAATAATAGCGCTTTTGTTGGGTGTTGGAAGAATCAAAACCCAAAATGTTATGGGTTGTTTTTCATATGTCCTAAACCTTGTTAACCAGCATGATAAGGGAGCAGAGGTCCCTGATTATTCTCTAAGCTATGTTATCAGGTTAGTTTCTCATAGGTTGTACTCATGTAAAAATCGAAATTCTGCTTCTCTCCGGTACCTCAGTTTGTGTTGAGCAGAACCTTTTGTTATGTATTAGACTCTCCCAACATAACTGCCAATATCCAGGAACCAAACTTGACCACCATCTCAAAAGGAAAAAGTTATTTTATAAATCCCCAAACATCCAACTCAGTCATTCTTCAGTCTAGACCATCATTAGCTCAGCATTAGACAGGACGTAAAATTCTGTTGAGATATTTTCCAGATATGATTATATTCACTCCCCAAAAAGGAATGTGTTTGGTGGTACTTCCGAGGAACTGGGGGACTTCCCCAGTAAAGAATCCGCCTGAAATTCAGACTATCCCTGGGTTGAGAAGGTCTCCTGGAGAAGGAAATGGCTACCCACTCCAGTATTCCTGCCTGGAGAATCCCATGGACAGAGGAGCCTGGCGGGCTACAGTCCATGGGGTCGCAAAGAGTCAGATACGACTGAGGACTAAGCACATTCACTGAGGAACTACACCAGTAACCCCAGATATTACTTGGCAAGTCAAACAAACCTCTGGCTGTCCAAAGAAGTTTATAAATTCTACTTACTCATTTTGGGACTGCAGATGCAGAAGAGAGTTTGTACCTTGTGACTAATGAAAGTTCATATGTCATCTACATACCATACATATCTACTTTGTGGTTTGGTTTGAGCAGGTTGGGTTTGGGGTAGAGGGATGTCCATGTAGGAAAGGGTCCTAAACCTCTCAGGAATTTGGACCTCAACCTCTAGTGAGATTTTACACAGGAAATCAAAAGTAAGGCCCATCCAACTTCATTAATGACAGAGGTTTCAGAGAGAATGGCAGGAAATTAATAGCAATCAGAAATGTTTTTTTGATGCCACGGCCTTCTTGGAGTGAAGCAGAAACAGTTTAAAGAGGCTTTCACATCGTCTTCCTTCAGCGCCCTGCTGGTTGGGGCCTTATTGTGAGAGGACAGTGAGTAGTAATAATAGATGTCACTTTTATAGGTCACTTTCTTCCAGAAATAGAAGCATGCTTTCCAAGAAATCGTTTCTATCCAATTATAACATCTGCCACTTCTAGCTCTTTGATCTTAAGTGGTTCTTAGTTTTAGCTGTGTGTCTTAGCCCTACAGCTAGACTGCTGAGCATCCCTGGGACAAAGGACTACTGTGTCTTTACTTTCTGTAGATTACCTGGTCTAGGGTTAAGCAATTTTTAGGGTTAACTGTTTGGGAACAGTAACCTGTTCCCAAAGGGGAACGGTAGCGAATTAGCTGGAGGCTGCTATAGGAGTCAAGAGAGACCTCCTTCACCTATGTGTCTTTAGCTTTGCCTCATTCATTTACTCATTCTTCATATTTGTATTTTTCTTTTTTATACTGAAGGAGAGTTTTCAGTGCTGAAGGCCTTACCTCTAAACATTTATGAGCCTACTGCCTTCCAGGAGCTTCCTGTCCAAATGGACAAACAGGCATATCCACAAATGAGACAAAGTCCATACAGAGTATGGGCAAGATATTTCGGAATGGGAGCACAGAGTTACCAAGAGGCACTGGGAAGATGTCATGACAGGAGAAATGTATTTGAGCTTTGTTTTGAAGGCTGGTAGCATCTGGTTTTTATTTGCTTTGATGTTCCCGGGTTACTGTCCCATTCGCCTCCCACCACCACCTCCCATTTAAAAAAAAAATGCCATCAGCATAAGATGTTGGCTTAAGTTAGCTTCACAGAGAGCATTAGCATCTTTTCTAGTTGATGTTGCACCTACACCATGCAAAGAAGTATGCATGCATGCTAAATTGCTTCAGTCATGTCAGACTCTTTGTGACCCTGTGGACTAGCCCGCCAGGCTCCTCTGTCCATGGGATTCTCTAGGAAAGAATACTGGAGTGGGTTGCCATGCCCACCTCCAGGGGCTCTTTCAATCCAGGGATCAAACCTGTGTCTCATACATCTCTTGCATTGGCAGGTGGGTTCTTTACGGCTAGCACCACCTGGGAAGCCAGATCAGCATAGCCCCATGATGGTGGAATTTAGGCTTATTTAGATGACCCTATAATGTCACAGAAAGAGAAGTGGAGTTGGAATCAGAAAGCCAGAATTCAGGTTCTGATTTTGTCTCTTAGAAGCTCATGGTCATGGTTGGAAAATTCGGTTATTTCCTAATTGCCCAAGAACTTAAGTCCACCGCCTCTCCCTGCTCCCCAAAGGTATGGCAGTTGAACTTGGTAGTAAAGAAGAGCTGTACTGTTGGATGGCTGTTTAAACGATATGGGGGGTTATATCGGCTGTAAAATACCAGCTCAGGTATTTTGCTTAGATTAGTTGACTGCCTTTATGCACATATTTGTGTATTAACACGTATGTGGACTCAGCTCAGTGCTCCGTAAGGACCTAGAGGGGTGAGATGGGGAGGGTGGGGTGACTCATGTTGTTGTGCAGCAGAAACTGACACAAAATATTGGCTTTTAAAAACAAGGTATTTCTTATCCCTTCATTTCTGCTGCTGCCAAAGGTATTGACGTTTTCCCCCTAGAGGAAAGACTTGGTGGTAAATTATTGTTTGAGGATAAGGTTTGCCTCTGTGTCCTAGGCTGTATTCTAATTACTTCTGAAGAGACCTTATCATCCTCGCAGCAGCCTTCCCTATCAGTCTTGCTTGGGCCTTTGATGATCCATGCGGCAGAGAGGTTCTGTGGATTTAGTTCTCGTTCCTGTAGACACATTCCATCTGTGCGGTTGCCTGTCCTCTCGTTGTTCCGGGAATGCAAGGTACTATTGTGCTGCCGCTTGCTAACTTAATGGCATCCTTCTCGGAAATATTGTGGGTTTTGTAAAAAAAAAATCAGTTAATAGAGGGGTACAATTTTGGAATGTCTGAGTGTAAGACGTCCTCGCTTACTTTGTGAAATATATTCATTTAGAGTTTTCTGCTTCATGGGTTTTTTCAGTCAGCCTTCATGCAGTATGCTTTCTCCATAATACATTAGTGTTTCAGTTTCTTAAAATAATGGTTTTCTCCAAACACGATAATTGATGTTTGAGCGTGAGTTACGTGTATCCTGGGGCAGTGTATACTTTTGTTCCTTCATGCCTTAGGACTCACTTATTAGAAAGGCCTGTGACTTTCTGGTCCGATTGTCTCAGATAAGCCAGTTGATTTAGTATCCTGTCAGAAGCAAGATTTGATAAGATCTGTGTCCTTTTTTGTCTTACGATTCATTGTTTAATAACTGTGGACTAGTCCTTTACCTTTAGTTCTTGCTGCCTTTGGTAATCCTATATAAAACCTTAGGAATACAGTCATAGTGTGAATGACTTGAGTCAGTTCTTCAGTTCAGTGATTCTTAACCACCTTAATAATTATTATTAAATTAGACAAGTCCGTTTTATTGAGTGATGAATGAATGAGTTTAAAAGAGAACAGCAGTTACAGAACTGTAGAAATTTTATGAGTTTTCTTTTTCACGACAAAAGCTATGAACTTCTTTGAAAAGAAGGAAATGAAGTGCCAAACAAAGGCTTTCCCTCACTCTCCCTGAAGAATTAAGAAAGTTGTAGAAGGGCATTTGGAAGAATGATTTCATTCTAGAAGTTGAAGTGTGAAGTGAAAGTCACTCACTTTCACTCATGTCCGACTCTATGCGACTCCATGGACTATACAGTCCGTGGAATGTCTCCAGGCCAGAATACTGGAGTGGGTAGCCTTTCCCTTCTCCAGGGGATCTTCCCAACCCAGGAATTGAACCCAGGTCTCGTGCGCAGATTCTTTACCAGCTGAGCCATAAGGGAAGCCCAGAAGTGGAAGAGGAGACAGATCTGATATCCCATGCTGAATTGTCCAAGCAGTGTGATAGAGTGAAACAGACCAAGGATTTTTGACCTTGTCAAAATCCTACCTTCAAGTCCTGACTTAGATTTTATGAGCTCTGTACTCTTGGATAAAGTGCCAAGCGAGGTGTTAGTCGCTCAACCGTCTCTAGCCCTGTGAGACCCAATGGACTGTAGCCCGCGAGGCTCCTCTGTCCATGGGATTCTCCAGGCAAGAATACTGGAGTGGGTAGCCATGCCCTCCTCCAGGGGATCTTCCCAACCCAGATCTCCCACATTGCGGGCAGATTCTTTACCATCTGAACCACCAGGGAAGCCCTGGACAAAGCATTGGGTTGGCTAAAAAGTCCACTCGGGCTTTTCCATAACCTGGCATGGAAAAACACAGACAAATTTTTAGGCCAACCCAATATTTGATCACATTAGGAGCTTCAGGTTCTTAATCTGCAAAACGGGGATAATAAAAGGCACGTCATGGAGCTGATGAGAGCATTCACTGCATGTGGCATGTTCAGCGCAGTGCTTGGCCACAGTGGCCTCTGTAGGTAAGAGTGTCCTATTCCTGCACGTCAGAATTCCCCTTAGTGAGTCATTTTCATTTTCCTGGGTTTCTGGCCAGCATTAAGACTATTAACTCAAAACAGCTTGAATCTCAAGTGGTGCTCACCACTCTGATACCTGGTTTTAGTGAAAGAGAAAAATGCTCCTAATTTTGTAAGTCATTGCTGAGATTCATAGGCTTGACAAGAAGACGTGTGTGTGTGTGGGGTGGGGGGAGACATTTCACCTGAATTCTTCCTGTGATCATTATGATCATTATGCCTACCCTTCCCTCCCCCTTCTTTTGTTTTCCTTCATTTAACATGACTCTAAAACATGGAGTAGGAAATAAATGATGCAGATGGTTTTCACTTATATGAAAAATCATTGCTAGGAACTGAAAATGAGGGTTTTCACAGTTGACATCCCTGCTTTTCAAGGAGATTATGGCTGCTGCACGCTGCAGGAACACGATGGTGATGGTGATGATGATAACCGTGCACTGTGTACCAGCTCAGGCACGTCTGTCCCATGAGGCGTAGCTGCTATTACCCTCATTTTGCCAATGATGAAACCGAAGCACGAGGAGGTTAATCACGTTCCTGGTTGCATAGTTAAGAAGCAGCAGAACCAGGATTTGAACTCAGTCTGACCCGAGAGCTGGTGCTCTCAACCACTGGGTTAGATCCTGGAGGACAAGGGGAAGACATCCTTGAAATGAGAGCCAACGTCCTAAAGCTTTGGCAGGCTATTTACTTTTCTCTTTGCTCTATAGGTATTCTGAGAGAAGCCTCACAAAGTGCATCGGAATTACTATTGAGACCAGACCAGATTACTGCATGAAGCGGCATCTCAGTGACATGTTGACCTACGGCTGCACAAGGCTGGAGATTGGGGTGCAGAGTGTCTATGAGGATGTGGCCAGAGATACCAACCGGTAAGATGGCACAGGCGATATTGCATGAGCCTTCCTCTTCCCCCACCAAGCAGATGGATGTTCCTACCCATCTGAGAGGGAGGGGTCTAGGTGTTCCTCCTATTCACTTTTCTGTCCATGCTCTGAACCCCATCTCCTCCTTCCTTGACTTGCAGTCTTTCTGTGCTGACTCTTTTCCAGTAGCCTATAAACATCATCTTTATCTCTCTTCCTATTCATAAATAGCCTTTCCTGTACAGAAAGCAAAGGCAGGGCTCAAAGTCAATAGTTTAAAGCAGGAGAGAAGGCCAAGGAGACGAGGAACAGAGAAAAGGGTTTGAACAAGAAGGAAGCCAGGGGGACTTCCGTAGTGGTCCAGTGGTTGAGAATTCGCCTGTCAGTGTGGGGGACACAGGTTTGATTGCTGGGTGATGGTCATCGTTAACTAAGACCCCACATGCTGCTGGGTAACCAAGCCTGTGTGCCACAATTACTGAGCCCATGCACCTCAACTGCATGGATTGGAGGTGCATCTCAACCCATGTACCCACACGTGGGTTGAGGCACCCACGTGTGCCTCAACTGGAGAGCCAGCGCACCAAAAACTATAGAGCCCACGTGCCCTGGAGCCCACGCACCGCAGCGAAGATTCCGTGTGCCACAACTGAGTCCCAACACAGTCGATCAGTTCATAAAGAAATAAGCCCAGGTGAGATCTAACAGATTAGTTTTTATGAAGCAAATGCCAACTGGCAGGGTACTGAAAGAAAGGCTGGTGAGATGATGGGTATAAACTTTGAGAAATTTGAGAGTCTAAGGAAGGAAGGAGTAACAGCTGATAGAGCCAATATGAAGTTCTTTTCTGTCCAGAAATAAAAACAGGTTTCAGGAGTATGTGTGTGTTGAGTTGGACCTTAAAGACTGCTTCACTTTAATAGGAGTTAGACATGATGGAGGGTTGTGATTGGAGAAGGAAATAAAGGGAAATCAGGAAGACACATGGGTCAGCATCTTGGAAACAACCAAGAAGAGCTCCAGGCTAAGGAAGGCGATTGCTTCCCTTAAGGGAATTTGTTGTTGTTATTTAGTCGATACGTCATGTCTGACTCTTTGTGACCCCATAGACTGTAGCCCCTCCAGGCTTCTCTGTCCATAAAATTTCTCAGGCAAGAATACTGGAGTGGGTTGCCATTTCATTCTCCAGGGAATATTCCCAACCCAGGAATCGAACCCACATCTCCTGCATTGGCAACTAGATTGTTTACCACTGAGCCACCAGGGAAGCCCCTTTAAGGTAATAGAGATCTCCAAAATATTTTTGTGCGCAGGAAGAGTCTGATGGATATCAGGCTTGAGAACGAGCAACGTGGGGAAGGCTTGAGCCAGAAACGCTGGTAGGGCTGCTGCAGTAATAACCAAGGCTGTGCTGGAGGGGTACCTTGGGGATGGGGTCTCTCGGAGGTCAGAGAAGCTTTCTGAAGAAAATGATGTGGAAGCTGAGACTCACAGGAAGAGTCTGAGTTCGTCAGGTGGGGAAGAGGAAGACTGTTTCAGGCTGAAAGAAGAGTACAGGCAAGCTCCTGAGAGCGGAAGCACATCATGGCACGTTTAGGGATTTTGGGGTGATTTTGTTTGGTGGAGTGTGGAGTGTGAGGTGGGAGCATGGTCAGAGGTGAGGCTGAAAGGGTCAGCAGAGGGACTGAGCCTTCGAAGTTGGCCCAGTGGGCTTAGACTTTAATCCAAGGCCAACTAAGTCTGCATTTTATTTATTAATTTATTTATTTTTGGCCACACCACATGGCATGTGGGATCTTAAGTTCCCCTACCAGGGATCGAACCCCTGCCCCCTGCAGAGGAAACTAGAAGTCTTAAACCACTGGACCCCAGGGAAGTCCCCATATCCACATTTTAGAAACATCGCTTTTTAGGGATCACAGTGTGAGGGTGGACTAAGAAGATGGAAGGAAGGCCAGTTCAGAGGCTGTTGCAGGAATTCAAGCAGGAGGTGATGTCCTGAAAAGCAGTGTATGGTGGCCGAATGGGAATGAGGGTGAGAAAGAATGGGAAGGAGGGAGGCTGGGAGGCAAGATGAGTTTCACTGTGGAAAACTAGGCTTTTAGACCCTTACATGCTGGTGGAGCAACCAGTTGAAGGTTTGCTTTAGAGCCAGGCTGTCCAGCAGAACATTCCACGGTGACTGAAATGTTCAGAACCCACATTGTCCACTGTGGTAGCATAGCCAAGGAACTGAATTACTGATTTGGATCAGTTTCAAGATAAACTTGAATAACCATGTGTGCCTCGTGACTATTGTACAGCACAGCAGTAGAGTATTGGGTATTTGGGCGTCGTGTCAGAAGAGAGGCCTGACCCAGCCATGGAAATGGAGAAGTCGTTAGCAAAAAGAGATCAGAGAGTGAAGCCATGGAAATGAATAGGAACCTTCAGAGAGTGGGCTGGGGTCCACAGTTTCTAGGAGTTTTTGGTGGTGAATGGGAAGGTCTTTCTGGTGAGAGCCCTGTGGGCTTCAGTTTTTAATAGCCCTAAACTATTAATAGGGCTTGCGTCTTTAATGTAGCGCTAGAATGTTAAGCTGACTTATCCAGCTGGCCCTAAACGATTATACTTTGTCACTCAATTATTGTCTCTTCTTACTAATACTTTTGTAAGGACCTGCCTGCCCACCAGAGTGAAATGTACTTTGCATATTGATGAATCTCTCTGTCTCTCTCTGCCCACCTTTCCCTTCCTCCCTTTCTTTCTCCCAATGAAATTATTTGTAATAAATATTTTTAAAAGAAAGGGCATAACAAAATCCTGTTCTTGTAAGGCTCTGATCTCACTATTCTTGTTTTTAACCTAGGTATTTGTATTAGCAGACTTATTGTGGCCCATAATGCTAAACCAGGTAATTTTAGTGTATATTAATTCTTCTTCCCTGGTGGCTCAGTCGGTGAAGAATCCACCTGCAATGCAGAAGACCCAGGTTCGATCCCTGGATTGAGAAGATCCCCTGGAGAAGGAAACGGCAACCCACTCCAGTATTCTTAGCTGGAGAATCAGAGGAGCCTAGCGGGCTATAGTCCATGGGCTCACAAGAGTAGGACACAACGAAGCAACTAAACCACCACCATATTAATTCTTGTGACCTCAGTCACTTGCTGTCCAAACTTTGAGGAGGTGCATAAGGAATTTCTGAGAAATATCTTAGAATTAAAATTATTTTTCTCCAGGCCTTCTTAGAAGCAGAGATGTAAAGATGACGTTCTAAGATGTCCTCTTCCCCAGCCATATTCCTCATTCCAGAGCTCCCGCTGCCTGTGTCAGACTTTGTTTCGCTGTTGCTGCTGCTCACCTTCTTGCCCATTTATCTGTGTAACAGGAAGTGAATTTTCTCTCCTCAGGGGCCACACTGTGAGGGCAGTGTGTGAGTCCTTCCACCTGGCCAAAGATTCTGGCTTCAAAGTCGTGGCTCACATGATGCCCGATCTGCCGAACGTGGGGCTGGAGAGAGACATTGAACAGTTTACAGTAAGTGCTGACCCAGCCAGGCCGCCTGAGAATGCCTGTGCATCCTGCTGCTACCCGCTCTGCCTTTTTCTCTTTTCTTGTTTAACTTTTTATTTTGTGTTGGCGTATGGCCGATTAACAATGTTGAGATAGTTTCAGGTGGATAGCGCAGGGACTCAGCCATACGTATACATGTATCCAGTAAGTATAATTCTCCCATCTTTTGGGAATCGTGTGTTTTTGTTCTCTGACTGATTCCTCCACTGGATATGAATATTTTTAATGTTAATTATATGAACTTTCTAGGCAATTTGTTAAAAATATTTTCCCCACACTATTAATATTTTTCTTGGTCTTTTACTTTTGTTTCTGTTGTCAAGCTTTCCTGTTTACTTATTATTTAGTGATTTCTTTTCTTTTTTTTTTTTTAATTTAGTGATTTCTTAAGATGCTTCTAAGCTTAGAACTGCCTTTCTCTTTCAGGATTTCCCTAAACAGGGAAAGAAACTATTCTGTTTTCTTCTAACCTTTCTGTTCCTTGAATTTTAATACCTAACTCTGGGGTTTGTTTGCTTTTTTAAAAAATAATTTATTAATGTATTTTTGGTCGCGCTGGGTGTTCATTGCTGCACTCGGGCTTTCTCTGGTTGCAGCGAGGGGGGCTCCTCTTGGTTGTGATGCACGGGCTCTCATCGTGACGGCCTCTCGTGTCATGGAGCTCGGCTCTATAGGCTTCAGCAGTTGCACCTCACAAGCTCGAGAGCTTGGGCTCAGGAGTTGAGGTGCCCAGTCTCCAGTTGCCTGCAGTGTGTGAAATCTCTGACCAGGGATCAGACCATGTCCCCTGCATTGGCAGGTGGGTTCTTATCCACTGTACCCCCCAGGAAATCCTGTTCGTTTGTTTTCACTCTATCACATGTTAGCTTGATCCATGTTAGCTTGGTCTTGGGAAATGAGATTGGTCAGAACTCTTTCTTCCTTCAGATTCTCAAATAGGAAAGTGGCTTAGGGATATCCTTTTAGAGAAGAGGATGAAAATGTTTATCAAGTTATTTCATCAGAAAAAAGACTTTTATGCTCTGTTATTAGAACTGTGGAATTCATCATGATGTTCTTTCTTTCCTTTCAGAAAGTTTATTTTTATTATTTCCAAGCAAATGAAATACAACTAAAGGTCTGTTTTATAAGACAGCATTAATTCACAGATGTTCACAGATGTTACGAATTCCCTCATATCGACTATGTAATAGATTTTGAGTCATATCTTCCTCTCAGTAGTATTAGCTGGGTACTAGACTATAAGCCTAAGAGGCACCTGACACACACACTTCTTTAGCACAGCTTCTGGGCGGGCCAGTGGTATAGCCAGAGTTCATAACTTTAAGTGCCCTTGGGGAAAAAAAAATGTAAAGTAATAGCAAATAACTGAGTCTCACAATTTATTTTCTTAGTGTCTTTAAAGAATAGTTTAGAAATAACATTGCAAAGACAGCCCTCCATGTAAACAGATTTATCTTCTTGTTTACAATCTTTTCAAAGAAACCCACAGGGAATATGAGTAGACTGTATGCCTTTTCTAACTTCATCCCAGCAAATGAATAACATAATAGGGCTAAAATGAGAAAAATCAGATTTCGCTCTAGAAAAAAATCCTCTGAAAAATCAACCTATAGATTATCGTAAATATTTTTACAAATCAATTTTTTTAAAAAGACACCCTAATAGAATGGGGGAAAAAAAATCTTGAACAAGCACTTCACAAATAAGATGTTCAGCTACTCAATAACTGTTCAAAAGTTCTCTAAGTCATTTATCTTCAAAGAAATGAAATTTAAAACTACAATGCATGGCTACTGTATACTCATCAGTATAGTGAAAATGAAAAAAGACAATATCAAGTGTTGATAAGAGTGTGAAGCAACTGGAACTCTCATTCACTGTTATTGGGAATATAGATTGGTACATCAGATTAGAAAGCTGTTTGATAGTATCTACACTTATGATTTGTGTACTTTTCCATACTAAGATATATTTCAATAAAAGGTTTACTAATTAAAAAAAAACAAAAAACTAGCTTTTGTCTAGGAAATGTTGTTTTCTAGAGATTTTCTGAACTAGTAGGCAGCATAGTATTGGCGCCCACTCCAGGGCTCTTGCCTGGAAAATCCCAGGGACGGGGGAGCCTGGTAGGCTGCAGTCCATGGGGTCACTAGGAGTCGGAGACGACTGAGTGACTTCACTTTCACTTTTCACTTTCATGCATTGGAGAAGGAAATGGCAACCCACTCCAGTGTTCTTGCCTGGAGAATCCCAGGGACAGGAGAGCCTGGTGGGCTGCCGTCTGTGGGGTTGCACAGAGTCGGACATGACTGAAGTGACTTAGCAGTAGCAGGCAGCATATTTTACACTTTAAAAACTTTTTCCTCGTCTACTTTTATTGTCACATTAGCAGCCCACAGATAGTTCCCTTAACGTGTTTTATTCATTGGAAGCATTGCTAAGTAAGGGGTCTACTTGTAATAATTGTAGAAGTCTATAAAATGTTGTCACTCTGGAGGACAAGGCAGCCTTGCCTGGTACACCCATAAAGCATCTACAGCCACTGAGGTATTGCAGCCGTAGTATCTCTAGGGTTGTGTGCTGTGCACCTTAGTTATAAATTGGCTTTGCTCTCACACCTTGTTACTTAGGTTAATTCTGAGTCACTAAGTGCAGAAGTGGTCATTTGCATCTGTTCCTTGTAGATTCACACTCTTATCTAGTGATAGGTACAGAGCTGGTCAAAGCTGTGTGTGATAAATAGCATTTACTTATATTGTCCAGTAACTCAAATTTCCTTTTGGAATGAAATTTTCTTTTTCCTTATAAAGCTGAAAATCCTGGTTGTGATGGAGAATGTTTAACATCTTAGGACTTTATCCTCTGAGCATTAACTTCACCCTTTCCACCTGTCCTCAGATAGGAATACAAAATGTTGTATCATTTATTACTCATAATGACTTTTTGCTGTTTCAGTCTTTTATTCTTTTAAAATTAGACTGCTTTTGGATATGCAAGCTCAGAGTGCTGAAAATGCTTAGCATTTCAGCTAAGTGTCACTAAGAAAGTGTTGGTTTCTCTTGAGGAAAAATTTATTTCCAGAACCTTCTGTCAATCTTGGGAAGTCTTTCAAAGTCCATCCATGTTTGCCCACCTTTTTGACTTTCAGGAGTTGCCTGCACCCCCACTGAGCTGTTTTTCCCAAAAACCAAGTGGTCAAGTTATAGTTTGGCAGGTCCTCCGCTGCCAACACAGACTCACACATACACACAGCCTGCCCTCAAACATTGTGATATACTTGCTAATCTCCAAATCCAAAGGCTACTTCTCTGCTGACATTTTATCCAACCTTAGCATTTGTTGTTAGAGACTATCTCCAGGGATTTCCCTGGTGGTCCAGTGGTTAAGAATCCACCTCCCAGTGCAGGGAATGCAAGTTAGATCCCTGGTTGGGGAAGATAGATCCCACGGGACTATCTCCAGTCGTAAATTCTCACCTCTCTGGCTTTTGTGACTCTGCTGCGTCCTGCTTCCCTTTTTACCTCTAGGACTGTTTTTTTTCTGCTAGATCTTCTTTTTCTCCTCACTACATAAATGTGGCTTCTGGCTTTTGTTCTTCTCTATATATGTGTGTCTTTCTTCTGTTGTCCTGATTTTACCACTTACACTTCAACAAATCTCATTTTCTCTGCAGTCTTAAGCTTCAGCTCTTAAGTCCAATTGCTGAATACTCTTCAACAGGCACCAGAGGCCTTACACGCACTTTAGACGTAATGTATCTAATACGGACATACTTCTGCATTGCCCAGTGGTCTCCTCCTCTTCCGTTTCCTGTACTATTTGTGGCCCCGCCATCCACATACTCTCCCAAGCTAGACATTTAGGAATCATTCAGGAGGAAGTAGAAAATATTTGGACTCCAGAGCCAGACTGGGGTGAGCTTGAATCCTGGCCCCGTCACTTGGTAGCAAACTGTTTGAACCGCTTTGTTCCTCAGTTTCCTCATCTTTTTTTTTTGTTTTGTTTTTGTTTTTTAATTTTTTATTTTTTTATTTTTTAAATTTTATTTTATTTTTAAACTTTACATAACTGTATTAGTTTTGCCAAATATCAAAATGAATCCGCCGGGTGGCTGGGAAGATGGGCAGAAATAATGCATAGTTAGAAAAATGCCTGGCACAGAGCGAGTGCTCATATATCTTTGCTGCTGCTGCTCCTCTTACTGTTCCCTGTACTCTGGGTCTGATCCAACAGGAGGTCCTGTCTGTTACTCCCTCTGAATATCTTTTAAAGCTGTCCCCTCCTGTTCACCGCCACCACCATAGCTTCATGCTTTCGTCAGATCAGATCAGTTGCTCAGTCGTGTCTGACTCTTTGCGACCCCATGAATCGCAGCATGCCAGGCCTCCCTGTCCATCACCAACTCCCGGAGTTCACCCAGACTCACGTCCATCGAGTCAGTGATGCCATCCAGCCATCTCATCCTCTGTCGTCCCCTTCTCCTCCTGCCCCCAATCCCTCCCAGCATCAGAGTCTTTTCCAATGAGTCAACTCTTCACATGAGGTGGCCAAAGTACTGGAGTTTCAGCTTTAGCATCATTCCTTCCAAAGAAATCCCAGGGCTGATCTCCTTTAGAATGGACTGGTTGGATCTCCTTGCAGTCCAAGGGACTCTCAAGAGTCTTCTCCAACACCACAGTTCAAAAGCATCAATTCTTCAGCGCTCAGCCTTCTTCACAGTCCAACTCTCACATCCATACATGACCACAGGAAAAACCATAGCCTTGACTAGATGAACCTTTGTTGGCAAAGTAATGTCTCTGCTTTTGAATATGCTATCTAGGTTGGTCATAACTTTCCTTCCAAGGAGTAAGCATCTTTTAATTTCATGGCTGCAGTCACCATCTGCAGTGATTTTGGAGCCCAAAAAAATAAAGTCTGACACTGTTTCCACTGTTTCCCATCTATTTCCCATGAAGTGGTGGGACCGGATGCCATGATCTTCGTTTTCTGAATGTTGAGCTTTAAGCCAACTTTTTCACTCTCCTCTTTCACTTTCATCAAGAGGCTCTTTAGTTCCTCTTCACTTTCTGCCATAAGGGTGGTGTCATCTGCATATCTGAGGTTATTGATATTTCTCCCAGCAATCTTGATTCCAGTTTGTGTTTCTTCCATCCCAGAATTTCTCATGATGTACTCTGCATATAAGTTAAATAAACAGGGTGACAATATACAGCCTCGACGAACTCCTTTTCCTATCTGGAACCAGTCTGTTGTTCCATGTCCAGTTCTAACTGTTGCTTCCTGACCTGCATACAAAGTTCTCAAGAGGCTCCCTGCAAAGGCAGACAGCTTCTTATCTAAGTCACAGGGCCACCAGCCATGTTCCCGTCTAATGTATCATTCACATCGCCAGCAGAATGTTGTTTATTAATTTTTAAGTTTATACAATAAGTGGAATTAATAAACGATTACTAAATAGTATTTGAGAATCCAGTACCTCCTAAGGGGGTCATATGGAAATGCAGTAGTCCTCTGCCACTTTCAACTGTTGTAGCCTGGTGGTGGGGGTGGGGGCCCTAATATTTACCACTGTGTTTCCTTCTTCCGTGTTTGGATTGCTTTCTCCTGAGCATGAGTAGAGAGAATCTCTTGTCCTACTCTTGTTGTTGTTCAGTCGCTCGGTTGTGTCTGACTCTTTGCGACCCCATGGACTATAGCACACCAGGCTTCCCTGTCCATCACCAACTCCTGGAGTTTGCTCAAACTCATGTCCACTGAGTCGGTGATGCCATCCAACCATCTCATCCTCTGTCATCCCCTTCTCCTCCTGCCCTCAGTCTTTCCCAGCATCAGGGTCTTTTCCAATGAATTGGCACTTCACATCAGGTGGCCAAAGTATTGGAGCTTCAGCTTTAGCATCAGACCTTCCAGGTGCTCCAAGTATTGAAGCTTCAGCTTCAGCATCAGTCCTTCTGGTGAATATTCCTTTAGGATTGACCAGTTTGATCCCCTTGCTGTCCAAGGGACTCTCAGGTGTCTTCTCCAGCACCATAGTTTGAAAGAATCAGTTCTTTGGTGCTCAGCCTTCTTTATGGTCCAACTCTTACATCCATACATGACTACTAGAAAAACCTTAGTTTTGACTGTATGGACCTTTGCCAGTAAAGTAATGTCTCTGCTTTCTAATATGCTGTCTAAGTTGGTCATAGCTTTTCTTCCAAGAAGCAAGTATCTTTTAATTTTATGCCTGCAGTCAACATCTGCAGTGATTTTGGAGAAAATAAAGTCTCACCATTTCCATTTTTCCCCATCTATTTACCATATGGGACCAGATGCCATGATCTTAGTTTTTTGAATGTTGAGTTTTAAGCCAACTTTTTCACTCTCCTCTTTCACTTTCGTCAAGAGGCTCTTTAGTTCCTCTTCATTTTCTGCCATTAGGGTGGTGTCATCTGCATATCTGAAAGTTATTGATATTTCTGCTAGCAATCTTGATTCCAGCTTGTGATTCATCCATCCTGGCATTTTGCATGATGTACTCTGCATAGGAGTTAAATAAGCAAGGTGATAATATACAGCCTTGACATACTCCTTTCCTAATTTGGAACCAGTCCATTGTTCCATGTCTAGTTGTAACTGTTGCTTCTTGACCTGCCTACAGGTTTCTCAGAAGGCAGGTAAGGTGGTCTGGTATTCCCATCTGTTTAAGAATTTTCCACAGTTTGTTGTGATCCACACAGTCAAAGGGTTTAGTGTAGTCAGTAAAGCAGAGGTAGATGTTTTTCTGGAATTCTGTCATTTTTCTATGATCCAGTGGATGTTGGCAATTTGATCTGTGGTTCCTCTGCCTTTTCTAAACCCAGTGTACATCCGGAAGTTCTCGGTTCATGTACTGTTAAAGCCTATCTTGAAGGACTTTGAGCATTACCTTCCTAGAGTGTGAAATGAGTGCAACTGTGCAGTAGTTTGAACATTCTTTGGCATTGCCCTTCTTTGGGATTGGAATGAAAACTGACCTTTCCCAGTCCTGTGACCACTGCTGAGTTTTCCAAATTTGCTGGTGTATTGAGTGCAGCACTTTAACAGCATCATCTTTTAGGATTTGAAATGGCTCAGCTAGAATTCCGTCACCTCCACTAGCTTTGTTCGTAGTAATGCTTCCTAAGGCCCACTTGACTTAACATTCCAGGATGCCTGGCTCTAAGTGGGTGACCACACATCATGGTTATCCGGGTCATGAAGACCTTTTTTGTATAGTTCTGTGTATTCTTGCCACCTCTTCTTAATCTCTTCTGCTTCTGTTAGATCTTTACCATTTCCATCCTTTATTGTGCCCATCTTTGCATGAAAAGTTCCCTTTCCCAATTTTGAATCAGTCCATTGTTTCATGTATTACTGTTACGAGAGTTAAAGAGTTCATGATTTTAATTCTCCTCCTGTTCTCTCAATATTGTAGCTCATTATTTTAGTTATGTTAGTAGTCAATTTTTGCATTTCAGTTTTTACATAAATTATTATTATTCAGATGGATCCATGTAATATACCATGTGCTTAGTCTCTCAGTCTTGTCCGACTCTGTGACCCCATGGGGTGTAGCCTGCCAGGCTCCCCTGTCAATGGAATTTCCCAGTCAAGAATACTGAAGTGGGTTTCCATTTCCTTCTCCAAGGGATCTTCCCCGCCAGGGATCAAACATCTCCTGCGTCTCCTGCATTGCAGATGGATTCTTTACTCACCGAGCCATTGGGGAAGCCAATATATCATACTTACGTTCTTTTCTTAAGTAACTTTTTGTTTTTCTTCCAGTTAACTATAAAATCATCTCTTTTTTTTTCTTGCTTATTAGTTCTCCAAGTTCTGTAACCTTCAAATGTGCCTGTTCAGTGTTAAAGCCCCTCTGTCACTGGCCAACCCTGTCAGATACTCTAAGTTCCATTTTTAGACTCAAGATATAACTCCTGGATATTTAATCTTCCAGCTCCAACCTGGACTGGCAATTCTCTGTCTAGTTCAGAGGTGTCTTCCTTAGGGCTCCTCTTCTGACTCTCTACAGTCAGAACCTTTGATTTGGAAACCAAATTAATCCTTTTTATTGGTTTATTCCTTTACTTTTATTGGTTTACTTGGGCTTCCCTGATGGCTCAGATGATAAAGAATCTGCCTGTAATGCGGGAGACCCAGGTTTGATCCCTGGGTTGGGAAGATCCCCTGGAGGAGAAAATGGCAACCCTCTCCAGTATTCTTGCCTGAAGAATCCCTGTGGACAGAGGAGCCTGGAGGGCTATAGTTCATGGTGTTGCAAAGAGGCAGACACCACTGAACAACTAACACTTCACACTTCAACTCTTCCTTTACTAAAACACATTCTCCAGCAGCTTCCTAAGAAAGGATTCATCATGGAAAGTAAGCCTTTTACATGTTCAAGAATGTCTCTATTCTGTCTTCCATCTTCACACTTAACAGAATTCTATAAAGCCATTTTCCCTCCTTTTTTTCTTTTTTAAAACACATTGCACCATTGTCTTGTAGCTCTTCTAGTGCTGCTAAGAAGCATATTGTCATTCTTATTCCTAATACTATATTCCTTATTCCTTAAAAACTACAATATATATAACCTGGGTTTTTTTCACTCTGGAGAAAGTGATGTATCACAGTGGTGTATCTTAAGAGAGTTTTTTTTAATTAATCATGCTATATTTTGATCCAGTCTTCTGAGAAATTTCTTTGTACTATGGGATACTTTTTCCTGTTTCATTTTCTGTGTTCTGTTTCTAAAACTCGTATTAGTAATGTTGGATCTCCCAGGTTGATTATCTGATATTCTTATCTTTTCTGCTTTTGTCTTTTTTTTTTCCTGCTTTCTTATTATTTTCTCACTTTATCTTTCAACTTTTCTATTAGATGTTTTTGTTATAGTTTTAATTTCCAAGAGTTCTTTCTTATATTCAGTTCTCTAGCATCTTCTTGTTTTATGTGTGTGTGTGTGTGTGCACGCGCGCGCTCAATCATGTCCAACTCTTTGTGGCCCCCTGGACTGTAGCACTCCAGGCTCCTCTGTTCATGGAATTTTCCAGGCAAAAGTACTGGAGTGGGTTGTCGTTTCCTTCTCTAGGGGATCTTCCTGACCCAGGGATCAAACAAACCCACGTCTCTTGCGTCTCCTACGTTGGCAAGTTCTTTGCCACCTGGGAAGCCCTTTATGGATATACTAGATCTTCTCTCTCTAAAGGAATTATAGTTTGTTTTTTAAGGTTTATTTTTCCTTCATGTGATGCCTCTGTTTCCTCCAAGTTCCTCTGTTTCTTTTTGTTTGGTCTGCCTTTCCTGTTTTAGACTTCCCCCCAAGTATATGGTAATCGTTAGCTAAATGGTCATGCCTTAAAGGTGAGGAGCTGAAAAACTAGATCACAAACTCTTTGTGGCTTGTTGATGGTATACCTCACAGTAATCAGCCTTCCTTTCTATAGGGGATTCCCAAATGTCAGTACCCTGAACTCTTATTTAGGACCATTTATTTAATCCAGAGACAAACTCTCCAGATTGCTCTTGGGGGCTGTGGGGGATGTGTGTGTAGGTCACAGCAAACTGGTTACTAGTGTCCAGGGAGCAGGGTGGGGCCCACCATTTACCATGCTGGCTTTCACTTAATCTCCTTGTTTTCAAGCTCTGATCCTCACTCACATCTTCCTTTGCACTTGTCATCTCAGAGTCCAGCAGCTTTCTAGTTTCTCCAGGGAACAAACAGGCAGGTGACTGCCTGTAGAAGGACTCAGAACTTAGGGGAATTAGAGATAAATCTGTGAAAAGACTTTGATCCAGTGCTGTCTTCCCTCCTGCCTGATGCCTGTGGTTTCTGATTTACGTGCCTTCCTGGGACTCTTGTGTGGCTGAGCTGCCCTTTCCTCTGTACCCTCCTTTGCAGGTAGTTTGTTTGCAGTTTTCTTCATTTGCAGTCATTTCCCAATCTTCCATTTTCTGTCTTCCAGAAATTTACTGCCATCACTTATTTCTCCTCCTCTCTCGTCTGATGTTCCCTTTGTTCCTCCGAGTTTGTGCTTTAAAAAAAATTATTTCCTGTTATTTTAGTGTGATTTTGGAAGGAAAGGAAAGAAACACATATTTCAATTCTCTGTGTTTACCAGAAATCCTGCGCCAATTCCATCTATCATCATTCTTATGAAAGGATTATATCAGCCCTTATATCTCCTAAATTTATTATGCAAATAGCCAGAAGTACTTTGCTGAAATCCTATGTTCCCCGTATGGATGCAGACTAGGTGGAGAGTGACTTGCATACATACTGTCTGTGGATGGCTATAGAATATTTATTAAAGACTGGATGACTCTTTAAAATAGAAATGTTACAGGGAAAATTACACGCAGATACAGCAGACTGTCCCTCAGAGCCAATGGTGCACAAAGATTACAGCATTTAAGATGATAATAGGAATCAATGAGAGAGATCGAAACTCAGTAGTTCTATCTCTTTGGAAAGCAAGTTACACAATGGGAGGCTCTGGCGTAATAACAGCACAAGATAGAAAGCATTTACTCCATTCACAAGATACAGTACTCTGGCCATTTAGACACTAGTGCCAGGTCGGGGTGAGAGGGAACTATATGAATCCACTTTAATTCCTCCATCACGTGTCAAGTGGAATCTAGATAAGAGCAGATTTGCAGTGCAAAATCATAGAAAGGAGAAGGCTTGATGTCTCCTTGCTTCATCCCAAGTAAAGAAATAAGCCAGCTGGGGTGATACAATGCAGGAAATGACTGTGTCAAAAGAGATGAACTAGCTGTACCGCTCAGCATCCAGGTGACACATGGGCTGTGTGTGTCTTCTGGGTTGGGAACGGTGCCCGCTGGCCTGAGAGCAACACAGTCACACCCAGGGGTCGGCATACTTTCTCTGCAGAGGGCCACACAGGAAACACTGTAGGTTTTGCAGCCCAGATAATGATCTGTGTCACTTTTAAAAGTCACTTTTAAGTATACTTCATTATTAAAGGAGATTACAGTCTGGAGGTAAAGGCAGGCATCAGATGAATCGTCAGTGTGATGATGTTAAGAAAGCAATAATACAGAATTCTGCTCCCCCCTCCCCCCAAAAAAATTTAAGTGAAGCAACTTGTATTTGAAGGTCAGTAAGACCTCGTTGAAGAATTGGCATTCGAGCTGAGACCTAAAGGTGAGCTAGATGAAGAAAACCTGATAAGATTTCCAGGCAGAGGAAATTGCCTTTGCCACGGCAGGAAGGCAAGGTGGGGAGGCTGGCAGGCGATGACACCTCAGCAGTGGCCAGGAGCTGGGTCAGCCAGGGCTTGGGCACCCAGCACCCAAGTGTCTTGCTCCCGTGAGACTGTAAAAACAGTGAGTTTCTGTTCTGTTTCCCCGCGCTTGATGGAAAGTAGTCTAGGGACCAGGCAGGTGTGTGAGAGAAGTCGGCCCAGGATGGAAGCTTCACCGTGGGTAATCTCCATGTAACTAATGGAGCTCATCTTCTCTCCACAGGAGTTTTTTGAGAACCCAGCTTTCCGTCCTGACGGTTTGAAACTCTACCCTACCCTGGTGATTCGTGGGACAGGGCTCTATGAGCTGTGGAAGTCAGGAAGATACAAGAGTTATTCCCCCAGCGACCTGATCGAGTTGGTGGCCCGGATCCTGGCCCTCGTGCCCCCGTGGACTCGAGTGTACCGCGTGCAGAGGTAGTGTGTTACCTTTCATGCCCGCAGTCATTACTGACAAGTCTGTCTATCCAGTATCTAATGAGAACAGTGTCATTGAAAATTGATGGGTTTGAATTTTTTTTTATTACAAATGGGACACCAGGAATGCTGTCTGTAGACAGAGGGTCTGGGAACAAATGGGACACCAGGAATGCTCTCTGTATATAGAGGGGTTGGGGATAAGACAGGTGTCCAAGCTGCTTTGCTAGTGTCATCTGTATCCATGTGTTCATTCCTCCACTCATTCATGAGCCAGGACATGGGTGGAGGGTGATGGTCAGCAGTGTGGTGTTGGGTTGAAGGAGCCTGTGATCTCAATCAGTGTTTCCTCTTCTGGATCTGCTGCAACCCAGATCCTATACTGAGTGTGAGAGGACACACTGGCCATGTGTGTGTTATCCCTGTCCTAGAGCCTCTGAAACAAGAGCAACAGGCATTCTTCACTGATATTAATGTAAGTATGGAGAAAGAGTGACCTATTCCTGTTGGCATGAAGGAAATCATCTGAAATGTTTTTTCTAGGAGACAGAATCTGAGATCTCGTTTACAATCACGGCTTGGTTTTTTTTTTCTTGTCTGTGCTGTGAGGCACGCAGGATTTTAGTTCCCTGATCAGGGATCAGAACCACGCCTGCTGCAGTGGAACTTTATTTAGTTCAGTTGAGTCACTCAGTCATGTCCGACTCTTTGCGACCCCGTGGACTGCAGCACGCCAGGCCTCCCTACCCATCACTAACTGCTAGAGCTTGTTCAAACTCATGTCCATTGAGTTGGTGACGCAGTCCAACCATCTCATCCTCTGTCGTCCCCTTCTCCTCCCGCCTTCAATCTTTCCCAGGATCAGGGTCTTTTCCTATGAGTCAGTTCTTCGCATCAGGTGGCCAAAGTATTGGAGTTTTAGCTTCAACATCAGTCTTTCCAATGAATATTCAGGACTGATCTCCTTCAGAATGGACTGGTTGGATCTCCTTGCAGTCTAAGGGACTCTCAACAGTCTTCTCCAACACCACAGTTCAAAAGCATCAATTCTTCGGCACTCAGCTTTCTTTATAGTCCAGCTCCATACATGACTACTGGAAAAACCATAGCCTTGACTAGACAGACCTTTGTTGGCAAAGTAATGTCTCTGCTTTTTAATATGCTGTCTAGGTGGGTCATAGCTTTTCTTCCAAGGAGCAAGCATCTTTTAATTTCATGGCTACAGTCACCATCTGCAGTGATTTGGGAGCCCCGAAATATAAAGTCTGTCACTCTTTCCATTGTTTCCTGATCTATTTGCCATGAAGTGATGGGACCAGATGCCATCATCTTAGTTTTCTGAATGTTGAGTTTTAAGCCAGCTTTTTCACTCTCCTCTTTTACTTTCATCAAGAGGCTCTTTAGTTCTTCTTCGCTTTTTGCCATAAGGGTGGTGTCATCTGCATATCTGAGATTATTGATATTTCTCCTGGCAACCTTGATTCCAGCTTGTGCTTCATCCAGCCTGGCATTTTGCATGATGTACTCTACATATAAGTTAAATAAGCTGGGTGACAATATATAGCCTTCACGATTTGGAAACAGTCTGTTGTTCCATGTCCAGTTCTAACTGTTACTTCTTTTCCTGCATACAGATTTCTCAAGAGGCAGGTAAGGTGGTCTGGTATTCCCATCTCTTTTAAGAATTTTCCACACTTTGTTGTGATCCACATAGTCAAATCTTTAACATAGTCAATGAAGCAGGAGTAGATGTTTTTCTGAAACTCTCTTGCTTTTTCGATGATCCAGCAGATGTTGGCAATTTGATCTCTGGTTCCTCTGCCTTTTCTAAATCCAGCTTGAACATCTGGAAGTTCACAGTTCACGTACTATTGAAGCCTGGCTTGGAGAATTTTGAGCATTACTTTACTAGCATGTGAGATGAGTGCAATTGTGCAATAATTTGAACATTCTTTGGCATTGCCCTTCTTTGGGATTGGAATGAAAATTTACCTTTCCCAGTCCTGTGGCCACTGCTGAGTTTTCCAAATTTGCTGGCATATTGAGTGCAGCACTTTCACATCATCATCTTTTAGGATTTGATATAGCTCAACTAGAATTCCATCACCTCCACTAGCTTTGTTCATAGTGATGCTTCCTAAGGCCCACTTAACTTCACTTTCTAGGATGTCTGGCTCTAGTTGAGTGATCATACCATTGTGCTTATCTGGGTCATGAAGATCTTTTTTGTATATTTCTTCTGTGTATGCTCCTTTATATCTTCTGCTTCTGTTAGGTCCATACCATTTCTGTCCTTTATTGTGCCCATCTTTGCATGAAATGTTCCCTTGGTAGCTCTAATTTTCTTGAAGAGATCTCTAGTCTTTCCCCATTCTGTTGTTTTCTTCTGTTTCTTTGCATAGATCACTGAGGAAGACTGTCTTATCTCTCCTTGCTATTTTGGAACTCTGCATTCAATTGGGTATATCTTTCCTTTTCTCCTTTGCCTTCCACTTCTCTTCTTTACTCAGCTATGTGTAAGGCCTCCTCAGACAACCAGTTTGCCTTTTTGCATTTCTTTTTCTTGGGAATAGTCTTGATCACTGCCTCCAGGACAGTGTCACAAACCTCTGTCCATAGTTCTTCAGGCACTCTGTCTATCAGATCTAATCCCTTAAAATTGTTTGTTACTTCCACTGTATAATCATAAGGGATTTGATTTAAGATCATACCTGAATGGTCCAGTGGTTTTCTCTGTGTTCTTCAATTTAAGTCTGAATTTGGCGATAAGGAGTTCATGAGCTAAAACACAGTCAGTTCCCAGTCTTGTTTTTGCTGATTGTATAGAGCTTCTCCATCTTTGGCTGCAACGAATATAATCAGATTGATTTTGGTATTGACCATCCGGTGATTTCCATTTGTAGAGTCTTCTCTTGTGTTGTTGGAAGAGAGTATTTGCTATGACCAGTGCGTTTTCTTGGCAAAACTCAGTCTTTGCCTTGCTTCATTCTGTATTCCAAGGCCAAATTTGCCTGTTACTCCAGGTGTTTCTTGACTTCCCACTTTTGCATTCCAGTCCCCTGTAATGAAAAAGACATCTTTTTTGGGTGTTAGTTCTAAAAGTTCTTGTAGGTCTTCATAGTACCGTTCAACTTCAGCTTCTTCAGCATTACTGGTTGGGGCATAGACTTGGATTACTGTGATATTGAATGGTTTGCCTTGGAAACGAACAGAGATCATTCTGTCATTTTTGAGACTGCATCCAAGTACTGCATTTCGGACTCTTGTTGACTATGAGAGCTACTCCATTTCTTCTAACGGATTCTTGCCCACAGTAGTAGATATAATGATCATCTGAGTTAAATTCACCCATTCCAGTCCATTTTAGTTCACTGATTCCTAAAGTGTTGATGTTTACTCTTGCCATCTCCTGTTTGACCACTTCCAATTTACCTTGATTCATGGACCTAACATTCCAGGTTCCTATGCAATATTGTTCTTTACAGCATCAGATTTTACTTCCATCACCAGTCACATCCACAACTGGGTGTTGTTTTTGCTTTGGCTCCATCTCTTCATTCTTTCTGGAGTTATTTCTCCTTTCTTCTTCAGTAGCATATTGGGCACCTACTGACCTAGGAGTTTATCTTTCAGTGTTCTACCTTGTTGCCTTTTCATACTGCTCGTGGGGTTCTTAAGGCAAGAATACTGAAGTGGTTTGCCATTCCCTTCTCCAGTGGACCACATTTTGTCAGAACTCTCCACCATGACCCTCCCATCTTAGGTGGCCCTAGTTTCATTGAGTTAGACAAAGCTGTGATCCATGTGATCAGTTTGGTTAGTTTTCTGTGATTGTAGTTTTCAGTCTGTCTGCCCTCTGATGAATAAGGATAAAAGGCTTTGGAAGCTTCCTGATGGGAGAGACTGACTGAGGGGGAAACTGGATCTTGTTCTGATGGGCTCATGCTCAGTAAATCTTAAATCCAATTTTCTGTTGATGGGCGGGGCTGTGTTCCCTCCCTGTTGTTTGACCTGAGGCCAAACTACCGTGGAGGTGATGAAGATAGTGGCGACCTCCTTCTAAAGGTCCCAGGCAGGCAGTGTGCCCCCGACCCTGCAGCAGGCCACGGCCGACCCACGCCTCGGCCAGAGACTCCTGGACGCTCACGGGCAAGTCTGGGTCAGTCTCTTGTGGTCACTGCTCCTTTCTCCTGGATCCTGGCGTGCACAAGGTTTTATTTGTGCCCTCCAAGAGTCTGTTTCCCCGGTCCTGTGTAAGATCTGGCAGCTCTATGGTGGGGTTAATGGCAACCTCCTCCAAGAGGGCGTATGCCACAGCCAGGTCCGCTGCACCCAGAGTCCCTGCCCCTGCGGGAGTCCACTGCTGACCCATATGTCCCCAGGAGACATTCAAACACTCAGAGGCAGGTCTGGCTCAGTCTCTGTGGGGCCTCCTGGTGCACACAAGGTTCTGTTTGTGACCTCTAAGAGTCTGTTTCCCTGGTCCTGTGTAAGTTTTGGCGGCTCTATGGTGGGGTTAACGGTGACCTCCTCCAAGAGGGCTTATGGCATACCCAAGTCTGTTGCATCCAGAGCCCCTGCCCCTGCAGCAGGCCACTGCTGACCTGTACTTCCTCAGGAGACACTTAAACACTCACAGGCATGTCTGGCTCAGTCTCTGTGGGGGCTGCTGGTGCACACAAGGTTTTGTTTGAGCCCTTGGAGCATCTCTGATGGGTATGGGGTTTGTTTCTAAATGCAGTGTCGCCCCTCCTGCCGTCTTGCTGGGGCTTCTCCTTTGCCCTTGGATGTGGGGTATTATCTCTTTTTGGTGGGATCCAACATTGTCCTGTCAACGGTTGTTCAGCAGCGAGTTGTAATTTTGGAGTTCTTGAAGGAGAAGATGAGCACAGGTCCTTCTACTCCGCCATCTTGTGGATATACTGTAGTGGAAGAGTGGAGCCCTAACCACTGGACGCTCAGGGAAGTTCCACGCCCGCCTTTTTTTTCTAACTAGAAACATAACACTGAAGATAAAATTTAAAAGCCATAAAGTTACCTATTTACTACAATCCTGACAAAGCCATTCCTACATTTCCTGGTTGTTAAGGCACATTTCCACCACCCTGCTCAAACCCACCCAGATTCTAATATTACCAGTAAAAGGCCAAATGGGATTAACAAATGGATGTCCTGTCAGCTGTCCTGTGACTAGTACTCTGCTGAGCACAAAGACTGTGCTACTCATAACATACAGCAGAACTGTCAACTATGGGAAAATCATCAAGGATGTAAAATAATGGATTTGCTTAAAGGTCAAAGGGTGTTTGGGCTTCCTAGGTGACTCAGTGGTAAAGAATCCACCTGCCAATGCAGGAGACATAGGTTTGATCCCTGGTTGGGTAAGATCCTCTGAAGTAGGAAATGACAGCCTACTCCAGTATCCTTGCCTGGAGAATCCCATGGACAGAGGAGCCTGATGGGCTACAGTCCATGGGGTTGCAAAGAGTCAGACACGACTGAGCAACTAAACAAGAACAACATCAAAGAATGTTTATACATTTCTGCCACAACATATTGATTTCTTAAATTTTTATAATTGTTGGCCCACCATAAGGACCTAAATTGCTTAATGATCTTTTTTTTTTTTTTTTTTTTAAAGTACAGTTAAAAATAAAAAGGAGAAGGACTTCCTTCGTGGTCCAGTGGTTAAGACTCTGTGCTCCCAATGCCAGTCTCCATGCTCCATTATCCTAAGTTCAATTCCTGATCAGGGAACTAGGATCCTTCATGCTGTATGATGTAACCATAAATAAATAAATACACACCAATTTCTTTTAAAAAAAATTACTAAGGAGATAGTGATGAGAAAATTCAGTTATCACAATTATTTGCATTCTCCTCCTTCTCTTTCACCTTTCTGGAACAATTCAGTCTAAGAGACATTAGGAGGTACTGAGCCATGCAGGCATCCGCATGGAGATCTAGGGAGCCATGGGACCCAGAGCACGGGGAGGAGGGTGTTCTTGTGGAGGAGTCAGTTGCGGGGTTCAGGCTGGAGCAGCCCAGGTGTGAGGGGGGACATTCTTGCTGATGCCTGCCCTTGGCACCATTTGTCAGCAGGGCGAGGAGAGTGTATCCAGGGGATCCAGAGATGAGGACAGAAAGAAAGGGTCAGTAACATGCAGGAGGTAGATCTAGTAGGTAGACAATATTAAGGGTAATGGAGCTGGCTTTTTGTTATCTGAAAAGAGAATTTGTCATTGTTGTGCAGTTGCTAAGTAATGTCCAGCTCTTTGTGACCCCATGGACTGTAGCCCTCCAGGCTGCTCTGTCCATGGGATTGTCCAGGCAAGCATACTGCCATTCCCTTTTGTACAGGATCTTCCCAACCCAGGGATCAAGCCTGCTTTGGCAGGCAGGTTCTTTACCATTGAGCCATCAGGGAAGCCTGAAAATGGAACTACAAATATGAAAAAGGAAAAAATTAGAATATACCACATGGTATTCTGGAATAGGGGATACTGGTGTCAATTTGTGGTTTTCAACCTGTCCGGTAGATATAGAAATAATTGTAACAAATGATAACAAATACAGTATGTGTGTGTGGACATGTCCTTTTCACAGTCTATTTAACAGACATGGTTTTTGCAATTCTGGGCTGCTTGTTGGTGAGGTGGCTGTTTGAAATGGCCTCTAAACATCGTACTGAAGTGTCGTATAGTGTTCCTGCATGCAAGAAGGCTGTAACTGTGCCTTATGGAGAAAATACCTATGTCAGATTAGCTTCATTCAGACATGAGCTATTTGAGGCATGCTGCTAAGTTGCTTCAGTCGTGTCCAACTCTGTGCGACCCCATGGACTGCAGCCCACCAGGCTTCTCCATCCATGGGATTCTCCAGGCAAGAACACTGGAGTGGATTGCCATTTCCTTCTCCACTTTGAGGAGTGAGTTCAATGTTAATGAAGCATCGCTCCATCTATTGAGAAAAAGAGAGAGCACAAGACCGTACATAGAAACGCAAATTTTTAAAAAGTCGTGTTTGATCAGCTGATGGGAATGCTGGGACCAGAGGCTCACAGGAAGCTGGGATGGAGTCTAGGATTAGACAGCAGTAAAGTGCCGCTGCCAGTCTCTGGATTTTGGTGGTTGTATTATGGTTACGTAAAAGAATATCCTTGTTGTAGGAGATACTTAAGAGTAGTCTGGGGGGCCATTGGGACATCTTGTTCCCAATTTACTTTCAAATACTTGAGGAATATAGTTATTGGTACCGCACTTGGGAATTTTTCTGTGACTTTGAGATGCAGTAAGTAGTGTTAACAACAGCAAAAGAAAAGTTTCCTTTGCATTTAACTGATTGGGGCCACCAGAGAAAAATGAGTACACTACTTCTCAGCAGTGAAGCGAGGCAACAGGTATCACAGAATAGACATTTCCCAGCCATGGTCACCAGTTTGCTTTTTTTTTTTTTTAGCCAAGAATAACAAGGCATAGCATGGGAAATCAGATGGAGAGTTTGCATCCTCCCCACTGTATTTATCTTTAAATTCCTTAGTGCTGTAACCAGTGAGTCTCAAGCAACGAAGACATTGCTAAAACATTAAAAGCTTTATTTTATTGGTTTTATGAAATATCACTGAGGGACATTATCCTGGCTTACCATCAACTGAAAAAATAAGGGCTCTGAGAAAACAGGAGCAGCAAATATAATCTCTCCAGTAAAACTATAAAGGGGTCATGACAGAAAGAATTAAGAGTATGTATTTTAGACAATCAAAAGGGCATAGGAGGAGAAAGTCTTGATATTATGCATGACTGACATGAAGCTGATTAAAGAAACATCCATGTTCCCAGTTCTCCTGTCTTGACCCTGTTATAGCTCTCTGGAGAATCGAACAGTAGAAGAGGCCCCCGCCCCCTTCCCGCCCCAGCTCTGATCCTAGAGGCCAGACTGTCTTTCTCTATCAGTACATCGCTCACAGGGTTTATGCGGAACACGTAGTTCTCGGGGGTGTAGGATTAAGCTTTTGAAGTGACACTCTTATTACTTTACCAATGTGTGAGTGAATTAAAACCTGATAGACTACTGTGAAACAAGAAGTAAAATCTCTTTAAAAATGCCAACTTGGTAATGTCCTCAGTGAATCTCTGGGCAGTTTCTATTTGAAGACAGTGATGATTCAGTTGCTAACAGTGAAGACCTTTGGTAGAGAATCATCTCGAGTTTAGCTGTCTGGTCAGATTTTCATGCTTTGGGACTGATAATTTACTTAACTTTTTAATTTATTTTTGATTTGGAGGAAGGTTGCTTTATACTGTTATGTCGGTTTCTGGCGTACAACAACATGAATCAGCCATAGCTATACATATATTCCCTCTCTCCCTTGCTTCTCTCCCCCACAGAGAGCCAGGCTGGGCTCCCTGTCTTATATAGCAACTTCCCTCTTAATTCTGAAGTTGATTATTTTCTAGTATTTTTAATATAAAAATAAAATCTTTGTCATTTTATTTTTACATTTTTGTGTTTTTAATATAGCTATGATGTTGTTTTTCACGTTTCCATTAGAATTCTGGTTTTTTGTGTAGCTCACTATGGACTTCCCTGTAGCTCAAATGGTAAAGAATCTGCCTGCAATGCAGGAGACCAGGGTTCGATCCCTGGGCCTAGAAGATCCTCTGGAGAAGGGAACAGCAATCGTCTCCAGTATTCTTGCCTGGAGAATCCCATGGTGGGCTACAGTCTGTGTAGTTACAAAGAGTTGGACACAACTAAAACACATACACTGTGGAATTCATTCAAGTTTACAATATCTTGCTACTTGTTTTTTAACCATTTTATTGACGTATTTTCTTTGTATATACTGCTTAATATGATTCAAGTTTGTTTTATATTGACTTGCTTTTTGTTATCAAGAGTCACTGAAATCCTTGACCAGGCTTTGTGGTACTGGAGTGTGGGGGTAATGTGGCCCCACTGTTCATTGATCCAGTACATTCCTTTTTGATTATGTGATTTTTATGCTTCTTCCCCACAAAGTTCGTAGAATAGTACTAATTATCAGAACTTATATTTTCTTCTCAATTTTCAGCCATGTATTTAATTTTTCTTGCAATATAACTATATTTACATCAACAGAATGATACTTCATTTATAAAGGTACTGTAAAATCACTTTCAATATATGTGGTATGAACAGGCTTACATTATTTTTCTAAAACTTTCTTTGTATAATTGGGATGCAGTACATTTTGTTATCGTTGTTCAGTTGCCAAGTCATATCCAACTCTTTGCGACCCCACGGAATGCAATGCACCAGGCTTTCCAATCCTTCACTATCTCCCAGAGTTTGCTCAAACTCATGTCCATTGAGTCCATGATGCTATCTAACCATCTCATCCTCTGCCATCCTCTTCTTTTGCCGTCAGTCTTTCCTAGCATCAGGGTCTTTTTCAAATATGCCACCCTTCGCATCAGGTGGCCAAAGTATTGCAGCTTCAGCATCAGTCCTTCCAATGAATGTTGGGGTTGATTTCCTTTAGGATTGACTAGTTTGATCTCCTTGCTGTCCAAGGGACTTTCAGGAGTCTTCTCCAGCACCCCAGTTCAAAGGCATCAATTGATTGGCACTCAGCCTTCTTTATGATCCAACTCTGACATCCATACATGACTCATGGAAGATCCATAGCTTTGACTATACAGACTTTTGTCAGCAAAGTGATGTCTCTGCTTTTTAATACTCTGTCTAGGTTTGTCATCCCTTTCCTTCCAGGGAGCAAGTCCTTTAATTTCATGCCTGCAGTCACCGTCCACAGTGATTTTGGAGCCCAAGAAAAGAAAATCTGTCATTGCTTCTGCTTTTTCCCCATCTGTTTGCCATGAAGTAATGGAACCAGATGCCATGATCTTAGTTTTTTGAATGTTGAGTTTTAAGCCAGCTTTTTCATTCTTCTTTTCACCCTCATCAAGAGGCTCTTTAGTTTCTCTTCACTTTCTGCCATTAGAGTGGTATCATCTGCATATCTGAGGTTACCACCAGAGTAAATCTTCATAGGAAGTGGCAGGTTTCATATTATTGCTATCACTTCTAGTATTTTATGCTTCTCTTTATATTATCATCATCATTATTTCACAGTGTCTTGTGTGATAGTACAATGAGTTCTCTCAATTTAACAGACAGTGGGTCTGTGCGGTACATTTTATACACTGGCAAATAATGCTTTTTGAACTCTATTTCTTGCCAATGACTTAAAAAATCTTCATAGTTATCATTTTAATGGCAGCCTGGTAATCTAGCATTTTAATTTGTCTCATTCAGCAAACTGTTCCCTAATGTTAGACAATTAGGTTGCTTCCTGGTTTCTTCATCTCTCTTTTTTTATTATTATTATCTTGGCCTCTACTCCATCTAAAATTCATGTGCATAGAACTTTTTACTTCTGTTGAAGTAACCTGTTAGAGTAGTAGAACCCAGGAGAAGGATTACTCGTAACAAAGGATCTAAGCCTTGTTTTTACTATTCCTTTTAACATACTTTCTGGAACAAGGAATGTATAAATGAGTGTTATCTTTTTTGCTATGTACATTGATATGGTTTTCCAAAGGAATTATATCATATTAGAGTAAATATGTGGTTTCTGGTTTTATCACAGCCTTTACAGAATTAAATGGTTATATTTTTTATTTTATTTATCTAGGAGTTTTAATTTGCGTTTCCCGAGTTATTGGTGAGGATTAACATTTCTCCCATGAAGCTGATTATTATTTGTGTCTTCTTACATCAGTTGTCTGTTTATATATAATTTGCCAATCATGGAATTTGGATCATAAAGAAGATAGATGGTACTTTTTATTGAGATAGCTCAAAAAGAAAACTTGATAAATTTTAACTTTCAAAGGTCTTGGAATGATCTTCTCTTTCCTGGGCAGATATGAAGACTAGGAAACCAACACACTTGTGTTCGTGTTCACATAGTACAGTTCAGTTCAGTCGCTCAGTCGTGTCCGACTCTTTGCGACCCCATGAACAGCAGCACCCCAGGCCTCCCTGTCCATCACCAACTGCGGGAGTCTACCCAAACTCATGTCCATTGAGTCGGTGATGTCATCCAACCATCTCATCCTCTGTCGTCCCCTTCTCCTCCTGCCTTCAATCTTTCCCAGCATCAGGGTCTTCTCAGATGAGTCAGCTCTTCACATAGGTTGGCCAAAATATTGGAGTTTCAGCTTCAACATCAGTCCTTCCAATGGACACCCAGGACTGATTTCCTTTAGGATGGACTGGCTGGATCTCCTTGCAGTCCAAGGGACTCTCAAGACTCTTCTCCAACACCACAGTTCAAAAGCATCAATTCTTCGGCACTCAGCTTTCTTCACAGTCCAATTCTCACATCCATACATGACCACTGGAAAAACCATAGCCTTGACTAGACAGACCTTTGTTGACAAAGTAATTTCTCTGCTTTTTAATATGCTGTCTGGGTTGGTCATAACTTTCCTTCCAAGGAGTAAGCGTCTTTTAATATCATGGCTGCAGTCACCATCTGCAGTGATTTTGGAGCCCAAAAAAATAAAGTCTGACACTGTTTGCACTGTTTCCCCTTCTATTTGCCATGAAGGGATGGGACCGGATGCCATGATCTTAGTTTTCTGAATGTTGAGTTTTAAGCCAACTTTTTCACTCTCCTCTTTCACTTTCATCAAGAGGCTCTTTCGTTCTTCTTCACTTTCTGCCATAGGGGTGGTGTCATCTGCATATCTGAGTTTATTGATATTAACACTTAACAATTTGGTAGCTGTGTTTTGGTAAAACAGCTTCATATCTCTGCATGAAAATGTTATACTCCATTTACTGCTATTTTTAAAGTTATGTTCGGATATAGCTAGAATACGATATATCTGAAATGGCAACCCACTCCAGTGTTCCTGCCTGGAGAATCCCAGAGATGGGGGAGCCTGGTGGGCTGCTGTCTGTGGGGTCGCACAGAGTCGGACACGACTGAAGTGACTTAGCAGCAGTAGCAGACTTCCAGAAAGAAATTTGTATCAAGGGCTCAATGGTCAAATTTTGAAAGAGAAGTGCTAAGGGAAGTGTTAATGGGTAACTCAAGCATTACATGCAAATGTGTACAAGAGAAGGCTGAGTGTTTAGATGGTGTTAACAAAGGTCCGTCTAGTCAAGGCTATGGTTTTTCCAGTGGTCATGTATGGATGCGAGAGTTGGACTGTGAAGAAAGCTGAGCGCCAAAGAATTGATGCTTTTGAACTGTGGTGTTGGAGAAGACTCTTGAGAGTCCCTTGGACTGCAAGGAGATCCAACCAGTCCATTCTGAAGGAGATCAGCCCTGGGTGTTCTTTGGAAGGAATGATGCTAAAGCTGAAACTCCAGTACTTTGGCCACTTCATGCGAAGAGTTGACTCATTGGAAAAGACTCTGATGCTGGGAGGGATTGGGGGCAGGAGGAAAAGGGGACGACAGAGGATGAGATGGCTGGATGGCATCACCGACTCGATGGACGTGAGTTTGAGTGAACTCCGGGAGATGGTGATGGACAGGGAGGCCTGGCGTGCTGTGATTCATGGGGTTGCAAAGAGTTGGACACGACTGAGCAACTGAACTGAAGTGGCTGAGAAACCTTCTGATTCGGGAAAAGAATCACAGGGTTTTCACTCTGCAGTGTTTCTTCTAGCTTTGGTTTTAAACTCTTAAAATAGTTGTGAAAATGTAGAAAACCAATATGGTCCAGAAGTACAGCTGAGCACCCTCACTCTGCTCATCTGGAAGCAGTTGGTTATATCTTGCTGTAAAGAAACCATTGGCAAAGGAAAAAGCCTCCTCCCAGGGTGTTTAATCCAGGGGATTTTAATAATTCTAGTTTATTTTTGTTTTAAATCATAGCAAAGGAAAATTGTGTATCTTTGTGTTCTGTGCCTTTAGAAAATCTGGCTTATTCCTATGTAGGTTCACCTCGTGTCAGCTTCTGCTAATTACAGACAGTTTGCTTAGTGTTGACTCGTGAATCTAAACTCAAACATGGAGAGGAAGTTTCTAGGAATGATTTTCTGGACAGGTATCAGAAGAAATGAACAAAGGAAGGAAAGTGGGAAGTAAGATATTTCAAGTTAAAACAATGTTTTACACTTGTCTTGTAAAAAAAAATTACAATTTCCTCACGCCACCTACCCCTCCTTTTTCTTTCTTAACTATTTTACACTTTAAATTTTATGACAGTTGAGTCAGTGACATCTAACTGGGTGTTTTTATGAAGTAGCACCCCAATGAATCATTCTGTACTGCAGCACGGAAGAGTGGAGGCAATGATTAAATGTAAAATTCTCTCCAGACACATGATGGAGCCACATTAAACTGCCGCTGCCCACAGGCTATTTGACAGCTGTCTGCCTTGATGTGACTTTTAAATCACTGTGAAGCATTAGAATAGAATACCAATTTGCAACCAAAAGATGTTTCTGAGGAACTTCAGACCAAAAAAAGCTCTAGACATCACTTTGAAAGACTTTTGATGAGCAAATTGCAAATATTAGTACCTCTAAGCTTGACAGGTTACCTATTGAAATAGAAAAGTGAATATTCCTGAATGGAGTATCTCTTCAAGCCAAGAAAGTGACACTAGACTGAAATTGAAAAACCTAAAAATAAATGAAACTCGCACCTAGATGAATGGAGCAAAGTCAGAGGGTCTATAACCTTACCTGGGCTTTGAACTCCTGGGAGTCTGGAATAGTGTCTGTTGATATATTCCAGGTTGCTTTATATACTGTGTTGCACATAGAAGATGCTCAGTGTATACAGAACTCTCTTTCTCTCTTCATTTTCAGTGAAAATAAATTATCTCTGAAAGTGGAGATGGCCACATTTCTATTCCGTAATGAGGAAAAACTCCCGTCTGGTACACTCCAGGCATTTCACTGCCAAAGACCATTAACGCCATGTGGCATGTTGTAGGGACGGACGTGAATGTAAGGACATTTATGAACTGTCAGAATCCTTGTAAAGCCCTGTGTGACCAGGTTAGCACTGACTTGTGCTTTGGGGTAGCTAGTCCCAGCTTCAAGGCATGTGCAACCTTGTAGTCTCAAGGGTCTTTAACTTGGCTTAATGCTCTGTTCTCATTACCTTGAAATCATTAATGATTTTTTAAGAAGAGACCCTCTGTTCTCATTTTGCACTAGGCCCCATAAATTAGATTAGCCAGCCCTGCTGGTAATTCTGTGTTTCCTTCTATCATATAGTTCTGCTTAATAGCACTGTATGATAAAACCTACTCCTCAGAGAATTTGCTTGTATTGAACATTTTAGTATGTCTTTTAAAAGTACTGGTACATTATTAAAAATATTTTGTAGAGCCCTTCTTCCTTTGCCTTCACCTCCCCTTCCCATCATCACCAGCGGAGGCAATACCCAGAGTTGTTGACATCGGAAGAAATGGGGAGTGAGCAGTGAGTGCAGAGGTGGCAGATAGAGTAGTTGGGACGTTGGTTACATCGAGCAAATGACTGTTGTTTGATTTACCAAACACATAAGTATACTAAAAATAAGAGAGCCAGACTTCCTACTGAAGGGATTTACAAGCATTGAAAAGTAGAAACCTGAAAAGAACACTGAGCGCTGGATTAGAATTGTAATTATCAGCACGATCTCACAGCCTTTTAAATTGATATATAGAAATAGATAGATATATTGTTGTTTTTAGTCACTAACTTGTGTCCAACTCCTTGTGACGTCATGAACCTCAGTGCACCAGGCTTCCCTGTCCTTCACTGTCTCCCGGAGCTTGCTCAAACTAATGTGCATTGAGTTGGTGATGTTCATCCTCTGCTGCCCCCTTCTGCTGCCCTCAATCTTTCCCAGAATCAGGGTCTTTTCCAATGAGTCAGCTGTTCACATCAGGTGGCCAGGGCACTGGAGCTTCAGCATCAGTCCTTCCAGTGAACTCAATTCCATTGAATTCCAATCAACTTAATTCAGAGTTGATTTCCTTTAGCATTGACTGTTTGATCTCCTTGCAGTCCAAGGGACTCTCAAGAGTCTTCTCTAACACTACAGTTTGAAAGCATCAATTCTTTGGCTCTCAGCCTTCTTTATGGTCCAACTCTCACATCCATACATGACTACTGGAAAAACCATAGCTTTGACTATATAGACCTTTGTCGGCATAAGTGATGTCTCTGTTTTTTAATATGCTGTCTAGGTTTGTCATACCTTTCCTTCCAAGGAGTAAGTGTCTTTTAATTTTATGGCTGCAGTCACCATCTGCAGTGATTTTGGAGCCCAAGAAAAGAAAATCTGTCACTGTTTCTTTTTCCCCTTCTATTTGCCATGAACTGATAGGACTGGATGCCATGATCTTAGTTTTCTCAATTTTGAGCTTTAAGCCAGTTTTTTCACTCTTCTCTTTCACCTTCATCAAGAGGCTCATTAGTTCCTGTTTGCCTTCTGCCATTAGGGTCTTGTCATATGCATATTTGAGGTTATTGATATTTCTTCTGGCAGTCTTGATTCCAGCTTGTGATTCATCCAGCATGGCATTTTGCATGTTGTACTCTGCCTAGAAGTTAAATAAGCAGGGTGACAGTATACAGCCTTCACATACTCCTTTCCCAGTTTGGAACCACTCTGTTGTTCCATGTCCAGTTTTAACTGTTGCTTCTTGACTTTCGTACAGGATTTTCAGGAGGCAGGTAAGGTGGTCTGGTATTCCCATCTCTTTCAGAATTTTCCACAGTTTGTTGTGATCCACACAGTCAAAGGCTTTGGCATAGTCAATAAAGCAGAAGTAGATGTTTTCCTGGAACTCTCTTGCTTTTTTGATGATCCAACAGATGTTGGCAGTTTGATCTGTGGTTCCTCTGCCTTTTCTAAACCCAGCTTGTACATCTGGAAGTTCTCAGTTCGTGTACTGTTGAAGCCTGGCTTGGAGAATTTGAGCATCACTTTGCCAGCATGTGAGATGAGTGCAATTGTGCAGTAGTTTGAACACTCTTTGGCATTGCCTTTCTTTGGGATTGGAATGAAAACCGACGTTTTCTGGTCCTGTGGCCACTGCTGAGTTTTCCAAAGTTGCTGGCATATTGAGTACAGCACTTTCACAGCATCACCTTTTAGGATTTGAAATAGCTCAGCTGGAATTCCATCACCTTCACTATATTTGTTCAAAGTGATGCTTCCTAAGGCCTAGTTGACTTCACACTCCAGGATGTCTGGTTCTAGGTGAGTGATCACACCATCGTGGCTATCTGGGTCATTAACATTTTTTTTGTATAGTTCTGTGTATTCTTTTCACCTCTTCTTAATATCTTCTGCTTCTGTTAGGGCCATACTGTTTCTGTCCTTTATTGTGCCCATCTTTGCATGAAATGTTGCCTTGATAGCTCCAATTTTCTTGGAGTCTTTCTCTAGCCTTTCCCATTCTGTTGTTTTCCTCTATTTCTTTGTATTATTTCCTTAAGAAGGCTTTCTTATCTCTGCTAGCTATTCTCTGGAACTCTGCATGCAGGTGGATATGTATCTTTCTGTTTCTTGCTTGCCTTTTACTTCTCTTCTCAGCTATTTGTAAGGCCTCCTCAGACAACCACTTTGCCTTCTTGCATTTCTTTTTCTTTGGGGTGGTTTTGGTCACCGCCTCTGTACAGTGTTACAAGCCTCTGTGCATAGCTCTTCAGGCGCTCTGCTATCGGATCTAATTGCTTGAATATATCTGTCACCTTCACTGTAAAATCATAAGGTATTTGATTTAGGTCTGACCTGAATGGCTTAGTGGTTTTCCCTACTTTCTTCAATTTAAACCTGAAGTTTGCAATAAGGAGCTCATGATCTGAGCCAAAGTCAGCTCCAGGTCTTGTTTTTGTTGACTGTATAGAGTTTCTCCATCTTCATCTGCAAAGAATATTGTCAGTCTAATTTCGGTATTGACCATCTGGTTATGTACATGTGTCAAGTCATCTCTAAAGGCAATGAAACCTCAGTAATAATGAGCACAGTGAGTGCCCAGATCTTGGTTTTAAATACTGTGCTCCACTGAAAGGAAGCAGGACTGCTTGGGTAAATGGCTAGTTCTAGGGTTGGTAAATGTAAGATAAACCTGGAACATCTTGTTGCAGAAAGAAAGGAAATACTCAAAGAATGTTGCAGATATCTCAGAAGGACCCAGAAGCCAGCCTAAATGCATGCCTACTGGCCACATCTAATTTAAGCAACAAAATAATGTTGATATCAGACTACTACAACTGGTTGAATAAAATAGGAATCTGTGAGTTTTTAAATTAGAGAAGGGAATATTCTTCCTTGAAATATAAGCTCAACTAACGCAGAAGAGATGGTAGAAATAATCACCAGTGATGACTGTTGCAGGGCAGGTGGGGTAGAAGGAGTCATGAGCAGATGCTAGACTGGTGGTCGGAGGGTCGGTGAGGAACAGGATATTGGCATGATATTTGTACTTGTGTCAGCTCTCATACTGTAACAGGTATTCTTTAAAAATCCACTTAATAACACGTTTTTCACATTTTTGTGCTTTTTGTTGATTTTACTGTTTAAAATGTCCCAGACTTCCCTGGTGGCTCAGACGGTAAAGCGTCTACCTACAATGAGGGAGACTGGGTTCAATCCTTGGGTCGGGAAGATCTCCTAGAGAAGGAGATGGCAATTCACTTCAGTATTCTTGCTTGGAAAATCCCATGGATAGAGGAGCCTGGTAGGCTACAGTCCATGGGGTCGCAACAAGTCAGACATGATTGTGCGGCTTCACTTTCTTTCTTTCTTTCATGCATAGTGTTCCTAAGCACAAGAAGATTGTGATGTGTCTTACAAAGAAAATAAATGTGTTAGGTAAGCCTCATTACAGCATGAATCATACTGCTGTTGGCCATATACAGTGTTAATGAATGAATTCTGTGTTAAATAAAATGTCTTTGAACAGAAACACAGAACAAAGTGATGTGTTGATCAGTGGAAGAAAATGAGCTGAAAGCTGATAGGAACCTGACCCTCCGTTTTGCACAGGAGCAGTGCTTCCATGTTTGCTCATTCAGTGTTCAGGGCACATTATCAGACTTCACTGCAATGAATAACAAGAGTCACATGTATCTCACGTAATGGGTACTAACTGGTTGCCGTTGGTATTATCAGATTAATTTCATATCACATATAACAGTGTTTTACTTTGCTGTGAAACTACATATTTTTGTGAGTAATTTAATAGAATGTTGTTCAGTCGCTAAGTTGTGTCCAACTCTTTGCCATCTCATGGACTGCAGCACCCAGGTTTCCCTGTCCTTCACTATCTCCCGGAGTTGGCACAAACTCATGTCCATTGAGTCAGTGATGCTACCCAACCATCTGATCCTCTGCCTCGCTCTTCTTTTCTTGCCTTCAGTCTTTCCCAGAATCAGGGTCTTTTCCAATAGGTCAGTTCTTCACATCAGGTGGCCAAAGTATTGGAGTTTCAGCTTCAGCCTCAGTCCTTCCAATGAATATTCAGAACTAATTTAGTTTAGGATTGACTGGTTCAGGGTTAAAAGAGGCATTTGGGAGATTTTAACTTTGGTTTATATAATATGAAGTAGTAAAAAAAACTTAAAACAGTTTTTTATACATTCCTTCCTAAAATAAAATAAACTGCTTTTTCCTCTGTCGCCTAAAAGAATACCCTAATTATCTGTGTAACCAAATAGAATCATAAATTCTATTATGCTTATTGGGGGTATGAGCACAAAAAAAGAAAAAAAACCTGCTTTTTCCTTCACTAGCCTTCTTTCAGTTTCATATGATTACTAATTTAAGATGTACCTGGGGACTTCCCAGGTGGTCCAGTTGCTAGGACTCTGCACTTCCAATGCAGGGGTCCCGGGTTCTACCTCTGATCAGGGAATTAGATCTCACATGCCACAGCTCAAGATCCCTCGTGCTGCAACTAAGACCCAGTGCAGCCAAATAGATGTGTAAACAAAAATAAATATTTAAGATATATCTGGTTTTCAGTTCAGTCACTCAGTCATATCTGACTCTTTGCAACCCCATGGACTGCAGCACACCAGGCCTCCCTGTCCATTACCAACTCCTGGAGTGTACTCAAACTCAGGTCCATTGAATCGGTGATGCCATCCAACCATCTCATCCTCTGTCGTCCCCTTCTCCTCCTGCCTTCAATCTTTCCAAGCATCAGGGTCTTTTCAAATGAGTCAGCTCTTCGCATCAGGTGGCCAAAGTATTGGAGTTTCAGCTTCATCATCAGTCCTTCCAATGAATATTCAGGACTGATTTCCTTTAGGATGGACTGGTTGGAAGGAATTACAGTTCCAAAGGAAGAAAGTTTATTTTACTAAAAAGTATAAGTAAACCATAGATATTAACTAATCACTCTAAAGTATATATTTTTATGTCACTTTGAACTCCCTGGTATGTCATTCTCTTAAAGAATTTTGGTTTATCATTTCTTTATAGTAGCTTCCAGAGTCTATTTATTATGTGTAGTTTTTAGTGCTAATTGATTAGCTTTTGATACTTTTGAATGAGTGGGGAATATTGTATTAGAATCAAATGGTGAATTAGCTAATTGTATTTTCTTAACATTTGGAGGGATAAGTGAGAAGAGAAGGAAAAGACTCAAGTTGATTCAAAAGCAAAAATGAGAAAACAAGATAATTGGTGTATCCTTCAAGTCTTCTAATCCACCAAATATTAGACAAAACAAATTGGGGACTTGTCTTTAAATAGGAGATGTGCTAAGCATATTCTTACTTCAGATTTTTTTTTTTTTTTTTTTAGCTATTTTGTGTTAAGATATTGATTTTTCTGTAGAAGGGATGTTGAGGGCTACTAAAATGAAGCTCATAATTTCAACTTTTGATCAAAGTTTCTTTGGTGCCTGGCACTTAACACTGTATTAATGCCAGGAAATAAATTTTATCTACTTCATCTTTAAGCAAGTTCTTATTCCCTTCTAATGAAGTTGTTGTGCTCAGTCATGCAGTTGTGTCCAACTCTGCAACTCTATGGACCATAGCCACTCAGGCTCCTATGTCCATAGAATTTTTCAGGCAATAATACTGGAGTGGGTTGCCATTTCCTCCTCCAGGGGATCTTCCTGACCCAGGGATTGAACCTGAGTCTCCTGAGTCTCTTGCATTGGTGGGCGGGTTCTTTACCACTAGCACCACCAGGGAAGAGTCGCTTCTAATTTAGATTTTTAGGAAACATTGGGGTGAGGGAGAGGGATATATTCTTTGAGACCAGTTGTCATCTCGGCCAGGCTTTTAAGCTTCCTGGTTACTTGTCATTCAGCAACTCTATGGTAAAGTGTTTATAAGTTATAAATCAGTGTGTTAATAATTTTTATTTCTTCTCTTTTAAACAAATTGGATTTTGTAAAAACAACAAGAATTGTATTTCCTGTTTAGTACAGGTGTCTCTTCAGCCAAAAATCATTATAATAGTTATTGGATATTTGTTTTGTATTTAGTAATCTTCTAAAGTGATTTCATCAGGTATTTCTTAAGAAAACCTTGCGTGATTGGTGAAAATCATAATTTCATAGATGGAAAAACTGGGAGGTAGAAAAGCTGTGAATCTGCTTTTCAGTTAGAATATTCAGCCTCTGTTTTCTTGGTCTGTTTTGTAGGGTTTTTTTGTAAAAAGTATCCCTGCCTTCCTGTTTTAGAGAGTGACTTATATTTTGCAATATCTGATGTTTTTCTCCTGCAGAGATATTCCAATGCCGTTAGTCAGCTCAGGAGTGGAGCATGGAAACTTGAGAGAGCTGGCATTTGCAAGAATGAAAGACCTTGGAATACAGGTAAGAGCCTGACCGAAACTGCAGAGATCAAAGTACTCTCAGACATGCGATCACCTGATAAACTTACAGGTTGGGTCAAAGAGCTTTCATGCATTGAAGCCCTTCTTTCTGTACAGCATGTTGAAGCTGAAGTAGTGGTTACACCATCTGCATCCCATCCCTGCACCCCTCTGCTTTCTCCTAAAAGAGTATGGGTTTGTCAATTTAATGGTTGTTTTCTCTTGCCTACTGAAATTGCCAACTATGTGTTCAGCTCCTTTTTCAGAAAACCTCTTTTCTTTTGAAATACTGGGTGTTTGATTCTTGACCAGTGGTTATAGACAAATACGACCTTTGAAGAAACAAGGATGACATGCTGAAATAATTACCGATATTATTGTCCAGATACACCATTCTCCCTTGCCCCACCTTGCCCCTGTGTCTTTTCATTTGCTTTTTTATTTCAGAAATATTTACTAAGCACCTCCTTTCTGCTTTCCCTGGAAATACAAAGAGCCCAGGAATCTGCAGATGATTTTGAAATCATGATATGGTTTAAAACTCAGTGCCCTAGGAGCTATTTCTCAGAGCTGCTAAGAGGAAAGGCCAGGGGGTGTCTAGGCCTGAGCCTGTATCCTGGCTTCTGCTTTGAGCTTCTGATTCACTTGGCCTGGTATGGAGCTGAGGGAGGTTCTCACACACAGTGCAGACATGGACCGCTCTTTGAAAGGCATTGTTTTAAGGACTATGTATCATGTTTGTGGACATACCCGAAACATCTTATTCTCTTAGTTGATTTGCTATAAAGAGGTTTTTCTTTTCTTTTCTTTTTTTCAGAAAACTGTCTAGAGTTTGTGAACAGTATTGGCTTATTCTACCAAAATAATAATAATTTAAGTTCTAGAAAAACAGCAACTGTATGTACAGTAATTGTTATTTAGTTGCTCGGTCCAGAGAAGGCAATGGCACCCCACTCCAGTACTCTTGCCTGGAAAATCCCATGGACGGAGGACCCTGGTAGGCTGCAGTCCATGGGTTCGCTTAGAGTCGGACACGACTGAGCGACTTCACTTTCACTTTTCACTTTCATGCATTGGAGAAGGAAATGGCAACCCACTCCAGTGTTCTTGCCTGGAGAATCCCAGGGACGGGGGAGCCTGGTGGGCTGCCGTCTGTGGGGTCGCACAGAGTCGGACACGACTGTAGCGACTTAGCAGCAGCAGCAGTCGCTCAGTCATGTCCGACTCTTTGTGACCCCATGGACCATAGCCAGCCAGGCTCTTCTGTCCATGGGATTTCCCAGGCAAGAATGCTGGAGTGGGTTGCCATTTCCTTCTCCAGGGGATCTTCCTGACCCAGGGATTGAACCCAAGTCTCCTGCATTGGCAGGCAGTTTCTTTACCACTGAACCACCAGGGAAGCCCCATGTACAGTAATGAATAGCCCCAGCAAGTATGTGACTGCTCTGCTCGCTGGTCCCCAGCTGTCCCAGCTCCTCCTCCTCCTCCTCCTCCTCCTCCTCCTCCTCCTCCTCCTCCTGGCCTGGTTAGCCTGATAACCTCATCATCCAGCCATCATCTTTAACCCTGTACCCCTCTTAAACCTTGATAGGCTCTCATAAAGTAATCTAGGACTGAGTCTCAAGACTGGAATTCAGTCGTAGCCACAAGTTATCTAGTTTACCTAGGCAGTGTCTTTACTAGAAAATAAGGACACCCCAATCTCTTTTGTAAAAACCATTCCCCACCCCTCCAAGAAAGGACAAAAGCAGGCAAGTGTTCTTTAGGAGCATGTGATATGGGTTCCCAGGGCATGGAAATAGCTTCGTTTTTCTAGAACTGAATAATGAGCGCTTATTTTTCTTGTGAAATTCTCCATATATACACCAAATACAGTATTAGTAGTATGGCTGCAAGACATCATCAGCTTTCCTAGGGTGATCTTTTCTCACCGATGGAAAGCGTTAGAATCTTGGAAATAAGTTCCACAGTTTGTTCTAGGGGGAAAGTGGACCACAGGACAGATAATAGTCGCTGTGAGGATTTTGTAATGATAAGTGTCAGGCTTCACAGCCTGCACACTGGGTCGTGGAGTAGAAGCGAGAGTTACATCATGTGGCTAGGCCGTGCACACATCCACAGGCAACTCTGTGCTTCCTGGGACATTCAGAGAGCCAGTCTGCCACCATGACACCATGATTCAGACCGTATAAAAATAAAAGCCCTTTCCTCTCCTTCCTCGCATCCCTTCCTCCCTCCCATCCTTTATTCCACAGAGCCCTTCTCTGCAGAAGATAGCAGTCTTAGTTGCCCTCTTTCTGACATTTCTAAAATTTGATACAAACATGGTGATGCTAAAAACATTAACTGCTATAAAATGGTGAAGGTTTTGGAACATTAGGAATTCAATTGTTACTCTTCTATAGATAGAGCTTGGGATTGCACTTTCAGATACAGTTATATCCTCTGGGTAAAACTATGTTCAAATTTTTAGGAGGTATGTTCTTTACTTTCAATATTATGTATTGATCTCCTTTGGATTCTAAATGCCTTTTAAAAAACAATATGCTGTTAACTTCATATATTTCCATTTTGTTTTTCCCTATTTTCAGATTTATTAAAAATGGCTTCGTTTTTAAATTCAGTTTTTTTATCTCAATGTAAATTATGTCCAGATGTAATTTTGAGCCCAGAATTTGGTGGAGAAGTTTCAGTAAAAATTGTATTAGTGACCGGTTTTATATTTGCCTCCCCTTCCCTCTTTCTTTTCTATCTCTTTATTTTTGCCCCATTCCTGTGCCCCTCCTTCCTCCCCTTTCTTCATTTCTTTTGCTTTGTTTTTTTCACAGTGTCGTGACGTGAGAACCAGAGAGGTTGGAATCCAAGAAATTCATCACAAAGTCCGGCCATACCAGGCTAGTGTCTTCATTTTATAGAGAGATTATGTCCTGCTCATTACTCTTTGTCAAGCCTGGGCCTATACCTGCTTATGTATCGTGCTGTGTTTAGTTGCTCTGTCGTGCCCAACTCTTTGCGACCTCATGGACCGTAGCCTGCAGGCTCCTCTGTCCATGGGGATTCTCCAGGCAAGAGTACTGGAGTGGGTTGCCATGCCCTCCTCCAGGGGCTCTTCCCAACCCAAGGATCAACCCCAGGTCTCCCGCGTTGCAGACGGATTCTTTACTGTCTGAGCCACCAGGGAAGCCCAAGAAAACTGGAGTGGGTTGCCTATCCCTTCTCCAGGAGAACTTCCCGACCCAGGAATCTATTTGGGGTCTCCTGCATTGCAGGCAGATTGTTTACCAGCTGAGCTACCAGGGAAGCCCTATAGTTAGAACCAAAACCAAACTCTCAAAGTTAATAAAGAAACTAAGAGCAAAGAGTCACTGAGAATCAGGTCAAGCCAGCAAAGCCAGATATGAAGGTCACTCAACACTAGAAGGGCCAGGTTAGGAAGGTCAGGTAGGAACTTCATTATAGATCAGTACTATGCAGCAGAACTTTCTGCACTGCTGGAAGTGTCCTGTCATCTCTGCCACCTAATACGGAGTCAGCTACCAGTCACATGTGACAGTTCAGCACTTGAAAGGTGGCTAGTGCAAGAAGAACTTAGTTTTTAATTTTATTTAACATCACAGTGCCAAAGAATTCAAATATAAATAGCCAAATATGACTAGTGGCTACCTTCAGGTAAAGCTGAGTGTCACATGCTTATCTCTGTGTTCAGTTATTGCCCGCTGGTGGTAATCAGGTGAAGAGATCACCCTCATCAACAGGGTTTCTATAAAACATATTTTTAATGAATTAACTTCTCTCTTGTAATGTCATCATGTTAGCTATTTGCCAGATTTTTCTGTGGGGGTTCTCTTTCCTGTGGGAGCCTGTTTGAGAAAGGTTAGAAGAGATGAGATCTGCAGCTGATATTTCTCTTCTCAAAATGAATTGGTGGTTTTCACATCTTGGACCTTTTAAGGAAAAAGTAGACCCTGGCACAGTTACTTCTTCTGCCAAATTCTGGTGCAGTCCAGTTACGCAGCAAACAAGAAGCTGAGGAGGCATGTCAGTGTCAATCTGATTGTTCACCCCACTGTGGGTCCAGTCTGCCCATTTTTGGAGTGCATCTGAGTGTGACTGTGCCCACATACATAGCTTTCTCTGCTTGTCAATTGCTCAATATTTGTGCAGAGTACAAGGGCCACTTGAGCAGGATGCAAAAATCAAAACACCATGCAGAGTGCTAACACAAAAGCTTCCCCTAAAACCCTTCTCTGGTGACTGTATTTTCTTTAACCTGTTAATCTCACAAGTAGGCATACTGTTGGGTTGGCCAAGAAGTTTTTTGGGTTTCTCCATAACATCTTATGAAAAAAACCCAAATGTACTTTTCGGTCAACCCAATATTTTAAAGGTCCTGTGGAATACTTTTTCTTAAAATCCCATCAAGGAATGAGACCAACACATTTTTCCCCAAAAAAGCAGGTTTTAGTGGAAGAGGTGAGGACTAAAAACCATTGAGCACCTGACTGTTCTGGGGCCCCAGGGTGCTCCCAAGAACTACATACATGATATAATGTATAATTTTACCTTAGAGACTTTTCATAGCAGCTGAGAGATTTAAATCCATGGAAGTATTAACTGAGCCAAACCCTGTAAGAATCTTAAGGTTAATGAGGTTCATATATTTATAAAATGGTAAAACAGTTTTCCTCTTACATCATCTATAGACAAGGCACCAATTCTCATTTATAGTCAGTGCTATTGAGAGGAGAGAAGTAAAAAGAAACATAATTTGTGGTTATTTATTCTCTATCCCTAATTAGAGATATTAGTTTAAATGTATATAATTATAGAAATGTACTTTGTTCTCTAATTCTTTTATAAAAAAAGTTTTGTGTGGCTTTTTATTAAAACAGGTTGAATTGGTGAGAAGAGATTATGTTGCAAATGGAGGCTGGGAAACCTTCTTATCTTATGAAGACCCAGATCAGGACATCTTGATTGGCCTCCTGAGATTACGGAAGTGTTCAGAGGAGACATTCCGCTTCGAACTGGTTGGGGGTGTGTCCATAGTCCGAGAGCTGCATGTGTACGGAAGTGTGGTCCCTGTAAGCAGTCGGGATCCCACTAAATTTCAGCATCAGGTATCCTGGACTGCATTTCTGTTTGACTATGGTTAAGAAGTCGCTCAAAGGAGGAAAAGAGAAAAGGGATTGCAGGGGGGAGAGGGAGGGCAGAGAAGAAAAGGAAGAGGAAAGGAGAAAGGAAAGCATAGAAATAGAGGAACTAACATTACTGTTGTTCAGAGAGGTTTTCTCTTTAAATTGTACCCCTTTGGGCATGAGGGAGGGGGAGGGAGAGACAAATTGAGACTCAATCAAGTGGAATATAATAATAGACTGAACCATAGGAAATTACTATTTTTGAAAGTCAGAAATGATCTAATACCGGCAATTTTGTGTGATTCAACTATTTTGGAATCGAAGGAGATGATAATGTGAAAGAAAGCACTTATGAAATTTTAAAGCACTTTGTCAATGCAAGCTAAAAGATAGTGGCACACTATTCTACTCCCCCAAACAACCTAAATAAATAACCACTTTTTTTCACTTTCAGGAGAGCAAGTTAAAACTGCTAATGGTGGACCTAGCATTAAACCCCCAATCTATTGATGATTTAAGAATATTGCCTGGTTTCCAAAAGCCTTTTAGAAACTGAAAGGCTGACTAATAATACAAGATTAGATGCTCCAGACTTTCATCACCTGGAGATTGCCTAGAACTTGTTTAAAAAGCGATAGAAATTGACAGGCAATTCCTCCCTTGCTGTGACTAGATTACATCATCCACAAAATACCTTGGGATGGCTTTTGTTGCAGAGTTATTCCTAGTCTGCCACTGAGTACTTTTGGTATAATTGAATCATTTCTTTCCTTATGCCTATAAATGGGTTTTTGTCACTTTTAAAGAGTTTAGCAGCAACTAAATATCAGCCTTCTTGTTTTATGGACCCCTCTTAATGACTTCTCTCCTTCACAGTTCCCTAACCCCCTTTATTGCTTCTTTGTAGGGCTTTGGCATGCTGCTGATGGAGGAAGCAGAACGAATAGCCAGAGAAGAACATGGATCTGGGAAAATAGCTGTTATATCAGGTAACTGGGGGTAGGCATAGAGGGAGGGCAAAGTTCATGATTCATTCACATTGTTAACTTGGTACCACAATTAAAAGTATCTCAGGCTGTTTCAGGAAGGGGGACCTCTTCCAGGGCCCAAGAGTGGGCTTTTGTCTGACACTCGGAAATCAATTGTCCAAGGAGACACACGTGCTGACAAAGCAAGAGACTTTACTGGGAACGGGCGCCTGGGTGGAGAGCAGAAGGGTAAGGAACCCAGGAGGACTGCTCTGCCACGTGGCTCACAGTCTCGGCTTTTATGGTGATGGGATTAGTTTCCAGGTTATCTCTGGCCAGTCGTTCTGACTCAGGGTCCTTCTTGGTGGTGCACGCATCGCTCAGCATAGATGGATTCCAGCAAGAAGGATTCTGGGAGTTTGGTAGGACATATGAACTGGCGTCTCTATTCTCCTTTTGACCTTTCCCAAGTTCTTCCAGTTTATGGTAGTTTGTTATTTCCACGTTCCTTATCAGGACCTCCTATTTAAGAGAACTCGTGTAAGTGGTTACTATTCAGGCCTGGCCAGGGTGGTTCCCCTAACAAGGCCTCTCTTGCCTCTGTTTATGATTATTATGTTCAGAATTGGGCAGAGCCAAATAGGGAAAAGACTGGTGGTGCTCTGGCACAAAGAAAATTCCTGTAAGCAGTCTGGCGGAATAGAGCTTGCAGACACTCTGGTGGAAAGATGAGTAATCTGTATCCTATCTTCCTCATGGTCTCTCCTGTCTCCTCATCCTCCCTATCGTCATGGTACCCTATCTCCTCATGGTCTCTTGTGCTTCGTTGCCCAGTTACTCTGTCTGGGAAAATGAAATTAGATGAATGAATCTAAGAAAATCATAAGTTAATGTGGTAATTGTGAGTATTGTTCAGAAAATTAAAATAGAACATCGTTGCTAGTACAAGATGTTTCTAGACAGAGTTCCTTACTCCTTAAAAATTGTTTTCAATGACTTTGTTCCTGGGGAACAGATTTCTTCCCTTTTTTGGAAGCGTTCCCCTTAGCCTCACCTAGGACATCAGGTGATTGGGGGAAGTGGGCGTGAAAAGATAAGTCTGGTGTAAGTGGAATAAAAAATAACATGACTACACCCATTCACTCGTACTCTTCACTGTCATACCCTTACAAAATTTGCTCTTCTCAATAAGCAGCTAACATGGTGAAAGCCCTGATCAAGATTCAGGTTACTTTTCCCTCCAGCATTATTACATGAAACTTAAAAAAAAAAAATCAGTAAGTTGTTACCAATCAATAAATCAATACCTTTGCCCAGATTTTAATGATTACAGTTATGAAAATGTAATGACCCAGGCTCACTTAATCGATTATTTAATCTGGCTGTGGTTTTTGGCATTTTCCAGACAGATTAATAAAGCATTTTTTAACACTGCTAGCTCTCTATATTTTTCTATGTTATCTTGAATATTTTTAATTGAAGTATAGGTGATTTACAATGTTGTGCTAATTTCTGCTGTACAGCAAAATGACTCCGTTATATACATACATAATTCTTTTTTATATTCTTTTCCATTATGGTTTATCCCAGGTTATTGAATATAGTTCCCTGTGCTATGCAGTAGGACCATCCTAAATGTAGCAGTTTACATCTACCAGCCCCACACTCCCAATCCATCCTCTACCTCCTGCCTTGGCAACCACAAGTCTGTTCTTTGTGTTTTTTCTGTTACCTTAAACCCTGTAAAGAGGTGGGAATTCAATGAAGCTCACCTGCTTGGTTGCCAGTATTTGTAATTAAAAAAGGTTTACTTCTCAATTGTTCAGCTTGTGGTTGACAAGAAGTCAACCTTCCCTGGTACCAGGAAAGGCCAGACTGCCTCAGAGCTCATTATACGTGTGCATCTGTGAATCACCTGAAATTTCAGCAGGCCTCTTTTGCCAGCAAACTGTCAGTGTTTTCAGTAGTACCGTGCTTTGCAAGCCTTAATGTGTTTGTGAATCATCTGGAGACCTTGTTGAAGTGCAGATTCTGACCCGTTGGGTCTGGGTTGGAGCCTGAAGGCCTAGGTGTCTAACTGGCTCCTGGTAAGGCCATTCTGATTGTCTTCAGATCACACTTTGAGTAGCAAGGTTTTAGTATTCTCTTCCAAATGTAGTATTCTGTTTCAGATCACTAAGGTAAAGGTATTCTGTGTGACCCTGGCAGCGCCTGCATTCCCAAAGTCTGATGTGCAGCTGTGTGATTTTCTGGTATCGTGGGAACCTGGTGAATTTTAAAACTGAAGGGCATCTGTATTCTGTCACTTCTCTGCTTTAGTTAATTTGCCTTCATGCTATCTCTCTCTTTTTTGAAATGTTATGTGCAGAGAGGAGCGTCTGATTTGCCCGGGGACACATTCAGTTACCTGTAAGAACCTCAGTTTCTGTTTTTTGAACAGTGTCTTACTAAGTGGAAATCAGCATCTGTGCTCTTTCTAGGTTATTATTCTAATCTAAATAATAGCTCAATTTCAGATCATCTGCTTGTTGAACTTTTAAAATAGCAAGAAGAGACTTGCTAAAAATAACAGGGAAGAACCTTTCCCTTTATTAGCTGTCACAGGTAGACTACTGGATTTCTGTACAGGGGTTTCTCATGGCCAGCAGGTTTTTACAGGAGCAGCCCTGGAAATGCGCTCTTGGTACTCAGGTGAGTCCTGTGGGAGGAAGTGGTACTTCCTGTCTCTGATCTAGGAACCCTCACCAGCGCCCTGTACTGAAGAATCCATCTAGGGCCTTGACTTTCTGTTTGACCCAAGATCTGATCCCCCTTCAGATGAAAACACTAAGAACATTTACTCTGTGTGTGATGCATTGTATTTCTCTAATTTAGTAACATGTTAGTGTTCTATTTGAGTTCCTGAATTAGACACCTGAGGTGTCCATTATTCAGAACTTCAAGGAGGGCAGATGTAAAGTGTTCTTGTTGGTTTTTAATCATAAAGTGTTTCTTGGTTGGTTGTTTTCCTTCCCTTATTTGTTCAGTTGACTTTGGTCTTCCTGATTTAAGTACAATGCTGTGTGTGTGTGTGTTTTAATTGGTTTTTTGTTAAGAGTCAGTTCTTCTCCGTAAGTGATCCTTAGAATGAAAATCTTACGATCGTGCTGGTGCCTCGGCTGCCTTTATTCACGGTACTTCATTAGCCGTGATGTGTAAGAAGAGACACTTGGGCCGGGGCGTTAAGATTCTGTTCCTGCACTGCCAGCAGCTCTCCTTGTGATGATCTTGAACAATGTTGCTCGAGTCTCCATGGACCTTTATTTCTTTACTACAAATAAGTGTGTTAGGTTATCATTTGCCACTCTAACAGTCTAGAAATCTGCCCCTTAAATAGCTTCATCTCTTTTAGTTCTCAACAAGATCAATTTTTTTTTTTTTCTGATTTCATATTAAGTAGATTCTTTTATGAAACCATACCAGGAGACCCTTTAATTTCATGAGTAATTAGTCTCCTTCAGTTTGGGTGTTTGATGATAGAAATGATGATAAAGTTTCCCGTAGGTAGCTACTCCTGTCTATGAAAGGAAGTGGATGCCTGTCCACTTCAGTCCCATCTGGCGATACTCTGTGATCTGTGTCCTACCTGGCTTGTTTGTTTTTCTTTTCCTGACCTTGCCCTGGATTTGTAAATCTATCCTTCTGGTCTGTAGGCTTTTGTGTAACTCATACACAGTGCTAGCCTAGATATTCTGTCCTGGCATAACTAGTCGCTTGAAGAAGGGAGAGACAGCTCACTTACATTCTGGTTACACTGGCTGTGAGAGGCATGCATTTATGTAGAATCCTTTTAATTAAATTCTGATGCATTATGATTTCCCTTTATCTTGCCAGCAGATTGTTTCTGTTACTTGGATTTATAGTCTTCGATTCTGCCTCTGGACAATATGACTGACTACACAGTAGATCTGATTTGAATCACTAGTCAGAAAGATTCCGTATATGCTGTTTTTCCATATTAAAACACAAATTGTTTTTTATTTGTTGTCTCAATATATTTTATTTATAAAAGGTCCATGTTGTGTATTTTGCAGCTGATTTATAAAAGACTAACTTGATAGATACATGAGAAAATTGAAAACCCGTTTATCAACATCAAATGAAACACTGTCTCAGAGTGTCTTTTTTTTTTTTTTTTTTTTTACTATTTATTTGGCTGTGCTGAGTCTTAGTTGCGGCACATGGGATCTTTGATCTTCCTTGTGGCATGTGGGATCTTTTTTTTTTTTTCCCTAAGTTGGGGTATGTAGCTGTGGAATGTGGGATCTAGTTCCCTGACCAGGCATCAAACATGGGCCCCCCTACATTGGTAATGTGTAGTTTTAGCCCCTGGACCACCAGGGAAGTCCATCAGAGTGACTTTTAAGTTTATTCATTCTGCCTAAGTATATAAAATTGTCTTGGTAAACTGTGTGTTTTCAAATTAACCGTCAACTCTGAATGTTAAATTAAAGCATAATGAATTTCTTAATACCAGAATTGCTACATTTCTGGAGTGTCTCCTGTGTGCAGGGGCCTAGGGCTGAGAGGGCAGATAGAGGAGGGAGGAGATGATGCCCTGCCTTTGAGGGATGTTCACGTGGACCAGAGCAGCTCACTCAGTCTTCACCCTGCAGCTTGTCCGTAACTGCAGAGGAAGACAGGTTTTTCCCTACTTAGACTATTTCTTAACTCAGGATTAGCTGCTTCAGCATGAGAAAATAATCTTTTTCTACATATAAAAATGGGTAAATCACTACTATGAGAACAATCAGCTTATGAAATAATATGCAGGCAGGAAATAATAGTTAATTGCTGCTAAATACCCAAGCAATTAATTAGTCCCTGTTAAGTTCAAGTGCTATAGTATCTTTCATCAACTTCCTCATATTGCTTCTATCAACATCCATTTGTTTAAGATGAACAAATCGTATTTACTTAAAAGCCATGATGTTTATCTACTTGGATGATCAGTTTCTCTCCTTTAAAAATGTTGCAATGAAGCAGTTTTTTTTTCTTCCCTCTCTTACATTGTCAAGTGCAGAGATTTATACTGTAGAACCTAACCATAACATTTGAAATGCCATCACTAATAATCACCATGGAAACTGGAGATCTCTGATGTCACACTGCCCGTACCATTTTTGAAAGGGCAAATATAACTGTCAGTAGCCACTATTTAAAAAGCCACTTAATACCACCAACAAAATGACCTTTTTTCCTTTAGGCAGTTTTGGCTAGGTTTCAGATCCAATCGTGTTCCTGTTTCATTTTGCCAGGCTAATTGCTATGCATCAAGACGGACAGCTATTCCCCAAGCTCCCCCCACTGCCTTCGTCACAAGCAGTATCCTATTTGTGTTCTTTCAAGTAGAAAATTAACATGGCCATTGGCCAAGAATTGCACCAGGCTGACGGATCAAACGATGATGAGAAATGAGGAAAATATCAGATTGTTTGATGACAGAAATCACTGAAGTCAGAGATCAATACCCATTTTGTTTCAGCCTATTAAAAAGGCAAAGAAGAGGGCAGGGGAAGCGAGTTTAAATATAGGATGAGCAAACTGAGTTTCCGTGGGGATATGATTATTCTAGATCATGGAGCTCAGAGTCACATGACTCTAAAGGCATGTCTACAATCCCAACTAGTGAAAAACATCATTGTGCCCGAGACTTACAGCCTCTGATATGGCTTCCTGGAACTGAAATGAATGGTCTTGTGCCCCAGAAACACTGATTAACAAGATAATATTTGGGCAAAAAGTAACAATTATTTTGTTTCATTGGCCAGTGTTCCAGGCTGCACATATCTCCCTCAGTTGGAGGTAAAGTTAGTTTTATGCTTTGCATTATCATCTAGTTGAAAAAAAGGGCACATTTGTAACTAGATCTGTCTGGTAATGGACTCATAATCTACTAAAATGCCTGGAAAAGCTTTTCCTCACTTTGGCTTACCTATTTGCTAATGGACACAGGAAGCTTGCTGAAGGCAAACCAGTATGGGCCATGTGTGTTAATACAGGACTTCTCAGGAAAGAAGGGAAAAGACTGTTTCCTCTTTTCTACCTTCATAATAATTTATCCCTTTACAGTTTTTTCATAAATCATTCCCTGTAAGTTGCTCAGTCGTGTCCAACTTTTTGCAACCCTGTGGACTTTAGGCCACCAGGCTTCTCTGCCCATGGAATTCTCCAGGCAAGAATACTGAAGTGGGATAGCCATTTCCTTCTCCGGGGGATCTTTCCAACCCAGGGATCAAACCAGGTCTTTTGCATTGCAGGCAGATTCTTTATCATCTGAGCCACCAGGGAAGTCCAAATTATTTCCTAATACTCCCTTAATGAAACGCACACCATTCAGTTCAGTTCAGTCGTTCAATCGTGTCCAACTCTTTGCAACCCCATGAATCACAGCACACCAGTCCTCCCTGTCTATCACCAACTCCCAGAGTTCACTCAAACTCATGTCCATTGAGTCAGTGATGCCATCCAGCCATCTCATCCTCTGTCGTCCCCTTCTCCTCCTGCCCCCAATCCCTCCCAGCATCAGAGTCTGTTCCAGTGAGTCAACTCTTCGCATGAGGTGGCCAAGTACTGGAATTTCAGCTTTAGCATCAGTCCTTCCAAAGAACACCCAGGACTGATCTCCTTTAGGATGGACTTGTTGGATCTCCTTGCAGTCCAAGGGAGTCTCAAGAGTCTTCTCCAACACCACAGTTCAGAAGCATCAGTTCTTCTGCACTCAGCTGTCCAACTCTCACATCCATACATGACCACTGGAAAAACCATAGCCTTGACTAGATGGACCTTTGTTGGCAAAGTAATATCTCTGCTTTTGAATATGCTATCTAGGTTGGTCATAACTTTCCTTCCAAGGAGTAAGCGTCTTTTAATTTCATGGCTGTAGTCACCATCTGCAGTGATTTTGGAGCCCCAAAAAATAAAGTCTGACACTGTTTCCCCTGTTTCCCCATCTATTTCCCATTAAGTGATGGGACCAGATGCCATGATCTTCATTTTCTGAATGTTGAGCTTTAAGCCAACTTTTCACACTCCTCTTTCACTTTTATCAAGAGGCTTTTTAGTTCCTCTTCACTTTGTGCCGTAAGGGTGGTGTCATCTGCATATCTGAGGTTATTGATATTTCTCCCGGCAGTCTTGATTCCAGCTTTGTGCTTCTTCCAGCCCAGCATTTCTCATGATGTACTCTGCATAGAAGTTAAATAAGCAGGGTGACAATATACAGCCTTGACGTACTCCTTTTCCTATTTGGAACCAGTCTGTTGTTCCATGTCCAGTTCTAACTGTTGCTTCCTGACCTGCATATAGGTTTCTCAAGAGGCAGGTCAGGTGATCTGGTATTCCCATCTCTTTCAGAATTTTCCACAGCTTATGGTGATCCACACAGTCAAAGGCTTTGGCATAGTCAATAAAGCAGAAATAGATGTTTTTCTGGAACTCTCTTGCTTTTTCCATGATCCAGCGGATGTTGGCAATTTGATCTAGGTTCTATATATTCCTCTTTCTCATTCATTTTGCGACGTTAACAGTGATCATACATAATCCTTTTTTGGTGCGTGTTCCAGTGGGATTGTGCTGTGGTGGTGAATACATTTCTTTTCAGAAACAACAGGTACAACATAAAATACTGCTTTACTACAAGAACTTGATTAATTTCAGCATCATTATTAGCCAACTAGCATTGACACAGAACACTCTCTTGCTTGGTAGCACATTAGCTAAATGCTTGCTCAGCGGTGTCTGTATCTCAGCTGGACTGTGGAGGCATTGTCACATAGCTCACTTCAGGGCTCTATTCCTTGACTTGATGTTTATTCGTTTATCCCTCTATTCATTTATAGATGAATCGGGTACCAGTTATACAGTATTTGTACATCAAGTGCATTGGACCCGTCCCACAGTTGGTATCACATGACTATATTAATTAATGTTTTTTCAAATATTCCCAAATAGGCCACTAGTCAGTTTCCACTGTTTGGATCTTGCAGGCCACTGAATTTTTGGTGAAGTTTCCTAGGCAGGGGCGCTTCCCAGCTGGTGCTGGAGGTAAAGAACCTGCCTCCCAATGAAGGAGACACAAGACACCTGGGTCCAGTCCCTGGGTCGGGAAAACCCCCTGGAGAAGGGAATGGCAACCCACTCCAGTATTCTAGCCTGGAGAATCCCATGGACAGAGGAGCCTGGCGGTCCCTAGGGTTTCACAGAGTCAGACACAACTGAAGCAACTTGGCACGCCAGCACCTTGGTCCATGTGTAGTGGGATAACAAGTTCCTGGGCAGAAGCTGGTGATGCCAGTAGAGATGCCAGCATGGGAGCAATAGGATGTGGCAAGTTGCTATTGCTCTTCCCAGGCCCACGCTGTTGAGTCTTGTGTCGCCAAAACGCGTGCCTGAAAGTCTGGCAAGATAGCCTTGCTAATTTAGTTGACACACGTACATGTGTAGCCGTTTTCTCCCCATTCTTGTTCCTCTTTGTTTATGGATATTGGGAATGACGGTTGTATACTCTGCTCCGGTAGAGGAACAGAGTTAGAGTGTATGGTTCCTAAGAACATTCCTGAGCAGTCTAGGAGCTTTGATATAAAGGTTTGCTTTTTTGTTACATGCTTCACAGGCTTTTTTCTGAGGAAGGACACCTTCCACAGAAGTCTAGCCTGCAATGGTCACCATCTGCTGTCTGTCACAAAGGCTCTTTTATGGTTCGTTGCAGTGTTAACTCCTTATCACTGTAACATTTGTGTGATTATTACTGTTCTTTTCTCCGAGTGTTTGACATTGCTCTAACCCATTCAGTTTGATAAAGCTCTTCTCTTTGAGATCAGTTAGAGGCAGGGATTTGGCAAATTCTTGCCGGTTGGGTGAGCAGATAACTAAATAATGCTGGAAAATACTGATGCTGCCTTTTTTAGCGGCAGCCAAGATACTGATATTATGGAGCCTTTTAGCTGGGATGTTTCTGATTCCAACAAGACATTGCTGTTGTTTTCCAGTCAGTAAGTCATGTCCGACTCCATGCAACCTCACAGACTGCAGCACCCCAGGTTCCTCTGTCCTCCAGGAGATGTGCTCAAATTCATGTCCACTGAGTCTGTGATACTTTCTAACCACCTCATCCTCTTTGTTGTTTTCAGTCACTAAGTCATGTCCAACTCTTTGCGACCCTGTGGACTGCAGCACAGCAGGCTTCCCTGACCTTTACCATCTCCTGGAGTTTGCTCAAACTCATGTCCATTGAGTCAGTGATGCCATTCAACCATCTTGCCCTCTGTTGTCCCCTTCTCCTCCTGCCCTCAGTCTTTCCCAGCATCAGGGTCTTTTCCAGTGAGTTGGCTCTTCACATCAGGTGGCCAAAGTATTGGCGCTTCAGCTTTAGCACCATGCCTTCCAGTGAATATTCAGCATTAATTTCCTTTAGGATTGACTGGTTTGATCTCCTTGCAGTCCAGTGGACTCTTAAGAGTCTTCTCCAGCCCCACAGTTCAAAAGCATCAATTCTTCGGCACTCAGCCTTCTTTATGGTCCAACACTCACATCCATACATGACCACTGGAAAAACCATAGCTTTGACTATACAGACCTTTGTCAGCAAAGTGATGTCTCTGCTTTTTAATAAACTATCTAGGTTTGTCATAGCTTTTCTTCCAAGGAGGAAGCGTCTTCTAATTTCATGGTTACAGTCACCGTCCACAGTGATTTTGGAGCCCAAGAAAATGAAATCTGACAGTGTTTCCACTTTTTCCCCGTCTATTTACCATGAAGTGATGGGACTGGATACCATGATCTTCATTTTTTGAATGTTGAGTTTTAAGCCAGCTTTTTCACCCTCCTCTTTTACCTTCATTAAGAGGCTTATTAGTTCCTCTTCACTTTCTAACTGTTGCTTCTTGTCCTGTATACAGGTTTCTCGGGAGGTGGGTAAGGTGGTCTGGTGTTCCCATCTCTTTAAGAATATTCCACAGTTTGTTGTGATGCACAAAGACTATAGCGTAGTCAATGAAGCAGAAGTAGATTTTTTTGGGAATTCACTTGCTTTTTCTATGATCCAGCAGATATTGGCAATTTGATCTCTGTTTCCTCTGCCTTTTCTAAATCCAGGTCGAACATCTGGACGTTCTCAGTTCATGTACTGATGAAGCCTAGCTTGAAGGATTTTGAGCATAATCTTGCTAGCATATGAAATGATTGCAACTGTATGGTAATTTGAACATTCTTCAGCATTGCCTTTCTTTGGGATTAGAAGAAAACTGACCTTTTCCAGTCCTGTGGCCACTGCTGAGTTTTCCAAATTTGCTGGCATATTGAGTGCAGCACTTTCACAGCATCATATTTTAAGATTTGAAATAGCTTGACTGGAATTCTATCATCTCCACTAGCTTTGTTGGTAGGAATGCTTTCTAAGACCCACTTGACTTCACACTCCAGGTTGTCTGGCTCTAGGTGAGTGACCACACCATCGTGGTTATCTGGGTCATTAAGACCTGTTTTATACAGTTCTTCTGTGTATTCTTGCCATCTCTTCTTAATATCTTCTGCTTTTGTTAGGTTCATACCATTTCTGTCCTTTATTGTGCCCATCTTTGCATGCAGTGTTCCCTTGGTATCTCTAATTGTCTTGAAGAGATCTCTAATCTTTCCCATTCTATTGTTTTCCTCTATTTCTTTGCATTGTTCACTTTAGGAAGCTCTATTATCCCTCCTTGCTGTCCTCTGGAACTCTGCATTCAACTCAGTATATCTTTCCCTTTCTCCTTTGCCTCTCACTTCTCTTGCTATTTGTCTTCTCAGCTATTTGTAAAGCCTCCTCAGATGACCACTTTATCTTCTTGTGTTTCTTTCTTGGGAATGGTTTTAGTTACCGCCTCTTATAAAACGTTATGAACCTCTGTCCATAGTTCTTCAGGCACTCTATCATATCTAATCCCTTGAATCTATTTGTCACTTCCACTGTATAATCATAAGGGATTTAATTTAGGTCATACCTGAATGGCCTAGTAGTTTTCCCTACTTTCTTCAATTTAAGTCTGAATTTTGCAAAAAGGAGTTCATGACCTGAGCCACAGTGCCTGGTCTTGTTTCTGCTGACTGTATAGAGCTTCTCCATCTTTGGCTGCAAAGAATATTATCAATCTGATTTCAGTATTAACCATCTGGTGATATCCACATATAGTCATTTCTTGTGTTGTTGGAAGAAGGTGTTTCCTATGACCAGTGCGTACTCTTGGCAAACTCTATTAGCCTTTGCCCTGCTTCATTCTGTACTCTAAGACCAAACTTGCCTGTTACTCCAGGTATCTCTTGACTTCCTACTTTTGCATCCAGTCCCTTATGATGAAAAGGACATCTTTCTTTGGTGTTAGTTCTAGAAGGTCTTGTAGATCTTCCTAGAATCGTTTATCTTCGGCATTAGTGGTTGGGGCATAGACTTGGATTATTGTGATATTGAATGATTTGCCTTGGAAATGAACCATTTTGGACTGTTTTATTGCTTATGAGGGCTACTCCATTTTTTCTAAAGGAAGTAGATATAATGGTCATCTGAATTAAATTCTGCCATTCCATCCATTTTAGTTCACTGATTCCTAAAATGTCAACGTAAACTCCAGTTTACCTTGATTCATATACCTAACATCCCAGATTCCTATGCAATATTGTTCTTTACAGCATCAGACTTTACTTCCATCAGCAGACACATCCAGAACTGGACGTCATTTCCACTTTGCCTCAGATTCTTCATTCTTTCTCAAGCCATCTCTCTGCTCTTCCCCAGTAACATATTGGACACCTACCAGCCTGGGGGCACTTATCTTTCAGTGTCAGAGCTTTTTGCCTTTTCATACGGTTCATGGGGTTCTCAAGGCAAGAATAGTGAAGTGGTTTGCCATTCTCTTCTCCAGTGGACCACGTTTTGTCAGGGACAGACGTGCAGGGACATGCCCTTTGGCCGCTCCACGTAGCTGGAGGATACACCTGGTGCCCTGGTTGTCCCACTGCTGGTCTTCGTTGGGCGAGTAAACCTTCACTGGCCGTCGGGTGTCAGTCAGCGTGCGGCACAAAGTCAAGGCACACGAGCCTGGCTTAAACTGTTGTCTCTAACCAATGGCTCACATTTTCAAGACATTAGGTGATGGATTTAGATTTTAGCTTGTGGTCACAGCATAATGTTTGCTTATGCACCTCACTACCTCCCGAAGCATCCACTAACTCAGTTTGTCCATTTGGTAAAGGACTCACTGATGTTTGGTACACCAGTCAGAAGCCCCAGATTTATACCCCGTGTGTTCTGTTAGCTCTTACTGCAAATCCTAATAATTAGTAGTTGTCATTTATTACAGAGGAACACATCATCCCAAAATTTAGTGACTTAAAACAACCATTTTATTTGTTCAGTGATCCTGTGGGTCAGAAATTCAGCAGGGCATAGAGAAGATGGCTTGTCTCTGTTCCATGATGTCGAAGGCCTCAGCTGCAGTGCCTTAAATGGTTGGCAGCTGCTGGGGTGATGCATCTGGAGTCTCTTCTAGGCGGCAGCGAGTGTGCTCGACTGAAACTGTCAACATGAGCACCTTGGTTCTTCTCCACATGCTTGAGCTTCTCCTGGCATGAAGGCTGGCCTCTAAGACTCTTATAAGTTGTAGAACATCTTATGTGCATTATTTATGGCTGTGTAATTTTTTAAAAAACCACAGATGTTAGTAACTGAAAACAACAGTTATTTCATAGTCTTCATAAGTCAGGAATCTAGAAGGAATCTAGCTGGGTGCCTCTGGCCCAGAGCATCTCATAAAGCTGCAGTTAGGGTGTCAGCCAGGGCTGTAATTTCAAAGATTCAACTGGGATTGAAGGGTCCACTTCCAAGTTCGCTGTGTGGTCTTTGGCAGACTTCAGTTCCTCACCGGCTGCTGGTCTCAGGGCCAGTGTTCCTCCCTAGGGCGACCATCTCTTTAAGGCTGCTCATCATGTGGCCACCTGCTTCCCCCAGCAGAGTGATCACAGAGACAGAGCCCCTTTGAGATGGAAGCCCTAGTCTTAATAACCTGGTCTCAGAAGAGAGCCAGTGTGTCCACCCCACCTTCAAAGAGAAGAGGGTCATTTTATTTTTTTATTACTTATTTATTTATTTATTGGCTGTGCTGGGTCTTCATCGCCGCACTGGCTTTTCTCTACTTGCGGTGAGCTGGGGGCTATTCTGTAGTTGTTGTGTTCAGGCCTCTCATCGTGGTTGCTCCTCTTATTGTGGGGCACGGGCTCTCAGCGTGCAGGCTTCAGTAGTAGCAGCATGTGGGATCTCCCCAGATCAGGGATGAAACCTGTGTCTCCGGCATTGGCAGGCAGATTCTTTACCACTGAGCCACCAGGGAAATCCTGAGGGTCACTTTACCTGCCACGATGTGGCTTCTGCCCCATTCTGTTGGTTAAGTCATTGGGCCAGCCCAGATTTAAAGGGAAAAGGAAAAAAATTCCACTTCTCAAAAAGACAGGATCTGGTAGTGGCTGTCTTTGGATACTAAGTGATCAAATACATTTTTATTAACTTGTGATTAATAGGCATCCAGTCCCTTTCCACAGGAAACTTCATTTAGCCTTCTCCCAGGATGGACTCTCTTTGGGCATGCCTGGATTCAAAGGTTCTAGTCCTAATCCTGATATCCAGATTTTCATACAGCCATCGAGGCAGCACAGTTACACCTAACTCAGTCCTAAGCAGAATCTGGCAGGCAGGCCCCACAGGCCGCACCTGCAGCTGACCTTTGTCTGCCATCTCTTCCATGGGGATATTCCTCTGTTTCCCCCTACAGGCCTGTCTAAAGATCTATGATGTTGACCTTTTATGTCTTCCTCCTGTTGCTACTGCTGCTAAGTCACTTCAGTCGTGTCTGACTCTGTGCGACCCCATAGACGGCAGTCCACCAGGCTCCCCCGTCCCTGGGATTCTCCAGGCAAGAACACTGGAGTGGGTTGCCATTTCCTTCTCCAATGCATGAAAGTGAAGTCATTCAGTCGGGTCCGACTCTAGCGACCCCATGGACTGCAGCCCACCAGGCTCCTCTGTCCACGGGATTCTCCAGGCAAGAGTACTGGAGTGGGGTGCCATTGCCTTCTCCGATGTCTTCCTCCTAGGTTATGGAATATAAAAGACCAGTTTTGGACCAAGGGTGCCTGCTTTGAGATCGGATCCTAATCCACATTCCTTCTTCCCCATAAAAAATTGAAGATAGTTAATGCACCTTAAAGTCTCCTCTCCCCCCACGTTTGGGAAAGTAGTAAATTATGTATACTAACATAAAATTTGCCGTTATAATCATTTTAAAGTATAGGGTTCAGTGGCATTAGTTACATTCATGGTGTTGGGCAACCATCATCCCTATTTTCAAAACATTTTCATTACTCCAGGCAGAAACACTACACTTATTAGGCAGCAATTTCCAATTCCCCCATCTCCCAAGCCCCTGGTAAGTTCTAATCTACTTTCTGTCTCTATGAAATGGAATCATACAACATATGTCCTTTCGTGTCTGGCTTATTTCACTTAGCATAATGTCTTCAAGGTTCAGCCATGCTACACACACACACACACACACACACACTCTCTTGTACTTTGGGGCTGTCTCCATCTTTTGGCTGTTGTCAGTGATGTTGCTATCATATCGATGTATGAATATCTGTTTGAGTCTCTGCTTTCAGTTCCTTTGCGTCTGTATCCAGAAGTAAGGTTGCTGGGCTACTGGCGCTTCTGTTTAACTTTCTGAGGAATCGCCCCGTTGCTTCCTCCTGCTGCTGCATATCATTTGATTTTCCCATCAACCGTGCACAAGGGTTGTATTTTCTCCACATCCTTGTCTGTACTTATCTTCCTTTTATTTTTATAACCATCCTAATGAGTGAGAAGTGACGTTGTACTGTGGCTTTGACTTACATTTCCTCAATGACTAAACTGACGTTGAACATCTTTTTGTGTGCTTCTTTGTGTGTTTCTTTTTTAAAAAAGAGTCTGTTCAAGTCCTTTGCTCATTTTGGATTAGGGTCATTGTCTTTTTGCTGATAAGCTGTAAGAATTTTTAATATTTGCTGGCTACTAGATTCTAAAATGATCTGTGATTTACAAATATTTTCTCCCATAGATATTCATAAAGATAGTGGTCTGTAGTTTTCTTTGTAGGGTTTGCCTGGCTTTGATATCATGGTTTTGTTAGCCTCACAGAATGAGTTAGGAAGTGTCCCTCTTCATTTTTTTGGATTTGTTTGGGAAGGATTGGTGTTAATTTTTGGTGTTAACACACTAGGTTATCCAGTGTGTTGGCGTACATACATATTCTAATTGTTATTGTACTCTCATAATTCTTTTTCTTGCCGTAAAGTCAGTAGTAATGTTTCCTCTTTCATTTCTAATTTTAGCGATTTGAGTCTTTTTTTTCCTTTGTACTTTCTTCCCCATACTTTGTATGATTTCAGTCTTTTTTTAAAATTTATTAGTACTTGTTTTATGGTCTGATAACATGATCTAACTTGAAAAATGTTCCATATCCACTGTGGAAAATGTCTATTCTGCTATTGCTGCGTGATGTGTTCTGTTAGGTCTCATTGGTTTAAAGTGTTGTTCAAGTCCTCCATTACTGAAAATGTGTACTGAAGACTCCAACTCTTATTGCAGAACTAAGTCTGTCCATTTTTGCCTCGGATACTTTGGGACTGTGTTGTTAGGTGTGTATATATTTTTATCAATTTGTGACTATAGCCTGGTGGACCATACTCTATGGGGTTGCAAAGAGTTGGACACGACTTAAGCAACTTAGCACAACTATGTCACTTAGCATAATGTCCTCAAGGTTCATCTGTGTGGTTGAAATGGTGTATAGGTAGCTTTCCTCCTTTCTTAGGACTGAAATATATTTCGGTGTATGATTTTTTTTCTTTTTAACCCATTACCCATTGACAGACACTTAAGTCATTTCCATATCTTGGCTATTTGAATAATGCTACCAATAAATATGGATGTGCACATATCTCTTCAACAGCCTGTTTTTCTTTCTTTGGGGTATATACCCAAGTATGGAGTTTGCTGGATAATATGGTAATTCTAAATTTGGGAGGAACCTCCTTGTGGTTTTCCGTAAGTGGCTATACCGACTTCCACTTCAATAGTGGTATATATAAACACGCCTCTTTCCTTGGTATCCTCACCAGCACGTGTTATCTTTCGTCGTCTTGATGGTGGTCTTGCAGCTTTGACTTGCATTTCCATGATGGTTGGTGGTGTTGAACACCTTTTCATTTACTTATTGACCTTTTGGATGTCATCCTTGGAAAAAAGGATGTTTCTTTAGTTCTGCCCATTTTTAAAATCAGATTGTTATCTGTTATCAGCTTGTGTGAGTTTTGATATATTTTGGATAAGAACCCCTTATCCAATATGTGGTTTGCAGATACTTCCGTTCTGTAGCTTGCCTTTTCATTTTGCCAGTTATTTCTTCCGCAGTGGAGGCTTTTTAGTTTGATGCAGTCCCACATGTTGGCTTTTGCTTTAGTTGTTTGTGCTCTTTGCCCGTGGTTCCCTTATCTCATTGAAGGTAATTAATAGTCAACTTTGCCTAGTAATTCGTGTCTAAGATACCTCACGCATAGTTTCTGTCAGCTTCTCTTTTTCTTGTGAATGAGCCTTCCTCTCCTGTCTTTGGGAGTGAAAAAGTGAAAGTTGCTCAGTTGTGTCCAACTCTTTGGGACCCCATGGACTATACAGTCCATTGAATTCTCCAGGCCATGATACTGGAGTGGGTAGGCTTTCCCTTCTCCAGCGGATCTTTCCAACCCAGGGATCAAACCCAGGTCTCCTGCATTGCAGGCGGATTCTTTACCAGCTAAGCCACAAGAGAAGTCTTTGGTATGCTTTTTAGAACCACACACACTCAAGAATAATAAAAGTCAGATTCTCTCCTTCCTCAGGGATTGCCCTTGAGGGCTGAGTCATCCATTTGTATTTTTTTCAAACTGTTTTTACAAATTCAGTATTCTTTGTTGCATGTGGTCACTGAAATTTCTGTTTCATTATCTCTGCAGTGGGCCTGTCACCTGATAGGGATTTCCTTAAAATGTCTGGACCTTAAAATGACAGGTACTGGATTTGTACCAGTACCTACTGTAAGATCTTCAAATCTTAAATAGATACTGTTACTGTCCACTCGCTCCAGCTGGCCACTGGAGGGTGGTAGGTGGTTCTCTCTGCTGCCCTCCTACCAAATTCAGCAGCTTCTCGCTTCATCAAGCAGCCCCTTGGTTGCTGTAAGTACCTTATCAGGTTCTGGTGTCCCGAGAACCAAAAACCAAATAGTTGGCTTTAAGTGTTTTTCCAGCTACTGGTTATTTCAGTAGAGGGACTAAATTAGAGAATTTTCTACTCTACCATTTTCCTTCTTAAAATCTACCTTTTTTAAAAAAGACTATAAATAGAAAGGATCCTTCTTCCTACCTGGTCTTTAACATGGCAGTCTTTAACCTCTGCAGAAACACACTGATGATCTGGGGCATGAACAAAGTAGTGGGAAGGATCTGTGACCTAGCAGACTTTCTGTGCTGGTGGGAACAGAGCCACTGACTTTTGAATTGGATGATTGTAGGCCCTCCTGTGAAGTCATTAGACTCCCTGTGAAGAATAAACCCAAGAGCAATGGGATAACCCTCCAGCATCACCCTATTTTAAGTTACCACAGTAGCTTCTGTTCAGTCTCTACACTTGCTTTATAAGTTCCCTTGTTTTATTCTTTGTTATTTTGGTATAGTCATTTCAAAACGGGGGAACATTTAGGTTGCTGGGTAACCGATTGAATCTCCTCTCCTAGGATACTCTCTGTATGTATATGTTCCAAGATACTCTCTGATGGAGAATAAATGTGCTGTGTTAATGACTTGTGATAACCAGCTACTTTGAAGAGCTAAGATTATATGTGGGTAACCTACTAAGAGTTTCTCTTTAACAGAACAGGAAAAAAAAATTATCTTTGAAAGATGCAGGGTCATTGAGTTAATTGGCTCCTTTTCAGCCAAAAGAAAAACGTTTTCAAGCAAAAAAGGAAAGGTTCAAAAGAAAAACCTCTCCCCAACTATGATATCAGTGTGTATTGTTGAAGAGCGAAATATCACCATCCTGCTAAGAGATCAATGAGATGTAATAAAATCTCCTTTCAGTAGCAAATAAATGAAACTAATGAATACATTTTCCTTGCATTAACGGTGCTAGTCATATATCAAGCACTCGATAAATGGTTGATTAATTGAACCCAAAAGCAATTAAAAGTTTTTTGGGTTGTTTTTATTTCACTGATTTTTTTTTTTCAAATTAAGTGATCATGAATCATTATCTCAATCTTTTCTATATAATCAGGAAAATCAGAAATTTGAGTATCAATGGATAGATTGAGCATATTTTCTCACTTTTTCCAACTTTGGCTCTAGGAATATGATGTGGGCTCAATTTTAATTCAGTAAAACACAAAACTAGCTGTGAAACACAGCCCCATGTAGTAAAAAGACAAGGTAGTAAAAAAACAAAATTAGTGTCAAAGAGCAGGAAAGAACTTCATTTCTAATTAATTCTCTTTCTTCAAACATGAAAATATCTACCTTATTCAGTTCAGTCGCTCAGTCATTTCCAACTCTTTGTGACCCCATGGACTGCAGCATGCCAGGCTTTCCTGTCCATCACCAACTCCCAGAGCTTACTCAAACTCATGTCCATCGACTCGGTGATGCCATCCAACCATCTCTTTCTCTGTTGTTCCCTTCTCCTGCCTTCAGTCTTTCCCAGCATCAGGGTCTTTTCCAATGAGTCAGTTTTTCACATCAGGTGGCCAAAATATTGGAGTCTCGGCTTCAGCATCAGTCCTTCCAATGAATATTAAGGGCTGATTTCCTTTAGGATTGACTGGTTTGATCTCCTTGCAGTCCAAGGGACTCGCAAGAGTCTTCAACACCACAGTTCAAAAGCATCAGTTCTTCGGTGCTCAGCTTTCTTTATGGTCCAACTCTCACATCCATACATGACTACTGGAAAAACCATAGCTTTGGCTAGACAGATCTTTGTTGGCCAAGTAATGTCTCTGCTTTTTAATATGCTATCTAGGTTGGTCATAGCTGTTCTTCCAAGGAGCAAGCATCTTTTAATTTCATGGCTGCAGTCACCATCTGCAGTGATTTTGGAGGCCCCAAAAATAAAGTCTGTTACTGTTTCCCCATCTATTTGCCATGAAGTGATGGAACCGGATGCCATGATCTTCGTTTTCTGAATGTTGAGCTTCAACCCAACATTTTCACTCTTCTCTTTCACTTTCATTAAGAGGCTCTTTAGTCCTTCTTAGCTTTCTGCCATAAGAGTGGTGTCATCTGCATATCTGAAATTATTGATATTTCTCCTGGCAGTCTTGATTCCAGCTTGAGCTTCATCCAGCCCAGCATTTCTCATGATGTACTCTGCATATAAGTTAAATAAGCAGGATGACAATATATAGCCTTTACGTACTCCTTTCTCAATTTGGAACCAGTCTGTTGTTCCATGTACAGCTATAACTGTTGCTTGTTGACCTGCATACACATTTCTCAGGAGGCAGGTCAGGTGGTCTGGTATTAGCATCGCTTTAAGAATTTTCCACAGTTTGCTGTGATCTACACGGTTAAAGGCTTTGGCATAGTCAATAAAGCAGATGTTTTTCTGGAGCTCTCTTGCTTTTTTGATGATCCAGCAGATGTTGGCAATTTGATCTCTGGTTCCTCTGCCTTTTCTAAATCCAGCTTGAACATCTGGAAGTTCTTGGTTCATGTACTATTGAAGCCTGGCTTGGAGAATTTTGAGCATTACTTTGCTAGCATGCGAGATGAGTGCAATTGTGTGGTAGTTTGAGCATTCTTTGACATTGCCTTTCTTTGGGATTGGAATGAAAACTGACCTTTTCCAGTCCTGTGGCCATTGCTGAGTTTTCCAAAGTTGCTGGCATATTGAGTGCAGCATTTTCACAGCATCATCTTTTAGGATTTGGAATAGCTCAGCTGGAATTCCATCACCTCCACTAGCTTAGTTCATAGTGATGCTTCCTAAGGCCCACTTGACTTCACATTCTAGGATGTCTGGCTCTAGTTGAGTGATCACACCATTGTGGTTATCTGGGTCATAAAGATCTTTTTTGTATAGTTCTTCTGTGTATTCTTGCCACCTCTTCTTAGTATCTTCTGCTTCTGTTAGGTCCATACCATTTCCGTCCTTTATTGAGCCCATCTTTGCATGAAGACAAGAGCTCTCTAGTCTTTCCCATTCTATTGTTTTCCTCTATTTCTTTGCATTGATCACTGAGGAAGGCTTTCTTATCTCTCCTTGCTATTCTTTAGAACTCTGCATTCAAATGGGTATATCTTTCCTTTTCTCCTTTGCCTTTCACTTCTCTTCTTTTCTCAGCCATTTGTAAGGCCTCCTCAGATGACCGTTTTGCCTTTTTGCATTTATTTTTCTTGGAGATGGTCTTGTCATGAACCTCTGTCCATAGTTCTTCAGGCACTCTGTCTACTAGAGCTAATTCTTTGGATCTATTTGTCACTTCCACTGTATAATCATAAGGGATTTGATTTAGGTCATACTTGAATGGTCTAGTGGTTTTCCTTACTTTCTTCAATTTAAGTCTGAATTTGGCACTAAAGAGTTCATGATCTGAGCCACAGTCAGCTCAAGGTCTTGTTTTTGCTGACTGTATAGAGCTTCTCCATCTTTGGCTGCAAAAAATATAATCAGTCTGATTTCAGTATTGATGATCCAGTGATGTCCATGTGTAGAGTCTTCTCTTATGTTATTGGAAGAAGGTGTTCGCTATGACCAGTGTGTTCTCTTGACAAAACTCTATTAGCCTTTGTCCTTCTTTATTTTGTACTCCAAGGCCTAATTTGCCTATTACTACAGGTGTCTCTTGACTTCCTACTTTTGCATTCCAGTCCCCTATAAGGACATCTTTTGGGGTGTTAGTTCTAGAAGATCTTGTAGGTCTTCATAACCTGTTCAACTTCAGCTTCTTCAGCATTATTGGTTGGGGCATAGACTTGGATTACTGTGACATTGAATGGTTTGCCTTGGAAACAAACAGAGATCATTCTGTCATTTTTGAGATTGTACCCAAGTACTGCATTTCGGACTCTCTTTGCTATAAAGTCTCCTCCATTTCTTCTAAGGGATTCTTGCCCACAGTAGTAGATATAATGGTCATCTGAGTTAAATTCACCCATTCCAGTCCATTTTAGTTCACTGATTCTGAAAATGTCGATGTTTACTCTTGGCATCTCCTGTTTGACCACTTCCAATTTACCTTGATTCATGGACCTAACATTCCAGGTTCCTATTCAATATTTTCTTTATGGCATTAGACTGTCCTTCCATCACCAGTACATCCACAACTGGGTGTTTTTGCTTTGGCTCCATCTCTTCATTCTTTCTGGAGTTATTTTTCCACTTTTCTTCAGTAGCATATTGGGCGCCTACCGTTATTATTAGGCCAGAGTTTTTCTTGCCTTTAAGAAGTCCAGGAGATAAAACCCAGTATATACTCAAAAGAGGAAGAAATTGTTTAATTGATCAAACATTTATTAAGTCACATTGCAAATTTCATGTTCTTTCTATGTCCAGTTGGAATCTCTAACCCAAGTTTCCCCATTTCCATATGCATGAAAGATTGATTTATTTCCCTCTTTAAATAAGCATTCATGTAGGTCAAATAACTTAATCTTACCTCTCTTTTTCATTTTTAAAAGTTGACAGTAAGCTGTAATAAGTAGACAGCAAAGTTCATTAAGTGCTAAAAAATGAATTGTTTAACCAATCCTCATTTAGGTCAAGAACAGAACCAACATCCAATACCCTTGTTAACCCCACCCAGTCTTAATCCCCCTCTCTCCCCTTGCTTTCCTCCTTCCCCCAGGAGCCTCTTTTTTCCTATTTTCTTGGATGTTTCTTTATATTCTATTCCGTAATTATGAATCATATATATATATATATATAGTTTTGTGTTTAATTTTAGATAAGTGAGATCATTTTGGTGCATTTTTGTTCTGGTTATTTTGGTGCAACATTGTGAGATTGGGTCACATGGTATGTGGCTGTGTTCATTCATTTTCATTAATTTGAATTGGCAGAATTCCATTATACAAATATCTCACAATTTACCTGTCTTACTCTTGCTGGATATTTGGTTATTTTCCAGTTGGGGTGGCCCATAAACACACATCTGTTTGGAATATATACCCAGGAATGGCATTGTTGGATTTCAGGGAATATATATGTTCAACTATAAGAGTCTGCAAAGTAGTTTTCCAAAGTGCTAACATTTTTCACTTGTATTAGAATGTCAGTTGTTCAATATGATGTGTTTATAGTGGTGTTTCTTCATAGTTTTAATTTACATTCCCTGATGACTAATGAAGTTGACTACCTTTTCATAAGCTTATTGGCTATTCAGATGTTCTTTTTTCTGCAGTGTCTGTGTATGAGATATATTTTTTTTCAAAAATCTACAAGATATTATTATTACTACTGTTATAATTACTGTTAGGTATAGTCAACATTCATTTAGATTTACTAGTGTATTTACCACTTTCTTTGTTCATCAGTCCTTGCTGCATCTAAGAGTAGTTTATTCACCTTCATTGATATATAGGATTCCATGATGTAGATATGTGAGATGGCTGGATGGCATCACTGACTCGATGGACATGAGTCTGAGTGAACTCCGGGAGTTGGTGATGGACAGGGAGGCCTGGCATGCTGCGATTCATGGGGTCGCAAAGAGTCGGACACGACTGAGCGACTGATCTGATCTGATCTGATGATGTAGATATATCACAATTTACTTGTTTTACTACTGATGAGTATTTATTTGGGTAATTTGCCAATATTGTTTTCTTTGTACCTAAAGAATTTATTTTAGTAAAATTCTTCTGGTAGCAAATTATTCTAATTTTAATTGTATGAAATATTGTATTCTGGTTATTCTTGAAGTAAGTTTCAGTGAGTATAGCATAGGGCTTGCATTTTCTTTCAGTTCCTTGAAGCTGTCTTTCCACTATCTTCTGCAGTCAGATGTCTGTCTTTGAGGATCTTCTCTGGCTGCTTTTATGATTTTTTTTTTTAAAGTATCTTTATTTTTAGATTGTCTTTATTTTCTCTAGTTTTACTATGATTCTAGATATGCATTTCATCTTCTTGGGATGGCTTAGGTTTCATTGAGTTTCTTTAATGGGTGGTTGACTTTTTAAGTTCCAAGTAATTTTCATTCTCTGATTCTATCCCATTGTCCCCACGCCCCCCCCCCCCCAACATCCTGGGACTCAGCTCAACATGTCAGACCTACTCAACTGTATCCACTGTGTCTCATGTGGGTACCCCCACCCAGTTCTCTATTTCTCCATGCTTTGTTGTTAAAGTTTCTTCTGACTTAGTGACTAACAGCAGTACAAAGTTAAGTCTTGTTGGACTCTTGCAGCCTCATGGCCTGTAGCCCACCAGGCTCCTCTGTCCATGGGATGTTCTGGGCAAAAATACTGGAGTGGGTTGCCATTTCATTCTCCAGGGATCTTCCACTTTACTAATTAAGTCTAACCTACCATTAAACTCATCCATTGATGCCTTAGTTCTTAATTCTCTGATTTATGGTATCTTTTTCAACTCTGTTACATCATGTTTTATAGTTTCTTGTAGCTTTTAAACATTCTTAACTCCGGCATCTATCTCCATGTCTGTAGTAAGCAAAACTTTTCTACAATCTGTGTCAGATAATTTCAAATGTAGAGTCTCTGCATTCTGTTTCCTTTTGTTGTCTTGATCTGTACCTACCTCACTGTTTTATTATTTGCTGAGCTTTTTATGAGAGAATTTGCTCTCAGGAATACTTCAAGACCTTGATGATGGGTGTTCCTCACCTTCCTTGTACCGTAGAGACAGCTCTTCGTAGAGGGAAGAGAGATACAGGGTGTTGCAGCTGATGCCTCTGGTAGCCATGTGCCTCCTCCCATTCTACTTGCCTCCAGCCGGCCTTTGTGGATCCAGCTGCCCTTTCTGGGTTGGCATCACCACTGAGGCAGAAAAGGCTCTACTCCCTTCTCAGAGCTCACATATTCTCCCTATTTCCTGCCTGATCATCAATAGCTGTTGGGTATTTTTCTAGTGGAAGCATTTTTAGTTTTGTGTACATTTTTTAATTGTCTGCAGCTAAAAAGTTAGTCCTAGCCATTTAGTCTGCCATAAGCCTGAAGTCACCTTTTTTATAAGCTTAAATACTCCTAGGGCTTCCCCAGGTGGTGTTAGTGGTAAAAAAAAAAAACCCCACCTGCCAATGCAAGAAAACTTGAGAGATGCAGGTTCATTCCCTAGGTCGGGAAGATCCCCTGGAGAAGGGAATGGCAACCCATTGCAGTATTCTTGCCTGGAGAATCCTGTGGACGGAGGAGTCCATGGGGGTCTCGAAGAGTTGGACACGACTGAAGCGACTCAGCACACGCTCCTGCCTGGTCTCCTCATCCTGTAGCATCTAGTTCCCATCAGTGTTCCATCTTTGTTGCTTTTTCCCCCAAACCTCTATATCATATGTCTCTTCATTTTAAAAAGGGTGACCACATTTGTCAAATTATTTCAACAGTGCACCCTTCCCAGTAGCTCTCACATGTGTATGAGCCGCATCTGTTAACACAGGCAGGCGGTACAGAACTATGTTACCAGAACCCTGTATGTGATTATTCTGTTTTTTTGCTGAGCCCTTGTTAGTGAAATGGAAATAAACCACTATATAAAACAAACATGGTGACCTTATCAAACAGAGGACAGCGAGAAACTGGACACAGAGAAGGTAAGGTGGTTGCGAAAAGTCAGCCGTCCTTTCCATGCTGGAATAAAAATGGATGTGCTGTTATCAGGGCTGACGAGACATTCACAGCCGAGCGCAAGGAAGCGGGGTCGGCATCCCCCACAACACAGGCGCCGGGGCTCCTTGGGAACACGCCATGGAGTCAAGCTGGCTCTGAATTGTGGTTCCTGTACTTCCCAGTTGTGTGACCTTGAGTTAGGATGCTTTCTGCATCTCTCGTGCTTCCCAGGATAGGAATCTCAGTCTCGTTGGTGTGTGTCGAGCATCTAGCGTGCGTGCCTGGTGTGGATGTAAGGGCTCCAAACAGAGTGGCCCTCCTCTAGCTTTGTACTCGACCGTCACTCAGCTCTACAGTTGTTGCTGCTTTTATTTTGAGATGGAGTTAGTCAGAATTGTGATTGTGTAACTGATTGTGATTCTGACAAGCGGGGTTGAGGCTCATTTCCTGCTTCTGACTTATTTTCTCTTTTAAAGGAAAAATGTGTTTATTTTCATCTTCTAAGCTTCACTCTGGTATTGGATTTACCCTTAGAGAGAAAGGGCTGTCGTAACGTGGAGAAACAGTGTCGCAGTCTAATCAGGTATCACCTTGACTAGTTGACTTCTTTTGCCTGCTTCCTCTATTTATGTAAAAATAGAATGCATTTTTTTTCTAATGCATATCAGTAGAATTTAAGGGCTTTACCTGGTGGTGCTAGTGGTAAAGAATCTGCCTGCCAATGCAGGAGACTCGGGTTCAGTCCCTGGGTCGGGAAGATCCCCTGGAGAAGGGAATGGCAACCCAGTCCAGTATTCTTGCCTGGAGAATCCCATGGACCGAGGAGCCTGGCGGGCTACAGTCTCTGGGGTCATAGAGAGTCAGACACGACTGAGCACACACAGCACAGAATCTGAGTAAACAGTGAGGTTTGTTCCATTTTCATCTTTGATTTCACCTTTTTACGGCTGTGTGATTCCCTCCCTCCCCCTTTATTAAACAGCACTGATCAGCTCACAGTTAAGCTGCTCTGTGGCCAGTGGCTGAGGCAGTTGGCCTGTGCATTTTGGGTAATTTCCTCTCTTTGATCAACACTTAAAGTAGCTGAAACTGTGTTAAGCTAAAATGGTACACATCTTTCAAAGAAAGGGAGAGGTGATGTGGAAGCAGAGGCATTTTTATCCACCTTGAGGGGCTGGAGGCTCGAAGGCATCTGGTGTCATTTCCTTCTCCAGGGGATCCTCCCAACCCAGGGATCAAGCCTATGTCTCCTGCATCGGCAAGCAGATTATTTACCACTGCACCACCTGGGAAGCCCATGCAGCCTCAGGCTGAGGGTTTAATCAGAGCAAAGGATACTGCTGGCTCTGGGTGGGATGAGAGGAGCAGAGGGCGGTCAGGTCAGTACTCGGTGGGAAAGCTGTTTCTGCATTGTGGCCTCTGGGCTTATTGCTCCAAGGCTGACTGCCAGGAGCACCCAGCAAAGCTGGGGGAGATGCCTCCAGTTCGTGGACTGCCCCCTCCTCCCTGTCCTCGAGGCTCTGCTGCCAGCTGTGGGCTCTGTCAACCAGGCTCCCTGAGGACAGCTGCACAGAGGTCACCCCTGCTCACCCCCCAGCCCAGGGACTGGCAGAGCCACACGCAGGCCACCGGGTAGAGAACTCGCTTACTTTGGAGACAGCCCGTTGCCTGTCTGTCCTCAAGGGCAGAAGCCTGTGAGACAGCTGCCCACGTCAGTCCAGGAGCTCGGCTGACGTCAGCTGTGAGATGTAATTGCTTTTTCTTGGCTGTCTCGCAAGAGGAAAGTTACTGTGACGAGGAGCCTTGCTAACCAAGGAGAGCAGAAGGGGCAGAGCGTGGCCTCCACCCACCGCGGTGATGGTGCGTTTTCCCTTCTAAGCTGGCTGAGAATGCTAATACTTTTGCCAGCCTGTTCTGCAGAGGGTAGAAACAGAGGAAAATCTTTCTTTCAAGAAACAGGAGGCACAGAGAGATACAAATGGGGAATATTTTTGTTTAAGTAAGAGATGAGAGTCCAGGCTGGCTAAAGGTCAAACTTCTCTCCCCAAAATACTGACAGCTTCCCTGGTGGGCCAGAAGTAGACTTCCCATCTCAGTGCTACTGATGTTACTGAAAATAAGGATCGGAGCTTGAAAATGTGCTGCTGCTGCTAAGTCACTTCAGTCGTGTCTGACTCTGTGCAATGCTATAGACAGCAGCCCAGCAGGCTCCTCCATCCATGGGATTTTCCAGGCAGGAACACTGGAGTGGGTTGCCATTGCCTTCTCTGTGAAAATGTGCCTTTCCTTCAAAAAGGTACATAGCAAGCAAAGCCCAAATGTCTCTCCTCCCTCAAGTTGGTAATAGTTTCCAGGCCCCATCTTCTGTATTAGGGCAGAAGTTGGGAACTGGGGAATCTGTATGCTCAGTGGAACTTTTTGTTGTTGTTGTTGTTGTTGCATGGGATCTCAGTTACAGCGAGGGCTTCTCTCTAGTTGTGGCATGCAGGCTTAGTTGCACCATGGCATGTGGAATCTTAGTTCCCTGACCAGGGATCCAACCCACATCCCCTGCATTGGAAGATGGATTCTCAACCACTGGACCCCAGGGGAGTCCCTCAGTGGGACTCTTAACTGAGGAGTGCTGAGTTGTACCCCAGTAAAGCTGTTCATTAACCAGCACACTTGGAGTGCGCCAGATCATGGAACTTTGTGGTTGTCCATGGGTTGTTGAATCCTGTGCTATGTGTAAGGAGCAGCTTCTCCGTCACCTCTACAGCTATTTGTGGTAGACAGATGTAGGCTGGGGCATGGTTGGGGAAGTAAAGCTCTCTGACCAGCTGCACATCTTCAGTCTGGTGAACTGTAGCCCACCGGGCTCCTCTGTCCATGGGATTCTTCAGGCATGAATACAGGAGTGGATTGCCATGCCGTCCTCCAGGGGATCTTCCCGACTCAGGCATCTCTTATGTCTCCTGCACTGGCAGGCACATTCTTTACCACTAGCCACCTGGAGAGCCCTCAATCTGGTTATAACTGGTAACACACACACACACACACACACACACACAGAAGTCGCTCAGTCGTGTTCGACTCTTTGCGACCCCATGGACTGTAGCCCACCAGGCTCCTCGGTCCATGGGATTTTCCAGGCATGAATACTGGAGTGGGTTGCCATTTCCTTCTCCATAACTGGTAAGGAAGATGGTAAAGATTACCATCATCTTTATTTGAAAGAGGAGATTTAAACTTGATTCCAGTGACTGAGCTGAGCAGAATCAAAAGGAAACATTAAATCTATCTTGTGACTTCATGTAGGTAGGAAGCTGGAAGTAACAGAACATTGTTGAAGCTGGGTACTGGGTATTTGGATGTTCAGTCTACTATCGCCTCTACTTTTGTTGTTTGTCTTAAGCCCATGGGAAATGACATCTGTTTTGTAAAATTAGAAGTATAAAAAGCTAACCTCACACCAGTCAGAACAGCTATCATTAAAAAGTCTACAAATAATGCTGGAGAGGATGTGGAGAAAAGGGAACCCTCCTACACTGCTGGTGGGAATGTAAGTTGGTGCAGCCACTCTGGAGAACAGTATGGGGGTTCCTTAAAAAACTAAAACTAGAGTTACCATATGATCCTTCAGTCCCACTCCTGGGTGTATATCTAGAGAAACCTAATTTGAAAAGATACATGCAGCCCAGTATTCACTGTAGCACTGTTTACAATAGCCAAGACATAGAAGCAACCTACATGTGTGTTGACAGATGAACGTGTGGGGAGTGTGTGTGTGTGTATACAAATAACACAGTCACTCACATACATACAATAGAATATTAGCCATAAAAAAGAATGAAATATTGCCATTTGCAGCAACATGGATGGACCTATATAGATTATCATACTAAGTGAAATCAGAAAGACAGATACCACTTATATGTGCAATTTAAAAAAAATGATACAAATGAACTTATTTACAAAACAGAAATAGACTCACAGAGAAAACAAATGTGTGGTTACTAAGGGGGGAAGGGATAAAGTAGGAATGTGGGATTAACAGATACACACTATATAAAAGAACTATCCAACAAGGACCAACTGTACCGCACAGGGAACTGTACTCAATATCTTGTATGTGTGTATATATAACTGAATCACTTCACTGGATACTTGAGACTAACACAAACTGCAAATTAACTGTACTTCAGTTTTCTAAAATATCCAGTTATATTTCTGAAAATTTTAGGGGAAGCTCTATACAGTCAACAAAAACAAGACCAGGAGCTGACTGTGGCTCGATCATGAACTGCTTATTACCAAATTCAGACTTAAATTGAAGAAAGTAGGGAAAACCACTAGACCATTCAGGTATGACCTAAATCAAATCCCTTATGATTATACAGTGGAAGTGAGAAATAGATTTAAGGGCCTAGATCTGATAGAGTGCCTGATGAACTATGGAATGAGGTTTGTGACATTGTACAGGAGACAGGGATCAAGACAATCCCCATGGAAAAGAAATGCAAAAAAGCAAAATGGCTGTCTGGGGAGGCCTTACAAATAGCTGTGAAAAGAAGACAACCAAAAAGCAAAGGAGAAAAGGAAAGATCTAAGCATCTGAATGCAGAGTTCCAAAGAATAGCAAGGAGAGATAAGAAAGCATTCCTCAGCAGTCAATGCAAAGAAATAGAGGGAAACAACAGAATGGGAAAGACTAGAGATCTCTTCAAGAAAATTAGAGATACCAAGGGAACATGTCATGCAAAAATAGGCTCAATAAAGGACAGAAATGGTATGGACCTAACAGAAGCAGAAGATATTAAGAAGAGCTGGCAAGAATACACAGAACTGTACAAAAAGGATCTTCACGACCCAGATAATCACGATGGTGTGATCACTGATCTAGAGCCAGACATCCTGGAATGTGAAGTCAAGTGGGCCTTAGAAAGCATTACTACGAACAAAGCTAGTGGAGGTGATGGAATTCCAGTTGAGCTATTTCAAATCCTGAAAGATGATGCTGTGAAAGTGCTGCATTCAATATGCCAGCAAATTTGGAAAACTCAGCAGTGGCCACAGGACTGGAAAAGGTCAGTTTTCATTCCAATCCCAAAGAAAGGCAATGCTAAAGACTGCTCAAACTATTGCACAATTGCACTCATCTCACACACTAGTAAAGTAGTGCTCAAAATTCTCCAAGCCAGGCTTCAGCAATATGTGAACCGTGAACTTCCTGATGTTCAAGCTGGTTATAGAAAAGGCAGAGGAACCAGAGATCAAATTGCCAACGTCCGTTGGATCATCGAAGAAGCAAGAGAGTTCCAGAAAACCATCTATTTCTGCTTTATTGACTATGCCAAAGCCTTTTGACTGTGTGGATCACCATAAACTGTGGAAAATTCTGAAAGAGATGGGAATACCAGACCACCTGACCTGCCTCTTGAGAAACCTATTTGCAGGTCAGGAAGCAACAGTTAGAACTGGACATGGAACAACAGACTGGTTCCAAATAGGAAAAGGAGTACGTCAAGGCTGTATATTGTCACCCTGCTTATTTAACTTCTATGCAGAGTACATCATGAGAAACGCTGGGCTGGAAGAAGCACAAGCTGGAATCAAGATTGCCGGGAGAAATATCAATAACCTCAGATATGCAGATGACACCACCCTTATGGCACAAAGTGAAGAGGAACTCAAAAGCCTCTGGATGAAAGTGAAAGTGGAGAGTGAAAAAGTTGGCTTAAAGCTCAACATTCAGAAAACGAAGATCATGGCATCTGGTCCCATCACTTCATGGGAAATAGATGGAGAAACAGTGGAAACAGTGTCAGACTTTATTTTTTGGGCTCCAAAATCACTGCAGATGGTGACTGCAGCCATGAAATTAAAAGATGCTTACTCCTTGGAAGGAAAGTTATGACCAACCTAGATAGCATATTCAAAAGCAGAGACATTACTTTGCCAACAAAGGTCCATCTAGTCAAGACTATGGTTTTTCCTGTGGTCATGTATGGATGTGAGAGTTGGACTGGGAAGAAGGCTGAGCGCAGAAGAATTGATGCTTTTGAACTGTGGTGTTGGAGAAGACTCTTGAGAGTCCCTTGGACTGCAAGGAGATCCAACCAGTCCATTCTAAAGGAAATCAGCCCTGGGATTTCTTTGGAAGGACTGATGCTAAAGCTGAAACTCCAGTACTTTGGCCACCTCATGCGAAGAGTTGACTCATTGGAAAAGACTCTGATGCTGGGAGGGATTGGAGGCAGGAGGAGAAGGGGACAACAGAGGATGAGATGGCTGGATGGCATCACTGACTCGATGGACATGAGTCTGAGTGAACTCCGGGAGTTGGTGATGGACAGGGAGGCCTGGCGTGCTGCGATTCATGGGGTCGCAAGGAGTCGGACACGACTGAACTGAATAATTGTATAAATCAAGGAGCTACTGTTTAATAGATATAGACTTTCAGTTTTACTGCTGTAGACTGGATGGTGGTGAGGGTTGAACAACAGTATGAAGCTCCTTAATCCCCGTAAACTGTACAGTTAAAAATGGTTAAAATGATAAGTTTATCTCATGTATTATTACAGTGCCCCAAAGTACCAAACAAAATGGCTTACACCAAACAGAAAACATTTTTCACAACAGTTTCCTAGGTAAGCAGCTTTAAGATTGGCTACTTCATGATTCAACAGTATCAAAAAGGACCCAGGTTGTCTTCAGCTGCCCACTCTGCCAGCCTCCACCCACCTGCTTCATCCTTAGCCTACTCCCTCATAAGCTACCTGCCCCAGCCAGAAATTTCTTTCTAACAGACTCACAGATACAGAGAACACCCTAGTGGTCACCACTGGGGAGAGGCAAAGTAGAGGTAGGGAACTAAGAGGCACAAAATACCACGTATAGAATAAATAAGCCAGAAGGATATATTGTATAGCACAGGGTGTATAGGCAATATTTTATCATAACTGTAAATGGAGTACGGTTTAAGAATTTTGAGTCACTCTGTTGTATGTAGTATTATCAATCAACTATACTTCAATTAAGAAAAACGGAAAATGAATTTCTTTCCAAAAGAACATTCATGAAGAGAGACCATCTAAGAGCAAGAAAGGCTTCCAGAACCATCACGTATCACTCAGCATCTCCACTTGAATGTCTTAACAGCCATTTCACCTGTAGCACAGCCAAAGCCAAGCTCCTGGTGTCCTCCCCACCGCTTCTGCCAGCGTCTTTCAGTCTCACTAACTGGCAACTCATTCTTTCTCCAAATCTATCCTCATTCAGCCAAAAACCTTAGAGTCATCTTAGGCCCCTCTCTTCACATCCATCAGCAGATTCTTCTGACTCTCCCTTTTAAGTATTTCAAGATTCCAGCCACTCTTCACCACTATGATTCCGCTTTGAGGCACCTCCATCTCTTACCTGGATTGTTGCAATAGCTTCTTACCTGGTCTCCCTGTTCCTGCCCTTGGTTGTGTGTATGTGTGCTTAGTCGCTTAGCTCGGTTCAGCTCAGTCGCTCAGTCGTGTCCAACTCGCTGAGGCCCCATGGGCTGTAGCCCACCAGGCTTCTCTGTCCATGGAATTTCCCAGGAAAGAATACTAGAGTGGGTTGCCATTTCCTCCTCCAGGGGATCTTTCCGACCCAGGGATTGAACCCTGGTCTCCTGCATTGCAGGAGATTCTTTTACTATCTGAGCCACCAGGGAAGCCGCCCCTGCCCTTGGTTACTTACTTACTGAACAATACGTGCAGGCATTGCTCCGGGTACTAGCAATTCTGCAGGCAAAAACCTTGTCCTCCTTCAACTTTCCTTCTGTTCTCAAAATAGCATTCAGAGCCATCTCTTTCAAAGGTAAGTCAGTCATGTCACTTTTCTGATCAGAATCCTTAATTTATGCTACAGTCTGTGCATTGCAGCTGAAGGAAGGAAAAGCTCGTTTTAATCTTAGGGTGCCTCTGCCAAATGCTGTCATGTCACAGAGCAAAGTTCAGTTTGAATGCAGACTTTAAAGTGGAAGAAAGAATGACAAAAGTCATTTCTAGCATGTTTGTTTCTAGGATTCTAGAAACAGAAAGCTCTGCATTGAATGACTTCAGAGACATCTGTGTGCACTGATCCCTCTGGTAATGGTTTCTTAGCCACCTACCTCTCATCCTTTTTCCTTATTTTGTTGAATTATTTATATAAATAGAGCTGTCAAAACTCATGGAACATCTATTAAATGGATGTACACCCTTATGGGATTTTTTTTAATCGAACTATAACATACATGAATAAAGTACTGTTTTCAGTATACCATGTAATTTGTGTGTGTGTGTAAGTTCCCATGTGTTAAATAACTTCTAACCCAGATCAAGATACACCATTTTCAGCATTCCAGAACACTCCTTTGATCCATCTGTCAATCCTTATTGTCTTCCAAATATAACCAGTATTCTGACCTTTATCACCATAAAATTAGTTTTGTCTGTTTCTGAACTTTTCATTGATGGACTCATATATCTAGTTTCTTTTGTGCAAAATTAGATCTGTGAGATTCATCCATGGTGTTGGAGGTAGGTCTAGCTCCTGATTTCCTGTTGCCGTATTAGTATTCCATTGTGTGAACATCCTGTACTTTATCCATTCTACTATTGATCGATATTTGGATTATTTCCTGTTTTGGATGTTATGAGTATCCTGTCTTTTGTTGGCTATAAGCATTTGTTTCTCTTTTCACTCTGGGAATGTGATTGCTGGGACATAGGACCTGCTTACAGATACAGAACTTCAGGAGATAATGCAAACACTAAAGAAGCTGTACCCTCTGAGGGGGACTTCCCAGGTGGCGCTAGTGGTAAAGAACCCGACTGCCAGTGTAGGAGACATAAGAGACTTGAGTTCGATCCCTGGGTCAGGAAGATCCCCTGGAGGAGAGCATGGCAACCCACTCCAGTATTCTTGCCTGGAGAATCCCATGGACAGGGGAGCCTGGCGGGCCATGGCCCATGGGATTACAGAGTTGGACAGGACTGAAGCGACTTAACATGCATGCACCTACCCTCTGAGAGGTATGAGATGTCTTCCTGGATCCAGTGGGTCTGAGCAGCCTGACCCATTATTTGTTCATGTTTCTGTCTTCCCCCAGCTCTACCCCAAACCACAGTGTTGAACAGAAATGATGATTAGAACACAAAGACAAGGTGAAATTGAACAAGACACAATATCAGTAATCCTGGGAAATTCTCCAGTGACCTCTTACCACATGACAATTCTGTTGTTACCTCCATCACATCAACTTCAGTTTGGTTTTCATAATACTTGAAAGATTTTGAAAAGGGATGGGAAACAAAACACGATGGGAAGGCTGTTCCTAAATAGCAAATGTTTGGGCTAAAGAATGAGGTTAGACTGGAGAGGGCTAGCAGTGGCCTGATTTCACACACAGTATTGATCACTAGGAATACAAAGTGACGAACAAGATACATAGAGCTTCCACCACAGGGGGAGGTCAACCAGCATCACAGTGCCCCGTGGTGAGAGCTGCAGGGCAAAGCACTGAAAAGAAGAATGCCAGTGTCTTCCTTTACGTTACACAGTAAGACCACAACGCTACTGACAGCAGAAGTAGTGTTTCCCACACATCATGTGATTCTGTGGCACCAGCTGGGTGGCCTACAGTTAACTCAGTTCTCACACTAGCTCCCTGGAGATGGCGTCAGACCCCACAGGTTACATGTTCGGTCCCCAAGACCACCCCCACTTTGGATGCGAATCGCAAGTCGAGGTTGTCAGTGTGCCTCTGACCAACCAGTTCCAGATCAGAGGATCCCACGCCCCTCCCCAGGGCTTAATTCATTTGCTAGAGGGCACAGCATGGGCCAAGCCTGGAAGCTAGGGAAAGAGCCGGACATACAGGGAACTTAAAACTTCCCCAAGGCTGAACCATAGTGTTTCCAGGGAGAATGAAGCTAGAAAAACCATCAGCTATCAGATCATTAGAACTTTAAAATACTAACAGCAGCCAGTGTTTCAGAAGAAACGACTCTTTCCAGACTCTTGGACTTAAGCGCATCTCAAGGACCATCCCATTTACTATTCACCATCCTTAAGACACAGGTACATTATTACAGATGATAAAATGTAGGTTCAGGGAAATTAAATAATTGGCCAAAGCCACAGCCCTTAAAACGACAGGTCTAGGCCTTAAACCCATGTCTAACTGATCAAAAGCCCATACTCTTAACCACTCATATAGATAATTGGAGAAGGAAATGGCAACCCACACCAGTATTCTTGCCCAGAGAATCCCGTGGACGGAGGAGCCCGGTGCGCTGCCGTCTATGGGGTCGGACAGAGTCAGACACGACTGAAGCGACTTAGCAGCATATAGATAATACCGCATAAACCACACTTTATCCTCCTGGGAGCTCAGCTTCTTTTATGTGTTCATGTTTTATTAAAGAGACACCATTTACAATAATTTTCTCAAATGGAAGTAATATATAGATTCCTTTTCAAGAAGAAAAAGTTTACAGACCTTTAGTAGTTGACTTAAATCAGCTAATGTTCCTTAAAACATAGGCAAATAAAAAGTCAGTGTAAGTTCCTGGTGCTTAAATTGCTTGTATATCAAAATAAATACACCAAATTAATACCCCCCAAAACCTATAAAACAAGGTGCAAATTAAGTACCACTAACTTAACGTCACTGACGTTGTTTTGCAGAAATGGTTGCTCTGGAGGAGTGGCACTGACAGTTCTCTGGTCAGGGCATCGAGGCTGCAGAGACCCCACGTCCCACACCTGTCCTCCTGTTCAGCCTCCCAGGAAACCATGACGCTGTCGGGCTTCACTCGGAGTGTGGAGATCGTACACATTAGGTCCACCACTCGCCATTCATCTGTAACATCTAAAGCCGTGCTGCATGGTCCCCACAGGGTTGTAAACCCATCAGCTCTGAAATACAGTTTCTATGCTTTAATGCAACTTGAGTTCAGAATTTATAACAGTTCCAGACTTACTAAAATGAGATTCAATCTGGAATGGACTTTGGTCTGTGAGTGAGTGGGAGGCTGAAGGAGGACAACTCAGAGGGACTCATGTGCTGGCTGTTGAGCTACTAAGGTTACACTCGGGCTTCCCAGGCGGCAGCAGTTGTAAAGAACCCGCCTAACAATGCCGGAGACGTGAGAGATGAGGGTTCGATCCCTAAGTCAGGAAGATCCCCTGGAGGAGGAAATGGCAGCCCCCTCCAGTATTCTTGCCTGGAGAAACCCATGGACAGAGGAGCCTGGTGGGCTATAGTCCATGGGGTCACAGAGAGTCAGACATGACTGAGTGACTTAGCACACACGCAAAGTTAAGCTTAATAGAGACTCTGACTTCTGTTTTTTCTGCTTCTTCACAGGGGTCGGCACCAGGAATTATTACAGAAAGATTGGCTACAGATTGCAAGGTCCATACATGGTAAAGACGCTAGAATAACACCACACCAGTCCATCTGGAGGCATCTCCTGCCTGGCAGGAAACCGATCCAGATGTCTTGAAAACTCAGCACAGAGGCTGAGCAAAGCAAATGGACCGCCCTGAGCCCCTGGCAGGAGGCTCCCCTTCGCTCTGGAGCCTGGAGCCTTGCTCAGGGCTGGGTCGGGCTTCTGCTGACCAAGCCCATGGAGCCTGGACACTCAGACCCCCCTCCCACACCACCCGCTCCTGCATGTTCTCAAGATGTCACCTGTTTTCAAGGCTTAACTCCTGTATCTAGTTTCTCGGTTTTGCATGAGACTTGCAAGTGACCTAACCGTGACTCAGGCAAAGAGACAAAAAGCAAGTTAATCAACTCATTTGGACACCGTGATTCATGAACTAAAACTGGCCATGTCACTTAAGGAGTAAACTTAGGGGTAGGTTATTTATATAGAGTATAGACAAAGAGTTGTGTCGGGATCGTGTGAAAGCTGTCAGATGTTGATCTCTGTCCTGTTGCTATAATACGTACACATTCCAGCACGTTTAAAAACTGAGCTTTCATTTTAATGGTAGTCATTGTGGTTCCTGCGCTGCTGTTTGAAATATCTTTGATGGGGCGAGAACAGGTGAGGGTTGCAGCTTAAAACCAGCCTTTCTCAGTTCACAGGCTGCCATCTACAAAGGGCCATTACTGACACCCATTTATTTCAGGATTTTGACTGCCTGTACTTCCCACACTAGACAACTGCAAAACGCCGTGGGCGGCGCTTTGGTCCAGAGGAGCGTTTGGGGTCCCCGTCAGTCCGTCCTGAGCAGGCAGCCTGCCGCACACACGTCTGAGCTTGTGTGTCCCTAAGACATGGAGACACAGCCATTCTTCCCCGCATTTTAATTCTTTCAGTTTTAAATGGAGAAAAGTCAGAGTTAAACTCATATATGAAAGTTAAAAAAAAATACTGGAAACAGGCCCAGATCTAAAAATAGGAGAAAGATTGGCTTTTTCAAAGCCTCATCTTCTAGGACTGCCTCTCTGTGACTTCCAGGTAAGCTATTAAGGAGACTCAGGAGAGGGTCTGTTCTTAAGAGCATGGCTTAACCTGCATCCCTGGGATTCAGTGGCATTTTACAAAAAGTTTTAGTAAAGGGAGTTGATTCCTCTAAAGGTTTGAAAAATAAAATCTTCAACACACAAGGAAGAATTATATAAGGCTTTTTCTCTCCTCTCCCTGTAAACACGGTGACATTTACCATGAGTTTACAGGCTTGGGTTTCTTGTCTCTGGCACTGTCCATTTCCTCCTGGGTGCTGTTTGCCATCTTGTTAAAATGCCACCAGGCAAATGGCATCAGCTCCCTTGTCAACTTGCTGTGGAACCACAGAGGCTTTTCACGAGCGCCGTCTAGGGAATTCAGCTACTTCTCAGGTTTGAGCCAAACTGAGGACACTAGCCCCAGAGACAGCCTCTCAGATAACTGAGAAACTACCTAGAGAAGGATGGTTTTCAGTGCAGTCTTTAGAACTAACAGATCAGCACATGCACAGCCAGTCAGTATGGCCTGGACACCTGGGAAAGGAGTCTTACCATTGAAGGAAGACCTGCATGGGCATCACGGGAAGGGGGGCACTTAATCATTATTTTTAATGTGGACAGTCTTTACTTCCAATCAGTGTGTCCTTTTCTTTACTAATTAAAGCAGACCTACAATGGATGTCAGATAGGTCACAAATAAGCTGCTCTAGTTAGCATGAAATTCAAGTTAACTCACATTTAAGCAGAATGACTTCCCCTGACCTCCAAAGACTGTTCTTGGCATCTCTGGTGCCTGGCTATTCTAGGGATGTGTGGTCTTAGTCGAATGGACTGCCTCATAAGGAACAGCAGCGAGGCATGATCCCTTCAGCCGCAGCATGAAGCCTGTAAAGCTGCAGTTTGTGTCTGATCTGTATGGAGCAGCTCCTTAGCAACCACTTCAAGCCCAGTCAGCTAGCTCTGCTTTTGGTTTGAGTTTTTGTTAAATCACTTGGGGAGTTTTTTTACTTTTTTAAATCAAGCCCTTATCAAAAACAGACTGAAATCTATTTGCATTAAAAATGAGATTTTAAAAATTCATTATTGCAAAGTAAAAGAGCCTGGTAGAACTCACTGTTTCTCAGATTTGGGAATGAATGTGGATTCCTTTTAAAGGAATAAATTCCTACTGGCTCAGAAGAATCCTGAGAAGTACAACTTAAAAGCTAAAACTTGTTCTATGAAGACATCTTTCAAATTGCAACTTTTCATTTCCAGAGATTTTTATGGTATTTTTTAAGGTTATCATCTAATTAAAAATGAAATTTGGGAAATTCCCTGTTGGCCCAGTATTTAGGAGTCAGCACTTTCACTTGCCATGGGCCTGGGTTCAGTCCCTGGTTGGGGAACTAAAATTCTGCAACCTACAAGGCTCAACCCCCACCCCCCTCCGCCCCCCGCAAAAAAAAAAACAGCCATTCTGTTCATAAAGAACTTAGACCCCCTAACCTGATAAAACAGCTCAAGATCTAGGTTCTGAAAACCTGGGCTCCTCTATTAACTTTGAAGCTGTGAGCAAGTCCCCTCCTATTTTTGAGCTGTCCTCCCCTCATTTGTAATGAGAGAACTGCCCATCAGAATGAACGCAATATTCTGATGTGATCACATTTGATAAGATGCTGCATAAACCACAACATTCTCTATATAAACCATCCTCACTCCAGTGAAGTGGCTTCTCAATGGCTGTGTGACTTCGAGCAAGAAAACTGCCCCTCAGCAAGTTTCCTGTCTGTAAAAGGGATCCGATAACAGTTTCTCCCTCGTGCTATAGCTATCAAGATTAAATGAGCTCACACATGTCTATTTCTTTGATCAAGGCCTGTGGGACATAAAACACGCTACAAGTACCGGCTATTATAGCCAATATCTAACAAGTGCAGTATCCTGCCTTTTTTTTTTTTTTTTTTTGGTATTTACCTATTTAATTACTCATTTGGCTGTACCAGGTCTTATTTGCAGCATGCAAAATCTTTAGTTGCAGTGTGCAAACTCTTAGTTGTAACATGTGGAATGGAGTTCCCTGATCAGTCAAACCTGGATCCCCTGCATTGGGTGCACAGAATCTTAGCCACTGGACCACCAGGGAAGTCTATCTGGCCCATTCTAACATGAGAGTTTCTTACCTGCTGGGAGTAGAACCTGATTTGTTTTTTTTTTTTTGCTAGAATCTCTCAATTTTGCTAGAGGCCATTGTCATAAGAACAGCATCACTGGGCTCTGAGGCCTTCTCTCAGGATGTTCTGACTGGTCCTTCTGTCTCGTTCACGTAAGTCCAGGGTTACAAATTGTCAACTCCATGCTTTGAGGGACAAGAAGCTAGCTGAGACTGCAACAGCAAAAAGCATTTTCACATATCACTGTGATTCTGGGGCTTCCTGGGAAGCTGTCTGGCATCAGCGTGGACTGCGGTCTCTCCTGTGTGTGCACAGGTAGCCATGTCCACTTAGGGAGCCCCTGAGGGAGTCTGGCCACCTTTGGGGCCAGGGAGGAGGAGCAGTGCCACCTGTGTGCATCAGCATGTGTACCAGCTGTCCCTCTGTGTCTCATCCTGTGATGGCTGTCCCCAAAACGTAAGCTTATGGACCTTTGAAAGAAACTGGTTTTAACATAGACAAATAACATGTGTAACAGGGAGCTTCCTTGTGACTCAGTGGTAAAGAATCCATCTGCCAATACAGGAGACGAAGGTTCAATCCCTTGGGTCGGGAAGATCCCCTGGAGAAGGAAATGGCAACCCACTCCAGTATTCCTGCCTGGAGATTCCCATGGACAGAAGAGCCTGGCGGGATCCCAAAGAGTTGGACACGACTTAGTGACCAAATAACAATAAGCCTGTAACAGGGGGAAAAAATCTACTTTTTTATATCCAAATGTACAGCTTTATCTCCTCCCTGTCACTCAACAAGCCTAGAACACCCTTCTGTCTACCCGGAAAACTCCTCCAAGTGGGGTAACTACCATCTGAGCCCCGCCATGTGCTGCTTTGCTATCTAGGTCACCTTCAAGGTCAGCACTCATCTCCCTCCTTTAATAAATGAGGACACAGGCTGGTGTCTGCCTCACTGGGCCTGAAGTTCCAGAGCCACCACCTTGCCCAGTGCCATCAGCACCAGCCCTGAATGTCCACAGATCGTGTATACGGCCACATGGACAGCGCCCACGGAGCAGCCCAGCACCGCAACCCGGAGCTCAGTTACTAAGTGGATTTAGGATCCAAACCGGAGTCACCCACTTGGCCTTTCTCACTCCACCCCATGTTTCCCTTTTTAGGGGGGAAAAATGTTTCCAGTCAGCCTATGTTTAAAGAGAACGCTAACAAGTATCAAGCACCCAGTCTGCTTTCATATTATCTCAGCCTCACAACAGACAACCTGTAACCAGTTTCTTTCACCAACCAGGTTTTCCCAAGTGTAGGAAGTGGAAAGTCATGATGTCATCAAGGGAGAACGCAGACCAGAGGAAGTCTGCTCTTTCCATTTAAATGAAAATCGCTGTTTTTTGGTCCCCAAAATTATATATGCTCATTGTAACAGGTTGAAATGAAACAGAAAGGCACAAAATAACCTGACATCTCACCAAGAGACAGCGGTAAGCCCTGTGATGAATGCCGTTTCATGCAATCGCACATGAACGCACACAACCAATCAGCTTTACACGAAATGGTCACACAGTGCGTGTCACCTTGTAACTGACTTTACTCTACAAAATGTAACTACCACCAACATCTTCCCGTGTCAGTACACACGGATCTCAGCGAAGTCCTAACCACTGGACCATCAGGAAGTCCCAATCTCATTCTTTTTAATGACTACCTAAATTCCCATTGTCTGCAGACACCACACTTTATTTCATCGGGTCTTTCATGTTCTTTTCTATTCTCACTGTCATAATAGCTAGAATCATCGATGAAGAGTAAGGCCTACACACATACCTTGACTCAGTACTAAGATATGCTTGCTTTTTTTTCTTTTTTTATAAGCATTGATCATCCACTGCAGGCTTCTGGGTCCCTCCCCATGGTCCGTCACCCCCAAGCCTTTCCATCCTTCATCTGTAGCCTAACTTCCAAGAATCAGGGAAGGAGCAACCTGCCTGGGGCCTGGCCTTGCTCTGGCAGAGGCAGCACACACGTGGTTGGGAACAAGTCCCATCTTAAGAATGCCAAGCTTGGTGCAGTGGTAAAGAATCTAGGGTCTTAGACCACTGCGTGCTTGGGGTGCTGGGATAGCAGCCAGGATTGTTTACATGTACCTGATGGCTAGAAAAAGAAAAGCAGAGACATTACTTTGCTAACAAAAGTCCGTCTAGTCAAAGCTATGGTTTTTCCAGTAGTCATGTATGGATGTGAGAGTTGGACTATAAAGAAAGCTGAGCACCGCAGAATTGATGCTTTTGAACTGTGGTGTTGGAAAAGACTCTTGAGAGTCCCTTGGACTGCAAGGAGAGCCAAACAGTCAATCCTAAACTAAATCAGTCCTGAATGTTATTGGAAGGACTGATGCTGAAGCTGCAACTCCAATACTTTGGCCACCTGATGCAAAGAACCAACCCACTGGAAAACACCCTGATGCTAGGAAAGATTGAAGGCGGGAGGAGAAGGGGACAACAGAGGATGAGATGGTTGGATGGCATCACCAATACAATGGACATGAGTTTGAGTAGGCTCCGGGAGTTGGTGATGGACAGGGAAGCCTGGCATGCTACAGTCCCTGGGGTCGCAGAGTTGGACATGACTGAGTGACTGACTTGACTGACTGATGCAAGGAACCCATACATGCTAAATAGCACTGAGACTGCCCTCATCTTCCCCAGCTCGGTTTCAGACTGCTGGCAAGATTTTTCCCCCCACAGGCCAGATGTTGAAAGGCAATTTCAGGGACTTCACTGGTGGTCACAGTGGCTAAGACCCCATCCTCCCAATGCAGGGGTCCAGGCTCGATCCCTGATCAGGAAACTGGATATCATATGCTGCAACTAAGGGTTTGCATGCTGCAGCTAAAGATCCTGTGTGCCGCAACTGAGACCTGGCGCAGACAAATAAAGTATTTTTTATAAAAGGCAGGCCCTTCTAGAGAATAACCGGCCTGAGAGGAAGGACTTAAAAATACAATCATAGAGAGTTCCTCAAGAAGCAACCCAGATGGCTACTCCACACGAAGTCAGTAAGCCCTGCTCCAATGGGCTAAATGTTTGTGTTCCCCCCAAATTTATATATTAAAGTCCCAACCTCCAATGTGGCTGAATTTGGAGATCAGGCCTTTGGGGGGGTGGGTAATTAAAGATGAGTGTGGTCATAAGGTGGAACCTTGATTCAACAATATTAGTGTCCTTAGGGACTTCCTCGATGGTCCAGTGGTTAAGACTACATGCTTCCAATGCACAGGGCACAGGTTCGATTCCTGGTCAGAGAACTAAGATCCCACATGCTGTGCCACATGGCCAAAACATTTTAAGAATTAAATAAATTTTTTAAAATCCTCAGAACTGGAAAACGTACATTTAGATAGATATGTTTAATACATAATATAATTACTATTTTAAAATATATATACGCGAAAGTGAAGAAAGTTAAAGTATTGCTCAGTCGTGTCTGACTCTTTGTGACCCCATGGCCCATAGCCCGCCAGGCTCCTCTGTCCATGGAGATTCTCCAGGCAAGAATACTGGAGTGGGTTGCCATTCCCTTCTCCAGGGGTCTTCCTAACCCAAGGATTGAACTCAGTTGCCCTGCATTGCAGGTGGGTTCTTTACCATCTGAGCCACCAGGGAACTCCATATATCTGTGTGTGTGTTCTTATAAGAAGAGACAACAGAGGACAGTGGCATCACCAAGCTGGTGACATAGGCCATTCCTATAGGCCTTTGCTCTCCCTCAAGAACAACTAACAAGTATTCGTGTGCAGGTCACCACTGAGAGAACCCTGGAACACAGGAGTGAGACCGAAGCAATCCCACCAAGACAGGCCACATCAGAAGTCCTAAGAGGAGCTGCTGCACGCTGACGACACCACCCCCTCCCCAGGCTGGTACAGCATCAGGCAGAGAGGTTGCCCCGGGGCCTATAGCTCCCCAGCAGAAAATAGAGCCTAGGGTGCATACCCAGCTCCCACTGTGGGTCCCTTCTTAGGAGCCCCCACTCTGGTTGTGCCCCACAGGGACCGCAGCGGAACTGGCAGGACTTGAGCCCTGGGCATCTGATTGTGATGAGAAGTGGAGAGGGGCTGGCAACAACCAGCAGAGTCCTCCCTGCAGTGTCCAAGGAGTAGTCCCAACCACTGCAGCTGCTTTGTTCATCTGCAGAGCCTAGGTGGGCACAGTCTGATCAGGGAACTCAGCAGGACACAGGCTTGCCTGATTTGAGTTCTCAAACAAAGAGCTTGGCCAACCCTGGAGGCTGGTCTGCTCTGGCCCAGGCAGGGGAGCTGAATCATGGCCCAGCCTACTGCTGAGTGGAGCTCCCAGCCCCTCAGAAAGCCTGATCAGAGGGACCTAGGCAGCCAGAGTTCAGCAACACTTAAGCAGAGCAGAGGGTATTGCTGGCAGAGCTGATCACCTTCAGAGCAAAGCCAGTGGCACCAAGTGACCAGGGAACTCCAGGAGTGGGTCAGCTTGAGGCAAGACCATGACCAGAATGGCTTGCTGGGCTTAGAGGATTCCCCTCTTTGCCCAAGCAGGAGAACTGATCCATAGCCCTACTCAATGCTGAGTGTAGTTCCTGGCCCCTTCTGACCAGAAAGCCTGAAGGTTAACACCCAGAAGCTGTGTAATCCAGCAACCCTCAAGCAGAAAATACACTAGGCTGGCAGAGAAGATGGTCTGCAGAGTAGAGCCTTGTTGGTCTTGGAAATGGGTCTCCCACTCTACCTGGGAAAGGAAGCTAATTTGTAGCCCCACTCACGGTTAGATACAGTCCTCAGCCCACCCTGTGTGCATGCATGCTAAGTCGCTTCAATCATGTCTGACTCTTTGTGACCCTATGGACAGTAGACTGCCAGGCTCCCCTGTTCATGGGTTCTCCAGGCAAGAATACTCTAGTGGGTTTCCATGACCTCCTCCAGGGGATCTTCCTGACCAAGGGATCAAACCCATGTCTCTTACATCTCCTGCAATGGCAGTTGGGTTCTTTACCACTAGCACCTAGGAAGCCCTCAGCCCACCCTACCAGGGAACCCAGCCAAAGCACGTGGGAAGCTGCATAGCTCACCCAACAACCTGACCTATAGAGGCACTTGAGCAGAAAACACACCAGCGGTTTTCCCTGTCTACAGAGCAAAACCAGGCCCCATCTGGCCAGGGAATTCAGAGCAGTCTTACAGGATTCAAGTCTCCCAAAGAGTAAGCCATTCAGGTCTCATCCTGCTGCCCCACCAGAGCAGGGATGCTAATTCATAGCCCCATCTGCTGCTGAGTAGAGTAGTGTACCCAATCCTGACCATCTAGTAAACCTGACCAGAGAACAGAAGCAATCATAGAGCTCATCCTGCAACCTTGCTTAGGCAGAAAATCAAACTTGCTTGGGCAAGGAATCAAGCCATCAATCCCATCCACTTCTCAGGCAATGGCACCTGAGAATTCTGCCATCTCAGAGCTCAGGCAGTGGTCTCACCCAAAAACAGACCCTGTTAGCAGGTCTCACCCACCCAAGAACATTTCCAGCACACATATCCAGAAACCCAAACTGAGCTGACTGGTGAAGAACTGTCTCTGCCAAAGGGAACTTGTAAAGTCTGGAAGAGGAGCCCACTTACTCAGATGGACAAATACCAACATAAGGAATCAAGGATTATGAAAAAAGCAAGCATGACACCACCAAAGGAAACCAATAGAGGTATAACTGACCCTAGAGAAATGGAGATCTGTGAACTTTCAGACAAAGAATTCAGAATAATCCTCAAAGTTTAGTGAGCTATCAGATCCCACTGATAACTAAATGAAATTAGGAGAACAATGCATGAACAAAATGGAAAGTTCAACAGAGAACTAGAAACCATCAAAAGAAAACAAAAGAAACCCTAGAACTGAAATATACAATGACTGAAGAAAACAGGATTGAAAAACTCAATGGAGAACTTCAAAAGAAGACTTCACTGTGCAGAAGAATCTATGACCTAGAAGGCAGGATGTTTTAATTTATCCAGTCAGAGGACTAAAAGAAAAAAAAAGAATGAAAAATGGTGAAGAAATCCTATGCATTATGAGAACTCCAGAGGAAAAAGAAAAAGAGAAAGGGACAAAAAGTATATTTGAAACAATAATGACTAAAAACTTCCCTAACCTGGGGAGAGAAGAGGACATTCAAATGCATGATGCCCAGAAGACCCCATATGCATTGAACATGAATAAGGCAATGCCAAGACATAATTTAATTGTCAAAAGTCAAAGACAAAAATTTTGAAAGGAGGAGAAAAGAAAGAAGTTTCATATAGGGAAAACTGCATAAGGTTTTTCAGGCCAGGAGAGAATGGGATGACATTCAAATTATTGAAAGGGAAAAGAAAAAAACTGTCAACAAAGTATTCTATGCCTGGCAAAGCTGTCCTTCAGAAGAGGAGCTATAAAGTCTTTCCTAACAAAAACTGAGGGAGTTCATCAACTACCTAACAAGAAATTGACCTACCTGACATTGACCCTCCCGACAAGAAGCGTTAACAGGGGTTCTCCGAACGAAAGTAAAAGAATGCTATTTAACAGACTAAAAACACAAGAAGCTACAGTAAAACTTGCTAGTAATGATAAATACACAAAGTTAGATTTTGTAATATGATAGTGGTGGTACATAATTCAAGTCTTGTTTAAAAGTTAAAGAAACAAATGTAGTTTAAAAAAAACATAACTACAATAATCTGTTATTGTTTACACAATATTTAAAAATATATAAACTGTAACATCAATAATCGAAATTGTGACAGAGAAGAGAAGTGAAAGTGTAACATTAGGAATGCTACAGAAGTTTTTATCAGCTTAAAATATGGTGTTATAATTTTAAGTTATTTTATGTAAGCACTATGGTAATCACACAGGAAAAACCTGTAGTAATTAGGCAAAAGAACACGATAAAGAAGTCAAAACATACTGATACCAAAAGATCTCAAAACACAAAGACAAAAGGATAAGAAGGAAGAATGGATCTACAAACAGCCAGAAAACAGTTAACAAAATGGAAATCATAAGTCCTTACTATTAATAATTATTTTAAACATAAAGGAATTAAATTCTGCAATCAAAAGACAGAATGATTGAACGGAATTAAAAAAAAAAATCCAACAATATTCTACCTGCAAGAGATTCACTTTAGCCTTAAAAACTGAGAGTCTATATAAAAGATATTTCAAGCAAACACTAAGCAAAAAAAGCAGAGGTAGATATACTTATATCAGACAAAATAGACTTTAAACTAAAGTGGTAAAAAGAGACAAAGATAATAATTGTAAAAATTTATGCAACCAACATTGGAGTACCTAACATATAAAGCAAAACTTAACAGAGGTAAAAAAGAGAAATAGCAATATAATAATAATTGCAGAATTTAATACCCGACTCTCAAAACTGGAATAGTTCATCCAGAGTCAATAAGGAAACAGAAGATTTGAATAATGCCTGGAAAATCCCATGGACGGAGGAGCCTGGTGGGCTGCAGTCCATGGGGTCGGGTCGCACAGAGTCGGACACGACTGAGTGACTTCACTTTCACTTTTCACTTTCATGCATTGGAGAAGGAAATGGCAACCCACTCCAGTGTTCTTGCCTGGAGAATCCCAGAGACGGGGAAGCCTAGTGGGCTGCTGTCTATGGGGTCACACAGAGTCGGACACGACTGAAGTGACTTAGCAGCAGCAGCAGCAGCATAGACCCAAAGCATTAAAATGGACCCAATAGAATTAAAGTGGGCTAAAATGGGTGAATTTAACTCAGATGATGATTATATCTACTACTGTGGGCAAGAATCCCTTAGAAGAAACGGAATAGCCATCATGGTCAACAAGAGTCTGAAATGCAGTACTTGGATGCAATCTCAAACACGACAGAATGATCTCTGTTCGTTTCCAAGGCAACCATTCAATATCACGGTAGTCCAAGTCTATACCCCAACCAGTAATGCTGAAGAAGCTGAAGTTGAACGGTTCTCTGAAGACCTACAAGACCTTTTAGAACCAATACCCAAAAAAGATGTCCTTTTCATTATATGGGACTGGAATGCAAAACAAGGACGTCAAGAAACACTTGGAGTAACAGGCAAATTTGGCCTTGGCGTACAGAATGAAGCAGGGCAAAGGCTAATAGAGTTTTGCCCAGAGAACGCACTGGTCATTGCAAACACCCTCTTCCAACAACACAAGAGAAGACTCTACACATGGACATCACCAGATGGTCAATACCGAAATCAGACTGATTATATGCTTTGCATCCAAAGATGGAGACGCTCTATACAGTCAGCAAAAACAAGACTGGGAGCTGACTGTGGCTCAGATCATTAACTCCTTTATGCCAAATTCAGGCTTAAATTGAAGAAAGTAGGGAAAACCACTAGACCATTCAGCTATGACCTAAATCAAATCCCTTACAATTATACAGTGGAGGTGAGAAATAGATTTAAGGGACTAGATCTGATAGACAGAGTGCCTGGTGAACTATGAATGGAGGTTCATGACATTGTACAGGAGACAGGGATCAAGACCATTCTTAAGAAAAAGAAATGCAAAAAAACAAAATGGCTGTCTGAGGAGGCCTTACAAGTAGCTGAGAAAAGAAGAGAAGCAAAAAGCAAAGGAGAAAAGGAAAGATATACCCATTTGAATGCAGAGTTCCAAAGAGTAGCAACGTAAGATAAGAAAGCCTTGCTCAGTGATCAGTGCAAAGAAATAGAGGAAAACAATAGAATGAGATAGACTAGACATCTCTTTAAGAAAATTAGAGATACCAAGGGAACATTTCATGCAAAGATGGGCACAACAAAGGACAGAAATGATATGGACCTAACAGAAGCAGAAGATACTAAGAACAGGTGACAAGAGTACACAGAAGAACTATACAAAAAAAAAATCTTCTTGACCCAGATAACCACAGTGGTGTGATCACTCACCTAGAGCCAGACATCCTAGAATGTGAAGTCAAGTGGGCCTTAGGAAGCATCACTATGAACTAAGCTAGTGGAGGTGATGGAATTCCAGTTGAACTATTCCAAATCCTAAAAGATGATGCTGTGAGAGTGCTGCACTCAATATGGCAGCAACTTTGGAAAACTCAGCAGTGGCCACAGGACTGGAAAAGGTCAGTTTTCATTCCAATCCCAAGGAAAGGCAATGCCAAAGAATGCTCAAGTGAAGTAAAGTCGCTCAGTCATGTCCGACTCTTTGCAACCCCATGGACTGTAGCCTACCAGGCTCCTCTGTCCGTGGGATTCTCCAGGCAAGAACTACCACACAATTGCACTCATCTCACACGCTAGTAAAGTAATGCTCAAAATTCTCCAAGCCAGGCCTCAGTAATACATGAACCGTGAACTTCCAGATGTTCAATCTGGTTTTAGAAAAGGCAGAGGAACCAGAGATCAAATTGCCAACATCCGCTGGATCATGGAAAAAGCAAGAGAGTTCCAAAAAACATGTACTTCTGCTTTATTGACTATGCCAACACCTTTGACATGTGGATCACCACAAACTGTGGAAAATTCTTAAAGAGATGGGAATACCAGAACACCTGACCTGCCTCTTGAGAAATCTGTATGCAGGTCAGGAAGCAACAGTTAGAACTGGACTTGGAATAAGAGACTGGTTCCAAATAGGAAAAGGAGTACGTCAAGGCTGTATATTGTCACTCTGCTTATTTAACTTCTATGCAGAGAACATCATGAGAAGCGCTGGACTGGAAGAAGCACAAGCTGGAATCAAGATTGCCCAGAGAAATATCAATAACCTCAGACATGCAGATGACACCATGCTTATGGCAGAAAGTGAAGAACTAAAGAGCCTCTTGAGAAGAGGAAAGAGGAGAGTGAAAAATCTAGCTTAAGGCTCAACATTCAGAAAACTAAGATCATGGCATCTAGTCCCATAACTTCATGGCAAATAGATGGGGAAACAGGGGAAACAGCGTCAGACTTTATTTTTGGGCTCCAAAATCACTGCAGATGGTGACTGCAGCCATGAAATTAAAAGACGCTTACTCCTTGGAAGGAAAGTTATGACCAACATAGATAGCATATTCAAAAGCAAAGACATTACTTTGCCAAAAAAGGTCCATCTAGTCAAGGCTATGGTTTTTCCAGTGGTCATGTATGGATGTGAGAGTTGGACTAAAAAGAAAGCTGAGCGCAGAAGAATTGATGCTTTTAAACTGTGGTGTTGGAGAAGACTCCTGAGAGTCCCTTGGACTGCAAGGAGATCCAACCAGTCCATCCTAAAGGAAATCAGTCCTGAGTGTTCATTGGAAGGACTGATGTTGAAGCTGAAACTCCAATACTTTGGCCACCTAATGGAAAGAGCTGACTCATTTGAGAAGACCCTAATGCTGGGAAAGATTGAAGGCAGAAGGGGACGGCAGAGGATGAAATGGTTGGATGGCATCACCAACTCAATGGAGATGAGTTTGAGTAGGCTCCGGGAGTTGGTGATGGACAGGGAGGCCTGGTGTACTGTGGTCCATGGGGTCGCGAAGAGTCGGACACAACTAAGTGACTGAACTGATCTGATAGACCCAATAAGTAAATCACTTCAGTTGTGTCTGAGCCCACCAGGCTCCTCTGTCCTTGGGGTTCTCCAGGCAAGAATACTGGGGTGGGTTGCCATGCCCTCTACAGGGGATCTTCCTAACCCAGGGAGAGAACCCAGATCTCCCGCATTTGCAGGTAGATTCTTTACCATCTGAGCCACCAGGGAATCCAGCAAAAGCTGCTAACAGTGTAGACATACCCAATGGACATAACATATACAGAACACTTTATCTGACAACAGCAGAGTATACGTTCATACCCAGTGCACATGGAACATTTTTAAAAATAGACCAAATGTTAGTTCACAAAATAAGTCTTAGCAAGTTCAAGAAGACTGAAGTCATACCCAGGTGGCTTCTTTGACAACAATGGTATGAAACCAGACACTAATAACAAGAGGAAAATTGGAAAATATTTCAGGAATATTGGAACTTAAACACTCTTCCAAACCTATGAATCAAAGAAGAAATTAGAGTGGAAATTAAAGTGTCTTGATACAAGCAAAAATGAGACATGACATACCAAAACTTACAGGATGCAGCAAAAGAAGTTCTAAGAGGGCCATAGCAATAAACATCTACATTAAGAAATAAGCAAGATCTCAAATTAGCAACTAACTCTATGTCTCAAAGACTTAGAGGAAAAAAAAAGAATAACCAAAACCCAGAGTCAGCAGAAGGGAGGAAAATAAAAATCAGAACAGAAATAAAATAGAGAGCAGGAAAACAAAAGATTAATAAAACTAAGACTTGGTTCTTTGAAAAGATAAAATTAACACACCTGAAAAAGGAGACATTACAGCTGATATCTTATGAAAGATCATAAGATGCAACTATGAACAACTACATGTCAACTAGCTGGACAACCTAAAAAAAAATCTTGCAAACAAACTTCCAAGACTGAATCAGGATAAAACTGAAAATTTGAACAGACCAATTGCTAGTAAGGAGATTAAGTCAGTAACCAAAAACCACTCAAAAATGAAAAGCCTGAGACCAAATAGCCTCACTGCTAAATTTTACCAAACATTAAAAAATTAATTCCAGTCTTTCTCAAAGTCTTCCAAAAATCATAGAGGAGAGGACATTCTCAAACTCATTTTACAAGCCCAGCATTACCCTGATACCAAAGCCAGAAAAGGACACTATCAGAAAACTACAGATCAATATCCCTGATGAATATAGACGTTAAAAAGTCTCAATAAAATACTAGCAAACTGAACTCACATTAAAAGGAACATTCACCATGATCAAGTAGCATTTATCCCTGGGATTCAAGAATGGTTCAACACATGTAAATCAGTCAGTGTGATTCACATTCATTCACATTAAGAGAAGGAAGGAAACAAAATCATATGATCATCTTTATAAGTGCAGAAAACGCATTTGACAAAATTCATCATACATTCATGATAAAAAAAAAGTCTTAATAAATTAGGTTTAGAAGGAACATAACATAATAAAGGTCATATATAACAAGCCCACAGCTAACATTATTTTCAATGGTGAAAGGTTGAAAGCTTTCTATCTGAGATCAGGCACAAGAAAAGGATGCCCACTCTTACCACTTCTATTCAACATAGCACTGGAAGTCCCCACCAGAGCAATTAGTCAAGAAAAAGAAAAAGTATCGGAATTTGAAGGAAAGAAGTAAAATTGTCTCTATTTTCAGAAGACATCATTACATATATAGAAAATCCTAAAGATTTCAAAAAAAGTTAGATCTAAGCAATGAATTCATAAAGTTGCAGGATACAAAATTCATATACAAAAATCAGTAACATTTCTATACATTAACAGTGAATTATCTGAAAAAGACATACCCATCTCAATTATAATAGCATCAAAAACAATAAAAGAGGAATAAATTTAACCAAGGAAGTGATAGATCTCTGTAATGAAAACTATGAGCCACTGATTAAGGAAATCAGATATAAATAAATGGAAAGATATCCTGTGTTCATGGATCAGAAGAATTATTGCTAAAATATCCATACTACCCAAAACCATCTATAGAGTCAATGCAACTCTTATGAATTTTCCAATAGCAGTTTTTACACAAGTAGAAAAAAATCCTAAAATTTATGTGAAACACACACACACAAACTTGAATAACCAAAGCAATCTTGAGAAAGAAAAAAGTAGATGATATCACATTTCCTGATTTCAGGCTATATTGTAAAGCTACAATAATCAAAACAAAAACAGACTGAAAACAAAAAACAGACACATAGACAAATGGAACAGAATCAAGAATCCAGAAATACACTCATACTCATTCGATCATCTAATATTTGGCAAGGGCACCAAGAATACTTGATGGAGAAAAGAGAGTCTTTTCAATAAATGGTGTTAGGAAAATTGGGCATTCACATAAGAGTATCCTGGTGTGCTGCAGTCCATGGGGTCGCAAAGAGTCGGACATAACTGGGTGACTGAACAACAATGTAAGAATGAAGCTAGATCCTAAACTTACACCTCACCAAATTAACTTGAGCCAGATTAATGACTTAAATGAAGATCAGAAACCATAAAACACCTAAAAGAAAATATAGGAAAAATCTCTTTGACAGGGGTCCTGGTAAATTTTCTGGAAATCACACCTAAAGCACCAGCATCAAAATAAAAATGAACAAGTGAGACCATTCAAAACAAAAGCCTCTGCACAACAAAAGAAATGATTATCAAAGTGAAAAGGCAATGTATAGAAAGGGAAAAGTCTTTGCAAACAATGTGTCTGATAGGATGTAATATCTAAAATATATAAAGAATTCGTACAACTCAAAAACAAAACAAAAAAACACAAATAATCCAATAGGAAAATAGGTAAAGGACCTAGACACTTTTCTAAAGAACATAAATGGCTAACATGTACATGAAAACGTACTCAAGAACAAAAAAAAACAATGATATATCACCTCACACCTGTTAGAACAGCAATCATCAGAAAGACGAGAGAGAACAAAGGCTGGTGTGGAGAAAAGGGAAGCCTCGTGCGCTGTTGGTGGGAATCTAAGTTGATGCAGCCACTGTGGAGAACAGTATGGAGTTTCCTCAAAAAGCTAAACTCTACCATATGATCCGGCAATTCCACTTCTGGGTGTATATTGAGAAATATTGGAAAACACTAATTTGAAAAGATACATGCACCCCAATGTTCATAGCAGAACTATTTACAAAACTAAGATATGGAAACAACTTAAGTGTCCATCAGCAGATGAATGGATAAAGATGTGATACATATATACAACGGAATACTGCGCAGTCATAGAAAAGAATGAAATTTTGCCACTTACAATATGTGTGGACTGGAATGCAAAAGTAGGAAGTCAGGAGATACCTGAAGTAACAGGCAAGTTTGGCCTTGGAGTAAAAAATGAAGCAGGGCAAAGGCTAACAGAGTTTTGCCAAGAAAATGAATCGGTCATAGCAAACACTCTCTTCCAACAAGAGACGACTCTACACATGGATGTCATCAGATGGTTAAAACTGAAATCAGATTGATTACATTCTTTGCAGCCGAAGATGAAGAAGCTCTATACAGTCACCAAAAACAAGACTGGAAACTGACTGTGGCTCAAATCATGAACTCCTTGTTGCAAAATTCAGACTTGAAGAAAGTAGGGAAAACCACTAGGCCATTCAAGTATGACCTAAATCAAATCCCTTATGATTATACAGTGGAAATGACAAATAGATTCAAGGGATTAGATCTGATAGACAGAGTGCCTGAAGAACTATGGACAGAGGTTCATGACACTGTATAGGAGGCGGTAATCAAAACCATCCCCAAGAAATGCAAAAAGGCAAAATGTTTGTCCGCGGAGGTCTTACAAATAGCTGAGAAAAGAAGAGATGCTAAAGGCGAAGGAGAAAAGATAAGATATACCCATCTGAACGCAGAGTTCCAAAGAATAACAAGGAGAGAGAAGAAAGCCTTCTTAAGTGAATAACGCAAAGAATAGATACAGGATAGAATATCTATCTAAAACAATAGAGTGGGAAGCAGGTGGCGCTAGTGGTTAAAGAACCTGCCTGCCAGTGCAGGAAACTGTAAGAGACACAGTCCCATCCCTGGGTGGGGAAGATCCCCTGGAAAAGGAAATGGCAACCCACTCCAGTATTCTTGCCTAGAGAGTCCCATGGACAGAGGAGCCTGATGGGCTACAGTCCGTGGGGTCACGAGGAGTTGGACATGACTGAAGTAACTTGGTACACAGAGATCTCTTCAAGAAAATTAGAGATACCAAGGGAACATTTCGTGCAAAGATGGGCACAATAAAGGACAGAAATGGTATGGACCTAACAGAAGCCGAAGATATTAAGAAGCGTTGTCAAGAATACACAAAAGAACTATACAAAAAAAGATCTTAATGACCTAGATAACTCACCTAGAGCCAGACATTCTGGAGTGTGAAGTCAAGTAGGCCTTAGGAAGCATCACTTTGAACAAAGATAGTAGAGGTAATGGAATTCCAGCTGAGCTATTTCAAACCCTAAAATATGATGCTGTTAAAGTGCTGCACTCAATATGCCAGCAACTTTGGAAAACTCAGCAGTGGCCACAGGACTAGAAAAGTTCCAATTTCAAAGAAAGGCAATGCCAAAAATGTTTCAAACTACCGCACAGTTGAACTCATTTCACACACTAGCAAAGGAATGCTCAAAATCCTTCAAGCTAGGCTTCAACAGTATATAAACCAAGAACTTCCAGATGTACAAGCTGGATTTAGAAACAGCAGAGGAGCCAGGGATTAAATGGCCAATATTCATAGGGTCATAGAAAAAGCAAGGGAATTTCAGAAAACCATCTACTTCTGCTTCATGCTGCTACTGCTGCTGCTAAGTCACTTCAGTCGTGTCTGACTCTGTGCGACCCCATAGACGGCAGCCCACCAGGCCCTGCCGTCCCTGGGATTCTCCAGGCAAGAACACTGGAGTGGGTTGCCATTTCCTCCTCCAATGCATGAAAGTGAAAAGTGAAAGTGAAGTTGCTCAGTCGTGTCCAACTCTGCTTCATTAAGTATGCTAAAGCCTTTGACTGTGTAGATCAAAACAAACTGTGGAAAATTCTGAAAGAGATGGGAATATTGGACCACATCACCTGCCTCCTGAGAAACCTGTGTGCAGGTCAAGAAGCAACAGTTAGAACCAGACATGGAACAATGGACTGGTTCAAAACTGGAAAAGAGTACATCAAGGCTGTATATTGTCACCCTGCTATTTAACTTATATGCAGAGTACATCATGTGAAATGCCAGGATGGATTAAACTCAAGCTGGAATCAAGATTTCGGGGAGAAATATCAATAACCGCAGACACGCAGATGACACCACCCTAATGGCAGAAACTGAAGAAGAACTAAAGAGCCTCTTGATGAAGATGGAAGAGGAGAGTGAAAAAGCTGGCTTAAAACTCAACATTCAAAAAACTAAGATCATGGCATCTGGTCCCATCACTTCATGGCAAATAGATGGGTAACAATGGAAACAGTGAAAGACTTTATTTTCTTGGGCTCCAGAATCACTGCAGACAGTGACTGCAGCCATGGAAATAAAAGACACTTGCTCCTTGGAAGAAAAGCTATGACAAATCTAGGCAGCATACTAAAAAGCAGAGATGTTACCTGCTGACAAAGGTCTGTCTAGTCAAAGCTGCGGTTTCCCAGTAGGCATGTATGGATGTGAGTGTTGGACCATAAAGAAGGCTGAGTGCCAAAGAATTGATGCTTTTGAACTATGGTGCTGAAGAAGACTCTTGAGAGTCCCTTGGATACCAAGGAGATCAAGCCAGTCAGTCCTAAAGGAAATCAGTCCTGAATATTCACTGGAAGGACTGATGCCGGAGCTCCAATACTTTGGTCACCTGATGCAAAGAGCCAATTCATTGGAAAAGACCCTGATGCTGAGAAAGACTGAGGGCAGGAGGAGAAGGGGGCAACAGAGGATGAGATGGTTGCATGGCATCATCAATTCAATGGACATGAGTTTGAGCAAACTTCGGGAGAGAGTGAAGGACAGGGAAGCCTGGCGGGCTGCGGTCCATAGTGTCTCAAAGAGTCAGACACAAGTGAGCAGCTGAACAACAACATAAATATGAATGGATTTGGAGGGCATTACGTTAAGTGAAGTAAGTCAAAGACAAAGACTGTATGGTATCGCTTATATATGGAATGAAAAAAATAAAGGGAACTAGTGACGATAGCGGAGAAGGCGATGGCACCCCACTCCAGTACTCTTGCCTGGAAAATCCCATGGACAGAGGAGCCCGGTAGGCTGCTATCTGTGGGGTTGCATAGAGTCGGACACGACTGAAGCGCCTTAGCAGCAGCAGCAGCAGTGAAGATAGCAAAAGAGAAACAGACTCACAGATACAGAGAACAAGCCAGTGGTTATCACTGGGGAGAGGCAAAATATGGGCAGGGGATTGAGAAGTACTATATACCATTTATAAAATAAGCAAGCTGAAAAGATGCACAACACAGGGAATACAGCCAAGATTTTATAATAATTCTAAATGGAATATAATGTTAAAAAAAGAACACATGCCAAAGATTTTAACTAATTAATGAGGTAAACAGGAAGATGTGAAAACCTATCAGAGACCAACTGAGAAGCCAGAAATGTACATATAGTTAATTTAATTATGGGTTAAATACAAAACTGGTAAATATCCAACAGAGCCATTAACTTTTCAGGTTATCTAGTCTTCTGGACAGAAATGATTTCCATCTCTACCTGACAGCCATCTGCAAGTTAACTTAATCTCTGCCCTAAGGGCTTGTAAAATATCTAGTCAACAGAATCAGGCCTAGCATCCCTTGATGCCATGCCCTCCTCCAGGGGATTTTCCTGACCTGACCCAGGGATCAAACATCTCTTACATCTCCTTCATTGTTAGGGGGTTCTTTATCACTTGTGCCCCCTGGGATGCCCAAACAATACTTCATAATCTCTTCCTCCTATTTCCAAGTTTCAGATAACTTTTCCTACAAAACACCAAACATGCAGAAAAATTGATACAACACAAAGCAATGGGAGACTAAGTCACTTATCTCAGAGTAAGAACAGTCTTTTTTCTCTTTTATGATAGCCATAAATGGAGTACAATCTTTAAAATTGTGAATCACTATATTGTACACCTGTAACTTACATAATATTGTACAGCAACTATATTCCAATTAAAACATTACAATTTATTTATTTGCTGTGTTGGGTCTTAGTTGTACCATGTGGGGTCTTTCCTGACCATGCAGGCTTAGTTACTCTTCAGCATGTGGGATGTTAGCTCCCTGACCAGGGATTGAACCTGCATCCCCTGCATCACAAGGTGGATTCTTTAACCACTGGACCACCAGGGAAGTCCCAAGATCAACCTTTTAAAAAACAAGTTTAAAAAAAAGCTGGGGTTTTGATCTGAAAGCTTATAGGGGATTAATATAATTAAATGAAGTAGCTTTAAGAAAAAGATCAACAGGGACTTCCCTGGTTGTCCAGTAGTTAAGAGTCCACCTTCCAATGTAGGGGACGTGGGTTCGATCCCTGGCCAGGGAACTAAGATCCCACGTGCTGCATGACTATTAGGCCCATGTGCCACAACCAGAGAAGCCTGTGCACCACAACAAAGACCCAGTGCAACCAAAAATTAAAAAAAAAAAAAAGGACCAAGAAACAAAAGTATAGTAACTTATATGTAAGTACATCCTTCACACACATGATGATATTCTTCCTGCCCGCAGAGTTTGAGCTGAAGTTCTGAGGATGTTAATGGCAAAGACCACTATTTGTACAGACAGCTGGGATTTAACAGACTGTAAGGCTTTAATATGCAAGAACCAGTAAACTATAGCCAGTAAACAAATAACCCAGGAAACTAGAGCAGAACCAGTCTAGCTGGACACCCCCAGCCTAGAAAGAGAAGACTGAAAGGGGAAAGGAGAACTACTGGCAGAGAATTTGCAGGATGAGAGGAGGGAGGCAGGGGCCTCCCATGACCCAGCTGAGAAGTCTCCAGGAAAAGTGATGAGCAGGATGGCGACCCTTCGGGAAGGGGCCCCTGAGGTCTCCCTCCAGCTGTAGGGACTCACTGGGACCATCTTGACAGACGGGAGTCAGGGTAGGCACAGAGGTGCTTGCAAAGGTCTTTCCAGAGCCCAGAAACACACTTCATGCATTTAGAGTCAAGAGGCGCCCAGGGCCCTCATACAGCACCCACTGCCGCATAAGGCTTTTACCCTTTTCCTCCGTGCCCTTCGCCCTCCTTTGAGGAGCCCATAGCAGGACAAAGACAGTGTCACAAAGCAAAATGGAGCCATGCCGGACACTCCATGCCCTTTCTCACACCTGGGGAGGGACCTATCGGAAACTCAGCATGATATCACAGAGCTGACTTAGTCTAATTTTATTTTTTGCAGCACACGGGCTTAGTTTCTTCACAGCATGAGGGATCTTAGTTCCCCAGCCAGGGATGGAACCAGCATCTCCTGCTTTGCAAGGCAGATTCTTAACTACTTGGCCACCAAGGAAGTTCTAGACTAACTTTTGAATGTCTGCAAAGGAGAGTGTTCTTACAGATAAAACAGAAATACCACGGGTCTGTCTGAGATGTCATGGGGCGTGGGGGGCTGAGAGGGAGACTGATGGTATGATATGAAGGTGCTGGTGGCAAAAATAATAATAATGAAACTGCTCCTTGACAGTGCCCGCTGAGCTGGTCCCTATGATGAAAGGCAAAAATGGAAGCCCCAGCAGGGCTCCCGAGAAGGCAGTGATCCAAGTGAGGTACCAGAACTCAGAGTGCTAGACACAGATCTGAAATCGCTTCCCCAGATCAGGAGTGGGAGTCAGATGGGAGATGAGGAGAAGATTCTGGAAAAGGAGTGTGTAGAGAGACACTCCCACCCCCACCCCTCTCCTCTTTCCTCAAAGAGGGAGGCATCTGAATTTGATTTCAGCAGTCCTCTCCATGAGCTTGCTCTGCCTGCATGTGCAGTTTGGCCCTCCAGGGAAATCTAGAAGCTTCTGGCAGCCCCTCCAGGGAAAGTGAGAGGACCAGGGGGAGGGAGGAGGGACATGCTCCCAGGATTTGTCCGTATGCAGATGCACAGTGTTCCCAGGGGCCAGAGGGAAGCCACGTGGAGAGGAAGCCAGCATGAGGTTCCATGGCTGTGGTCCAGAAGGGCTTCCTCGAGGGGCAACTGGGTCTCTGCCGGGAGAAGCTGCAAGCATCCCCATCTCCCTAGGGCTGCAGAAGGAGCAAGAGGCCCACCGGAAAAGACATGCTTTCTGCCGGCCCAGAAAGCACAAAGCCAGGTTAGGACAAGCCTCCCTACCTGGACTTGTCTCCAGTCCCAGCCCTTCATCCTGCACGGGGTAGGGAGGAGGCCCAACACCCCACTGTAGCAGCACGGCTTCCTCCCACACAGGGGAGAGAGCAGAGCTCACACCCTTGAAGTGAGGCTTTTATACAGGACAGGACATTCTTGTGGTTGAAATGAGACTGTGTTCAGGACTCAAAGAAAAGGAAGGGCATCTCATAACCTAAGAGAGGTCATAAAAGTCCCTAAGAACCTCCCATCAACTGGGCTCCTTCAAGATAGCAGTGAGAATCTACAGACTGTTACAAGTGAAGTCAGACAGAGAAAGACAAATATCATGTGATATTTGTGGTATCATGTGAAATCTAAAAATAATGGTACAAATGAACTTATTTACAAAACAGAAATAGAGTCAGATGTAGAAAAGAAACTTATGGTTACCAGGGGATAAGTGGAGGACAGATAAATTGGAAAACTGGAATTGACATATACACTACTGTATATGTATATACATATAGTAGTATATATACATATACTGCTGCTAAGTCGCTTCAGTCATGTCCGACTCTGTGCGACCCCATAGACAGCAGCCCACTAGGCTCCTCTGTCCCTGGGATTCTCCAGGCAAGAACACTGGAGTGGGTTGCCATTTCCTTCTCCAATGCATGAAAGTGAAAAGTGAAAGTGAAGTCGCTCAGTCGTGCCCGACTCTTAGCGACCCCATGGACTGCAGCCTACCAGGCTCCTCCGTCCATGGGATTTTCCAGGCAAGAGTACTGGAGTGGGGTGCCATTGCCTTCTCCGATATACATATACTACTGTATATAAAATAGATAAGTAACAAGGACCTACTGTATCACAGGAACTCTATTCAATACTCTGTAATGACCTATATGGGAAAAGAATCTAAAAAAGAGTGTGTGTGTGTGTGTATGTATATATATATATATATCTGATTCACTTTGCTATACAGCAGAAACTGACACATGGAAAATCAACTATATTCCAACCAAAAGAATTGTTTAAAGAATTCATAATAAAAATACATATTATAGATATGGATATATAGCAATAACATTCTTCTTATCCTGCTCCATCCCTCAGGGCATTCAATTAGCATGAGCAACACTCAACTTCTATTTTAAATTGAAAATTGAAAAACTGAGTAATGAATATTTAACTACCATTTTTGTTTTAATTATTTGTTGTTTGCCCCCTTAGAAAAGAAACATTTTTTTTTTCAGTACCAAGATTTCAGCACCAAGTGTGGAATTTGACACTGCTCTGTAACTGGAGAATGCCAGGCTTCCATCTGTGGGCAAAAAAAATGTTGCCTGCCTTGCTGGTAAACAATAAATTATGCCAGCCATCCAGCCAGCAGCCATTGCAGCCACCTCATAATGCCCTGAGGGGAATTAAGAATGGAGAAAAACAGGATACTGGCCCTAGAGAGCTGAAGTATGAAAGTGAATGCATTAGTCACTCAGTTGTGTCCGACTCTTTGTAACCCCATGAACGGTAGCCAGCCAGGTTTCTCTGTCCATGGAATTCTCCAGGTAAGAATCCAGGGATTGAACCCGGGTCTCCTGCATTGCAGGCAGATTCTTTACTGTCTGAGCCACCATGGGAGCCCAAGATAGTTAAAGTGCATATCAAAGAAATGATTTCAACCAGCCCAGACTCTTGCATCTTCCCAAATATAAAAAAAGCACTAAAATCATTAACTTGAGACACCTGTTTTTTGTGATTAGCAGTAATTGTTTGATGTCCCACTCCATTTTTTTAAAATCAAAATTCCTCTATATCCTGACTCCTCCCTTATCTCTTCAAAGCAGTCCCTCAGAGCTATGTGAGAGTACGCCTTCCTGGACTATGGCCCTCAGTAATTCATGCATGCTCAGTTGCTCAGTCATGTCTGACTCTTTGCGACTCCATGGACTATAGCCTGCCAGGCTTCTCTGTCCATGGGATTTCCCAGGCAAGGATATTTTTCACTCTCTCAGTCGTGTCTGTTTGCGACCCCATGGACTGCACATGCCAGGCTTCCCTGTCCTTCACTATCTCCTCGAGTTTGCTCAAACTCATGTCCATTGAGTTGATGATGCCATGCAACCATCTCATCCTCTGTTGCCCCCTTCTCCTCCTGCCCTCAGTCTTTCCCAGCATCAAGGTCTTTTCCAGTGAGTTGGCTCTTCACATCAGGTGGCCAAAGTATTGGAGCTTCCCTGGTAGCTCAGATGGTAAAGAATCTCCTTGCAATGCAGGAGACCATCTGCAATGCTAGGACACCCACGTTCGACCTTTGGGTCAGGAAGATCCCCTGGAGAAGGGAATGGCAACCACTCCAGTATTCTTGCCTGGAGAATCGCATGGACAGAGAAGCCTGGTGGGCTACAGTTGATGGGGTCGCAAAGAATACTGTAGTGGGTTACCATTTCCTCCTCCAGGGGATCTTCTCAACCCAAGGATGGAACCCATGCCTCCTGCAGCTACTGCGTTGGGAGGCAGAGTCTTTACCACTAGTGCCACCTGGGAAGCCCTCAGTGATGCATGGTTCTCAATTTTTAGGTGGGACATCTCTTTTTCAGTTGACAAATACTTAAGAAAACCTACAGAAGCCTAGGAGAAGGCATGCAATGAAAGGAAAACCTTCTGCAGAGAGGGCCATGAGGATGAGCAAAAGCAGCCAGGGCACAGGAACACAGAGAGAACTCTAGGCCAAGGGAAGCTCAAGAACCTGCAGAGAGGTCATAGAGCAGAGTGCAGCCTAGAGGCTGGACGAGGTTGGGGGGTGGGTGCAGCCTGGGATGTTTTATCACTACATGGCGTCGACTGAAAAAAAAGCACAACCTAAAAATTGAGAACTTCGCTTTATTCAGCAGACTTGCTGAGGACTTAAGCCAGGGAAATAACCTCTCAGATAGCTCAGAGGGACTGTTCTGTCCTTTTTTTTTTCTTTTTTATTTGGCTTATGTTTTCCTTTTTTATTTGGCTTACTTTTTTCTTTTTAATTTGTACTTTTTTTTTTTTTTAATTTGGCCATGCCGCATACATGTGGGATCTTAGTTCCCCTGCCAGGGATCAAGCCCACCTGCTGCTGTGCATTGCAAGAGCAGTCTGAACCACTGGACCACCAGGGAAGTGAAAGAGGGGGCTGTTCTGAAGAGGTAGGAGAAGAGCCAGGATAAAAGGAGCTTTTGCACAACAAACAAACAACAACAAAACATGTTGTCGAACATCAAAAGACTACTGCTAACTAAAGAAAAGGCAGACATCTCAAGTTAATGGATTTAACGCTTTTCTTTGTATAGGAAGATGCATGAGTCTGGGCTCACTGCAATCATTCCTATGATATGCACCTTATCCAGAGCAAGTATCCTGTTTTCTCTACCATGAATCCCCTCAGAGTGCCAGCTTGTGGCCACAGCATCCTTTGTGGACTGATGAGGCAGGTGGCAATCTTCCTCCACAGTGAAAAGACCAGAGTTAGAAGTGGGTTGAACAAAGTGAAAGAAGACATCTGAGAACTCCGAATGCAGCAGCAAATAGACAAAGGAGGGGGAGGTGGGTCCACAGAGCTGCAAATGCAATGAGAAGTCCTTGACTCCCCCATCTACTCAGAGGCAATGACTCGAGTTCTTTACAACCGCATCTGAGTACAGAAGGCAAGTGAGCAGAACCTGGGGGCTCACCCTTGCCCCTCCAGGCTGTAAGTGGCTCCAGTCCCAGCACAGCCCCTTCACCTCCGTGTCCCCAGAGCCCTGCACGCGGGTAGCCTCAGGAAATGTTTGCTGGAGAAAAGGCCAGATAGGCAGTCGCTCTCCTGCTGTGGAGTTGTCTGATATTATTAGAGAGAAACTAAGCTGTCTCAGCTCAGGGTGTTGTCATCAATGTGTTGTTTCTCTCTTAATCTTTCTGCATCTGTCTCGCCAGACACAAAAATAACCGAAGCTGTTTTCTATTTTATAGTTTGCATTTATGCATGGACTGTAGCCCACCAGGCTCCTCTTGTCCATGGGGATTCTCCAGGCCAGAACACTTGAGTGGGTAGCCGTTCCCTTCTCCCGTGGATCTTCCCAACCCAGGGATCGAAGCCAGGTCTCCTGCATTGCAGGCATATTCTTTACCATCTGAGGCACCAGGGGAGTCCTATTTAATATTGTAAGTCAGGGAGCTTTTACTTAAACTGTTTTAACAAAAAAGTTTCCTGTGCTATAAAATGTCAACACGGAATCCCCTACTTAATAAATTCTGGGGAACTTTTTTCCAGTATTTTTTCTCTCTCTCCAGGATCACGATGATTCTTCCTGCCTTCCTTGGACTCAGACAACATTTTATGTCAGACAAGTGAGTGTCCCCACCACCCTCCTATCACCTCTCTAGAAGAACAACAGCCTCTGCTCTGAGCTAAGGCGTGTTGTGAATCCATTAGTGACCATCAAGTCCCCTCTTTGTGGGCGCCAGTCACCCTTTTCCAATTGCATACTTGACATTTCCACTGTAATGGTCCGCTGTGACCTTAAGTCATCGAAAATAAAGCCCAAGTCCCTCCATTCCCACAAGACAGCTGCCCTGCCTGACTTCTACTTCTGCTAATGGTTCCAACAGCCTCCCAGCTCCAAATTCTAAGTTCATGGTCATTTTGGACTCTGCCCCACCCCCCACGGCAGATGGAGCCGACTGTTAAGTTCTTTCCTCCACTTTGCTCTAGCATGCATCTGAACTGTCACCATCTTGGTCATTTTTTAGGTTCACACTACCTCTGCTGCTAACCTATCTACTTGCCTTCACTTTCTCTCTCCTTTAGTCTGACTGATCAGATTAATCTTCCTGTAATGGCCCTAAAACTAACAAGAGCCAACATATACTAAGCCGCAGATTCTAAGATCTCTTGGCATCTATCTGTTCCTTTAATACTCACAGAAATCATCCTGTTATTCTAACTTTACAGATGAGAAAAGTTGAGGCACAGAGAGGCTAAGCAGCCAGCCCAGGAACACACAGCTAGGTGTGTGCAGCATTAAGATGACATATGGCCTGTCCCATCACACGGTCTACAGAGTGTTGACCGAAAAGTACCCCCCTCCAGAGTGGCTCCCAGGTCCCTCTCTGCCATACTCATGTCAGGGAGACCCCTGCCTTTCCCTTGGCCAAATGCCTCTGGCACTTTTCCTCTCCTGTCCTCCTAGGTCCACCTCCATCCTCTCTGCGCTCCTGACCCATCCTTCCAGGCCTGAGCCCTCCTTCCATCCCATCTTTGAGGCCATCATAGCTGAGAGGCATCGTAGCTGTCTCGGCTCTGCTGCTCTCGTTGATGCCACTGCAAAGCGTGCCGACAACACCTTCCCTTTTGGAGTGTATGTGCCAAGTACAATGCTCTGGCCTCCTGTGTGATGAGCCCATTCTGGCTCACAAGACGTTTTGAGGTGGCAGGATCCAAACAGTCATATCGCAGTACTGGGTAGGCCATAAAGTTCGTTCAGGTTTTCATACCATCTTACAGAAAACCTGAACGATCTATTTGGTCAACCCAATATAAATACACTGGTGTTTTCACTTTTTTTTTTTAACCTTCTTCTATTTCATTTTGGGGGCCTTCCCTGGTGACTAAGCAGTAAAAGAATCCACCTGTCAATTCAGGAGACACAAGAGATGTAGGTTCGATCCCTGGGTCAGAAAGATCCCCTGGAGAAGCAAATGGCAACCCACTCCAGTATTCTTGTCTGGAGAATCCCATGGGCAGAGGAGCCTGATGGGCTATAGTACATGGGGTCACAAAAGAGTTGGATACAGCTTAGAGACTAAAACAACAATTTCATTTTTAATAACCAAGAGATATTAATAGATATCCTTAACCCTCACCCTTTCCCTGTCTCTCCATCCCTCCTTGATCCTGGCTTTTGCTCAGGGATGGAGTGGGGGGGGTCTGTGGTACACATGACATGACGTTTTTTTTTTTTTTGCTTTCTTGGCTACTTTTTCTACTAGGATATACACACACAGCACAAAATTCCAAAGGTATAAAGGATATATCATGAAAAATAAGTCTCCCTTACTACCTGTCCCCAGTCACCCCATGTTCTCCCAAAGGCAGCTACTCAGCTTTACAGAGATATTCAGGACATGCTCAAACATAAAAATATATGTGCTTCATGTTTTTAAAGATTAAAGTTTAATAATTTGTTTTCTGACACTGACATAGATATTAAGCTATATTCTATATAGACTACTGGGATTTCTAGGTTGCATAGTGGTAAAGAATCCACCTGCCAAGCAGGAGAAATGGGTTCAATCCCTGAGTTGGGAAGATACCCTGGAGAAGAAAATGGCAACCCACTCTTGCCTGGGAAATCCCATGGACAGAGGAGCCTGGCGGGCTACAGTCCATGGGGTCGCAAAGAGTCAGACATAATTGAGGGACTAAAACAACAAAAACACACTACTATATATAAAATAGATGACCAACAAGGACCTGCTGTAGAGCACAGGGAACTCTACTCAATATTCCGTTAATGACTTATATGGGAAAAAGAAATCTAAACAAAGAATGAATGTATGTATATGTGTAAGTGATTCACTTTGCTGTACAGCAGAAAGTAATACAACATCATGAATCAACTATACTCCAATAAAAATTAGTAAAAAAATAAAAAACATTCAGTTGGGGCAATTAGCATCTAATCAGTGTAGTACTGCAGTGTTGCAAGTTTTAGAGATCTGTTGCACAAAATGCGAATATACTTAACACACTGAACTGTAATTAAACTTGATGAAGACGGTAAATCAAATGTTATGTGTTTTTACCGTAGAAATGATCCTGATGTCAAGATGGCAGCGCTGATACAACCATGCTCTTCCCTTCCCAGCTGTCTGTAAAGCAACTAACTGTCTTGTACCGTCTTGTTCTGGATCTCTGCTCCCGTCTTCCCCAAGGCCCAGTGCTGGCCCAGGGTCCGGGCTCAGAGCAGACACTCAATAATCTTGTTTGGTGGAGGGTGGAGGTACCAGTGAAAAGCACAGTCCAGAGCAAGGAAGGGCTCCGAGTGAGAGATGGAGTGGGAGGAGGGGTTAGAGAGAGGGGCAAGACAGAGAAATAAACCAGGAGAGAAACCCAGACATGGAGAAAAGTGCAAGATTGAACTGTATTGCTTCCTGTGCTCACCACTTCATCCATCCGGTGCTAGGACGTGCCAAGGTAGAGGCCCCGTGTTCTTTTCTGTTGGGGTCTCATTCACCCCAGCCTGACTTCCTCAGATAATGGGCTCCAGCTCGGTCTACCTTCACTGTGGTTTGTTCATTTTGCAGAACTTGGCTCTGCTGAGCTTTCCCAGTGCCATGCCCCCAAACAATCACCATCCCTTTGAGAAATTGCTTCTGGGATGACTCAGAAGGAGCCATAAAGCCCTGAATCACCACTGCCCCCTCCTGCCCTGCTCCGTAGCTTCCAGAGACAATTTAGGATCTGTTTCTATGCTCTTAGCCCCGAACAGTGGCTGCCACTGCCGCTGACTGAATTGAAATCAGCAGTAACCCTCTCCCTAACTCATTGTTTACCCGAAACTGGCTGTCACTGATAAATGCCCTGCCCGGCCTGGCTACTAACCAAGTTGAAAAAGGAAAGCAAATCAGATCAACGAGAGAACAGATCTGTACTTGGCTGAGGCTCACGCTGCTTCTAAATGATAAGCAAGGCATTCATGCCCCTGACTGAGACTGAAAATGATTTCTCTGTATTTAAAAACTGTTTAAGAAAGATTTTAAATGATGTAACTTTGAAAAGGCCCGCATGGAAGGGAAATGAAATACTCCTTTAAAACATGTGAATTTTTATAAATGCCCAGTAATTCACATGCAAGAAATCTAGACACAGGCCTTACACCTTTCCCCCAAAATTATCTTAAAATGGATCAGAGACCTAAATGTGAAATACAGAATTACCAACTCCTAGAAGATAACACGGAGAAGGAAATGGCAACCCACTCCAGTGTTCTTGCCTGGAGAATCCCGGGGAAAGGGGAGCCTGGTGGGCTGCCGTCTCTGGGGTCGCAGAGTCGAACACAACTGAAGTGACTTAGCAGCAGCAGCAGAAGATAACACAGAAGAAATCCTAAAGACTTTGCATAGGTACTGACTTTTTAGATATGACATCAAAGGCATGATGTGTACGGGAAAGAAGTGATAAGCTAGAATTCATTAAAATTAAAAACTTCTGCTCTGGGAAAGACTCTAACAGAAGAATGAGAAAATGAGCTACATACTGGGAGAAAATATTTGCAACAGACACATCTGATGAAGGTCTGTTCTCCAAAATATACCAAGAACTCCTAAAACTAAACAATAAAAAAAATTTTTTTTGGAGTAGTACAAAAGAAATAACAGACACTTCAAATAAGATATACAAATGGCAAATAAGGACATGAGAAGACACTCAATATCACACGTCATTGGGGAACTGAAATTAAAATAACAATGAGATGCCGCCATACACCTACTAGAATGGCCAAGACCTGGAACGCTGACAACACCAAATGCTGGTGAGGGTGTAGAGCAGCAGGAAGCCCCATTCACTGCTGGCGGGATTGCAAACTGGAACAGCCACTTGAGAAGACAGTTACAAAGCTTACAAAAGTAAGCGTTCTCTTAACATACAACCCAGTAATCATGCTCCTTTGGTATCTACCCAAAGAAGTTGAAAACTTATGTCTACCCAAAAACCTAGACATGAATGTTTACAGCAGTTTTATTTGTAATTGCCAAGACTTGGAAGCAAATCAAGATGCCCTGCAATTGCTGAATAGATAAACTCTGGCTTATTCAGAGAATAGAATATTATTCAACACTGCAAAGCAATGAAAAGATGTGGAGGAAACTTAAATGTATATTCCTAAGGGAAAGAAGGCATACTGAAGGATTCCAAATACAGGACATTCTGGAGGTGGCAGGCGTGGGGGGTGGGGGAGTCATAGACAATAAAACGATCACTGTTGGTGAGGAATTAGGAGGGAAGATGGATGAACAGGTGGAGCACAGGGGATTTTTAGGGCAGTGAAACCATTCTGTAGAATACTGTAATGGTGGATACATGTCTTTATACATTTGTCCAAACTCTTAGAATGGACAAAAAAAAGAATGAACATTAATGTACACTACAGACTTGGGTGATGATGATGTTCACCATAAGATGCATCGATGGTAACAAATGGACTACTCTGGGAAGGGATGTTGGTAGTGGGGGAGGCTGTATGTGGGATAGAGGGCATATGGGGACTCTCTGTCCTTTCTGCTCAATTTTGTTATGAATCTAAAACTGCTCTAAAATCTTAAGTCTATTTAAAAATCATAAGAGGAGGACTTCCCTGGTGGTACAGTAGATGAGAGTCCACTTGCCAATGCAGGGAACATAGGTTTGATCCCTGGTCCAGAAGAATTCCATATGCTGCAGAGCAACTACACCCCTGCGCCACAACTACTGAAGCTCACACGCCCTAGAGCCTGTGCCCCGCATCAGAAGCCACTGTGATGAGAAGCCCGCACACCACGACTAGAGAAAGCCCGTGCGCAGCAACGAAGACCCAGCACAGACAGAAAATGGGAAAGATTTTAAGAATAAGTTAATACTCAAGGTCATATGTTAAAAACAATAAATATCCTTACTATAAACAACCCCATGAATGACCACACAAGCCCCTCAGGCCAGGAGGCACAGGTTCACAACACATAGTCTCAATCTCAGTACATACTCTCTTGGATCTGTTGGGATGTGGGCATTGTGCTCTAACTTTTTTTTAATTTGGGTTATAGTTGCTTTACAAAGTTATGCTGGTTTCTGCTGTACAACAAAGTGAATCAGCTATATGTATACATATATCCTCTCCTTCTTGGACCTCCCACCGCACACCTCTAGGTCATCACAGAGTACCAAGCTGAGCTCCCTGCGCTATACAGTAGCTTCCCACTAGCTATCTATTTCACACATGGTAATGTACATGTGTCAGTGCCGACCTCCCAATTTATCCCCTTCGCCCCCCACCCCCCATCCAAATGTCCATTCTCTACATCTGTGTTTCCATTCCTACCTTGCAAATAGGTGCATTTGTACCATTTTTCTAGATTCCACATATTTGCATTAATAGATGATATTTCAAACTGTAATTAAAAATCACCCAACAAACAAAAGTCCAGGACCAGATGGCTTCACAGGCAAATCCTATCCAATATCTAGAGAAGAACTAACATCCTTCTCAAACTCTCCCAAAACATTTCAGAGGAAGGAATACTCTCAAGTTCATTCCTTGAGGCCACTGTCACCCAAATACCAAAACCAGACAAAGATATCACAAAAAAAGAAAATTACAGGCCAATATCACTGATGAACACGAACACAAAAATCCTCAACAGAATACTAGCAAACAGAATCCAATAGCACTTTAAAAGGATCAGGCAGCATGATCAAGTGGAATTCATCCCAGGGATGTAAGGATTCTTCAATATTTGCAAGTCAGTCAATGTGATACACTATTTTAACAAATGGACTTCCCAGTGGTAAAGAATCTGCCTGCCAAACAGGAGACACAGGTTTGATCCCTGGGTTGGGAAGATCCCCTGGAGAAGGAAATGGCAACCCACTCCAGTATTCTTGCCTGGAAAATCCCAAGGACAGAGAAGCCTGGCAGGCTACAGTCCATGAGGTAGCAAAAGTGTCAGTCACGACTTAGTGACTAAGCAATAACAGCAACATATTAACAAACTGTTCAGACTTTTTAAACCAAGCCATCATGGTGTGGTGCAGTGATGTCTTTTGTAAATTGATTTCCTCCTCATATTTTCCCCTTGCTCTTTCTTCCCCATTCTAATAGCCTCCATTCTTAGTTTCAGGATGTAAATTTTTATCACCATTTCCTTGGTTGAATTAACAAGGGGATTGGCTAGATTGTGAAAGACATTAGGGAAACAGAAGCTGGAACCAGGGGGAATTAGATGCTATGCATTAGAAGACTCCGTGCAAGGCCCATTGGTTAATCCTGTCTTCATGGACCCCTGGGACCATTGGTCAGAGCATTCGACTTGGTCAGAGACGGATAATTCCCATAGCCAAGGGCGTTATTTATGCAATGCAAGTGAAGAGAACAAGTGCGGTCATTAAGGAATAAAAAGGATCTGACCAGCAATCTGTACAGATGTATGGCTTCAGATAACTGAAACATACAAGTGAAACTGATTTGCACTGTATGTGTGTGCATGTTGGGTTATACATAAATTATACACACAAGAAAGTATGCACTCATGACACATAGGTATATTGAAAAGATCAGAACAACTTCTCCTGAGTATGTATCTTTAACCAAAATGCAAAAGAAAATATTTTCAATTTTTGTCATTGTCATCATATTAACAAGCAAATGGCAATGTAACGCCAGCTGGTATGTTTCTCAGACAACAAGTTGTGCACTAACACATAGCTTTTTATGTTTTCTTTAAGTATTCTGTTGTTACTTCTTCTAAAATTATAAACAGACTTCCACATCAATAATTATTGTGAAATTTTTTTTTGTCCTTTTGAATCTGGAATATAAGTTGAACAGCTGCGTTCAGATACAATTCACACACCATACAATTCACCCATTTCAAGCGGTCAAGTCAATGGCTTCTAGTAGATTCACAGGATTGTGCAAACATCACCACAGTCGATTCTGGAATGTTTCATCTCCACAAACAGAAACCGTGTACCCTTAACTCTCACCCTCCTAGGCCCACAAACCCATCAGTCCTAAGCAATCACTAACCTGCTTTCTGTCTCTATAGATCTGATTATTCTGGACATTTCATATAAGTGAAATAGTATAACATGTGGTCTTTCATTAGTGGCTTCCTTCACTTAGCATTATATTTTGGAGGTGCATCAGCATTGTAGCATGTCTCAGTACTTTGGTCCTTTTTATGACTAAAAAATATTAATTTAGATGTATAGATCATGTTTTGTTTACCCGTTCATCTGTTTGTGGACACTTGGATTATTCCTTCTTTTGACTATTGTAAAGCTGCTATGAACACTGATGAACAAATACCTGCTTGAGTTTCTGTTTTCAATTCTTTGGAGGTATATACTCACATTAGAATTACTGGATTATGTGGAAATTCTATATTGAGTCTTTTGAGGATCTGCCAAACTATTTTTCATAGTGGTTATACCAGCTAAAATCCCCACCAGCAACGGGTTCCAATTTCTCCAGCTCCTCACCGATACCTGTCAATTTCCTTGGTGATGGTGATGACCATGGAAGCCTTTTAAGTGGGTATAAAATAGTATCGCCCTGCGGCTTTGATCTCCTTTACCCTGATGACTAATGATGGTGAGCATCTTTCCATGTTCTTACTGGCAATTTGCATATCTTTTTTGAAAAATATTTACTCAAGTCCTCTTCCTATTATTAAATGAGATTGTCTCTTTATTGTGAGTCCATTTTTCTGACTGATCCTTGTTTTCAGCCCAACTTGTCATGTATGTTAGTAAGAAAGGCCGAGAGGTTAAATTTCACATCCCTCACTGCCAAGACTCCAGTAAGATGGACAAATTTATTCTGAACTATGCTGCTGCCCTGCTCTGCTCTGCTCTGCCGCCCTCAACTACAATTCTGTCATTGTTACATCATCTGGGGACTCTGAGTGACCTGACGTTCACTTTATGCCCCACTGTAAGAGAAATCTAGTCAAAGCATGATCACTGCTTAAAGAGAGTTTGATGGAAGGAGGATTGTGGTTAATTTCATGAAATAAAGCATCTAATCCTCCCCTATTGATAAACTACAATTAAATAAAAGAATTTTAAATTCATACCTGCCCCAGAGGAAGTAGTCAGTAATTTTTGCCTTGTTTGCAACTTAACTGTGATTATATGAGGAAAAAATCTGATTGATTCATTGCTAATTGCTGAGATGTTAGAGAAACATTCCGTGACGAATGGCATTGAACTATGGGGCCCACCCCCACCCACCTGATGGAAGCCACTCCATTAACAGGGATCACAGTGTTTTTCAGAGCAGGTTGATGTGTGACCTGTATCAGAAGCACTGGGGATGTTGGGTAAGAATGCATATTCCCAGGTCCTGCTCCAGCCTGGAAACATACTTTCTGCAGGTGGGCCCAGGAATCTGAATTGTAACATGTTTCCTAGGCAGCTCCTCTATATAGCACAGTATGACAAAAAGGAGTTCAAAGGCTTTTATCAGCTCCTAAGGAAACTGGCAAACGGAATGTGCAGAAAGAATAACAACTTTAAAAGTCTTTAGATTAAGTATAAATAGGTATGTTAAGAATTTCTCCTTCAAACAGATTCTCAAGATTTTTTTAAAATTTGTCAGGTTAGAACTACACTGATGATCTTTTTTCTAGTTGTGTGTGCGTGTGTGCCAAGTCACGTCAGTCATGTCCGACTTTGCACGACCCTATGGACTAAAGCCGGAGAAGGCAATGGCACCCCACTCCAGTACTCTTGCCTGGAAAATCCCATGGACAGAGGAGCCTGGTAGGCTGCAGTCCCTGGGGTCGCTAAAAGTCGGACACGACTGAGCGACTTCACTTTCACTTTTCACTTTCATGCATTGGAGAAGGAAATGGCAACCCACTCCAGTATTCTTGCCTGGAGAATCCCAGGGATGGGGGAGCCTGGTGGGCTGCCGTCTATGGGGTTGCACAGAGTTGGACACGACTGAAGTGACTTAGCAGCAGCAGCAGCAGCATGGACTGTAGCTCGCCAGGTTCCTCTGTCCATGGGATTATCCAGGTAAGAATACTGGAATGGGTTGCCATACCCTCCTCCAGGGCATTTTCCTGATCAAACCCACATATCTAATGTTTCCTGCACAGGTAGGCAGGTTCTTTATCACTAGTGTGACCTACTGAACTAAAGAGCAGCGAAGGGCTACACCAATATGCCTTAACCTTGAAATACTGAAACCAGATATTTGACTTAAATACTTCCAACAACTGAAACTAAACAGGACCCTGTGGGGTTCCAAGGCAAGAAAGTCTTTCAAACAGCTGCTGAGCAAGGGAGGTCGGGGATGCAGAGACTACAGAGGAGCAACCAAGAAACTTATTTAACTTATATGCAGAGAAATGCCAGGCCGGATGAAGCTCAAATTGGAATCAAGATTGCTGGCAGAAATATCAATAACTTCAGATATGCAGATGACACCACCCTAATGGCAAAAAGCAAAAAGGAATTAAAGAGCCTCTTGTTGAAGGTGAAAGAGAAGAGTGAAAAAGCCGGCTTAAAACTCAACATTAAAAAAACTTAGATCATGGCATCTGGTCCCATCACTTCATGGCAAATAGATGGGGGAAAAAATGGAAACAGTGGCAATCTTCATCTTCTTGGGCTCCAAAATTACTGTAGACAGTGATTGCAGTCATGAAATTAAAAGATGCTTACTCCTTGGAAGAAAAGCTATGACAAACCTAGACAACATATTTAGCAGAGGCATCACTTGCCAACATAGGTCCGTGTAGTCAAAGCTATACTTTTTCCAATAGTTATGTATGTATGTGAGAGTTGGAACAAAAAGAAGGCTGAGAGCCAAATAGTGCTTGCTTATTGATGAGCCAAATTGATACTTTTGAACTGTGGTGCTAGAGAAGACTCTTGAGAGTCCCTTGGACAGAAAGGGGATACAACCAATCCTAAAGGAAATCAGTCCTGAATATTCATTGGAAGGACTGATGCTGATGCTGAAGCTCCAATACTTTGGCCACCTGATTCGAAGAGCAAACTCATTGGAAAAGACCCTGATGCTAGGAAAGACTGAGGGCAAGAGGAAAAGGGGACGACAAAGGATGAGACAGCTGGATAGCTGATTCAATGGACATGAGTTTGAGCAAACTCTGGGAGATGGTAAAGGACAGGGTGGCCCAGCGTGCTGCAGTCCATGGGGCTGAAAAGAGTCAAACATGACTTAGCAACTGAACAACAAATCAAGAAACAATAGTGTAGCCTTAGGACAGAGTCCTGGTTCCACCTCAAAGGATACACATAACAGTATCTTTGAACTCTTCTGCAGAACTAAAACTCCCACTAAATGGAAGATGTTCCAGAGAGAAGATCACAACTTGATAATTTCAACCTTCATCAGGGAATCACCTGAAGCCAGGTTAGAGAAGTGCAGCCCTTGCACACGTTTTGATCTTTATCAACTCCAGCCCTTGAACTGTTACTATAAAACTTCTCACCAAATCCTCCTGGATGGGGACATACAGCTTTTCAGGGCATGAGCCCAGTGTCCCCTTTTTGCCTGGTGAAGCCACAAAGCTATTCTTTTCTACTTCACCCAAAACTCTGTCTATAAGAGCTAACTCAGTACTGGTGCCAGAGGTCAAGCTTCTGGCATCAATACCATTTCCAGTATTTCCAGCATATACCTACTCTAGAGGACATTTTTCTCTTCCTGTCTCTCTCTCTCATGCAATGAAAAGAGTAGAAATAAACACATGTTCAATAACAAGGGGATGCCAAGCTGGCCCACTAAAACAATGGAATATATGCAGTTATTAAAACTGTATTTATGAAGACGACTTACAATGTGATGTTGAGAAAAAACAACCTACATAGACTCCGATGATTATAATTCTGTATTATAGAAAATACAGATACAAAACAGTCAGAAGTAAGTTTCCAAAAATGTTAATACTGGCACTCTCTAAGTGTTGCCTATAACTAGTTTGTTTTCTTCCTACTGTTCAAACTGTCCAGCTTTAAAGATCATATCTTCTTTTTAAAATGCAAAAACTTTTTTTTTAATAAAGGAGGCATTTATTGCCATGAATAGTTATCACTACTCAGTTCAATTTTGTTTCAGTGAAAAGGAAAAAAAAGAAGAATATGTTTTTTTCTTTCCCTTCCCTGAGAACAAAGAAGATAAAGAGAACAGTGAGCAGGCCTGAACATCTCTAGATTTTTTTTTACTTTAACTGCTCCTAACTCTGCATGTCTGTAACTAAGTTGCTTTTCTGCCTCCTAACTGCAGAAGCTACACTTGGAACCTATTTTCCTTTGACTCTATGCTAAATACATCCCATATCTGGTGTTTACCATGACAACCCACTTCCCCTTGTAGTTACATATCAGAAAGAAGGCGGCAGAGCTACGGAACTGCCAGACTCAATGACTGGGTTACGAGATGCCAGTTTATGACTGTCTCTGAAACAATGCAAGAGGAAAAAACCAAGATCCTATCACCTTTGGGTCCTCATCATCGACACCTGACTGGGAGCCCTCATGTTATATAAGTTCCTAGACTCCTCATGGAGCCGGGGCACAGTTCTTAGGCATGAGTCTACTGTGTTCCCCTCTCTGCCGGCTGAGAGTTAAAGCCACCTTTCTATTTCCTCCAAACTCTGTCTCCGTATTTTTTTGTATTTGCTTCAGTGAAGAGAAGGCCAAGATTTTGGCCAGTGACACAACATCTTGCCTGCAGCACAGTTCATCTAATCAGAAATGCAAGAAGTCAAGTCCTCCAGAAATTCAGTACTTGAGATTTTCTGTTTCAGTCTCCACGAGGCTGGTTTCCCTGGGGCAAAATGCCAAGGACTTTCGCCAAACTGAAGGATATCATCTTGACAGGGTGTACTGCTTCCGGAGATAGAATTCAACAATTGAACAGGGTGGAATCAATTCATTAGAAAGAACAGTTGTGAAACTTGAGTTCTGAGCTCCGCTCTGCTCTCAGCTGCCTGGCTGATGTTAGGAAAATTACTCCTGCTCCCCTGCCCTCCATTTATTTGAAAATGAAAAGGTTTTGAAACCAAACAGGATCCTGTGGGACTTCTGGTCCTGGGAACCTTACTGTGCTCCCCTCCCCCCATTTCTTGTTCACAGGGATTAGCCTCCAGCCTCCAGGACCTTCCCTGAGTTCCAAAGGGCAGCTTTGAACAGTTGCTAATCAGGGAAGAGAGGAGATGCAAAGAGAAGGGAGGAGCAATAACAATATATTTGAACTTTTTTGCAGAACTAAGACTCCCAACTAATGGAAGATGTCTGACAGTGTGGATCACAACAAACTGTGGAAAATTCTTAAAGAGATGGAAATACCAGACCACCTGACCTGCCTCCCAGGAAATCTGTATGCAGGTCAGGAAGCAACAGTTAAAACGACATGGAACAACAGACTGGTTCCAAATCAGGAAAAGAGTACATCAGGATTGTTTATTGTCACTCTGCTTATTTAACTTATATGCAGAGTACATCATGTGAAATGCTGGGCTGGATGAAGCACAAGCTGGAATCAAGATTGCCAGAAGAAATATCAATAACCTAAGATATGCAGATAACACCACCCTTATGGCAGAAAGTGAAGAGGAACTAAAAAGCCTCTTGATGAAAGTGAAAGAGGAGAATGAAAAAGCTGGCTTAAAACTCAACATTCAGAAAACGAAGATCATGGCATCCGGTCCCATCACTTCATGGGAAATAGATGGGGAAACAATGGAAACACTGAGAGACTATTTTTCTAGGCTCCAATATCACTGCAGATGGTGACTGCAGCCATGAAATTAAAAGACACTTGCTCCTTGAAAGAAAAGGTATGACCAACCTAGATAGCATATTAAAAAGTAGAGACAATTACTTTGCCAACAAAGGTCTGTCTAGTCAAAGCTATGGTTTTTCCAATAGTTATGTATGGATGTGAGAGTTGGACTATAAAGAAAGCTGAGCACCAAAGAACTGATGCTTTTGAACTGTGGTGTTGGAGAAGACTCTTGAGAGTCCCTTGCATTGCAAGGAGATCAATCCTAAAGGAAATCAGCCTTGAATATTCATTAAAAGGACTGATAATGAAGCTGAAACTCCAATACTTTTGCCACCTAATGTGAAGAACTGACTTATTGGAAAAGACCCTGATGCTGGGAAAGATCGAAGGCAGGAGAAAGGGATGACAGAGGATGAGATAATTGGATGGCATCACCGACTCCATGGACATGAATTTGAGTAGGCTCCGGGAGTTGGTGATAGACAAGGAAGCCTGGCGTGCTGCAGTCCATGGGGTCACAAAGAGTCGGACACACCTGAGTGACTAAACTGAACTGAATGGAAGATGTTAACTAATTGAGGAAGCATTCTTCACTCCAGAAAGAAAGTCACAGTTTGATAGCCTTGAGAACCACAGAAGCTCATCAGGGGGCCACCTGAGATCAAATTAAAGGAATGAAGACCCAGCACACAACTTGATCCTTATCAGCACCCCCACCCTTGAACTACTGATATAAAACTCCTCACAAATCCTCCTAGATGAGGACACAGTTTTTCAGGGCACAAGCTCACTGTGTCCCCCTTTGTCTGGCAAAGCAATAAAGCTATTCTTTCCTATTTCATGGAGAAGGAAATGGCAATCCACTCCAGTACTGTTGCCTGGAAAATCTCAGGGACAGAGGAGCCTGGTGGGCTAAAGTCCATGGGGTCGCAAAGAGTTGGACACGACTGAGCGACTTCATTTTCACTTTCACTTCCTATTTCACCCCAGACTCTGAGATTAGATTCAGCACCAGTGCATGGAGGCCAAGCTTCGGCATCAGTATGACTAGTTCTATAAGGTCTCTCCAGGTTTAATAGTCTGCAAATCCCACTTACAGAGGTCAACAGTTCAAGGAGATCTCTGTTTTGTAAAAAGTACCTCTTAAGTGTATGGGTGTATAGGGGAGCATAAGAGGGAAGCCAGAAGGACTCATCCTCAAAAAATTATAGACAAAGAACACAAAGGTATATGAGCAGTGATGTTCCTTAAGTGTTGTTTCAACAGTGAAAACAATGTAATTTTCTAGCAGTACAGGAAGAATTGAATGAATTATGGTATAACCAAAAGTGTAATGTTTGGTAGTCATTAATGCCAAAGAATGCTCAAACTACCGAACAATTGCACTCATCTCACACGCTAGTAAAGTAGTGCTCAAAATTCTCCAAGCCAGGTTTCAGCAATACATGAACCATGAACTTCCTGATGTTCAAGCTGGTTTTAGAAAAGGCAGAGGAACCAGAGATCAAATTGCCAACATCTGCTGCATCATCGAAAAAGCAAGAGAGTTCCAGAAACACATTCTGCTTTATTGACTATGCCAAAGCCTTTGACGGTGTGGATCACAACAAACTGTGGAAAATTCTGAAAGAGATGGGAATACCAGACCACCTGATCTGCCTCTTGAGAAATTTGTATGCAGGTCAGGAAGCAACAGTTAGAACTGGACATGGAACAACAGACTGGTTCCAAATGGGAAAAGGAGTACATCCAGGCTGTATATTGTCACCCTGCTTATTTAACTTCTATGCAGAGTACATCATGAGAAACTGTGGACTGGAAGAAACACAAGCTGGAATCAAGACTGCTGGGAGAAATATCAATAACCTTAGATATGCAGATGACACCACCCTTATGGCAGAAAATGAAGAGGAACTAAAAAGCCTCTTGATGAAAGCGAAAGTGGAGAGTGAAAAAGTTGGCTTAAAGCTCAACATTCAGAAAACGAAGATCATGGCATCCGGTCCCATCACCTCATGGGAAATAGATGGGGAAACAGTGGAAACAGTGTCAGACTTTAATTTTTTGGGCTCCAAAATCACTGCAGATGGTGACTGCAGCCATGAAATTAAAAGATGCTTACTCCTTGGAAGGAAAGTTATGACCAACCTAGATAGCATATTCAAAAGCAGAGACATTACTTTGCCAACAAAGGTCCATCTAGTCAAGGCTATGGTTTTTCCTGTGGTCATGTATGGATGTGAGAGTTGGACTGGGAAGAAGGCTGAGCGCAGAAGAATTGATGCTTTTGAACTGTGGTGTTGGAGAAGACTCTTGAGAGTCCCTTGGACTCCAAGGAGATCCAACCAGTCCATTCTGAAGGAGATCAGCCCTGGGATTTCTTTGGACGGAATGATGCTAAAGCTGAAACTTCAGTACTTTGGCCACCTCATGTGAAGAGTTGACTCATTGGAAAAGACTCTGATGCTGGGAGGGATTGGGGGCAAGAGGAGAAGGGGACGACAGAGGATGAGATGGCTGGATGGCATCACTGACTCGATGGACATGAGTCTGGGTGAACTCCGGGAGTTGATGATGGACAGGGAGGCCTGGTGTGCTGTGATTCATGGGGTCGCAAAGAGTCGGACACGACTGAGCGACTGAACTGAACTGAACTACCTACTGACAGAGAAAACTATTCATTACATATTAAATGGAAAAGCTACTTATAAAAATCTATAAAATATACCTTCTGGGAATATATAGATTGACAGCTCTTGAAAAGGGAATAGTGATTATTTTGTGGTGGTAGTGAAACTGCTGATAAGATTTTTCTTTTGGTTTATCTGTAATTTCTAATTTTCTACACTAAACATGCCTTGCTGCTGCTGCTAAGTCGCTTCAGTCGTGTCCGACTCTGTGCGACCCCACAGACGGCAGCCCACCAAGCTCCCCTGTCCCTGGGATTCTCCAGGCAAGAACACTGGAGTGGGTTGCCATTTCCTTCTCCAATGCATGAAAGTGAAAAGTGAAAGGGAAGTTGCTCAGTCGTGTCCGACCCTCAGCAACCCAATGGACTCCAGCCTTCCCGGCTCCTCCATCCATGCCTTACATGTGTAATTCAAATACACAGGGTAGACCAGTCTGGGTTCTTCAGAGTAGCAGAACCAATAGGAGACCAGATAGCTCTCTCTGTCTCTAGAGAGAGAGACATTCATAGACACAGACAAAACAAAGAGAGACAGGCAGAGAGAGACAGACAGAGAAATATACAAAAATATACACACAGAGAGAACCAATAAGACAGAAATACATATTCACAGGATATAGATGTTTATATATGTATCATGAAATATATTTTAAGGGATTGACTCATGTGATTGTGGGGACTGGCAAGTCCAAAATCTGTAGGGAAGGCTGGCAGGCTGGAATATTGGGCAGGAGTAAATGCTGCAGTTTTGAGGCAAAACTTCTTTGGAAAATCTTAGGTTTTGCTCTGAAGGCCTCTAACCAGTTGGATGAGACCCACCCACATTGAAGGTCATCTCTTTATGTCAGCTGATGATAGCTGTTAACCATATCCACAAAATGTCTTCACAGCAGCACCTAGATTCATGTTTGATGAAATAACTGAGTGAGGCTGCCCAGCTAAGCTAACACACAAAACTAACCATCACGTTAAAAAAAAAAAGTTGCTCCGCTGTGTCCAATTCTTTGTGACCCCATGGACTGTAGACCACCAGGCTCCTCTATCCATGGAATTCTCCAGGTGTAACAGGTGTAATTTTCCAGGAGGGGCAGGTCACAACTTTTGAAAGAATGACATAGCCCAGAGACAGAACATAAACCAATTAGAATCAAATGGGACCAAGATGGCAGATAAGACTAGACCTTGATCCTCAATCAGCAAGTGAAATGACACACCCAGAGGTGCCATGACAGTTCCAAGGCACTGTTAAAAGACCAAGGAGTGGGCGGTGGCCCAAATCCTCGAAATCTCCACTCCTTCCCCAAAATAGTTGGAATAATCCTCCCACTCATTAACATATTAAATTACCCAGTTTATAAAAACTAACCACGACATATTTGGCAGCCACATTCGCCCTCTGCGATGGCCCACACTCTGTCTGTGGAGTGTGCTGCTCTCTGTATCTGAATAAATCCACTTCTTACCTATCATTTTGTTTCTCACTGAATTCTTTCTGTGATGAGACATCAAGAACCTGAGCTTCATTAGGTCCTGAAACCAGGTACTGTGGGTTTTGGTTGGGTTTGAGTACCAGCCACATGGCTTCAAGTCCCAAGCAAGGTTTTGGCTGGGTTCAAGTCCCAGCACATGGGTTTGAGTCCCAATCTGTGGTAAATGGTTTCACAGGCAAGAATACAGAGTGGGTAGTTCTCCAGGAGATCTTTCCAACCCAGAGACTGAACCCAGGCGTCCTGCATTGCAGGCAGATTCTTTACCATCTGAACTACCAGGGAAGCCCAAGCACTACATAGCATAATTCTTTTCAAGTGATGAAGTAAAACAAAAAGATGGAGACATTTTAATTCAATGGGATCCCAGCGGGCCCAGACTCTGCAGTCTGGTGTGATGAGGGGCTGTTCCTCTGAAGAGAGCCTGCAGGGGTGGCTCTTTCCAAGATCTGGTTGGGCAAGTGTGGGAAGAGGGAGAGACCTCAGGTAGGAGGAGACAGGAGATCCCGCAGAAGGGGTGTGGAAATGATTCCTCCCTGAGAATTCTCAGTTACCATGGTTGTGAGATATCTGTGAGCCTGTTACAAGGAAAAGTCAATTTTGACTCCATGTTGAGTCTGTTTCTTTTACTTTAACCTTTGCTTCCCATTGCTTTTGTTCGCTATAAGGATACTGTCTACGCATAATGGCCTGTCTCAGGAAACCCTGCCCTCTGCCTGAATGTTAAATCAAAGTGCCTTTTTTCAGGACCCTGACTACCTGTGGATGCCTGGTAGTGGTTTAATAGCTAAGTCATGTCAGACTCTTTGTGACCCCATGGACTGTAGCCCACCTGGTTCCTTTGTCCATTGGATTTTTCAGGTAAGAATACTGGAGGGGATTGCCATTTCCTTCTCCAGGGGAACTTCCAGACCCAGGGACTGAACCCAGGTCTCCTGTGGTGTAGGCAATTTCCTGTATTGCAGGCGGATTCTTTACCAACTTAGCCACCAGGGAACTGGCCCCTGTGGATGCCTACAGGAAGAAATTAACACATCCTCTCCCTGAAACTGGCCTTTCCAGGAGATATTTGCAAGATTAATGACCTTTTTACTTCCTTACCTTTTCCCCCTCTCTGTTCTATAAGACTCTGGCTTCCAGCCCTCTTAAGATGATTATTTTGAGACATTAGTCTGCCTTCTTCTCAGTCTGCCAGCTTTCCAAATTATCTCCTATTCACTGGTCTGTCATGAGGCAAGCAGAGTGAGCTTGGACTTGGTAACAAACCAGAGCTGCCCATGTGGAAACAGGATGGCAGGAGAAAGCAATAACAACCACCACCAAAAAAACCCAAGAGGACAGAGAGTGGAAGGAAGCTTAATGCCCCAGGCTGTGGGAAGGAGTTCTGGCTGTCAGCTACAAATTGGTGCTTGCCAAGGGCATTTGCCATCTGCCCCTGCAGAGACTGAACCCTGTGCTGCTGCAGATGTTGACCTTCAAGACACCCTGAAGGGAATTCAGGGTGGAGAATGAGGCACTTTGTGCTCCAGGGAAACTGGTCTTTAGATAGTTAGATATTTTCAGGAACTGACTTCATGATCCCAATCCTTGCATCTCCTTATATCTAGAAAAGCACTAAATCCCTTCATGATGACATCAGTTCCTCACACTAGCAGAAAATCTTGGAAGTAAGTGTTTGGTTGCACTGAACTCCCCCTTTACTGAAATCTTATATATAGACCTCCCCCCACTACTACTTTGGAGTAGTTTCTCAGAACTATCTAAGGTGCTCTCTCCTGGGCTGCAGTCCTCATTTTGCCCCAAATAAAATTTAACTCACACTCTCACACTGTGCATCTTTTTTAGTCAACAGGGACAAGTTCCCACAGGGGTGCAGGAGAAACCAATGTTATCAGTTTTTACAAATCAAACCCAGATCAGTTAGCCTTGCAAAGTTCCTTTTCTTCCCCCATGTTGGTGGCAACCAAGTTGTGGTGACCTAAAGATGAAAGAGCAGATAAAACCATGGAGAGTCTTGCAGTGTAGGAATGGAAAAACCTTATTGTCCTTCCCTCCTGCATGTTGTAACTATTAACGGTTTTCAGGTCCTCCTGAGCAGTATAATCTGTCTCCCGTCCTACCCCATTGGGAGAAGGTATTTGCTTTACTCTTCCTCCACTCAGTATACATGCCTCATCCAATCAGCAAATGACCCTCAAGACCGCTTTCCCACTCTTGCACCCTGGGTATAAAAGTGGACTAAGGACCCTTGTTCAATGTCAGTTCTCCCTTGAGCTGGCCCACTCTTCTATCAGCGTCTCCCACTCTAATAAACTTTATTTCCCTCTCATTCTGTCTCCTGTCTGGAAATTCTTTTCCAACCCGTGCATGGACCACGACACAAATGGCACAGGCTGACATAAGCTACGTTCTATATAGATTTTTCAGTCATTAGCAGTTCTAAATTAACCAGTGGGATGATCTTGCTGAGTGAAGGAACAGGAGGATCAGTGGGGGTCTAGGGTATTGACTGACGTTTCAGCAGCACAAAAGAGGCCAAAGAGAGACGTTAGGCAAAGTGCAATTATAGGAGCACCTGCGATGATTCAAAAATACCAAATAAAACCTTGCTGCTTCATTTGGGAAAATTACAAGGCAAAACTGAACAATCTTTTTGTCTCTCAATAATTTCGGCAAGTAGGAGGGAAAAAGAGATGGTTTCTTTCCCGTTTCTCGGTCCTGGCAGATGAGAAATCTCCATTCATGGAACAGACAGCCCTGGCCAATTTTCTTGTATCTCTGTGCCTTTGCAAACTCTCAGAGGCACTGAGTGTTTCCCCTTCACTTCACACCGTTTCTCCAATGAGCCTGCAGTACTTGGTAATCAGGAAGGAAAAACAATTTACATTTAAAAAATCTGGCAGGGGACTCTTGCTTTCAATATGGTAATTTGAGGACACACACTTCACCTCCCCTCTAATGTACAAATCCTTTGAAATGATCCAATAAATAGTAATATGGGGGAAATATGTATAGCAGGGCTGGAAAATAGACCACTCTAATGGCAGAAAGTGAAGAGGAACTTAAAAATCCCTTAATGAGGGTGAAAGAGGAGAGCGAAAAAGCTGGCTTAAAACTCAACATTCAAAAAACTAAGATCATGGCATCCAGTCCCATCACTTCATGGCAAACAAAAGGGGGGGAAATGGAAACAATGACAGATTTTATTTTTCTGGGCTCCAAAATCACTGCGGACAGTGATTGCAGCTGTGAAATCAAAAGACACTTCTTGGAAGAAAAGCTATGACATCCTAGACAGCGTATTAAAAAGCAGAGACATCACTTTGCTGACCAAGGTCTGTATAGTCAAAGCTATGATTTTTCCAGTAGTCATGTAAGGATGTGAGTTGTACCATAAAGAAGACAGAGCACCAAAGAACTGACCCTTTTAAACTGTGGTGCTGGAGAAGACTCTTGCGAGTCCCTTGAACTGCAAGATCAAACCAGTCAATCTTAAAGGAAATCATCCCTGAATATTCATTAGAAGGACTGATGCGGAAGCTCCAATACTTTGGCCACCTAATCTGAAGAGTCGACTCATTGGAAAAGATCCTGATCCTGAGAACGATAGAGGGCAGGAGGAGAGGGGGATGAAATGGTTGGATAGCATCACTGAATGGACATGAGGTTGAGCAAACTCCAGGAGATAGTGAAGGACAGGGAAGCCTGGCGTGCTATAGACCATGGGGTCACAACCATCAATGGACCAGAAATGTAACCAGCGGGACCCTATAGGACTTTCCCAGGACAGGCCTTTCCCCATATTCTCTGCTTTAGCTCCTCTCTGAAGTACCTAGATCATAGTGTTTGATGCCTATTTCCTGAGTTATTTCTCAGATGTGAAATCCCCCAGCGAAATGGAAGATGTCAACTACTTGATGACTATGAGCACCTAGGCCTGGGCCTCCTGGAGCCTAATGACTGATTAAGTTAACCCGTGTGACATCACCCTGTTTCCTCATCATCAGCCTATCACAAAGTTATGCACAAAAGTATCCTGCAACATGCCCTGCCTCACCTGGCTTTTCAAAGTATTTGGGAGAGAATTTCCCTGGTGCTCTAGTGGTTGGGAATTCGGCTGCCAATGCAGGACACACAGGTACAACCCCTGGTCTGGGAAGATCCCACATGCAGGGGAGGGGGGCCCAACTAAGCCTGTGGCTACAACTCCTGAAGCCCCCATGCCCTAGAGCCCATGTGCCACAAGAAGCCACTGCAATGAAAAACCCTAGCGCTGCCACTAGAGAACAGACTCCACTCACTGCAACTGGAGAAGAGCTCCCACTCACTGCAAATAGAGAAAGCCCCATGCAGCAATGAAAACCCAGCACAGCCAAAAATAAATAAATAATTTTATTCTAAATAAAGTATTTTTTTTAATGCTTGGCAGAAATTCTGGGGAGCTGGGGATTTTAGGGCATAAGCCACCCATCTCCTTGCATGGCCCTGCAACAACTCTTTCTCTGCTCCAAACTCCATTTCAGTTTGGCCTCACTGTGTGTTGGGCACACTAACTTGCATTAACAGAATTTTGAGAACTTTCTAGAAACACTGAAGTAGGTGGGAGGAGGGAGACATATTGGGAAAGAATAAACTAGTGCCCTTTTCTGGAGGGTGATTTAGCAGTATATTAATTATAAATGTACACATCATATTTGCGGCCACCCAGCCCCTGAGAATTTATCCTAAAGAAATAATGGGACAGATGTACAAAGATGTGTGTTATGATGACAGCTATAGTTTCACTTTTATATATATAGGTCTTCAAGTCTTATTAAACTTCACTTCTGTCTTTCAAAGCATTCCCCATTCATACGCTTACTCCAGAAGTGGAAACCAATAAAAGAAAGTATTTCATTACCATTATTATGCAAATATTTTCCCATGCTGGGCTGCATAGTGTGTTGGAATTACATTAATTTCTCTATGGATTTAATTTTACATCACGAGGCCACTTGAAAGAGAGTATTTCTAACATCAAGGAAAAGTAACATACTCTATTTCCACACCCCATTAACTCCTTATAATTATGTCACATTTTATGTTGCCTTATATATTTCTCGTACAGTTTTATCCCTTTTAACGTTCTTTCCTTTCTTTAATTATTTGTGGCTATATTCTCAATATTTTTTCAACCTGTTAAGCATGCTCTATGTTAGGTAACCTAGACAGCATATTAAAAAGCAGAGACATTACTTTCCCAAAAAAGGTCTGTCTAGTCAAAGCTATGGTTTTTCCAGTAGTCATGTATGGATGTGAGAGTTGGACTAAAAAGAAAGCTGAGCTCTGGAAAACTGATACTTTTGAACTGTGGTGTCGGAGAAGACTCTTCAGAATCCCTTGGACTGCAAGGAGAACAAACCAGTCAATCCTAAAGGAAATCAGTCTTAGAATAATCATTGGAAGGACTGATGCTGAAGCTGAAACTCCAATACTTTGACCACCTGATGCAAAGAACTGACTCACTGGGAAAGAACCTGATGCTAGGCAAGATGGAAGGCATGAAGAGAAGGGGACGACAGAGGATGAGATGGTTGGATGGCATCACTGACTCGATGGACATGAGTTTGCGTGAGCTCCGGAAGTTGGTGATGGACAGGGAAGCCTGACCCCATTCCACGGGGTCTCAAAGAGTCAGACACAACTGAGCGACTGAACTGAACTGAAGCAAGCTCTGCATTCTGTGCCCCTGGCCCTGGTCCTTTTCTCCCTTATGGGCTGGAACTTCCAAAGTCCACAGCATAGCCATCTCCCAGGACTTTTCTTCTTAACCTCCCAGACCATTAATTTCATGTTTTCCCCCTTCCTGGTTTCATATCCTTGTTTTTCTGGAGAACACCCTCAAGTAATTTCCTCTTAGGTAGATAAATAATACTAGAAATGAAAGAAAGAACACAACTCCTAGTGCTGCAGAAATAAAAGATGTGGATCATAAATGAAATGAAAAGACAAATCTTTGCTATGAGAGAAAATATTTGCAAACAATGCAACCAACAAAGGCTTAATTTCTGAAATATATAAACAGCTCATGTGCTGTAGCCAGAAAAAAAAAAAAAACAAAACCTGATTATGCTTCTTTGTAACTAGCTATTCAGCTTTTAACTGGTCATAGGATGATTTGGTTTTCAATTTTCTTATCAATTTTAATAGACTCTACTTTTTAAAGAAATGGATCCATTTCAACTAATTATTCAAATTTAATAAATTTGAATATATTCTATCTTTTAAAATTGAAATATAGTTGATTTACAATACTGTTTCACTGAAAACGCTAAACCAGGAACCTAAACCCTAGAAGTTTGCTGGTATCCGGGCTTCTTAATGATTCAGTCCTAAGCAAAAATCAGCTTAGGAGAACCTCCATCCACTCAACACTGTTGCTGACTCAGCCTCTAGGTAGCTCTCAGTAATTTGAAGCAGAGAGAGGCTGGAGGGTGAGGAAGCAAACAAATAAGGCAGGCTTGAGAACCGTGTTGAGAACTATGCGGTCCAACACAAGTTATGAGCACCAAGAAGGTGGCTAGTCAGAATTTAGATGTACTGTCAGTGTGAGAGAGCAGATTTTAAAGACTTGATTTTTTTTTAAAGGTAAAATATCTCACTTGCAATTTTTTCATAGGGGCGACACATCAAATTAATATTTTAGAATTGTCCTATCACCAAAAACCCAACAAACTTTAGGCCCAAAAACTTCAGGCCTAAGCTTAAGAGGCTGCAGCTGTAAGACTTCAGACCTTTAAATCTGCATTAGCCAGAAATTTCCTCCCACACATGTTTCTGTTTCTGGGCTCTCAGAACTTTTAGGTAAAATCCCCAAATGATATACTACAATATCTGTGACGAATCCCTTTGATTCAAACTTAGAGAATATAAAACACCTGGAGGAATTAAGAACACGATAGAGAAAAGTGGGCTACCCGGAACACATTCTGTTTTTACTAATCAAATTCAAAACAATAGACAATAAAAATACATTAAGAAGACGATTTCTTATAGTTTGAGACTTAGAGACGCTAAGAGTTTTAAAATAAAAGCTCTGTAAATATGCTTGCTGGACCCCAGCAGGTAAAGATGAAGGCCTTTCAGGTTTGCACAAGCTCTGACCCCTTGGTACCCAGTTACCTCTAGAAAACACGCTAGTGAAAATATTAAACTCTTTGCTGCTATGCACCAGCCTCTCAGCTGGTGGTACAGCCAGTTATGAGAACTCATATCTCATTTTCCTTAAGAAATACCTTGGTTCTGGAGCAGAGCTTCCTGAGAGCCCTCCTTGCAGTTATGTGGATCAGGACCGGAGGAAGCAACATTTCAACAGGCAGGCGGTCAGCACGTGGGCCTGTGCAGGATGGAGGGCCTGCCGTGGCCCAGACATCAGAAACCATCGCAGTGGGCTCTCACCCAGGCTCCTGCTGAAAGACTGAAGAGCTTCACAAAGAAGACCTGGGATTCCTGGTTTTAAAGAGCCCAAGTTCCCTTTAAAAAAAAAAAAAAAAAGTACAAGGAATTGTAGCAAAATATACTGAATGGAAAAAGCTATCGTGCCTTTTGGAAGTTTCCATTAAATAAATTTGTTTCATGGGTTGCTTTGTTTTCCCAGCCTCCAGCAGGCTGGCATTCAGACGCTCTCTCTGTTCCAAGGCCCAGGTGTGGGCCCTTTGGAGGGTCCGTGGGGCTGGGCAAGATGGAGGAAGGGCAGGCAAGCTCTGGTTCTGAGTGCATCAGAAAACCCTTCGAACTTTCAGTCTAAGGTCTGTGACTATAACTTGCTTCCTCCCTCCCTTCCTTTTCCTTCCTTCCTTCTTTCTTTTTCCCTTTTCTCCCCACACAACTCTCCTCCTCCCTTCCTCTCCTTTCCTCTCTCCCTCCCTCCCTTCTTAGTTCTCCTTTTCTTCTTTATTTATTTATGAGAACCTCCTTACACCCTTGTTTCAAGGTGTTCCAAGCGCATTTTGTATCTCTCTACCCAGTTCTACTGGTGGTCATTTTGATATTAAATTCTTTAAATGCACAGAGAGCAGAATACAAAGCAGCCAGAGTTCACAATATAGATGCTAATTAGTAATCAGCGCTGCGTTGTTGCTTAGTCACTCAGTCATGTCCTACTCTGCGATCCATGGACTGTAGCCTGCCAGGCTCCTCTGTCCATGGGGTTTTCCAAGCAAGAATACTGGCATGGGTAGCCATTCCCTTCTCCAGGGGATCGGACCTGTGTCTCCTGCATTGGCAGGAGAATTCTTTATCACTGAGCCACAAGGAAAGCTCAATAATCAGCATAGGATCTGTATAATAAAGGGTTTTTGCTTTCCTTTTTAATGTTTCTTTTGCCTTTATTGGAAAGTATGAGATAACCCTCTGAAAGATGAGCTCACATATGAGAGAAGAGGCTGCATTGTTGAGCCCCAGAATTCAGCTGATCTCTGGAATTCTGTACCTTCTTTATCCTATTGGGCATTCATCTTGTCTTAGCACTCATTTTCAAATTCACATAATTTTTCCAGGACAGACATCCAAGTAGAATAAACTTTTTATCAAGATCACCCTAGGAGACTTTGTCTATGTAAATTTCAGAAAGGAAAGGGGTACGATGCATGTGCCAGCTGCTTGGATGAATATGAAGATGGGACCAACTCAGCATCCTTTCCAGTTTCCTCATTTATCAGTGCAAACATGTACTTGCAGACTCTTGATTAAATATATCTCCAAACTACCTGTCCCATCTGTAAACAAAAAAGAGCATTCCACCTCAGAAAAAGTCAGACTCTGACACAGTGTTCATGAAGTTTCCTGGCACAGCCCATAGACCTTTAGCTTGGGCAGAACCAAATTTTTGTGATTCATGTCCTCTCAAAATCCATATATTGAAGCTCTAACTCCCTTACGTCAGAATGTGATGGTATTTGGAGACAGAGTCTTTAAAGAGGTAATGAAGGTAAAATGAGGTCACTGGTGGAAATTTCCTGGTGGTCTGGTGGTTAACACTTTGCACTTCCAATGCAGGGGGTGTGGGTTCCATCCCTGGTTGGGGAATTATGATCCCTATGCCACATGGCCAAATAAACAAAATATAGTAAAACATTAAAAAAAAAAATTGAGGTCACTGGAAAGTCAAAGTGTTAGTCGCTGAATCTATCGGATTCGGTGATCCCATGGACTTCCGCTGGGCTCCTCTGTCCATGGAATTCTCTAGCCAGAATACTGGAGTGGGTAGCTGTTCCCTTCTCCAGGGGATCTTCCAGACCCTGGGACTGAACCAGGTCTCCTGCACTGCAGGCGGATTCTGTACTGTCTGAACCACTGGGGTGGGCTCTAATGCAATGACTGGTGCCCTCCTAAAAAGAGATTAGGACACAGACACAGAGAGGGTAGGTAATCCAATGACTGGTGCCTTCATAAAAAGAGATTAGGGAGCAGACGCATAGAGGGTAGATCAGGTGAAGACACAGGGAGAGGAGAGCCACCCGACAAGTTGTGGAGAGAGACTTCCAGTCCTCTCAACATCATGATTTTGGACTCCAGCCTCCAGAACTTGGAGACAATAAATGTCTGCTGTTGAAGTCCCTGGTGTGTCACACTTTGTTATGGCAGCTTAGCAAATGAATACACTAGTCATCTGGGGCTCCGTGGAAATCCTACTCTTATCAGAACACAACAGAATCCTCAGGCTTCATGGAAAACGATATGGAGAAGTCCAAAAGTCCTGACACAAAGTGATGTCAACACAGGGTCATGGTCCAGCCGTAGCCGGATGGGGGACAGGATGACAGGGTAGCAAGTGCTGTTTGACCTTCAGAGGCTGATCAACTTATTTCCTTTCAAAATGCCCATTTAGGAATGCCACTTGATTTATTCCTCCTTCAAGTATTCTGTAAAATAACTTATATCAGCATTCTATAATCAGATTATTGAAAGGGTTTTGATCAGGTGTAGGACTGACCTTCGTTTCAGTATTTAATATTAAATGTAATTTTTTCAAGTAGAATTGTTTTTAGAGTAGTTTCAGTGATCAATGCAAAGAAATAGAGGAAAACAACGGAATGGGAAAGACTAGGGATCTCTTCAAGAAAATCAGATACCAAAGGAACATTTCAAGCAAAGATGGGCTCAATAAAGGACAGAAATGGTATGGACCTAACAGAAGCAGAAGATATTAAGAAGAGGTGGCAAGAATACACAGAACTGTACAAAAAAGATCTTCATGACCCAGATAATCACGATGGTGTGATCACTGACCTAGAGCCAGACATCCTGGAATGTGAAGTCAAGTGGGCCTTAGAAAGCATCACTACGAACAAAGCTAGTGGAGGTGATGGAATTCCAGTTGAGCTATTCCAAATCCTGAAAGATGATGCTGTGAAAGTGCTGCACTCAATATGCCAGCACATTTGGAAAACTCAGCAGTGGCCACAGGACTGGAAAAGGTCAGTTTTCATTCCAATCCCAAAGAAAGGCAATGCCAAAGAATGCTCAAACTACTGCACGATTGCACTCATCTCACACGCTAGTAAAGTAATGCTCAAAATTCTCCAAGCCAGGCTTCAGCAATATGTGAACTGTGAACTTCCTGATGTTCAAGCTGGTTTTAGAAAAGGCAGAGGAACCAGAGATCAAATTGCTAACATCCACTGGATCATGGAAAAAGCAAGAGAGTTCCAGAAAAGCATCTATTTCTGCTTTATTGACTATGCCAACGCCTTTGACTGTGTCAATCACAATAAACTGTGGAAAATTCTGAAAAGATGGGAATACCAGACCACCTGACCTGCCTCTTGAGAAATCTGTATGCAGGTCAGGAAGCAGCAGTTAGAACTGGACATGGAACAACAGACTGGTTCCAAATGGGAAAAGGAGTTCATCAAGGCTGTATATTGTCACACTGTTTGTTTAACTTCTATGCAGAGTACATCATGAGAAATGCTAGACTGAAATAAACACAAGCTGTAATCAAGATTGCTGGGAGAAATATCAATAACCTCAGATATGCAGATGACACCACCCTTATGGCAGAAAGTGAAGAGGAACTCAAAAGCCTCTTGATGAAAGTGAAAGTGGAGAGTGAAAAAGTTGGCTTAAAGCTCAACATTCAGAAAACGAAGATCATGGCATCCTGTCCCATCACCTCATGGGAAATAGATGGGGAAACTGGAAACAGTGTCAGACTTTATTTTTCTGGGCTTCAAAATCACTACAGATGGTGACTGCAGCCATGAAATTAAAAGACGCTTACTCCTTGGAAGGAAAGTTATGACCAACCTAGATAGCATATTCAAAAGCAGAGACATTACTTTGCCAACAAAGGTTCGTCTAGTCAAGGCTATGGTTTTTCCTGTGGTCATGTATGGATGTGAGAGTTGGACTGTGAAGAAGGCTGAGCACCGAAGAATTGATGCTTTTGAACTGTGGTGTTGGAGAAGACTCTTGAGAGTCCCTTGGACTGCAAGGAGATCCAACCAGTCCATTCTGAAGGAGATCAGCCCTGGGATTTCTTTGGAAGGAATGATGCTAAAGCTGAAACGCCAGTACTTTGGCCACCTCATGCAAAGAGTTGACTCATTGGAAAAGACTCTGATGCTGGGAGGGATTGGGGGCAGGAGGAGAAGGGGACGACAGAGGATGAGATGGCTGGATGGCATCACTGACTCGATGGACGTGAGTCTGAGTGAACTCTGGGAGTTGGTGATGGACAGGGAGGCCTGGCGTGCTGGGATTCATGGGGTCACAAAGAGTCGGACACGACTGAGCGACCGATCTGATCTTAGTTTCATAATAAACCTGAGTAGGTGGACTTCCCTGGTGGTCCAATGTTTAAGAACCTGCCTTCCAATTCAGGGTACACAGGTTAGATGCCTGGTCTAGGAAGATGCCACATGCCGTGGGACAACTAAGCCTGTGTGCCACAACTACTGAGCCCCCACACCACAAGTAGAAAGCAGCCCCACTTGCAGCATCTAGAGAAAGCCTTTATGCAGCACTGAAGATACAGTGCAGCGGGAAAAAATCCCGAGTGAAAGGTACAGAAACTTCCGATATATCCTCATCCCCCCACACCCATCACAGCCTCCATCACAAAGAGAAGCATATACTCAACGGCTGTCTTTCTCCTTTCTGTTCCCAAAGCCAGAACATGCTGTGTTGGGACAGATTTTGAAAGAGTGGTAATTTAAAGATTTTCCAGTACTATTGTGTTATGTATAAATTTGATTCTGCAACTGAATGAATACCCTGACTTTTACCTCCTAAACTTCAGTATCCTTAGGGTTTTGTAGGTGTCCCCTAGAGAAGGAAATGGCAACCCACTTCAGCATTCTTGCCTGGAGAATTTCATTGACAGAGCAGTCTGGCGGTGTACAGTCTATGGGGTCACAAAGAGTAGGCCAAGACTGAGTACATCAAGAGAAAGAAATACCACCTGGAAATCCAGAGGTTCAGCAACTGCTCTGTTGATACTAAGATGAGCTCATCTTAGGACCATCAGCTCAACTGTGTACAGGCAAACTCTGTACCTAGAGTATTGGAATTGAAAATGAGTGCTTATGTTTAACAGAACTTGTGATGTATGATGTATCCAAACAATAGTGTGTGTGTTTAGTCGTTCAATCATGTCTGACTCTTTGCGACCCCCTGGACTGTAGCCCGCCAGGCTCCTCTGTCCATGGAATCCTCCAGGCAAGAGTACTGGAGTGGGTAGCCATTCCCTTCTCCAGGGATTGAACCTGGCTCTCCTGCTGATAGATTCTTTAACATCTGAGCCACAGGGAAGCCCAAACAATATCGTATCAAAAGCTAAATCATGTCATGAGCAATTGTAACTCTGCAGGACACATATGCATATTTCACCAAATGCCAAGAATTTCTATGCGGCTGTGTTTGAAGTTATGTACAACAAACGCATTTTTTTCTTCTTTAAGAAACAGTAGAACAATTTTTTAAAATAAAATGTCAGATTTCTTCTTGTATCTCATGACTTTTCTTCTATGATAGTGATAACTGGCTTCTGCCTCCGTTTCAGCTGAATATCAAATTCTTGTCCTTAGCCATTTGGAGGTCAACCAAAATGAATATGTAGCATATCACAATGAAATCCACTTTTTCCAAGCCCCATTCTCCTACAATGTTAAAGAAGCTGGGACTTTTACTTCTAAGTCAGCTCAATACCACTGAGATGCTGAAAGGGCTCACATGCTCAGAGTTCTAGCTCTGCTTCCCCCGTGGTGCCCAGAGAGTGAGATTGAGGGGAATGGGTTTTTTCTCTCCCCTCAGTGAGGGAGGGCATTGTGCCTCACTGTGGCTCAAAGTGCCTGCCGTGCTTTAGAGACTGAGTCTGGGCCTCAGAGACTCAGTTGTTGTTGTTCAGTCATGTCAGACTCTTTGTGACGCCATGGACTGTAGCCCACCAGGCTCTTTCCATGGGATTTCCCAGGCAAGAATACTGGAGTGGTTTGCCATGCCCTTCTCCACGGGATCTTCCCCACCAAGGGATCAAACCTGTGTCTCCTGCATTGCAGGCAGGTTCTTTACCACTGAGCCACCTGGGAAGCCTGTCAGAGACTCAGACATGTAAACACAAACTAAACTCTCTCCACATTAAAGCAAGGAGAAACAAATCTCACACACCGAGGGGAGGAAGCTGCCAGGGGTACACTGAACTCTCCTTAGGCTGCTCTGAAAGTTCCTGAAATGGGGTGATTTTGTTTCTCAGAGGACTCCTGTGTCTAGTTAAGCAATTTCTCTTACAAAATAAAGCCAAGAATAAATAGAGTTTAGACCCCAAGAGAATCTTTCTGTATTTCTTCCTTGATTAGAACAATAAAACCTGATTATGGTGAAAGAAATTGCATGAGTCACCATTTTGGCAGAATCAGAGGTGATATTGTTAAGAAATAATTTCTTTGCTTTTGTTTGTTATTTTCCTGCCATTACTTTAACCTGTGAGCCTTTGCTCTGCAGGCCAGAAAAATTCTTGACTGAGGCTGCCCCAAAAGGAAAAGAACCATGAAGAAACAATAGGGAAAATTCTTTCTGAATTACATGGGTCTGCATGAACTAGTAAATATGATTTATAAATTTGACTTTTGAAATATACTAGCTTGAACCTGCTTTCCAGTAAACGCTTTTCTCTTATGCTGAGACCTACAACAAGTTGATAATGTATACCTCTGTAAACAAAGATTTTTAAAAAGTTTGCCTTTAGGTTTAGAAAACCTCAAATTCTGCTTCTACCTCAGTTTTCTTCCCCAGTGAAACAACCAAAACCTGGACAAAATACATGAAAAATGGTTTTCGAGACAGTGGACATCAGACAGAGAAGGACTGTGATTCCTGAGACAGGAAATAGACAAAGCAAGCCTACGGTGGCCCCAGATGAAGCCTTGAGAGTTTCCAAGACACCGTACAGGGAGGGGGACCAAGGGGTAATCGGCAAACTCTTTAGGTTGGAAAGGCAGGTCTGAAAATCTAGAGAGCCTAAGGAGGCTAGAGTTTGCAGAACACACTGCTGCCCAGGGAGAGAAGCCAGAGACCTGCAGGGGGTCGCCCTCAAGTATTCAGCAGAGCATTGAGAGGGCACCCATGTGAGGACACTCCATGATTGGGAGAGACCCACGTGAAAGGATTAGAGGGAAGAATGCCCTGTGATTACTCTGGGCCAGTAATGGGGCCCAGGATTCGTGGCAAGTTAGATATCAAAGCTTGAGGGCACGGATTGCCTTGGTGGTCCAGGGGGCTAAGAATCAGCCTTGCAATGCAGGGGACATGGCTTCCATCTCTGGTCCAGGAAGGCTGTGCATGCCGCAGAGCAACTAAACCCATGTGCCAGGACTACTAAGCCCTCGCTCTAGAGTCAGTGAACCACAACTAGAGAGTCCACGTGCTGCAACTAAGATTTGATGCAGCCAAATAAATAATTAAAAAAAAAAAAGCTTGATAGCAATAATTTCAGATAATAGGATGCCCCCCGTACAGCACTCTTCTTTCTCAATCTTTTCCCATAAACAGTATTCAGTTTCACTAATAGTTTGCATTTTGCATGTTTATTTCCTTTCTCAATAATAAGCATATGTTTGTTCAATTTTTTCATCCATATACCTTTGACTTTAGTTTTCTTTTTCTAGCTTCTTAAAGTGGAAGTTTAGGTCACTGATTTTAAGGCCCTCTTTGTGTCTAATAATAAAAGCACTTAACACTTGAGTTTTATATAGCTCTTTAGTGCCATCCCTCAAATTATAATGGGCTCTGTTTACATTCTCATTCCATTCAAAATATATTCTAATTTTCTTTGTGACTTCTCTTTTTTCCCATGGATTATTCAGGTTTCATTTCTAGCTATTCAGTGATATGCTGCATATATTTTTGTTATTGCATGCGAATTATTTTATATCAGAGAACATATCTGTATATTTTAATTCTCCTGTATATAGTCTATACAAAATAGTCTATCTTGTTGAATATCCCCTGTACATTTGAAAAGCAGTCCTCATTTTTTAATCAAAATTTTGTTCAGAGCTGTTCCCCCAAAGGAAGAATACAGGGCCCAGGAACCAAGCGGCGGCATCATTTACCATCACACTCAGTGACCCACATGGGAAATTTGTGCTTCTGTCCCTCCAGCTCTAGGCTCTGCAACTCAATGGCTCCCAAAAGGAGGACACCTCTTCTAGTGGACAGAGCAGGACTCTGCTGAAGTTGAGGCGGTGACTGCTACCTGCATACCTCTGCTCCTGGTACCCAGGCACCACCAGGAAAGAAGGGATGCACCATTCTGCAGGGATAATTGACACAGACTAGTACAATGCAGGTGGGGAGGATCCACTTGAACACCTCTCAGCACTCCCTTGTCCAGTTTAGACACAACGTGAACCAAGGCAGGAATTCCAGCCTACGACAGGCTTAGTGACCAGGGCCCAGAGCCCCTCAGAGGGAGAGTCTGTATTATGCCAGCATAATACAGCAAAAGCACCAGCCAAGGCTGAATATAGTGAGTGGTAGCTGCTGTTCAGTCACTCAGTCATGTCTGACTCTCTGCGACCCTGTGGACTGCAGCATGCCAGGCTTCCCTGTCCTTCACCATCTCCCTGAGTAGAGGAAGGGAATAATGACTGTCAGCATGGTCCAGGGGCCAGTTCAGAGATGGATGCTGTAGTTCATCCCATAAACCTCTGCTTGTAAATTTCCCCCAGGAAAAAAACTGTGCTAGCACCCTGACGCAGCTCTTCCTGGAACACAGATGGAGAAGTAGATCCAAGCAGTGTGACAGACTGCAGCGGATACTATAGTGCGTTACCAGATCCGCAGCTACAGGGTGGGGATGGAAGGGGTACCTACTGGCAGATAGCATTCACCTATCAGTCCCTGAAGAAGTTGTCTCAGCTGCAAAGAGCTGCCTTGCCTGAGATTATATCACTTCCCAGAGCAGCCCACAACCAGTGACTGATCAGTGAGGGAATATAAAGACCTGGCCATTTCAGCCCAACTTGGGACAGCTCAGAAGGCTTATCCTAGCTTCAGAGCAGCATATGGGGTTGGCCTTAGCTGTCTTTGGGCCCGCATCACATTTGGATATCTTCTTCTGTCCACTCCCAGTCAAAAGTATTGATCCCAAGGGCACTCCTTAACCAACTTCCTGCATCTCATAGTTTGCTCCCCAGGAACCCAATCTACAGCACCAAGATTGCACAAGATTGTAAGTAGAGATGCTGGCTTTCAATGCAGGTAGTGTGGAACTTTCCTGGTGGCTCAGACAGTAAAGAATCCACCTGCAATGCAGGAGACTTGGGTTTGATCCCTGGGTCACGAAGATACCCTGGAAAAGGGAACGGCAATCCACTCCAGCATTCTTGCCTGGAAAATTCCACGGACAGAGGAGCCTGGCAGGCTACAGTCCAGGGGTCACAAAGAGTTGCACACAACTGAGTGACTAACACTTTCACTTTACTTGCAGTGTGGGTTCACAGGCTTACTCATAATGACTGCAGTCTATAGCTGGCCTAAGCCTGAACCTCAGAATTAATCCTATGGAGAAGAAAGGGAGTAGGCGAAATCCTTAGCTAACTTTAAATCTGAAAGGACTGAAAAGTCATTGAAGGGGTTTGAGTTTTTTAGAAGTGGCTTGACTAAATTTTGATCAGGTAAATGAAGCTTGAGATAGAAATTATAGAGAAACAATTAAGGGTTCTTTGCATATCTGAGTCTTAGAAGTCATACCCACTGCAAAAGATTTAGCATCAGTGAGTTTCCACTATTGAAATTAGAGCAATAATCAGAATTACAGTGCTTATATAGTAACATAACCATTTCTGTATTTTCCCAGGAACTGTCAAGTATGTCAGCCCACAGAAACGTTTCTGTGCCTGAAACATCAAGGCATGAAGCTAAAGAGAAAATATCTCTAAGTCATCCAGTTTGAAGTCATTCTTAGTCCTCTGTGGTGGACTAAAACAAGGAGACCAAAACGATACGCATGTCAGATCTGGAACTTGTGAATGTGAACTTATTTGGAAAAATGATTTTTGCAGATGTCATTAAGTTAAGGATCTGGAGATGCGGATTATCCAGGTAAATCCTTAATTCAATGACAAAGGGATTTATGAGAAAGGCAGGGGGAGAACTGAGACAGACCAAAGAGGGGGAGGAGACACAAAGAAGAGAAGATGATGTGAAGGTGGCAGAGACTAGAGTGATGCCCTCCCAGCCCAGGAGAATGGGGCTGCCACCGGAAGCTGGTAGCTTTCAGACCTCTGGCCTCCAGAACTGTGAGAGAATACATTTCTGTTGTTTTAAGCCACCAGGCTTGCAGTGGTTTGTTACAGTAGCCACGAGACACCCACACATCCTCCTGCCTTCTGTATCTGAATGCATCCTTGACTGTTGGTGAAATATACAGATTTATGTTCCTCAAATGGCCAAAGAAATAGTTGAAATAGCTCAGCATCCCCCAGGTGTAAGCGTTATGCATACAATCGCTGTGTAAAAATTGCCCACCCCTGAGAACACAGCAGCATTGATCTACCCGTGAAGATGAATTACAGCTCCTTTCCTGAGAGAGTGCACAGTGGGGCGGGGGTGCATAGATTTTTTTACATCCTGAGTCTATTTCAGTCACATCCATGCTGAAGGTCAAACAATCTAAAAACCCATAAATAGTCAGTCTTGGATCCAAAGAATCGATCTTGCTGGCACTCTGATAACAAAATAAAAAGTAAACCATTGATTATTCCATGACGTGTAAATAATTAAGGCCAAGCGGGGAGTTAGACCTTGTTCTTTTCCCACCTTAGAAAGAGTGCTGATAAACTGGTGAGGATATCTGAATAAGCAAGAGGACACTTTTAAACAAAGTCAAGGAGAGATACGGTCCTCTCCTTTAGCATGGTAAGAGATTCATTTCACGGTGCACCATCCAACAGTCACATTGTCTGGAGAGCTATTGTTCTTCCTCCCCAGGGAGCGTACAGAAGGATCCACGCTATCTGTGGGGGTTCAGAAACCTCTCAGGAGGGACTCAGGAGCCTCAAAGCTCTGCACCTTTTCTCTGGGGAGGGTGGGGGCAGATGGAGGTAGGAGCAAATTAATGAATAAAGAATGAGTTTCTAAAGGCTTTAGAGAGAATTCCCAAGTGATGGCCAATTCTTCACTGCAAAGGCTTAAGAGTGAACAGGCAGAAAAAGAGTAAGTATTTTACTTAACTCTGTACAATTCTGAAAGGCAGATGCTCTTGTCCCCACACTATAGAGGAGAAAACAGAGATTCAAGAAGTTAAGAGACTTGAGGTCACAGCAAGAGATGAAGCCAGGATTACAACTCAAATCTATCTGACTTGAAAAGCTCGGCTCCTTGAACTCTACCCTAATGCCCCGAGGTCAGATGTAAACACACAATAGAAAGTGGGTATGAGGACCCCCTCAGGAGAGAAAACAGTAATATCTGTCTGCCTCACAACACATGAGGTAGGGGATCAGATCAGATGATTTATTCATATATTAATATATTCACCTTCACATACTGAGTTATATCAGTAAGAAGATCAGACATGGAAAAAGGGATTAACAACAAAGTCCTACTGAATAGCACAGGGAGCTATATTCACTATCTTGTGATAAGTGAACTGAAAGTCGTTCAGTCAAGTCCAACGCTTTGTGACCCCATGTACTGTAGCCCACCAGGCTCCTCTGTCCATGGAATTCTGCAGTAAGAATATTGGAGTGGGTAGCCATTCTCTTCTCCAGGGGATCTTTCTGACCCAAGGATCAAACCCAGGTCTCCTGCATTGCAGGTGGATTCTTTACCATGAGCCACAAGGGCCTATTATGAAAATATGAAAAAGAACGTATATATGTATAACTAAGTTACTTTGCTGTACAGCAGAAATTAACACAACATTGTAAATCAACTATACATCAACTATACTTCAAAAAAATTTTTTAAAAGGGAGGTCCCTGGTGGTCAGTGGTTAGCATTTGGCACTTTCACTGCCGTGACCCAGGTTTAATCCCTGGTTAGGGAACTAAGATTCCTCCCAGCTGTGCAAGAGGCCTAAATAAACAAACAAACTGGGGAGATAAAGAAAGATGAAAAAGCAGAGTTGTCTCTACCTTTAAGAAATGTGTAGTTTAGAAGGGGAAATTTGAAATACAGAAATAATAAAGTGAGGATGGTCTGAGCAAGTGAACTCAGGGAGAAGTCCATCACAGAAGCTCAGGAGGAAGAGGCTGCATTTAGATGGAAGGTGGCATTTTTATACCAAAGGGGAGGAATTCGGTCATGTGAGGAAAGGAAATTTCATGCTAAAGAAAGTACACACAAAGTTAGCACAACAAGATGAGATAAGAAAAGGCTTTGAGATTGTATAAAATGCAAAGAATTATCTGGGGAAAAGCCCATGTAAAAATATATATTGGACAGATTCCAGCTGTTGTAATATCCAGGGACAGACCTCATATACAGGAGAGAATTAGTTGGCCTCAGCTCACCAGACCATTATGGATCTGAAGTTGAAACAGATTCTTTAGAACCTCAACTATACAATGCGTGTGTACTAAGTTGCTTCGGTTGTGACCGACTCTGTGAAACCCTATGGAACTATACTGTAATTAAATTTTAATCAATATTTTATATAATATATTGGTTTGATACATTTATCAAAACAACTACAGGAAAATAAGCATAATAATAAACTAAAAATTATAGTACAGAAAAATTTGGGTTATGAAGACTATGTCAAAACATAAACTATTGTGAGATATAATATGCAGTGGGCACTTCTGATTGTAGGAAGATGGAGCAGACATACTTTTCCTTATCCCTTCTGCTAAGTGCAACTAAAACTCTGGATACTCCATGTAAAACAACCACAAGAAGACGCTGAAAGGTGGAGAGAAGATGCCCAGCTATGCAGGGACTTTGGTTCCCAAGGGCCCTGGTAGTGAGCCCCCTGGGTTTTCTCTTTGCCTCACGTACGACAGACTTGGAGCTAAGAAGCTGCCAACTTAGAAACACAAACGGGTGCAGATAAAAAGAGTCCCACTCCACTCCTGCCCCAGAAAGCTTGCTCTTTCTAGCCAAAGGACCAGAAAAAATGTCAACCTAGCAAAATGGGAAACATTTTAGATAACAGCTGCTCTATGGGAAAGCTTGTGGTCCCACCACACACACCTAGGCCAACAGAGCTCACATTCTGGAAGATTCCTTTTACATGACATTCTTGAAATAAGAAAATGATAGAGTTGGGGGAGGGAGGGAGTTATAAAAGGGCAACATGAGGGACCTGTGTGGTGATGAAATGAAAATGTTCTGCACCTTGACAGGATCAGTGTCAATATCCTGGTTGCTATGTTGTAGTAGGATTTTTAAGATATGACCATTGGGGGGAAGTGAATAAAAGGAACATTGGGTCTCTCTAATATTTACAACTGCAGGTGAATCAATTATCTCAAAATAAGAACTAAAACAAAAATTCAGGGGAAACCAAACATGTGATGATGCTCACAATAATTGCAATTGTATTAAAACAGCCAAAGACTGGAAGGAATAGCCAAAACTGAAAATAGCTATATTTGACATAGAACTATAGTGAATTTTCCTCTAAAAATTTAAAATTGTTATTATTCCACTGTGTCATTAAATTTTTGTCTAACATATTTTGGAGGCATTCTGGTGACTGGTTTAGTATTGCAAATATCAGGTTTCACTTTTTATTGCAGGAGTAAAATAAAATTGCCCCCAACTTAAACTGTGCATGAATGAGTCCTACAAAATCTCTAAGTCTCCAGTTTCTTTTTTTAAGGGTTACTTTAATATTTTAAGGCCTTCTACAAAATAACTTTTTATTTTAAGATATTTATTTATCTGGCTGTGTGGGGTCTCAGTTGCAGCACGTGGGGCTTTCATTGTGTCACGTGGGGCTCTTTCGCTGTGACATATACACTTTCAAATCTGGCATGCAGCCTTAGCTGTTCCACAGCATGGGAAATCTTAGTTCCCAGACCAGGAATTGAACCTGCCTCCCCTGCACTGCAAGGTGGATTCCTAACCATTGGACCACCAGGGAAGTCCCCTAAGTCTCATTTTCCTTGAAATATTAATAACATCTTTCCCAGATGCCTCAGAGCATCAATAAATGTGGCTCCAATGGGTAAAGCGTTTTCAATCTGTAAATCCGCTGTAAAGTTGATATAGCGTACAGTTTATAAAGTAGTTCCCACTTTAGATAAATCTAATGTACATAACTTCATTGACTAGAGTTGACTGAAGCTAGGAGTTAATTCTATTTACATAATTATGGGCTGAATTGTATCCCTTCAAAATTCACATTGTGCAGGCACAACTCCTGCTGTTGTTCAGTCACTCAGTCACGTCCAACTCTGTGACCCCATGGACTGTAGCACGCCAGGCTTCCTTCCTGGAAGCATGGCTGTCCTTCACCATCTCCTGGAGTTTGCTCAAACTCATGTCCATTGAGTCAATGATGCTATTCTTTCTCTGTCACCCCCTTCTCCTCCTGCAGTATCTCAGGATTTGGACTCTATTTGGAGATAATGACTTTAAAGGGGGTAATTCAGTAAAAATTAGGTCACTGGGGACTTCCCTGGTAGTCCAGTGGCTTAGACTCCTCACTCCCAATGCAGGCAGCCTGAGTTCAATCCCTGGTCAGGGAACTAGATCCCACGCACCACAGCTAAGATCAAATACCTCTATGCCACAACTAAGACCCAGTCAGGTACGACTCTTCAGGACACAATGGACTGTAGCCCGCCAGGCTCCTCTGTCCATGGAATTCTCCAGACAAGAATACTGGAGTGGGTAGCCATGCCCTTCTCCAGGGGATCTTCCCAACCCAGGGATGGAACCCAGGTCTCCCACACTGCAGGCAGACTCTTCACCATCTGAGCCACCAAAGAAGCCCCAACTAAGACCCAGCGCAGCCAAATTAATAAATTTTTTTAAAATGAGGTCATTGAGGTGGGCCCTAATTCAATTTGACTGGTGTCTTCATAAAAAGAGGAGATTAAGACACAGACACACAGAGGTGGACTGTGTGAAGACACAGGGAAAAGATAGCCATCTACACGCCAAGGAGAGAGGCCTCAGGAGAAATCAACCTTGCCACTGTCTGGATCTTGAACTTCCAACCTCTAAGAGCTATGAGACAATATATTTCCATTGTTTAAGACACACCATCTATGGAGTTTGTTATGGCAGCCCTAGCAAATTAATACATCTACCATTTTAGGTCTGCCTGTTAACTAGTGCTATACAATGAAAGGTCCCAGTGGATCCTAACCCAGGATGTAGCCTGAACTCGAACCCAGTCAACCTGGGTCAGTTTCATGGCTGCCAATTCCTAGCTGTGTGACTCGGGGAAACATTGTCTCTGACCTTAGTTTTTTCATACATGAAAAGTGGGTTTTTACCTCACAGGGTTAAATAAGGATCCAATGAGACTGAATGACATGAAGTCAAGTTTAAGAAGTACCTGATACCTGCAAGGCAGTAAGTACGTATTTGTTTCCCTGCCCTTATCTTGGGCTTCCCAGGTGGCTCAGTGGTAAAGAATCTGCCTGCAATTCAGGAGACTCAGGTTTGATCCCAGGTCGGGATGATCCCCTGAAGTAGGAAATGGCAACCCACTCCAGTATGCTTGTCTGGAAAATCCCATGGACAGAGCTTGGCAGACTACAGTCTGTGGGGTTGCAAAGAGTCAGACATGACTGAGTGACTGAGCATGCACACGCGTTCTTATCTCAAAGATTTGCTGTTATTGTTCAGTTGCTAAGTCGTGTCCGACTTTTTGTGACTCCATGGACTGTAGCATGCCAGGATTCCCTGTCCTTCACTATCTCCTGGAGAAGTTTGCTCAAATTCATGTCCACTGAGTCAGTGACACTATCTAACCATCTCATTCTCTGCTGCCCTCTTCTCCTTTTGCCATCAATCTTTCCCAGGATCAGGGTCTTTTCCAATGAGTTGGCTTTTTGCATTAGGTGGCCAAAGTACTGGAGCTTCAGTCCTTCCAATGAATATTCAGGGTTGATTCCTTTAGAATTGACTGGTTGGATCTCCTTGCTGCCCAAGGGACTCTCAAGAGTCTTCACCAGCCCCACAGTTTGAAAGCATCAATTATTTGATGATCAACCTTCCTTATAGTCCAACTCTCACATCCGTACATGACTACTGGAAAAACCATAGCTTTGACTATATGGACCTTTATTGGCAAAGTGAAGTCTCTGCTTTTTAATACGCTGTCTAGGTTTGTCATAGGTTTGTCTTGCTGCTGCTGCTGCTAAGTCGCTTCAGTCGTGTCTGACCCTGTGCGACCCCATAGATGGCAGCCCACCAGGCTCTGCCGTCCCTGTGATTCTCCAGGCAAGAACACTGGAGTGGGCTGCCATCTCCTTCTCCAATGCATGAAAGTGAAAAGTGAAAGTGAAGTTGCTCAGTCATGTCCGACTCTTCGCAACCCCATGGACTGCAGCCCACCTGGCTTCTCTGCCCATGAGATTTTCCAGGCAAGAGTACTGGAGTGGGTTGCCATTGCCTTCTCCAAGCTTTGTCTTAAAGACTGCATATTCCCAGGGAGATATGCGCTTTCACTTGTAGAGTGCTTGGTATTTTCACATAGCTTCACATTTTCATCTAAATTTTACTTGATTTTCAATTACAATAGAAAGGGTAAACATAACCTTATTTTATAGAGAGGAAAAATGACATGATTTGGACAAAATACAAAGCTACATATAAAAGAGACTAGAATCCTAACTTCCCGCTTTTCTGTCACTATAGAAGGATGCAAGTTCCAAGTGTGGAAAGTTCCAAAGTTCCTATCCTATATTCCAAATAGGGTAAGAATATCTATCTTTAGAGGAATGGGGAAAGGGGGTGGTGACTGTCTTTGTAAAATACTGCCAAACTAACAAAAACATTTGACCTAGTAATTCCACTTTGGGAAACAGCCTCCAAGAAAACCCAAAGGAAAAACACGAATTTATACAAAGAGGTTCACAACGGTTTCACAGAGAGAAAAGAAAGTTTGGCCATTCCTCTAATGCTGCTCACCTCCCCCCACCGGCCCCCCTGTACCCCCCACCTTGGCAAGTCCCACCACTCCCCATCAAAATTAGGGAAATGGTAAAGGAAATTATAAATCAATATGCTGGACCATACTGAAACTATAAATAATGTCAGATAGATAAATGATTTTAACACATAGAAATGTGTTTAAAAAATTAACAAGTGATAAAAACCCTACATATGATTATACCAGCAGAAGTTGCATCTGTGCAAACATTAATCACCAGCACTGACAGATTCACAGTGAAACTGACGTAGTAGAAAGAATATGTTTCATTCATCAGGTTCTTTAATCTATAAAGTCACTTAAAATTTTAAAATGTAATGCTAAAGGAGTTCTTCCAACAAACACAGGGGGTCACTATTTTAACTACCTCTCTGCCAGGTAGAGGCGTGTAAAAAGTCCATCTAAGGACTTCCCTGGTGGTCCACTAGTTAAAACCACACTTCCAATGTAGGAGTCGAGGGTTGTAGCCTTGGTTGGGGAACTAAGATCCCATGTGCCTTGCAGCCAAAAAATAAGTGTACAAAAAACCCACACACACACACACAAGTTCTGCTAGTAGTAAATTTACCAATTATCAAATAAGCAGAGCAAGCAGGAGATGTACCTCTAAAAGCTCCTTTGAGGACTGTCCAAGGAGCCCTGAGCAAACACAGCCTGGTCCTCCAAAGCCCAGAATTCTGTGACTGAGTCTCCCCCTTATTTCTCTTCCACAAAGACTTCTCCTCCTCACAAAACACATCTGAGAAAAAGAAATTGGAAGAGGATGCCTCAATATAAGTGTAGGAGTTTTCTCAAATTTTTTTTTTCCTTGCATGGAGGCAAGGAGACCTTGAGAAACTGAATTCTGAGTCTGAATTTTGACCTGGCTTGGTCATTTTCAAGGCTAAGATTTTCAAGCTAGCTCTGGACCAAGTTATTTAATCCTCAGTTTCTTCCCCTGCAAAATGAGAATCCCACCATCAAACTGCTGGGGTGGTATGAGTATAAACCTGTGAAAGACTTGATACCAAAAAGAAAATCACTCCATCCTGCCCCACCTTACCCTTCCCTCTTGTCATATCCACAGCTCCTAGTCCAGTTTTCAGTACTCAGCTCCTCAGCTGTGCTTATCTCAATAGATATTTTCACTGAGGGGAGTATGGCTGTGAGAATGCATCTCCCAGAAATGTCTCTCATTCTATAAAAGCCTTACATTAAGGAAACTATACCCTCCAACAAGGAACAAATGAGTTTTCTCCAGAAAAAGAAAATAAATGAGCATGCTTTCCCTCTCACACATGCCTTGCCCAGAGTTGGGTGCCCACCAAGAACAAGGTGACTGGTTTCTCTACCAACCACCTCCCCTGGAGTGAATGGACCTGGTGGATGTCCAGGCACTTGAGTTCCACTTCCGGTCCTGGTGTGGGCGGAGCCTCCGGGTTGATTGCCAGTGAGGCTGAACCTTCACAATCCCAATAGCCTAAGGAGTAGCCCTGTCCCCTCAGATTCATCCAGACTCATTCCTCCAAATAAATATACTCTATTCTGCTTCTCCTCAGAACCTTCTCCAACTCTTCTCCCCTGATTTCTAAAAGAAATCCTGCCCAGCTCTTCCACTTGAGCTTCACAAGCCTCCATGACTGGCCTCACCCTCCGTGTCCAGCCTTGTCCGTTACACCCTGTGTTCCATGGCGCCCATTTCTCAGTCGTCTCCCTTCGGCCATTCTCACTTCCACCTCAAGCCTTGGCTCTTCCTTTTCTTCACTTCTCCTTCTTTCCATGCAAAACCCACATGCCTATTCAAGGCCAACTTTATTCTCCTCTGAAGGCTTCCCAGACCACTGCAATCCCCCTTCTTTCCCAGATTTGTACACCTCAAACCCCCCCCAGGACTCCCATTTCATTGAATGATGATTCTCTTGGCTCAGAGATCAGACTTCACTGCCTCACCACCCCCAGGCCTCAGAAGGTTCACAACACATCTTCTGCTGGTGAGAAAAGCTTCTTTCAAAATAAATTAGTAAACAAGGACCCAAGGGTTTTTTTCCCTGAAAGGAGAATTAAAGGATTTGTTTGAAGATTCTTTTTCATTTAAAAACGTACAGGAATTTTAGCTTGGGGCTTCCTCTGAAAGCAAGAAAAATACAATTTCTTTTTAAAAAGCAAACATTCCATTTTTATGGATTAAATCTGGTCCTTGGGGTAGATACTTAGTAAAAGATATTTGTAGTATTTTCTCTTAGGTTAACACCAGAGATAACTGGTTAAGATAACAGTGGAGGTCACACTGGAGTGCGTTTAAGCTTCAGGAGGAGTGAGGAAAGGAGGTCAAAGGGGAGGAGGACTAGACACCAACATACTGACTAAAATGAGTCCTAGAAAACTACTTTGTGAAGATCATCATAGAGGACTTCCCTGGTGGTCCAGTGGTTAAGACTCTGCACTTCCAGTGAAGGGGGCATGAGTTCGATCCCTGGTGAGGGGACTAGGATCCCACACGCCACATGGCAGGACCGAAAAAAAAAAAAAAATCATCACAGAGCAGACTATATGCTTCATGGAAACGACATCAGAACTGGAAGTTAATTGAGCACCATTAATATACCGTGTATGGATGTGAGAGTTGGACTGTGAAGAAAGCTGAGCGCCGAAGAATTGATGCTTTTGAACTGTGGTGTTGGAGAAGACTCTTGCGAGTCCCTTGGACTGCAAGGAGATCCAACCAGTCCATCCTAAAGGAGACCAGTCCTGGGTGTTCATTGGAAAGACTGATGCTAAGGCTGAAACTCCAATACTTTAGCCACCTCATGTGAAGAGTTGACTCATTGGAAAAGACCCTGATGCTGGGAGGGATTGGGGGCAGGAAAAGAAGGGGACGAAAGAGGATGAGATGGCTGAATGGCATCAACGACTCGATGCACATGAGTTTGGGTGAACTCCGGGAGATGGTGATGGACAGGGAGGCCTGGGGTGCTGCAATTCATGGGGTCGCAAGGAGTTGGACACGACTGAGCGACTGAACTGACCTGAACTGATTATACCATGAAAACAAATATTTAAAATATTTCTCTAATTATTTACAATAAATATTTATGCAAGAATTGGCATAAGTGTATCATAAATAATTATGGTGTATGCTGATGAAAAGAGGGGTTCATGGTATGCCCATAAACACGTAGATGGACAATTCTACTTGTATCACAAATTTTTATCTACAACTAACATAATTGTCATAGTAACTATAAACACTGAATGAATAATAACTTTCTTTCTTGGTATTTGGACAAGTTTTGAGAGAATGGTTTATGGTCCAGGTATCATAAAGAGTTCATGGGGAAAGTTTGAAAAGATGTAGCAAATGGAAGAATTGATGCTTTCAAACTGTGGGGCTGGAGAAGACTCTTGAGAGTCCCTTGGAATGTAAGGAGATCACACCAGTCAATCCTAGAGAAAATTAACCCTGAATATTATTGGAAAGCCTTCTGCTAAAGCTGAAGTACTTTGGCCACCTGATGCAAAGAGCCGACTCATTAGAAAAGACCCTGATGCTGGGAAAGATCAAAGGCAAAAGGAAAAGAGAGCTGTAGAGGAGGAGATGGTTAGGTAGCATCATTGACTCAGTGGACATGAATTTGAGCAAACTCTGGGAGATAGTGGAAGACAGAGGAGCCTTGCATGCTGTAGTCCATGAGATTGCAAAGAGTCAGACATGACTTAGCAACTGAACAACAACAGCAAATAGAAATATTGAAATGATCTGGTTGATCTCAGAGTTTGTAGGTGGTAAGCAGAGCATGTAGGGGTGGCAGGAAAAATGTGAAAGCCAAAGAGAGTGCTCCAAATTATTTTGGAAGGAGAAAAGAAAGCAAATAGTTATCCAAACTTCAGTAAAAATTTTGGTGGCAGGAGGAGGAGAGAAGAACCAATATGGGTACTGGGGTGACCGTGGTCCACATTCTCTTTGAGAGGTGGTGAACTTTATGTATCTATTTGATTGGACTCTGGTGCCTGGTTATTTGGTCATACACTACTCTAAATGTTTCTGTGAAGTTATTTCTAAGATATGATTACATTTAAATCAGTAGGCTGTGAATAAAGCAGATTACCCTCCAGAATGTGGTGGGCCTCATCCAATCAGTTGAAGACCTTAAAAGCAAAGACCAGTTTCCCAGAGAAAAAAAGAATTCTCCTCTAGAGTGCAGGATAGAAACCCTACCTCAGGTTCCAGTCTATCACCCTGTGGAATCCAGATTCAAGATGGCCCTCCTCCCCAGCACCACAAAGGGACTGCTCTCTGCTGGGACAGTATTATGTGCTGGGGTACAATGATAAATGAGACAGGCCCTAAATCTCCAGCACAGTGGCCTGTCCTACAGATTTCAGACTTGCCAGTGCCCACAATCACATGAGCCAATTCCTTACAATAAATCTAGATAGACAGATGGATAAATAGGTGGGTAGGTACATAGAAAGAGAGAGAGAGAGAGAGAGAGACAAAGAAAGAAAGAAAGAAAGAAAGAATGATCCTGCCATTTCTGCTTCCCTGGAGAACTCTGACTAATACACTTTTCTAGCACCAGTGGGCCCAAAATGAGCAACTTATACAAAGAGGGGCCTGTATAGCAGAGAAGCTCCAAAAAATGAGGAAAACCATGGCCATGAACTCTAATACATTCCATCACTAGCTCCCTCTTCCAAAGACAAGAAGAATCTTCTGAGGTTATTGGACAGCCTTGGACACCACACTTTTTAGAAACAGGAGCCATCACTCAGACTCATTGCCCCAGAAGACTATCAGCAAATCATGCAGGGCATCAAAAATCCCATGGTAGAATGATACCATGGACATTTTGTATGAATCAGTCAGATGACTCAGAAATGAGGCCAGCTCAGCTTGCTGTCTTGTCCCTACAAGGCCCTCTCAGAGAGATGTCCTTATTCTTTCCTGGGATCAAGTCCCAGGGATCATCAGGTAAATACCTCACTGTCAACCATAGGTTTAAGGCAAGAGCAAAGGTCAAGCCAGAGAACCTGATTCCACCTCTTTCTGGCCTTGGGAAGAGACAAGGCAAAACTTGTGTTCTCATTTGTAAAATGCAGATAATTACCAGGCTCACAGGATGACTGAAGCACAATATGAGTAGAAACGAAGACCAGCTGCTCACTCCAATTCAGTGCTGTTTGCAAGACAACTCCTAAGACACCTCACTCAGAGAGGTTGTGACTACTCAGGGCCTAATGTACGGGTCCCCAGAGTCACAAGGAGAAGCTAATTTTTACATCCCTGAGAGTACAGCCCTTAGGGAAACAATTGGCCAAAACACAGTGACTAACAGTGAATTCCCCAAGGAAGAACAAATTGGATTCTGGCAGGAGAAGCATCTCAGCAGGGCTGGGACAGGAATATTGACAGTGGACCCTCCAAACTAGGAAACCTGCAATCCTTAGTAGGGGAGAGCGGGGAATTTGTAAGGCTCCAAGATGATAATGACAACGAGCCACTCCACAATTGTTAACAGGTCTGATTGTGGGTGATCCCTTTCAGCGTAATTAGACTATTTTTTTCTTTTACAGATAAAGAAGCTAAGGCTCCAAGACACTGAGACTCAGCCAAGCTGAGACTGTAAGAGAGGAGCTGGGGCCACACACAGGCATGTGTGACTCTACACCTGTCCTCTTCCCTCAACCTCTGTCCTCCTCCCCAGCATCATGAAGGGCCTGCTCTCTGCTGGGACAGTAGTAAGTGCTGGGGTACAATGATAAATGAGACAGGCCCTAAGACTCACAAAGACAAGACACAGGGAAATTTATTCTTTTTATAAAAGGATTGTTGCAGAGAATGATCGAAAGTGAACAAAACAGGCTTGCTTCCCTGCTGGTCCAGTGGTTAAGACTCCACGCTCCTACGGTAGGGGGCACAGGTTTAATCCCTAGTCAGGGAAGTTCGGCATGCTGCAGGGGTTGCAGCCAAAATAAAATAAAAATAGAATATAACAAAAAATACAACAGGACTTTCCTGGTGGTCCTAGGGTTTAAAAATCTGCCTTGCAATGCAAGAAACGCAGATTCAATCCCTGTGTGTGGAACTAAGCTCCCACATGCCTTGGTGCAACTAAGCCCATGAGCCACAACTAAAGCCCATGAGCCACAGCAACTAAGGTCCAGGTACTGCAACTAGAGGGTCTGTGTGCCACAAAAAAATATCCCCCATAACACAACAATGCTCCCATGTGTCGCAACCTGACACAGCCAGATAAATAAATAAACGCAAAACTAATATTAAAAGTGTTTCCCTGACGGCTTAGAAGGTAAAGAATCTGCCTGCAACGTGGGAGACCCAGGTTCGATCCCTGGCTCAGGAAGATACCCTGAATAAGGGAATGGCAACCCACTCCAGTATTCTTGCCTAGAAAATTCCATGGTGGGCTACAGTCCATGGGGTTGCACAGAGTCGGACACAACTGAGCGACTTTTAGTTTCCCATGTATGTGAAACACTTTCAGTTTCACATATATTTTTTTAAAAGTGAACCAAACAGCCCACCCCCAGGAACCTTTCACCTAATTGGGAAACAAGCACAAAGGTGTGAAGTCTTACAAAGGAGAAAGGCAGGATGCTTGGGAACGTGGAATAGACAGGAGCGGGTGGGATGAAGCAAGGGCTTCTGGGAAGAAGCGAGGTGAAGCTGAGAACTGGGAGAGGAATAGGGATGTGTAGACAAGGTTAGGGTGGGCAAAGAGCAGGTTCAGACTCCAGACTCAAGGAGAGACACAGAGGCTGTCCTGAGGTAAGAAAGGGGCTGACACCTCCAGACTGAGACACAAACACCTCATAGCTTCCATGCGGCCAGCCAGACGCATAAGGACAAAGGCTATCAGGGCCAGTCTCACTCTAGAGCCCCAGCTTAAAGCAAGTTATGTTAAAAGAAAACAAGGAGGGACTTCCCTGGTGGTCCAGTGGCTAAGACTCCACACTGCCAATGCAGGGGCCCTGGTTCGATCCCTGGTCAGGGAACTAGATACCACATGCCACAATGAAGACCTGGTGCAACCAAATAAATGATTTAAAAAACATATATTTAAAAAAAGAAAAGAAAACAAGGACATGCCCTTGACATGCACAGAGTGTGAAAATCTGTACATATTTTGAAATCAGCATGAGCCTTGGGAGAGTCCCCAGCTTGGAACTGGCCCCCATGACTCCCTGTTTACCTTCAGCCCCACCACTGGAGACACACATCCTACGAAACTAATTCAAGCCAAGCCCTCACAGCAAATATATATGGTTCAACATATTGACTTCAAAATGCTTGACTTCAAAGAACTAAATTATTGGCCATTTCCCCCATGGGTACCTGCGGATACAGCTGTCAGAACTCCTTGGGGTCAAAGGCCTGCATATCATGGGAAGTCTGAAATGCTCAGTATGACAGGTTCCTTCTTTTCCTTCCTGCCTAAAGGAATCTACAGCCCACACTGGGATTCTTGAGCCTTGCTGGACCAAAAGAAGAGCAATCAGTAAAAGTGGTGTGCTTATATTGGAAGCGGCGGAAACCATCAGTGATTAAATTTACAAGTCAGTTTCAATTCTGAGAATATGAACATCAAAGCCCATTCAATATCAGATGGAGCCACTAGCTTAAAAATTCAATCAGAAGAGTAGGGACTTGATAATGACAGAAGAAGCTCCTCCCATCCCTTTCGTGACAGGAGCACAGTGAGCCAGGTAAAAATGCAGATCAGATCCATGAACTCCTCTGCTGAAACCCTTACATGTACAATAGAACCATGCCTTCAAGGCCTGATGCTTCTTTTTCCCCAGCTCACCATCTCTAGCACACCAATTTCTCAGCTCTTACATCACACCAGATCCTTCCGCCTCTGAGCACCTAACTATATAGTCTGTTCCTCTACCTGCAACATGCTTCCCCACCTAGCATCCCTCCCTCTCAGCCTAGGTGCATCCTCCTGAGACAGGCCCCACCTAAGCATCCCATCTAGGCAGCATCCCCAGCTGTTAGTCCCCATCCCCACACCATGAATTACCTTCAAAGCCCTGACAACAATTTTCACCTGTTTCCTTGTGGCTAAAATGTCACCCCCCACTAAAATGTCAGCTCCCCAGGCACAGAGGTCTTTGACTGTCTTGTCTCCTGTCCTCGCAGGAAAGAGGCAGTTGTTATGAATTTTGTGTTTGTTATAATCTGGCTTTTTGAAAAAAAAGAGCTTACTACCTATGACTGCAGCCACGAAATTAAAAGATGCTCTCTCCTTGGAAGAAAAGTTATGACAAACATAAACAGCATGTTAAAAAGCAGAGACACCACATTACCAAGAAAGGACTGTACAGTCAAAGCTATGGTTTTTCCAGTAGTCATGTGTGGATGTGAGAGTTGGACCATAAAGAAGGCTGAGAGCCAAAGAATTGATGCTTTCAAACTGTGGGGCTGGAGAAGACTCTTGAGAGTCCCTTGGACTGCAAGGAGATCAAACCAGTCAATCCTAAAGGAAATCAACCTTGAATATTCATTGGAAGGACTGATGCTGGAGCCACCTGGCCCTCCCTCACAAGACACACAGAAGCTGAGGACTCACGGATAGGCTTTCCCTACAGGAAGTCACCGCAGATGTTGGTTAAGATGAAGCACTTACTGGATACTGGAGCAGGCTGGATCTCTAATCCAATACCATTAGATGTACGTCCTCTTGTAGTCGAGGAAATCTGAACACAGACCCTAACAGAGGGACGCACGGACAGAAGGACGCCATGTGATGAGTGTCACAGAGACTGGATGATGTATCTGTAAGCCAAGGATTGCCAATAAGCACGAGAAGCTAGAAGAAGCAAGATCTTCTCCTGCAAGTCTCAGAAGGAGCATGGCTTTGCTGACACCTTGGTTTTGGACTGCTAGCCTCCAGAATTGTGGGGAAATAAATTTGTGCTGTTTCAAGTCACTCCATTTATAGTACTTTGGAGGCAGCCCTAGGAAACTAACGGCTTTGGTTTGGGCTTTTCTGGTGGCTCAGACAGTAAAGAATCTGCCTGTAATGCGGGAGACCTGAGTTATATCCCTGGGTTGGGAAGATCCCCTGGAGAACGGAATGGCAACCCACTCCAGTATTCTTGCCTACAGAATCCCATGGACAGAGGAACCTGGCAGGTTCCATGGGGTTGCAAAGAGTTGTACATGACTGGGCAACTAACACTTTTACACAATGTAATATACATATATAATGTATGCTATGCTAAGTCACTTCAGTCGTGTCTGACTCCGTGCGACCCCATAGATGGCAGCCCACCGGGCTCCCCCGTCTCTGGGATTCTCCAGGCAAGAACACTAGAGTGGGTTGCCATTTCCTTCTCCAATGAATGAAAGTGAAAAGTTAAAGTGAAGTCGCTCAGTCACGTCCGACTCTTAGCGACCCCATGGACTGCAGCCTAACAGGCTCCTCCATCCATGGGATTTTCCAAGCAAGAATACTGAATTGGGGTGCCATTGCCTTCTCTGATATAATGTATATATGTATGGTATATACATATATCATATGTACACACAGACTATTAAATACATAAACACACACATATATAGTCATTTTATATATATTATATATATAATATATATATTATATATATATATAATAGAAAGACTTGGGAAAAGTTCAAACATGACAGAAATGTATACAATGAAAAGTAAAATTCTACACTTCCTTCTCAATCCCCAGCCCCAGAAGTAACTGCTGTTAATAGTACCCTTCTCATATATTTTCAAAAAGGTTTTATGCATATATCCATATGTGTATTATACGTGTGGTAAGCAGGATAACTCTAACCCTAGGGTTAGCCCCCCAGAGATGCCCATGTCCTAATCTTTAGAACACTGGACCTTACATGGTAAGAGGGACTTTGCAGATGTGATTAAATTAAGGATCTTGAGATGGGAAGTCTGTCTTGGACTATTCAAATGGGCTCAAGGGGAATCACAGGATTCCTTATAGGCGAGCAGGAGGGTCAGGGTCTAGGAGACTTGAAGACGGTACACTGAAAAACAGAGGCGCTGGGACTTCCCTGGTGGTCCAACGGTTAAGACTCCACACTTCCACTGCAGCAGGGCGTGGGTTCAATCCCTAGTTGAGGTTCTCTGCTCCCACCCCAAAAACAGCTAGAGGAGCCAAGGAATGAAGGGATGCAGACAAGAAAACGGTCTCCTCCTAGAGGAGAAAGAATGCAGCCCTTCTGGGGTTTAACCCAGAGAGGGTTTACTCCATTTTGGACTTCTGACTTCCAGAACTACAGAATAAATTTATGTTCTTTTAAGCCTTTAAGTCTGTGGCAATACATTACCACAGCACTGTTGTTGTTGTGTTTAGTTGCTAAGTCATGGCCAACTCTTTTGTGACCCAGTGAACTCCCTCCAAGCCCCTCTGTCCAGAGTATTTCCCAGCAAGAATACTGGAGTGAGTAGCCATTCCCTTCTCCACGGGATCTTCCCGACCCAGGGATTGAACCCGTGTCTCCTGCATTGGCAGGCAGATTCTTCACACTGAGCCACCAGGGATGCCCAGAAGCAATAGAAAGCTAATACAATGTATGTGAGAATGACATGGTGGGCGCAGGAGCGAAAGTGAAAGTCGCTCAGTGGTGTCTGGCTCTTTGTGACCCCATGGACTATACAGTCCATGGAATTCTCCAGGCCAGAATTCTGGAGTGGGTACCCTTTCCCTTTCCCAGGATCTTCCCAACCCAGGGATCGAACCCACGTCTCATGGCGGGGGGTGGGGGGTAGGGTGGGGCTGGGTTTGGTGGGAATCCTTATTTCAGACAGGAAAAAATTGTTTCATATACAGTTCCCTCACCAGCTTGAGCAGGATGCAGCCTGGAGAAACAGAATTGTTTTGCTTAAGAAAAGAAGAACCAGAGAGAGAAAGCCCCAGGGGAGCCCCTGGCTCAGAAGGAGCTGGCAGGAAGGAGCTTGGGTGGGAAGGGGAGGAACTGGAGGTGATGAGCTGCGTGATTTAAGAAGACTCAACAGCTAAGGTGAGGGAGAGGCCATGAAGTGACTAAATGGGATTTTTAAAAAATGTTCATTCATTCATTCGGCTGCACTGGGTCCTAGTCGCAGCTTTAATCTTCCTGTGGCATGCAGGATCTTTAGTTGTGGCATGCAAACTCTCAGTTGTGGCATATGGGATCTAGTTCCCTGAGCAGGGATTGAACATGGGCCCCCTGCGTTGGGAGCTTGGAGTCTTAGCCAGTGGGCCACCAGAGAAGTTCCCTAAATGAGATTTTTTAAATTAAATTTCAGCATGTAGCAACTGTTATAGCCCTCTGTTCTATCTCTCCAGGCAATTTGGGTAAAGTTTACATTATTTACTAATGTTCTGTGGAATTAGAGTTGATTTAGGAAAAGCAACGAAGAGCTAATCCAGTTTCAGGGAGTTCAGGATTTCAAAGTGTGCCTGCGGGGCTCAACCACAGGGTGAATTAAATACTGATTCTAGAACCAAGCCTGGAATGTCCCTCAGCCCAGGTCCAACATGGCAGAGACCCTCCTGGCAGGAGCCTGGGATCGGGGCAGGGGGCGGGTCTCAAGGGAGAAGCTGGAGGAACAGTCTGAGGTCAGTCTGACAGACAGGAAATCCCCTGCACGTGATGAGAGATTTTGGCCAGACAGGCAGGCAGAAGCAGCGTTGTGGAAACTCGGCAGAGGGGAAGAAGCCTAAGAAACTCCTTTCTGAACCCCCAGAAGCTGGTGTTTCATTAACCACATGCCCTGGATGTCTTCATTCTCTGAGAAATCAAATTCCTCGCTAGAAGGAGGAAGGGGATCCAGGAAGATGTGACAAACAGTGTCTCTGCTCTGCGCCCCGTCCTGTCCATGGGGCCTCAGTTTGGCTGAGGACCAAGTGTGGCCATCAAGACTGAAGCTAGTTTAGAGCCTGGGGACTCTGCAGGGACAGCAGGGTTGGGAATGGTCAAAAAGTCCTGAGAGTTTGGGATGGACACGTACACCCTGCTATAATTAAAATGGACAATAAACAGGGACCTAACGTCTAGCACTGGGAACTCTGCTCAATGTCATGTGGCAGCCTGGATGGAAGCGAGTTTGGGGAAGAATGGACACCTGTACATGGTTGGCTGGGTCCCTTTGCTGTCCACCTGAAACTATCACAACATGTTAATTGGCTATGCGTGTGTGTGTGTGCTAAGTCACTCAATCCGGTCTGACTCTTTGTGACTCCATGGACTGTAGCCTGCCAGGCTCCTCTGTCCGTGGGATTCTCCAGGCAAGATACTGGGGTGGGTTGCCATTCCATTCTCCAGGGGATCTTCCCGACCAGGGATCAAACCTCCATCTCTTTTGTCTCCTGCATCTTCAGGCAGGTTCTTTACCACTGGCACCACCGGGAAGCCAAATACAAAATAAAAGTTCTTTTTTTTAAAAAAGTCCCTGAGAATGCATTTCTAGTCTCCTATTTCTATTCTAACAGTGGTTTAGAAATCTTGACCACATCATTCTCAGCCTCTCCCACCCAGAGGAGGTGTCTGCTTCCCTCCGCCTGAATCAAGGCTGGCCTTGATTCTTGCTTTGGGCAGTGGAATGTATAGAAGTGGCCTCAAGTGAGTTCTAGAACTGAAGAGGCCTGCAGCTCCCTCTCTCTCTTTTTTCACAACTACTACATAGAGAAGTCCACGTTCTCCTACAGGAGAGAGGCCACGTGGAGGGCGAGACCCTGAAGGATGAGAGGCCGTGGGCAGAGAGCAGTCACAGGAAAGAGACCCAAGACCCCCCAGCCGACCGTCCCACGCAGCTCCATCCACAAGGAGCTCAGGTTGGATCCCCACCAACACCACATGGAGCAGAGACAAGCTGGAGCCACTGAGCACAGCCCACATCCCTGACCCACAGGGTCCTAAGTGACAAGAGAGTTGTTTTTTGCCCACAGAGTTCTGAGGTGCTTTGTTACAATGGCAGTAGATAACTGATCCAGGGTGACAGAACAAGGAGATAAAAATACCACTCATTTAACTGAGTTTTCAGGGCCCCATCTTAGAAAGTAAACAGGAAGTCGGACTCTAACTGGGCCATCTGACTCTGCATGTCAACTCAGTCCAAAAAAGTCAAATCTGACACCAAACTGTTTCAGTTGAAGTAGAATGGATTTATATTGTGTTAGTTTCAGCAAAGTGATTTGGTTTATATATATACATTCCATGACTCAGAATATATATATTCTTTTTCAGATTCTTTTCCATTATAGGTTATCACAAGATATTGAATATAGTTCCCTGTGCTATACGGTAGGACCTTGTTGTTTATCTGTTTTATATACAGGACTGTGTATCTGATACTAGATTTTTAAGGGGCAAGGTATAGCATACAGAAAGCTTCCTAGTATCCTCTTTAGAATCGCTCTTTATGAAATGCTTTTGCATTATGAAATGCAGTTGCCAAAAATCATTCTTTCTCCCTCTCTCTCATGACATACATATATACGTGCGTGCACACACACACAACTCCCTACCTCCCTGCCACATCACTCTCTGCACTTCATCCTCCGTCCTTGGCTGTCACCTCTGTGGCCAGGGACCCTCACTGCCTCCCAAAGCCTCCTAGGAAGCATGCCCTTGTCTCCTTCTCTGACTCCTCTTCTGCGGGGAAGCAGCCACCTGGAACTCAGAAGGACCCATCCATTCTTCACTTCACTGTGTGCTAAGCTGTGATGGCCACCATTCCCAACACCAGTAGCATGTAGTGTTCTTTCCTTCAGATTCTACAGTTGAACGCCAAGGAATCCTTTTAATTCCAGCTCAAATGCCACTTCTCCAAAACCTCTTTCCATGCACTTCACTCCACCCCCCAACATAACGCACTCACTGCAATTTGCATCTTTCTTTGCCGACCCTATCTTGTTCTTCTATTTTGTTCTACATAGGTCTGGCTACCTCACGAGTTTATTACCTGTTTAAGACAAATGCTGGGTCTTATTCATCTTTTTTAATTTTCAATTGGAGGATAGTTGTTTTACAATATTGTATTGGTTTCTGCCACACATCAACATGAATCAGCCATAGGTATACATATGCCCCCTTCCCTCTTAAACCTCCTTCCCATGTCCTACCTCATCCCACCCCCCTAGGCTGTCACAGAGCCCTGGTTTGAGTTCCCTAAGTATCACAGCAGATTCCCACTGCCTATCTATTTTACATATGGTAGTATATATGTTTCCATGCTACTCTCTCAGAGTGTCTTATTAATCTTTGTAACCACTACAGGATCTAGCTCAGTATCAGGCACATTTTAGGCATTCAATAGATATTAAGCAAATCAAAAGTAATTTGAACTAGGTCATCAATCAGGTCCATTCCAAAAAAAAATTAACATTTGCTGAGCTAAACCAGGGATATTTGCATACTGAGCCTGCCCAAATTGGAAGCAACATCAAATACTAAATTATTTAAAATATAAAAATTATTTTATAGTTTCTACAAAAAAGAAATGGATTTTGTTTAGTAAGTGATAATAGTGATTTTTTCTTCTACTTTTCAGTGTTTTCCTGATTTTCTTAAGTAAATATGTGCTTCTTCATAATAAAATTAACTTTTAAATGAGCAAATCAGAAAACAGAAATTATAGTGTCACTATGTTTAGCCCATTGGATGCATTTTTTTCAAAATGGTATTAAGGCAGATGTATTGTTTCTTCAGCCTGAATCATTCCCCAGTTTCCTGACTGTCAGCTAAATATTCTACTGAAGAGAGAAAATGACATGTGGTCCAACTCTCTGACAGACACGAGTAAAGCATCTAAAAGCCAGTCAACCCACTTATCCAGCTGGCCAGCTTCTCTGTTTTCAGCTGATCCTTGGAATTCATCCCAGTCACAGGTTTATCAGTGAAATTCTCCCATCACATGTCACTCCCCATCCATATGAATGACCAAAATGGCTCTAGTTTCATTATTTGAAATCTTTCCAAAGTTAAACTTCAAGATGCACCTCTGTTCTTATTTTGAAAGTGTTCATCTTGATATCTTTCCTTGAAAGTGAAAGTTGCTCAGTCATGTATGACTCTTTGCTACCCCATACAGTCCATGGAATTCTCCAGGCCAGAATACTGGAGTGGGTAGCCATTCCCTTTTCCAGGGGATCTTCCCAATCCAGGGATCAAACCCAGGTCTCCTGCATTACAAGTGGATTCTTTTACTGTCTGAGCCACCAGGGAAGCCCAAGAATACTGGAGTCAGTAGCCTATCCCTTCTCCAGGGGATCTTTCAGACCCAGGAATCAAACCAGGGTCTATTGCATTGAAGGCAGATTCTTTACCAGCTGAGCTACCAGAGAAGTTGTATTATTAATAAATTAAAGTAAAATCTTCACTCCTTGACCTGCCATAAAAAAACCCTTCACCACCTGGTCCAGTCTGCCCTTTCGGGCTCATCTCTAGGTTCTCCCTGGAACCCTGTTTCTCAGTGTAACTGGTAGAGCATCCATCTGTTTCAGAATCACCTAGATCTGGTTAAAATGCAGACTCCTGAGCACATCCACTGAAGCATAATTGAAAACAGGTTCCCTAGGTGATGTTCTGGTCCAGAAAATCTTGAGATTTACTACCGCAGGGCCAAAAGATTGCTCACCATTCTTCCAACATATGTAGTATGTAGCTTTGTACCCTCTGCCTGGAACTCTCTCTCTTCCTCTTTTGCTGATGCCTGCTGATTTTTGAGATCCCACTTAAATGTCACTTGCCCTATGAAGCCTTCACTGTCGTTGTTCCCTAAGTTATGTCCAATTCTTTGCAACCCCGTGGACTGTAGCCGACCAGGCTCCTCTGTCCATGGGGTTTCCCAGGCAAGAAAACTGGAGTGGGTTGCCATTTCCTTCTTCAGGGGATCTTCCCAACCCAGAGATTGAACCCAAGTCTCCTGTGTCTCCTGTATTAGCAGGCAGATTCTTGACCACTGAGCCACTTGGGAAGCCCCAAGCCTTCACTAGCCCTCTGAATGTGGATGGAATACTTGTGTCCCTCCACAGTTCATCTGTTCAAGTCCCAACTCCCTTGTGGCTGTAATTAAGGTTACAAGAGGTCATAAATGAGTTCCTAGTCTGATAGGATTGGTGTCCTTACAGGAAGAGACGCCAGAGAGCTCACTCCCTTTTTCTCTCTGCTCACACACACAAAGAGCTGGTCATGTGAGCACACAGTGAGATTGCTGCTGCCTCCAAGCCAAGAGAAGGGGCCTCAGAATGAAATATACCTTGCCTGCACCTTGAACTTGAACTTCTCAACCTTCCCAACTCAGAGAAAAGAAATTTCTGTTGTTTAAGCTGTGTGATCTGTAGTACATTGTTGAACAGAATAAATCATCTCCTCGACTGGTCCCCCACACTTTTCACTGTACTGTCACTCACTGGACGCTTGTGTGGCCTCTGCTGGACAGGAGCTTGTGAGGACAGAGACACCCTGGTCACCCAGCACAGGGCCACATCAGAGCTGAGTGCAGTGGAGGGGAGGGGAGGCTGGAGGTAAGTTAGGGCCAGGCCACGAGGGTATTGAGGACAGTCTAAACACAATGCAGACTGGCAAGACTTGAACTTTGAAAGCCCAAACGACTGTGTTTCAATCCTGCATTTGTCCTTACTTGCTCTATGACTCAAGGAACTCACTCAAGTCTCCCTGAATCTCTACTTCCTCATCTGAAAAATGAAGATGGTAGCACCTGCTTCCCAAGTGAGGTGCCAGATAAAATGCAGGGTGTCCAGCTAAATTGGAATTTCAGATAAATAACAGTTTTTACTACAAGCATATTCTATGTAATGTTTGGGGCATACTTTTACTGTAAAAATAATATTTTTTTCCTCTGTAATGACCTATATGAGTAAAGAATCTTAAAAAGAGTGGAGATATATAGATAGATACATAGATTATATATATCTATATTGATTCACTTTTCAGTGCACACTTGAAACTAAAACCACAGTGTAAATCAACTATACTCCAATAAAAATTTGAAAATATATATATTTCTCTGAAATTTAACTGACATGAAGAGTTGACTCATTGGGAAAGATCCTGATACTAGGAAAGACTGAGAGCAAAAGGAAAAGGGGGCGGCAGAGGATGAGATGGTTAGATCGCATCACCAACTCAATGGACACGAATCTGAGGAAACTCTGGGAGACAGTGGAGGACAGAGGAGCCTTGTCTGCTGCAGTCCACGGGATCGCAAACAGTAGGACATGACTTAGCAACTGAACAACAAGAAATTCTTTTTTTTTTTTTTTTGCTAAATCTGGGAACCTCTCCAGCGGTATTATAAAGATTAAAGAAAATGATTACAAGGGGCTGTCAGTGGTACACATACAGCAGGCGCTCTGAGGTGGTACTTATTAAACAACAGGACACCATGAACATTACTTGGGCAAGAGGATGGCAGAACCATCCATCTTAGAGATTCTAAATTTAGCTCTGGCCAAAAACAATTATTTGAGATTTCTTAACAGAAGTAGAAAGTTGAGCTCATTTAAAATATGTCACGTTAGTGGCTTTCAATTATAACTTCATCTTTTGCAGGTTCTGCCCCAGCAACTTTGTAATCTAGTGGTTTTGGAAGTGTCTGAAGTCTCAGCACATAATGAATGGGGATAATCATCCTCTCCCAGAATGCCTTGGCTTTGATGACACAGTGTCAGACATAAGGCCTGACTCGAATGACAATTGACTAACTCATTGTTTCTGCTCAGTTAACTTCCAGCCCTAGGGAGCAGTACCCAGGTTTTGAGCTCCCATCTCCTGACAATCCCCTCCCCTCAGCAACAGCCCCAGATCTCAACCCCAGGCTTTATGTGAACAGTGGGATGCATCTTGCTTTCATATGTGAGTATTGCAGCAAACAAAAAATATAATAAATTTGCAGAGAAATCATGTGAAACTTAAAACAGGTGTATTTTTCTCTCTCGCCACTTAAAACACAGTGCGAGACGGACCCCACCAGCCAGCTGTCCTCCAGCCATTTCTCCCCTCTTTGCTGGACATGTGGCTGCACAGCTTGAGACAGACTCTCCCAGTTTCCCTTATAATGCAGTGTGCCCACAGACTTGGTCCAGGCCCTGGGCTGTAGATGAAAGTGTCATGTGTGAATTTCATGGACTTCTTGAGAATGGCACCCGCTACTCTGGGCTCCTGGATGAGGTCATGATGCAGAAGCTGCCCACCTGCCCTGGACCAACTCGAGAGAGAGGAATAAACTGCTGTGTTCTTGAAGTCATTAAATGTTCTTGAGTTGCTTTGTTACATCAGTCTCATGTTACTCTAGCAAAAATGAAAGATGAGCCGTGTCCAAATCTTTCTGACCCCATGGACTGTAGCCCGCCAGGCTCCTCTGTCCGTGGAATTCTCCAGGCAAGAATACTGGAGTGGGTTGCCATTATATTCTCTAGAGGATCTTTCCAACCTAGGGATCGAATCCGGGTCTCCTGCATTGCGAGTGGATTCTTTACCATCTGGGCCACCAGGGAAGCCCACGTGTATTCCAACTGTGACAAAATTAGTCTGTGTAACTCGTTTTCCTCACATCAGTTACAGGAGTGAAATCCAAATGTCTTGATCAAAGCCTACAGGTCCTTGCATAGTCCAAGAGCTCCCCCTGCCTCCACAAATGTGATGCCCCTGCTTTTTCTGCTTCTGCCTCCTTTCCAACTCCTCTTCAGTCAGTCTCACTTGCTGCTATGGGCTGAATGTTTGTGTCCTTTCCAGATTTGTTGGGGTTCTACTCCCCACTGTGGCTGTGGTTGGTGGTGGGGCCTTTGGGAAGTAACTGGGTTTGGATGAGGTCATGAGACTGGAGCCCAGGATGGAACTGGTACCCTTATAAGTGGATGAAGAGCACTTCCCTGGTGGCCCAGTGGTTGAGACTCTCCCTGCCAATGCTGGGGATAGATCTCTGGTCTGGGAAGGTTCCACATGCTGCAGGGCAACTAAGCCTGTGTCCATGACTACTGAGCCTGTGCTCCACAAGTGTGGCCGCTACAATGAGAAGCCTGCACACCTCAACTAGAGAGTAACCCTGGCTCACTGCCACTAGAGGAAACCCACACGCAGCAGTGAAGACCCAGTGCAAAAATTTAAAAAAAATATTTTTAAAAGAGCTTTAAAAAAAAAATGATAAGTGGATGAAGAGATCAGAGTACACTTTCTACCAAAGCAGCTTTCTGCAAGCCAGGAAAAGGGTCCTCATCAGAACCCAACCATAGCCTCCAGAACAATGAGAAATAATCTCTGTTGTTTAAGTCATCCAATCTATGGTTTTTGTTACAGCAGCCCAGGCAGACTAAGACGCCCAGACAACAGTTCTAAAGTAAGTGTCTCAACCTCTACCTCTCTACCAGCTCTATTGATTTCCTTCTCAGCATTGTTCACGCTCTGTAATTTTCTTGTTGATGTGTTCTTGTACTCCACCATTGGCCCTGTCACTATGTAGGCCCCCTGACAGCAGCAATGTTACCTCCCTTGCCCCCGCTGTACCCACTCACGTGGAGCAATGCCTGACACACATCCATAAATGTCTAAATGGACATGAATTTGAGCAGACTCTGGAAGATAGTGGAGGACAGAAGAGCCTGCTACGTGGGGTCAAAAAGAGTTGGACATGACTTGGTGACTGAACAACAACAATACATAATGAATTATTGATTATTTAAATACTGAGAGATAGAGATAGGGATATAAACAAACAGGCCCATAGAGCTAGGATGACTCAACAATGTTCATAAAAGTAGAGACTGCAGGACCAGACACAGATGTCATCCCTAAAAAAGAGGTTTGTAACAGTTAATTTTAAATATTATTTCTAGGTATGTTTGTGAGAGTGCTTCTGGCTGAGATTAACATTTGAACCAATACACTGAGTAAAGCAGATGGCTGTCCCTGAAATAGGTAGGACCCATTCAATCTATTGGAGGCCTGAATAAAAGAATAAAAAAATAAAAGGCAAAGGAAGGAAGAATTCACAATCTCTGCCTGACTGCTTAAGCCAGATCCCCATCTTCTCCTGGGGAGAAGGAAATGGCAACACACTCCAGTATTCTTGCCTGGAGAATCCTGTGGACAGAGGAACCTGGTGGGCTGCTGTCCCTGGGGTTGCAGAGTCAGACACGACTGAAGTGACTTAGCATGCATGCATGCATTGGAGAAGGAAATGGCAACCCACTCCACTATTCTTGCCTGGAGAATCCCAGGGACTGGGGAGCCTGGTGGGCTACTGTCTATGGGGTCACACAGAGTCAGACACGACTGAAGTGACTTAGCAGTAGCATCTCCTCCTGTCATCAGACTGAGACTTATACCGTCAACCTTCCTGGTTCTCAGGCTTTCATGCTTAGACTGGAACTAGCCCACTTAGCTCCCTGGGTCTCCAGCTTCTGACTGTACATCAAAGGACTTCTCAGTTTCCATAATCACATGAGCCACTTTTTAAAATAAATGACTCTCTCCCTCTCTAGCTATCTCCCCCGCTCTCTCCTTCCCTCCCTCCCCTGCACCCCAACACCCCTCTCCACTGAGGGGTCTTAGGGTCCCAGCAACATTGCTGTGACACCCATCTACTAGTCTTATCCCACAGACAATGCAAGGCACTCGCAAAACAAAGACCTGGGAGGGGCATGGCATTGACCTGAGATTGGTGGTTGGGAACAGACAACTCAGGCAGAGCTCTGCGCAGCAGTACCATGAGTCACAGTCTAAAATGTATGGGGGACTTTTCTGGTGGTCCAGTGGTTGAGAATGGCCTGCCACTGCAGGGGACGGACCCAGGTTCAAGCCCTGGTCCAGGACGATTTCATGTGCCTCGGGGGCAACTAAGCCCATGCACAACTACTGAGCCTGTGTTCTAGAGCCCGCAAGCCTCAACTACTGAGCCCTAGAGCCTGTGCTCCGCAACAAGAGAAGCCACTGCCATGAGAAGCCCACACACTGCACCTAGAGAAAGCCAACACATAGCAACAGAGACTCAGTGCAGCCAAAAATGAATTAGTAAATAAATAAAATTTAAAATGAACACGTGAGACCTGCCCCCCGCCCCAAGGCGCTCTTTGGGGATTCCCAGGAAGCCTCAAAGGGAAGGGGATTCCTGAAAGATCACTGGGCAATTGGGGATTAATGCTGATGAGGGTCCTGGAGAATCAAATGCTGGTGAGATTCTGTGAGTGATGCTTGTGATACAAAATCCCAGTCATTTTAATACATCCCAGCAAAGGTCACAGCATATAATCATAAAATATAAGAATGGCAATCTTTTGGAAGAAAGAAGGGGAGAAGAGGCCTTCATTGGAAACATTCTACAGTATCCTGATGGGCAAATACGTGCTCATCTTCGAGGTGGCAATAAACACACGTCAACTCCTTGCACACAACCTTGTTAACACCATGCTGGGGACAGACACTTTGAACAGTTGGGACCTTAAGGGATTCAAGGCAAGCTTTAGTTAATATCATACTCAGTTGTCAAAATACTTTTTGATGTTACAAACTTTGTGTGCACTGAAAATTGTATATAGATATTATTGGCTCCATTTGTGTAATCTAAGATATTTACATTTAATTCAGTCCTCACACAAAACCTGTGTGTTTGTTGCTCCCAATTTAGAGATGAAGCAACTGAGTCTCAGGAAGATGAATGTGTAGGCCAAGCTACATAACTAGAGCAGAATGAAGATTAAGCCTAGGAGAATCAAACTCCACGAGTTTTTCTACTCACACAACTTTCCTCTCCAGATCATCTAGCCCTACCTTCTCATTCTACAGATGAAAAAATTCAGTTCAGTCACTCAGTCACGTCCAACTCTTTGTGACCCCAAGGACTGCAGCACTCCAGGCCTCCCTGCCCATCACCAACTCCCGGAGTTTACTCAAACTCATGTCCGTTGAATCGGTGATGCCATTCAACCATTTCATCCTCTGTTGGCCCCTTCTCCTCCTGACTTCAATCTTTCCCAGCATCAGGGTCTTTTCCAGTGAGTCAGTTCTTTGCACAAGGTGGCCAAAATATTGGAGTTTCAGCTTCAACATCAGTCCTTCCAATGAACACTCAGGACTGATTTCCTTTAGGATGGACTGGTTGGATCTCCTTACAGTCCAAGGGACTCTCAAGAGTCTTCTCCAACACCACAGTTCAAAAGCATCAATTCTTTGGCGCTCAGCTTTCTTTATAGTCCGACTCTCATTTCTATACATGACCACTGGAAAAACCATAGCCTTGACTAGATGGACTTTGGTGGCAAAGTAATGTCTCTGCTTTTTAATATGCTATCTGGGTTGGTCATAACTTTCCTTCCAAGGAGTAAGCGTCTTTTAATTTCATGGCTGCAGTCACCATCTGCAGTGATTTTGGAGCCCCCCAAAAAATAAAGTCTGACACTATTTTCCCATATATTTTCCATGAAGTTATGGGACCAGATGCCATGATCTTAGTTTTCTGAATGTTGAGCCTTATGCTAGCTTTTTCACTCTCCTCTTTCACTTTCATCAAGAGCCTCTTTAGTTCTTCACTTTCTGCCATAAGGGTGGTGTCATCTGCATATCTGAGGTTATTGATATTTCTCCCAGCAATCTTGATTTCGCTTGTGCTTCCTCCATCCTAGTGTTTCTCGTGATGTACTCTGCATATAAGTTAAATAAGCAGGGTGACAATATACAGCCTTGATGTACTCCTTTTCCTATTTGGAACCAGTCTGTTGTTCCATGTCCAGTTCTAACTGTTGCTTCCTGACCTGCATACAGATTTCTCAAGAGGCAGGTCAGGTGGTCTGGTATTTCCATCTCTTTCAGAATTTTCCACAGTTTATTGTGATCCACACAGTCAAAGGCTTTGGCATAGTCAATAAAGCAGAAATAGATGTTTTTATGGAACTCTCTTGCTTTTTCGATGATCCAGTGGATGTTGGCAATTTGAGTTCTGGTTCCTCTGCTTTTTCTAAAACCAGCTTGAACATCTGGAAGTTCATGGTTCATGTAATGCTGAAGCCTGGCTTGGAGAATTTTGAGCATTACTTTACTAGCATGTGAGATGAGTACAATTGTGTGGTAGTTTGAGCATTCTTTGGCATTGCCTTTCTTTGGGATTGGAATGAAAACTGACCTTTTCCAGTCCTGTGGCCACTGCTGAGTTTTCCAAATTTGCTGGCATATTAAGTGCAGCACTTTCACAGCATCATCTTTTAGGATTTGAAATAGCTCAACTGGAATTCCATCACCTCTACTAGTGATGCTTCCTAAGGGCCACTTGACTTCACATTCCAGGACATCTGGCTCCAGGTGAGTGATCACACCATCATGATTATCTGGGTCGTGAAGATCTTTTTTGTATAGTTCTTCTGTGTATTCTTGCCACTTCTTAATATCTTCTGCTTCTGTTAGGTCCATACCATTTCTGTCCTTTATTGAGTCCATCTTTGCATGAAATGTTCCCTTGGTATCTCTAATTTTCTTGAAGAGATCTCTAGTCTTTCCCATTCTATTGTTTTTCCTCTATTTCTTTGCACTGATCACTGAGGAAGGCTTTCTTATCTCTCCTTGCTATTCTTTGGAACTCTGCATTCAGATGCTTGTATCTTTCCTTATCTCCTTTGCTTTTTGCTTCTCTTCTTTTCACAGCTATTTGTAAGGCCTCCTCAGACAGCCATTTTGCTTTTTTGCATTTCTTTTCCATGGGGATGGTCTTGATCCCTGTCTCGTGTACAATGTCATGAACCTCCATCCATAGTTCATCAGACATGCTGTCTATCAGATCTAATCCCTTGAATCTATTTCTCACTTCCACTGTATAATCATTAGGGAATTGATTTAGGTCATATCTAAATGGTCTAGTGGTTTTCCCTACTTTCTTCAATTTAAGTCTGAATTTGGTAATAAGGAATTCATGATCTGAGCCACAATCAGCACCCAGTCTTGTTTTTGCTGACTGTATAGAGCTTCTCCATCTTTGGCTGCAAAGAATATAATCAATCTGATTTTGGTATTGACCACCTGGTGATGTCCATGTGTAAAGTCTTCTCTTGTATTGCTGGAAGAGGGTGTTGCTATGACCAGTGTGTTCTCTTGGCAAAACTCTATTAGCCTTTGCCCTGCTTCATTCTGTACTCCAAGGCCAAATTTGCCTGTTACTCCAGGTGTTTCTTGACTTCCTACTTTTGCATTCCAGTCCCCTATAATGAAAAGGACATCTTTTTTGGGTGTTAGTTCTAGAAGGTCTTGTAGGTCTTCATAGAACTGTTCAACTTCAGCTTCTTCAGCATTACTGGTCAGGGCATAGACTTGGATTACTGTGATATTGAATGGTTTGCCTTGGAAACGAACAGAGATCATTCTGTCATTTTTGAGATTGCACCCAAGTACTGCATTTCGGATCCTTTTGTTGACTATGATGGCTACTCCATTTCTTCTAAGGGATTCTTGCCCACAGTAGTAGATATAATGGTCATCTGAGTTAAATTCACCCATTCCAGTCCATTTTAGTTCACTGATTCCTAAAATGTCAACATTCACTTTTACCATCTCCTGCTTGACCACTTCCAATTTGCCCTGAGTCATGGACCTGACATTCCAGGTTCCTATGCAATATTGCTCTTTACAGCATCGGACCTTGTTTCTATCACCAGTCACATCCACAACTGGGTGTTGTTTTTGCTTTGGCTCCATCCCTTCATTCTTTCTGGAGTTATTTCTCCACTGATCTCCAGTAGCATATTGGGCACCTACCGACCTGGGGAGTTCACCTTTCAGCGTCCTATCTTTTTGCCTTTTCATACCGTTCATGGGGTTCTCAAGGCAAAAATACTGAAAAAATTAAGATTCCCCTAAATAGGTGACTCAGTCAGGGAACATGGCCAGTGAGGCCCAAGCTAGTTCTAATGCACAGGTGCCCATCTTGTTCAGAGTGTCAGTGTCCTCCCACCAAAAATACCAGGAACAGGACTTCCCTGGTGGCACAGTGGATAAGAATCCTCCATCCAGTGCAGGGGACATGTCTTCAATCCCTGGTCCAGGAAGATTCCAGATGCCATGGAGCAACTAAACCCATATGCCACAACTACTGAGCCTGCATATTCTAGAGCAACAAGGGAAGCCACCGCAATGCGAAGCCTGCACACCGCAACTGGTAGCCCCTGCTTGTCGCAACTGGAGAAAACTCCATGCAGCAGCACAGCCAAAAAAAGGATACCAGAAACAAAGGCATGGTAGTTAAACACACTGGGTTTCTCACACCTTGCAGGGAGGGGGACCATACACCACGGAAAACCATGGGGTGTCCTAGTAGGAGGGTGATGAGAAAGGGCTCATGGTAGGATTCGGGTTTGTGTCAGGTGATTTGGGTGAAGGTATAAGCAAGGCTTCCGCTGTCGGGAAGCAGAGGCAGTTCTATGACTGGCCATCTTAAGAAATCTTATGCAGGAGGAAGGAAGACTAGACTGAGTCTAAGCTGTAAGTGGCAATGAAGCAGCAGGAACTCATAGCAGCTGGGAGGTGGGGCATTAGTCATCTGTTGCTTTATAACAAATTACCACAAACTTAGTGGTGATGAGCAATCCCAATCCACTATCTCACAGTTTCTGTAGGTCAGAAACAAGACAGCTCAGGAGCTCCCTGGAGGAGGGCTGTGGGGCTATGCTTGGGCACAGAGTGCTCCTCCACGATCTCTGATTGTTGGTAGGATTCACTCCCTTGCAGCTGTAGGACTGAGGTCCCCATGTCCTTCTGGCTGCTGGTCAGGGGTGATTCTCTGCTCCCCAAGGCTCCCTGTGTTTCTTGCTACATGAAGTCCTCGGAGGCAGTCCCCCACATACCTGTTTGCTCTCCTCCAGGCCACCAAGGGAAGAGGCCTTGAGTTCCTCTTCTACAATCAGTCAGAGAAAACTCTCTGCTTTAAAAGTCCTGAGATTAGATCAGGGCTACTGAGGGACAGGGAAGTCTGGTGTCCTGCAGTCCATGGGGTTACAAAGAGTCAGACAACAACAAGTAATCTATCTTAAGATCAACTGATTAGGGACTGTAATCACATTTGTAGTCTTTTTGTTTTTTTTTTTTTTTTAGACCATGCTGCACAGCATGTGGTATCTTAGTTCCCCAATGAGGGATTGAACCTCTGCCCCCTGCAGTGGAAGCACTGAGTCTTAACCACTGGACTGCCAGGGAAGTCCCTGTAAGCACATTTGCAAAATCCCTTTACAATAGTACCTAGATCCATGTTTTTTGAATAACTGGGGGGAAGGTGTGTATATACCAGGGGCCAGGAATCTTGGGGGCTAAGGCAGCTTAGAATTCTACTGGCCACAAGGGTGCCTGATGTTTGTGGTTCAAACAGTGCTCGTGTATGGCCTGTGATCACACAGGGCGATGGGCTGCTGTTGTTTTCATCTCAGTCCAGCTCGGTCCCAGACTGTGCCCTGTCTGAAGCTTGATATTGTATGAAATGTGTATGTTCCACTGGGGAACACCAGGCCTTGCTGATGGTACCAGGCAAGCTCCTGGCTGTAAGGGGCTACTCCTCTCTTTCTCAAAGGGGAGGTGCTGATAGCATCCAACAGGAAAAATGGGAAGGGACATTAAGGGCAGTTCTCAACAGAGCAAAACCCAGGTAGCCAACAGACACGTGAAAAGACACACAATATCTCTATCAATAAGGAAAGTACTAAGCAAAACAATGTTGAGATGCACTCACACCCATCAGATTGGCAAAATACATAAAATCTGATGATGAAAAGTTTGGCAAAGGTGGAGAGAGAGAGGGATTTCCCTGGCAGTCCAGTGGTTAAGATTCTGCACTTCCACTGAAGAGGGCACAGAGTCAATCCCTGGTTTGGGAACTGAGATCTCAGCATGCTGCGTGAAGCAAATTTAAAAAAAAAGCAAAAAGCTATTCCCTCTTACGTCTGAGCTCACAGCCAGACTATCTATCCCAGTCCCCTTTGCAGTCCAGTGTAAGTGTAACTGATTTGGGGTCAAAGGAATGAGTGCAAATAATGAGCACCACTTCTGGTCTGTCTTCCATTCTCTTTGCCCATCAGGTGGATGCCAGAGCTCAGGGTAATGAAAGAAGAGCTGTTCTTATGCTATTTACAATACCTAGGACATGGAAGCAACCTGGATGTCCACTGACAGATGAAGGGATAAAGAAGCTGTGGTGCATATACACAATGGAATATTACTCAGCCATAAGAAGAAATGCATTTGAGTCAGTTCTAATGAGGTAGATGAACCTAGAGCCTATTATATAAAGTAAGTCAGAAAGAGAAAAATAAATATCATATATTAATGCATACATAGAAAGATGGTATTGATGAATCTATTTGCAGGGCAGCAAATACAGACAGAGAGAACAGACTTATGGATAAAGAGGGTGGGGAGGAAGGACAGGGTGAGATGAATGGAGAGAGTAGCATGGAAGCATATACACTGCTGCTGCTGCTAAGTCGCTTCAGTCGTGTCCAACTCTGTGTGACCCCACAGACAGCAGCCCACCAGGCTCCCCCATCCCTGGAATTCTCCAGGCAAGAACACTGGAGTGGGTTGCCATTTCCTTCTCCAATGTATGAAAGTGAAAAGTGAAAGTGAAGTCGCTCAGTCGTGTCTGACTCTTGTGACCCCATGGACTACAGCCTACCAGGGTCCTCCACCCATGGAGGTCCTCCGCCCATACTCCGCAAGAGTACTGGAGTGGGGTGCCAGTGCCTTCTCCAAGCATATACACTACCATATATATATAGACAGCCAATGGAAATTGGTCCATTTGCAATGGAAATGACTCAGGGAACTCAAACTGGAGCTCAAACTCAACAACCTGGAGGGGTGTGAAAGGGTGGGAGGTGGGACGGAGGTAAAAGAAGGAAGGGACATATGTATACCTATGGCTGATTCATCCTGATGTATGACAAAAATCAAACCAACATTGTAAAGAAATTATCCTTCAATGAAAAATAAATTTTTTTTAAAAGAGCTGCTTTTTAGCCCACATCCCTGGAAAAAGAACTCACACCCCCTTCCCAATGATTGGACTTTACACTAGTAAGAAATAAGCATCTATTTTTAAAAAAAGATGATGAGAAACTAGAAGCTGCGTATGCTGCACTTGCTGTTTAGTCACTGAGTTGTGTCCAAGTCTTTGCAACCCCATGGACTGTAGCCCACCAGGCTCCTCTGTCTTTGGGATTTTCCTGGCAAGAATACTGGAGTGGGTTGATGTTTCCTTCTCCAGGGCATCTTCCAGACCCAGGGATTGAACCCGCATCTCCCAAGCATTTCCGGCACTGCAGGCAGATTATTTACTGCTGAGCCACTTAAGGAAATCTATAAATGAATCCATACATATTTGCCTAAAAGGACACGCATAAGAAAGTTGATTGTATGGAATAGAAAGAAAAGTCCCCCCAAATGAAAAAAAGCCAATGCCCATCTGTAGGAGAATGAATAAATTGTGTGATATTCAGACAATGTGACACCATATGGCACTTAAAAATGGAAGCACCAGAGCTACATCTATCAACCTTGAATAAATCCCAGAAACAGTTTTGAGCAAAAGAACCAAGAAGCAGTGGGACATTTACAACAAGATGCCATTTATAAACACTTTTCAAATGGCCAAAACAACACTTTATAATTTTTATGAATACATAGCATATGTGGAAAATACATAAAAACATGAATGAAAATGACAAAGGCTAAATTCATGAGTATGATCCCCTCTGGGGAGAGAGGGAGGGAAAGGAAAAGATCCAAGAAGGATAGACAGCAGGCTTCCGTTTTATCTGTGATATGTACTTTCTTTTAGAGAATTTTTCAGCAAAGATAGCTTAATATTAAGATTTGATCAAGTGGATAATAGGCTTGTGGGTTTTCATTCCTCTTTATTCATTGTTTGAAACAATAAAGTTGCTCTTTGATTTGAGTGGGAAGAGGCAAGTTTATTTTTCTAAGTGGGGACAGTAAGATAGAGCAGTGAGGAAATCAGGAAATCTAGGTTGGAAGAACTAGGCCTGTAGAGAAGAGGGACAGAAAAGGATACAGAATCTTTTCAGGACCTCCTCCAAGAAAGCCTTTCCTGCTTCCCAGGTGGCACAGAGGTAAAGAATCCACCTGCCAATGGAGGAAATGAAAGAGACCTGGGTTCAATCCCTGGATCAGGAAGATCCCCTGGAGAAGGAAATGGCAACCCATTCCAGTATTCTTGCCTGAAAGAACAGAGGAGCCTGGTAGACTACAGTCCACCGGGTCACAAAGAGTCGGACACAACTGAGCAACTGAGCATGCACACACCCATGATCCCACTTCCAGTTCTGGGCTCCTGTAATGCCCTGTATATTCACCTATCATTACAATTAGCATAGTCCAAGGAAATGGTCTGTTTTCAGTATTCCTAACATCATCCCATCATTTTATATTTGTAATACATATTTTTCAGATATTTATGTAGAGAGATACATGGATTATAAGATACAGCTGATACATAAAGATGGTTGTCTCAGAGTGGATAGGATCAGGTGATTTCCACATTACTATATACTTTGGTAAATATTTATGTATTTGGCTGCATCGGGTCTTAGATGCAGTGCACAGGCTTCTTTGTAGCTGAGGCACACAGACTGAGTGGTTGCAGAACACGGGGTTAGTTACCCCATGGCATGTAGGATTTTAGTTCCCTGACCAGGGACTGAACCCTCAGCCCCTGTGTTGAAGGCAGATTCTTAACCCCTGGTCCACCAGGGAAGTCCCTATTATATACTTTCTAAAAATTTATTCATTTTTAACTGGAGGATAATTGCTTTACAACGTTGTGTTGGTCATACGTCCATATGAATGGGCTGTAGACAGCCATATGAGCTTCCCTCCTGAATCTCCCTCCCCACCCCACCCCTCTAGGTCATCACAGAGCACTGGACTGAGCTCCCTGAGCTATACAGCAGCTTCCCACTAGCTAGCTATTTTACAGATGGTAGTGTATGTATATTGGAGAAGGAAATGGCAACCCACTCCAGTGTTCTTGCCTGGAGAATCCCAGGGACGGGAGGGCCTGGTGGGCTGCCGTCTATGGGGTCGCACAGAGTCGGACACGACTTACGTGACTTAGCAGCAGCAGTGTATATATGTCAGTGCTCCTCTCAGTCCGTCCCACCCTCTCCCTCCCCCACTGTGTCCCTAAGTCTCTTTTCTATATCTGAGTTTCTATTCCTGCCCTGCAGACAGGTTCATCTGTACCATTTTTCTAATATATCTATATATCTATATATATATGTGTTCGTGTGTATGAATACACAATATTTGTTTTTCTCTTCCTTACTTCACTCTGTATAACAGGGTTCACTAGAACTGACTCAGATTCATTCCTATTATATACTTTTAATATCATTTCTGTGTCTATCTGCCTATCTCAGAATGAAACCTCCTCGAAGACGGCCGTCACATCTCATGCAGGTTACTTCCCTCTCTGAGGAAGTCCTGCCCTAGCTCACAGAGGACAATTGGAATTTGTGGAATGAATGGCTCTTCAAAGGAAAAGCTGGGGTTGTGAGGAAGAAGGTGACATCAGGCGGAAGACAGGAACCAAGAACCGGTATCCTCACTAGGCTTTGCTGCACTGGGACTCAAACATGCTCTATGATGGGGAAAGAGAACTGTGATGCGTTGAAAGATGTAAGACAAAACAAAATAAAAACTGATGGCCCAGTGGGTCACGTAACTTTTCACAGAACCACATCCTTATTATAGGTATAATCTTTTTCTTTTACTTTTAACCTTATTTACTTTTTATTATCACAGCTTGACACAGAAAATACATTTATTCAATTTTTATTCCTGCTGGGAAGACCATTAAGTTTTTAGCTTTCCCTTATAAAGAGATCTAGTTATGACAGTATGAGAAAGGAATGAGGAATCGAGGAAACACGTCCGTGGTCTCTGGATTTCCAAGCATTCCAGATACAGAGCAAGTTACATAGGAATTAAATAGTTTCAATTGCTCGAATCAACTATTATCAGATATGTCGCTAATACAGTTTGGCCTGGAGAGAATCCCTTCTCTTTGCTTTTTCTTTATCCCTTTGATCATGTAAATGTGGCCAGACACATTACAGCCATAATAGAAACCATCTCCCATCTATTTGCTTCTCTTCCTCAGCCGTCAATAACCTCAGATTTCCCCGTCCTGAAGAACCCTTTGCTCACCCCTTCCAGGTCGCTCTTGAAACAGCGCCCTCTAGCGGAGTCTTTGCTCTCTAATCTTCACTCCTTCTCTGACTTAATTCATTCCATCTAGTTTCTGCGATCAATGTCACTGATGACCTTATAGGTGTGACCTTAAAGACATCTTGTTCTAATGTTCACCTAATGCCAGAATCCTTCTAACACTATCCCTGATCAACTTCCAATCACTGAGGACATCAACCTCTCTCAGGTGAAGTCATCTTATCTTTGGATAGCTTTGTTGCAATTTTTTTTGTTATTGTAAAATCTGGCAACCTAACTCCAGTTTCTACTCCTTGGGGCCCTAAATGAAAGATAACATTCCTCAGAGTCTTCGTTCTGGTCCCAAATGGAACTTGGTCCATCATGTAAGTCCCTGTGCCGCACGTTGAGTACAGTCAAGGACCACAGGGCTAAGAATGAGGAGCCTGGACCGGAGATACAAGCACACATCTAGAGGAGACAGGGATGGAGCCTTCCACCCAGGCAGCTGAGAAACTCCCCAGAGACCGTCCCTCCACCTTGACTTAGCTTCCTACTCCCTACCAAAGCTGCAGGTTCCCTCAGATTCCTGAGGCCAAAGGAGCGATGACAAATAAATGAGGAACCGAGTAGGATTGTGCTAACCTGGTTCTCTGATGATTACCATTCTTTGAGTTTCCAGGTTCTCTTCTAGGTGCTTCTATTTAATCCTCACTATGGGGTAATCCTACTTACGTGGTGGTGGTGGTTTTAGTTGCTGGGTCGTGTCCAGCTCTTGTGATTCCGTGGACTGAAGCCCGCCAGGCTACTCTGTCCAGAGGATTTCCCAGGCAAGAATACTGGAGTGGGGTGCCATTTCCTTCTCCAAATCCTACCTATGAGGTATGGCAGGTATCTGTCCTATGACAGATACCTGTTCTACCTATGAGGTAGGTCTATTATCTTTTCAGAAGGGATTAGAAGACACAGAGAGACAGGTTACAGGATTTGGCCAAGGCTGTAGAGCCAGAATTTGAGGCTCTGGCCTCAGAGCCTGTGCGCTGAACCCCTTTGCACACTCGGGCACAGAACACCTAACACCCAGCCTGCATGGCAGCCCAACGCCGGAATAAGGGACACCAGGACTCTACCTGACTGCCGGAGAGTGGCAGGACAAGGAATCCAAGTCAGGGGACACTAGACACTTGGCAGAGCCAGGCTTCTTTGCAGAAAGCAGCAAACACCAAGTCACAGCCCCTGGGCCCTGGCATGAGGCCAAGGCCACTTCCAAAATGAGGAGAACTCTGTCTATACTCTGGACAGTATGTAAGACTGCATCTGTGCTATGGTAATGTGATGCATAGTGTGTGGTGTGTGTGTGTGTGTGTGTGTAAGATCGGAATAAATGTTTGTTGTCCAACTCTTTGCTACTCCATGGACTATAGCCCACCAGGCTCCTCTGTCCATAGGATTTCCCAGACAAGAACACTAGAGTAGGTTGCCATTTCCTTCTCCAGGGGATCTCCCTGACTCAGGGATCGAACCTGCATCTCTTAAATAGGCAGGCAGATTCTCTACCACTGAGCCACCTGAGAAGCCTGGAGTAAAGGTTAGAGCTGCTTTAGACACAACTCAAATGGTAAAACCTAATTAGAGAAACATTGACTTGTGAATTGGCAGCTAAAGTTTCTGTACCTTGAGCCAACAGTCTCTGTCACCACTGACAACAAAGATTGGAGACCCAGGTGAGAAGCAGGCGCTCTTCTTCCCTTGTTACCCTGAACCCCACAGTCTGCTCACTGAAGCTGCCTTAAGACACAATTATTTTCATTCTTCAATTCCTTGGCCCAGGTCTTTGTCAGTTTGGGGAACCAATGAGTTTTCGAAGCCCAAGTAAATTCAACTCTCAGTTCACAGTTCCAAAGTAGTGAGCATGGGCTGGACAAGTGATCCCACAGACGTATACTTCATCCCTGTTGCTCTGCGGGAACAAATTTGGTCTTGAGTCGAGTGTGCCAGGAGAAAGTGAGTCACCGTTTCATTTTCTTCCGTAAGCAGCATGGTTCCTCTCACTTCTACAAGACACCCAGAGTGAGAGGCGGCTGTTGCTGTGCTGAGGGACTTAGCTCTTGAGATGTTGCTGGGCCTTGGTTGAGTGACTTTCAGGGAAGCAGCTCCAAGAAAGAGTTTCAGGGAGAGCTTTGCTTTGCTGTTCAGCAAACAAGACTTTGCTGTTCAGATATGATCGTATCTTGGGAATTCAGAGAGCAGTTCAGTAGAGGGAAGAGCCTGTGTGTGTGTGTGTGTGTGTGTGTGTGTGCGCGAGTGCACGCGCGCGCACGTGCATGCATGTTCAGTCATATCTGAATCTTTGCAACCCCATGGACTGTAGCCCGCCAGGATCCTCTGTCCATGGGATTTTCCAGGCAAGAATACTGGAGTGGGTTGCCATTTCCTTCTCCAGGAGATCTTCCCAACCCAGGGATTAAACCTGCATCTTTTGTCTCTCCTGCATGGGCAGGCAGATTCTTTTACCACTGAGCCACCTGGGAAGCCACAGGAAAAATTAAATCATTTTTTTTTTCCTGTTGCTTCTTTCTCTTTCTGATATCATCTGCAGGGACATGCCACAGTGAAAGGTTACCACTGCCTGAAATGAGAATTCTCCCCTCTACTGAACTGCTCTCTGAATTCCCAAGATACGATCATATCTGAACAGCAAAGTCTTGTTTGCTGAACAGCAAAGCAAAGCTCTCCCTGAAACTCTTTCTTGGAGCTGCTTCCCTGAAAGTCACTCAACCAAAGCCCAGCTACATCTCAAGAGCTAAGTCCCTCAGCACAGCAACAGCCGTCTCTCACTCTGGGTGTCTTGTAGAAGTGAGAGGAACCATGCTGCTTACAGAAGAAAATGAAACGGTGACTCACTCTGGCTTTCTCCTGGCACACTCGACTCAAGACCAAATTTGTTCCCGCAGAGCAACAGGGATGAAGTATTCATCGGCTTGAGTGTGAGCAACCATTTCAACAGAGAGATTTCCAAGCCATTGAATCTAAAGAGTAGCCTGGGGTCCCCAACCAGGAGGCATCAGGTAACATTCGGAGAAAGACAAAATAGCAAGAGAAAGAGCTACACATATGATAAAAAGGACGAAAAGGAGAAAACACCCAAGAAAGTAAGACATAGTGTGGCCAGCAAAAGCAAAAGGCTCAGAGGAGAAGTAAGGGGAGAAGACAGACATTTACATGAATCCACATAAAGAAATACAATAGGTCCCTAACCTATGAACCTTCGAGTTGAGGACTTTCAAGATGCGAATGCATATTCACATGTCTGATCACGTAAGTTAGTTCACATGTCTGGTGTACACTATCCACATGCCGTGAGGCAACTAAGCCTGTGTGCCACCCTCCTGAGGCCTGGGCACACACCTAGAGCCTGTGCCCCACAAGAGAAGGCACCCAAACGAGAAGTCCTTGAACCGCAGAAACTTTGTGTGAAGTAGCCCTTGCTTACTTCAATTAGAGAAAGCTCACATGCAGCAACAAAGACCCAGGGCAGCACCCCGCTCAAAGCGGTTAATTAATTTTTAAAAGTAAATTTTAAAAATGTATATGTTCTTTCCCAGCAGCTCAGCTGGTAAAGAATCCATCTGCAACGCAGGAAACCCTGGTTCGATTCCTGGGTTGGGAAGATCACCTGGAGAAGGGATAGGCTGCCCACTCCAGTATTCTTGGGCTTCTCTGGTGGCTCAGTACATAGGGAATCTGCCTGGAATGCAGGAGACCTGGGCTCAGTCCCTGGGTTGGGAAGATACCCTGGAGGAGGGCATAGCAACCCCCTCTAATATTCTTGCTTGGAGAATCCCCATGGACAGAGGGGTCCATGCAGACTGCACTCCATGGGGTCGCAACAAGTCGGATATGACTGAGTGACTGAGCACACATGTTCTTTCCACTGAAAAAAAGAAAAGAAATAAGGGGAGAAGAAAAATGACAGGTAAGGCCTGGAAAGAAAGAAGCAGACGTAGTAAGAGTCAGCCAGAAATAGACACACAGAGGTAAACACAAAAACCACACACACACACACACACAATAGTTTAAACAACCACTGGCAGAGGTCCTGTGTCTTAAAATAACCCAAAACAATCCGTCAAAACCCTTGCTGGCAAGTATATCATTGAGACGAACATCTTTTAAGGAAGACAGCAGATGAAAATCCACAGATTCACAGTATAATTTCATCCTGCTTGTGTAAGGAAGCCGTTCCCAGTGGAAAAGCCTGAACAGAGTGCCCTGGGGCTCACACAGCCAACAGAATCTTGCACAAGTATTCCTGCCCTTGAGAAGAACAGGTGATCAGCCTCAGTTAACAGCGGATCATTCTGCTTCAAGGTAACATCATATGTTTTTTCCCACCCACCCTCTTCCCTTAGTATCCAGTGAGCATGTATACAGCATCCTCTACAATGTTCCAATGAGCACCAGCCAGGGTAGAGATGTGGGTGGGAATGTGGAACACAGGCAAGGCTTGAGGGGTATTTTCCCTCAATGATTATCAGGGTTTTTTCCTCATATCTTTTGAAACATTTTATTTTCTGCATCTAAGCTCTATACTGCTGATAAATACAGAGGGCTCTTACTGTAACCTGGTTCATGTGTGCTAAGGCGGTTTCAGTTGTATCCAACTCTTTGCAACACCATGGACTGTAGCCCACCAGGCTCCTCTGTCTACAGGATTCTCCAGGCCAGAATACTGCAGTGGGCTGCCATTTCTTCCTCCAGGGGATCTTCACAACTCAGGGACAGAACCCATGTCTCTTATGTCTCCTGTTTCGGCAGACAGGTTCTTTACCACTAGTACCACCCGGGAAGCCCTATTACCTGGTTACTAACCTCAGTTTTTTCCTGGCTTCACCATACCTAAAGCTCTAACTGGTTTCTATTAATAATATTGGGTTGGCCAAGAAGTTCATTCAGGTAAAGTGAAGTGAAAGTCACTCAGTTGTGTCCGACTCTTTGTGACCCCATAAAATATACAGTCCATGGAATTCTCTAGACAAGAATACTGGAATGGACAGCCTTTCCCTTCTCCAGGGGATCTTCCCACCCCAAGGATTGAACCCAGATTTCCTGGCATTCCAGGCAGATTCTTTACCAGCTGAGCCACGAGGGAAGATGAAGAATACTGAAGTGGGTAGTCTATCCCTTCTCCAGCAGATCTTCCTGACCCAGGAATCAAACTGGGGTCTCCTGCATTGCAGGTGGATTCTTTACCAACTGAGCTACCAGGGAAGCCCTGATATCATTTAGGTAAGATCATATGGAAAATCTGAAGAAACTTTTTGTTCAGCTTGATAATTATACCCATCCTCTGGAAAATACGCAACAGTCATGGTGGGGGGTGGGGGCTTCCCAGGTGGCTCAATGGTGAAGAATTCACCTGCCAATGCAGGAGAGTCAGGTTCTATCTCTGGGTCGGGAAGATCCCCTGGAGAAGGAAATGTCAACCCACTCCAGTATTCTTGCCTGGGAAATCCCATGGACAGAGGAGCCTGGCGGGCTACAGTCCATGGGGTTGCAAAAAGTCAGACACGACTGAGCACACACACACCAGTCATCAGAATGTATTCATATACATTGAGTAAAGGATGCTCACAGAAACATTTTGAGGAAGATAGGGTCAAATGTGATTTTCTCTATTCTATGAAAGGAAGCTCAGAAGAAACTCATGGAAGAGACTTGTTCAAGGTCTCAGAACCCAGCCAAGGCAGAGACAAGACACGAATTTAGGTCCCCCACCCAGTACCCATCTCTTCCCACTATATCTCCTTGGCTGTATCCTTGGGGTGGCAGAGCTTTTGTTCTCACACATTTTCCCTTCTTTTGCTTCAGATCTTTGTTATTGTTGTTGTTAAATGTATTTTTATTGAAATATAATTGCTATACACAATCTTTGTTGTTTTTAATTAAAATATTACAATACTCGAATCCCTACCTAGATCCCATCATCCTTTCTCCCTCTCCAGAGATAACCACTCTCCTTAACTCAGAATTTGTCATTCCCACATATATTTGATAGTTTCCATTACTAGAATTACTAGACCATATACACACACACACACAAATAAATTCCCTAGTGGTTCAGATGGTAAAGAATCTACCTGCAATGCAGAAGACCTGGGTTCAGTCCCTAGGTTGGGAAGATCTTTTGGATAAAGGAATGGCAAATCCACTCCAGTATTCTTACCTGGACAGAGGAGGCTGGAGGGCTATAGTCCATAGGTTCACAAAGACTTAGACATGAAGATCAACTAATATATTCTGTTGTGTTGATTTCAAACTCATTTCTATTATTCCACAACTCACTTTTTTATATTTTAATTAAAAATTTTTTTAATTATGAAAATATGATAACACATTTATAGGAGACTTGGAAAATACAGAACAAAATTACATATAGTTCCACTATATATTACAATTGTTTGTTTTAAAGTAGATAAAGATTTTTAGTTGGAGTTTCAAAATCAAACTCTCAGAAATTAATAGAATGAATGTAGAGAGAAGAGGAAGAATATAGTAGAACTGAAAAGCATTATGAACCAATTTGATATAATTAAGATTTATACAACTTTCACACAATAGTAGGATACAAATTCTACTCAAGTTCTCATAGACTATAAACTGGGAGACACTGGGACATATCCAGAAACATAAGATCAGCTGCAGAAACTTCATGGTCTAAAGGTATTGAAATCCACAACTTGCTTTTTTCTTTCCATAATCATTTTTTAGCTTTGTCCATATATTAGCCCTACTTCATTCATTTAAGCTGCTATTAGTATCCCAAAACTCATCCCTTTTCAACAGCCAAAAGCCATGCTGAAAGTCCAATGTTTCCCTTCTTCCCACCCTCAGAACTGGGCATCAGAATATGGAGCCAGATGGGCTCAGTGACTTCTCCTGGGCTTCCACTGGGCTCATCCCCTGCTACGTTACAGCCTTTACTAATTTCCACTGGGGCTTATCCCAAGTGATTGGATTAATGAGACTGTTGATATCATCATTTCACTGCCATCTTCGTAATTAGTTCTCAGTGGAAATTGTTATAGTCATGATCCTTCTCAGTAGGAAGAAGTCAAGACCAAATTCTGGGAATAGAGCTTTTCGAAACTACGTGAAGCAGGAAATTTGAAATGGAACCTGACTCATTCCTAGTTGAGAAGACCGCTGAAACTAGTAAATAAAACTAAAGTAAAAGTTGTGGTTTGGGAATGTTGGGAAAGCATATATATGTAGAGATGCCATTTTCTAAAAAATGTTCTGATGAAATAATTAAACCAAATAGTCATTATCTGAACACTCATTTGGGGGGAAAACCCTAGAACTTCCATGGCATAGCAATGGGATAAAATGGCTCTTTTCTTGAAATAGATGCTTATGGTCCGTGCTTCCCTTTACTGCTGCACTCAGCATTACTGATAGCTATTTACAAGCCCATCCCGCCATTGCAAATTTCACGATAGTGGGACCCGTTGCTCCCCGGAGCCTGGCATCTGGAGTTCCAGTTGTCAAATGAATTGGTTAGTAAACACAGAAAAGTAGCACCAGTGAAGTCCTATTGGCATATAAAAATCTCCTAGAGGATGTCCATGGGAAAAAGAATCACACCAAGCCACCAAAATGGCTACAGAGCAAGCTCAAATATTGCAGCTACAAGAGGAAGGGGCAGAAGCGCCTCTATGGAGTGATGAAGCCAAGTTCACTCACTCAGCAAACACCAGCCGAGTGCAGGGCCTGAGGAGAACAGAAATGGTCTAAAGGGAAGGAAGGAAATAGTTACTGAACATCCACTTTTTAGGCTTATTTGTTAGATACAATATTTATCGCACAGAAAAGCAAGTACCATCCCTATCTACTTACAAAGATACAAAGTCTCAGAGAGGCTGCCTTACATAACCAGTATCATTTAGCTCATCAGTAGCAAACCCAGGGGACTTCCCTGGTGGTCCTGCTGGTTACCAATATGCTTTCCAGTGCAGGGGACACAGGTTCAATCCCTGGTTGGGGAACTAGGATTCCACATGCCACAGGGCAACTGAGCCTATGTGCTGCAAGGAAGACCCAGTGCATCCAAACTGAAAATAAAAAGGTAGCAAACCCAGGATGCAAGCTTACTTCCATCTGATCTGAAAGCCAATGGACTTTCCATAGAAACATGGCATCTCCCCAAGGCAAGGAATGGTTCCTGACTTTGAGGATCTTATGCTCCAATAAGGAGATTATTTTGGCTTAAAAACAAAAGACTAATTAGAAAATAAACACAGAGATTGAGATTTCAGCATTCCTTACATTCAGTTATAGTAATACAATCAGTTAATGTTAGCCTATTACATTTTGCCTCAATTTTTTTCATATCTTCTAGAAAAACACCATGTCAGTGTTCTCATTTCTTCTGTTTCCTCTACCTAGGATACTTTCTTTACTAACCACACTTGATCATGTGGCTTGAAGGTTTGTCATGGACAGGTTCACTTTTGGACCACCCAGAATCTGAAACCGTGTCCAACATTTGGGGAATTCCCAACCTGATTAATTTCAGTGAGAGGCAGAGCCCACCTCCCACTACAGAGGCCAAAAATGTCAATTGCTCACCTTCTGCCTCCCTTGCAGCTAGAACACAGCCCAAGCTCTGCCAATCAGGGACACTCACCCCAGACTTGGAAATACAAGCAAGGGAGCAAAGAAGCAAGGGTCACAGATCATTCTGTCTGGAAGTTTAATAAGATTGAGGCACTAGGGTGAAACTGAGCAGAACTCTGTGAGGCTCCTGGGCATGGAAGCCTTTCTGTGTCCCCCATTTCTTATTTTTAGGGAACAGACCCCAGCCTCCATGACCTTCCCTGAGTTCCAAAGGGCAGATTCCAACAGCTACTAATCATGGAAGAGAAGGAAGGCAGAGACAAGGGAGAAGCGGCCAAAAAACAATAGTGCAGCCTTGGTCAGGGTCCTGGTTCTACCTGCCTACCAAAACCCCCAACAAACGGAAGATGCTAACACCCATCATGCCAGAGAAGCCCACCTGAGGCCAGATTAAAGGAACCAGAGAAGCTCATCATGAGATGAACTGAGACCAGGTTAAAGGATGCAGGCCCCTCACACAGTCTAATCTTATCAGCATCCCACAATTGAACCATTGCCATACAACTCCTGCTGTGTCCCCCTTTGCCTGAAGTTTCTACTTCACTGGAAACTCACTCTCTGAGATTCAATTCAGCACCAGTGCACAGAGGCCAAGTTTTAAGCATCAATAGTAGCTTAAACAATAAAGGCTTTAATTGTATCATATTAAAAAAAAAATCATGGGATCCAGTCCCATCATTTCATGGCAAATAGATGGGGAAAATGGAAACAGCAACAGACTTTATTTGGAGGAGGGGCTCCAAAATCACTGCTGACAGTGAATGCAGCCATGAAATTAAAAGACGCTTGCTCCTTGGAAGAAAAGTTATGACAAACCTAGACAGTATTAAAAAGCAGAGACATCACTTTGCTGACAAAGCTCTGTATAGTCAAAGCTATGGTTTTTCCAGTAGTCATGTACAGATGTGAGAGGTTTACCATGAAGAAGATAGAACACCAAAGAACTGATGCTTTCAAACTGTGGTGTTGGAGGAGACTTTTTTTTTTTTTGGTTGTGCTGGGTCTTTGTCTCTGTGTGTGGGCTTTCTCTAGTTGCGACGAGCAGGGGCTACTCTCTAATTGTGGTGCACGGGCTTCTCATTGTGGTGGCTTCTCTGGTTGTGGAGCACAGGGTCCAGTGTGTGCCCGTTTCAGTAGCTGCAGCACTCAGGCTTAGTTGCCCCTCAGCATGTGGGATCTTCCCAGATCAGGGATCGAGCCCAGGTCCCCTGAATTGGCAGGTGGATTCTTAACCACTAGACCACCAGGGAAGTCCTAGAGTCTTTAGAGTCTCTTGGACAGCAAGGAGATCAAACCAGTCAATCCTAAAGGAAATCAACCCTGAATATTCATTGGAAGGACTGATGCTGAAGCTGAAACTCCAATACTCTGGCCACTTGATGTGAAGAGCCAACTCATTGGAAAAGCCCCTGATGCTGGACAAGACTGAAGGCAGGAGGGGAAGGTGGACACAGAGGACGAGATGCTGGATGGCATCATGGACTCAATGGACATGAGTTTGAGCAAACTCCAGGAGACAGGGAAGCCTGGCATGCTGCAGTCCATGGGTTCACAAAGACTCTGACACAACTGAGCAACTGAACAACATTAAAAAAAGAACTCTGGAAATCATAATTTCAGGGTTGGTATAGAAGTCCAACGAGGCTTGAAAGCCCAGGCCCCTTCTTCATGTTCTGCCCTACCATCCTTATTCACCACCTCAATGTTACAAGGTAGCTATTGCAGCTCTAAGCATCTTGTCTGCATTAAGGTAAGGAGAGGGAAGAGATAGTATCCATCATTCATTCTTTTTATTACAAAAGCGAAACATTGCTCTGGTAAAGCAAGACTCACCCTCAAGCACTGAATCCATCATGACTCATTACTTGCAGTTGGACAATCCCTCCCACTCTCACCCCTCCAACAAAATTCGAGTTCCTTTAGCTAGAAAGAAAAAGCCAAAGGAAAGTGGGTTGGATGTTTATCAAGGAACCAGCTGTGTGTGCCAGGGTCACTCCACGAGGCCAGCCAATGTCTCCGTATCTGACCAGTCACAGTTGAGTTCAAAGTCCAGGATCTCAGACCCAAACATGCCTTCTCAAGGTCTGGTGACCTGAAAGCTTTGAAACCACACTGTTTAATTCACTCAGTAGAATTCACCCAGTAAGCAGTGACCGGGAAGGCAGAGAATAAGTGAATCAGCATCATCCAGAAAAGAGGAGAACGGGACACAAAGCAGGCACCAATCCCAACAGCAGCCGTTTTCCACTGAATGGGGTAGATATTCGGGTTGGCCAAAGAGTGAGTTCCTTGGTGGGTTAATCCAGAGGCCCCAGACTCTGCTTTTAGAATGCTCCTCTTTGTCCGCGGGCCTCTGTGATCACTTCTCCTGGTGTCTGAGAGAAACTTCCATGCCAGCTGTCTTCACAGCCTCCTCTATGGGGGAAACTGCAGAAGACAGCCTTCTGGGGCAGGGGGCGGTACATGGCTTTCACAGTCTTTTCAAAATTGATGCAAGTAGTTTTTACTATTATGAGTAAGAGTACTGTGTACATTCTGTGCAAGTCTTTCTATGGATATCAGAGACCATTTTTCACTTAAGAGACTAGAAAAGATCAAAAACTTTGATAAAAGGCTGCATTGGCAAGCCAGCGCAGGCAGGCACTTTCATATATATGCTGACAGGAGCATAAACTGCAGCTCCTTCCATGGAGGGCAATTTGACTAAATATATTACTCATATGTACATATGAGTAATTGTGTGATATATATAGCTAGCTATCTATATACATTTGGCTATATACATACACATTACTCACGCGATATCTTTTGACTAATTTCACTTCTAGGAATTGATCATACCAATGAATTCACACAAATAAAATGATATTTCTCTAAGATTATTCACTGCAGCTGTGTTTCTAAAGCACAGGATTAAAAACCACCTCAATGACAATCAATAAACGACAGTTAAAGAAAGCACGGTCCACCCATATGACGACATCCTATACAACTGTTACAAAAAAGAAGGAAAGAATGAAAAAGCTCTTACTTTAGGTCTCTTAGAAACAAGGTTGAATTTTAAAAACAGGTGCAGAACAGTGTGTACAGGACACTAAATTTCTTCTGTGTCAGAATGAAAGGAAAGTGACAGATCTCTGGGAGGACACACAAGAAACAGATAACAAAAGTTGCCTCCTGGGAAGGGTTTGGGTGGTTCTGAGCACGGGTGGGAGTAAGATTTTTTACTGTGTTTCCATTCTTCTGTATTTGAGACATATGAACGTGTTAGCTGTTTAAATTTTTTAGATTGAAGTCTAGCTGATTTACAATGCGGTGTTAGCTTCAGGTATACAGCAAAGTGATTCAAAAGAATATTTATATATTCTGTTTCAGATTCTTTCCCCATATAGGTTATTACAAGAAACTGAATATAGTTCCCTGTGCTATACAATAAATCCCCTGGAGAAGGAAATGGCAACCCACTCCAGTATTCTTGCCTAGGAAATCCCATGGACAGAGGATCCTGGAGGGCTATAGTCCATGCGGTCGCAAAACAGTCAGACACAGCTAGTGACTAAACAACAGTCCAGTAAATCTTAGTAGTTTATTTTCTATATAATAGATTGTATCTGTTAATCCCAAACCCCTAATTTCTCTCTGCTATTCCCCCTTTGGTAAACATAAATTTGTTCTCTATGTATGTGAGTCTATTTCTGTTCTGTAAATAACCCATTTGTATAATTTTTTAAGATTCCACATATAGTTGATATCATATGATACTTGTCTTTCTCCGACTTACTTCACTTAGTATGATAATCTCTAGGTACATCCATGTTGCTGCTGATGGCATTATTTCATTCTTTTTTACGTTAATATTCCATTGTATATTCCACATCTTTATCCATTCATCTGTTAATGGACAGTTAGGTTGTTTCCATGTCTTGGCTATTGTAAATAGTGGTGTTAGGAACGTTGGGCTGCAAGCATGTTTTCCAATTAGTTTTTGTCTTTTCTGGATATACACCCAGGAGTAAAACTTCAGTTTAGTTCAGTTACTCAGTCATGTCTGACTCTTTGCAACCTCATGGACTGCAGCACACCAGGCTTCCCTGTCCATCATCAACCCCTGGAGCTTGCTCAGACTCAACGTCCATCGAGTCAGTGATGCCATCTAACCATTTCATCCTCTGTCGTCCCCTTCTCCTCCTGCCATCAATCTTTCCCAGCATCAGGGTCTTTTCCAATGAGTCAGTTCCTCATATCAGGTGGCCAAAGTATGGGAGTTTCAGCTTCAGCATCAATCCTTCCAATGAATATTCAGGACTGATTTCCTTTAGGATGGACTGGTTGGATCTCCTTACAGTCCAAGGGACTCTCAAGAGTCTTCTCCAACACCACAGCTCAAAAACATCAATTCTTAGGTGCTCAGTCTTCTTTATAGTCCAACTCTCATATCTATACATGACTACTGGAAAAACCATAGCTTTGACTAGATGGACCTTTGCTGGCAAAGTAATGTCTCTGCTTTTTAATATGCTATCTAGGTTGGTCATAGCTTTTCTTCCAAGGAGCAAGCATCTTTTAATTTCATGTCTGCAGTCACCATCTGCAGTGATTTTGGAACCCCAAAATAAAGTCTGTCACTGTTTCCATTGTTTCCCCGTCTATTTGACATGAAGTGATGGGACCAGATGCCATGATCTTCATTTTTTGAATGTTGAATTTTAAGCCAGCTTTTTCATTCTCCTCTTTTACTTTCATCAAGAGGGTCTTTAGTTCCTCTTCACTTTCTGCCATAAGGGTGGTGTCATCTGCATATCTGAGGTTATTGATATTTCTCCCGGCAATCTTGATTCCAGCTTGTGCTTCATCCAGCCCGACATTTCACATGATGTACTCTGTATATATACATCAGAGTATGTTGGAGCCAGGTGACAATATACAGCCTTGACGTGCTCCTTTCCCAATTTGGAACCAATCTGTTGTTCCATGTCTGGTTCTAACTGTTGCTCTTGACCTGAATGCAAATTTCTCAGGAGGCAGGTAAGGTGGTCTGGTATTCCCATCTCTTGAAGAACTTTCCAGTTTGTTATGACCCACACAGTCAAAGATAAAATTGAAAAAGCTAATATTGAAAATTTTAAATTAAACATTTGATAGGCCAATGTTTATAGCAGCATTATTTACAACTGCTAAAAGATGGAAATTACCCAAACGTCCGAATGAATGATCTAACAAAACGTGGTCTGTCCACACAATGGGGTATTATATAGCCTTAAAAAGGAAAGAAATTCTCCACATGCTACAACATGGATGAACCTTGAGACATTATGATGAGTATAATAAGCTGGTCAGGAAAGGGTAAGTCCTGCATGATTCCACTTACATGAGGGACCTAGCGTAGTCATATTCATAGGCAGAAAGTAGAGTTGGGGTTACCAGAGACTGGAAGGAAGGGGCAAAAGGGGTTGTTTTTACAAGCATGTAATTTCAGCTGGGGCAGATGAACATTTCCAGAGATGGATGGTGGCGATGGTCACACAGCAGTGTGAATGCACTTAGTGCCGTTGAACGGCACACTTTAAAACAGGTGAAACCACATATTTAACTGAATCACTTTTCTTTACACTTGAAACTTAAATAGTATTGTAAATCAACTATAATCCAATAAAATGTTTTAAAATAAATAAATTTCTAAAAGGTTAAAGTAGCTGTATTTATGTTATGAATATTTTACCACAACAAAAAATTTTTAAACTTGGTAGCCCATATGAAAAGCCATTGAAGAATTATATACTTTAAAAGGATAAATTATATCTCAATAAAAACATTTTTTTAAAGCCTGGAGGCTTCCAATTTATTTGCTTCTGATCATGTAAGTGTAAGTTCACAATCAAAGATCTTGTTTAAACAGAAACTATAGCCTGAAAAATCATACCTTTTACATAAAACCTCCTATGTTCTTCCCATTGCCCTAGTCCAGGGCTTCTCAAACTGTGGTCCCCGGTCCACCAGCAGCAGCAGCATCTGGGAACTTGTTAGAAATGTCCATTATCAGGCCCCACTCCAGACCAACTGAATCTAAAACTCTGGGAGCAGGGCCCAGCAATTTAGGTTTTAACCAACCCTGCAGGTGATGCTGACGCTTGAGAAGCATGTCCCTAGCATGACCTATGACTGATGATGCCTGGGATACAGAGCCTTGTATTAATGAAGACATGTGCTGGACTGCTCTTAATTGAAGCCAAGAACTAACAAGGGCTTAAGCAGATAGTTTATATCTCTCCCACATAAGACAGCAAGGAGATCAAACCATTCAGTCCTAAAAGAAATCAACGCTGACTATTCACTGAAAGGACTGAAGCTAAAGCTCCAATACTTTGGCCACCTAATGCAAACAGCCCACTCACTAGAAAAAAACCCTGATGCTGAGAAAGATTGGGGGCAGGAGGAGAAGGTGGCGACAGAGGATGAGATGGTTGGAGGGCATCACTGACTCCATGGACATGAGTTTGAGCAGACTCTGGGAGATAGTGAAGGACAGGGAAGCCTGGCATGCTGCAGTCCATGGGGTTGCAGAGTCAGATACGACTTAGCCACTAAACAACAGCAACAGGTTAAGACAAGTTCAGAGGTGTGGTGTGGTAGTTCTGCTGTGCTCACTGGAGATCTGAGCCCTGCCATTCTGCTATAACACACTTGGCTTTTATTTTTCTATTTTTTAATTGAGATATATTGATGTACACTGTAATTTACAGGTGAGCAACATAGCAATTCACAATTTTTAAAGGTTATACTCCTTTTATAGTAATAAAATACTGGCTATGTTCTCTGTGCTACTTAAAGACGCTTCCAAAGAGCAAGCATCTTTTAATTTCATGGCTGCAATCACCATCGGCAGTGATTTTGGAGCCCCCAAAAATAAAGTCTGACACTGTTTCCACTGTTTCCCCATCTATTTCCCAGGAAGTGATGGGACCAGATGCCATGATCTTCATTTTCTGAATGGATGTTAGTTTTCTGTGGAAAATTCTGAAAGAGATGGGAATACCAGACCACCTGACCTGCCTCTTGAGAAACCTATATGCAGGTCAGGAAGCAACAGTTAGAACTGGACATGGAACAACAGACTGGTTCTAAATAGGAAAAGGAGTACATCAAGGCTGTATATTGTCACTCTGCTTATTTAACTTATATGCAGAGTACATCATGAGAAACGCTGGGATGGAAGAAGCACAAGCTGGAATCAAGATTGCCAGGAGAAATATCAATAACCTCAGATATGCAGATGACACCAGCCTTATGGCAGAAAGTGAAGAGTAACTAAAAAGCCTCTTGATGAAAGTGAAAGAGGAGAGTGAAAAAGTTGGCTTAAAGCTCAACATTCAGAACTGCCATACGACCCAGCAATCCCACTGCTGGGTATACACACTGAGGAAACCAAAATTGAAAGAGACACATGTACCCCAGTGTTCATCGCAGCACTGTTTACAATAGCCAGGACATGGAAGCAACCTAGATGTCCATCAGCAGACAAATGGGTAAGAAAGCTGTGGTACATATACACATGGAATATTACTCAGCCTTTAAAAAGAATGCATTTGAATCCGTTCTAGTGAGGTGAATGAAACTGGAGCCTATTATACAGAGAAGTCAGTCAGAAGGAAAAACACCAATACAGTATACTAATGCATATATATGAATTTATAAAGATGGTAACGATGACCCTATATGCGAGATAGCAAGAGAGACACAGATGTAAACAACAGTCTTTTGGACTCTGTGGGAGAAGGCAAGGGTGGGATGATTTGTGAGAATAGCATTGAAACATGGATATTATCATATGTGAAACTGATCACCAGTCCAGGTTCAATACATGAGACAGGGTGTTCAGGGCTGGTGCACTGGGATGACCCTGAGGGATGGGAGGGGGGTTCAGGATGGGGAACATATGTACACCCATGGCTGACTCATGTCAATGTATGGCAAAAACCACTACAATATTGTAAAGTAATTAGCGTCCAAAAAATAAATTAATTAATTTTTAAAAATAAATAAATAAAATAGCCTCTCCAGAAATTCTCATGTCTCACTGACAAAACCAAAATCCCAGGTTCGTAGCTACCAAAGGGGCTGAGAAATGTAGTCCTCTGTTCTAGAAAGCATTGTACTCTGCAATGTGATACTAAGGAGGAAGGTAAAAAGGATTTGGGGATAAATAACCTTTAATCTCACCAATAGTGGGTAAGGCTGCTGCTGACACTGGCTTCTGCTTAGCCTACCAATTGGCTTTCCCAACCCCTCCAGACTCCAAATCATAGAAATTTCGGTTAATGTAGGCATCAGGCCACAGGAAAAGAAAATCTCTCTTTAAAAAGTTCTGTTTTCTTTTCTCTGTCTCTCCTCTGAATTATTCCTTCTTTTGTAGGACTATGCTGAAATCTAGATGCAGATGAATAACACAATATATTATCCATGGACTTCCCTGGTGGTCCAGTGCTTGGGAATCTGCTTGCCAATGCAGGGGACACAGGTTCGATCCCTAGTCTGGGAAGGTTCCACATGAAAAGTGAAAGTGAAAGTTGCTCAGTCATATCCAACTCTTTGCAACCCCATGGACTATATAGTCCATGGAATTCTCCAGGCCAGAATACTGGAGTGGGTAGCTTTTCCCTTCTCCAGGGGATCTTCCCAACCCAGGAATCAAACCCAGGTCTCCTGCATTGTGGGCAGATTTGTTACCAGCTAACCCACCAGGGAAGCCAAGATTCCATATGCCTCAAGGCAACTAAAGTAATTCTCAAATTCTGCAAGCCAGGCTTCAACAGTACATGAACTGAGAACTTCCAGATGTTCAAGCTGGATTTAGAAAAGGCAGAGGAGCCAGAGATCAAATTGCCAACATCCATTGGATCACTGAAAAAGCAAGAGAGTTCCAGAAAAACATCTACTTCTGCTTTATTGACTACGTCAAAGCCTTTGACTGTGTGGATCACAACAGACTGTGAAAAATTCTTAAAGAGATGGAAATACCTGACCAGCTTACCTGCCTCTTGAGAAATCTGTATGCAGGAAAAGAAGCAACAATTAGAACTGGACATGGAACAACAGACGGGTTCCAATTCTGGAAAGGAGTACATCAAGGCTGTATATTGTCACCCTGATTATTTAACCTATATGTAGAGTACATCATGTGAAATGCCAGGCTGGATGAAGCACAAGCTGGAATCAAGATTGCCGGGAGAAATATCAATAACCTCAGATACACAGATGACCCTACACTTATGGCAGAAAGTGAAGAACTAAAGAGCCTCTTGATGAAAGTGAAAGAAGAGAATGCAAAAGCTGGCTTAAAACTCAACATTCAAAAAATGAAGATCATGGCATCTGGTCCCATCACTTTATGGCAAATAGATGGAGAAACAATGGAAACAGTGACAGACTTTATTTTGGGGGCTCCAAAATCACTGCAGATGGTGACTGCAGACATGAAATTAAAAGACGCTTGCTCCTTGGGAAAAAAAGCTATGACCAACCTAGATAGCATATTAAAAAGCAGAGACATTATTTTGCCAGCAAAGGTCCATCTAGTCAAAGCTATGGTTTTTCCAGTAGTCATGTATGGATGTGAGAGTTGGACTATAAAGAAGACCGAGCACCAAAGAATTGATATTTTTGAACTGTGGTGTTGGAGAAGACTCTTGAGAGTCCCTTGGACTCTAAGGAGATCCAACTAGTCCATCCTAAAGGAAATCAGTCCTGAATATTCATTGGAAGGACTGATGCTGAAGTTCTAATACTTTGGCCACCTGATGTGAAGAACTGACTCATTGGAAAAGACCCTGATGCTGGGAAAGATTGATGGCAGGAGGAGAAGGGGATGACAGAGGATGAGATGGCTGGAGGGCATCACTGACTCAGTGAGTTTGAGCAAGCTCCAGGGGTTGATGATGGACAAGGAAGCCTGGTGTGCTGCAGTCCATGGGGTTGCAAAGAGTCGGACACAACTGAGTGACTGAACAGAACTGACTAAGCCCGTGTACCACAACTACCGAAGCCCACGTGCCTACAGCCCATGCTCTGCAACAAGAGAAGCCACTGGAACAAAAAGCCTGTGCACTGCAGCTAGAGAGCAGCCCTCACTCACTGCCACTAGAGAAAACCCACACGCAGCAACAAAGACCCAGCACATCCAAAAATAAATAAATAAAAATTTATATATATATATATATATATATATATATATATAGTATCCTGAATTTCCCCTGCTATTTGCCCCAGTCCTAGAGCCCCAGGTCTCAGAGAAGGAGCCACCCACACTTCACGGAAGCAGCAATACCTCTTGGCCTGCCTCATGACCCTGTGGGTCCCATGTTGTTTCAAGCGCCTGGGCCAGGTTGGGATGCTCTATGGGGGCCATGGCAAGCCAAGACAGAGAATCTGAGCAGAAGCCCCAAAGTTGTGGAGCAAAGCCATATCCCCTCTTTAGCACATAACCATTTTCCTTTTGAGGAAGAGAAGACCTAATGGTGGGCCCCAGGAGGCCATGTCAATGAAGTATCTATGAACTAGATTCTCTGACCACTGAGCAGCCATCATGTCCAGAGAACCCAGAACCAACAAAAGAAAGTCCTGCATAGTATATGCAGGACTGAACTGAGCAACTGGGAGCTAGGGTTCTTGATGTTTAAGAGGGAAATTACAGGTAAGAAAGGAAGACTGGGATGAGCCACGTGATACTGGATAAGAGTTGAAGACATCAGTATGAATTCATGTTAGCCTTATTATTAATAGATACAGATATATAGTATAGTTGGGAAGATATGGAACAATTGTAGATATGTGTACTCACATGGATTAATATTAATATATACACATGTATTCCCTAGCTCTGTTCACAAAAAAAGCCAACACCCAAGCAGCACCAAGAACTCCTAGCCCCCAAATCTTGTTATCTAAATACCATTTCCCAGGACTTCCCTGGCAGTCCAGTGGTTAATACTCCAAGCTTCAAATGCAGGGGCCGTGGGTTCAATCCCTGGTTGGGGAACTAAGATCCTACATGTGGCCAAAAAATATATAAATGAATGAATGAATACCACTTCCCTGCCTAGGGCTGAGGAGTGGAAAACATAAGATGAGTCTGGAGTGTCTTGTCATGCCAGAAAGTAAGAAATTGTTTTAAAAAAAATAAGAGAAGTCACGTCAATGGTCAAAACTGGAACAATTTGGGTATTGAGATAAATATAGCACTGGATTATAATCCAAAGTGAATCATTTCATAAATAAGTAAGTGGGGAAGAAGAAGCAAATTGTCCTTACAAAAGCATTACAAATAATTTATGCAGATGATGCCCCCTGCAGGAGATGGAGCTGAATCCACGACTCTCAGCCTTCACCCCCATATCCTCCACCCCAAGTGTGGACCAGATTTATAACTGTTTCCAAACATCACCATGTTGAAAGAGGGAAAAGGTAACTTGAGACTGAAGAAACCCAGCAAGCTCGACCTTGATCAAGGTTAACCACCAGTGATAGGTCATGTTGATATCATGTATCCTGTTATATGATGTGACAGGAAGCATGCTTCTCCTCTTAGGTACTCTTCTCTAACCCAGCCTAACCATAAGAAAAACATCAGACAAAAACCTAATTAAGAAGCATTCTGCAAACTACCTGATCAATACTCAGAACTGTCAAAATGATGGGGAAAAAGAGACTGTTACAGACCTGCTATAGAATAAATGTTTATGCCTCCTCCTAAAATTCTCATGCTGAAATCCTAACACCAAGGTGATAATACTATAAAGTAGGGCCTTTGGGTGGAGATTAGGTCATGAAGGCGGATCCCCCATGAATGAGATTGAGTGAGTGAGTGAGTGAAGTCACTCAGTCGTGTCCAACTCTTTGTGACCCCGTGGGCTGTAGCCTACCAGACTTCTCTGTCCGTGGGATTCTCCAGGCAAGAATACTGGAGTGGGTTACCATTTCCTTCTCCAGGGAATCTTCCCGACCCAGGGATTGAACCCGGGTCTCCAGCATTAGAGGCAGACCCTCTGAGCCACAAGGGAAGCCCATGAATAAGATTAGTCCTTCATAAAAGAGATCCCACAGGGCTCCTCTGCCCCTTCCGCCACCTGAGGACACAGCAAAAAGATAGCCATCTATGACCAGGAAACACACCAAATCCACTAATGCCTTGATTTTTGGACTACCCAACCTCCAGACTACGAGAGGCAAAACTAATACAGTTATGTAAAGTTTAAAAATAAAATAAAATTAAAAAAAAAAATTCTGTGTTTATAAGCTGTCCAGTCTATGGTATTTTGTTACAGCAGCCTGATCAGAAGTCAAGATCGAAAGAAACTATGGAGACGTAACAAATAAATGCAAGGCGGGAGCCAGGATTGGATCCTGGAAGAGAAAAGGTGCACTAGTTTAAAAACTAATGAGATCTGAATAATGTCTAGTATAAATAAACTAATTACCAGTTTATTAATAATTAATGTGGCAATGCCGCTTTTGTACATTTGACAAATGTGCCACTGATACAAAGATGTTAACAATAAAGGAAATGGAGTGAGGGGGCAACCAGCACTCTGTACCAGCCTGGTGATGTTTCTGTTCATCCAACATTGTTAGTTAATTTCAGAAACAGTTTGTCAAAACAACCTGACTCACCTAAATCTGCCAAGGGAACTCCTTCTCCCAGGTATTCCCATAAGTATGTCCTTCAGATCTCTGCCCAAACACCACCTTATCAAGGAATCTTTCTTTGACCACTCTATTAAAAATAGCAAACTCTACCTCTAGGGTAGGGTAACCCTACCTGGTTACTCTAACCTGCTTTTTCTCCCTGGCACTTATCACCACCTAACACTCTACATGCAGTTTATCGGTTTATTTTCTTCCTTCCCACCTCCTCCAACCAGAACTTTTCAGAGGGCAGGAAATTTTGTTCACTGCTGAATCCTAAGCACCTGAATGAGTACCTAATATACAGTTAGCACTCAATAAACATTTTTTGGATGAGTGAATGATTGAATGAACCTTCTTTTAAGCTATTTAATTGGGTTTTCTATGACATGCAGACAAAAGCATTCTAAATAATATGCATAAACAGTGTTTTAAGTCAATGGAGAGCCAGAGCCACCTGATACAGGCAGGGTCACCATGACTTCAGATTCTCAAGAATGATGATTTGGGTCACCCTATGGAAATACATCACTTGACCGACAAAGGTCCGTCTAGTCAAAGCTATGGTTTTTCCAATAGCCATTTGTGGATGTGAAAGTTGGACCATAAAGAATGCTGAACATCAAATAATTGATGCTTTTGAACTGTGGTGTTGGAAAAGACTCTTGAGAGTCCCTTGGACTGCAAGGAGATCAAACCAGTCAATCCTAAAGGAAATCAGTCTTGAATATTCATTGGAAGGACTGATGGCTGAAGCTCCAATACTTTGGCCACCTGATGTGAAGAACTGACTCATTAGAAAAGACCCTGATGCAGGAAAAGATTGAAGGCAGGAGAAGGGGACATGACGGAGGATGAAATGGTTGGATGGCATCACTGACTCAATGGATGTGAGTTTGAGCAAGCTCCAGGAGTTGGTGATGGACAGGGAAGCCTGGTGTGCCACAGTGCATGAGGTTGCAAAGAGTCAGACATGACTGAGCAACTGAACTGAGGCTGATGGAAAGGCAAGGGCTTCCTTGATGGCTCAGTGGGAAAGAATACACCTGCCAATGCAGGAGACACAGGTTTAATCCCTGGTTGGGTAGATTCCCTGGAGAAGGAAATGGCAACCCATTCCAGTGTTCTTGCCTGTGAAATCCCATGGACATAGGAGCCTGGTAGACTACAGTCCATGGAGTCGCAGAGTCAGACATGACTTGGCAGCTAAACAACCACCACCATTATGCATCAGACACTGTTTCAAATGCTTATCTATATTACCTAACGAAATCCGTAGACTAGTGGGCACAGCAGGGTAAGGAGAAGGTGGGATGACTGACCTATATACACTACCATGTGTAAAATAGCTAGCTAGTGAGAAGCTGCTATATAACAGAAGGAGCCCAGCCTAGCCCTCTGTGATCACCTGAAGGGTGGGATTGGAGGTGGTGGGAGGGAGCCTCAAGAGGGAGGAGATATCTATATATCTATATATCTATCTATATATATATATCTCCAAAAGCAATATATATATACTGTTTTACAAGGTATATACACACACACACATATATAGTTATGACTGATTTGCATTGTTGTATGGCAGAAACCAACACGACCTTGTAAAGCAATTATCCTCCGATTAAAAATTTTAAAAAGTAATAAAATCTTTACAGCAACCCTACAAGATAGGTACTATTAGTCTCCTCCTTTTACAGATGAGGAAACTGAGTCACAGGGATGTTACATAATTTAATAAAAGTCATACAGTTAGTGAGTGGTAGACCTTGAATTTGTACCTAATTTGACCACCAGAGTCCACACTTTTAACTACTGCTCAATATTGTCCTCACTGTACTGACTATATGCAGAAAATTTCCTATCTTGTGGTTCTGGTAGAAGTTAGAAGCCAACCATCATCTTAGAACCATTTGTTTTTTAGAACCATTTTATTTTTAGAACCATATAACCAAAAATTCCAGAAATTCACCTCCCCTGGTCCCAGTGCAGGTCAATCATGAGCATAGACTCTAGACTCCATCATCTGAAGTCACTGCCCTGGACTCTAAGCCGGTGGGCATTTTGTAAAGAAATAAAAATCACAGAGAATGTTTTCTGGAGGCAATGGCATTGTACCAAGACAGAACTCCTGAGCCACATGGCAACAAAACTATCACCCTGTCCAGCGTCTATGGTGCTGCCCACACATGCAGCATTTGATGGTGAAGTCATCTGGTCAGACAGACAGAGTCTACAGCGGTAATTTTGATCCTGATTTCTGGTTATACAGCCTCCAAGACTAGTTTTCCAAGCAACTTCCTCCATGTGCTTCTCTGAGCTACCCAATATCTTTTTTTTAAGAATGATTAGATTCTGCATAAATTCATTCATCTACGGTATTTGATTTTCTCTTTCTGACTTAGAAAACAGGCATGTGGACACTTGAGGGGAAAGTGAGGATGGGACGAATTGCGAGAGTCTGACTGACATACATACACTACCACGTGTGAGACAGACAGCTAGTGGGAAGGGAGCTGTACACCCAGGGAGCTCAGCTTGGTGCTCTGTGATGACCCAGAGCGGGGCTGGAGATGGGGGTAGGAGGGAGGTCCCAGAGGGATGGGATATCTGTACACAAATGGCTGACTCACTTCTTCGTGCAGTAGAAGCTAACACAACCTTGTAAGGCAATTATACTCCAATAAAAAATGATTATTATCTTATTACTGGGTTTATATTTTTCCTTTTTAAATTGAGCTACAATTGACATTGAATGCATCTCAGGTGTACAAAATAAAGATTTGATATATGTATATACTGCAAAATGATCACCACAGTAAATCTAGTTAACATCCATCACCTCACAGTCCTAATTGGGTTTTTTTGAGATGAGAACTTTTCAGGTCTACTGTCTCAGCAACTCTTAAACATATAATACTGCAATATTAGCTACAGTCACCACGCAGTACATTACAACCCCAGGACTTATTTATCTTACATCTGGAAGTCTGTCCCTTTGGACTACCTACACCCATTTCCCTTACTCTCTACCACTCACCTCTGGCAACCACCAATCTGTTCTGAGTTCCTTTTCTTTCATATTCTAATGAGTTGGCCAAAAACTTCATCTAAGTTTTTCCATAAGGTGTTACAGAAAAACTCGAAAGAACTTTTTGGCCAACTCAATACATGCAAAGTAGATCACACAGTATTTGCCTTGCTCTGTGTGACTTACCCCACTTAGCACAGTGCCTTCGAACATCCATCTTGTCACAAATGGCAAGATATTTTTTTTAATGGCTGATTAATAGTTTATTGTGTACATGGACCACATCTTCTTCATCCATTCTTCCATCTATGGACATCTAGGTTGTTTCCATGTCCTGGTCATTGTAAATAATGCTACAGTGAACACAGGAGTTCAGATATCTTTTCAAGATAGTAACTTTGTTTTCTTCAGATAAATACCGAGAAGCAGAATTGTTGGATGATATGGTGGCTCCTTTTTAATTTGTCGAGGAACCTCCATACTGCTTTCCATCGTGGTGGCACCAATTTGCATTCCCACCAATGGTGCACAAGGGTTTCTTTCCCAGTAAGCGTATAAGAAATGACTTTGCTACTAATATCAAGCAGAATCGATTCTTGTTGTGGGCCATTAAGGACCTTGATATATGAGTCCTTTCCTGAGGATAAGAGACCCAGAAACATCTAGGCTCTAGTCATCCCTAGTCACACCTGGGAAGCTGATGGCACAGTCATGACAGAAGCCTCTCAGTACAGGACTCATGTGGGTTGTGGTGCCTCTTGGAAAGAGAACTTAAACTCTGTTCTCTGCTGGCCTTCATCTGCATCTTGTGTAACAGACTGATGGAATGGCCACACGTAAACCTCTGTTCAGGAGGGCTAAGGACCCTGTGATGGTTCATTTTATGTGCCAACCTGACTGGGCCACCAGGCACCCAGACATTTGGTTAAGTTGTATTCTGAGCGTGTCTATGAGGGTGGTTGGAGATATGATTACCATTATGAGGAGACTGAATATAGCAGATGGCACACCCCAGTGTGGGTAGACCACATCCAATTCACTGGGGGCCTGAAAAGAACAAAAGGCTCAGCAAGATAGAATTTGTTCTCTCTCTGATGGTAAACACTCTCTTCTGCCTTTGGACTCAGATGGAACTTACACCACTGATTCTCTTGGTTTTTAGGCCTTCAGACTACATCTCTTGGGACTTCTCAGCCTCCATAATCATGTGAGCCAGTTTCTCAATAATGAATGAATGAATGTTCTGTTTGTTCTGCTTCCCTGGAGAACCTTGACACTTACAGACCCTCTTGAGAGAGAAATGATCCTAGGTGAATAAGGAAATGTACTTGATCCAGTAAGGAAAGGAAGGGCAATTCTTTTTTTTAACCTAACATTTATTTATTTATCTGGCTGTGCCGGGTCTTAGCTGTGGCCTGTGGGATATAGTTCCCTGACCAGGGATCAAACCCAGGTCCCCTGCATTGGAAGCACAGAGTCTTAGCCACCGGAGCACCAGGGAAGTCCCAGAAGGACAATTCTTTAAGAAGAGTTGTTACACTTAACCAGGATCTCCTTGACTTTAGACAACTACAGATCACTTAATGAGCCAAATTTTTGGTCATTTCTAAAGACAGCCATCATAATTTTAATAATAAGAACTAGATCTTTAAAATCCATACCGCTTATTTCATATCAATTGGAAGAGTGGAGAGTTTGAAACATTTAATTCTTTGACTTGATGACAAAGTTTGTGTCACCAGATTCCACACTGACTTGGTTTCTCCTCTCTACTTTTTTCTACCTAATTATAAAACTCTAAGTACCAATTATAAGTTATTGAGAATGGCAGGAGGAGTTTGGCTCTGTGAGATAATGCTAGGTATTGGGGTTGAACAGGGACACGGAAATCATGAAGAAATGACTCACTGAAGACTTCTCTCAGCTTTGCATCAGATGCTCTGTCAATACGCATGTCACATTCAAAGCTGCAGAAATGACTCTCACTCAGGAATTGGTGCTGAATGGATTCCTAATCTACCCTTTAGAAAGTAGCTCGTCATGCTCCATTGCAGCCCTTGGAGGCAATTTTAAAATATGGCCAATAATCATTGATTTCTTTCTCCCTGAGAAAAAAAAAATCAGCAAGTGCTGGAGAAAAAGACAGACTTTCTGCAACTGAGCTATTTGCATCACAGAGAAGTTATGGTATTTTATTTTCTGTATTAAAATTCATGATTGTTCAGCCCTGAGGCAGTAGGCTCAGGCTCTCAAGACAATAAACACAATGCTGAAATACACAACTGAGCAAAAACACTTGAAGTCCTAGAAATGGGGTTTATGACATTTATCAGTGTCATAGAGAAATGTTTTTATTTCCTTCCTAACTTCAAAACTTGAGAGCTGTGTTCTCTATGACAGCTAGGGTACGTCAGGGTGGAAGAAGTCTGGTACTTGGTGCCCATTTCTTGACATCCTGCGTTAAAAAAATACGCTGCTACTAGGTACAATTTGGATGGATTCACAATTTTCACAATTTCTATTAACCTTAAATCAAGATGTGTTTGAAAATGTAGGCTTTATTATTATTTAGGTATGATGAGGCCAACAGATCAGGAGAAGATTGCCATTGAAAAAAATAGATTTGTTAAACAGAAACAGACTTAGAGAACAAATTTATGGTTACCAGAGGGGAAAGGCTGGAGGGGGAGGGATAGATTGGGAATTTGGGATCAACCAGTACACACTGCTATATTTAAAATAGATAACCAGAGACTTCCCTGGTGGTCCAGCAGATAAGAACCCATCTTCAAGGGCAAGGGATATGGGTTCAAGCCCTGGTCAGGGAACTGAGATGCTGAGGTGCAGCTAGCTTGCATGCAGCGACTACTGAAGCCCAAGCACTCTGGAGTCCAAGCGCCAACTAGAAAGAAGCCTGTATGCCACAGCGAAGACTCAACGCAGCCAAATAAATGTTAAAAAACAGACAACCAGCAAGGACTCACTGTAAAATAATGTTTTTAAAAAATAAAAAATAGATTTTTTTATACAGATCACAAGAAGTATTTTTATACAGAAGATTTTTTATGCAGATCCCAAGAAGATTTTTTATACAGATCCCAAGAAGAAAGGGCACACCACACCAATGGGGGGGGCGGGGGCGGGCAGCACATGAGGAAGCCCCAGGGTTGGTTACAAGGCAGAGGGGGAAGGCTCTGAGCAAGAGCCTTTATTGTGGTTCCCATGGAAAGGAATAGGTAAGACAGGGCAAAGCAACCAGGTCTTTTGGTTGTTGTTCAGTTGTTAAGTCCTGTCTGACTCTTGGCAATCTCATGGACTGCAGCACACCAGGCTCCCCTGTCCTTCACTATCTCTCAGAGTTTGCTCAGATTCATGTCCATTGTGTCAGTGATGCTATCTAACAAGGTTTAGGAGTGGCTAAATAAATATTTCAGCAGGCCCTGGGGCAAAGCATAGGTCCCTACTTTCTGCTATGTTGTGTTGGAGGTTTTGGTGCCAATGGATGGTGGCCTGGAGTGTGAGAGCCTGATAAAGAAGGTGTTTGGGGTGTGTTAGTCACTCAGTCGTGTCCGACTCTTTGTGACCCCATGGACTGTAGCCCACCAGGCTCCTCTGTCCATGGGATTCTCCAGGCAGGAATACTGGAGTGGATTGCCATTCTCTTCTCCAGGGGATTTTCCTGACCCAGGGATCGAACCTGGGTCTCCTGCATTACAGGCGGATTCTTTGCTGTCTGAGCTACCAAGGGCTCTGAATTGGTTGGTGTGCATATGAGAGGCAATTCTGGTGATTTTCACTTACTTTCTCTAGGAATTAGCAATCTGGGAGGAGCCGTGCCTCCAGTGTCAGCAAGGCCCCAGATGTCAAAGTGTCAGTGTGCAGACAATAAAAGACATGCTGAAGGTATAGATACTGTTGTATTCTGTTGACCAGCAACTGTTCTCGGTAAGCAGAGCAGTGTGAACATGTGCATGACATTACAGAGGACTTTTCTTTTTTTAATTCCAGATATAATCTCTCTGCTTTCCTTTTCTTTTTAAAAATTTTTCTTCTTGGTGTACAGTTGATCTACAATGTTGCGTTAATTTGTGCGGAAGGGCAAAGTGAATTGGTAGTACGTATACATGCATCCTTTCTTTTTAAGATTCTTTTCTCACATAGGTCATCACAGAGAATTGAATAGGGTTTCCTGTGCTATACAGTAGGTCCTTGTTAGTTTTTTGTTAACTTTTAAACATTTTTATTTTATATTGGGCTATAGTTGATTAGCAATGTTATGATAGTTTCAGGTGAACAGCAAAGGGACTCAGCCATATATATATACATGTATCCATTCTCTCCCAAACGCCTCTCCCATTCAGGCTGCCAAAGAGCACTGAGCAGAGTCCCTGTGCTATACAGAAGGACCTTATTAGTTATCTATTTTATATATAGTTGTGTGTATATGTCAATCCCAGTTTCCCAGTTTATTTCCCCCCGCTTCATCCCCATTGGTAGGACTGATGTTGAAGCTGAAACTCCAATACTTTGGTCACCTGATGCAAAGAGGTGACTCATTTGCAAAAACCCTGATGCTGGGAAAGATTGAGGGCAGGAGGAGAAGAGGACGACAGGGGATGAGATGGTTGGATGGCATCACTGACTCGATGGACGTGAGTTTGAGTGAACTCCGGGAGTTGGTGATGGACAGGGAGGCCTGGCGTGCTGCGATTCATGGGGTCGCAAAGAGTCGGATAGGACTGAGCGACTGAACTGAACTGAACTGAACCTTCATCCCCAGGTAACCATAAGTTTGTTTTCTACATCTGGAATGCCCCTTCTTGCTTTACAAATAGCTACATATATTTAGAGGAGGTCCCAACACTCATTTTCTAGTCTACACCATCACTCATGAACTAACTAATCAGCAGCTATGTGAAAAAATCTCTTCTGCAACATGTGCTTTTTTAAGTGAGAAACAAGACAGTAAGTCTCCAAGCACTTCTCTCTCATGTATGTAACACACGTACTCCAAGAGCTATTTCACTCGCTCTACATCAGTAATCTTGTCCAACTGTATGTGATGGTAATTGTGCTTTCATACTGCCTGTGATATCCAACAGCACCATTTTTTAACCGCATCATTTTTTAAATGAATTTTTCAATAACTCGTTATGCTTTCTCTCCAAGCACATTTGTCATCACATTTGGCTGGTTTTATACGCTTCCCTTCAATAGCATAAATAACACCTCATTTTGCTCTGAGGATTGCAATTCTATATGATGCCTCTAGTTTTGGTCTCCCTTCTACCTTTAACAATAAAATTAATCAGGTGGAGGTTTACAAAAGAGGCTTCTATGCTTCATTTGCAGGAACTTTGATGACTCTGTATCACCTCTCGACAAAGTTTCAGACAACATATTAGGGGGAAATAGATGATCAATTGAACAAAATCCAATTTCTAATTTATCATCACACTGCTTCTTTGCACTCCTCTTTTGACAAACAGCATGGTTTTGCTTTTTCTAGCACATAGAGTCACATACTACATTGGACTTTCAGGGTTTATACTGTTTTCACCTCTATTTTTATGCTTCAATGAACCACTCCAAAGCCATCGATCTTTCTTTGTAAACTAGAGAAATACTATGACACATTTTAAGCTAGAAATATTCCCTTAAATATTGCTTTCACTGTTTCCAACCAGCTTTGATATAAAATATTCTGTTCTCCATTTCACTAGTTTTCTTGACATTACAATATAAAAATTAACTATGATGAATGCATCATACATAAATGCATACAATAATGCATACAATAATGCATACAATAATCCAAGGGCTTTCCAGGTGGTTCAGTGGTAAAAAATCTGCCTGCCAATGCAGGAGACGCAGTTTCAATCTCTGAGTTAGGAAGGTCCCCTGGAGAAGGAAATGGCAACCCACCCTAGTGCTTCTGCCTTGGAAATCCCATGGACAGAGGAGCCTGGCAGGCTACAGTTCTTGGCGTCACAAAGAGTCAGATACAACGTGGAGACTAAGCGCACACACACCCATACAATAATCCACAACTGACATAGAAGTACAATGAGCTAGATGAACTGAATTCTACTCACTAAAACATTACATGAGATGATATAGCAAAACTGGAGTATATACACAAACTTTCTTGTAATATATACAAGACCTTTGAGAATATAAAACATAATGTAGCGAGATTTCAGTTAAAATAAAAACTGAGATTATAAATTTGTAAAACTGATATGAATAATATGGTCTTATTGTTTTTTCCAGCAGTCCAGTAGTTAAGATGCCATGCTTCCAAAGCAGTTCAACCCCTAGTCCAGGAACAAGGATCCCACATGCCAAGTGGCATGGCCAAAATTGAAAAGTAAAAAACTGAAAATCCTTGTGAATCACTTGAAAGATGGGCAGGGACCACAATAATCACAGCAGGCTTGGTTCCCCTTTAGATCTTCAAGATTGTTAAATCAATCATGTTCGTTCCATTTTTTTCATATAGTCTCACTTTTTAAACTTAGAAATAATTTTGCATTCCCAGAAACATTTTTTCCTATTCACCCATTACTTTGCAATATCTTAAGTTCTATATAATCTTTTTAATCTCTTTTTCTTCCTAAGTCTGTATCAGAATTTATTCTGACTTTGGTTAGATTTGCCTTGCAGCTACTGAGCCCATTATATGATTTAGAGGCTTTCTTCACCTACTTAGGGCTTTTCTGGTAGCTTAGACAGTAATAAATTCACCTGCAGTGCAGGAGACTCGGGTTTGATCCCTGGGTCAGGAGGATTCCCCTGGAGAAGGGAATGGCTACACACTCTAGTATTCTTGCCTGGAGAATCCCATGGTGGGCTACAGTCTATGGGGTCACAAAGAGCTGGACACGACTGAGCAACTAACTCTCAGTTCCACCTACTTGCATCACTTAATGCACGTCATAACACAGGGCTTCTGCAGGCAGTGGGGAGCTGGCTGCTTCAGAAGGAACTGCTTCCTCTGTAGGTCAGAGCCACATGGCCTGGTAACCTGGGACTTCTCAACTGAAGCTCCTAAAGAGGCACCCAAACTCTCAGGAACTACAAGATGAACAGTTCTGTCCCAAGATCACAGACAGAGAGCAGTTATACCCAGCAGGGACATTCTCCTTGAGGGAGACCAGGGTCCTTGAAACCAACAGTCCTTCTGATCAGTGGGCGCTGGCTTAGCCTTTGCCAGACAGACTGGCTTCCTCTTAGGTCCTTTGATTTTCCTTCGTAATTCCAATAATGGTACCCAAATTCAACCCTCAACCAACCAACACCCACTCAAATTCCAGAGTGTTTGAGAGTCTCTTCCCAGGCTCCAGCAGTGAACCATGCTTGTCTTATGAGCTGATGATCCCAGCAGAAAGAAGGGGAGAAGGCGTCATTAAAGTGGGCTCCAGCCAACATCTTATCAGAATCCTCAGCATGCATTCCATCTTTACACACACACACAAATCATATCTGATTAGAACATTTCATGATTCTTCACCAGCCAAAGTGTGAAGTGGTGCTGTTTCCAGTTTTATTCCACCACTGACAGGACATTCCACACCTGAAGCGGATGGAACTGCTTGCAGTTCCTACATCACTGTGCACTGCCTTCCTGTGTGCTCCTGCTGGGGCTGCTACATTCCTCTTCCAAGCTTTCTTTTCTCCCCCAATATTTTTGTATTTATTTGGCTATGCTGGGTCTTAGTTGTAACACGTGGGATCTAGGTCCCTGACCTGGGATCGAACCCAGGTCCCTGCATCGGGAGCACAAAGTCTTAGCCAATGGACCACCAGGGAAATCCTCAAGTTTCTTCTACATCAAGATTAGCTTAGGTGTCACCCCTTCAAGAAGCTAAACGCTCAGGTTGGGTTGAAATCCACACTCACACAATACTTTATAGCTGCCTCACTCTTAATGTTTATCACACATTATGTTGAACTTCTGTTGTGTTGGCTCCTTCTAAGCTGTTAGCCCCTCAAGGTAGAGGACTTTGTCTTATTCGTTTGTGTATCATTGATGTCTAGCGTAGTGTTGGCCACATGGTACATCCACAAAATATTATTTGTTGACTTATATTGAACATATATCACAGTGTCCAGCTAGACTGAAATGTGTGGTTTTCAATCCACCCACGAATGTTCCATGGTTACTGCTATGGATTGATTGTCTGCATGCCCCCCAAAAGTGTATATTCAAAACCTAATCCTCAATAAACAAATTTATAAAAAATAAATGGATAAAAAATGTTAAATATATAAATAAAATGTAAAAAAAAAAAAAAGCAACCAACAAACCCTCAAAGTGATGGTCTTAGGTTCAGGATGGTCTCTGATAGGTGCTTAGATCATGAGGGTGGAGCCTCCATAAATAGGGTTAGTGCCCTTACAAAAAGACCCCAGAGAGCTCCCTCACTCTTCTGCCATGTGAGGACACAAGAAAAAATGGTTTCTGATGAACTCATAAACCACCTCTCACCAGACACGAAATCTGCTGGCACCTTGATCTTGATCTTGGACTTCCAACCTCCAAAACTGAAAGAAATAAATTTCTATTGTGGATAAGCCACTCAACCTATGGTCTTCTGTTACAGCAACCCCAAAGGACTAAGACAACCAATTAAAGCACAGTAATGTGCAATTCACATGATGATAAAGAACTTTCCTTTTTTTTTTTAACATGCAACATTGGATTTCAAGAGCCATCTGAGATTAGACTATTAACCAGGTTTCCGCAGATGAACATCTCTGTTGAAACAACACCATGCTGTTTCTCTGATACTTGAAACTCCTGCTCACCTAGATCAGAAGAACTCATTCACATTGCAAAGGTCACAGGATTCTGCAACAAACCGTGTGAAGCGGCCAACACGTGTGGTCAGCACTGAGAGATTCTCACCCTGGCAGAGGACCTGACTGCTTTGCTGGAAGGACTCCTTCATCCAGACCACAGTGTCAGTTTTCCCCTGAAATCACCCACATTTCCAGTGCACGGTGATTTATTCTTTCTGCAAACCCTTTTTATCCAGCCTGATTACCAACTGCCACATCACCACCACATGATTCCCATGACCCACTTTCTATAGGGTATTAGACTCAGCGCCAGATCAGATTGTTTAGTCACGCTCAGGTGAAAATAACTTGGGGCAAAAAAAAACTTTTGAAAACCAACACTCATTTTTAAGTTTGAAGGAAAGGAGAGAAAGTAAAAGGGAGAGAGGGGAGGAGAGACAGAGGAAGGAGGGAGGACGGAAAAGAGGGAGGGAACAAGAGAGGGAGTGAAGGAGGAAAGAAATGATAGAGAAAAGCAGCATGGACTACCTTTTAAAACTTAACAAAGGGCTTCCCTGATGGTCCAGTGGTTAGAAATCCACCTTGCAATGCAAGGGACACCGGGTCTATCCCTAGTCCAAGAAGATCCCACATGCCACAGAGTGGCTAAGCTACTGAGCCCATAAGCAGCAGCTACTGAGGCCTGCACACCCAGAGCCTGTGCTCCACAACAAAGAGCAGCCCCCGCTGGCTGCAGCTAGAGAAAGCACGTGCATCGCAACAAAGACCCAGTACAGTCAAAAATAAATAAATCTTAAAAAAAAAAACTTAAAACAGGGTGGATTTTTGCACCCACATGACAACAAGCCACCACGTGATCACCTAGTTTCCCGAAAGAAGAATTTGCCCAGAATTAGCAACAGGGATGCAGAGATGCCATCAACGCAGGCTGTGGTCTGGGAACACAAGCTTGAACCAACCACTCTGCTTTTTTAGAAAGCCTTGCTAAGAGACATGACATTCAAGGAGGGCCTAGAGCCACCCACTTCCAACCCCAATCCTCCCTATTGTTCAGGTAAAACCACCAAAAGTCTTCCTACTTGGCCCCCAATAGTCTGAGGTACAGGATCATCTTCACTGAAGATCCTTTTAAATGTTTTAACATCAATTTTCATTGAATATCACTTCAGAAACAGGGGCTTCCCTAGTAACTCAACTGGTAAAGAATCTGCCTGCAATGCAGGAGACCCTGGTTTGATTCCTGGGTTGGGAAGATGCCCTGGACAAGGTAGGTTACCCACTCCAGTATTCTTGGGCTTCCCTAGTATCTCAGGCAATAAAGAATCCGCCTGCAATGTGAGAGATCTGGATTGGATCCCAGGGTTGAAAAGATCTCCCAGAGAAGGGAAGGGCAATCCACTCTTGCATGGAGAATCCCCATGGACAGAGGAGCCTGGGGGGCTACAGTCCATGGGGTGACAAAGAGTTGCACAAGACTGAGCGACTAAGCACAGCATAGAAACAGTATATGAAATGTGATCCTGTTTTTTTTTAAATCTCATTATTAAGTAAATGATTCAACCTTCCTGATAATAAGGACAACAGCAATTAAAAAAAAAAAAACAACAAACCTTGGTGAAAGAAAGCCTGAGAAACACAATCCAGAAGAGACTAGGGAGACCAGAAGACTAAATTCAGAATTCAGTCCTGGTTATATCAATACCTGGGTACCAATACTGATTCTTGGATGAGAAAAAGGATAATAGGAAAACTGGTGAAATGCGCATAAAACTGGAGTCTAATGGATACTTAAGAACCAATGTTAATTCAGTTTGGCAAATGTAGTAGAGGAAATTAAGAGGAGAGTTTGTAGGAATATTGTACTGTTGTTGAAACTTTCCTGTAAATCTAAAGTTATTCCAAAATAAAAAATTTATTTAGGTGAACAAAAGCATGCCTGAGAAGCTTAGAATCAAGAAAAAATACAACTCCTAAGAGAGTCTTCCACGCATTCCTCTTTTTTTTTTTTTAACAATAAGTTCCCTTAACTTACTGTCCTTATTTTTATGCTTGCTGTTCAGAAGCTCAGAGCCAAATTCCACACTGGATCACATCAGCTTCTTTAACCCTTAGAGTTCTCATCTGTGTTTCCTCATTTTTCCTGATCCTAATTTCCCATTGCAGGTAGAAACAGAGCCTAACCTCGCTGCATTTCTCCTATTATTGTCTAATCCTTTCAGGAAGGAGGTTCCGCATTAATTATATATGTGAAAATTGTCCAAAAGCACAGAAGCAAGATAGTCATGGCTCAGAAAGTCAGGGGTTATGGTAAATGGCTCCTTTAGGCAGAAAGATGACTCAGGGGAGAAACAATGATTGTCTTCAAATAACTGATAGATTGCTGTTAAGACAGCAGGAGAGACTTTCCTCTGTGTCACACCAAAAGGCCAAACCCCAACCAAGGGTAGCTCATCACTAGAGGCAGACCCTCAATTCAAAGTCAGGAAGAACTAACAAAGCTGACCAATGAGGGAGCAATTAGTTCCCCCAACCTAGAGACACTTAAGGCATAGCTAGATTATTTCAACACAACCCTCTCTTTTAAAAATGCTATTAAGGGATGTCCCTGGTGGTCTACCGACTTAAGACTCCATGCTCCCAATGCAGGGGGCCTGAGTTCCATTCCTGGTCAGGGAACTAGATCCTACACGCCACAACTAAAGACTGCGTGCCACAACTAAGACCCAGTGAGCCAAATAAATAATTCACTTAAATTAAATTAAAAATAAAAATGCTATGAAAATGCAATAAGTCTGAATAGATACATGCATATGTATGGCTGAGTCCCCTTGCTGTTCCCCTGAAACTATCACAACATTGTCTGTTAATTGGCTACGTGCTGTGCTTACTCATGCAGTTGTGTTCGATTCTTTGCAACCGCATGGACTATTGCCCACCAGACTCCTCTGTCCATAGGGATTCTCCAGGCAAGAATACTGGAATGGGTTAGCCATGCTCTCCTCCAGGGGATCTTCCCAACCCAGGGACTGAACTCAGGCCTCCTGCATTACAGGCGGATTCTTTACCATCTGAGCCACCAGGGAAGCCCAAGAATACTGGAGTGGGTAGCCTGTCCCTTCTCCAGGGGATCTTCCCAACCCAGGAATTGAACTGAGGTCTCCTGCATTGCAGGCAGATTCTTTACCAGCTAAGCTGCCAGGGAAACCCTAATCAGCTATACCCCAATACAAAATAAAAAGTTAAAAATAAATGAATAAAATGGATTTTTAAAAAATGCAGTAAGACTGATTCAACGGGTAGCAAGACTCTAGTCTAGAGCATCTGTCAGGGATTCCATCATTGAAGAGGTTCAGCTAGGAGATCTGAACATTTCTTTCAGCTGCGTATTCTGTGTAGTTCATACTACAGTTTTGGATGTGGAATGAATAAACGTAACAGCAGTGTGTGATACTCATTAAATGCTCACTCTGCTTTGGGAGCTGTGGGGTGCGCTTCACAGCCATCATCTCTTGGAATCTTCCAGCAACTCTCCCAGCTGGCCCATCAGGAGAGTTCATGCTCCCCCCAGCGACACTGCTTTCCACACTGCTCTTGTTCCCAGTGGCAGTGTTGGTGAGCTGGCTGCAGTGTGACACCCCAAAGGCAGAGTCTAGGAGAGCTGCTTGTGTCTTTTTAGAAAGAGGTATGGGTGACTGAGTCAGGGGACCCATTTAGTCAACAGCTATGGCCTTGACAATCAACTTAATAATGTATCGTGCTAAGTCACTTCAGGGCTTTCCTGATAGCTCAGTTGGTAAAGAATCCGCCTGCAATGCTGGAGACCCTAGTTTGATTCTTGGGTTGGGAAGATCTGCTGGAGAAGGGATAGGCTACCTACTCCAATATTCTTGGGCTTCTCTGGTAGTTCAACTGGTAAAGAATCTGCCTGGAATGCAGGAGACCTGGGTTCAGTCCCTGGGTTGGGAAGATCCCCTGGAGAAGGGAAAGGCTCCCCACTCCAGTATTCTGGCCTAGAGAATTCCATGGACTGTAGAGTCCATGGGGTCGCAAAGAGTCAGATATGACTGAGCAACTTTCACTTTCAAGTCTCTTCAGTCATGTCCAGATCTTTGTGACCCTATGCACTGTAGCCCACCAGGCTGCTCTGTCCAGGGGATTCTCCAGGCAAGAATGCCATGCCCTCTTCCAGGGAATATTCCCAACCCAGGGATCAAACCCACATCTCTTTATGTCTCCTGCATTGTCAGGCGGGTTCTTTACCATTAGCGCCACCTGGGAAGCACCAATAATGTATTGAGAATATGGCAAGTCTATCTTTTCAGGAAGAAAATCTCCTTTTCCTCAGCACCCCCAGCTTCAAGCAGAACGTCCTTAAATGAATGCTGTGTCATATGTATAATATGGTGCCTACTAGGTGTGTGACCTTGGGCCAGTCACTTAACTTCTGTCCACCTCTCACTCACTCTAGTGGGTCAGGCAAATATTTCTGAGAACCCTTATTGCTAACATTTAGTGGTAAAGAACCTGCCTGTTAGTGCAGGAGATGTGGGTTGGATCCATGGGTCAGGAAGATCCCCTAGAGGAGGGCATGTCAACCCACTCCAGTATTCTTGCCTGGAGAATCCCAAGGACAGAGGAGCCTGGCGGACTACAGTTCATGGGGTCACAAAGAGTCAGACACTACTGAAGTGACTTAGAATGCACTTTGCTAACACTACAGATAACTGGTACTTTAAACAACATCCAAAAATCAAGTAATGAGTGAAGGGCCATCTCAGTTCTTCATCTTGTGGTTTAAACTTTTTAATAAAGTACTCATTTGCCAGTGATTTTATTTTTAGCCTCAGGACCTCTTGGGAAGTAACTACTGAGCTCCATTTTTAACATCTGCAAAATGGGGACATGAGCCCAATGACTCAACCCTCCAGACTGTGGTGGATTATCATGCTGGGCTCCAGGACAACAAAAATGGTACTCTTTTGAAATCACAGCTTCTGCCACAGGAAGGAGCTAATGATATTAACTGTTATTAAGCCATCCAGAGGAACATTTGGAAGCAGAATAGCATTGGCCTTACAGAGAATAAAAAACAGGAGTTTGTAATAGGGGTCTTGTTCCCCAAGAGGAATAGCTTGTAGGAAGAGAATCAATGTTGCTCAAGGTTCAAAGGAGACAGAACCTTGTTAATAAGGTAACGTTATAACAGTTTGTAACAGTTATAAAAATTTGTCACTGAGTGTCCAGATGCCATGTGGCATATACAGATCAATCAGACACCTTCCCTGCCCTCAATTACCAGCAGCTCACAGGAAAGGCAGAAAAAGAAGCAATAAATGAAGCAAACTGGGTCACATGCAATGATAGTACTGGGCCAGCACAGAAGAGAAAATGATGGATTCAGAGCAGTCTGGATAAGCATTCTGAACAAGGTGGCCTCAGAACTTGGTCTTAGGGTTGGTTAAGAATCCTATAGATGAGGTTAAAGGAGGAGGGAGGAAAAAGAAGAAGGTTCTGACCAGGAGGGCAGGTTATACATAAATTCACGGAAGCAGCCAAATTAAAATTGTGACTTTCTAGGGGATTTCCCTTGTGGTCCAGTGGTTAAGACTTCATTTTCCAACACAGGGGGTACAGGTTCAATCCCTGGTGGAGGAGTTCAGGTCCCACATGCCTCAGTGCAAAAAAAAAAAAAAAAAAAAAGACAAAAGCAATATCGAAATAAATTCAATATTTTAAAAAATGGTCTACATTTTAAAAAGCTTTAAAAAATAAAATAAAACTGTGAATTTCTATTAAATGAGGAACAGAGGGGATACAGGACATAAAAATAAAAGAGCAAGCTGAGAGACTTCAGTGGTTAAGATTCCTAGCTCCCAATACAGGAGACATGGGTTCAAGCCCTGGTAGGGGAACTACGATCCCACATACTTCTCACACTGCCAAAGAAAATAAAAATTAAAAACAAAAACAAGGTGAAGGTCTAATGCTTGCTAAGGAAGTCAGCTGCCTTCAGAGAGGGTGGGGGGATTTGAGTTTCTCAGCCAGAGGAGAGGACTGTATTAATAACTATGTTTTAGTAAGACTGCTCCAGAGGCACTGGACAGGTTGTGATCTGAAGCAGAGACTGAGGCAGGAAGCTCAGGAAGGAAGCTTTACAATGGTCCAAATTCACACTATTAAAGGGCTCAGTTAGGGGCACAGCAGTGAAGTGGAAATTGCAGGTCATGGGGCTCTGCAGGATGTTCCCAGGGTTGGAGGTCCAGGTTTCTGGAAGATATTATTGGCGTCCGTCTAGTCAAGGCTATGGTTTTTCCAGTGGTCATGTATGGATGTGAGAGTTGGACTGTGAAGAAAGCTGAGTGCCGAAGAATTGATGCTTTTGAACTGTGGTGTTGGAGAAGACTTGAGAATCCCTTGGACTGCAAGGAGATCCAACCAGTCCATTCTAAAGAAGATCAGCCCTGGGTGTTCTTTGGAAGGAATGATGCTAAAGCTGAAACTCCGGTACTTTGGCCACCTCATGCAAAGAGTTAACTCATTGGAAAAGAGTCTGATGCTGGGAGGGATTGGGGGCAAGAGGAGAAGAGGACGACAGAGGATGAGATGGCTGGATTGCATCACCGACTCGATGGACATGAGTTTGAGTGAACTCCAGGAGATGGTGATGGACAGGGAGGCCTGACGTGCTACAATTCATGGGATCACAAAGAGCTGGACACAACTGAGCGACTGAACTGAACTGAACTGAACTGAAGAGCCGACCACATTTGGTTGGCACTTCAGAGTTTCCACATCACTTCCTCTTCCTTCCTCCCACCCCTGGGCCACACCCATCTTGCTCAGGGTGTCACTCCGCTACCATCCAGTCTTTGCTACACTGGGGTCCATTTCCAACAGGCTCTTAGAATCACATTCCAAATGCATTTTCACACTGGCTCCAGAACCAGAAGTGGTTCCCAGTTCGACCCATGCCCAGCCCCACTTCCCCGCCCCCGGATTCCTGGCAGAAATGGAGAGGAAGGACTTTGGATTACTAACAGCCAATCTATTTCATTCACATTCTCGCCCCCCACTCGGGCCCTGGTGCCAGCTAAGGCCTGTTGTGTGTAAGTGACTGACTCGGTATTGTCGCTGGCGTTTCCTTATGTCATTTGCCAGGCTTCCACCGCCTCCCCCCCAACTTCTCTATACCCCTTGCCTTCTTCAAAATCCAGCCTGGAGCTCACCTCTAGGAAACCCGTAAGTAGCACACGGATGACCACTATCAACCGGACATACCTGCCTGTTTGGGCTCCCTGCCCCCGCTTCTCTGCTGAAGACTGGCACCCCTAAAGGGACCCAGAGGCATGCCATCTAGTCTCCCAAACTTGGTGGGAAATGCAGTTCCTTGAATCGCTTCCCAACAGAACTGTGCTTGTGCAGAGAGATTCCCCTTCCAAAGTCCCCAGATTCCCCTTTACCTTCCATCTCTTCTCAGGGGAGTCGGGGGACAGAATATTTTAAGACACAGACACCTCAGTCTCCTGGAATTTTGACCACCAGGAAGACTCTCAGGTCGTGGGGTGACCTGCCATCCTTCCTGCCAGCAATCTGCCAAGATTTCGTCAACTAGAGAAAGGAAGCTATTCAGCCACGCGGAGAAAGATAAATACTGTAGATAACTGGATAAAGCACTTGTAATCACTCAATGGCCCAGCCATCTTTTAATTACCTTGGGAAGAGGAGATAAGAATAATGGAAATCTACAGATAATCCATTAGTTGCAAAAAGCCTTCCACATCAAATGTGCAATTTAAGTTGAAGCTTACAAGAAACAGAAGAGGCCAGGGAAGTGTTTTCGGGAAGGAAGTAAAATCCAAAAAAACAGGAAAGACACAAAAATGTTCTCCACAAATGCTAGGCACACCATAGTTATTACCCCAAACTCTGCATGCTCTTTCCCATTAACCAAAAGGCTAAAGCTTTTCCAACACTGACAAGTGGCATCGGATCACTCCCTAGGGATTCTCTGTTCTTTAGCCACTTAACACTCACAATAAATTTTCCTGTAGAGCCATTTAAAACATTATTCTCCAGGGGGTATTCTAGTTTACCTTGAAGAGCCTGTGGCATATATCCCAACCCAACAGCAAAAAGGCTTAAAATTCAACCCACTCTAAGAGGCAGAAAAGCCTGCCCAGGCCAGGTAACTTTGTGAGCCAGGATGGCAGCTGGTTCCAACTCTATTTCAGGAAACTCACTGTTACACGCAAGAAAGGTCAGTCCAGGAAAGGGAAAAAGACATGCCTGTGGTCACCCAAACATTAGTGGCAGAATCTTCTCCAGGTCCGGGTCCTTTAAATCTGAGACCACACTTAATTTAAAATAGAAAACTTCAGGACTTCCCTGGTGGTCCAGTGGTTAAGACCCTGCCTTCCAATGCAGGGGACATGGGTTCGATCCCTGGTTGGGGAAATAAGATCCCACATGCCACAGAGTAACTAAGCCTGCGCACTGCAACTAGAGAAGCCTGCAAGCCACAGCAAAGACCTACTGCAACCAAAATTAAAAAAATAAAGAAGTAAAATAGAAATTTTCTTCCTATTTGTCTGTCCCTACTATAACAGCCTGGGATGGACGTGGGATATGCACCGCCTCAACTCCCCTTCAGGAAGATCTGTGGCCCAGTTGTGGGGTGCATGGTCAGCACATGGCCATCAGCTCTCAGCTCCTTCAGGATCTGCCTCCCTGTACACGCCTGTGTCACCCAGGGTCACACGCTTCTCGGGTAGCCTTCACCCACTGACTTAGGCAGGGGGTAAAGACCCAGGCATTTCTGCCCAATACGGGTAATGCAAACGGGCCATTTTTACTCCCAAGCTCTCGGCTGAGCTAATAATGAGGATTTTATCAGACCCGCATGACACTGACTTCTTCCTCTGCCTGATCTCATTTTCCTCTGGCTTCTTTCACAGATGCTGATTCCGGACACACATCTCACACCCCAGACTCCTCCTCACTGCCTGCTTCTGGAGACCCTGACCTGCCCCCCAGCCCACCGCAGGCCATGCCACACCACTCTCCACTGTCCTCAGTTTGGTCATCCCTGACTTACGCATCCTAATTCCAGGCTTGAGCTCTAGGCCACCAATTGAGACAGCCTTTCTCTCCTCACCCTGTACCCCGGTCTTCCCCTTTATTCTGAACTTCAACTCTCTTGAGCATGGTCTTCCTGCCTCCCCAACCAATGATGCAGCAGAATAGAAGCTCAGGAGAGCTAGACAGTCTCCCTACAGGCCTCTGCCCATCAACCTGGACCCATACAGGGGCTTCGGCTGACGTGGGATAAGCCAGGTTCCCGAAGTTGGTGGAGCAGTTACATGAAGTATGTAAGAAGAGGCCCTCATGCCTTATCCTGGGAAATGCGGATCGCTCATGTACTGATGGCTGTCTTGGCTCTCTTGTTTTGCTTTAAGAAAATTGAAGTTTTTTAAAAACAGAGTTACTGTATGATCTTGCAATCTTACTCCTGAGCATACAGCAGGATAAAACTATAATTTGAAAAGAGACTTTCACCCTAATGTTCATAGCAGCACTATGGAAGAATTGAAATGTCCATCAAGAAATGAACAGATAAAGAAGATTATCTGCAATATATATAATGGAAAATTACCGAGTCATAAAAAGAATGAAACAATGTCATTTGCAGCAACATGGATAGACCTAGAGATTATCATACTAAGTGAAGTAAGTTAGACAGAGAAAGATAAATATCATATGATATCACTTATATGTGGAATCTAAAAAGAAAAAGACACAAATGAACTTATTTACAAAACAGAAGTAGACCTACAGACATAGAAAACAAACTTATGGTTACCAAAGGAGAAAGAGGCCTGGGGAAGGGATAAATTAGGACATTTGGTTTAACATATACACACTGCTGCTGCTGCTGCTGTTGCTAAGTCGCTTCAGTCGTGTCCAACTCTGTGTGACCCCATAGACGGCAGCCCACCAGGCTCCCCCGTCCCTGGGATCCTCCAGGCAAGAACACTGGAGTGGGTTGCCATTTCCTTCTCCAATGCATGAAAGTGAAAAGTGAAAGTGAAGTCGCTTAGTCGTGTCTGACTCTTAGCGACCCCATGGACTGCAGCCTACCAGGCTCCTCCATCCATGGGATTTTCCAGGCAAGAGTACTGGAGTGGGGTGCCATTGCCTTCTCCAAACTTATACACACTATTATATATTAAATAGGTAAACAGCAAGGACCTACTGTATAGCGCAGGAAACTATGTTCATTATTTTATAATAACCTACAAGGGAAAAGAATCTGAATTTCCATGTCTCTGTGCATATATAAAACTGAAACACTGTGCTATACATTAGAAACTAACACAACATTGTAAATGAACTATACTTAAATAAAATTTACACCTTTTTTAAAGAGACATTTTAAAATTGAGGCAGGATTTTGGAGGAAAAAAAAAAAAAAAACACAGGGCGCTTGGGTTGCAGTGAAATTTGACTATTGTGGGAAGAGTGCCCATGTCTAGTTTTCCTGAAATGGTTTTGATTTAAGCCTGCCATCACAGTACAATTGGCTAGTAGCGTTACTTTTCACTCTCGAGTGTCCTGGTTTGGTGATAATGAGGTCATCCAGTGTACAGGCCATCTGACTTCAGAGCAAGTCTCTGTCTATACCCCTCCCCAATGTTGGCCATGCTGAGAAAAAGAGATGGTGGCGCTCTGGGTGATGAGTGGAAAGAACAGGACAGACTGAGGAATGAGTAATTATGGACCAGGCACCAGCCCAGAGACTTGGATGAATTCCTTAGTCTCTTCTTGCTTTATCTGAAAAAAATGGAAGTAATAAAGTACACTCAATCTTTTATACCTGGGTTGTTGAGAATATCAAGTAGAATAATGGATATAAAGTTGCTTTGAAACTATAAAGCCCTATTCAGACATCAAATATGAACAAAATGCCCAACATAATAAACATTTGCTGAATGAACAAATAATTGATTTATTGAATAGCACGGGAGAGATGTTAGGTGTAATTATTATCAAAATGTGGGAATGAAACTAGCATATTTTCCTAAAAGTCAGTAGGCCTCCCATTGAGAGACAGAGTCTAATTCCCGTACCTTTGAGTTGAGTTGGACTTAGAGACTCACTTCTAATGAAGAAATGCTGCAGAGGTGACCTTGTGTGACTTCCAAGGTACTTTAGCCTGGCTCTTCCTCTCTTGACATGCCTGCTTTTCCATCTCAGCTACCATGATGTAAGGAAGCCCAAGTAACAATGGAGAGCCCAAGAGTAGGGTTTCAACCCTCACCCCACTTGAGGTCCAGCCTTTGAGGCTAACAGACAGACAGCCTTTGCGATGACTCCAGCTCCTGCCACTACCTGATTCCAACCTCAGGAGAGACTGTAAGTGAGAACCACCTCCCAAGGCCAGTCAACAATAAACGATCATTTTGTTTTAAAAAAAGAAGAAAAAGAAATCAATGGGCATGTGCTCTGAAAGCAAGATGCTCCTCTTAGTACACACTGCCTCTAAAGGATGTAAGAAAGAGTGCATTAAATGTGACTCTGGGACTTCCCTGGCGGGCCAGTGGTTAGGAATCTGCCTGCCAATGTAGGGGACACGGGTTCAATTCCTGGTCCAGCAAGATCCCACATGCCTTGGGGCAACTAAGCCTGTGCTCCGCAACTACTGAAGCCCACGCACCTGAACCCATGCTCCTCAACACAAGAAGCCACAGCAGTGAGATGCCTGCGCACCTCAGCTAGAGAGCATCACCACCAGCCACAACTAGAAAAAGGCTGCCTGCAGCAGTGAAGACCCAGCACAGCCAAAAATAAACAAATGTGACTCTAAGCAGCTAGAAATCCATGGCCCTGACAATAGCCTTAGAGAAGGGTGACTCAAAACATTTAGTTTTCTTTAATAACCAATTATGACTGTCATCTCCACATTTATCTTAATCTTTGAAATCACATTTTCAGGCACTACCACCTCTTGGGATAATGGGTCCATAAGCTTCTTGCATATGAAACACTTCCAGAATTTGAAAAGCAAACATGTGCTCCATTTCTCTACCACACTTAACCATTTCAGAACACAATCCTATTCACTCTCAAACTTAACCTTCCCAGACTGAGAAGTCTGTTTTTTTGTTGTTGTTTTTTTTTTTTTACCAAATCCCCTACTGGCAAACCAGTGTGGTACCTAAAACAGTCAAAGGCTGTGGAGTCAGTACAACTCCCCAGTGAAATTAAATTTAACTAAGTAAGTTATTTATTAATATGTGTATGGTTTTAATTGAGTTTGAAGAACAGCATGTGGGTTTTTAATTTGTATGAAAGAATGTAATCCATACTGAAGTACTTGAAAATAAATGTATAATGCTCTGAACTGAATATTAAGATTCTTATGGGTGATTTTTATTACATGTTAAAAACTAAAACTTTTCCTTGGGAAGAAAGCATCACAATCATAGTACAAAACTGCCAGAAAAAGTGTGCCTGCATCAGGCCTCAGGTGGTTTCAGAGTGACCATGCCTTGCCTTGCAGAATCCAGGCTACATTGCTCAAATTCATGGTGGCCACAGTTGGATCCCCAACCGAGTGTACTCTACTCAACAAAAAGTCAGCTGTGATAAATCAGATCTATTCTGATTCCCATACACACAGGGCTCTGTTGCCTCTCCCTGTTGCATCTGCTTGCCAACTCTTCCCCCCACAGCTGGAGTGCCTGTCCATCTTCACCCACTTTTCCAGATCTCCTTTTGCATTTCTTTCTTAATTTCCAACTTTGAGGACTGGTATTTTATGATTCTTTCTTAGAAATCTTCCAAAGAAACAAAAAGAGAATTTGCATATTTTTAATTAAATAAAAGCTCTATCTTTTTAATTAAATAAAACCTCTAAACTATGTAAACCCTTTTATCAAAGGGCAATGTGCCTAAGACACAATGTGGGATCTTAATGGTCTTATTTTTCCTGTCTCTTAAAGCATGCTACTTTTCCATTACCTGGGAGGTATTGTTGCTCATCTTTCCTCATCATTACTCATCAACTGTTCCCAACTTTGCTAAAAGAAGATGAAAATAATTTTTAAATGGAAGGATGATGGCACTGCCTAGGAAGATGAAGCAAAATGAAGAAATTATCATTCTTTGGTTTTCTTGTTGCCAAAAGGAATACGTCATCTTTTCAAGAAGGTATAAAAGAAGCCAGTGGGCCCTATCTTTGTAGTCTGCTCTCAGCCTTCATTAAACTCAAATGACAACTCAGGAATTTTTAATTTCCTACCTTTAAAGGCAAAGAAAAGAAGACGAACAGAGAAAGACATTTCAAATTATTTGATAAACCAGAAAATGAAAAGCGACAGAGAGCAGCACTCTAGACTTGAATCATGATGGGAAAATAAAACCTGTAAGTGAAACCTCAGACTGCAAGTCCTCAGATGATGGTATCCTGATGATTCTTCCCAAACTTTAAGAACCAAGGTGTGAACGATGTATACTTAAGGCTGAAAAGGGAATGCAGTATTTTATAATCATTAGTCAAAGGATGGATAATTGTTACAAGCACCTGGCCTATCCCATTTTGCTAAAAGGACATGCAATATTAACAGCATTGTCTTATTTTTTATGATATTTGTGCCACAAAATTTGCTTGATTCAAAGGGGTTTACTATTTGAATTTTTACCAAAATTTCTAATGAGGTTGTCTTCCACTACTCCTTTATGTTCACTTCTGTAAAGTATTCATAAAAATAAGTGAAAGTCGCTCAGTCGTGTCTGACTCTTTACAACCCCATGGACATCCATGGGATTCTCCAGGCCAGAATACTGAAGTAGGAAGCCTTTCCCTTCTCCAGGGGATCTTCCCAACCCAGGGATCAAACCCAGGTCTCCCACATTGCAGGCAGATTCTTTACCAGCTGAGCCCCAAGGGAAGCCCGGAAAGTATTCATAGAGTGACTCAAAATAGAAAAGACAAATAAACCACTGGACCCCAGTGCTGATCATTTTTCCCTCTGCCTTCTGGAACCTTCCCTGTGTTCTAACCCACCCTGACTTTCCCTTCCCAGAATTATTGTCCCCCAAATCTCTACCATAACAATAGTTTGATGTTGTTTTTACATTTGGTTTCTTACCTAGAATGAATCATAGTGCTCTTATGAATACACAGTTATCCAGCCAACAGACATGTGAGAGCTGTGACGAGCACTGTGGGAGCCACAGGGACACCTCAGTAAGCACATTAGACATCATCCCTGACTTTAGGGTGGCATTTACTTCAGCTGTGGCAATGCCAGAACTTAATCAAGGGGGAGAGCAGTGAAATATGTCGTAGCTTCAGTGTGAGAGAGACCTGGATTTGAATTACCATTTCCTGGGCTTCCCAGGTAGCTCAGTGGTAAAGAATCCACCTGCCAACATAGGAGACGTGGGTTTGATTCCTGGATCGAGAAGATCTCCTGGAGGAGGAAATGGCAACTCATTCTAGTATTCTTACCCAAGAAATCCCATGATCAGAGGAGCCTGGCGGGCTTCAGTGCATGGAATCACAAAAGAGTCAGACATGCTGAAACTTCCCTGGTGGTCCAGAAGTTTAAAACCTGCCTGCCAGTGCAGGGGACGTGGGTTCAATCCCTGGTCCAGGAAGATCCAAAATACTTTAGAGTAACTAAGCTTGTGCACTGCAATGAAGAGTAGCCCCCACTCACCACAACTAGAGAAAGCTCTCACGCAACAATGAGGACCCAGGGCAGCCAAAAATAAAGAAATTTTTTTAAAAAGAGTCAAAAAATAAATAAATAAAAATAAAAAAGAGCCAGACACAACTGAGCACGCACCCATGCATGCATGACTACTTCCTACCTGCAGGAACTTGGGAAAGTGTCTTTGCCTGTCTGAACCTTGTTCTCTTCATCTGAGCAGTGGCGGTTCCAGTTCCTTCCTTGAATAAGTGTTTATTAGTTTACTAGAGCTTCCATAATAAAATACCACACAGACTGAGGAGGGGCTTTAAAAAAAAAATAGAAATTCATTTTTTCACAGTTCTGGAGGTGGAAATCCAAATCAAAGTCGGGGCAAGGTTTCTCCTGCAGCCTTGCTCTTTGCCCTGAAGACGGCCACCTTCTCACTGTGTGCTCACACCCCCTGTTCGCTGCGCACACACCCCTGGGGTCGCCTGGTCTTCTTATGGGGACACCAGCCACGCTGGATTAGGGCTCCACCCTTATGACTTCATTTAACCTTAATTATTTCCTAAAAAGCCCTCTCTCCTGTGGACACAGTGGGGGAAGGAGATGGTGGGACATGAGAGAGTAGCACTGAAACATATATACAACCATGTGTAAAACAGGGAACTTCTGTGTAACGCAGGGGGCTCAGACTGCTGCTCTGTGACAACCTAGCGGGGTGGGAGGAGGAGGAAGGTTCGTGAGGGAGGGGATACATGTATACCTGTGGCTGATTCATGGTGATGTATGGCAGAAACCAACAACAACAACAAAAAAATTAATTAATTAATTTTTAAAAACACGTGAATTTAAAAAAAAAACCTATCTCTAAATACGGTCACATTAGGGATGAGGGTTTCAACATATAAATTTAGGGAGGACACAGTCCGCAACGAAGTGTTATGAGGATTAAAGCATATACCGTCTATAACATACCTGGCACACAACAGATGCTCCATTTAAAAGTATTAATTATCATTCAAGTCTTTCTGGCTCCTAGGTCAGTACTTTTTGCACCAAGTACTTCAAACAAGTTGAAATGATGTCTCACAGTTGTTACAGTATCTATATGTTAGATATTATATGACGCCTTTTTCACATACTTCCTATTGCTTTGAGGTGTGGGTCTTTCTAGGTGTCTTCTGTCACTCCTGAATCTGAGTATAAAGCCTCAAACAATGGGAAGCGTGTCTTCCATTCATTTGCACACCAACCAGGAAGGTCCTCCCCCCACACCCCAGACCCCTCCACAGCCACTGGGGTTGAGAATGAGGGGTAACAGATTTGTGTTAAGCCATTCAGATGCTCTCTTTTGGTTGGTCCCAGATCTGGGGTAAGGAAATACAAGATAATTCTGGAACATATTGTGTCAGAAAACACAAAGTATTCGTGTGATCAGTTTAGGACACGAGCCGATCTGAAGAACTCCCACGGGCCAAATGTGGGGCAATTTGAGTGTCAAAGTAGAGTAATTACAGTGTTTGCAATATGTTGAGGGGTTTTTTTTAAGATTATAAATTCTATAATGCTCCAAAAGAAGTTGGGGGGAGGGGGGGAGAGAAGGAAAATAGGGAAAACTTTTCTGTGTAAGAAGGCCATTTAAAAAGGAAGAAGGACTGATAGAAAATCATCACTTTGCAACCTCTAACATAGTAATTTAGGCAAAGCTCATCAAAGAATATCAAAGAATATTGAATGAAAGTTGCAGGGAAACAGAATATTCACGCAGTCTCCAAGCTATTACCCCACAGATTTCTTATGAATTAGAAAAGTCAAACATATAGTTACAATGGAAAGACTTGGTGATTTCTATATTAACTAAATAATCAAGACTAATCTCACCAGAAATTGCCTCCTGATGTGATGAAGTAAGTATACAACATCACCAAGGTCATTGTTTTACCAAAAAATGTTTAACCTGAATCTAACCATGAAGAAACACCAGACAAATTTAGAATGAAGGACATTCTATAAGACAACTGGCCAGAAGGCTTCAAAATGGTCAGTGTCAAGAAACACAAAAGAAGGCAGGGCGATTGTTCTAGATTTTTAAATGACCAGAAATATGCAGCATAAAAACCTTGACTGAAGATTATCATGCTAAGTGAAGAGAGGCAGACAGACAAAGATAAATATTATATGATATCCCTTTATGTGGAACCTAAGAAAAATGATGCAAATGAACCTATGGTTGGTCGGGGGTGGGGGGCGCCAGGGAGAATGGATTGGGAGCTGGGGATGGACATGTACACGCTGCTATATTTAAAATGGATGACCAACAAGGGTCTTCAGTATAGCACAGGGAACTCTGCTCAATATTCTATAATAACCTAAGTGGGAAAAGAATTTGAAAAAGAATAGATACACGTATAACTGAATCACTTTGCTGTACACCTGAAATGAACACAACATTGTTAATCAACTAACTCTAATATAAAATTTAAAAAAATTTAAAAACCTTGATTGGATCCTCAATTTTAAAAATCATAAAGGGGAATTTTGGATGCTTGAGAAACTTTGAATATATATTGGATATTACCTGATACTGTTAAATTGTGGTTAATTTTCTTAGGTGTGATAAGGGTGGCTCAGAAGAAGAAAGTCTTTACCTTAGGAGGCAATGCTGAAGAACTTTAGGGGTGAACCTCATATCTACTACTTACTTTCAAATAGTTCAGTCAAAAATCAGCTTGTGTGTGGGGGGGATGTGTGTGTGTATGTGTGGTGTGTGTGTGTGGTATGTGTGTGTGTGTGTAGGCAGAGAAAGAGAAAGCACACAAACATGGCAAAATGTTAACTGATAAGCATTAATAAACAATAAGGCTTACTGTTCTATTCATTCAACTTTTCTATGGGCTGGAAATTTTTCAAGATACCCTTGGGAGCAAATAATCTCTTTTCTCGGAATTTGCAATTAGGATTTAGAAATGTCATTCTAGGTTGATCACTCAAGCCTAGAAATTGAGTTTGGGTTGTTTATTTTAAAGACGACAAGTAAATCCAGAAGCTAAGGGCAGCCACCTTCTACCACAGGCTTGGAAAAACAACCCAGATGAAGAAACAGAAGAATCAGATGCCCAGAATTTTGCAGAACAGAGAAAACAGGCAACCCCAAATACAGACAGACAGACAGACAGCATCTCCTTGTTTCTGGAGCTTTGTTTCTTGGTCTCAGGCCCCTAAAAAGGCAGCCACATGCCTGCTAATGGGTTTTAGGTGCATTGCTATATCTAAAGTCCTCCTTTGGGGACTTCCCTGTGGTTAAGTGGGTTAAGAATTTATTTAAGAATCTGCCCTCCAATGCTGAGGACAGTTTCCATCCCTGGTCAGGGAACTAAGATCCAAAAATCTGTTTTACAGTTTCAAAAACCAAAGTCCTCCTTTTGCTGAAACCAATTTGAGTGAGCTTTTCAGTTACTTGAAATCAAAGTGTATGTATATTATGTGTCTGTATAGTGGTAGAGTTTTAATCTAACATTGCACATTGTGGTAAAATAATCATAGCCTATGGGATTAACAGGTACAGAGTACCAAAATAGATGAGCAACAAGGTCCTACTGTGTAGCACAGGGAACTGCATTCAATATCTTGGAATAACTTATAATGGAAAAGAATCTGGAAATAAATAAATATATATATATATACACACACACACACACACACACACACACACACACACCAAATCACTTTGCTGCACACTTGAAACACAATATTATAAATCAACTATACTTCAATCTTTAAAAATACATATATAAATCCATAGCATAAATTTGACCATTTATACCATTTTTAAGTGTACAGTTCAGTGGCATTCCCAGGTGGCTCAGAGGTAAAGAATCGGCCTCTACCAGTGCAGGAGACACAAGAGACGTGAGTTTGATCCCTGAGTGGGGAAGATCCCCTGGAAAAAGAAATGGCAACCCACTCCAGTATTCTTACCTGGGAAATCCCACAGACAGAAGAGCCTGGTGGGCTACAGTCCATGGGTCACAAAGGATCAGACACGACTGAGCACTAAGGCACACATACACTATCAGTGGTATTACATACATTCACCTCCCCATGCAACCTTCACCCCCATCTATCTCCAGAACTTTCAGCCTTTCCCAACTGAAACTCTGTACCCATTAAACAACAACTCCTCAATCTCCTCTCCTGCAGCCCCTGTTGTTAAATGTCGCTTCAGTTGTGTCCGACTCTGTGTGACCCTATGGACTGTTGCCCACCAGGCTTCTCTGTCCGTGGGATTCTCCAGGCAATTCTGGAGTGGGTTGCCTTTTCCTCCTCCAGGGGACCTTCCCGACCCAGGGGTCAAACCTGCATCTCTTATGTCTCCTGCACTGGCAGGCAGGTTCTTTACCACTGGTGCCACCTGGGAAGCCCTTCCCACAGCTCCTAGGCAACCACCATGGTGCTCTACATTGCTATGACTTTGCACCCTCTAGTCATCTCCTGTAAGTGGAATCCTACAATATTTGTTCTCTTGTGACTGATTTATTTCATTTCATTCAGCATCCTGTCTTCAAGATTCATTTATGTGGTAGCCTCTGCCAGCATTTCCTTCCTTCATGGCTAAATAATGTTCCTTTGTATGTACACATTCTGTTCATCCATTCATTGTTGATGGGTACTAGGGTTGTATCTACTTTTTGGCTACTATGAATAAGGCTGCTACGAATGTGGTGTTAGAGTTTTGAAGATATGCTGTGTGGGCTTCCCTGGTGGTTCAGACAGTAAAGCTTTCACCTGCAATGCAGGAGACCTGGGTTCAATCCCTGGGTTGGGAAAATCCCCTGGAGGAGAGCATGGCAACCCATTCCAGTATTCTTGCGGGGAGAATCCCCATGGACAGGGGAGCCTCGTGGGCTGCAGTCCAGGGGGTTGCAAAGAGTCAGACATGACTGAGCAACTAAGCACAAGCACACAGAGTTTTAAAGATATGCACATAAAAAAATTTAGTTCTATGCAGTCAAATACTAACAGAAGTTATCTCTGAAAGAATTAAGGACAATTTTTTAAAAGATTTTTTTAAAGATATTTTATATTCACAGCAAAACTGAGAGGAAGATACAGAAATTTCCCACATACCCCCTCCCCCTCACATGCACAGCCTCCCCAGCCATCAACATCCCCCCACCAGATGGTACATTTGTTGTAAATGATGAACCTACGCTGACAATTGCTAATTACCCAAAGTCCATAGTTGACATTAGGGTTCACTCTTGGTGTTGTATACTCTGATTGTGGATAAATGCATGCACTGTTCTAGTGTCATATATTTTCACTGCCCCAAAATCTTCTGTGCTCTGCCTGTTCATTCCCCTTACCCTCTAGCCCTTGGTAACCACTTTTTACTGCCTACACAGTTTTGCTTTTTCCAGAGTATTATATAGTTGGATGGCATCACCGATTCAATGGGCGTGATTTTCAGCAAACTCCAGGAGATAGTGGAGGACAGGGAAGCCTGGAGTGCTGCAGTCCGTGGGGTCAAAATAGTCGGACAAGACTGAGCAACTAAACACATATAGGTGTGTAGTGGTGTCTCATTGCTGCTTTATTTTGCATTTCCTTGATGACATATGATGCAGAGCATCTTTTCATGTGCTTTTTTGCCATCTTATACCTGCTTGCCTGGTGGCTCAGACTGTAAAGCATCTGCCTGCAATGTGGGAGACCCAGGTTCGATCCCTGGGTTGGGAAGATACCCTGGAGAAGGAAATGGCAACCCACTCCAGTACTCTTGCCTGGAAAATTCCATGGACTGAGGAGCCTGGTGGGCTACAGTTCATGGGGTCGCAAAGAATTGGACACGACTCAATGACTTCACTTTCACCTTCTTTGGTGGAGCGTCTGTTAAAGTTTTCAACTCATTTTTTATTCCAGTCGTTTCCTTATTGTTGAATTTTAAGAGTTTTTGTGTATTATGGATAACACTCTTAACAGATGTGTCTTTTGTAAATATTTTCTTTCAGTCTGTGTCTTGTCTTCTCATTCTCTTGACATTGTCTTTTGCAAAAATGTTTTTAGTTTGAATGAAGTCCAGAGTATCAGTGCTCCCTTTTATGGATCATTCCTCAGGTGTCTTATCTAAACTGTCACCTTCATACTCAAGGTCATCGAAGTTTTCTCCCATGTAACCTTCTTGGAGTTTTACAGTTTTGTGCTTTACATTTAGGTCTATGATGGATTTTGAGTTAATTTTTGAGAAGAGTATAAGGTCTGTGACTAGATTCTGTTTTCCTTTTTTTCATTGGATGTCAAGTTGTCTCAGCACCACTTGTTGAAAAAACTGGGGCTTCGCTGGTGGCTCAGTGGCAAAGAATCCACCTGCCAATGCAGGAGACACGAGTTCAATCCCTGATCTGGGAAGATCCCACATGCCATGGGGCATCTAAGCCCATGTGCCACAACTGTTGAACCTGGGCTCTACAGCCAGGAGCCCATGAGGTCGAGAGCTGTGCTCACAACAAGGGAAGCCACCCCAACAAGCAGCTTGTGCACTGCATCTAGAAAAAGCCTGTGCAGCAACAAAGACCCAGCATGCTGCTGCTGCTGCTGCTAAGTCGCTTCAGTCGTGTCCGACTCTGTGCGACCCCATAGACGGCAGCCCACCAGGCTCCCCCGTCCCTGGGATTCTCCAGGCAAGAACACTGGAGTGGGTTGCCATTGCCTTTTCCATTATGTGAAAGTGAGAAGTGAAAGTGAAGTCGCTCAGTCGCATCCGACCTGTAGCGACCCCATGGACTGCAGCCTACCAGGCTCCTCCATCCATGGGATTTTCCAGACAAGAGTACTGGAGTGACTTGCCATTGCCTTCTCCGAAGACCCAGCATAGCAAGCTTATTTACGTGTGTGCGCATTTGTTCAGCCCCATGGTGGTGAGTTTGTTTCTTAAGGCTGGGGTGCAGTGGGCATCAGGGACTTTGTTCTGAACCTGATGAGACATGTTCCTAAGAGCATAGAACCACTCAGCCTCTGGGAAATCATCCTCACACGGAAGAGAGGAATCAGATTTTGTTTTTTGAAATTGATTGGGCTCTAAAGCCTGAAATAAATATTCATACTTTACAAAAAAAAAAAAAAAAAACCCTGTTTAATGGGAGCAAAATACTTTATAAAAAATAAATTAAAAAAAGAAAGACTGTCTTTGCTCCTTTGTCAAAGAGAAGTTGACTATTTCTACATGGGTCTCCAGATAAATTTTTATTTTTATGCTTTTTTTGTATAGTTTAAAAATTATTTGCTACAATGAACACATATTGCTTACATAGTAAGAAGAAAAAAACTCTTTTCATTCTGGGGGGAAGATACTGTTTTCTGTTCCATAAGTGGTCTTTCCACCCCTGGAAATTATTGGAATAACTGTGTGGTAAAACATTCATTCATTTAGCAAACATTTCAGTATGAGAAAATTCTGTATTGCCTGCAAAGACTGGCTATATCTTGAAGGTTTTTCTCATCCAAATTTAAGCTTTTTCTCCCTATTTTATTCTGTAAATATTACTGTAACAACATGAAATAAACTTCTGAAAGCAGGGGGAAAAATCTTCATGTCGATATCTTTCTTGTTTCCCCCTAATCTGTGTCCAGATAATTTTTTCAAAAGAAAGACTTCATTGAATTTGTTACAATATTGTTTCTGTTTGGTGTTTTGGTTTTTTGGCCTGGAGGCACATGGGATCTCAGCTCCACATGGAACCTGCACCCCCTGCATTGGGAGGTGAAGTCTTACCCCTGGACACCCAAGGAAGTGCCTGTATTCATGCCATTTCATCCAGTCATACTTAATCATCTGGCCTTCCTTTGACTTCTCTCTTCACAATCTACTAACTCATTCACTTAAAACCCTCTGGAATCTTTCATATTTGGAGCATGTTCTGCTTTGTGCTAATTCTAAACGCGTTTTTCAAGCTTCAACGGTTACCCTGTGCGACAGACAGGATCTTGTCTCATTCTAGTCTGGTACCCAGCTCTGAGCATGGTGATGGGCACAGAGGAGGTCGGTAGCCCCCGTGCTTATTGAATGAATGAACCAGAGTATGGATAGCTGTGTTGGCGGGGAGGGGATGGTCTGTGTTTAGACGAAGCACACGTGCAAAGCTAGACAATGCAAATGAGAACATCTTCCCCTCCCCAATCCTGAACCCTGACTCAGAGCCCTCTGGTGCCTTTTGTCTCCAAGCAGCAGGGAATCCAAGCAGAAAATTCACTATTAATGGTTCAATAAAACATTCAGGTCCTGGATGCAGCCCCATGGAGGCCGAGTGGCAGCCCGTAATACACATGTGCCAGCTCAGGAGGAAGCCCCAAACTCATTTAGTCTTATCTGTCATTAGGACCAAAGCCGGGGCCCCCCCGGGCCAGGCCTGGGGAACTCTTTCCCCATCGGAAGGCAAAGCGGCAGAACCAAGTTTTGGCAAGCCAGCTCAGTGCCTGGAAATTTCCCCTCCTGGAGGTCTGCACTCGGTTTTGTAATAAATGACACAAGAGGCTCATCGCCTACCTTTCCCTTGGAGGAACAATGCCATTATCTTCAACCGATGATGAGACTTTGGTTTTTTTTTTTAGGCGCTATGCTCCTGTGATTCAACAAGATACATTTTGCAAGTGATTCTGACGGCACCAGCTCCTGTTGCTTGGGGAAAGCTCTTTGATTGTAATGATGGCAGACAGAGCTGGAGGTACCAGCTGTGTGCATGACAAGTGTGGTCCACAGACCCCAGGGTGGGGAGATCCATGGGAGGGAGGGAGACCAGCAGGACAAAGTTCTTAGGTAATGTCTTTTAATTGATGGTGAAAACATGGACTCAGAGATCCATTATTTCATTTTTGCAAAGAATGAAAATGAGTTTCTTTAAAAAAAAAAATATGTACTTATGTATGTTCATGGTGAGAGCTCATTTGCTCAGTCATGTCTGACTTTTTTTTGTGACCCCACTGGACTGTAGTCCACCAGGCTCCTCTGTCTATGGGATCACAAAAAAGTCAGACATAACTGAGTGACTGAGCATGCACCATACACATATACAAATATATATATATTTTTGAGAAAGAAAATTGTTTTCATTCATAATAGAAAAATATTTTATATTCTTTACCACTGCTCCACCTGGGAAGCCATATATATACATACATACATACATACATATATATATACATATACACACACATATAAAATCTGTTTTGTATTCTCCTCTCCCAAAACCATGAAATAGCTTTGGGAAGATAGTCATCTTGTGTGACAAACAGCATCATTTCGTGAAATGGCATTCTGTGAACTTTGTTTGGGGAGAGGGAGGATGAACGGGCCCTCCTCCCATGCGGAGGGGCAGGCTCAGACTGGCTGTGGCTGTTTCAGGCCCCTGACTGCACTGGCGAAAGAGAGATGCGAGTTAATCTAGAAACAGGAGGTGTCATGAGATTAGGAGATTTTCATGCGACATGATTTGCTGAAAAAACAGAAAACTCTCCATGCAGTTGCTTGACTGTTTGTATGTCTATTTCTGACAGGACTTTGAGGTTGGAGTCATCCTTGAAGGAATAGCCTCAAGAGGAGAACCCACACACTCTCCTGCTCTCTCTGATCAGTAAGTATTTAGGGGCTTCCTGGTGGCTCAGTGGTAAAGAATCCACCTGCCAATGCAGGAGACAGAGATTCAATCCCTGATCCAGGAATATCCGACATGCCACAGGGCCGCTGAGCCCGCACACCCTGGAGCCCAGGCTCCACAACGAGAGAAGCCACTGCAACGAGAAGACCACACACAACTACAGTAGCCCCCATTTGGACTCCAGAGAAAATCCCATGCAGTGATGAAGACTCAGCACAGCCAAGCATAAACAAAATTATTTAAAAAGTAAGTAATTAGTGTTAACCCTCCCTTAACACTCCAAAGACTGCCCTGAGTCTATCACTCCCTGAGCAAAAAGTCTCCAAGTCTTCCAATCGCCAAGACAGCACAAATCATTGAGGCTACCATTCCAGGCCTTCCGCTGTCTCATGCAGCTGGCTGGTCCAGCTTTCTGTCCGATCACCCTCTTCTGCCAAGCCTCCTCCACTCCAGGTCACCTGGCCTGGGCACTGTACTCCATCTCTTGGCATATACATCTATCCGGATCTCACCCATCCTCCAAGACTCAGATCAAAAGCTTCCCTTTCAGCCAAGCCTTTCCCACCTCCCAAGTGATAGGGGATTCATCACCCTCACACAGCAACGTATCTTTTGGAACAGTTTTACACACCCTTTTCCACTCTTACAACTCGTCTTCCAAGCCAGACTGTGAGCTCTTTGAGTGCAGGGATTTTTATTATAGCTCATTGAATCTCTTGCCTATTAATATGTGCCTTGTGTGATGAAATATCTGATGTTCAATCAATATACGTGAGATTCGTTGATTTCAGGATGCTTGGCACTGTGCTCGGTTGAAGAGGAGCAAGAGAGAATATAAATGCATCCCTCAGGTGGTTTATGTGCTTCCCAGGTGGTGAAGTGAGTGAAAGTTGCTCAGTCGTGTCTGACTCTTTGCAACCCCATGGACTATACCAGGAATCAAACCAGGGTCTCCTGCATTGCGGGCTGATTCTTTACCAACTGAGCTATCTGGGAAGCCCTCCCAGGTGGTGCTAGAGGTAAAGAATGCCTGACAAGGCAAGAGATGCAAGAGACTCGGGTTCAATCCCTGGGCCAGGGGAAGATCCCCTGGAATAGGAAATCACAACCTGAGCCAATATTTTTGTCTAGAAAATCCCATGGACAGAGGAACCTGGCGGGCTACAGTCTATGTGGCCAAAGAGAGTCTGATAACGATTCAGCAGCTGAGCAGGCAAGTGGTTTGCAATCCTCCTAGACAGTCAAGATGTGAGACTGGCAGGGAACAGCAGGGGGCGCACCAGGCAACGCAAACTGCAAATCTGAATACAAGCAATTGTCCTGGGCAAGGTTCTGGAAGCTCAGGAAAGGAAAAGGGCAACTTTTAATTAGTTGTAAGGCTTCCCTGGTAGTTCAAATGGTAAAGCATCTGCCTGCAATGCAGGAGACCTGGGTTCAATCCCTGGGTCTGGAAGATCCCCTAGAGAAGGAACTGGCAACCCACTCCAGTATTCCTGCCTGGAAAATCCCATGGATGGAGGAACCTGGCAGGCTACAGTCAATGGGGTTGCAAAGAGTCGGACACGACTGAGTGACTAACACTTTAATTAGTTGTAAGACGTGGTTGTACTTGAGATGAGCTTGAGAGGCCATTATATGTCATAGTATTTATGTGGTGGCTCCCCAGGTAGCTCAGACAGTAAAGAACCCGCCTGTAATGTGGGAGACCTGGGTTCGATCCCTCAGTCAGGAAGATCCCCTGGAGAAGGGAAAGGTTACCCACTCCAGTTTTCTGGTCTGGAGGATTCCATGGACAGAACGGCCTAGCAGGTTATAGTCCATGGGGTCGCAAAGAGTCATACACGACTGAGCCTTTTTCACTTTCCTTTCCCTGGTGGCTCAGTGGTTAAGAATCTGCCTGACAATGCAGGAGACACAGGTTCAATCCCAGGGTCAGAAAGATCCCCTAGAGAAGGTAATGGCAACCCATTCCAGTACTCTTGCCTGGTAAATCCCATGGAGAGAGGAGCCTGGTGGGCTACAGTCCGTGGGGTCGCAAAAGAGCTGGACACGACTAAAACAACAAGTATTTGTGTGATACCTTAGCATTTTCAAAGCCCCTTCCATTATACTGCCTGAATAAATGTTATACCATGTTAGGTATTACTAGACCCATTTTAAAGAATAAGTGGACAAGGTCCTGGAAGCAGGAGAGATTCAGCCAGTCACATGGCAGGGTAGGGGCAAAGCTGGGACTCAAACTCCAATCTTTGGATTTCAAATTCAATGGGCCTTGCAGTGCCCCCACTGCTTCAAACTGTTATCATCCACTGCCTTTAAAATTTGGATTTAAAGGATTTTGGAGTAAGATAATGAAGCAAAATGAAAATGGCATTATTGGGCACACCGGGTAGAGGGTAGGACAGGGTAAAGGGATAATTAGGGAGTTTGGGATGGACACACTAAGTAACACACTTAGTTATTTTAAATGGATAACTAAGGACCTACTGTATAAAAGTAAATGAAATGTTGGGCACAGAACCAGAATCGTGGACAAGAAAAACAGACTGGTGGTTGCCAGGCAGGAGGGGGCTCGGGGAGGGATGGAGTGGGGGGTTGAGGTGAGCAGACGTAAGCTTTTATACGTCGAATGGATAACAGACAAGGTCCTAGTGTATAGCCCAGGGAACTATATTTGATATCCTGTGATAAATCATAATGGAAAAGAATGGTTAAAAAAAGAATGCATATGTATATATATGTATAACTGAATCATGTTGCTGTACAGCAGAAATTAACACAACATGGTAAATCAACTGCACTTCAATTAAAGAAATTAATTTTTAAAATTAATTAAAAATATTGGGCAAGGGGCTGTGTACAGGATAGATTGAAGGGGTGGGGGTGCTGGGCGTTCTGACAAATGGCAATAAAGATGAAATGATGACACTTGATAACTCTCCGAATACGGAGGATAGGGAAAGAGAGAGGAGGGAAATACTCAGGTTACAGAGCTGAGCAGCTGTGATGATGAGGTTGTGACGCTGGCAGTGTGGGCGGGGTGCATTAGCGTCCCTGTGGGCATTGAGGTGACGTGAGTGAGAATTCCTGAAGGCAGTGAAAACGTGGCAAGCGGGCTGAGACCTAAGGGCCTCCCCAGGGAGTAAAGGCAATGAGCTTACCTTCGCACCTTGTGCCTAGTTTGGGACTTCCTTGGTAGTCCAGTGGCTGAGACTCTGAACTCCCAAAGCAGGGGGCCAGGGTTCAAACCCTGGCTGGGAAATTAGATGCCACATGTCACAACTAAGAGTTCACATGCCTGTAACAAACTGCGGCACAGCCATCTTCTTATTCATTATTATAATAAATAATACATTATTATATTAAATGATAATAAAGCCATCTTTATTATTTATTAATAAATAAATAAACAACTTGTGCCGAATTTAACAGAGGGACCAGCTCCAGACCTGGAGAAGGAAACGGCAACCCACTCCAGTGCTCTTGCCTGGGAAATCCCACAGGCAGAGGAGCCCGATGGGCTACAGTCCATGAGGTTGCAGAGAGTCGGATGCGACTGAGTCTGAGCAGCAGCTCCAGAGGAGTTTTGTAGCATTTATTTATAGAAAGTGATGGAACATAAGCATATGAGAGCCCCCTGCCCCCAGTATTCATATGCTAACCCATGATCTGGAGCCTGTGAAGCGCCTGGAGGCCTTCTTCCTCCTGAGCATGGCAAGATCGCCGCATCCCAAATTCCAGGATACACCTCCTCATGGGGATGGGACTCTAAGACATGGCCCTGAGAACTGCGCAGGTACCAGGCGCACCAAGGTACAGCAGAGCAGACTGTCCGATGCGCTGGCAGCTTGGTGTCTGGGCTCACCAGGGCCTGGGTAACCCCAGGGGAGGATGGAACCCACTGTGCCCAGCAGTCACCCAGTGGCCCACAGTGACCCTTAGTTCCCTTTCTGGGGTTTCATCCCCCTTATCTGATGGGCACAGTATCACTTCCCCCCGTTATTAATACACATGCCCTCCCCCACACACCAAATTTGTCTGTTCAAGTGCTCATCCGCAGGACCTCAGAATGTGACTGAAGATGGAGTCTACCGGAGGTGACTAAGGTTAAATAAAACGATCAGGGTGGGCCCCGATCCCGTATGACAGGTGTCCTTCTAAGAAGGGATGAAGATACAGAACACAGAGAGATCAGACCACATGAAGACACAGGGAGGAGAAGACAGAAGGAGAGAGGCCTCTAGAGGATTCCCTAAAGCCCAGCCAGCCAGCCTCCGGAGCAGTAAGAAAATGAACGTCTGTTGTTCAGCCTCTCGGGGTGTGGTGCTTTGTCTTAGCTGCTCAAGTCGACCTATATATCCCATAATCCTGACACTGGCCCAGAATGAAGCCCAGCTGCTCCTTTCTACCCACTCAGAACCTACTATTGACCTTCAGTATCTTAACATTTCGTTCAAAAAGTAAGAAAATATATCCCATCTCTCCCTGCTCACCCGAACGGCTCTCTCACTTCCGGGCAGATCTGCAGTTCGCACCACATTATGTACTCCTTCATTCTCTCATTTCTAAGCCACCAGAGTGTGTCCTGTCCCCAAGGCTAGCTTCTCGAGGGCAGGACACCTGAGTTCACCTCCTTTTGGCTCTCCAGTCCCAGCACTTGGCCGGATGCTCTGGATTGTAAAACCACAAAAACAGGCTACTTTGCCTTGAAACTGGATTTGCCTAACTCTTATTTTTATTTATTGTGCCAGGTCTTAGCTGCAGGATCTCTGATCTTCTTTATGGCAGGTGGGATCTAGTTCCCCAACCAGGGATGGAACCCTGGCTCCCCTGCATTGGAAGCATAGCCCCGTAGCCACTGAACCACCAGGGAAGTCCCCTAACTCTTCATTTAAAACAGTCACTACCACTCAGCCTTCCCTGCAAAACCCTCAAATCCCACTGCTGGGGAAAAGAGGCTGGAGAGAGACAGGAGAGTCTCTTGATTTTCAAAATCCATTTGTGTTTTGATTGAAGGTGTTTGACAGTGTGGAGAGGGTTTGCCCTCTTTGAAAATAGGAAACAGCTTCTCTGTCTGGGACCCCGCTAGCGTGGTTACTAAGGAGACCAATAGGCAGTAGGTGCCGTAATTAATCACTAAATTCCCAGCAGCCAAATCCCTGGAGATGAGAGGCTCTTTCCTTTGAGAGAGACAAGTCCTGGGTGGGTGGAAGGTCGAGGAGTTCATGGTGGGAGCCCAGTCCTGCCTGCCTGCTTCCTCCTGCAGCTCCCTTGACTGAGATTTGCCAGTGATTGTTTTAAGAGCTTCTAAATCTGCCTCCAGGCTTATCTGTTAGAACCAAATGAAGAATAGAGCTCTTTTCCAGTTATTGCAGCGTGGGGAACCATGAGCAGCAAAGTCTCCCCCGATACCCTCTACGAGGTGGTGCAGGAAGTCCTGCACGGGAACCAGCACAAGCGCCAGAAGTTCTTGGAGACGGTGGAGCTTCAGACCAGCCTGAAGAACTCAGACCCTCGAAGGACAAACGCTTCCCGGGCCCCGTCAGGCTTAAGTCCACTCCCCGCCCCAAGTTCTCCGTGTGTGTCCTGGGGGACCAGCAGCAATGTGATGAGGCCAAATCTGTGGATATCCCCCACATGGACATCGAGGCACTGAAGAAACTCAACAAGAAGAAGCTGATCAAGAAGCTGGCCAAGAAATATGATGCCTTTTTAGCTTCAGAGTCTCTGATCAAGCAGGTCCCACGAATCCTGGGCCCAGGCCTGAACAAGGCCGGCAAGTTCCCTTCCTTGCTGACCCACAATGAGAACTTGGTGGCCAAAGTTGATGAAGTCCACGATCAAGTTCCAGATGAAGAAGATGCTATGTCTGGCAGTGGCTGTTGGCCACATGAAGATAACAGATGATGAGTTTGTATACAACATCCACTTAGCTGTCAACTCCCTGGTGTCATTGCTCAAGAAAAATTGGCAGAACATCAGGGCCTTGTACATTAAGGGCACCATGGGCAAGCCCCAGCGTCTGTACTAACACACAACTTAATAAACCATACTCAACTGTCAAAAAGAAAAAAAGATTAGATATATGTATATGTATGGAGAAGGAAACGGCAACCCACTTCAGTATTCTTGCCTGGAGAATTCCGTGAACAGAGGAGCCTGGTGGGCTGCCGTCTATGGGGTCGCACAGAGTTGGACACGACTGAAGTGACTTAGCAGCAGCAGCATACGTGGATCACTGCTGTACACCAGAAACTAACACAACATTCTTAATCAACTATACTCCAACGTGGGCTTCCCAGGGGGTGCTGTAGTAAAGGATCCACCCGCCGAGGCAGGAGAGTAGGGTTCAATCCCTGGGGCAGGAAGATCCCCTGGAGGAGGAAATGGCAACCGATCGCAGTATTCTTGCCTGGAAAAAAATTCCTATAGACAGAGGGGCCTGGTGGGCTACAGTCCATGGGGTCATGAAGAGTTGAACACAACTGAAGCAATTTAGCACATACTCCAATATGAAATTAAAATTTAAAAAAAAATGAACTGAATGGCTCTAAAGCTTGTAGCCACCTGGCTTGGGCCCCTTGATTGCAAGAGGATGGGGAGCTGGTACAGGCAGAGATGACCTTTCTGCTCCAATGATTTGAGTAAGTGGGTGCTGTCATTCAGAAGAGCAGAGGGCAGCTTGATGCTCCAAGACCAAGTCCCACCTCCAAGGGAAGCCCATGGGCCTCAAGGTGCCATGATCCAGCCACCAAGTGCAGAGGAGAAACCCTGTAAGTGACCCTGAGCACCCAAGTTGCACCCACAAAGTTTGCATCCCTGCTACTTGGCTCCTGCTCTTCCCAGAGGCAAGGTTCACACACACACACTCCCACACTCCCCTCACATACACAGACACAACTGTGACCACAAATTCCTCTGGGCTCATTCCTGCCCTCCCCTCCAGGTGGTACAGGAAACGGCCCCCCACAAAACGCAGCTTCATTCAACCCAAGGGGAACTTCCAGTTCATTCAGTTTAATTCTTCCATTTGGTAAAGAAGCAAAGAAAAATGCAGAAAAGTTAAGTGACTTTTCACTCTTGCTTTTTCTTTCTCTCCACTTCAAGGGAAGAAGAGTGTTTGGCCACCCAACACCCAGGGAATAGGAAGATGCTCAAAAGTAAGAAGACCATGGAAGATGTTTTTCAACGTCAGGTAACAGAAAACCCAAGAAAGTGGCTGAAACAAAACGTAGTGTTTTAAGTTAGCAATGGTTCCAGTGAAGGGCCTCTGTATAGCGACCACTTTGTCCTCTGACCTTGGGTGTCTCCACCCAACCTGGCTCTGGACTGGCCTTATGACAGTCCCATAAAGAATCCATCTGCTAATGCAGGAGACAAAAGAGACACGAGTTCGATCCCCAGGTCAGGAAGATGCCCTGTAGGAGGAGATGGCAACCCACTCTAGTATTCTGCAAAAGTTCATGGACAGAAGAGCCTGGCGGGCTACTGTCCATGGGGTCACAAAGAGTTAGATGTGACTGAGCACGCACACACAGCCCATAAATGCAGCCAAAGCAGACAGAGTGCCAGCATCAGGCTTAGGTAAACCCCCAGGAATTCTACATGCTTCTGCTTTGTGCTTGCCTGGCTGGGATATACTTACTTGAACTTGCACCCCAGACCATGCCAGACCAGCCTGCTCAGGGGATGAGAGAGACACAGGAAGGATAAGACACTTGGGAGAGAACAAAGGTGCCCCCAGCCAGGAACCAGCCAATCTATAGCCGACTGCAGAGCCGTGAGGGCACCTGAGACCAAGACTGCCCTGCTCCTCCCAGCCTAAGTAACCAATCTGCAGGATCGAGAACCAAATAAGTGGTTTGTTGTTTAACAAATTCTCTGACTTTGGTGTGGCTTGTTAGGAGCAAAGAGCAAACCGAATCCTGACATTTGAAATAAATATCTGAGTTTTTTCTCTTAGAAAAAGTTAGAAATTGGAAATCCAGGATTGATATGGCAGCCCAGAGTCATATAGGACCCAGAATCCTTCCGTTTTGATGCTCCATCATCTTTAGTTCCGGAGAAGGCAATGGCACCCCACTCCAGTACTCTTGCCTGGCAAATCCCATGGATGGAGGAGCCTGGTAGGCTGCAGTCCATGGGGTCGCTGAGAGTCCAACACAACTGAGCGACTTCACTTTCACTTTTCATTTTCATGCACTGGAGAAGGAAATGGCAACCCACTCCAGTGTTCTTGCCTGGAGAATCCCAGGGACAGTGGAGCCTGGTAGGCTGCCGTCCATGGGGTCACACAGAGTCGGACATGACTGAAGCGACTTAGCAGCAGCAGCAGCATCTTTAGTTCATGGCTTTCATCCTCAAAGTCATCTCATGATCCAAGATAGCTGCTGAAGCTCCACTCATCACATTTGTGTTCCAGGAAGGCAGGCAGTAGGGTAAAGAAGGGGCCTCTTCTAGGTAAATTGTTCCCCTTAAGAGAGTTTTCCCTGGAAGCTCCACCCAATGACTGGCAGATTGATTCTCATTGGCTACCCTTGGCCACAAGGAAGGCTGGGAAAGCTAGGCTTTTAGTTGAGCACTTTGCACCTAGAATAAAACCAGGGGTACTGTGTAGTAAGGAGGAACAGGGAGATGGGTATTGGGTAGGCCACCAGCAACATCTACCACAGCGTGTGTAAAATCAAGCTCCAGGCCCCAACATACATCAGGATGCAAAACTGATCACATGCCATGCTGATTTCTCAGAGCTCATAGTGGTGGCTTTGCCCTATCATAACGAAGTGTAAGATTTGGGCAATAGAAACCTAAGTGGAAAACTGCATATGCCAGTCTCCTGGGCCTTTCTATACAGATGAATGGATGCTTTATTCTTAGAACTTGTTGCTTGTAACCTGGGGCAGATGTTGCTTGCTTGCTTGTTCTCTTACTGGCTGTTTTTTTAAAAAATTGAAATATGATTCATATAACATAAAGTTCACTGTTTTAAGGCACACAATTCAGTGGAGGTTTTAGTATATACACTATGTTGTGCAACATCAGCCCTATCTAATTCCAGAACAGTTCCATCGCCCCCAGAAGAAACCCTGTACCCATTAGCAGTCAGAGCAGATGCTTTGTTTAATGCTTCTGCATCCAGTCTCAGGTTGATGCAAGACCCAGACTCGCTACATGAGAGAGTGCTGAAGATCCTTGCAGTACTAGGCTCGAACCCTGGGACTCTGGAATATTTGTGGATCTTCTTGGGACAGCTGAGGAGGAAGTCATGGTGTAATTCACCTGCAGCTGGGAAAGGAGGGCTGCACACAGGCAAGCAGAATTGAAACATTCCCTTCCTAGGCTGCTGTTGTCATTCAGTCTGTAACTGTCCAATTCTTTGCAACCCCATGGACTACAGCAGACCAGGCTCCCCTGTCCTTCACGATCTTCTTTCCTGGCAGCAGGTGAATTACACCATGACCTCCTTCTTGCTCGAGGAGCCCTCATGGGCTGACCATGAGCTCTTTTCACACAGAGAAGGGAAAGAAGCTGCATGCTGCAGGGCAGGTGCTCGGGTGGCGACACCCTTAAGTGCAGCAGCAGGTTTAAAAGCACTCTGTTGTGAGAGTAAGCTGTTGGCAGAGGGAGTTTCAGATTCAGTTGGTCTGATTCCATGGAAAGAGATTAAGAGTGTGCAGAACTCGCCTTTATTAAAGGTGTCTTAGATTCCGAATACAAAGAGAATCGTGTTTTTCTACCCGCACAGCCATCCTGGGAGGTATTTGACTTTCCCCCTTCATAGGAGGAGACCTGAGGTTCACAGAGAGAACTCGCTCTAATCAGAATCTCAGACATGAAGTGCTGAGTCTCCTATCTCAGCACCTTCCACTGTGAGCACCTGGGAGGCACCCCTGCCCACCCCCTCCCCACAGCAGGTGTGGCCATTCCCTCCAGCGGCCTAGTTGTGGCTGCTTGTGGGGCAGTGACAGCAGGAGGGGACTCATCTGAACTCAGCTCTGGGCTTGTCTTTGTCAGTGGGAGCTCCCCCCACTTCTGCCCACTCCCGCTTCTTCATTCTTCAGGAGAAAAGGTTGCTCAAGGAGACTCCAGGACTGGGGTCTGCCTCGTCACTGTCACCAGGAGGCTTTTTTTTTTTTCCTTCCTGACTTGCCAGAGCTCCCCGTCAGTCCTCCCAGCGCCTCTGGAAGCAGAGCAGAAGCAGCTGTGGGATCCTGGCTGAGCAGCGTCCAGGTAAAGCAGTTGGGGGGTGGCCTGATGGGGAGCCTGAGATGTCACAGGTCTGAGCACAGAGCCAAGGCGGGCGGGGAACAGCCAGGAAGGACTGTAGGTTCTGCTGCTCGCTTGATTAAGGGGGTCAGCCGTGTGTATGTGTCATCGAGGTGGGCAGGGAAGGGGAGGGCTGTGCGTGTGGGGGGAGGATATATATGCCGGTGTGGCTGACACAGCGGAGCCTCACACCCGGAGGAGCCCGGTTACTGACAGCTCGCAGGTAGGCGACTGCGCGCGAAGCCCTCCGCCCCAAGACACGCTGTTGGGAGCCTGGGGAAGTGGCGGACGGGCGGCAAGGCTGTCTCCCCAGCCCCTCTCCTTTGTCCAGTGTAGATGCTGCTGGCCTCCCTTTAGATTATTCATTCATCTTTTCCGTGCTCTCGTGGGGGTGAGGGCGGTGGGTAGCGGTGGAGGGGAGGGCTTACGCTTTTATTCTGAAGAGAGATGCAGAAGAAGAGCTGAACTTGGAAAGGATTGGAAAAGTTTCCATTCTCCAGGTGTGGTCCTCACTTTGTCACTTGTCTGCGGCGAAGAGGTGGTTGTAGAAGTGAGGTTAGGGGAGTGGCAGGCACTGGGTGGGGGGGGGGGCGGGGGCTTGCCTTGCAAGACAACCCTTCGAAAGCGCCCCCCACCCCCGACCTACCCCTCCAGGCACACTTTAGGAGGGGTTTCTCTCTGTGACTGACTTCCTTTCACAGTGAGTGCAGGCTGCTTTTCAACATATCACTGAACTCGATTGCGATTTGGCTTTTTCATCCCGAGGGAACCCTGCTCCCCTCGGCACCGAATACAAATCGCTAGTGGTGATGTGGGGAAGAGTCGGAGCCTGCCCTGGGCTTGACCGGTACCCAGCCGATCGCAGTCGCTGTGTGTGAATTCCGCCGTGTATTTCCGAAGGGTTGACCTTGGTCTCCAGACCCTCATTCTTTCGGAAGTCTGTTCTCTTTTTTACATCTTTCTTCCTCCTACCCATCTCTGCCACCTAAAGGTTTCTGCTGGGGTCCTGCGAAAATGACGTTCAGAAGTCATCCAAACTCTGGCTCTCGCTCAGCCTCCTTTTCCTCTTTCTCTCTTTGTGCGTCTCTCGCTGCGGGTCTGGCTTTCCCCTCCCACCGCTACCCATCTTTATCCTCCCGCATCTCATTCTGAACATGGCCAAGTTCTGGGGGAATTTCAAGTAAGTCAGGATGATTCGGGAAATGGACTATTTAAAGCAAGCAGCTTTGGACTTGAATACCCTGATCCTGGGTTTCAACATCTGTGTTTCGCTTCCTCGAGCAGCCCATAATTGCCCCAATTATAACCAATAACATTGTTCGGCAGACTAACAAAAGATGAGCTTTGCATGGCATTTGCCAGCAAGCCGAAACTGGAGTTTTCAACATAGAAGGTTTGGGGCTGGGGGGCGGGGGGTGGGAAACGGGTGACTGCCTGGCTTCTTCTCAAAACCTCCCAAGGAAATTGCTGCTCTCTGCCTGCCTGTGGGTGGCTGCTGCAGGCACGCTCCTCTTTCTCAATTATAAAGTGTGGCAGGGAAAAAGGTCTGCACCCTTCCACCGATGATGCTGCAATACCGTTCACAAAAAGCATTCGCGTTCCTTTGGACTAGCTGAGTCTTCTGTGGGGGAGGGTCCCTGGAAAGACTGTCCCCCCAGCCATCACCTTGGTAGAAGGAACAGCTTCCACGGTTCCATGTGCTGCCTGTTGAGGGCGCTCTGGTGCAGCTGCAGGGTCCTTGGGTGCAGTTGCGTCCTCCCTGGCTTTATCAGCTGAAGGCTGAGGGTACAGGGGATTTAGAGGATGCAGATTTAGCATTATCAAAAAAAGGGAGTAATTGCAGGATCCGGTGCAAAGCGGTATTTCTGGAGCCCAAGACAGGAGCTGTCGCAAAGCTATTCTGTATTCAATCAATCAGGTATTTATTATGCTCCACCAAGCAGGGGTCGATCCATCAGAGGAGATAATAACAGCCTTTACATTCACACAACGATTTACATCTTAGCGCTTTCACACCCATTATCCTCGGCAACAGCAATGAGAGATGGTGTCATTATCTCCATGGCGCAGACGAAGAAACTGAAGCTGAGAGGTTAAATAATCTATTTCAGGATGTGGCCGAGAGAGGACCGAGCCAGCCTTGCTGGCTCCAGTGCACGGCCCTCTACGAACCTGGGGTGCTCACAAACTAAGGGGGTGGGGATGGAGCAACACACAGTGAAAGAATTCGAGGACGATGCAAGGCTGGGTGTAATTAAGTCCTAAATTTCGTAGTCCAGACAGCAAGCGCTGTAGGAATTTGGAGGAAGGAGCGCTTGCTCAGAGAGTCCAGGATTTCAAGCCGGTCAGGGAAGGAGATAGAATCGCGGATGACCCAAGGGGAGAGGGAGGTGGAGGTGGCCGCCAGGACAAAGGCACAAAAAGAGGGCAAATGAATGTACATGTATTGAAACCTACTGTATGCCAGACAGTGAGCTAAACTTATCTATATGTCTATTTCATGCTAATGTGCACACACACACACAGTAGGGATGGGAGATCTGGGATGAGTTTTCTATACTTTTATCCATACTCAGCGAGACCCACACACACCCCACAAGCTCCAGCTCCCATGAAGGAAATCTACCTGATAAGAATCTGGCTAGAGAACAGGACTAACAACAGCTTTCATGGCTTGAATGGCTGGGAGCTCATCAGGCAACCTCGATGTTCTAAACACTTCTATTTGAATGCCTTTAGGTCCTCCTAGTCACCAACATGCCACTTTCCTTCTAAACACAAACTAGCTGTGAGATTTATGGCACGCCTATTCGGGGGGCAAGCCAGTTTTCTGGGCATCATCCTAGATAGTCTGTGATCACGTTCGGTGTTGATTTTCTACAATCCCGAGATTTTTCAAATACTGGATGATGCCTCAGTGTTGCAGATACACAGCATCGCCAACTCTGATGGGACTGACTGGGTGAGTGACCTGTGGAGCTGGCCCCCAAGGAGTCTGGGTCTCGGTGAAAATGTCAGCGGATCACCCACACACACCCAGGGCTCTGCCTAGCCACCCAGGCTTGGAGCCAGCCTCCCCGTAGCTCACTCTCCACCCCTCCACCCAGTCCCCATTCATCCTTTCATTCATTCAGCCGAGAAACGTGCCTGGATTCCTGATGCGAGCCCGCAGTGCTGAGTGCCCGGGAAAACAGACCAGGCAGCTTGTCCTCAGCTCCCGGCCAATGTCACTCACTATTAATGGGTCCAGGCTGGTGGTCTCTGAAAAGGGTGTGTGTGCCCAACAGTCCAGCGGGCTTTGGGAAACACATTGAATTTTTTTATGTGGCTATCTTATCTTTCTTAATTTGCACTTTAGTGGGTATTATCATGTAGGTAACAAATAAATTGGGAAGGTTTGCTCAAAACGGTTTGATTGCTTGAGGTATAAAGTTAAAGACATTTGAAGATTATTGGTCTTGGGACTTCCCTGGTGGTCTAGTAGCTGAGACTCCAGGCTCCCCCTCCCAATGCAGGGGGCCTGGGTTCAACCCCTGGTCAGGGAAATAGATCCTGAATGTATGCCACAACTAAAAGTCTACATGCTGCAAATAAGACCTGGTGCAGTCAAATAAATAAATACTGGAAGGAAAAAAAGGGTACTAGGCTTCCCCTGTAGCTCAGTGGTAAAGAATCCACCTCTACCTGCAATTCAGGAGATGCAGGAGACAGGGGTTAGATTCCTGGATGGGGAAGAAACCTTGGGGGAGGAAATGACAACCCACTCCAGTATTCTTGCCTGGAAAATCCCATGGACAGAGGAGCCTGGTGGGCTGCAGACCATGGGGTCACAAAGAGACACAAGTGGGCACACACACACACTGATCTGTATCCATTGTTCTTTTGCTGATCTGTATTTTCTAATGTTTTTGAAAGGAACATTAAGTGATTTTATTGTAAAAGCGATGGGGAAAAGAAACATTTATTTTTTATATAGGGAACCACAGGCCAGAATCAGGAAGATCCAAGACAAGAGTGATGACACCTTTCCACCTTTGCGACAGCGCTGAGAGTAAATGCGCCTCTTAGGAATTCCCTAGTGGCCCAGTGACTGGGACTCGGCATTTTCACTTCTGGGACCTGGGTTCAATCCCTGGTCAGGGGGAAGCCAAAGTATTTTAAAATAATATAAATAAAATTAAATTTAAAAAATAAAAAACTTTAAAAAAAGAAAAGAGGGGCTTCCCTGGTGGCTCGGTGGTAAAGAATCTACTTGCCGATGCAGGAGACACAGGTTCGATCCCTTATCAGGGAAGTTCCCACATGTCAAAGAGCAACTAAGCCAGTGTGCCGCAACTGCTGAGCCTGTGCTCTGGAGCCTGGGAGCCGCAGCTACTGAAGCCTGCAAGCCCTAGAGCCCGAGCTTCGCAACAGAAGCCACTGCAACACGAAACTCGCAATCACAGCGAGGCAGTAGCCCCTGCTGGCCGCAACTAGAAAAAAGCCCTCAGAGCAATGAAGACCCGGCACAGCCAAAAATAAACAAGCAAAACTTACAAAGAAAAAAGAAAATGGGTCCATTTCTGCTCTGAGCCCCAGGTGGGCTGTTGTAACAAATATCTGGCCACTTACAAAATCAAAAATATTAATATTGACCATCTAATCCAACTGCCTCTTTTTGGAGAAGGGTAAACAGAGCCCCAGAGAAAGAAAGGGCCTTGCTCAAGATCCCATAAGAGGAGTCTGGTGGGCTACAGTCCGCGGGGTCACAAAGAGTCAGACATGACTAAGCACTCAAAGCTCAAGATCCCAAAGGTGAGTGCAGAGCTGGAGCTGGAACCCAGGCCTCTTCCTCCCAAGGCACAGGGCTCTTGTTCATTCATTGCCCACCAGCTCCCAGCACACCCGGTCTGTGTGGGGTGGGGACATGCTTGGCCCTCCACCTTCTCTACACCCATCTCCCCTCCTCTTTCCAGGTGGGAATTTAGAAGCAGAGGAGGAACCTTTTTGGATGTAAGTCTATTAGAGGAAGAAAAGAAATAAAAGGGATTCAGTCATAACTGGTGAATAAGCAAAAGCTCAATGTAGGAGTCGGGGTTGCTATGGGTTAAAGAAATGAGAAGACAAACCCTCATGCTGGTGGGCAATGAAAAGCCCCTTCAGGAACTGGGGACAGGCAGCAATAAAGAGGGTGTCAGTGGCAATGACATATTTACACTACCATGTGTAAAATAGATAATTAGTAGGAAGCTGCTGAATAGCACAGGGAGCCCAGCCTGGTGCTCGGTGACGACATAGAGGGGTGGGACGGGGTGGGGGAGAACAGAAGAGACACTCAAGAGAGAGAGGAGATATAAATAATTACGACTGATTAGAGTGTGCCGCAGAAACCAATGTAACATTTAAAGCAATTATCCTCCAATTAGGGGGGAAAAAAAAAAAAAGGTGTATCATGAGAGAGGGACACCCAGAGTTCAGGACAAATGGAGTGCCTTGCAACGAATTTACCTGCAGGAATAGACAGAAAACCACCAAAATCCTGTTTCTTTTCTTATTTTGGTCACACAACTTGTGTAGCATGTGAGATCTTAATCGCCCAACTAGAGATCAAACCCATGCCCTTGCAATGGAATCACAGTGTCCTAACCACTGGACCACCAGGGAAGTCCCCTTGCCAAGATCATTGAAACGTCTGATGAGAGGATGAGCTTGGAAATCAGATGGGTTGGGGTCTCAGTTCTGCCACTTCAAGTTATTTCGCCTCTTCAAGCCTCAGTCTTCTCAATTGTAAAATGGGGGCAATAACATTTACCCCATAGGATGGATGCTTACAAAGCCATCAAGACAGTGCCTGGCACAGAGGAGTGTGCTAAATATAATAATAATAATATGATTACTGTTAAATACAAATGGAGACCATCCCAATAAGATGCCACCAGAATTTGTCAACCTTTCCAAAGCAGGACCAGCATGTGGAGTTTATGGTTTCCCAGAACATGTTTTAGAGTCAAAACACCTGAGTTTAAGTCCTGGCTTTTTTATAAGCTGGATTATCTTAAGTAAGTTGTTAACCTCTATAAACATACGTTCCTCTCAAAGAGCAGATAATATTAACCCTAGATTATAGGATTGTATTGGGCTTCCCTGGTGGCTCAGATGGTCAAGAATATGCCTGCAATGCAGGAGACCCAGGTTCGATCCCTAGGTCAGGAAGATCCCCTGGATAAAGGGAATGGCAACCCACTCCAGTATTCTTGCCTGGGAAATCCCATGGACAGAGAAGCCTGGTGGGCTATAAAGTCCATAGGGTGGCAAGGAGTCAGACACGACTGAGCAACTAATGCTTTACGGGACTGTGTAAGAATATAAAACTTTTGTTACCAGCAAGGACAACATTCATACATGTGGCTGATGAGAAGGATGGGGGGTATACGCCTCTAGCAGAAAACCTAGTTCCTCTTGCCTTCTCCACTAAAAGCACTAAAATTACAGGCTTTCTCATAGGTCATAAGACAAAACTCAATTAGCTTTTAGCTTCCGCTAAAGCTTCATACGTAATCCTCCAAACAGATAAGCAACTAATTATATTGCCCTTGGAAGCATGATTACAAACAAATAGATTAAATAGATTAAAGCTAAACACAGTGGTATTTTATCTTTATAAAGAGTGCTGTGGCTGAAATAAAAGGTAATTAAACATTTCTTTACTCAATACAAGATGTTCAGATGCATACCATCCTCACAAGAAAGTGTTAGCTGAGTTTGGTTCACAAAGTGAATACAAACCATGTAAAATTTAGACACATTCAGGGAAATCTTATTTACTGACAGTCTCTATTGCACAATTAAAAACAACAATCACAACAAATCGGTTGTTCCCCCCATTTGGCAGGTGAGAAGACTGAGGCTCTCAAAGGTGAAACATGCCCAAAGTCACACAATTACAAAGTGCAAAGATCAAATATAAACGTAACTCAGAAATAAATCAATTACTCGTCTACATTTCTCTTGGCATTAACTGACACACAGCTACAAAGAAAGCACACAAATGTTAAGATTTCTCAAAAAAGTGTTAACCTAGAACACAGTTGTACAAGGGTTGTGAGGATTACCAAAAGCAACAAAGTGTTGTCCCCTTTATGAGAATATACACTAGTCGCTCAGTTGTGTCTGACTTTTTGCAATTCCATGAGCTGTAGCCCACCAGGCTCCTCTGTTCATAGAATTCTCTAGGCAAGGATGCTGGAGTGGGTAGCCATTCTCTTCTCCAGGGGATCTTCCCAAGGGGATCAACCCAAGGCTCGAACCTGGGTCTCCCGCATTGCAGGCAGATTTTTTACCATCTGAGCCACCAAGGAAACAAGACCCTTTATGAGAATAATTACATATATTTTGAGCTTTTATTTATTTTAATCTCATTTAAATACCAGAAACCACCTGTAAGTTTGGACTGTGTGGTAATTCCAATTTTTAGGATTCTTTGAATTGCAGAGCAGAATGAATAGCACTGAGTAAAGATTTTTCATTAAACAGTGGCATCACTTGTTAAAAGTAATGGGTAGCAATCTCTGGCTTTCGGCTTCTTTTACTGCTAAATGCCCACCGACATTCATCAATTTTTCTGTTTCATTATGGATGGAACTTTGTTTTGCCACACCATACAGCCTATAGGACCTTACTTCCCTGACCAGGGCTCAAACCTACGTCCCCTGCCTTGGGAGCATGGAGCCTTTAACCACTGGCCCACCAAGGAAGTCCTGGATGGAACATTGTTACAAAAAAGAAATAAAAACTTTAGCCTCCAGCATCAGCTACTTTTTAAACTAATGCTAACTCATAAACAAGGATAATAACCAATCACCCCTCCCCAGCACTCAATTGCTACCAAGTGTTTTTCATTAAACTTAAGTGAAACACCCAGGATGCAATTTTAAGATAATATTATTAATCACATACCTTGATTAGCCTGGAGGAGTAGAATAAGAGAACTGGCTGAATTTTAAAAAACGATTTTCTTATTTCTGAAAAATAAATTTAAAATTTAAAATAAATAATAGCAAGGGATGGGACTTGGAGGGTTGAGTAGGGAGCTCAGAGGTGACACATGAGAGATTGGTGTACCAAGGATCAGCAGTGAGGACTGGGCTAACCACAAGTAGATTTGATAAGGTTTCCCCAAGGGCCAGTTTCCCATGCAAGAAAGGTAAGGAATGGAACACATGCTCAATGTCCCAGGGGCTCATCTTTCCTTACCTCATCCTAAAAACCCATTTACCCAGAATTTGAGTTAAGGAGTAACAGTCCATCCGCCAGACATTTGCTGAATGCGCAAGTTGCCGCATTTAATGAAGTTCATGAAAAACCTCAGCAGGAGAGCATTTCATTAACATCTGTCACAACTTATCAGCTCAGCCTATGCAAACATTACGGATTGCAATTTTGTATTAGGAAGGAAAGGCAAAGGTCCCTTTTCTCCCGGCGTTTCCCTTCCTTCTGTGACGTACGGACACTGCCACCATGTGGCCATAGAGAACATAGCATGCTGAACAAAGAAGACACAACTGTCTCTCCGCCCAGAATGAAACTGAGTAGAATGAGAAGCTTAAAGGCAACTACCAAATTAAACAAAGGATGTAACCAAGCAGTCCTCAGTTTGAGACCTTTGCTGATATGGTGACTGTTTGGAACTCAAAAGATATATTCTCTTCAAAAGAGCCTATAAGTGGTGATGAGTCTTCATTGCTTGTCTACCAACAGGTTGCACCACTGCAGACTTAGCACATAGCACCATCCCAACCGTGCCTCCCAGACACTGGCAACTAGTCTTTTTCCAGAACATGCATGGGGTTCCAGCTTTGGATGGCATCTGGCTTTGTTCTGGAGCAAAACTTGTTCCCAGCCCTCCCACCTGGAGTGGAACAATTAACTACCAGAAACTTGTCAGGCCATGGGCTTCCCTGGTGGCTTAGACGGTAAAGAATCCTGCACTGCGGGAGACCTGGGTTTGATCCCTGGGTTGGGAAGATTCCCTGGAGGAAGGCATGACAACCCACTCCAGTATTCTTGCCTGGAGAATCCTCATGTACAGAGGAGCCTGGCAGGCTATATAGTCCATGGGGTCGCAAAGAGTAGGACATGACTGAGTGACTCAGCACAGTGATTTGTCAGGCAGGTCCTGAAGTGGCTTCTATGCCTGAGCATTCCAGGCTCCCAGGGAAGTGGGGGAGCCTCCTAAACACTCCCCAACTCTCATTGGTGAAGAATAGGCACTCCTGAGACACTCCACTGTCGTCTATCAGACTTTCTTGAGCACCTTCTAAGCACCCGGCCCTGTGCTGGGTGCTGGAAATTCAGATAACCATAGAACATGATTTCTGCCCTTCAGGTAGTCACAGCCCAGTGGGAGAAATAGACACTTAAGTCCAAGCTTACAGTGTAGAGTGCTAAGTGCCAAACGGCAGACAATAATAGTATTACCGAGTGAAGGCTATGTCCTGGGCTCCTTCTTTGACAAACTTTTATTATACTTGTTCTGTGCTGGGTGCTATTTTAACTGTGCCAGGTTGATATTTTAAAGATATCAACCCATTAATCATCCTATAAGATGGTTACTCTTACTATCCCGGTTTTACAGATGAGAACCTGAGAGGTTGAGTTGCAGATGTGGGATTTTGCAGACCCAGGCAGTCTGCAGTGATGAGAAGATGAGAAAAGACAAATCCCTCCATTAAAAAAAAACCCAAACAAACAAAAGTAGAGCTACCATATGCTCCTGCAATCCCACTCCTGGGCATGTATCCAGAAAAAAAGCATAATTCAAAAATATACATGCACCCCAATGTTCATACAGCACTATTTACAATGACCAAGACATGGAAGCAACCTGAATGTCCGCGGAACAATGAATGGATAAACAAGCAGCGATACATATATATAAAATGGAATATTAATCATAAAGAATGAAATAGTGCCATGTGCAGCAACATAGATTATCATACTAAGTGAGAAAGACAAATTATATGATATCACTAATATGTGGAATCTAATAAAAAAGGATACAAAATGAATTTATTTACAAAACAGACTCACAGACACAGAAAACAAACTTACGGTTACCAAAGGGGAAAGGCTGTGGCGGGGGCGGGAGGATAAATCAGGGGGCTGGGATTAACATATACACACTATACTATATAGCACAGGGGACTCTACTCAATATTCTGTAATAACCTACATGGGGAAAAGAATCCAAAATATGTATAAGTGAATCACTGTGCTGTTCACCTGAAACTATCACAACATTGTTAATCAATTTTAAAATTAAAGTTTTTTTAAAAAGAAAACAGGAATCCTAGCAACCCCATCTCATAGGTCTGTTGTGCCTGTTTGACAGATAGGTCCCCAGGGCTCACTTCTTCTCTCCTTGATGTACCTCACAATGCCACACAAACAGAGGAGACTCATCTAACTCAGACCAGGGAGGGCTTCCCCCAGGGGATAACTCCTGTATGAAGTGTGAGCTGGAGACGGGTATTCTGGGCAGAAGGAAGAGCAGGGACCAAGACACAGAGGCATGAAGGGACCTGATAGATTTGGAAATTATGTGTGACTCACGAGGACTGGAGGAGATTCAAGGTTGAATGACAGGAGCTGAAGCCAGAGAGTTGGGTGGGAGTGGGGCTGAGTCCCATGGGGGATCAGAGAATTAAAGAATGAGGGAATCATCAGACGTGGAGATGGCTTGGTGGGAGGCTGGATCATTGGGTGGACTAATTAGAGGGTGATCACAATAACCAAGGTGATAAATCTCAACTAAGGTACTAGCCCCTGGGATATAGGAGAAAGATGCATTTGAGGCATATTCATTTGAAAAGACAGTCCATGGCGTCACAAGAGGGTTGGACACGACTTAGCAACTAAGCAACAACAACATTTGAATGCATGTTCAAGTTCATTAGCACAGACCTCCCAACCGGTAGGGTAGAGGTTGAACCCTGTAGATGGCAAACATGACCCTGTTTCACCTGGAACGGGCCTCTCTCTCAGAAGGGGCTTCCCTTAGGAAGACAGCCCTGGGAAGGCTGCCTGCTCACCATCCCCCCCTACCCGTGCTGTGTTCTCCCTTCCTCTATGTCTTTGCTTTTTGTTTGTTTATCTTTCAGCTGTGCCGTGTGGCAGGTGGGATCTTAGTTCCCTGACCAGGTATCAAATCCGTACCCCCTCCATTGGCAGCATGGACTCTTAACCACTGGACCACCGTGGAAGTCCCTGTGCCTTTGGAAAGTCATTCCCTGTGTCTTCTCTGTCCTCTTGGCAAACTCTTTTTGTTATAACTGGAGTACAATTGCTCTACAATGTTGTGTCAGTCACTGCTGTACAATGAAGTGAATCAGCTATAGGTATTCATATATTCCGTCCCTCTTGAACTTCCCTCCCACCCCACCCCCATCCCACCCCTCTAGGTCTTCAGAGCGCTGACCTGAGCTCCCTGTGCTATACACAGGTACCACATTACCTAGCAATCCCAGTACTGGGCATATGCCCTGAGAAAAGACACATGTACCCCAGTGTTCATTGCAGCACCATTTAAAAGAGCCAGGACATGGAAGCAACCTGAATGTCCATCAACAGATGAATGGATAAAGGAGATGTGGTACATATATATGATGGAATATTACTCAGCCATTACAAAAATTGGGTCATTTGTAAAGATGTGGATGGATCTCGAGTCTGTCATACAGAGTGAAGTCAGAAAGAGAAAAACAAATATCGTATATTAATGCATATATGTGGAATCTAAAAAAATGGTACAGATGAACCTGTCTGCAGGGCAGAAACAGAGATGTGGATGTATAGAGTGGACATGCGGACACAGGGGAGAAGGGGAAAGAGGGATGAATTGGGAGACTAGGATTGAATATATACACTGCCACGTGAAAAATAGACAGCTAGTGGCAACCTCACTCATTATTCAAAACCCATCTCAGATGTCACCTCAATAACTTAACAAGCATTGACCATTGATTCAGTCACCATACTCTTGGTATGAAAAGCTTGGATGATGCCCAAGAAGAGCTGGCGTGGTTTCCCTGCATGGCCAGTGGCCACGGATCACCCCCCTCCTCCTCCCACTGACTAGCGCCATCGCACACCCATTTTCTACCTCTGCTTCTCAAACTCCAAGCATGTATACAAATCACCTGAGAATCTTACTAAAAAGACAGATCCAGATTCAGTAGATCTGGGGTAGGGACCGAAATTCTGTATTGCTTACAAGATCCCAGGAGATGCTGCTGGTCTGCAGAACTGCATTTGAATAGTAAGGCTTATACGTTGTCTCAGTGTAGTCTAATGAAAAAGTAATAAAGGCCATTATTTGTTTTTCTATGCTGAATACTTAAGGTAAAATTTACACACAAGGAAACACACAGAATCTAAATGTACAATTCAGTGAATTTCTGGCAAACGTATACACCCCTGTGACCTACACCTCAATCAAGAACATTTCACATTTCCAGAAAGGCCCCCCATTCCCCTTTCCATTTAACCCTCCAAATAAAGTTGATTCTACAGGGACCAAAGTGATGCGGTCCAAGAAAATAGCTTTCCGAGGCAGGAGACTTGATCACAGGATAAGTCTAAAGGGAAACAGGAAGAACTGCATTTCTTTGAGGCAATCCTACATAAAGAATATAAATGACTGATCTAACTCATAATCATTGGCGCTATCACCTTAGAATAGTCTCTTTGGTCGTTTTTCAATAAATGACTCCATCTGCCTGGCCCTGTGCTTTGCACAGAATAACAAGGTGAACATATTAGCTCTGTGTGCAGAGAGCTGGCTCCCATCAAGGAGGAGAAACAGACAAGAAACCTAGCAGATGCTTCCCAGAAGAGTGAATTTGGGGCTGCAGGGCATTCCTGGCCAAGGCAGGGGAGGATGAGTCATTCATAAATCTCCCATGTTACACATCTCATACTCTGCAAAACATTTCTTATGGATCTCATTTTTGCAACAGCCCCGGGCCAAGGCAGGTACCAGTGTTTCCCATTAAGAGCTGTGAAAACTGAGACTGAGAGGGGCTGTCTCAAGGCCACAAGTGGGCCTTGCAAGTGGGGCCTTCAGCTCCCTGGAAGCTCTCCTGCACATGGAGGCCAGTTGGATGGCAGGAGTAACAGGTGTGCCTGCTTCCCTATCCCCACCCCAAAACCCCATGCCCGTGCGTGAACATCACCCCTGGCAGACAGGCTGGGCCACCTGTGCCCCTCCTGGGAAGTGGAATCCAGGGCACTGTGCCCTGGATGAGGGTCTCCAGCCCCTACCAGCCCCCAGAGAAGGGCTGTGCTAACAGTGCCCGCCCTCACTTGTGTTTTAGCATCTGGCTTCCGGCTCCTGCACCATGAAAATCCTGTTTTGTGACCTCCTGCTGCTCAGCCTCTTCTCCAGCGTGTCCAGCAGCTGTCAGAAGGACTGTCTGGTCTGCAGAGAGAAGCTCCGCCCCACTCTTGACAGCTTCAACCTCGAGGTAGGTCCAGGAGTTTGGACCCTGTCTTCCCCGCCCCGCCCAGGTCACATGACTCTCCCAGTGTGAGATGGTCCCTAAGAAACAGATGGGGACTCGAGCAGCTTCTGAAAGCAAACCCTGTCATCGTCCCATGTTTCCACATTTGAGTCAAGACCCACCCAGGCTGCTGTTTTGTTCCTATTATTAAAAGCATGCACACTCATTCTGGAGAATTTGGCAAATTCCAAGAAGTATGAAAAGAAAAAATTAAAGTCACCTTTAATCTCACTGGTCAGAGAAAAAAATCTTGCTGTGTTATACCAAGATAAGTTTCCTGTTATTAACATTATTTTAATTTAAGTATACTTGGCTTAACCAATCCCTCCTGCTGAGCACGTAAGTTGTCCTCCAGTTTTGATATTATAGACAATTCTACAGTGAACACCTACGTGCTGTCTTGTATTTATTTGAGCACTAAATTTCACTAAGTCAGCTGCTTTCTACACTGCTTTCATTACTGTTTAAATAGTTATTCCTCTCCTACTAAATCCAATATAACTCAATTACTTTTTCTTTGTAGTCAAGAGAACTCCTCTCAAAAGATGTCATGTTTGGAACTCCTCAACCTTAAGAGCCACCTTTTCCCTCCTGTCCCTTGAGGCAAGTGTACAAATATAGAAACCAAGTACTCACACTGGGCTGACACACAAACGTGAACAGACACAGCCCCCTGACCCACCAAAACACCACACTCCTCCCATGCCACCTCAGTGGCTTTCGAGCCTGTTTTCTGAACAGTAATAACCATGAAATCGTGAAGAAGCATCCCGAGAACCCATTAAAAACCCATCCATTCTCCTCCTCCAGTTATTGTGGGTCTTCTGAGCACCTACTATGCACCAAGCACCTACTATGCACCAAGCACCTACTATGCACCAAGCACTGGGCTAGACCTAGGGCCCCAAGGTGAGCAGACAGATAATGGGAGAGAAGAACCCACCATCCTTTCCTGAGAGTAATTACTGAGCAATGGGGAAGCAAGAGCAGTGGACCCCAACCTAGTCTAGAGGGGTGGAGGGGGCTTTGGGAGGAACTGAAGCCTCTAAGGAGACCTAAAGATGGTCAAAGAGGCAGGGAGTGAGCCCAGGTGCCCAGGTAATGAGGGAGGCACAGAGTGGGGGAGGAGCGCACATGCGCAAATGCCTTTTGGGGGGAGGGGAGTGGCATGTAAGGAACGGAGGCAAGCTGGATTTGGCTAGAACACAGAAGACCCACATGCCTTTTCTGTGCAGGCCAGAGAGGCTTAAAATTTGACCCAAAACAAAATACTTTCCCGTGGTCTCAGTCAACAGAGCAGACCGCTAGTTCACAGGTAAACCAGTGAAGGAGCTGATTAAGGAATAATCTCATCATTGTCACACTCTTGACAAAGACTGAAAGTTGTGCACAATTCCTGAATCACAAGCTTTAACTGCAACCCTATATCTCCCACTCCAAAAAGCATGAAGACATGTGTACACCCATGTTTATGGCAGCATTACTCACGATAGTCAAAAGGTAGAAAAGACTCAAGTGACCGGCGAGAGACGGATGGATAAACAAAACATGGTCGATGCGGACAATGGAATATTAAGAGCTTTTAAAAAGGAAGGGAATTGTGATACAGGCTACATCATGGATGAGCCCTGAAGATGTATGCTGTCACAAAACGACAAATACTGTAGGATTGCATTTACCTGCGTTCAAGACCATTCAAGATTCAGAGACAGAAAGTAGAATGGGGCTGCCAAGAGCTGGGGAAACAGGGAGAGGGGAGTTAGGGTTTTATAAATACCAAGTTTCAGTTTGGGAGAATGAAAAATTTCTAGAGATGGGGGCAAGGGTTGATGGTAACCCAACAAAGTGAATGTACTTAATGCCGCTGAGCTGTACTCTTAAAAATGGTTCCAGTGTAAATTTGATGGTATTTGGATTTTACAATAGAAAAAAAAAAGTATTTGGAGCTCAACTGTAAGGATAACACTGAGTCTGCACTAGTTCCCCCCCCGCCCCCACAAATTTAGGTAACTTGTTGAGAGCAAACATCATGCCTGACTGTGAAGCACTGTGATGTTCCGACTCCCGGGACACCTTGACCTTGGGTGCCAGTTGTGAGATGACAGAGGCCACCAGGGCAGGTTCCCTCCAGCCTCCTTATTGTCACCTCAGGATCTGTGCTTCTGCTCCTTCTTCTTCCCCCTTTCTGTGTACCACTGATTTTCCTGCTGGAAATTCTTTTTTCCCATCTCCCACTTGCTCTTTCCTTCCCTTTGTTGTCCTGTTTTTGGAAGAGTATCCACATCTGCAACCTGGACCCCTTCACGGTTGCCTCGCTCCTTTGCTGTGCTCGAGCTCAGTTGCTCAGTGGTATCAGCCCACATGGACTGTAGCCCGCCAGGCTCCTCTGTCCATGGGATTCTCCAGCCAAGAATACTGGTGTGGGTTGCCATTTCCTTCTCCAGGGGACCTCTGCTACCCCATGACTCGAACCCGTATCTCCTGCACTGCAGGCAGATTCTTTAACACGGCCCCACCTGGGAAGCCCGCCTTAACTCCTTAGCCAATCTCCAAGGTCGCCAGCAGTTCCTAACCACAGAAACCTTCGCCAATGTGCAAGCTTCCCCTCCTCGTCCTCTCTGGTGAACCCCGCTCTCTTCTCCACTCTGACTCTTCCTTTTCTGCCTCCTGTTAGAGCCCCATTTCTCTTCCTGCCCCCCTCTAAACACAAGATAGCCAAGATTCCTTGTTCTTACCTCCATGTCCTTTCTCCTTCCCAGCGTTTGCTTTCCCCAGGCAGCAGGTACACTTTTTGCCTCCTCTCTGCTGGGCTCCCATCACTTTCCATGCTTCCCTTTCCTCCCCACAGCTCCAAGAACCTGTCCTGCCATCTTGCTCATACCTCCGACTCCTCCCCCAGCCAATAAACCCTTCAATACTACTCTTAGGAGAGGATGCCTTGCTGATTCCCCACCAGTCCCCAGTTGAGCCAGCTCCTAGCACCTTTGTTCTCTGACAATTACTTGCATCTGCTGGGCTATCTCTTAGGTGCTTCTTTGCCAATTAATCTGGGCTTCTCCAGCACACAGTACAGTGTGGCACAGGGCAGTACTCAATACACAGGTCCCGTGGAAACTGGAGGGCTTCCCAGGTGGTGCTAGTGGGAACCTGCCTGCCAATGCAGGAGATGAAAGAGATACAGGTTCAAACCCTGGGTCTGGAATATTCCCTGGAGGAGGAAATGGCAACCCCCTCCAATATTCTTGCCGAGAGAATCCCATGGACAGAGGAGCCTGATGGGCTACAGTCCGTGGAGTCACAAAGAGTTGGACACGATGGAAATGACTTCGCACGCAAGCACAGGGAAACTGTAACATTGCAAGGCCTTTTAGTCTCCTAATGGGTGCAGATGCTGTAGAGGTTTTGCACAGGTGTCTTTCAAAGCCAGGAAGGAATTTGGAGCTAGTTTCTATTTCTCCGTAGCATCTTAAATCTCTGGGGTCCAGAAAACACTGTAAGAAAATGGCCAGTTCCCGCTTCAGAGTGATGGATGACCTCTGCAAGTGCCTGTTGACCCCCAGAGGACCTGGTTGCCTGGGTGTTTCTAGCTTGTATTCACTTTTAACCTATTTTTTTTAAGTTTTATGAAATGCCTAGAAGCGAGACAACCACATCTCACTTCCAAATCTTGCAACCCTTGACTATGTCCCCTCTGTGAAAGATGGGAGAACTCAGATATTTAGGCAAGGGTCACTGTCTGCCCCCACCCCAATCCTTCCACCAAATGATGGGATCCTAATCTATTCCCAGGACCTTCCGGACCCTTGGCTTCATCAGGAATTTCATTTGTTCTCCCTCCAGGGCAATGGTCCAAGCATGCCTGTCTTTTTGTTAGACTATCATTTTGGTCAGTAAATGACTAGTACACAAGCCAAATGATTGGAAAGTCCTGGGCTTTCAGCTAATTGAGAATGATACTTACCCTACCAGCTTACGGAGAAAAAAACTAGATTCACCGAGTTATTTTAGTGACCAAGAAGAAGGTAACTCCCAAGAAAGTTCTGTTTTGTTGTTGTAATAGTTTAGTTACTCAGTCATGTCCAACTCTTTGTGACCTCACAGACTGTAGCCCAACAGGCTCCTCTGTCCATGGGATTTCCCAGGCAAGAAAAACTGGAGTGGGTTGCCATTTCCTTCTCCAGGCAATCTTCCAGACCCAGGGATCAAACCCTATCTCCTGCATTGGCAGGCAGATTCTTTACCCCTGAGCCACCAGGGAAGCCAAGAAAGATCTAGGGAAACTTATTTAAATTCCCTAAAACTCTATTAACAGCAGAAGAGTTACTACTTCTGGTAGTTTCTGTCTTCATTACACAGAAAATCTTAGTAGCTGACTTGCCCTGCTGCTGCTGCTGCTGTGTCGCTTCAGTCGTGTCCGACTCTGTGCGACCCCATAGATGGCAGCCCACCAGGCTCCCCCGTCCCTGGGATTCTCCAGGCAAGAACACTGGAGTGGGTTGCCATTTCCTTCTCCAATGCATGAAAGTGAAAAGTGAAAGGGAAGTTGCTCAGTCGTGTCTGACTCTTCGCAACCCCATGGACTGCAGCCTACCAGGCTCCTCCATCCATGGGATTTTCCAGGCAAGAGTACTGGAGTGGGCTGCCATTGCCTTCTCCCCTGACTTGCCCTAGGAGTTCCTAATACATTTTTCTTTTGTGCTGTGCATCTGCTGGCCCGCTAGCGTTGGCTCCCTGATACACTGGCAGACCTCCTAAAGCAAATAGGTCCCAAATGTCTCTTGGTCAGAAGTAGCTGGATTCCTTAGAGGCAGAAACATGACAATCTGAATGAATTGTTTATTTTTCTTCCATTGGGCTCACTAATCTTTGATCCTAGACATTCAGATGACCCTTTGCTCATTGACTTCCCTCCCCCATGCAAAGCCCAGCTTTGCAGATCAATTTGGCACCAATCTGGGACTTTCCAGATGCTCCTCCATGCTGTGTCTGAATATAGCAATGTCATCAGAGTGGGCTGTGAAAATGTGTCCAGCTCACTTAATGGGCCATTAACCCATCTCTGCAAACAGGCTGGTGAGTCCCTCAGACCAGAGAGTGGAGTCAGTAAGCTCATATGCCCATCTGGTGCTACAAATGTTGCCGTCAATTTGGATTCCTCATTTTTTTTGCCCCAAAACCTTTTCCTAAATCAGAAATCAAGATCCGTGTTTTAGTACCTAATCATCTAACAGTATGTTGAGTCTCGGTAACGGCTATACATCTGGTTTGATCATAGAATTTCATTTCCTCTGATTGACATGCAATATAATTACCATCTGGGCTTAGAAACCCAGGGGCTTGCAGAAGATCTGAGAGACTCTAGGCTTAACAGTTTCCACTTGTTCCTGTAAATGGACAGAGCAGAACAAGGCAACGAGCACTTTGAGGATCCTATCCATGTGAGGACTGAACCAAGTGTGTTCAAAAGTCCTTTTGAGTCCAACAAGTCTACGCTTATGACCGCACAAGTCACGTTGGGACTTGAACCCAGCAAAACCCCAGGATGGAACTTGAACCCACTCCTTTTTTTTTTTTTTTTTTTTTTTATGTGACTGCTCCAGGTCTTAGTTGCAGCACTGGAGTTTTCATTCTCACATGCTAGATTTTCATTGTGGCATGTGGGAGTGAGTGTGTGCTCAGTCACTCAATCGAGTCTGACTCTTTTTGGCCCCATGGACTGTAGCCCTCCAGGCTCTTCGGTCATGGGATTCTCTAGGCAAGAATACTGGAGTGGGTTGCCATTTCCTCTTCCAGGGAATCTTCCTGACAGAGGGATCAATAGCCACGTTTCCTGTGCCTCCCTCATTGGCAGGCAGATTCTTTACCAAGGAGCCATCTGGGAAGCCCTTAGTAGCAGGATGAGGGATCTAATTTCCTGCCCAGGGATGGAACCCAAGTGTCCTGCATTGGGAGTGCAGAGTCTTAACCACTGAACCACCAGGAAAGCCACTGTCTTTTAATTGAAATTGCACACCTGGTCTCAGGACTTAATGAAGCTTAGATTCTTTATGTCTCCTTGCACAAAGAATTCCGTAAGAGACAAAGTGATAGGTAAGAAGTGGATTTATTTAGAGATACACATTCCATAGACAGAATGCAGTCTGTCTCAAAAGGAGAGAATGGTCCTGGAAGAAATACATTTCACAGACAGAGTGTGGGCCATCTCAGAAGGCAAGAGGCCCCAGAACATGGGGTGGTTAGTTTTTATGGGCTGGGTGATTTCATGGGCTAATGAGTAGGAGAATTATTCCAGTTATTTTGGAAAAGGGGTAGAGATTTTCTGGAATTGGGCCGCCGCCCACTTTTTGACCTTTTACGATCAGCCTCTGAACTTTCATGGCGCCTGTAGGTGTATCATTTATCACAGCACTAATATCACAGTGAGCATATGAAGAGGCTCAAGGTTCACTGGAAGTCGAATCTTCCGCCATCTTTTATCTACTCATTAGCCCATGAAATCACCCAGCCCATAAAAACTAACCACCAGTTTATGTCGTATCCTCTAGGGCTATGTCATTTGATTAGAGGTTTTATCCTTCCCGCTTCCCTCCTATTTCACTTCTACTGGCTTTCCCGGTGTTACCCATGCTTTCTGCTTCCTCCTTGACTCTGTGGAGTAGGGTTTCTCAGACTCTGTGGATGTATTAAGCTGGATAATTATTTGTTGGGGTGGGAGGTGGGCTGTCCTATACATTACAGGTTGTTTGCCAGTGTTCTTGTGGAATGGAGCAGGACACTGGGGGTCCTCCTGAGTAAAAGTCCTTTCTGTGTCCCCCAATTCTTGTTTGTAGGAAATAGGTCTCCTTCAGTCTCCTGAACCTGCCCTGAGTTCCAAAGGGAAGTTGCTAATCAGGGAAGGTAGGGGATGCCAAGAGCAGGGAGGAGCAGTCAAACAATAGTGCAGCCATTCTTGGTTCCCCTCAAGGAATATACATAACAATACCTTTGTGTTCAAAGAGCTGACTCATTAGAAAAGACCCGGATGCTGGAAAAGTTGGAGGCAGGAAAAGAAGGGGATGATGGAGGATGAGATGATTGGATGGCCGCACCGACTGAAAGGACGTGAGTTTGAGAAAACTCCGGGAGGTGGTGAAGGACAGGGAAACCTGGCGTGCTGCGGTCTGTGGGTTGCAGAGTCAGACACGACTTAGTGACTGAATGACGACAACGACCTTTGAATTCCTCTGTGGGACCTACGGCCCCCACCCAGGTGGATGATGGTAACTTCAGGCTGAGCACAAGTTTCCTGGAACATGTTACCACCAGCCATTCAGAACAAAGTCACACACCCTGCAGCCTCCACCCCAAATCTTGCCTATATAAACTTCTCCCCGAAATCCATCAGGGAGTTCGGGGCTTTTGAATAGGAGTCACCTGTTCACCTTGCTTCACAGCACCCCAAGAGGAAATCAGGCAGAGAGGGTGGAAAGCAGACGGCGGACTCACATGCTTACCGGATGGAGAGACGGGGTCCTGAGAAAGGGGATTCTGGAGAGGTGCCCAGGGCTCTACACCTGAACCAGCTGGGGAGTAAGGTGACGTTCAGAGAGAGAGACAGAGCAAAAAGATAGACTTGGGGTGGAAAAAAGTAGGAGTGAAGTACTGATATATATGCTACAATCAGTACTTCATTCAAACCTGTTCCACACATACTGAAAAAGTGTATCAGAAAAGAATTAAAGTCACCTGCTAGTAACAAACACCTGAAGTGACATCTCTAATAAGATGAGATTTAGGAGTTCTCAGGTGGCTCAGTGGTAAAGAATCCACCTGCCAATGTAGGAGACTCAGGTCCTATCCCTGAGTCGGGAAGATCCCCTGGAGGAGGAAAAGGCAACTCACTGCAGTGTTCTTGCCTGGGAAATCCCGCGGACAGAGAGGAGCCTGCTGGGCTACAGTCTGTGGGGTCGCAAAAGAGTTGGACGAAACTTAGCAACTAAACAACAGCACCTGGTGGTCCACCGGTAGGATTCGGGCTTTCACTGCTGTGCCATGGGTTCAGTCCCTGGTTGGGGAACTGAGATCCCACAAGCTGCGCTGTGTGTCCCCCGCCACCAAAAGATGGAGATGATTCCTCACACAGAAGTCAGGAGGAGAAAGTGGGAGATGCTCAAGTGGAGGCATGAGCATGACCACATCTTGGAGATGCTTGGCAGCAACAAAAGGAGGGCAGGGTCAGAGTGGTAAAGGCAAGCAGGAAAAGTCAGACTGAAGGACACGTTTTGAGGATTTGGTGGAACAGCTGTTGAAGCCTGTGATTTAAGCTGCATGCGTATCTCACTACTTGGTTAGAGATCAAGTTGGAAACCTTGCCCATAGAGGCACATGTACCACTCTGAACGCCCGGGTAGGAGTGTTTGCTCCCCAGAGAGCCCCAATGGGGCACACACGCATCTTCTCACATCCTGCACCTGTCCAACCAGAGCAGTAACTCCTGATGCCCTGTAAGCCAGGCACAGACTCCTTGGTTTGGGGCTCTCTTGGTAGTCCAGTGGTTAAGACTCCAAGCTTCCAATGCAGTGGGTGCAGGTTTGATCCCTGGTCCGGGAACTAAGATCCCACATGCTGCATGGTGCAGCCAAAAAAATTAAAAATTAAATTAAAAAAAGACTCCAAGTTTTGATGAAGGGCTCTGCAACTTCCTGCTCACCATGATGTCAAAGTCAGGCTGAAGTGGGGTTTTCATCTGACCCCAAAAACACTGAGAGGAGCGTTCGGGGTGAAGTGTGCTTGGGTGCTCAGTTGTTTCCGACTCTTTGCGGCCCCACAGACTGTAGCCCGCCAGACTCCTCTGTCCATGGGCTTTTCCAGGCAAGAATACTGGAGCAGGTTCCCATTTCCTTCTCCAGGGAATCTTCCTAAACCAGGGACTGAAGCTGTGTCTCCTGTGGTTCCTGCTTTACAGGTGGATTCTTTACCACTTGAGCCATCCGGGAAGCCTGAGGCCAAAACAATAGGAAAAAAAAACTTGGAGGCAGAGGCTTCCAGGAGATTCCAATCAGAGATAGGAATGTGGGAGGGCAGGGTTAAGGCCGGGGCCAGTCAAGAAGGTACAGGAACATCAATGGTCAGGCTGGTGGTCTGGACGAGAGGTGGTAGATGCCAGGAGAGACAGAAGCTGCAGGGGTTCCTAGGGAGCTGGCAGGTCCACTGAATTGTGTCAGACAGTCCCAGATTATCCAACCTGTCTATATCCCAAAGGGTCTTAACCCCCCCTTTCTACTTTTTTATTGGCATATAGATGATTTACAATGTTGTATTAATTTCTGCTCTTCAGCAAGGTGACTCAGTTATTATATATACAAATTTTTAAATATTCTTTCCCATTATGGTTTATCCTAGGACATTGAATTTAGATCCCTATGCTATACAGTAGGACCGCGTTGTCCATTCATTCTGTATGTAATAGCTTGCATCTACTCACCCTAAACTCCCAGTCCATCCTTCCTCCACCCCCTCCTAACCCTTGGCAACCATAAGTCTGTTCTCTATTTGATCCCTATTTTCTATAACTCATGCACTGATAGTGATGATGAATGTATGCAAGGTGAAGAATGAATCACACCAAGGTTGATCTTTACCAGGTGACCTTAGAATAACCATGCAGATTTAACTTCGTGACTACATGCTTTAACATCCCCAGTTTCTTAAATCACTCTGACCTCTCCCAGGCCTGATAAGAGAACGGAATAAAATGTTTCTTTATGGATGATCCCGATGAGCTATGTTTGGCTCCAAAAACCCAACAAAGACTATAACTCTGTTTGTGCATTTTGTTAACCTGCTGGGTCACCTGGGTAACTTAACCTCACCTCTCTGAGCCCCAACTTTCTTTGTGAAATGACAGAGATGGGCCAGTTCATTTTCTATTTCTTTCCAACTCTGAAATTCTATGAACTTAAGTAACTATATGTAAAACTGCTCCATGGTACTGAAGAGGTGCTTCAGAAGCTCTTGCATTGATTGGTACCAAAATAGATCATGCATGCATGCTCAGTCATGTCTTGACTCTTTGCAACCCCATGGATTGTAGCCTGCCAGGCTCCTCTGTCCATGGGATTATCCCAGCAAGAATACTGCAGCTGTTGCCATTTCCTCCTCCAGGGAATCTTCCCGATCCAGGGATCCAACCCGCACCTCCTGCTTCTCCTGTACTGTCAGGCGGATTCTTCACCACTGAGCAATCTGGGAAGCCCTAAAATAGACAGCAAAAGTACTTGATCTCATTGCCTTGGACTAACAGATGTCCCTGGTCTTTCTCTTTCCTCCAACCTCTTTCTTGGCAGATGTGCATCCTCGAGTGTGAAGAGAAGGTCTTCACCAGCCCTCTCTGGACTCCATGCACCAAGGTCATGGCCAGGGGCTCCTGGCAGCTCAGCCCTGCTGACCCAGACCACGTGGCAGCTGCTCTGGACCAGCCCAGACCCTCTGAGATGCAGCATCTGAAGCGAATGCCCCGGGTCAGGAGCCTCTTTCAAAGGCAGAAGAGGACAGAGCCCGGCCTGGAGGAGGCGGGGGAGATCAAGCAGAAGCAGCTGCAGAAGCGGTTCGGGGGCTTCACCGGGGCCCGGAAGTCGGCCCGGAAGTTGGCCAACCAGAAGCGGTTCAGTGAGTTTATGCGGCAGTACCTGGTCCTGAGCATGCAGTCCAGCCAGCGTCGGCGCACCCTGCACCAGAATGGTAATGCGTAGCTGGAAGGGGAGCCCCTCCCGGCTGCACCGTCCACTTCAACCCATGAGTGAGTGGGGCCCCAATGAGCTGGGGGCAAGAAGAAACATCCTCTACCCTGTCTTAACCTTCCTCCCCGCCAGGGGGAAACATGTTGGCATCCAAAACACATATACATACGCCATACCACTTCCTTCAGGGGTTCAGCTCCTAGGACTGCTCCAGCCCACCTTTTTTTTTTTTATTTCTGGGAGCAAAAATTGTCCTGGGATTGCTCCCAACAGCTCACCACTGTGGTGAAGAGACTGGTTACCATGGGGATAATAGTAGTGTGTTAAGATAACTAATTCCTCTATGGCTCTTCAGGAGCTTAGTTACTATGGGGACAATGAAGTGGACCAAGCTTCCTATCTGGTTGCCATAGAAACCATTCACTCACCTTTCCCCGGAGACTTTAAGGACCCAGAGCACCTGCACTTAGCCATTTGCAGAGTCTGATCTATGTCTGTGATGTTGCTGTTTCACCTTCAAAGATGGCTTAGCTGTCCCCTCCCCTCCTCCCTCTATCTCAAGGTAACTGGCTTCCATGGCAACCTTTCAACTTTCCCACTCTCCCCCAGTCAAGGAGCTCTGGTTAGGACCAGTTCTTGTTAGGACACTTTCTGTATTTCTTTCTGCCACACATCACTTGTTCACCTGATCACTTTGGGCTGGTGGGCTGGTGCTTTGCAGCCGATGGCACCTGAGCAAGGTTTTGAGACTCTGGGTCTAATGACCTCAGTCACTTTTAGGAAAGGGACTAAAGGATCATCATTTTTCCTCACTTTTTGCCTCTTTCCGGGTGCCATTTCTGGTTTTTTGTTTGTTGGTTGGTTTTAATTTTTATTATTTTTGGCTGCGCAGGGTCTTCGTTGCTGCTCATGGGTTTTCTCTGGTTGCAGCGACCGAGGGTTACTCTCTAGCTGCAGTGCACAGGCTCTCACTGTGGCGGCGTCTTTTGTTGCAGGACACGGGTTCTAGGGTGTGAGAGCTTCAGTAGTTGTGGTGTACAGACTTAGTTGCCACACAGCATGTGGGATCTTCCTGTACCAGGGATTAACCCACGTCCCCTTCCTTGGCAGGCAGATTCTTAACCACTGGACCACCAGGGAAGCACGCAGGTGCCATTTCTGTTTTGTGTTTGTTTGCTTGCAACCCTTCCTCCTACCTCCCTGCCTGTCTGTTCTTACCCCCCCAGGCACTTGTTTATACATGTACCTACAATGCAGATCAGATCATAAATATCAGAGATCCTAACTTATTTCCCAGTCATTACAAACTCGGCTTTCCATTAACCTATACATAACTGAGTGGCAGAGGGAACTAGCACAATGAACTTTTCTGAAAATCTAAGAGAATTCCAAGCATTAAGCATATGTGCCTTAATTCATATGTAGGAATATGATTATCTGCAGGATTTCATCTGAGCTTCCCTGGTGGCTCAGTGGTAAAGAATCTGCCTGGCAACGCAGGAGACATGGGTTCAATCCCTGGGTTGGGAAGATCCCCAGGAGGAGGAAATGGCAACCCACTCCAGTATTCTTGCCCGGAGAATCCCATGGACAGAGGAGCCTGGCAGGTTGCATGCAGTTCATGAGGTCGAAAAGAGTCAGACAGGCTCAGGCGCGCGTGTGGTATCTCATATCTCTCCTTAAAGAGAGAAGCTTCCCCTAACAGAATGAACTATTCAGTTGGTCAGAAACTTTCCACAAACATTATCACCCAAGTGGGGGCTTTTGCCTGACACAGAGGCATAAAAGCAAAAAGTTTGGGCATGGGCTCTTTTACTTTGCTTCCTATATGTCAAAGGTAGCCAGATGTTAATGACCTTCCTTCAGTGTATATTAATCCACATGTGAATCTTGAGCACCCACACTGCAGCAGGAAGGCAGCCCACATAACACGTTGCAGGTAGGCTGGCTTGCTTGCAAAACGCCCATTGCCAAATACGGATATATGTATTCAGTGGTGAGCCAAAGGCTGCCGTGTTTATTTTAGCAGAATGACTAATCTCTGAAGGCCCTGAATTAACCTGCACTGGTTTTGAAGTCATATTCTTGGATCCCTAATAAGCATTCATTTCTCCAAAGCCATATCTACACGGGACGTAATAAAAAATCTTTCAGAAATGGCATGGGCTGAATTCTTCCAAATCTTAAAGAAATTCTTCTTCTTTTTAAATTTTTAATTGGAGGATAATTGCTTTACAATATTGTGTTGGTTTCTGCCACACATCAACATGAGTCAGCCATAGGTATACGTATGTTTCCCGCCCCGTCCCCGCCCCCACCAAACCTTCCTCCTCAACTTTAGGGACATTCTTCTTTAAAGGGACCATCAAGGCACCCTGAAGACACGTCTAAGTCTGAACTATGACCGTTTACCTTATAAAGAGTTTCAAATCAGTCACGTTAGCAGGAATCAATTTAGTTTTTAGAAAAACTATTTGAGCCCCTATTCAGGCAATTGGTTTTTCTAGTTTTCTATTAAGCCTCCAACTGAGAGGCACTGGAACATAATGGGTAACCAGCTTCTGCCTGTGGCTTTGCTCAAGATATAAAGTTCTTGATGGAAACGCTGGTGATATTAAGCAGCTCATCTGGGTATTATCGATTGCTCTCCTCCTGCGACCATCTCGCTGATTCTTTTTTCCACACATTCATGGCTGCTGAGTTCCCGTGTGGATGTGTATTTATGAGTCCCTTAAGCCTGTCTTTATTCGCCTGTACACACCCCAGCCAGCCCCACACATGCTTGAGATTTCTCCACAGCTCGGGGACTCCTATTGCCAGAGCTGTTCTAGACACCTGAGACACCCAGCACCAACCTATATTTAGAATGCTGGACGGAACGGCGCCACCCAACACATGGGACGTTCGTGTTCGTGCTCAATCATGTCTGACTCTTTGTGACCTCATGGACTGCAGCCCACCAGGCTCCTCTATCCATGGGATTCCCCAGGCAAGAATACTGGAGTGGGTTGCCACTTCCTCCTCCAGGGGATAGGACCCATGTCTCCTGTATTGGCAGGCAGGTTCTTTACCACTGAGCCACTGGGGAAGCAAACACTTGGGATAAAGAACCCTTATTCAGAAAGTGTAATGATGTCCTAGAAGGGAGGGACACTGGTATATATGGAATCGAGAAAAATGGTACAGAGGAACCTATTTGCAGGGTGGGAATAGACGCAGACTGTAGGGAATGGACTTGTGGACACAGCAGGGAGAGGCGAGTGGCGGCATGGATTGAGAGAGCAGCATTGACTATACCCACTGCCATGTAAAACAGCCAGTGGGAAGCTGCTGTATGGCACAGGGAGCTCAGCTCAGCACTCTGTGATGACCGAGAGGGGCGGGATGGGGCGAGATGGGAAGGAGAGAGGTTCAGGAGGAGCAGATGTATGTATGCTTATAGCTGACTCACTTTGTTCAACAGCAGACACTAACAACATAATAAAGCAATGACACTCCAATAAAAAAATAACAAATGGAACAACAACAAAAAAAGGGACACTGGGGTGCAGGACCAGTCCTAGAGAGACCTGTGAAGAGTACGCGACTGATCCCGATACCTACCGTCCGTTTTCCTGGCCCTATGCTCCCCTCCTCTCTTCCGCTACCCCGGACTTTGACTTTCTAGATGGTGGAGAGTGAGCAGATTCATTCCTGGTGAGGAATCCGTGAAGTTAGCACTTGTAATAGAGCCACAAATGAGGGCTCTTTTTAGCCTGAAGAAATGAATTACTATACAGAGATTCCAAATACTGATACCAGGGATAAGAGAACTGTTTCTGGGCAGGAGGCTTCCCCTTTGTTCTGTTGGTTCTGACGCTCGATTGTGGGCCAGGGAAACAGGTGTGTAGGAGTCAGGGACCCCTTCTTGCTGCTTTTGGGGCTAATTATGTGGATTATAAAGCTTTTTTAAAAAAAATATAATTTACTTGGCCGCACTGTACAACATGTGGGATCCTAGTTCCCCAGATTGAACCCCGGCCCTCTACATTTAGGGCTTCCCTGGTAGTTCAGCTGGTAAACAATCTACCTGCAAGGCAGGAGACCCCCATTCGATTCCTGGGTTGGGAAGATCCGCTGGAGATGGGATAAACTACCCACTCCAGTGTTCCTGGGCTTCCCTGGTAGCTCAGATGGTAAAGAATCCACCTGCAATGCAGGAGACCCGGGTTCGATTCCTGAGCTGGGAAGATCCCCTGGAGAAGCACATGGCAACCCACTCCAGTATTCTTACTTGCCTGGAGAATCCCCAAGGACAGAGGTGCCTGGTGGGCTACAGTGCATGGGGTTGCAAAGAGTTGGACACGACAGCGACTAAGCACAGCACAGCACCCCTGCATTTAGAGCATGAAATCTTAACCTCTGGACTACCAGGAAAGTCCCAGATGATAGTTTTTCTTTGCCTCCTTTCTATTTCTCAGGCACTAGGGAAAATAGAATTGAAGGGTCAGAAAAACTGTCAGATTTGCCATTTTAATCTGCCATTAATTTGTCATTTTAATTTCTGTCTCCCCAGGTGTCCAGGCGATCCCCAAAGCAGCATGTCTCCAGCCCCAAACCTGCCGGCTGGGCATCAGGACGCCTCCCTCCCCAAGGCACTGAGGCGAGCTTTGCCTCCAGGCCGCCACCCCAGGGTCCTGCCCCATCTGGTTGTCTTTCCCTCCCTGACTCCTCCTGGCCCCTCCCCATTCATGGCATGTTTCATGACAACCCTGTTGCTACATCAGAGTGTATTTTTGTAATTCCTCCAGCTAACATTTAAACAGCCCCATCTCTCCTTCTCACTCACCTCTTCCCTCTTTGAGGTGGTGGGTTCAAGGAACAGGAAATCAAGCCTGGGGTTTTGACTCGTCACTGCCGTAACTTGTTTGTAAAAGAGCTGTTCTTTTTGACCGATTGTTTTAAACAGATATTTCTCCATTAAACTTCTACTGAGCAAATGGTTAGTAAATGGGTTGGCTGCTTCTTTAACTGAGAGCACAGACTCCAGATATACAGTCAGAGCTGCCTCTCCTGGGAGCCAGAGGCCAAACGCAGGTGACTCTGTTTTATGTGAAGTGTGTTGAGCAGGAACACCCCGACTGTGCTGGGTCCCCAGGTCCAAAGCCCGCTGCTGTGTGATTGGACCCAGCGGGCAGGATGGTGGAGGGGCCAGGCTACTGCACCCCACCCTCAGTTTCTGACTCACTAGAAAGTTGCATCTTTAACAATTTCCAGGTGATGTAGCATTTGCTGGTTTTGGACCCTCTGGCTGGGGTCGAAACTAACTCAAAACATGTTAAGATGGGTAGTATCAGTTCAGCCAAGAAACCTCTGGTCCACCCAAATGGAGTGACTGAGGTGGGTCAAACATCTATACAGGCAGATAGGGGGCCGTGGGAAATCAATAGGGAGGGTAAGGTGCTCTGTTGGGGAACTCAGGGCAGGGGGGTGGGGGGGCGCCTGGTGAGGTGAGGGGTTACTGGAACCCAGTGAGGACTGTAGCTCCCTCTAGTGGTCAGGAGGGAAACAGCCACTCACTGTGGAGGGTGGTACCCAGTGGCAAGATTGAACAACTCTCTCCCTTCCAACTAGCCTGGCATCTCCTGTTGGTCAGACCCAACTGGGAGCCAGAAACTTAGGGGTGCAGCCTAACTTTTGGATGCAGTCACAAAGGTGGATCTGGGAGGGTCCAGAGCTGCAAATGGACAATGTCCAGCCCAAAGGCTAGTAAACCCCTTTAAAGGAGGGGTGCAGGAAGGTGGGGTGGGGGTGGCAGGCAGCAGCGGGAAATCACAGCGATTCTTAGTCTTTCTTAGACCAAGTGGGGCAAGGACAGGGGAAGGGGGAGAAAGGGGCCTTCTAATCTACACCAAGGGGAGGGAAAGGCCAAGGACAACCTCTCCCACAGGCTGCTGATCTAGACTGACTTTGGCAGAAATCTAGTTCTTAGGTCTTCTCTGAGCAGCTTCATACCTCCCTGCTGGGTGCTGTGTGTCCTAGAACCCCCTCCCAGGGCAAGACAGAGCTTTCTGTGCCAGCTCCCCTTCAACCCAAATAAACCATTAAGCTGTAAAAATTAAAATTAGAGATTAGGAATAAAAAAAAAGAAAATGGTTATCTCTTAGATTACAATCCTAATGCTATTATTTTCCAGATGATGATTTTGGGCAAGTTTTCTAGCCTCTGGGCCTCACTTTCCTCACCTGTAAAATGGGAGTGATGAAATGAAAATAAATTAATAAATTTAAAAATTTTTTTTTTATTTTAAAAATAAAATAAAAATGAGACTGACAACAGTAATTCCTTTGTGGGTTATCCATGTAAGCGCTTGGCCAGGTCCCTGATAATGTTGCCTGCTGTTACTATAAGCAAAGGAGTGTACACACTTCTCCCCCGGGGCTATTGCTTGCTTAACACCAAGGACAATGATAATCTTATCCTTTGCAGGGCGAGAGGGCAGAGGGACAGGCACACATCAAATCAGACAATGTACCATTTTATTCCTTATAAAATATATTTCATATTGCTGTAAAAACATTATATTTCACATTTTTAAAAAAATTTTTAACAGTAAAAATAATACTTGGAAGACAGCTGGGGGAAAAGGCGCCAATAAAGACAAGTTCACAGATGGGATTTATCTCCCTCTCCTTTTTTTTCTTTTTGCCCCTGGTAAAGTCAGAACCTGCGAGGACCAGAAAGTAACAGGACAGATTTCTTCCGAAAAGTCAGAGTTTCCACATCCAAATCCATTATGTCCTTCAAAGAATCTAGCCTCGGGCCAACTGCAATATTGTGGATGTTGCTCAGAATGTGTTCTGAAATTACAGGATTGCCCTCACAGCCAGCTTCAAAGTCAGATTATTAAATCTAAGCCATTTTACTCACCCATTGGTCCTTGTGTTCTGCACCTGTGACCTCACTTGACCACCAGGAAATGGCAAGTCACTCCAGTCTTCTTGCCCGGGAAATCCCACGAACAAGAAGAGCCTGTAGGGCTACCATGAGGTTGCAAAGAGTCAGACAGGACTCAGTGACTCCATCACTACACCACCACTATTCACTGGACTCTCGTCGCACTGAAGCGCAAGCATGGGTGCAGATTCAGTATCATTAAGGCTGCTCAAAGCAGGCACCACGGACTCCAAAGGTACTTCCAAAATATGGGGAATAAGCATAACATCCCCGGAGTAAAGAGTTTCCCAAGACGCTTGCTTTGCCAATCCGTCCTGTTAGTTTCCAAAGCGCACCTGTCGCCTCTTACCTTCCATCAGGTTCTGCCTCCCAGGATGGGCCAGGAAGTTGGGAGAAATACAGAGATGAAGAAAACAGGCGTGATGGTGGGGTCAGTTCACAAACCACCCCCTGCCCTCTGAGAAGAGACGAATGGGACAACCCCGGGACAGACCACACGTCAAGAACCCGCATGACAGCCACAGACGGAGCAGTGGGAGGAGAGAGGCTGGAGGAGGCCACCACCACCGGGAAGGAGGCCGGAGCAAAGGCTGACAGGGAAAGCCGCACCAGAACATTAAAAAAAAAAAAAAAAAAAACACCACCTCAGTTTTGAAATTGTTGCATCAATTTCTTCTCTCTTCCTTTTCTGCCCTGTGCAGCACTGACATGACAAGCCTGCCTTACTTAGAGAAAATCTTGATATCCAGTTGTACCTACATGGTCCAAACTGAGGAGGAAATGAAAATAGGGTCTCCAAAGGGGAGACCCAGCAAAGGCTTTGAGTAAGGAGGAAAGGGGAGGCGCTGCTGGGCAGAGCTCCCCCCACCCCCGTCTCAAAGGCCCCCTCCTCACACGGGTAGGACCTACAGGTGCACAGGGCGCGAAGCTGGGAGTCAGCTTTGGGAAGCTGGGAGCTTGAAGGAGCGGGAGGAAGAACCCAGCACCTCTTGCTGGCCTGATTTCCAGCTTTACCAAGGGACAGAATTCCACATACTTTTTTTTTTTTTTTACTAAGTTATAACAATATACCCCATCACCACCAAAGACACTCATGTGTAAGAGTGCCTTTCCCTTCTGTCACCAAACCCAGGTCACCATCACCGTTCACACCATCACACCCCCTATTCCCATCTGCCAGTTTCTAACATGCCTGTCACAGATGGAAAGGCATCTATCGGGTTCCTGCAGCCAGGTGAGACCACCTGGACGGGAAGGACAGCCTTGCTCACAGCCAAAGGCTGGATGCCACTGTGCAAGCCCCAGAGAGCTAGCCTCGTGGTAGAGTTCCCTGAGCCCCTGACATTTGGGACGCAGGCCCTGAGGAGTCCCCCAGACCAGTCCCACTTGGCAGAAAGGTGAGGCTTTGAGCCAAAAACGTGCCCTCCCCCAGCCCTGCTCGCCCAGGCACAGAACCCCCTGCCTCTACTTGTCCCTCCTCAACAAAAATGGATTCACGTATTCAGCTCTCAGGTCACACAGTCCGGGGTCCCCTCCATTCCTGAGGTCTCCAGTAGATGCTAAATCAACCCCAGTTCCCATCACATGACCTCCTCAGGCCCCCTAACCTCCCCAGAAAAGACGCCTAACAGGTGTCTGGGACCACGACACCACATCCAACTGACCCTCCCCATCACACTGACTGGACCCCACAGAAGCCCCCTGAAGAGTCCTGTCCTGCCTGTCACCTTAGGAAGAAAACCAGACGGTCCCCACAGGGCCAGGTGAGCCCGTGGCGCCACGGGACAGCTCTGTGCCCTCTCACCGTGGCAGGAGCTACCACCTACCTTTCTGCCTGTTCTCTTCACGAGCCCGGCCCCATGGCCTTGGAGGAACACGGGAAAATCCCCGGTTCCCATGAGACGAAGAGGGACCTACCTCAGGGCAGGATCTCTCGGCCAAAGGGGGAATCTTTAATCAGAAAGAGGCTCCTGAATACACCGTAAGTGAAAACAAAGTGTTTCTGAGGGGGTGTCTTCCAGAGCTGGTGGGGAGGGGTGGGTGTGGGTTCACTTGGGGAACAGCGAAGAGCTCTCGCCGAGTATTATACCGTCTGGTCTCTTCTCAAGGAAAGAGTGGGCAAGGTAGTCTCGATCTGCCACACTGTACGACGTGAATTCTTTTTAGCCTTTTGGCTCAGCTTCCTGGGGACAGTCTTTTTACAAACCTACGCGTCTGGGCTTGGAGAAGAGGCCACACCGTATCTGTTGGGCTGCAACCTGACCTGAGGGACCCCAGATCGGAGCAGCTGGCACCAGAAAAAGGGCTTTCCATGCATTCTGATGGAAGCTGCTGGGTGAGGACAATCTCTCCCTTCTCCTAGATCTGGGTGGAGAAAGGGGGCCGGCTGCACCTCAAAAAGCTCACACATCAGCCCCGTCTTCCCACCCCAGCCTCAGCAGGTCCTGTTCTCTGAGTCATCAGCCAGAAATCTTTTTTCTAAAAAAAAAAAAAAAAAAGTAAATCCATGTTGCTCACAGTCCCTTCTGAAAGAGTGGAGAAAGCAAAGAATCCACCAGCTCAGCAGGAAACACAATGAGCTGTCCCTTCCTTCCTTACGGTACACATTAATCCCCTAGGGAGATGGGCTGTGGGGAGGAGAGGAGGGGGAGTCATTTCTTTGGTCTCTGGTTTGCTGCAGAATACCCTTGGTCAGTTTTGGCTCTCTCTTATTTTAGGGGAAAAAAAAAATAATTTTTTTGATTCTATTTAAAAAAAAAAAACTAAAACATTTGTTTTGAGTATTCAACCTTAGCCAATAGAGCCCAAACTCCCCGTGTCCACTCTGTAGCTTTTAGGCTTCTGCTGTGGGCTTGGGACCCATCTGCCTGTGTCCCAGGCCGCCGGGAGGGGCCATGGTTCAGTCCAGGAAGCGCTGGCAGGCCTTCTTCCAGCGGCAGGCGGTACACCACTGGTCCCGGTGCTCAATGCCGTACACCTTGCGGCACTTCTTAGCTTCCCCGCGGGCTTTCCTGCAAGACGGGTCAATGAGGGGATGGTCACCCGCTGGCCAGCCAGCAAGGGGAACCACCAGGGCCGGAAGACCGACTGCCTCCCTCGCATCTGAGACGTCCCCCACTGGCTCCCTGGGACCAACCCTAGGGACGAGGGGCGGGTGGGAACAGGAGCCCCCAAGGAGATCTCGGGAGAGGACAGGCTCACCTGGTGGTGCTCTGGGCCCGAGGTGGAGACGTGACGATCAGGTGAGACTTCATGGCAGGGGGTGGCTGCTGGGGCTCGCTGAAGCTTAGCGACCGGCTCCGGACCTGGGGACAAGGAGAGGGGCTGTGAGCACAAGGGCAGAAGTGCAAGGCAAAAGGACCATCCCGGGGGACAGCCAGCTACCCCCACCCCACCTTGTGCCAGGAGGCCTTCTCTAGAAGGAGATTTCAGGGAGAGGCGAGCAGGGATCAAGGAGGGAGTGGAGGTGGAGAGGCAGGAGCCAGCCTTGAAAGGCACACTCCAGCTAGGGGAAGGGGCTCCAAGCAGGAGAGCCACTTGGCCTGGCCCCCTCGTGGGCTGCCACCTGCAGATTTAGAAGAAGCTACCATACTGGGGCAGAAAGAGGGACAGCACAGCCTCAGCGGCACCTTTGGGCACGTGGGTTTTACAGTGTGTGGTGATGCCTTCCTGCAGGAGGCGTTTCAGACTACAACACCCTAAGGGTCTCTCAGTCGTGTCCAACTCTTCACAACACCATGGACTGTAGCCCGCCAGGCTCTTCTGTCCATGGGGATTCAAAATAACTTACAATTTATTTCAGTTTGGGGGCAAGCAACCTAAGGCGCTGGTCCGCGGTGGCCTGGGGAGCTCTGATCCACCTGCACAGCCCCCCACACGCCCCTCTCTCCTTTCTCACCCTCGCTCTTCCCCTCCAGCTTCCCCATGTCCTCTCCCTCCGTCTCTTGGCATCAAAACCTTACCAAGCACCCCCAGGGGCTCAGAACTAAACAGAGCGCTGATCCCACCTGGCCTCATGATCTTGGCAATAAACTTGATCTTGGTGCTCCTCGCCAGCACGCCCCTCCCACATTCTATGGGCACCTATGACTCTTGGTGGTGGTGGGTGGGGGGCGGTGGGCAAGGGTATAAGACCTTCAAGAAGCTGGGGTGCAGGAGGCAATGAGCTCGGGGGAAAGGCCTCCAGCACGAGGTGTGTGTGGCTGAGCCCTCAGCTGGTTCCAGGGCCCCTGGAACGGCTGAGGGGCTTGGAGCGCTGGCGCACTCACCGGGGACAGGGAGGAGGTGCTGGAGGGGGCAGCAGCCCAGCTGATGCTGGTGTAGATGTGCGGGGAGACCGGGATCTGGAAAGGCGGCAGAGCCTGTGGAGACAGAGCACGTTGGCCAGGGCCCAGCTCAGGAAGCTCTCAGGGCCCTCTTCCCACCCCAGTGACCTCGCGGTCTGCAGCAACAGCAACCTCACACTAAAAAGTCCTGGGACACCCCAAAATGCTCCTCCTGAGAGAAACAGCAGAGCACTGGCTCTCTGGAGTCGTCTCTGTCTCGGGCTCAAGTCTTTTTTTGGAGCTCTCCTCTTGGAGCTGGTTTACGTGCCAGCCTCATGACTTAATCATCTCCACAGATTAACTTCTTGGCGGGATCACCTACGAAGAACATGCTCGGGGCAGCTCCCCCAGAAATTCAGCCTTGTGAGTTGGGGCACAGGCACCGCGCTAAGTGCCTGCCACCCCTGGGGCAACCGCATGGAAGCAGCGACTCTCCAGGTCAAGGTTTGTTTCTAAAATCACCAACCGCCCTCTCCAGGTCTCATGTCACAGGGACAGCTGGCAGCCTGAAGGGCCACCTGAGTTGAAATAGCTGAGCGACCACTCATGACCACTCATTCTAATGAGGAGGAGAGCTGGCTTGCTCTCTAAAGGCTTTCCGACGGAAAGCACTGTTTCTTAATTACTAACTTGCAAATAAGCCTACAGTCGGAAAAAAACAACCAGTAGGCATCAAAGGATTTTAAGAAAAACTTGCACATGGCAAGCAGAGTCTTCGGCACCTACTATATGCAGTAAAAACCACCCTAAATGCCACCCGCTCCATGACCGCTTTCCCAACCCAATGGGCATAATACCTTGGTCTTTACAGCTACTGTTGCTTACTCACTAACTTGTGTCCGACTTGTGAACTGTACCCTGCCTCCTCTGTCCATGGGATTTCCCAGGTAAGAATACTGGAGCCAGTTGCCACCTCCTTCTCCAGAGGATCTTCCCAACCCAGGGATCGAACCCAAATCGCCTACATTGGCAGGTGGATTCTTTACCACTGAGCCACCAGGGAAGCCTGGTCCTTCCTGTACCCACAACAATTGCTTGTGCCTCCAATAAGATATTTTAACTACTTATTATAATTAATCATAGTTACACATTGATTTCTCTCTCCAGCTAAACCGTACACTTCACAACCTCAAGAATTATGTATCTTATTCTATCTGCAAAGCTTATCCTGCAGCTTGACACACAGTAGGTATTCAAAAAACTGAGGGCCAGATTATTTAATGTTGTACAGTTCTGAGAACTGGGATTTGCTCTCGGAAACCCTACTACACTAGTCTATCCCCCCAATAACCAACGATGGACCAATTCCCCCGTCCAAATCCATCAACCCGGTTACTTAGGGATTCAGCCAGATTTCTTAACCACTGGATTCAGCCAGATTCAGTAACCACTCATTACAGTCATCAAGGTACAACTCTGGAATTCCTGTGTTTATTGAGTGTCAAGTCATTTTCCTTATAGAAGCAAGAAATAGGTAATTCAGCTGAGGACTCAGCCTCCAATCAGTGTGGTCAGTGGCCTGTGATCAGGCTGACCAGTGACAGGCACGGAATCCCTCATGGCCCCTAGGCTGAGGTCCCAGGGGGTCCCCATACCTGGTATGCATGGTCGGCCTGAATGTGCCAGAAAGAGCCAGGAGCTGACTTGCTGAGAGCACCGGAGGGCAGGTAAGACTCCAGGCCAGGGTGATCCGGGCCTGAGGACTGGGCTTTGGGAGGAGGCGGTGGAGGCAGGATGGTGAGGGGCGGGCTGGTCACGCTAGGGGTCGGAGCCGGGTCGGCGGTGGGGCCGCCAGCCGCAGCAGCTTCCCCCTTCATCTGCACCTCTGTGTAGTAGAAATCTTCCTCCCGCTTGAACTGGTCGGAGTCCACGGTGTCCCTGCAGGGGAGGGAGATGCGATGACAACCAGCGACAAGCTGCCCTGGTCCAAACACAGGGGACAGCGAGGCATGAGGGGAGCACCTGCTCAGGGCCACCAGCAGGTCACAGGAGAAGCCCAGAGGACAGGTGGGAGCCCAGGTCCCGACACGGGCTCCCAAGGATTGCACCCTGGCACGTCAAGGGGAATTATTTTCCCTAGCACCGAAGGCTTCTCCTCTGGCCAGATCTGCTTCACACTTTGCCCTGGGTCCTCTCTGGACCCCACTCACTCGCGGCCACTCTCTCCAGCAGGGGAAGGACTATGAGTCGGTCCTCTTGGCCATCTGCAGCCCTGGCTCCGCTGTCAGTGCGAGGGGAGCCCCAGCTCCCCAAGGGGAAGCAACAGGCTCTAAGTAACTAACCACCCTCTATGTGCCCAGAACTGAACCATCTTCCTTCCGGGGTGAGAAGACATACCCATCAACAGCATCACCCACCACCGCAGGAGGGCCTCCTTCCCAGCAAAGATCCCAGCAAAGGGGCTATTCCATGGGGCCCAGGATCAGGGATGGGTGGGGTCCTCAGCCAGCCAGTTTCTCAGAAGCATTTGGGGGTGTGGGTCTCGGGGAATCAGCGGGTGGAGGAGGGCTGAAGAACGCCCTAGGGAGAGGAGCTCTGCGCGCATACCCACCCCAGGTGGAGGGCTTTCACGTGTCGTTTGATGCCCACGGTGGAGCGCAGGACTTTGCCACAGCTGGGCCACAGGCACTTGTACATCACCTTCACCGAGTTCTGGAGGGAAAGGAACAGGGATGAGGAGGTCATGTCCCCCCGCTCAGCCTCACCCAGTGGGGCTCCAGTCACATCCAACAGGACCCAGCAGAAGGCTCAATCGAGTAAACGGGTTCCCAGAGACCAGAAAGACTGACAAACAGGGGCAGAGAGCTGGTCCTAGGGGCCGGCATCGGTCTGCAGCGGAGATGGGGGTGGGCCGCGGGGAGGGGGATGGAGGAGAGGAGATGGGCTGGGGGAGGGGAGATGGGCTGGGGGACAGGGGAAGACCTGACGGAGGTCTCTACAGGAAAGCTGGGTTGGGCAGAGGTGAAAAGGCCAACGATGTGGCATTGGAGATGAGGGGCGGGCTTCTGGGAATATCAAGAGGAAAGAGAAGCAGCAAAAGAGAGCTGAAATGATGGTTCAGGGCCTGGGACTCGGCTCCCAGTGCAGGGGGGCCAGGGTTCGATCCCTGGTTGGGGGGAACTAGATCCCACATGCCACAACCACGATCTGCTGCAGCCTAATTAATTAATTAATTTTTAAAAAAATGGATCACTGAAACAGGATGGAGCCCGAGAAGGCCCAGGAAATCAGGCCTGGCCCCTCTGCGGCTGAGCTTGAAAGCTCAGGCTACTCACCTTTCTTTTTCGGGGAGCTGGTTCATCCAACAGGAAAGCGTCTGGGTCGGTCTCAAATCCATTATCAGTCTGGGGAGAGCCGAAGGCGTCCCCCAGGTACTTGGGGCTGGCCTGGGGGTGGGGGGGCGAGGGGGTGGAGACGCCGCTGCTCCCACTCCAGTGCCCGCTGGTGGTGCTGCTGCCGCTGTCCGACACGTCGCCGCTCTCCTTCCACGGGTCGCAGGCCGTGCGGGAGGCTGGAGGGGAGAAGACAGAGGATGCTCGGTGCCTGTCCCTTTGCTCATGCCAGATTCTGCACAGACAGCCCAAGTCGGGGGCAGGACACTCTAGTTTAGAGTCTGGGTTCCTGGGCTTCCCTGGTGGCACAGTGGTAAAGAATCCACCTGCCAATGCAGGAGACACGGGTTTGATGCCTGGTCTGGGAAGATCCCACAGGCCAAGGAAGAACTAAGCCTGTGCGCCTCAACTGCTGAGCCTGTGCTCTAGAGCTTAGGAGCTGTAATGACTGAAGCCCGAGCACCCTGGAGCCTGTGCTCTGCAACAGGAGAAGCTGGCTCACTGCAGCTCGAGTGTAGCCCCCAGCTGCCACAACTAGAGAAAAGCCTGAGCAGCAACAAAGACCCAGCACGGCCAAAAATAGATACATAAATAAAAATTATTTTCTTAAAAAGGCTGGGTTTCTGAAGCTAATGCCGGGTTCTGCTTGCCTGGCTCTGTACTCCAAGGGGGAAAATAAAAAACTGACAAAGTACCCCTTCCCTAACAAACCCCTCCCCTTTCTGGGCTTCGGTAAAAATGAGGACTGGGTCCCTTCATTGCAGCACTGTCTGCGGGTGGCAGACTGCTCTGTTCTCAGGGACCCTTCCTGCCACAGCTGTGCTGATCATCACTGACCGCCAGACACACTCTGTAGCTGTATTTTGTGTGCAGGTGTCCCCCAGTTTTCAAAAGTTCAATTTATACCTTTTCCTTCATATGCAAGACCTGCAGTCCCCCCTCCAAATCCCCAGTTTCCGCACTGAAAATATTTAGGAAAAAGAATTCCAGAAAGATCCCCACAGCAACACTTGAATTTGCCACACAGCAACGAAACATTTAAACAGCAATATTTAAAAGGCACTTACATTGTCTTTCCAACTACTTACAACGTTGTACACAGCATTTGCCTTGTGTTAGGTATTGTAAGTAACCTAGAGATGACTGACAATATGCAGGACAATGTGCACAGCTTAGATGCCAGTACAATGCTGTTTTACACAAGGGACTTGAGTATCCATGGATTTGGGTGTCCGCACGGGTCCTAGAACCAATCCCCCATGAATACAGAGTGACAACCTTACATCAGGACCTGTTTTCACTGAAAGAAATCTAAGGAGGACTTTCACTTTATGAAAAAAGGTGACAATAGTCTTCAACGCTGGTTCTGCAGCGAGCTGTTAAAGAGGCAGGGCGCCCCAAACAGTGAGAGTGGCCCCACCAAGTCCCTTCCTAGGAACCACACTCAGCAGCTCAGCACCAGCCCCCAGAGCTTTGAACTGAACCTGTGAGTATCTGTGCTTTATCACAATGTACTTTGTGCATCCGTTAGCAAGAGGCATCCTAAGGTAATGGTTTCTTTGCCTTATACCATTTCAGTTTTTGAAAGTTTTCACAGAAATGCCCTACTTTCTGATAGCAGGGGACACCTGTATTATTAATGGAAAGATAACCTAATCAAAATGTACCTCTCACTTTAAAGGCAGGGGGAGAGCAGGGAGAGGGGAGAGGAAAAGCCTCTCCTGCCCCGACCCCACCCCCACGCACAGACAAACTGGCTGGGTACCACTTGGGAAGCTTTCCCGGCAGTGGAGTAGGATGCAGAGGCCAGGAGAAGGGCTTATTAACCAGGCTTTCTTAAAAGATGCCTTTTGATAATTTAAACCCAGGTAAGTACATCAAAACCTGCGTGAGAAAAGAAACCATTCAGCCAGCTCTCATAGCTGTCGGGAGGTGAAGACTTTACCAGAGCTGGCTTCTGCTTTTATCTACAGGGAACACGTTTAGAGCAGGAAAGACAAGCTCCGAGAACAGTTCAGACTCATCACACGATGACAGGAGGCCTGCTTGCCCAACAGGGCCTGAACTCGCTGCCCTGCTCCCAGCAACGCGTCTGAACAGGAAGACCACAGTCAGACCTGTGAAATTTTCAGTTTTTAAACTGCCTCCCTTTGGGTTGCTTTAAGCCCAACCCAGACTCTTCCGTGCCTGGGCCATAAACCTGTACTGACAACTTATTGACCAGAGACCCATTAATACGTCTTTTGTTACCCAAACATTATTGATCACAGATGTTTCAGTATTCACTGACACAACAAATCGGTGGTCACTGGCATTAGGTTCTGCAAAAATTCTTTGGTCAATAATGTGCTAATTTATACCATTTTGTTGTTGTTGTTCAGTCTCTAAGTTGTTTTTGACTTTTTTCTATCCCACGGACTACAGCCCCCCAGGCTTCTATGTCTGTGGGATTTTCCAGGCACGAATACTGGAGTGTTGCCATTTCCTACTCTAGGGGATCTTCCTGACCCAGGTATTGAACCTGCATCCCCTGCATTGGTTAGTGGGCATTGGCAGGTGAATTCTTTATCAATGAGCCACTAGAGAAGCCCAATTTATACTAGAGGAGAACCTGAAATTTTGATACACAGAAATAGCAAGAAAAGGGGAAAAACCTGTGACACATTCAGGTATGGTAGCCTTGTCCCCGAGCCCCAACTTCCACATGGGCAGTGGTCTACAAGGCCTCCTTACCCTGGATTCTGAGACCATCTACCACATCCCCTGAGGCCAGGATAAGCATCCCACTGCTTTCCTCTCCTCCTACTCCATATTGCAAACCACTTTCAGGCTAACCTAGATACCCAGCATTCCATGTTTCCAATGCAGGCTCTCCTTATTTAAGTCTCAGATGTTAGGAGAAGCCTGCCCAAACAGAATGGGCCAAATGAACTCTGCCATCCCTAAGCATCACTGTCAAGTCTCAAAGGCATGACTTCCTGGAAATTGAGAGTTTATGACATCTACACATGAGGCTAAAAATAGCGTAGACCTTCAGGAAAGAAATCAGGGGCCACCAATGATTCTCATAAGTCCACTAAGGAAACCTATCAGGGAGAGCTGGGCGAAGGGGAAGAATGCTACATCTAGCATCAGATCAGGAGAGAGACCAGGCCTGCCCCACAGTACAGCAGTCTTCCACGGAGGAACCACTCAAGTGGCTCAGCGCCAACCCTGGCAAATTGGCACATAAGGAAAAATACAAAACAGAGCTAAAAAGTGAAACTCATAAATTAACCTGTATCTTATAAGTGAAACAAAGTTTTAGTCGCTCAGTCATGTCCGACTCTTTGCAACCCCATGGACTGTAGCCCGCCAGGCTCCTCTGTCCATGGGATTCTCCAGGCAAGAATACTGGAGTGGGTTGCCATTTCTTGACCCAGGGATCGAACTCGGGTCTCCTGCATTGCAGGCAGATTCTTTACCATCTGAGCCACTATGGAAGCCCCATATTCCTTATAAGAGGAACATAAATCATTCCACCTTAGATCATACAATTTTCTAGGACAGGGTCAACAGAGATTCTGTACCAGGAAAACAAAGTGTCCCCTGGCCAATGTACCCTGAACTTCTAAGAAATCCTTGTTCACGCCCTCTGCTCTCCACAGGCCCACGCAGAGCCATCCTAACAATACAGACACCAGGAGGAATGGGTGGATTCTGCAAAAAGCAACCATGCTTAGAGCAAGGTTTTGGTTGTTGTAGAGACCTCACCTTCCAGACTACGTCAACATAATTAGCTGCCAAGGGGGCCTTATCTTCCCACTTACTTCAACAGAAGACCAGAAATATGGTGTTACGGGAAAACACCTTTAACAGACAATAAAAAAATGTTTATCAAAGGGAACTTAAGATATCACAGCATATTATCAGTTAGATGAGTATATGCTAGTGTTGGGGTGTGTGAGTGAACATATATGAATGGATTATACACACAGACATACACACACACATACACACACACAAGCTGAGGGGAATTTCAGTCAATGATTTTCTTTCCCTTTATGGTATTTTCCTGGATCTTCTTCCTGTTGACCAACCTTCTCAATCTCCTAAACTAGTGGAGTTTCCTGAGAACTTAAAACTGACTCTATGGGACGTCCCTGGAGGTCTAGTGGCTAAGACTCTGAGTTCCCAATGCAAGGGGCCGAGGTTCAATTTCTGGTCAGGGAACTAGATTCCTCATGCCAGAACTAAGAGTTCCCACGCCACAGCTAAAATTCAGCACGACCAAATAAATGAATAATTTTTAACTGACTCCTCTTCCTCCTGTGTTGCTGGTGTGGGCCCCAGGTGTTCACAGAACGGGTGTGTGATGCTCTGCCCCTCGACTGGTGCTCTCAGACTGCAATAGCTTCTTCTAGCAGTCTAGCCATTGATGACAGGCCTTGGGTGAAATAAGTAAATCTTTTCACTTCCTTAAATTTATTTTCTAAGTAGGGAGATTACTTATGAGGGATGCTTTGTAAAGGCCACTTTCCACCTCATATGTTCAAAACTGACTCCATTATTTTCCTATAAGCTTTTGAGAAGCTCACGATTCAGTTAGATCTCACCGACGAAAGTTATTCCCTGGGAGTAAGTTAGGCCAGCCAGATAACAAATTTAAAAAAAAAAAAGGTTCAGATTAACCACAAATCTTGTCAAACTACTAATATCCAGCAACCCACCTTTCTCCCATATTACTCATAATGTATTTGGGGGGTTGTGCTAGCATTCTCTTTTAATTTATAAATTTGTTATGAAGTCTTTCTATTGGTTTGCATTAAGCAATTAGATTTATTTCAGACTTCAGATCGTTTATTCCACACTAATTTACGAGGCTGAATGAGGCACCTGGAAGGGGGCCGTGAATCGGCTGAGGCCACGAGGGGATCATTTAGTACGTTCCTACCTTTACAACTAAACGTTCCTCTATTGGCCTCGTGCAGCCTGAGTGCCTTGCTCGCTTACTCCCATGGAAGAACTTACTCGGGTGGCCATGAGGTTCAGTCTCGCGCTCAACCATCTTCACAACACACCAGGAAACTTCTCCCCAGAGGAGGAAACTGAGGAGAAAGAATGGAAGCATCGAACTCCGAAAGAATAGAAGCCTCGGCCGCACCCAGAACCCATTCGGCCCTGTTCCTCACCAGAAAAGTTGGCCTCACCCCCGGGAGGACTCTGTACGACAGGGCTGCAGGACAGGGACGTGAGCACCATGGCCGCCATCATCTCGTCCATTTCCACTGCATCCGACTTCCTGGATTCAGATGGGTGAGAGTCAGAGGTTATTTCCTGACACAGCAGGTCATGTGAGCATCTTACGTTCCTGGAATGTCCCTTCTAGCCCCCTACTCCGATCAGTCCGTGTGTGGTCAAGTAATAGAGTTAAATAAAGCGTTCGGACCTCTCCTCATTCTTCATGAAAAGTACTCAGTTCTGAGTGTCACTGATAATACCAGTCAACCCCAGGGAAAGCAGGCTGGGCCCCATCCCACTGCTGACACCAAGAGGCAGCTCCATTCTCCATGGAATTCACTTCCTAACTCTCACTCTGCAGCTTAAAATTAGGAATTTTATTTGAGGGAAAGGAAGACATGCCCAAGCAATGAAATAAAGCAAGGCCATAAAAGACACCTGGCTAGAATTTGAAGGCACTATAATCACCTTCCTTTTCTGGCTTTATATTTAAATTTTTTAATATTTATTTGCTTATTTAATGTATTTGACTGTGCTGGGTCTTAGTGGCAGCACACAGTATCTTCAATCTTAGCTGTAGCATGTGGGATCTAGTTCCCTGACCAGGGATCAAACTCAGGCCCCCTGAATTAGGAACAGAGTCTTAGCCACTGGACCACCAGGAAATCTCTATATTTACATTTAAGGAAGAACAATTCCACTCACCAACCCCCTTTCCCTCCCCTCAGTATTAGTGATGAGATAATATGATAGCTTCTGAATGTCAACAGAATCTGGCACATAAGCCAATGAGCAAAAAAACTTCAGAAATACTAAAATAAATCTCCCCACAAACCTCAATGCTTTATCCAGCAGAGATGTATGAAATTTTACACATAATTTTCTTAATCCATATAAAGTTACACTATTCGAAAATAAAATGAAAGCCATCAACAAGGTAATGTTAAAGTATGAAAAGTCAGTCTGAAATAAATTTCCAGGTGGCACCTCTATTTCAAAGGACTGCATTATACAATTTATTCGTCACAATTCAGATCCACTAAATTATACAACACGAAGCAGCTAAACCGAGACTAGTAATGTATTAGACATGTCAGCAGCCCCCTTTTTGAATAATTATCTGTATTTTTATTTCTATAGATCTATTCTATAGACAAATTCTTTGCCAGTGTTCCGTTGAATTCACAATCACAAATGTTACTTATTGCTCTGGTCTGGTCTCAAGACACAGAACATACCGTCAATAACAGTAACATGTACAGACACACACAGATTGCGGGGCGGGGAGTTCAGCTGCTTACACATCCTGTATAGAAGAATCTCGGGGCTTCCCTAGTAGCTCAGCTGGTAAAGAATCCGCCTGCAATGCAGGAAACCCCAGTCTGATTCCTGGGTCAGGAAGATCCCCTGGAGAAGGGATTCTCTACCCACTTCAGAACTCTAGGGCTTCCCTGGTAGCTCAGACGGTAAAGAATCCACCTGTAATACGGGAGACCTGGGTTCGATCCCTGGGTTGGGAAGATCCCCTGGAGGAGGGCATGGCAACCCACTCCAGTCATCTTGCCTGGAGAATCCCATGGACAGAGGAGCTTGATGGGCTACAGTCCACGGAGTTGCAGAATCAGACACAACTGAGTGACTAAGCAGAGCACAGCATAGAAGAATCTCACTAGCAGATTTTCTTTTTTAATCTGAAAAGATCAACGTGCATAGAGTATATAACATAGAACTTCCCTGGTGGCTCAGACGGTAAAGAATCTGTCTGCAGTGTAGGACACCCAGGTTCAATCCCTGGGTTGGAAAGATTTGCTGGAGAAGGGAACGGCTACCCACTCCAGTATTCTGGCCTGGAGAATCTCCATGGACAGAGGAGCCTGGTGGGTCCAAGGGGACCAGAGTTGGACATGACAGAGCAACTAACACAGTATAGTTTGTATTCTCAGAGGAAAAATTCATGTCATAAAGTTCTAAAATAGGGACTTTCCTAACAGTCCAGTGGTTAAGACTCCACGCTTCCAGGGCAGGGGGCAAAGGTTCAATCCCTGATTGGGGAACTAAGATCCCACATACTGTGCAGTGGGACCAAAAAAAAAAAAAAATTAAAATAATTTTTTAAAACTTCTAAAGTAGGGTATACATTTTTCATTCAAAATCAATGGTTTTAAATATCTAGCTGGGGCTCTGTAATCTCCTGACTGAGTCTACTGTCTGTTTTTGCCTGGTTTGAAAGTTAAGAATGGCATAACTTTTTAAAAGTTTACTTATTTGTTTGTTTTTGGCCTTGCTGGATCTTCCTCGCTGTGTGTGGTCTTTCTCTAGTTACAGCAAGCTAGGGGCTACTCTCTAGTTTGTCGGGCGCAGGCTTCTCACTGCGGTGACTTCTCTGGTTGCAGAGTGAGGGCTCCAGGGCACTCGGGCTCAGTAGCTGTAGTTCCCAGGCTTAGCTGTGGCATCCTCCCAGACCAGGCATCGAACCTGTGTCCCTTGCATTGTCAGGTGGATTCTGAACCACCGAACCACCAGGGAAGTCCCTGGCTCAACAGTTTTTAGGTGGTTTTACAAATCAAAAGAAGGATATTATTTCTTGACATATGACACATGGAAATTACATGAAACTGAAATTTGAGTGTCCATAAGTTAAGTTTTAATTGGAGCCCAACATGCCTGCCTGTTTAAGTTCTGTCTGCAGCTGATTTCTCAAGGTCACAGCCAAGCAGAGCAGCTGTGACACAGACCTTGTGTCCACAAAGCCCACAGAATATTTACTATCTGGCCCACTCTGGACACGTTTGCTGCCTCCTGATCTGAGCCACTTTTTTCTCTCTCATCATGAAAAACTAAGAACTAATTTCAGTTTAAGCAGGAAAGGGGAAAAAATAGCCCTCGGCCAGATGAAGTTATATATATCACTCTTAACAGAGTTACCAGGGCTTCCCTGGTGGCTCAGCGGTAAAGAATCTACCTGCTAATGCAGGAGACTCAGGTTCAGTCCCTGGGTTGGGAAGATCTGAAGGGAAATGGCAACCCACTCCAGTATTCTTGCCCAGAGAATCCCATAGACAGAGGAGCCTGGTGGGCTACAGTCCATGGAATCGCAAAATAGTCAGACAAGGACTGTGCGACTAAAACAACAATAACAGAGTTATGGGGAAGAAAAGATGCCCGTCTAGGTTTTTTTTCAAGAGGATGCCCTCTCACTGTATCTCATCCGGCTGGTATCTTCACCAGTAGACAGACATCTGGAGTTCTACATTCCTTTCCCAACCCCAGGCATCCCAAAGCCCCTACGTCAACACCCACATATCTTTCAGAGCCACGGTTCTCCCACACAAACCTCTTTGGGACATCAATGTTCCTGGACACAGGCCTGTAGGCTGGCGCCTGGGTTCCCTGCTCTGGAGGTGGCACCTGGGGGATGCGGCCCGGCGGCTCAGCCAGCCACACCTCCTCCGCTCTGCAGCAGATCTGTAACTTCTGGTCCAACAGCCAGACAGTCACCTTATCCTCTGCCCAACTATGCCGCTCCACCAGTCCTGTAGACTCTTGACCCCCGTACCACACACAAACCTGGAGAGAGAAAGACAGCAACCAGTGGTCAGCGCTTGGGAGTTCTCACTCCATGTGCTCTAGGTTCTGGGACCCAGGAGCTATCTGCCACAAACTGCATTCTCTGACTCGTCCTTAGTTCATGCGGATGCTCCCAGGTACCTGCTTCCAACCTGAACATCCAGACCGGCCAAAGTGGATCAGTTCTCACTGAAACAAATCTTTATAAATTCTTTAGATGGAGACAGCAAACGTATCAATTTCTGAGACTTCTTTTTTTAAACGTGGAGTCTATATACACCTGAAGTTGCTATCATCTTAAAATAGACTTACGTTTTCTGTAAGCTTCATGGTAGCCACAAAGAAATTAGTAGACACACAAAAGATAAAGAAATCAAAGCACAGGACTACCAAAAAAAAAAACAAACCTCACAAAGGAAGACAGCAAGAGAAGAAGAAAGGAACAAGGGAATTATAAAACAGGAAAAAAATTAACAGGATAGCAATACCAAGTCCTTACCTATCACTAATTACTTTAAATGTAAATGAATTTGGCGGATTCATGTTGATATATGGCAAAACCAATACAATATTGTAAAGTTAAAAAAAAAAAGAATAAAAAGAATAAAAACTCCAAAAAATAAAAAATAAAGTATTAATAATCATTAAAAAAAATTTAAAAATAAATGTAAATGGATTAAATTTTCAAATCAAATGAATTTGGAATCTATATCCATCCTCTTGAGTTCTTAACCTAACTTGCCTCTAAAGTTCTACATATCGGCTGGTTCCCAACTATTGCCTTGAATTGCTCACACTCTGCATTTTTCCCTTCAAAAAATCCTGAGTCTACCTGGGAGCAAGATGGTAGTGATGAAAATGCAAACTTACTGCTTTCAGAGGTGCCTAGCAGTTGGTAGTTCCTCACCTTGTGGGAAAAGCGGTCTGGACCACACAGGTCTTGAAAGAGAGGCAGAAGGTAGAGCCTCTATTATTATTTAGCTCTTGGGAAGGCAATGAAAGAGAAGCCCACTCATCTGAATCTAGCGATAACATGAGGCCAAACGGGTCTAGTGATAACAAGAGACCAAACGGATCTAGTGATAACACAGAGGAGCAGACACTGGAAAAGAGAATCCAAATGGCATTCCAACTAAACAGACACCTTCGTCTTGAAACGTCTCAAGGTAATTCAGTGGTGCAATCTTCGTTGTTGTTCAGCCGCTAAGTTGTGTCCAACTCTTCGCAACCCCATGGACTTCCCTGTCCTTCACCATCTCCTGGAGTTCGCTCAAACTCATGTCCATTGAGTCGGTGATGCCATCCAGCCATCTTATCCTCTGTTGTCCCCTTCTCCTCCTGCACTCAGTCTTTCCCAGCATCAGGGTCTTTTCCAGTGAGTTGGCTCTTCACATCAGATGGCCAAAGTATTAGAAATTCAGCTTCAGCATCAGTCCTTTCAATGAGTATGAAGGGTTGAATTCCTTTAGAATTGACTGGTTCAATCTCCTTACTGTCCAAGGGACTCTCAAGAGTCTTCTCCAGCACCACAATTCAAAGGCATCAATTCTTCGGCACTCAGCCTTCTTTATGGTCCAACTTGCAAATCCATACATGACTGAGGGATGCAATCTTCTCTCTCTCATAAATCTGAGCTCCTTTCCCTTGTTTTTGTAAAGTTGTAAACCGGGGCAGATTAAGAGAAACTGAGCTCTGGCCATGCTTTGCACTGAGGTTCTGAGCAGGCTTGAGCCCAGCACTGTCATGAAGGAGCCCTGGATCTGCTAACAATGGCTCATTCTCTTCGGAAGCCTGCTGTCCAAGGGGCTCATATGGCTGCAGGGAAAAAGTCTGCACTCAAGTCAGTGCCCAGAGAGTTTCTGGCCTGTCATTTGGGACACCACTGGGCTGCTGAACCCCAGCATGGGGACAGCAGACACTTGTCTATTTGGGGATCAACCTACCTTCTGCCCGGGGTGAAAGGCCACCAGCTGGAGGCCTGAGGTGCCCGGAGCCTTGAGGACTTCCTTAGGCTGCTCCTGGCAGGACGCATCCTTGGAGGCAACAAAGGGCTGGGGAGCCGCTCCCTCCAGCAGCTCTGCCTGAGGCTCCGAGGGTGGGGCAGCCCCAGGTGGTCCCAACACCCGGGCTCCCAGAAGGGACCGCTTGCCAAGGCGCCGGGACAGGACGCTGGCCATGCTGTTGCCTTTCCTGGGGAGACAAAGGAGACACAGGTCCTTTATCCAGTATCTGGGGAAGCAGGAAGATGCCCCCCACACAGCCAGAGCCCATGAGTGTTCATGAAAAACGATGAGACATTTTAAAGTAATTTTTACAATGGTTTTCTTTCTACAAAAGCTAAACACCTGTTTCGAGTAGGACATTGAAAACATCCTGATAAGCAGAAAAACAAATCACTCAAGAAGAGACTTCCCAGAGAAACGCCCATGTTTCCTGGACAGAGTTCCAGGCTTTCTTCTACACAAGTGTTTACATACTTGCATTTCTACAAAAAACAGGATCATGGATTGGTAAACGGGTAATTTTCACTTATCCTGTGTCAGCTGTACTGTATCATTAAATGTTATTCTACAAAAACTCTTTTGGGAGACATGGCTGTGTTTTCTTAGGCTGCTGCATCACTGCTAATTTAACAAATCCCTTTAACAAAGCCATTATGCCTAATGGCTGTACCCTTGGGTTGTGTTACCGAGACTTCTCTGCCCACAGCGAGCATCTTAGCAGCACCTCAGCATACACACCAAGGGTCACTTTCCAGGTCAGGATCCTATTAAGATAGTGCGAAGTCAGAGCAGGGGTCTCCCCGGGTGGCTAGTGGTAAAAAAAATCCATCTGCCAATGCAGGAGACACGGGTTTGATCCCTGATCTGGAAAGATTCCTGGAGAAGGAAATGGCAACCCACTCCAGTATTCTTGCCTGGAGAATCCCCATGGACAGAGGAGCCTGGCAGGCTATAGCCCATGGAGTCACAGAGTCAGACATGACTTAGCGACTGAACAACAACTAAGTTAGAACAAGAGGGTGTCTGTGAGATACTCACAGAATCCCACACTGAGCTGGCTTCAAAGCTGCAGACAGCCACAGAAATGAGCCACGGTAACTCTCCTTGTTTTACACTTAAGGAAACTAACCCTGGGAGCTTAAGAGACTTATTCGTGGCAATAAAGGTTGTTGGTGCCAGATAAATGGGATCTGGTGTCCTGACTCCAAACCCAGATCTTCTCACTGCCTCCCAATTGCCTGTACATTGCCCCCTTGTGAATTCAGGGCTGACAGAAATGCAGGACCATAGGCCTGCATGGACCCTTGGAAGACCACTCCAGGCCTCTGCAGTCACCCCATGATGGGCAGGAGCTGCTCCGAAAACCGACATATTTCTGCCTGCTCAGAGGTGTCAGCGCACCCTCCACGGATCATACTCCAGAAACCAGAGCCCTGTCCTCTGCATTTTATGGCGGAAGGGCTAGAAAGGTGACAAGACGAGATGCTTGCTGATGCTCCTTTGGTCAAAATCCTACTGTCTGAGAGGTGGGTTCTAACCACCTGGCACTATATAAGCCCCAGGACAGGGATGGTTGAGGGGGAAGCCCTTGACCTTCAGGAGCCCATACCATTCCAGAAAAGAGGAAGTCAATCTTCTAGGGCCTCTGAGAATTAAAACAGTCAACAAAGTTGCTCTTGGGAAATCCCACCCATGCTCCACAGCCTGTCTGCTAATAATACAGTTGCAAATATGGAAAAGGGTTTGGCACATTTTTATAAATGTTTTACTCAGAGCTTCACAGGCTAGAATCAGGGAGTATGGTATCTCCATCATGAATTCCCTAGAAAGCAAAGAAGAGGTAAGAAAAAGGTCAAAATCAGACCACCCTACCAGAATTCCTCTCTAGGTGTCTAGTGACTTTATCTTTAGTAACACTCTATTGGAAAGCTTTACTATGCATGTCATCAAAAGGAAGAAAAACATAAGGAGTAAATTCTTCACCACTATCAAAAAAAAAGTGTCCACTCGGTCATCCTCATGCATCAAGCCAGAAACAAGAACCTCTAACTCTCACTTTAAGCACCTGCCAGGTGGCGCTAGTGGTACCAATGCAAGGGTCACAGGCTGGATCCCTGGACTGGGAAGACCCCCTGGAGAAGCGAATGGCAACCCACTCCAGTATACTTGCCTGAAGAATCCTATGGACAAAGGAGCCTAGCAGGTTACAGTCCATAGGTTGCAGAGTCGGACATGACGGAGTGACTGAGCGCACACGTGCACGCATGCACACACAAACACACACGTGTGCACAGGAGCACGTGCGCGCGCGCACACACACACACACACACACACACAGTTAGTCACTCAGTTGCATCCAAATCTGTGTGATCCCACGGACAACAGTCCATCAGGCTCCTCTGCCCATGGGATTTCCTAGGCAAGAATACTGCAGTGGATTGCCATTCCCTTTTCCGGGGATCTTCCTGGCCCGGGGATGGAACCCAAGTCTCCTGCATTGGTAGGCAGGTTTTTTGTCACTGAGCCACCAGGGATACCCATAACCCGCTGTTTAATGTCGCTGAGCTGTAAGCAAAGCCACAGTGCCACTTAGAGACGTCAGATGGCAGCAACCATCCAGAGAAAGAAATAACCCTGCTCTTGACCAAAAAAAAAAAAACAACACACACACAAAACACAGTGGCCACCCCCACTTTCCACAGCAGGAAGTTTGAGGTTTCTACCACTGAACATGAAGAAAGGGTAGTATTTCCAAAATTCCTGGGCTTCCAGTCTTCAGAAGGAGCCTGAAATATTTGGCTCACAGTCTCTGATGATGTTTTTTTTTTTTCCTAAGTCTTTATTTTTTTTAAACATAAAGAACACTTTTTATTTGGTTTGTGAAGCTGCACCTTCCAAAGCCTGCTGGATTTGCACAGCTGGTGAACATGCCCACTTCCGGCTTCTTTCCACATGCATTCTCTGGCCTTTCTCCTTTGCCTGGCCTGAATTCCACCCTGAAATACATTTTATGATTTGCTTTATTTATAGTGCGCTCAAATCTTAATTTTTAAAAGCAGAAGAGAAAAAAGGAAGGGAAACTGCCTTTATTAAATGCCCAATAGCACGAGCTTTCACAAACTGTATCTAATTTAATCCTCAGAACAACTTAAGACAAACATATGGTCTTTTATTTCTGATGAGGAAACTAAGCCACTGCCAGCTTAGGTTGCCAAGGCAACACAACCATGAAAGGCAGTCCCAAGGGACTGAACTCTTGCCTCGTTGGTGTCAAAGGGCATGATACTGCCATTAGTCCAGTAGGTATGAGATGTCTCAAAAGAAAACACTCAAGTTGCTTCTGACCTACATGGTATTTTTTTCCCTATGTCAGTGAACCTCGATAGGAAAAAAATAAAGCAAAACCAAATAAAACCCAGCTCCCAATCCTGCAAGTTTCTGCATCCATCTCCTGTGCTTTTTTCTTTCCTTGAAAATCCCTTTTCCACTTGCACCTTAGCTTCCTACCTACAAAATAAAGGTCAATGCTTTCCTCTGATCTTGTTTAACAGTCCAGGTCATTGTTAATCATTTAGTGGTTTGGGAAGAACTTTATACACATATTGCCCTCATGAGGGTGCAGAGAGATACGGAATCAATCCCAAAAGTTAAGGAAAATTTTGCCAAATTTACACTAGGGACTGATAGTATGGAAGTGAAAAAATATGACTCTAGATTAAATGTAGGCTGGGCGGGATGGCCAAGTGTGTTGACCAACACTGAATCAGGAACACAGCTTGGGAGATAACACCATCCCTCAATTCCTGAATTCCTTCAGGAATTCAGAAGTGAACTCAAACACCTACAGAGGTGTGCCAGTCTTCCCAGGAGGGGCTAGTGGTAAAGAACCCGTCTGCCAATACAGGAGAGTAAGAGAAGCATGTCTGATCCCTAAGGTCGGGAAGATCCCCTGAAGGAGGGTGTGGCAACCCATTCTGAAGAAATCTTGCCTGGAGAATCCCATGGACAGAGGAGCCTGGCGGGCTACAGTCCAAGGGTCAGATATGACCAAAGTGACTTAGCATGCACACACGTACAAAGGTCTGCCATGCAGACAGGCAGAGGTTCCAGGTTAATATGGAATTTGCCAGGGGCTTTCCAGGACTGCTTGTCACTTTATACCTTAGATCTAGGGTCCCAACTCTCTTCCAGTATGTTTCTATCAATATAACCACTGCCTCCTTCAAATCTTCCTTCCCTGATCTCTACTTTCTACTCACTTCCCTATTAGTTTCTTTCTTCAGAGCTATAGATGTTCCATGTAAGCCAGTCAGTCCCTAACTTGCCACAGAGTTCTGGTACCATAAAGAAATCAAGAAACATCTATTTCAGGGTAACAATAACAGTGTTTCAACAAGTAGGCAAATCCAACTTTACAATGCTACATTCTCGAGTTAGGGAAGTCCTTGACTAAAACATAAACTCATGCTAAAAAAGACTTCCTGGCTGATGCCGAGTTTTAAGAGAAGCTGCTTCTCTTTGCTTCTCATCCCCTCTGCTGTCCCCCCGCCCCCAGGGTGCGGTTGGCTACCGGAGATGTATTTTGGTCCATGTCCAAAAGGGGTGAGCCCTTTTCCAAGCTCAGCAAACATCTTCTGATGTGCTAACAGCTCTTAATGAGGACATCTGCCATCAGTTTAATAACTGGAACAGACAGAAGAAGAAAACAAACCCTCTCTGTGGTTCTAAGCTGCAAATTGCCATTTGACATGTGACTGTTGCCAGATAACCCCTCATCTCAGCACATCCACGTGTGTGTGCGCACGCCCTCATGCACAATGATTGCTCTCTTTAGCCTCCCATGGCAACAAGCTATGACATCACTGAGTAGCACATGCAGGACATAGGTCATAGAGTCAAACTGATTCATTACACAACCAAAGGGGTTTTTTTTTAGGGGGAGGGGTTGTTTTGTTTTCCTGTTTGTTTTTGTCATTAAAGAGGGTGAGGCTTGGAGTAAGACTTCCATATGCCAAAGCGTGGAAGACTGCTGCTTCTCTAATGAACAATTTGGGGACCAAGGTGAGTGGCGTTACTCCTCTGCTGAGATTCCCCACTAAACCTCAGCTTTCTGTTTTATGATCTCCCCTGAGTAACCACTGAAAAGAGCAACGATTTGAGTTTTTAGATCTTTGGCTAATATTTTGCATATTGTTCTTAATCTTTTATCAGTGTTGCTATTATGTTCTTTTAAACCTGTAAAGTTTTCACTTAATGTCTTCCTTCCATGTGACATTCTAAGCTCACGTAAAGGTCAAAAATGCTGCAGCACACCACATCTTTTATTGCCTAATGGAATTCAGTGGAGAATAGGACAATTCATTGGTCCCAAACAATTCATTTTTCAGCAATCCTTGACCAGGGATGATCTCTGTTGAGAGATGCCGCATGCGTCCACAGCATACTGATGATTATATGCAAATATGTCTGTGGTCCTCACCATCTGAACCTTGTTTGGCAGAAAGAAGCAAGTTGTCATACTTTGTCCTCACTGCCCAAATACTACCTGGTTCTCAAGCTTTATTTTCTTCTGGGTGCCTTCTCCAGGAAAAGTAAAAAAAAAAAAACAATAAAAAAAACACCTCACTTCATTGAGCGTATATTGATTATTTCTTCCCAGAGGACCTTTTTCTCAGCCTGGTTTTGGACAGAAAAATCTCCAAGAGTAGCCAAGGGCCTGTGCTAAAACATCTAGGTCTCTCAAGTTACACATCAGGCCCTATGACACCATTTTTTAAATGTGTAGTGTGCATTTTAGTTTTTTCATGGTATGAGCTTAAGATCATAGCATTGAGTATATTAGTAACTGATTCAATGCCAAGATTTCTAAATCAGCTGTTCAGAGAATGACTATTTGGATTCTCAAGTCATCTTAGTCATTGTCTTCATCTGAAGGTTTTTAAAAACCGGATTATACTGTCTCAATGTGTAACAGTTTAGACTGCTAGTAAAATTAAAATTAGGTGATCAGGACTGGCAAGGATCTTAAAGGCTGCCCATCTCCCCTTCACGGCTGGATCTTCTCCACAGGATCTCCTATAACTGAGGGCCCAGCCTTCCCATCATTGAGTAATAGAAGTAACAGCAAAATGGAAGGGGAAAATTAGGGCCCCAAATAGCGGTGCTATTTTCATATTCCAGCATATAGGCTGCAGAAACAGGTCACCTGATCTGGTTACACTGAATTTTCTCCAGCAAACAATAAATGACCCCGATCCACAAATACTTTTGTTGGTGTGACTGCACAAGAGCTGTTCTAGTCAAGTAAAGGAGATCATTCTGTTTGTGCTGCCCACAGGGAAGGAAAGGGTTTTCACAGTTCAGCCCAGGAACAACTGTACTTCCTCTTCCTTCACACCTACCTCCTCATCTGCTTACAAAACCAGCAGTGTCCCTTATTCACGGCTGCCGTGCATGCACTACTCTGTATGAAACAGGGCTCAGGGACCTGAAGCTCCAAGGGACTCCATCTCCCCAAGACAGCAAGCCCCTGCTTATCCCATTAAATGCATGATTTTGAACAGATGTTGCTATTCCCATAGGTAAGGAAAGCCCCAGATTAAAAAATAATATGTTGTGCACTTCCCTGGTGCTCCAGTGGTTAAGAATCCACCTGCCAACGCAGGAGATGTGGGTTCGATCCCTGGTCTGGGAAGATTCCACACGCCATGGAGCAACTAAGCCCATGCATCACAACTGCTAAAGCCCATGTGGTCGACAGCCTGTACGCCACGATGAGAAGCCACCTCAATGAGAAGCCCTTACGTAGCAACAAAGAGACAGTGCAGCCAAAGATAAATAAGTAAAAATTTTAAAAATAAAATACAGTTAAAAAAATAATGTAAGAAATAAGACCTACTACTCACCCTAAAATGATAGGCAGATTGTCAAAAGTAAGGGTAGCATTTTAGCGTTTAGACTTGGTTCTAAGAAAGTACAGTAAGTCCCCTGTATACAAACAAGTTCCGAAAGAGTGTTGGTAAATCCAACATGTTCGTAAGTCTAACAAAGTTAGCCTAGGTATCCAGCTAACACAATCAGTTATATAGTACTGTACTGTGATAGGTTTATGATATTTTTCACACAAATAGCACATAAAAAACAAACACACATAAAAACAGAAAACTGTTTGTAATCTGACAGCACCTTGCAAAGTCACTAGTACAGTACAACGGCTGGCACTTAACAGTACCAGGGACGTCACCGCTGCTCTTACACCTGCTTTCGGATGTGTGCATGCTACATCGCTGCAGTCATGTCAGACTCTGTGCAACCCCATGGACTGTAGCCTGAAGGCTCCTCTGTCCACGGGATTCTCCAGGCAAGAATACTGGAGTGGGTTGCCATGCCCTCCTCCAGGGCATCTTCCTGACCCAGGGATCAAACCCAAGTCTCTTAACGTCTCTTGCATTGGCAGGCTGGTTCTTTACCGGTAGCATCGCCTGGGAAGCCCTGCTTTTGGACATCCTGGGGTTCAAATAAAGACACTGCACTCTGTAAAGTACACAAAACTACAACCACTTGTAGAGGACACATGCACATGACAATGTATGCCAGACACGTGAACTAATTTATGAGGTGAAACATGAGAATACACACTCGCATCTTTGAAAGTTCGCGTCTCGAAGGTTCGTGTGTAGGGGACTTACGCAGTGTGTTCTTGAAAACAGGTAGAGCATGCTGTTTAAGGAACCAGGGATAAGTAAAAGCACGCCTACAAACATGCCAGGCGAGGTGGAGGGCTGGGCCAGCACTGTTTTCCTACCTGCACGGGGCACGCATGCACGTGTGTACATGTGGGTGCCTGCACTGTGGTTAAACCTGATTCGGCCGTACCAAAACTATGTGAGAGTTCCCGTAGGAGGCAGGGAGATGCCTGACTGCTGACTCGGCATTCTACCCAGAGCCAGCACGCAGGAGGCGGGGAGAACCGGCCTCAGAGCACTGACAGTTCCCTCCAGCGGTTTGCAGAGAAAGCTTCCCTCCTGCACATTAACCCAAACCACCCATGAATGCCTGAATAGCACTCGGGATTCCATGTACTTTGATATACACATCTGGGGGCTTCCTGTTTTCCCTGACCTCCCAGCAACTCAAGGAAACACGGAGGGACAATTTAATCCCAATTTTATAGCTGAGAAAACTGAGGCTCCTTCAGAAGGCCACTGCTTTGCTGGCCTAGTCAGCTGCGCTGTCTGCAGCTTTTCCTAGTTCATCCCTGGACTCGTTCTCTCATCCCTGGACTCATTCTCTCTTCCCTGCAAGTGGAGACCCTGCAGCAGGACAGGGGCTCAGATGGAAGGGCTTTGGAGTTCCCTGGGGCCTTCGTGTTGCCTTGTCTGATCCTCACAGTGCTGTGAGGAAGGAAGTGTGAGCTTCACTGGGAAGAAGGGATCTATCAGAGGCGCTTGTGTGTATGCATGCTCAGTCGCTCAGCTGTGTCTGAGTCTTTGCGACCCCATGGACTGCAGCCCGCCAGGCTCCTCTGTCCATGGGATTCTCTAGGCAAGAATACTGGAGTGGGTTGCCATACCCTTCTCCAGGGGATCTTCCTGACCCAGGGGTTGAACCAGTATCTCCTGCATTTCCTGCACTGGTAGGCAAGTTCTTTACCACGGAGTCACCAGGGAAGTCTATCAGAGGCACTTACAGTTATGAAAAGGGAAAACTGACATCTTAAGAACCACCTTCCCAAATCTAAAGCACAGAGGAAAGAATTTAAAATGCCTCACAGGGACTGTCCTGGTGGTCCAGTGGCTCAGACTCCAAGCTCCCAAATGCAGGGGATCACTGGTTGGATCACTGGTCATCAGAGAACTAGATCCCACCTGCTGCAACTAAGACCCAGCACGGCCGAATAAATAAATATTTTTTAAAAATAAATAAAAATTCAAAAACAAAATGCCTAACAATATGGGGCCCCTTAGGTAAGTCCCTGAGTGGTGCACACCCCAGAAAGGGAAGCTGTGTGACTGTGATGCCTGAAATGCCGATCCCGAGACACAGGGGCCCCTTGTGTTCCTGCCTCTCTGAAGGCAGAGATATGCAGGCTCTATTTCTTCTCTGAAGTGGTTAAAGCAGAAAAACCATGTGGAACTCAGCAGTCATTTGAATGAATAATCGCCTACCCTGGCAATCCTAAATAAACAGACCGGGGGTGGGGGGGGGAGGTTGTGCTAAGGGGGTTGTAGGGAAGGTGAGAGTCATCTGGTGACTTTCCTGGCCAGAATCAATAGGTAATAAGAAGGCAGGAGCCCTCTCCCAGGGTGGACAATCAGAGTACACAGGGTTGCAGATACCCAAGAAAGGAGCCACCTGGTCTAGGGGCTGGGCCAGGAGAGGGGAGCCAAATTTATGGATGAGAAAGCACCACACGCAAATAAGAATGGGCCAAGCAGAAATGGCACCCCACTCCAGTACTCTTGCCTGGAAAATCCCATGGACGGAGGAGCCTGGAAGGCTGCGGTCCATGGGATCGCTGAGGGTCAGACATGACTGAGCGACTTCACTTTCACTTTTCACTTTCATGCATTGGAGAAGGAAATGGCAACCCACTCCCGTGTTCTTGCCTGGAGAATCCCAGGGACGGGGGAGCCTGGTGGGCTGCCGTCTATGGGGTCGCACAGAGTCGGACACGACTGAAGTGACTTAGCAGCAGCAGCAGCAGCAGCAAGCAGAAAAGAGCAACAGGGAAGGGAAGAGCCCCAATACCCCTCCGGAATCCAAGTCCCACCCAGGAGCCACCAGAGCCAAACGTAAGCCAGGACAAAATAAAGCGCAGTCTTGGAAATTACAGGTAATGAGACAAGGAACACGTGCTGTTGGAATGACAGAACATTCTAGTGGCCGATGACACTTAGGAGCTTGCAATAAGAGCTGGATAACGAACAGAACTAGTTTCAAGACCAGAATGGCTGACTGGCCAAGGGAAAAGACGTGTCTGGTCAGAAGGACCATACCCCGCTTCCACGGATCAACTGTTTTTGGGGGGAGGGATCGCACCCTGGCCCCCTGTATCGGGAGCTCGGAGTCTTAACCACTGGATCATCAAGAAGGTCCTTCCACGGATCAATTTTTCATCTAAATTTTGCCTCCACTCTGACTCCCCGCTTCCCAATACAAGTTTCCTGTTTCAGGATGGGGGCAGTTCCCCCACACTGTCACTCTGGCACCTTCTCCTGGGAGACAACCCTTCGCTCCTGGGACTGGAGCATTTTCCCCAAGAGCCGCGTGAATGCTTCCCATCCCCCAGGAGCTCTGTGGCCGAGGGAAAAAAAAGGTTGGATACACCTGAGTAACTGAAACCGGCTGCTCAAAATGGAACCAGAGAAGCTGAGTCTGGGCACACTGCCAAGGGCACCGCTTAAAGCGCTCCAGGCAAGCCCGTGACCCTGACCGGTGTGACGTCTGGCAACAAGCCACCACCTCAGAGCCTCAGTTTCCTGCCTCACCGTGAAAACTGAGGCCACTTCCCAGCGTCCGGAAGGGTCTCCACAGATGTGTCCCCTCCTCTGCTGCCTGACCCCAGACTGGCACTGGGCAGCTAACAGACATGGCCGCCACTCGGACAGCTTAGTAGCCGCAGTCCAGCCGGCACCTGGGAACTGAGGTTGTGAAAGGGTGTTCAACCAGAATCAGTGATGCAGCTATTAACTCTAAAGGGAATCAAGAAGCTGGCCATGGGGACTTCCCTTGTGGTCCAGTGGTTAAGACTCCTCGCTTCCACGGCAGAGGGCATGGGTTCAATCCCTGGTCACAGAACTAAGATCTCACATGCTGCAAGACACAGCCAATATTAATATATAATAATATAATATTATATATTTTATATATTTGTATTATATGTTATTTATAAATAACATATAATATATAATTATATATTATTATATTATATAATATTATTTATTATAAAATAATAAAATACTTTAAAAAAAAAGTTGACCATGAGTGAGTTACTAATTAACTGAAATCACAACACAACTGATTTCGGCAAGCAGGGGAACTGAGAAATTCAACATATTCCACTTAGAGGCCAGCTGGCCATGGGGAACCAACGCCAGGGCTCCCAGCTTTGAGCTCAACACCCAGCTGGCCGGCTCTGCCCTGAGCCCAAGGCAGGGCCCATGTGACTGGCCCCTCACCTGGCTCTCAGCACACAGTTCCAAGTCTGCTCTCCTCCCCCGCCCCCGGCCAAAATCTCCATCTTGGTGGCCTGCCCGGGGTGGTTCAAGGCCCGCTGCCAAGCCTCCCCGAGGCGGAGCGTGACCAGCGTGACCAGCCTCTGTGAGCAACCCTCCCAAATCTGACACCTTGGTCCCAGATCCCAGCTGCCTGGATCTGGACATGCATTCACCCGTGCAGACCCACCCAGCACACAGGGCAGCGCCAGCTCACCGGAAACCCAGGGAAAGGGGCACCACAGGACCCCAACGCCTGCGAGCTAAAATAATCTGCTGGTGCTAAACATATGTGCCAGGTTCCTGCCCATGAACTCAACAGAATAACAAAGGAGCCTCAGCTTCAGACTCTTTCAGAGAACTTTAGGCCTCACTGAGCTCCACTTGCATCTCACACCCAGCTCTTGTTTATTAAAGCACTTCATATGCTCATGAGTGACAGTCATTGATCTGTGCAATTAGATGAATGGATCAGAATCTGCTTCTTTCAGGAAAAGGCAAAAAAAAAAAAAAAAATTCAGCAATCTGAAACCAAAGCCCAGTTTTAAAAAAGATGGTTTTTAGGATGAAGCTCATAAACACAGATGACTATGCACGTTAATATTTTCAGTGCTTGACACAGCTAAGTCGAAATAAAATGTTATGGGTCGAACAAAAAAAAAATCTGCTGAGTGACCAGAGGGTGAGGGAGACAAACACATTTCCTCCAGAAAACAGAAAGTCAACCTAAGTGAATACAGTATAGAAGATGGTTTAAATAAATACATTGTGAAAATGGGCACAGTGAGGGAGGGGGCTTGCCCCAGGCCCAATCCACCAAGGAAGTGGCTTTCTCTGGAGTGGCCATTTATGGAATTCTCAGCTTCCCAGGTAGCTCAGTGGTAAAGAATCTACCCGCCAATGTGGGAGATGCTCAGTGGTAAAGAATCCACCCGCCAATTTGATCCCAGGGTCGGGAAGATCCCCTAGAGAAGGAAATGGTAACCCATTCCAGTATTCTTGCCTGGGAAATCACATGGACAGAGCCGCCTGTCTGTTGGGCTACCGTCCACGGGGCGACAAAGAGTCGGACATGACTGAGCACACACACACACATGTCCCAATAACTGTGGGCCTGAGGATGAGTTCAAAGGCTGCAGAAAGATGGAGAAACAGGCTAAATGAGTGGGCATGCCTGTCTGAGCTCAGGATATCCAGGCATCCACTCTTGGATGTTTTTCCTGAAATGGACAGAGGATGAGAGCACATTCACTAGTGACTGAGCCAAAGTAACAAAGTTAATGTGGACCAAACGGAAGGACCAACGGGCCCACACACATGCACTCTGAGAAAAGAGAAGAACGACCCTGGCATGTGGTGGGTCGCCACAGTGGCTGCCCAGCACTGGTAAGCCACTGCTGGCCCCTGGGACCACATGGAATCCCACCCCAGGTCAGGCAGGGAGGCTGAACTTAAGGCCATGCTGACAACTAGACTCTTTTGAGAGGAAAGGCCCGGTCTGTTTCCCCCAGATCGCGTCTATCTGCTTCATTAGAACTGTTAGAATCAAGGGCAAGAGAAACCCAGCATTCTGTCCATCCTGCAGCCTTTCGAAGACTATAGTTGTTCAGGAATGTTCCGAGAGCTATCATTACTCAAAGACAGAAGGGCTGGCCACTGGCTATGTATTTCACAGACTGTGTCTCACTTCATTCCTCACGATAGCCCCACGAGAGAAGCAGTATCACCTCCTCCACTTGACAGATGAGGAAACTGAGACGTGGGAAGGTTGAGCAACATTCCCAAGGCCACAGAGCTAGGAAGTGACAGAACCATGTATAACTGAGTCACTCTGCTGGACAACAGAAATAACACAACGCTGGAAATTAACTATACTCCAATACAACTTTTTTAAAAAGAAAGTGTTCCCTGGTGGCACAGTGGATAAGAATCCACCTGCCAATGCAGGGGGGCCAGGTTTGATCCCTGGTCAGGGAACAAAGATCCCGCATGACACAATTAAGACCCAGGACAACCAAGTAAATTTTAAAAAATAATTTAAAAAAAAGAAGGAGAGAGTCACCAAGATCCCCTTCCTAGAGAGTCTGATCCCCCAGGTCTGAGAGGAAAATCCCAGGAAGGAATGGGAAAAGAAACCTCCAGGGCTAAGTTCAATAAACGTTAGCCTTAAAAAAGGCACCAAGCTCTGGGTGGTGATGAGACAAGACTACAGGGAAAACTTCGCTCAAGGAGGGAAAAGCTGACAGTAAAGCTGAACACTGACAAGGGCAGTGTAATACATTTAAGCGGGGAGGGGAAACAGAAATCATGCAAGAGCTCTGACATAGGGACCTCTGTCTGTGTAGACTGGATTGTCATCCTACCGTGATCACAAAGTAAAAAAAAAAACAAACAAATCGTTTTGTCCAGCACCGATGCAAAAGTACTAAACCAAAAGGAAACACGCTACCCACCGCCACCTATAAACTTAAGAGAATCATCCACACACTGGGGACACAGGTGGCTGCCCATGGAGAAAGAACTTGTGAAACCCCAGGACAGTCAGCTCACTGGGCTGTCACGGGGAGGGCACACTCAAAGGACCAGAAAGATTAAGGCCAGTGAGCCCTGGGAGAGTCTAGCAAGTCAGAGAGATAAAATAGGGTGCCAACCTTGACCGAAGCGGGTCAACACCCCCAAAGAAGGCAACATAAATTGCCTTACTGGGTTTGGACAACTGTGTGAGTGCAATCAGTTGGGGGCCCCTGGATTCAGAACCAGAACTCTTTTCTAACCTCTGCGTAAGAAATCTGAAGGCGAACGCACGTAGGATGATTAAGGTGGCAACGGGACCTTGCCCTCACCAGCTGGGTGACCAGTAGCATCAGCATGCTCCGTTCAAAAGGGACAGAGCCAAGCCCTTCCTTGCCACACACCCTCCTAAAGGCATGGGTTTGGCCTGACGATGACTTTTCCTGTCTTCCAGGAGTTCTCAGAGATCTAGAGATGATGGGAAGAAGGGTAAACACAGAGAGATACACTCCGTCCTTCTCCAAGCACAATGGAACTGCCAACAGGAGTAACACAGACGGTGTTCTAGGTTTTCCTTTTTTTTTTAAAGAACACAAAAATGCTTCCAGAGGCCTGACCCTTGGCTTGCGTGTTGAAGCCACACTTTGTATTCTAAAGATGGACAGAGAACCATCACAGATGGGTTGAAGGTGTCCAGCTAGGGAGTGAACTAGATTTAGAATTCAGCATCTAGGGGCCACCACGGCTGCTCATCCAGCCAGTGATTCTTCTCCAACACACAGGTCAAAGTCCTCGGGGAACTAGACCCAACTGACTATGGGGTTCAACGGACTCTCCCCAACACCCAGCCTCCCAGCCAAACTGCATACTCGCACACCCTGGGGCCTGCCCCATTCTCAGAAAACAACTGCTTTGTGTCTGAGCCCACCCGAAGAACTTCTGGCCTACATCAAGCCTAAGCTCAGAACTGACCCTGTAATGGGTCTTTATTTTTTTTTTTTAATTAAAGTATCAGGACTTCCCTGGTGGTCCAGTGGCTGAGACTCCACATTCCGCAATGCAGGGGGCCTGGGTTCCATCACTGGTCAGGGAACTAGATCCCATGCGCCTCAACTAAAGATTCCACATGCCACAACTGAGACCCAGCGCAGCCAAATAAATAAATACAAAAAAAAAAAAAATTAAAGTACCCTGTTAACCAGCAAATCCCCTTTCTCAGTATCTATCCTTGGTCACATGTGTGACAAGCAGGCATGTCTGGCCATGTTTACTGTAACAGCATTTGTATCAGTAGGGGATTTGGAAATAACTTCAATGGCCATCAACTAGGCTAAATTAAACAACTGTTTGTGTGTGTGCTAAGTCGCTTCAGTCATGTCCAACTCTTTGCAACCCCACAGACTGTAGCCCACCAGGCTCCTCTGTCCATGGGATTCTCCAGGCAAGAATACTGGAGTGGGTTGCCATTCCCTTCTCCAGGGGATCTTCTCCACCCAGGGATCAAGCCCACATCTCTTATGTCTTCCCCATTGGCAGGCAGGTTCTTTCCCACTAGCGCCACCTGGGAAACCCACAAACAACGGTTTAGCCTTCTAAGGAAGGTTATGCAGGAGGTAAAATCAGTAAGACCTATCCACAGTGACAGAAAGCTATCACCAAGATGTAAGGCGGTGGGGGGAGCACAACACATCTTGCAGTGCACTTTTTTTTTAGTTCTTCAGGTATAACTGCAAGTATGTTAAGCATCTGAGAACACCAACAAACTCGTAACAGTGGTTAACCTCTGGGGAAGGACTGGGATTACAAGTGGGTGTTAAGGAAGATTTGGTTTTGCTCTGGAAGGTTTGCATTTTTTTTTTTCCTACAGAGAATGTGTTCATGTACTAGTGTAAAGAAAATTGCATTTCACCATGTGATTTTTTAAAAAGAAACCGACCTTGTTCCGTACATCTCAGTCCTATGTTTGGGGGCAATTTCTAACTGAATCTGCCATACAATTCCCTAGGAGGCTGAAAGCAGAGTGGTGCAAAGCAGTGGGCTTTGCAACACAGATCTTACTTTAAGTATTAGAATCCCAGCTCTGTGACTCTGTGGATGGTTCAATTTATATGCCAGTTCAGGGAAGAGACAAGAAAAAAACGAGAAAGGCATGTCAGAGGGCTTCTGGGTAATATAAAGGGATGTCCTAGGAAAGATTTCAGTTGTTCGAGTTGAGCATTCCAGCTGTTCAACATCACACACACTCACACACACACACACAGACTCGCCCATAATGGCAGCTCTCACCCAACCACACGTAATCCACACCAGGGCCCCTAGCCAACCAGCTGTGCTTCAGACCCTTCCATCTGGGAATCAGGATTTTTAACATCAATTCCGATCCCATGGGTTCATGAGAAGGAAGAAGCTGACCACCACATCAGACAAGCTCCAAAATCTCATTTACTCCTGGGGGCCACCTAATCACACAAAACACTGATCTTTTAAACACACACACACATTCTCCACCTCTTCAAAACGCCATGTGAAAAGCCCATAGAAACACAAAAGTCTATTATTAAGGACCCAGGGTCACCAAAACTAGCCTAGGGTCTTAGAAATCAGAGTTGTGGTCCTTCTGGTTGCGGTAAGGATTCACTCAAAAAGGTCACAGGAACACTTCGGAGGTGATAGAAAGGTTCTGTCTCGGGATGCCTTTGTCAAAACTGATCAAACGGCACCGTTCAGATCTGAGCATTCCTCTGTATGCAAATTACACCTCAATTTAAAAAGAAAACTACCCCAGCACCGGTTCTCCCTGGCTGCAGCAGAACTTCGAGCTGTCCTATGAGATATCTGAAATCTCTGTTGTGCTATGTAAAGTGCACAAGTACCATGGCGACAGTCGCCATAAAAATAGATAACAAGATTAAAATGGATAGAGGACACAGGAATTTAAGAGCGGCACACCAGGAGCAATTCGTGTTCGGCTGAAGAAGAAAAATAGAAAGAGGACAGGGAGGTTTTCATTCCTCCGCCACCACCACCAACTCCCCCGCCCCCTTGCACTTTGAAAAACAGCCACCCAGTGTGGTTGTTTTTACTAAGAGTTTTATGGCTTCCTAATACTCAAAGGACAAAAACGGCTGAGAGCTGTTATTTCTTATCGTGTTTTTGCCTTAAAAAAAAAAATCTGATAGCCTAAGTTTTTCCCATACTCACTGTTATGTAGCCCAGGGAACTGATTCCGAGCAGCTCAACAAGCACAGCTGATGTGCCATATACTGTGTGAGATCCAAATGATGCTGAGATAAAGGCGGCCTGAGCCCTTCATCATCAAAGGCACAAAGATTTCCCACTTTAGCTCTCAATTACAGAGTTCTGTCTGTACTTTTTACATACACCTAAAACTGACGCCCCCTAGGTAAGCACCCCGAAATTGCTCCACATGAAGAAAAGCACTTTTGGGCTTCCCTGGCAACTCAAAGGTAAAGCGTTTGCCTGCCAATGCAGGGGACACAGGTTCAATCCCTGGTCCAGGAGGATTCCACATGCCTGGGAGCAACTAAGCCCAGGCACCACAACTACAGAGCCTGTGCTCTAGAGCCTGGGAGCCGCAACTGCTGAAGCCCCTGAACCACAGAGCCCATGCTCTGCAACAAAAGAAGTTGCTGTGATGAGAAGCCCGCGGACCTCAACTGGAGAGCGCCCCTTCTCGTCTCAACAAGGGAAAAGCCTGCACAGCCACAAAGACCCAGTCCAGCCAAAAAATTAAAAAAAAAAACACACAAAAAAACACACTTTCTTGCCTAATACTGATTCTTTCAAATGCCAAAAGGCCGGCATGAATGGCCTGGTGACATAAATCTTGCATTCTTCTCCAAAAGATGAGATAAACCTCTATTCTCCTTGCGGAATTTCTGAGAAACATTTGCTATGTGAGTTAGCCCTGAGAGTGCTCCCAACAAAAGCAGGAATCCAAAAATATCAGCAAGAAAATCGAAAATGTTTAACCAGAGTGGATTCTAAATAAACCACATATTTAAGTAAAATTTAGGCAAAATTAAACTTCCACACGGAAGCAACAAATAATAAAAATGTGAAAACAAAAACATTTTTATTCAAATCACAAATTTACTGTGTAATATAAAATAACATTAACATATGCATTTCTGGAAAATCCCACCCAAAAGTGTCTTTATCTGTTCCTTGTCGTCACTGTCACTAGATCCACAAAGCAGCCACAAGGTTCAGACTCATCCCTGGTGTCAGGATGGCATTTAATGTGCTGAGGGCCCCCCAGCTGACTCAGATGGTAAAGAATGAACCTGCAATGCAGGCGACTTGGGTTCGAGGTTTGACCTCTGGGTCCAGAAGATCCCCAGGAGAAGGAAATGGCAACCCACTCCAGTGTTCTTCCTTGGAGAATTCCCATGGACAGAAGAGCCTGGCAGGCTATAGTCCATGGGGTCACAAAGAGTCGGATACGACTGAGTGACTGAGCTCAGTAACAACAATAACCTGGTCATAGAAACCTGCCTGGAAAACATGAGGAAGGAGGGAGTCAAGGACACTTTCAGGTCCTCCACAGCCAAGCAGAGGACCCCAGGAGTCAATTAAAGGTCCCCAGCTTGATTCATTCATTATACTGAATACAACTGCCCAATAAACATGTTAGTCTTCCAAATGTCAACCTGCTTTGTTTATCGTTATTTGCCATCTCCACTCCACCTCTGACTTCTTGCTTTTCCTAAAGACAAAATTCAATTTTCGGCAGTCCTGGCCACAAACTGACTCCTGAGCCACCACTGAATAGTTCTCTTCCTCCTTTCTAAAATGACCCCAGCAGATTTCTTGAAAATGTTGGGACCCACTTAACATTTTCTAAAAAGCTTACAACGATGATGCTGACCGTAGTACTGTACAATTAGAGGTATATCCCATATTTCACATTATCTTTCAGCTTTGACAGGTCGCACAATAACCTAAGAATTGGAAAGGACTTTGGAAGTCAGCCTAATCCTTGTTCTCTTCCACGGCACCCTTAATCCACAGCATTCAGCCCACGTTGAATACCTTCAATGATGGGGAGCTCACTACTCCATGGGAAGACATTTCCACTGTTGGTCAGACCTGCCAGCTAGAAAATTCCTTTTCCAGGACTCCTCTGGTGGTCCAGTGGCTAAGACTCCACACTCCCAGTGCAGGGGTTTCATTCCTGGTCAGGGAACTAGACCCCACATGCTGCACCTAAGAGTTCAAATGTCGGAACTAAAGACCCCTCATGGCAACAAAGATCAAAGAGTCTGTGTGCCACAACTGAGATCTGGCACAGCTAAACAAAAAAATCAAATTAAAAAAAAAAATTCCTTTTCTGACAGAACGGAAATCTGGTCTCCCAGTCTTTATGGTTTAAAGGAACCTTAAAGCTCATCACCTTCCATGTAATCATTCAACAGGTAAGGAATCATGTAAAGCAATCATTCTACAGAGGAAGAATCTGAAGCTAGAGAGGATAAAGTAATTGTTCCGTCCATTGGTCATATTCTAACACCAGGAAGAGAGATGAAGAAGTCAATAACCATGAAAATATCTGAAAGCACTACTGGGTGCCCACGGCCCTGAGCATACTCCTGTCATTCCTAATCCCACACCATCCCAGGCCCCTTCCTGTGGGTGACGTCTTCTCTGTTCATGTTTTTTTTAAATCATAGCCCCACAGTGGTCCAAATGTCACAAGACCAGCAGAGGCCATCAACACCAGACCCTGGGATTGGACTGATAAATTTCTGATCCAGTTATTAATGGGATTTGAATTCTAAAATAGGGCTTGCCCAGTGGCTCAGATGGTAAAGAATCTTGCCTGCCAAGGCAGCAGACCAGGGTTCGATTCCTGGGTTGGGAAGATCCCCTGGAGAAGGGAATGGCTACCCATGCCAGTATTCTTGCCTGGAGAATTCCATGGATAGAGGAGCCTTGCAGGCTACAGTCCATGGGGTCTCAAAGAGTCAGACGTGACTGAGCAGCTAACACTAACTTCTAAAAAAACCTCATGTCACTCAGGGCTCCCATTCAACTTGTGAACAACAGAACAATCTCAAACTTTTTCCCACATGACCTGTCCCCTCCTTGGCACCTGGAGGACCACTGGGGCTACACTGTGCTTGTCTGTTTGACTTCTGGTCTCCCGCTTTCAATTAGATCATCAAATTCAGGTCAGGGACTGAGTCTTCTTTTGTGTCTCCAGTCAGTGCTTGACACATAGCAGGTAAATAACTCAAGATTAGTCACTGAATGAATCATCTACTTTTACCCCATCCTGTCCCTGAACGATAAAATGTTTTTTAAAAATAGTGTTCAGGAGAGTGAAGAGACAAACCACAGGCTGGGAGAAAATATTTGCAAAAGACACAACTGATAAAGGACTATTATCCATAGCATACAAAGAACTCTTAAAACTCAACAGTGAGAAAGCAAACATTTTAAAAAGTGAGCGAAAAACCTTAACAGATACCTTACCAAAGAAGACATGCAGATAACCAAAAAAGCACATGAAAAGATGTGATCACAAGTCATTAGGGAAATGCAAATTAAAATGATACCACTACCCACCGATGAGAATGGCCAAAATCCAGATAACTGACCACGCCAAATGCTGGTGAGGATATAGAGCAACAGGAACTCTCATTTATTGCCGGTGGGAATGCAAAGTCGTGCAGCCACTTTGGAAAACATTTTGGTGGTTTCTTCCAAAACTGAACACTCTCTTACCATATGATACAGCAGTTGCATTCCTTGGTATTTATCCAAAGGAGCTGAAAAATTACATTCACATAAAAACCTGCACACAGATGTTTACAGCGGCTTCATTCATAATGACTGCCCATACTTGGAAGCAACCAAGGTGAACGGATACATACACTGTGCTACATCCAGGTAATGGGATACTATTCAGTGCTATTCATGCATTGGAGAAGGAAAATGGCAACCCACTCCAGTGTTCTTGCCTGGAGAATCCCAGGGACGGGGAAGCCTGGTGGGCTGCCGTCTATGGGGTCGCACAGAGTCGGACACGACTGAAGTGACTTAGCAGTAGCATTCAGTGCTAAAAAGAAATGCTGAAAAGAATTATACTACCAAGCCAGGAAAGGACATGGAGGAAGATTAGATGCATATTATTGAGTGACATAAGCCAATCTGAAAAGCAGCACACTGTACAATTCTGATGATATAACATTCCAGAAAAAGCAAAACCGTGGAGCCAGTAAAAATAAAAGGGGCTACCTGGAGTTAGGGAGAGGGACAGATGAATAGGCAGAGCACAGAGGATTTAGGGCAGTGAAAATACTCTATGTGATACTTTAACAGTGGATACATTTGTCCAAAATCAGAATATCCTAATATAAACTATGGATTTTGGGTGATTAGTAATTGTCAGCATAGGTTCATCAGTTACAACAAATGTACCATCTGATAGGGGATGTTGATGGCTAGAGAGGCTGTGCATGCGAGGGGCAGGGAGAATGTGGGAAATTTCTGTATCTTTCTCTCAATTTCGCTGTGAATATAAAACTGCTCAAGAAAATGAAGTATATTTTTAAAAAAATATATGGTAGTGTTTTTCCCACTGTGACATACATACACCCTATAAAAAATATAAATAGCAAACTTAAAATGTTAAAAAAAAAGTCACTCAACTTGTCTATCTAGAAGTAACCAATATTAGTATTTTGGTATTAGAATTATTGGAATATTTCCTTCCAGTCATTTTCTATGCACTTTTTTATTTTAAGATTTGAAATCATAGGGACTTCCTGGGTGGCTCAGTGGCAAAGAATCCGCCTGCCAATGCCAGAAACACAGGTTCGATCCCTGATCTGGGAGGACCCCACATGCCTTGCAGCAACTAAACCCGTGTGCCACAACTATTGAGCCCACGTGCTGCAACTGCTGAAGCCTGCGTGCCCTAGAGCCCATGCTACACAAGAAGCCACCACAATGAGAAGCCCGCACGCCACACACAGCTAGAGGAGCCCCCGCTCGTCGCAATGAGAGAAAAGCCCATGAGCAGCAACAAAGACCCAGTACACCCAGAATAAATAAAACTATTTTCAAAAACTTAAGATTTGAAATCATACTGTAGATGCTCCTTAACTTTTCGCAGAAACATCTGCCCATGTTATTTTAAAATATTCCTAACCATGATTTTTAATGGCATAATATTCCACTATGAAGACACATCCATCAGAATCACTTATGGATTACTTTCTGCCCAGTTACACTACTGGATATTTACGTTGTTTCCAATTTTTCATTACAGTTTAAGGAAAAAAAAAAAACAAACTCTAAATAATCTCTGTGTACAAAGCATCCTGTACACCTGCAATGTGGTCTCCAGGAGGGGGATTATCTTACCAGAATGTATAAATATTACAATTCAAATTTTAAAAACTAAATCAGGCTTTACATTTATCCCTCACGGAATTTCTTTTCTAAATTTGAGCCCTCATTCTGTATATCTCTGAATCTTGGTCTATCTACTAAATAAGCAATTCCTCCCACCTCTACACTGTCAACAATGTTGACAAACACACCTTCTGTATCTTCACCCACAACGATGGAAAAAAAATGTTGAACAGCTCAACGCCAAGAATAGAACCCTATGGCACTCATTTTTGGACCCCTTTCCAGGCTGACTCAGAGCCACTAATTAACAGTTTTTGCATACAACTGTCAAATTAAATTAATACCACCACCCAGCCCACATTCCACCACTTATTTAATATGGACCATCCTACCTAAAGAAACTGATAAATACTTGCATGGCTTCTCTGATGTAGTAACCAAACCGTTATATAAAACAGGAAATGGGGGACTTCCCTGGTGGCCCAGTGGTTAAGAATCCATCTTCCGACGCAGGGAATTCGGGTTCCAACCCTGCTCAGGGAGCTAAGATCCCACGTGCCGTAACTACAGAAGCCCTCGCACTGCAACTGCTGAGCCCACGGCTGTTCTGGAGCCCACACAATGCAATGAAAGACTCCGTGTTGCAACTGAGATCTAACGTGCCCAGTAAATAAATAAAATGAAGATATAAAGTGAAAGAGGGGCACTGGACACTTATTTTTAAAAAAGCAGGAAACGGGTTTTAATTTGATATGATTCGGCTGACTTCTGGTTATCCTTGCATCCTATGGTCACATATTTTTAAGCAATTTGGTAAAAAATATGTCAGTTTTGACTTTTTTTTTTAACAAAGACTATATTTTAGGGGCTTCCCTGGTGGCTCAGTGGTAAAGAATCCACCTGCTAATGCAGGAGACACGGGTTCAATCCCTGGGTCTGGAAGATCCCACATGGGGGCGGAGCAGCTAAGCCCTTGCACCACAGCTACTGAGCCTGTGCTCTAGAGCCTGGGAGCCTCGACTGCTGAGACCACACGCGGCAACTACCGAACCCCACTCTTCCTACAGCCCTGCTCCCCAGCAAGAGAAGCCACCACAGTGAGAAGCCTGAGCACCACAATTAGAGAGTGGCCCCCACTCACTGAAACTAGAGAAAAGCCCACACAGCAACAAAGACTCAATACAGTCCTCAATAAATAAATAAATTAAAAAAAAACAAAACTGTATTTTAAAATAGTCAAGCCGCACATCTATAAAAAGCAGAGCGGTTCTTGTTCAGTCCCTGTCACCTGCAGCTTCTCCCGGGGAAGGACTATCAATCACGGGTGGTTATGGACCCACTAGTTTTCTAGGAATCATTTGCATTCATACCTGGTCTTGAACCAATTATTACAGGGTCATTACCCATCCTGGGTTATCAGTCTCTGGATCCCGGAAGCCCACCTCCGAGACCATCCTAGGAAGGATTTAAGAGAAGAAATGACACCGTCTCCTTACCATTCCTTTATTATTCACTCACAGAACCAAAGCTCCTGAGAACCTAATGTCAAATGGCACTTGGCAGTTGTGACTCACATCTCACCAAATTATTACCTCAACATGGTTCCCAGAAAGTACGTGCCAGGAGTCACCATCTAACCAGGCCAGCCAGAAGTGGAAAGGCGGAGGACTGAAAGATCCTGGGGGGGTCACTAGAAACCAGCCTCACCAGAGAATATAGTCCAAGGCCATCTCCGATTAGTATCATTCCAATCATCAGGAAGATATTTCAAAGTGCCAGCCAGCAGCAACTCAGAAAAGACTACTGACAAGCCTCAAACAAGTCATCTGCACACAAAGCTCTCAAATTCAGTGTCACACTCCTACCTGAACCCTCCGACAGCGATCCCAAATTCCCTCCTTGGCCTCTGCGTCTCTTGGAAACTCAGATCACAAACCCAAAGGCCTGCAGAGCTGAGCAGGAACTGACATCAACTGGATTAAAGCAGCGGAGAGCAGGGAAACCCCAATGTCTGTTGGCCCACCCCGCCAGGGTGGTGCTGTCTCCCATCTCCAGGGGCCAGCCACCACTCAGTTGCACAGGCTGGCCTGATCTGACTTTTTACGAGAGTTCCAACTTCAGAGGTTTTTCTGGACTGCTCCTGATTTTTGAAAACCTCCCAGGGACAACCCCAGTCTGCAAACTGAACACATTCTTTGGGCCTCCTGTTTACAACCCCTCCACTACCCTTTGATCCTAACCAACCTTTCCAGTCTGACTGCTCCCTCCTCTCTCACAAGGACCTCTTCTGCACACTGTATACACCCCTAACCCCTGGCCATGGGCCCCCACCTGCGCAGCATCATAGTGATAAACCCCCCACCTGTGAGGCACCATGAGACACCACAAAGGAATCACCCCAGACTTCCTTCCCTATTTCAGAAGTTTTTTCCAAGTCACACAAGCATAGCTCCTTCCCTTGCCCCCTGTGGCTACTTATTTTTCATCTTGGCATTTCATCACCTTGCCTTGCTCCTTAATCACAGGCGGACCTTATCTCTCATGGAGTCTGTAAACGTTCAGTCCCTTCCTCATGCTTCCTTCCACCTTCAGCACTAATCCGGGGCGCTCTGCACAGAAGCAGTTTACTCAATACTTCTTCGATGTGAAAATGCTCTTTAACTGTTTTCCTAACTGTGGGTTATGATCCATTACAGACTCGTTAAGTTGACTTGGTGGAAGACAATAAACATTTGTAAATGAAAAACAATAGAATAGAAAATAAAAATATCAGGATTGAGATTGACATGTGCACACTGTGCTGTGCTGTGCTGAGTCGTGTCCAACTCTCTGCGACCCCGTGGACTGTAGCCCACCAGGCTCCACTGTCCATGGGATTTCCCAGGCAAGAATACTGGAGTGGGTTGCCATTTCCTCCTCCAGGGAATCTTCCCAAGCCAGGGATCAAACTCGTGTTTCCTGTGTCTCCTATGTTGCAGGCGTATTCTTTAGCCACTGAGCCATTAGGAACTAACAAGGAGCTACCATATAGCACAGGGACCTCTATGCAACACTGTAACGATCTATATGGGAAAAGGATCTAAAAAAGAGTGGATGTATGTATATGAATATCTGATTCACTCTGCTGTACACCTGAAACTAACACAACATTGTAAATCAACTATATTCCAATAAAATTCATTAAATAAAAATATCAGAGGCGACTGCACCAAGCAAAAGAGGTAGTACTCATGAACTTAAATTAGGTTTTTACATACATGATTGGGTGTACTGGTTCATGATGTAAATTTTTTTTCTTAATGTAGGTCATGGTTGAAACAGTGTAGAAAACACTGTTCTGTAATCAGTAGATTAGTTCCACCAGTGCTCCATGCAACCTTTTTTTTTTGATAGTCATATATTCCCTAAAAAGAAAAAAAATATCCGATGGCCACCTCTCCCCATATGAGCCAGTTTGCCCTGCTAATTCATTGATCCTGCATCTCAGAAGAAGAGGGAGACTAAGTAGCTGCAATTACATTGTCACTCATTCTGCAACTCTGTGCAATCATATCCTTCAAATTCACCAGCCCTGGGATGTTGCAAGTTGAGGCTTGGGGAATTTGTTCAGTAAATCACCCTTGCTCAGCCTTGCAACAGGAAAGCAGAGTTCAGAGCTCAGGAGAAGCACCCTCTGCAGACAGACAGGCAGGTGGCTGGCTTCCTGGGACCTGGCTAGGGCTCTGGTTAGGAGGAGGAACCTGTCCCTGGAAAAGGCACTATCCGAAATTTGGGTCCAAAATTTCCTCCTTCCTCTTTTAGATCATCTGGCTGTCCCCTCGTCTTGTTGCTTCCCCCATGCACACCTGCAGTGGGACACCAGGACTAGACTGAAGGTCTCTGTGGAGAGCAAAACTCAACATGTTTCAAAGTCCAGCAATTTATGTGCTTAGTGAATTCCATTCTAGTTCCCGCCATTCTCCACTCCCTCTCTCCCAGTTAGAAGAAAAAGTGTCCCATATTCCTTGGAGCCTCAATTCCTCCGAGCTGCTTTGCTAACTTCAGGTTCAGGACCAGGTGATGTCATCTGAATAGCAAAGCCTTCCAACTCAGACCCTAGATCCCCTCACCAACATCCTCTACTGCACCCCCCCATGACCACGAAGACACTCATCAGAGTGCCTTCCGTCCCCCAGCTCCAGCAGCCTTTCCCACCCTATACACCCTGGTTTCCCACCAATCTCAGGGCTGCAGTTGCTAGCAGAACACCTATGTTTCAACTTCTTAGCAAACAAAAGAAACTTCTCCGCAGCCCGAGTATCAATTACTTCTCTCCAAAACACACATTTCCGATTTCTCCAGTTACCAAGCACAGCAGTTCCAAGGCCCTGGCGTGTAATCAATTTCCACAAAGAATTAATTTGCATTCATCTCCTCCTTCACCCTGCCCCTGTCAACAGATTATTTAAACCATAATGCTTCTAAAACTCATCCACTTTTGCATTTCCAGTTATCCCAGTCCAAATCCTGGGCATTCCACAACTGTAACATCCTACTGATTTGTCTCCTAACATAACTTTTCAAAGGGCTTCCCTGGTGGCTCAGCAGCAGAGAATCCGCCTGCCAATGCAGGCGACTCGGGTTAACACGGGTTTGATCCCTGGGTCAGGAAGGTCCCCTGGAGGAGGAAATGGCAACCTACTCCAGTATCCTAGCCTGGAAAATCTCATAGACCCAGGAGCCTGGAGGGCTACAGTCCACAGGATCCCAAAGAGTCAGGCTAAACAACATTACTTTTCAAAGTCTTTTCCAAAGACCCTCTCGTGACATCACTCTCTGGCTCAGAAACCTTGACTGTCCCCCCAGTACACACAGAGTAAAGTGCAATCCCTCAACCTGGCCTTCTAGGATGTTCACAACCTCAATCATCGTCCTTCCCCATCTTTACTCCTATTGCTCAAGAAACATCCCCTGGTCTGACCAAGACATCTCCTGTCTCTTAGGAAAGTCATGTCCGTTTGCACCTTGTGGCCCACCTCAAGGGTCTCTTGGAAAACAGTTCTGTGATTCCTACCCTATTCCTTCTCTGAACTCCAACAGCACCTATTCTATACTTTGCAGCTTGACAGGTAATCGTGCCCTATCTTGAGGCCTTATTTCCCATGCTCAAGTCTTTCTGTCTCCCCCCGAATGATAAACCCTGGAAGAAATCATCTCCTGTATCTTTTACATCCTCCTCACTGAATAGCTGTCTGAATCTCTTCTCCTCCCATATGCAATCCCTTTCTGACCTCTCACACCTGTTACTTCTTCCTCCCCTACCTCTGGCCTTTGCCAGAGTTATTTTCCATGTGCATAACTGATTTCATAACTTAGGACTCTAAGTCCAGTCCCAGCTCTGACCTTGCCTTTGACAGTTCCCCTGTCCCCCAGCATTTAGTCACTCAGGCAGTCAGAGTACATTAATTTGAACTTGAGCTCTCAAATCACTTCCACCTTTCCTTGGGTGCTGTCTGCCAGACAGCCTGGCATGGTGCTGAGAAGGCCTGCAGTCCCCCAAAGGTACCTGTGGAATTGAACTTAATTGCTGTTTTTTGGTGTTTCCAGTGTCCTGAGACCCGGAATCTCTGTTTACACAAAACCTTAGGAGGATGTCAAAAAGGCCTTGGATACCTGTTGATCACTCACTTGCAGGCAAAGTGCACCATATGGGGTGTAAAGAACGGATCGGTGGCCTGCAGGTAACCCCTGCACCTGGCTGCCTGACATCTGGAGAACACTCGCCTGCGGGAAGCTCTCCAAAGTCACCGGGCATTGGCCAAGGCCGTCTGAAACCAAGAGGCAACGGAACCCCCTCCTCCCCTGGCAGGTGGGCGTCTTTAGATTTCTGAGTCAGTCCTAAAGTGAAGGCGCTGAGCTCCGAACTCCCAGGCAGGGAAGAACACGCTGCCTTGGAAATTGTTTGCACATGACAAACTCCCCGTCCAGGCCCCCACCCGGGCACCCCACAAGTCCACAGTGCCTGCGCCCGGGGCTGCCGGCGAGGAGAGGCAGGGTGAAGGCGCGCAAAAGGAAGCAGGGGGGTGGACAGAAGGGCAGAAGTGGACCGGGAGGGTGGGGGCCAGCCCCCGAGGTGGAGGGTGTGTCGCGCCGCGCGTCCCAGAGCCCGGCACTCGCCCGCCTGGCCGCTCGGCGGAGCAGGCAGGAACGCGCGGGGCGCCGGAACGACTGGGCCAGCCGCCCAGCCGGAAAGGGTCAGGGAGGGGGCAGGTCACCCTCCGGCGGAGAGGCGACTCCGGACCGGCGCTCAAAGTTGGGGAGGGGATTCCTCGGCGAGCGTGATAAACAAGGCGGCGCACGCGAGGGAGGGAGGGCGCGCAACCACCCCCCTCCCGGCCGGCGCGGCCACTGCCGCAGCGCCCCCGCGCCCCGACCGGCCGCTGCCCGGCGGCGCCCGCCTCCCTGCCCTCCGGCCCGGCCCCCGCGGGCGTGCAGAGCGTGGGAAGTTCCCGGGCCGCCCCCCGTCCCCGGGCTGCAACGCCGCGAGGTCCTCGCGCAGCTCACCTCGCCCCGCCACGAGTGGCGGCACGGGCCGGGCAGCTCCCCCTCGGACAGCTCGGCTCGGTTCGGGGCTGCGGCTGCCGCGGCCCCCGCCCGCCCGGCGCGGCCCACCGCCCCGCTCCGCTCCGCTGCGGCCGCCCGCCCGCCGAGGCTCCGTTCGCGCCCACCTGGCCGGCCTGCCCTCCCTCTCCGGGACACTGCGCTCACGTACGCGGCCGCGGCCACAACCCGGCCCGGATTCCCAGCCCGGGAAGGGAGCGGAGGCGCGCACCAGCCAGCGAGCGCCGGGGCCAGGCTGGAGACACACCCCCTAGCCGCCCTCCCCGCGCGCGCCCCCCGCCCCCCGGCGCCGCGCGCGCCCGCCGCTCGCGCGCCTCTCGCCGGCCACACGCGCCCGCGCGCCACCCCCCGCCCCCCGCCCCCACACCCCCGCCGCGCGCCCGGCGTGCACACCCCGGCCGCCAGTAGACAGTGGGCGCTCAATAAGTGCCCGAGCGACTCCTCGCGCACATGCGCACTTGAACCTGACCGAGTGGTGACGCCCCCGCCTCCCCCCACCACCACCCCCAAATCCGACCCGGCGGCTGCATCCCCGAATGAAACTTGAATGTTTGCCTGTTTTCACTTGAACCGCCAACCGAGCCAAAGTTTCTCGCTGTTGTTTTTCCAGGCCGAGCTCTGGGACCGGCTTCACCGAGACAGGCCGAGCTCCCCCAAGGCGGGAAAGGCCGCCAGCAGGCTCCGAGCGCCACCGACGGACGCTGGGCGAGGGCAATGGAGACCCAGGCCGCGCAGCCCCGGCCCGCCGAGCGAGAACGAAAGGCCGGAGGGAGTGAAGGTTGCAACCAACCTTTCCATCTTCCTTTGCTTTAATGTTTTCTTCTCCATTTTATGACATTTTACTCGAGCTCACTCGTTTGTAGTTGTAAAGTGAGGCGTTATTTGCTGTTTCTAGAATTAACAGGAGAGAAAGTTAACTATTAGCTTTCAGCCCTTATGTAAACAATACCAGTTGCTTTTGGCACCGTTAGGCTCTGGCTTTTGTATAATTTGTAACGAGGAGAATTGAAGCTGTTCCATTGTGTTGCTCTGTGTTTTTCAGAGATAAGACCAAGAGCCACAACGGTAGTGAAGGGCCCTAGTGCCTGTATACGTGGGCATATAGATTCATATTCAAATAAATTTAAAGGATAGAAGAAACCAATCCCCTCCCCCCAAAAGTTTTTAAATATTTTTGGACTTACTTGTTGAGTTTGCAGTCAGTTCACCTTCAATTTGAAGTGTACTGTTTTTCTTGCAGTGAGACGGGGGGGAGTGTGCAGGAAAGGACAGCAGGCTTTGCAGTCAGACAAGCCTGGTTTGCAATCCTGATTTTACTGTCGAACTAGTTTTAGGCTTTTCAGCAGGTTCTTTTCTCTATCTGAACCTCAGTTTCTTTATCTGTAAGATGAAATAAAAAACATGGGTACAGTGCCTAGGTCACACCAAAGAAACACTAAATACTCTTTCCCTTCCCTCGTGGTCCACCATTTGTTAACATAAGAAAAATCTCCTTTAAAAAACTCCAAAGTCCCTAAAGGATATCAGTGCTCAACTAGGGGTGACTTTTGCCCCCAAGAGACATTTTGGCAATGTCTGGAAGTATTTTTGCTTGTCACAACTGGGGGTAGTGGTGCTCCCAGCATCTAAACAGGTATAGGGCAATGATACTGCTAAATGTCCTGCAAGGCGTAGGACGGCCCCACACCACAAAGAATTACCTGGTCTGAATTGTCAATACTGACACTGTTGAAAAATCCTGCTAAAGGCTAATTCGGCCATCAAACAATTCACCGAAGACTGGTTCCCCCTTTTCCTTCTTATCCTCAAGGAAACATTCTTCTTTTGCGTTCAAAAGAAGAACAGAAAGCAAAGCATTTGGGGGATCACAACAATGATATGAATATGCAAAACCTCCCCTTAATGGGAAAATGCAGATTTGAATTTTACTTTTTATTATTAAAGGAATATTCTACTTCATTAACAACCAATATGTGCACCCTTATTATTAAGGTATCTTATGATGTATTATGTATCACTACAGTTCACGAATGTACTTCCCAGGTGGCACCTGTGGTAAAGAACCCGCCTACTAATGTGGGAGACTCAGGTTCGATTCCTGGGTCGGGAAGATCCCCTGGAGGAGGGCAGGGCAACCCACTCCAGTATTCTTGCCTGGAGAATCCCTTGGATAGAGGAGCCTGGCGGGCTACAGTTCATAGGGTCACACAGAGTTGGACACGAAGCGACTTAGCACACACACACAGTTCATGAATAGCTTTCGGTTCTGTTTTTGTTTCTCTTCAAACCATAGGTGCTTACTGACTTCTGCAGATTCACCTCTCTGCCAAGTCCCTCACCGATCCTGACATTTATAAAATAGTCCCTGCCCCCAAGGGACATCCAGCCTAGTTGGAAGTAAATGAATGCACTCGCAATAATTAAGGAACAATACAAGACAGCATATAATTAAGCTTTAATTGCAGCACCCAGACCAAGGTAGTGAGGAAACTGAGTCCAGCAACACCAGGTGCTCCCTGGCTGAGGTGTTCTGCCAATGTTTGTTGAATGAAATGAGAATAGTGAACACTTTTGACACCAGATAGGACTCCAGGTAAATTCTATTCCAGTCTTTTTAAACTGCTACCCTTTGTAAAGGGATTCCGGTGCCTGGCTGTGAGTTTATTTTTCTTAAAACATCCAGTTCAAACTTGTAACCCAACCTATATATTTCTGAAAATGGTTGAATTTTAGTAAAACGGAAACAATCATTCATTTGACAGCTATGTCAGTGCCTGCTGTGTGCAGTGTGAGCCACTGGTCTCTAAATTTGCACAGAACCCAGAGCTTGTTCTGTTTGAGACAGGCTGTCCAAAGGCATGTGCTCTCTTACTGCATATATTGAATGAATATCCCCTTTGACTGCAGGTATGTACTTGTCAGTATGCATTCCAGAGTTTTGCACATTAATACAGACTCTGAACTTTCCCTCACAAACATCCGTTCCCAAACACATACCCAGCACTCGGTCTCCTGGCCCTGTCCTGAACACACCCCATAGCACACCAGACACAAAGCAGGATGTGCTTAGAAAGATTATACTGGTTGATTTCCAATCTCGGCTCCCTCCCCTAACCCCAACCACCAGCGGTACCCCCAAAGTAGAGCTTACCCTCCCTGGAGGCTGTCCCATCCGAGAACTGCCCTTGCTCTTGCTTTGTCCCACAGCCTGGCCCCCTGTGAAAATGTAGGCACCTGGGGACTTCCCTGGTGCTCCATTGGTTCAGAACCCACCTGCCAATACAGGGGACATGGCTTGATTCCTTGAACCTGGTCCGGGACGTTTCCACATGCCTTGGGGCAACTAAGCCCAAGCACCACAACTACTGAACTCTGGTCTACGGCCTGTACTCTACATCAGAAGCCACCACAATGAGAAGCCCAAGCACCGCAGCTGGAGAGTAGTCCCACTCACCACAACTAGAGAAAAGCCACTCACAGCAACAAAGACCCAGTGCAGTCAAAACTAAACAAATACAACAAGCAAACATTAAAAAAAAAAAGTAGTCATCTGGTACCTCCTCCCCTTCAAAGTCATTAGCTTCTCAGAGCTGTTAGAGCTGTGCTTGTGCTTAATCATGTCCTACTCTTTGTGACCCCATGAACTGTAAGCCCACCAGGCTCCTCTGTCCATGGGATTTCCCAGTCAAGAATACTGGAGTCGGTTGCCATTTCCTCCTCCAGGGGATCTTTCTGACCCAGGGATCGAACCCAAGTCTCCTGCATTGACAAGTGGATTCTTTACCACTCATTAAACTGAGGTTCAGCAAAGCAGACTCAGGACTTGTCTCTTATTTCTCATATTATATGGACACATTCATAGGAGATTTTCAGGGTGAATCTGAAATTGCCACTGTCTCCCATCACCTGATGACTGTTTCCAGGCTTGCCTCCCTCCAGTCCATGCTTTTACACCAGCCTCTTTCCTCTGCTCCAGACTCCTCAAAGGCTTCCTGTAGCTTTTATAGTAAAGTCCCAGCATTGCTCATTAAGATCCTTCCTGGTGGGGCTCTTAATTAGTTCTCCAGCCACTACTTGCCTCTCTCTGCCTCCACCCCCTTCACTCTGCACTCTATACACACTAAACTGAACTTCTGTCCTTTGCCGGAACAGACTTTCTCGTTGCTTGACCCAAGCTGTTTTCTCCACCTCGAATACTCTCCATCCATCTCTCTCATTTCTTTATCTTACTATTCCTGCCCATTCTTCAGGAGTCAGCTTATATAGCACTTTCTCTGGCCTCCCCAAGGCTGGATTACCTGCCTCTCCTTTAAGTCCAGTGGCACCTCTACTCACCCCACCTTACCCTCAACACTGCATCATTCCGAAATCTCCATTCCCTTGTCCTAATCTCCCATAAGTCTGAACATTCTAGGGACTTCTCTGGCAGCGGCTAAGACTCCATGTTCCCAATGCAGGGAGCCTGAGTTTGATCCCTGGTCAGGGAACTAGATCCCACATGCCATGACTAAGGGTTCGCATGCTGCAACAAAGATTGAAGGTTCCATGTACCGTAACTAAGACCCAGCACAGCCAAATAAATTAAAATATATTTTTTTTAAGTACCGAACATTCTATGCAGACAAGGAGTGTGTCTTGTCTCCACGCAACACCCAGCATTTGGCAGAGTACCTGGCATGAGGTGGGCACCTGATAAACACTGGTGAATAATGAGTTGCTTGTTGAACTTTGGGGAGTGACTAGAGCTTTTCCATCCATAGTCCGGGCAATTCCTAGTTGGAAGCATGCCTCAGATGCCCAGAAGATGTCAGGACTGGTGAAGACTTTCTAACCATTTATTAATATTTGGAACAGGATGCAGCCTATAGAATGAACTCAGTTTTGGGGTTCCACCAGAGCCCATTTGATACTTAACCTGGCTTCTTGAACAACAGTGATCAACTTGACACCTCCGCTTGGATGTCAGATTGTATCTCAAAGGTCCATGTCCAAAGTTAGACTTCTAATTTCCCTCCCAATCGGCTTCTCCTCATTCCAGTAAGTGGCAATTCCATCCTTCTAGTTGCTCAGGAAACAAAGAGACAAGCAAAACCTTGGAGTCCTTTCTTTAATCCTTAACTCCTTTTATTTTCTTATACTCCACATCAACGCTGAAATATATCCAGAATCAATTACATTTCTCCATTTCCCTCTTTCTCTAGCTGGACCACCATCTCCCTGAGTTGGATTTCCAAAATAGACTCCTATCCACATTGGCAGGCGGATTCCCAACCACTGGACCACCAGGGAAGTCCTCTCCTGGCTTTTTTGGTTGCCTCTCTACACTATACTCAACACCACAGCAACCAAAGTGATCCTTTGAAAACCTAAGTCCGATCATATTACTATTCTGCTCGGAACCTTCAACTGCTTCCCACTTCCCTCACTACAAGGTCTCCAGTCAACACTCTGGCCCCCAAACCTACCACTCTTCCCTGGCTCTCCCAATGCCAGCCACACTAGCCCCCTTGCCCTTCATGAGACCCACTTCCAACTCAGCCTTTTCAAAGCTATTCCTTTGGGCTGGACAGATCTTCCTCCAGGTATCCACATGGGCAGCTCTGTCACTTGACTCAGGTCCCTACTCAAAAGCACTCTAATGGGAAAGACATTCCCTCCCTCACCTATCTAAAGTAGCACCACCCAACCATCCCTTGGCCTAGCTTTATTTTCCTCCTTAGCACTTATCACCACCTGACAGGCTGTCTCCATTCATCGACTGTAAGTTCAAGGATAGTAGAGACTGTCGTTTTGTTTATGTGTCCCCAGCTTCTAGAACAGTGTCCATCATATTGTAGGCATTCAGGAGATAATCACAGGACCTCCCTGGTGGCACAGTGGTAAAGAATCCGTCTGCCAGTGCAGGGGACATAGGTTTGGTCCGTGATCCGAGAAGATTCCACATACTGAGAAGCAGTTAAGCCACATCCAAGAAAATTCCACATACTGAGGAGCAGTTAAGCCCATGAGTCACAACTACTGAGCCCGTGCTCTAAAGTTCTCAAGCTGTGGCTGCTGAGCCTGCATGCTGCAATCACTGAAGTCTGCATGCTCCAGGGCCTGAGAGCCACAGCTAATGAGACCCTGTGCCAGAACTACTGAAGCTGTGCACCCTAGAGCCTGTGCAACAAGAGCACTCACCACAATGAGAAGCCCATGCTCAGCAACTAGAGAGTAGCCCCTGCTCACCACAACTAGAGAAAGTCCAAGCGCAGCAACAAAGAGCCAGCAGAACCAAAAATAAGACAAATGAATAAATGACTTGTTTAAAAAAAGAAAGAAAGAATCATGAATCAAGGACAGGTATTCACTACTTTAATCTGACTCATTTGAAAAGACCCTGATGCTGGGAAAGATTGAGGACAGGAGGAGAAGGGGACGACAGAGGATGAGATGGCTGGATGGCATCACCGAGTCAATGGACTTAAGTTTGAGTCAACTCCAGGAGTTGGTGATGGACAGGGAGGCCTGGCGTGCTGCAGTCCATGGGATTGCAAAGAGTCGGACACAACTGAGCGACTGACCTGAACTGAGTCTCTTGGGAATACCAGCTATATATCATCAGGATACCAGCTGCTCAACTGCTCTGCCACCCTGCTTCTCACCCACTTAGACCAGGGACCTCTGTCACCTCTATGCTACACAGTTTGAAACTGGGCTTCCATACCTCAACCTCAAACTAGCTATGAGTTTCAAATGAAAAGGGTAATACTGCAGATTTTGCGAATGTAGCAGACTTGATCCTTTTCTTTTGGTTGAGAAAATGTCACAATGTTTCCTAGTGACAAAAACTCCTATTTTAAGCTTTTCAGGTTAAAATGTATAAGACTTAGGAACTCTAAAGAGAAAGTCACTTGTAGGGAGGCCTGTGGCAATTGGCATCTTCTCTCTAATCTACCCAATTCGTAAGGCTTTCCTGGAGAAGCTGGGCTTTGTATTTCATTAAACAGAAAGGATTGATAGGTTGCAAGTAGGCTGTTCAAAGTTTAAGGATACACCTGGAGTAGTTGCTTAGAGCTACACAGCCACGTTGTTGTTGAGTAGCTGAGCCGTGTCCAACTCTCTGCGACCTCATGGACTGTAGCCCACCAGGCTCCTCTGTCCATGGGATTCTCCAGACCAGAATACTGGAGTGGGTTCTCATTTCCTTCTCCAGGGGTCTTCCCAGGGATCAAATCATGTCTCTTGCGTCTCCCACATTGACAGATGTGTTCCTTACCACTGAACCACCTGGGAAACCCCTGCACAGCCATATTTTTGAGCAAACAAGCCCCCGCATGTGTGAAGCTACCCACAGACACACCCCAGTCCATAAACACCCAGATCCCTGCTTATCTCTTCCCAGCTCTGAAACTAGGAATATGAGCAGGAGTACATATTCAAAGCGGGGAAGAAATGAGCTGGCTTTGGGAACACAGACCAGAAAGCCCTGTGACTCTGGGTATGAAAGAATGTGTAAGCCCAGGCAGGCTCTCTGTGCACATCTGGTTTTCCCTTTTATGCTTCTGTGATTTCTATGACACAGGAAATCCACTCTGGAACAACCCTGTCTGCTTTCTAGTGAGTACATAAAAAATGAGGATTAAAAGTCTGTTTATCTCACTGTTGAGGGCAGGAAGATAAAATCCAGAACAGTACCGATTTGGGGGTGGACCAACTCTGGCTTCATTCTCCACTGTGCCCCAGGGGAGATGCTAAGTAACTGAGACCAGAGGAATGAGAGGCCAAGCAAAAAAATTCTGCATAGACTTAAGATTATCTAGGCATGGCTCTCACTCTGAAGCAGACCAAGTACAGGAAAATACCACGTGGTGAAAAAAGCAGTTCAGTCAACTCAACCAGCATTAATACTGTTGGAACTACTCTCAGTCTCACTGGGAGCCCTTCTCCATTTGGCTTTCACAGTGTAACCTTTGTAAAAAAAGAGAGTCTTCTCATAAAAGTCCTTAAAGTGGGCAGAAGCAGCCAGCTTTCTCACTCTATGAGACAACACAGAGCTGTTTAAGAGAGGAGCAACATTAAATCAGGTGGGAAAGGACAGGAAAACTTAGACTCCAAAAGGGAGAAAGAGGACTGGGTCCCACCCCAGTGGGGGTTAGGGGTGAAGTTATCCCATGCCCTCGATAACAAACATGACTAGAAAAACAGATTGGGAGAAAAGAGAGATCAAGCAAAGGCCCAACAAGCAGTAAGAAGCCAAGAAGTGCCAAAAAATTGTGTACTGTGAATGCACACCCAGGCCACCTCCTTATTTTAGTTTCTTAGGTTCCAATCAATGATAATTACTTTTCGGAAATTCCCCAGTCCAGGACTCTGAGCTTCCACAGCAGGGGGCATGGGTTCGATCCCTGGTTGCAGAACTAAGATTCCACAAGCTGCCAGATGCGGTTAAAATTAAAAGAAAAAACAAACAAAAAAAACAGTTGTTACTTTTTTGCCCCATGTTGCTCTGAAGACTTTTGTTTGTTAGTTTTTTCTGTGCCAGGCGGCAAGGTCCCTGACCAGAGACCCAACCTGTGTCCCCTGCAGCGGATGCCTGGAGTCTTAACCACTGGACCACCAGGGAAGTCCCAAGCCTTCTACTTTTATTTTCCTTCCCATGGCAGTAGTACTCCATCCCCTCTCCAGCCTCCCAGAGAAGGGGTTGCTGCTGCTGCTGCTGCTGCTGCTGCTGCTAAGTCGCTTCAGTCGTGTCCGACTCTGTGCGACCCCGAAGATGGCAGCCCACCAGGCTCCCCGGTCCCTGGGATTCTCCAGGCAGGAACATTGGAGTGGGTTGCCATTTCCTTCTCCAAAGCATGAAAGTGAAAAGTGAAAGTGAAGTCGCTCAGTCGTGTCCGACTCTTCGTGACCCCATGGACTGCAGCCTACCAGGCTCCTCTATCCATGGGATTTTCCAAGCAAGAGTACTGGAGTTGGGTGCCATTGCCTTCTCCAGAGAAGGGGTTAGTGGCCTTTTCTCTGGAGAGTTCACCAGAGTTTCATTTTGTTAAGCTGTTAACCTTCATCTCCTCAAATACCAACCATTCTCTTCACTAGCCCCACATAAGTATTCTGCCCCTCTTCCTTATTCTTCTGTGAGACCAAACTCCCGCCCAAGACAGGTGTGTCTGCCGCAACCCAGACTACCCAGATGGTTAAGAATGGCTCAGGGATTTCCCTGGTGGTTCAGTGGCTAAGACTCTGAACTCCCAATGGACCCAGGTTTGATCCCCAGTCAGGAACCCAGATCCCACATGCCGAGACTGAGAGTTTGAATGCTGCCACTAAGACTGAGCTCAGCTAAATAAATTAATTAAAATAAATATTAAAAAAAGAGAGAGAGAATGACTCAGAGCCTGGCTACCTCCTCCAAGGCGGAATGATCATCTGGGAATACCACAGTTTTGGACAAATGACACGCAAAGGGCACAGGAAGATCTGAACCCAACATACACACCATGGGATGCCAGCACCACAGAGCGCTGGGTCAGGCTAACAACCTGCACAAGGTCACACCACTGATGTGCTAACTAACCATTGCCCAGGACTGGGGGTGATGAACTGAATGACTTCTTAACAAACAAAAATGAAAAAAAGAAGATTTTTGTTTGTTTTAGTCTGTAAATCCATATACCATTTAGACAAAAACCCCAACTATAAAAGCCCAGTTTTAAAAAGCAATTAAAAGGCTGCCAGTCATTGGATGACAATTTCTGGCTCTTCTGAATTAAACAGCAGACCCTGTTCCCTATTTGTACCAGACATCTTACTGTATTTGCAGTCAGCACAGTTTTGTACATCCTTCACAGGTTGGCCTCTATCACGACCTGGTGGGATGTTCAACTTCATAAGACCAGTTTCTAAATCTTTAGAGGCTAAAGGAGATTGACAGACACTATTGAATTCCCGCTTGTTTTCAGCATAGATTGCAAGATCTGAAACTTAGATTCTCCTCCAAATTTAATTTTTTCACGTTGAAATCATTTATGGACAGAAAGTTTCTACTCTTTCCATGTTGTTGTTGTCGTCACTCAGTTGTGTCTGACTTTTTCCAACCCCCTGGACTGCAGCACGCCAGGCTCCCCTGTCCTCGTCTATCTCCGGGAGTTTGCTCAAATTCACGTCCATTGAGTTGGTGATGCCATCCAACCATCTCATCCTCTGAGGTCTCTTTCTCCTCCCGCCATCAATCTTTCCCAGCATCAAGGGCTCTTCCAATGAGTCAGTTCTTTGCATCAGGTGGCCGAAGTATTGGACCTTCAGCTTCAGCATCAGTCCTTTCAGGATTGATTTCCTTTAGGAGATCTCCTTGTTGTCCAAGGGCCTCTCAAGAGTCTTCTCCAACACCATAAATTGAAAGCATCAGCCTTCTTTGTGGTCCAATTCTCATCATAGACCTCTTTCCATAGACCTGCCTAAACTAATTTAGATGAAAGGAGTGAACCTTCCTGATCTTTGGTTTTCTGAAGAAAGTCAAGCCAATACTTGCCTGTGAAACCCAGAATCTTACCTTGATAATATATGCATATAATCACCATAGGGATTCTCTTAACCTACAATTCATCTAGCTTTAGGCCACATCCTGCCTTAATAATCCTAATATATTAGAGTAGAAATCCTGTGAGTTAACAAAATCCTGTTCAATTACCCTTTTGCGTTATCCACCTAGGAGCACTCCAGTTTGCCAATACTTGTTTTCAACATGGCCATTCACAATCTTCTCATTTATGAATTGTTGAACCACCAAATCTCAACCTTCTCCATCTGACAGTGTAATTGATTGCCTCTCAGATCACCCCTGACAAGCCTGAAATGATTCCCGAAGGCAAGAGAAATGGCTAGCACCTAGGTTTTCAGCCATTTAGCATCCAAATGTGGGAGTGAAGATCTGCCATATATAGGAACCAGACTTCTATCCACTCCCAGACCATCTTAGGGTTTTTGTTTTATTTTTTTAACTAATTAATTAATTAAATTTTGGGCTGCCCTGGGTCTTCGTTGCTGTGCGTGGACTTTTCTGTAGCTGCGGTGAACTGGGGCTACTCTCTAGTCGTGCTGTGCTGACTTCTCATTGCAGTAGCCTCTCTTGTGCAGCACGGACTCCGGGATGCGTAGATTTCAGTAGCTGCAGCATGCGGTCTCAGTAATCGTGGTGCATGGGCCCTAGAGCACAGGCTCAACAGTTGTGATGCTCGAGCTTAGTTGCTTCACCGCATGTGGAACCTTTCCAGAGCAGGGATCGAAACGATGTCCCCTGGATTCTTAACCACTGGATTCTGAACCAGCTAGTGCCATCCCTCTGGTATTTCTCTTCTTCCTTTATGGCTGATCTCCTGATCCAAACCAAGCACCCCAAGAGAAGTTTGGAAATTTACTAGCTGATAATCTGCTCAGCTTCTTTGACATGAGTACTAAGAGCCAAAAATGACTGGGAAATCATTACTATGATGTACTTTAGCATCCGCTGACCTCATGGCCGACATGCTAACCCACCCCTTGATAAATGATAGTCCTCACTGTCACTCTGATTTGCTACTGGGAAAGGTGCAGAAGGTGAGACGCGATATTACTCTCAGTGAGCCAGAGAGGTGATGAAATGTGGAGGACAGTCATGAAACCTGGGTGACACAGCCAGAAGAAAAACCAATTCAGTTCAAAAAAGCCTTAAAAACAATGCAAGTCTTTGCTGACATTTTCTTTAGGAGGAAGCCAAGGAGGAATTTCATCTCATCATGCACAATGAAACTTTCCAAAATCCTCTTTCCAAGCTTCTGTCCTTCAATTTATCCTCCTTCTGTCTTCCACTGTCCTCCCCTTGTTCTCTTGTCTCCTTATTACCCCTTTCTCCTCTTTCTTCTTCTTCCTCAAGTGAAGAAAGAGGCTGCTCCTGAGTTTGGTCTCTTAACTTTGTCAGAGATCTGGCAGCTGACTGAGCCAGCCAAGAATCTTCTCCCTTGAAATTAGGGAGTGGCAAGGGATTGGTACTGTATACATTGAAATTTTAATGTTTCTCTTTTCTTCATCTCATGACAGCAGGATTAGTATCAGATCAGTTCCAGGCTTTCTGGGGCCTCCACAGTTTTATCCCCATATCCTTAGAGCAGCTGACAAAGGATGGGAAGGAGGATTCTTCCCTGCTGTCCTTGGACCACTGACCAGCTTTTATGTTGCTCCTCAAAAACTGACCACTACCCTTCCAAAACTTCAGCTTGAACCCACTAATACAGTACTTGTTATCGGACCCACTCGCTTTCTTTACCATTTCACTAAAATCCTTCTAATAATCTCATCTCAAAAATCTCAATCTTGGGACTTCCCTGGTGGTCCAGTGGCTAAGACTATGTGCTCCCAATGCGGGGAGCCCAGGTTTGATACCTGATCAAGGAACTAGATCCCACATGTCACAGGTAAGAGTTTGAATGCCACAACTAAAAGATATCCCACATGGAACCCACGACTGAAAAAAGAATGGCATGCTGCAAGGAAGACTGATGACCCCAAGTGCCACAACTAAGACCTGGTGCAGCCAAATAAATATATAGATATTAAAAAAAAACCCTCAATCTTATCCTCTCCACGATTCAGACTGTCACACTAGCCCAAGGTTAAATGTTATCTACCCAACTCTGAATTCAGGTTTGTTGGCTGGTGTCCTGTTCACCATACAATAATATTGAGGAAGAATTCTATTTTCTTTTGTTTACCCATATCCATGGGACTCACATTGGGTATGACTCATGGGAACTAGAATGCTGAAGAAGTGATAGTTGTGGCCAGCACCCAACTTCCATTATTTTCTGAAGGATAAAGAAATAATAATGTGCCAAACTTATTAGTCAAGCCTCTCTTTGGAGGCAAGTGACAGGAACTCAATTCATGCTAACTTAAGCAAAAAAAAAAAAGAGAGAGAGAGAGAGAGAGAATTTGTTGGCTCACTGAACTGGGAAATCCAGGAGTTTGGACTGGCCACAGGCACAGCCAGACCTTAGGTTTAAACAAAATTGTCAGGGTGTGTACTCTAAGTTTCTCCTTTCTGCTTGCCTCTTCTTAGGCGTCCCCTTCTTTCCTATCTCAAAATAGCCCCCCACCCCCAATAAAAACAGCTTCCTTCATATACTTGGGAATCCTGTTGCTGGCAGCTACCAACTATGACATCCCCATTCAGCAATACCAGCAGAAAACAAAACTCAGTATTCACATAATCGTTCCAGGGAGAGCTTCTAATTGATTCTGCTTAGTTAAAATGCCCCACTTTGGACTACTGCTGCCAGAGGGATGGTTTACTAGGCTTTCGAGGCTAAATCAAACCACAAGCAATAGAGGACTGACTTCCCCAGAGGAATAAATGCTGGAGAGAGACGTTACATGTCTCCACTACAGAAACGGGAGGGAGGGAGGGGAAGATAGCATTTGGGAGTCAAAGGACTCATGTTCCTCCGCCCGTTCATCAGTTGGGTGATTTTTGACTTGCCACTTCTTTCTGAGCCTCAGTTCCTCAAGTATAAAATGGTTACATGGTAGTTACTAGTTACAATATTAAATAATATGTTACAGTGTCTCTGTATGGTACCAGGTGATCTTTCAGATAATGGAAAACTGACTTAGTTGAGGAAGGCATTGAAACGGTGCCCTCGGTCCTCTTAATTTTATATGGATACATTTATAGAGCACATTTTACCAAAGGCTTTTTTCACCTACCGTACAAATTGCAAAAATGAAGTTCAAGAGGCTGCAATGCCTAGACTATAAGCCAAAATTAACTTATTTGTGTAACTGAGGCCCCACGCAGACCCACAAAATACATGACGATCCTGCAACTGAATCATTTCCTGGACTGAGAAGTGGCAGAGACCCGCTCCGGGACAAAACGCACGCAGGCATCCACCTCTTAAGGCAGCGATCCCTAGGAGCACGTCCGCACAGCCTCTCCTCCGGGGAGGGGAGCCCAGTCTAGGTTTAAGGAATTTCAGGGCCGAAAGGACTGCCGGCGAGTGAGTGTGTATGTGAGTGTGTGTGTGTGTGTGTGTGTGTGTGTGTGTGTGTGTGTGTAGAGGGGGCGGTGGGGAGAGGAGGAGAACTGTATGGGCTAGGATATTAGAAAAACACACCCTTCCCAAACCAACAACAAAAACAAAGCTGTACTGGGCGTCTTTGGCTAGACCCTTCCAGGAACGCTGCAGCCTTGGCACCTTCGCCGCAGACAATCCCGCCGTCCGCCCCTCCTCCGCCCCACACCCGCTCCGGCGGCTCGTAGATCCAGCTCCGCGTTTTCCCGGCCGCCCTCCCGCCCTTCGGGTTAAAGCTCCCCCGCCAGGAGTAAACAAGTCTCCGACTGGCAGCCGGTAGGACCGGCCCCCTCGCCCCGTTTCCTGCGCCAGCCTCAGCAACAGGCCCCGCCCTTAGCGACAGGCCACGCCCCAGGCCATCGGCCCTTCCCCTCGCGGCGTCCGCCGGCCCTAGCCGGGTCCGGGCGGCGGGCCCAGTCCCCAGTCCGCCCCCGGAGCCTCCTCCCTGGGGACCCCGCGGCCTGCCAGCCTGCCCGCGCGCCCCCAGCCCAGGCTGAGGGAGGGTGCGTGGCGCACACGTGACTAGTGTTGTGGGCGGAGCCTGCGCGGGTCTGGGCGGCGAGGGCGGGGGCGGCGGGGAGGGCGGACCCGGCCTCGCCTCCCTCACTCCCTCCAACCCGCCTGGGCCGCGGCCCGCGCCCGCGCCTCCTCGGGCCCGGCTGGGGCCCCGCTTTGGCCCCGAGCCCAGAGATCGCTGCGCTAGGCCTCCCAGTGACTTTGCCACTGTGGCTGCTCCTCCTCGCTCAGCCTCCCGGCGCAGCCCGGCCGCTGGGCTCGCCCCCGACTCCTCGCCCCCAAGTCCCCACTCGGCAGAGCCTCTCAAGTTTCCTGCCCCGTCTGCAGCCCTGCGTACTCACAAGCCTGCACGGACACACCGCCTTCCTGCCTCCACTAGCGGAGACGCCCTCCTGCACACACAGACCTGATTGTACAGTCTTCGCACACTTCTCCATTCATCACCGCTCCGTAACCCGAACATGAGAGGGATCCGCTAGCTAGCTCACCCAGCCCACCTCCCTTCCCTTTCTCTTACTCTGAAGGTGGGGGGAAACCTGAGGTTCAAAAGGTGAAAAGATTTCCTAGAGCCGGAGCCAAGACCAGACCTCCGGGTGGCCAGGGCCTTTCTGTCTGCCCTGATCCTTGCCTGCTATTCAGGGTCAGATTGACTACCCTGAACCGGTAGTTCCAGCCTCGGTTATCAGTTAATACCCTTTAGATCTTCCTCTCCCCCAGGGAAAATGTATCTGTCCTCTACCTCCTGTCTGTCTCAGGGTAGCTGAGGAAATAGATCAGAGCTGGCAGAATAGAAAACCTTTATCGAGAGAGTTTGGGCCAGAGGTTGGAAGAGAAGACTTGGAGGCAGACAGCCTCAATTCCAGGCCGAGCCCTTCCTCCTACTAGGTGTCTTGGGCAAGCCATGTGACTTCTGTCTGCCTCTAGCCCCTCAAGTGTAGATGGAAGATAATGTGAGAATGAACCAAGTTAATATGGAAAGAGGTAGAACTGGCGCTTTGCATATAATAAAGCCATCAAAGAAATTACTCTGGGCTAGTCATTGTGCCGGGTTTCTTAATGCCCTATCCTCTCCTGCTGCTTCCCCTCTGGGTATTGCAGCCGGATTAATTTATTGGGCCAGGCTCAGCTTTGGAGGAGTGCCCAAGGTGGGGTCCTTGAGTAGGGGGAAAGCTGGGATTCAGTGCAGTGGGGAGACAAAGGCCACTGCTAGATAGAATGTCAAATACTCCACTAGTTTCTGACCTTTTAGCTCCTGACCCTTCTTTCAGTTAATTCCGCAAGTGAGTATGTGCATCTAATCCTCCCTTGCAAATTTCTTGAGAGCAAGCTCTGTGTTTTGGTCTCGTTTTCTCATCCTAGCTTAGTACTGTGGACATAAGTCATCAACAAATGCTTGGATTTTTTTTTTTTTTTAATGAAATTATAACTTGCATATCACTGAGTTGGGGGCTTGAGGAGAAGGTCTTAATTTTTAAGAAAAGGGGTTAAGAGTTTCCCTATCCAGTACCCTGACTTCTGAGTTAATTTGCACTGGGGTTACACAGAAAGTTAGAAACAGAAGCCAAGTCTCTGCTTTCGGTCTGATGTTATTTCCATGACACTGCACTGAACTTACAACGCAATTGGAAGGAAAAACAAACTCCCTAAAAGCTATAAAACAAAATAAGGTAGTGCATGGTTAATTCCTGACTACATGGTTCAAATGGGAGGGCTGCAATCCCCAGGGCCTGGGATCAGTCGGAAAATGCTCCCTGCAGGAGAGGGCACCAGTCTTAAAAGATGGATAGGATCCAGGACTGTGAAGAGAAGAGACAATTCCTGGCTTTCCCTGAGGCCCTGGTGGTATTTAAAGATCAGTGAAGAAACCAGTCTGGTTAGAAGACTGGTTTGGGTTGGGTCCTGGGGAGCGAGGAGGGTGTCAGAAGGTTAAGTTGAATCCTTTTTTTTTTTCTTTTGGACACACTGCTTGCAGGATCTTAGTTTCCCAACCAGGCATTGAACCTGGGCCCTCAGCAGTGAAAGCAGAGTTCTAACCACTGGACCAGGAGAAGGCAATGGCACCCCACTCCAGTACTCTTGCCTGGAAAATCCCATGGACGGAGGAGCCTGGAAGGCTGCAGTCCACGGGGTCGCTGAGGGTCGGACACAACTGAGCGACTTCACTTTCACTTTTCACTTTCATGCATTGGAGAAGGAAATGGCAACCCGCTCCAGTGTTCTTGCCTGGAGAATCCCAGGGACAGGGGAGCATGGTGGGCTGCTATCTATGGGGTCGCACAGAGTCGGACACGACTGAAGTGACTTAGCAGTAGCAGCAACCACTGGACCTGCAGGGAAGTCCCAGAAGGATAAGCTGAGATTTCAGGAAATTTCAAATACAAGGATAAGGAGTTTCGACTTTGGTCTGTGGATAATTGGGAACCCCTGAAAATAGACACCGAGCTAGGTGCTGCACCAAGACGAGACACCAACCAGATATCTGCCAACTTGGTCTAATTTGCATCTTTCGTAGACAGTTGCTTGCCATATATGCGCATTTATTTATACCCACACAAGAAGGAAACTCCACTCACCAGTTCGTCTATATTTGTTTCGTCTCCAAATGTACATGATATCTGTGTGGGAACAGAGGAAAGAGAGGGAGATTCAGAGAGTGTGCGTGCCTGCTGTCGAGCAGACACTTTCATCTGTTGATATCTCAGACATCCCTGTGTGTAACCCTCACAATCTTGTGGGGTGTGAGTTTTACTGCTGCCGTAACACCAGAGACGGTAAGTGGTAAGTGAGTTACCCAGATCACAGAGCTAGGAAGTGGTGGAGCCAGAAGTCAAACTCAACTTTGATGCCGAAGCCCTTTCCAGTCCCCTGAGAAGGCGCAGGAGCTGTGTTCCCACTCTCAGTTTCCTGCTTAGAGAGGTCAAGTGTGCAGATGACCCAGCTAGACTCACATTTCTAGGAGTGCTTTCTCATCCCGTTTTCTATTTTTATCTTTCCAGGCTTCCCCAGTGGTTCAGAGGTAAAGAATCCGCCTGCAGTGCAGTAGACTCGGATTCAGTCCCTGGTTCAGGAAGCTCCCCTGGAGCAAGGAATGCTACCCACTCCAGGATTCTTGCCTGGAGAATCCCATGCACAGAGGAGCCTGGCAGGCTACAGTCCACGGGGTTGCAAAAGAGTCAGACATGACTGAGCGACTAAGCAACAACAAAATGCTTATCTATTCTTACCTTTTCTAGTCTTATTTTTAAGATCAGAACTCCTTTTTGAATAGGCTTGACAAGCCCTCGACCCAATTTAGCCCTTGACCTAATTGTGCATTATTGTATGTACAGAGGGCTCCAACAGTCATATAAGCTTCAGGCCAGATAAAACCTGGGTCAGCCTCATCTGGATGACTTAACTCGGTTATTTAAAGTAACTCAAGTTACTGTCTGAGACTTAATTTCCTTGTCTGTGTAAAAAACATCCTAGACTCTGGTGTACCAGCTGAACATCTGTTGACACATAGGACTAAAGATACTGAAGTAACTTAAAGAGCCCAATCTTTCCTCACCTTAGGAATTAAAAAAAAAAAAAAAAAAAGCCCTAGTGGATCCCAAAAGACACATGTATCCCATTGTTCATTGCAGCAGTATTTACAATAGCTAGAACATGGAAGCAACCTAGATGCCCATCAACAGATGAATGGATAAAGAAGTTGTGGTACATATACACAATGGAATATTACTCAGCCATATAAAGGAATGCATTTGAGTTAGTTCTAATGAGGTGGATGAACCTAGAACCTGTTATACAGACTGAAGTGAGTCAGAAAGAGAACGATAAATATCGTATTCCAATGCACATATATGGAATTCTGAAGAATTTATTTACAGGGCAGCAATTAAGAAACAGACATAGCAAATAGACTTATGGACATGCGGAGGGGGAGGAGAGGGTGAGATGTATGGAAAGAGTAACATGGAAACTTACATTACCATATGTAAAATAGATAGCCAACGAGAATTTGCTGTATGGCTTGGGAAACTCAAATAGGGGCTCTGTATCAACCAAGAGGGGTGGGATGAGGAAGGAGACAGGAGGGGAGTTCAAAAGGGAGGGGATATATGTATATCTATGGCTGATTCATGTTGAGGTTTGACAGAAAACAAAATTATGTAAAGCAATTATAAAAACAAAAAAACCTAATGGATCTATTAATCAAGCAGTTAGGTTCAAACAATTTTTTTTTTTAAATTTTAGCCATACTGGGTCTTTGTTGCTGCGGGGTCGCGGAGGGGTGGCTTTCTCTAGTGTGGGCTACCCTCTAGTTGGGGTGCCGAGGCTTTTCATTGTGATGGCTTCTCTTGCTTTGAAGCACAGACTCTAGGGCATGCAGACTCAGCAGTTGTGGCATACCAGCTTGGTTGCTCCATGGCATGTGGGATCCTCCTGGACCAGGAATTGAACCTGTGTTCCCTGCATTGGCAAGTGAATCCTTAACCACTGGACCACCAAAGAAGTCCCCACCTAAATCCTTGTTCAAGGTTTGCCACAGCATTATTATTCAGCTATGTGCCTGTTCTCAGTCCCTCAGTTGTGTCCAACTCTTTGCAACCCCATGGACTGTAGCTCACCAGGCTGCTCTGTCCATGGGATGTCCAAGGCAAGAATACTAGAGTGGGTTGACATTTCCTTCTCCAGGGGATCTTCCCAACCCAAGGATTGAACCAACATCTCTTGCATCTCCTGCACTGGCATGCAGATTCTTTACCACTGTGCCATCTGGGAAGCCCTTGTCACTCAACCATTTACAGGAAATCTTCCTGACGTTGCCCTTCCTGCTGTCTCTCCAATCTGGGTCATGGCTATTTACGTGACATTAACAATACGAGGAATAATGGTGGTTTGTTGGAAGGCCAGGGCTCCAGTTCTAGATCTGTCTGAGAGCTCCAATGCCTTGACCATAAGTTTCTCTTTCCAAAATTCCTTCTAGCTTTAAATATGTACGGATCTACACTCAATCTTTCTCCTGAGCAACCAGAGTTTTTTAATGAACTTGACTTTCAGTTGGCCTTAGAAGACTGCTGTTGTTCAGTTGCTCAGTTGTGTCCAACTCTTTGTGACCCCATGAACTGCAGCATACGAGGCTCACCTGTCCTTCACCATCTCCCGGAGCTTGCTCAAACTCATGTCTGCTGAGTCGTTGATACCATCCAACCATCTCGTCCTCAGTCGTCCCCTTCTCCTCCTGCCCTCAGTCTTTCCCAGCATCAGGGTTTTTTCCAATGAAAAGGGGAAATATTTCTTCTGTTGTACATATGTTGGATGCTAGGAAGCTGCAGAGTGTGCCATCTTCAAGTCAAATAAAAATCCCATTTTGAGGGAAGGAGAGGGTGAGACAAATTGAGACAGTAGCACTGAAACCTATGCATTACCATGTGTAAAATAGATAGCCAGTGGGAATCTTCTGTATGATGCAAGGAACTCCAACCCAATGCTCTGTGACAGCCAAGAGGGGTGGGATGGGGTGGGACGGGGGGCGGGGGAGGGAGGTTCAAGAAGGAGGGGACATATATGTACCTATGGCTGATTCATGTTGATGTATGGCAGAAACCAACACAATATTGTAAAGCAATTATCCTCCAATTAAAAATAAACAATTTTTAAAAAATCCCATTTCACATCAGGCAAATTTATGAAAAGAGGGAAGAAAAAAATAACAAAAAGTCTTTCCGGGGGGCTTTTAGGGTGATGGAAATGTTGTTTCTTGATCTGAAAACAAGTAACTGGGTGTGTTCAGTTCAGGAAAATTCATTACACTGTACACTTTTGGTATTTGCATCTCTATGTGTGTGTGTGTGTGTGTGTGTGTAACACTTTACCAAAAGGGAGGAAAGCAAATTGCAGAACTGAAGCAATATATAAATTACATAAAAATATAACAGTGTTTTTAAAATTAAAAATAAAAACCAAAAAATCCTGACAATAAACTGTAAAGATGTTCCTGTGTTGTTTGTGATAGGGTTTGTTTGGTTTTTTTCTTAATGGTACATAGTATGCTGCTGCTGCTAAGTCGCTTCAGTCGTGTCCAACTCTGTGCGACCCCATAGACAGCAGCCCACCAGGCTCCCCCGTCCCTGGGATTCTCCAGGCAAGAACAACGGAGTGGGTTGCCATTTCCTTCTCCAACGCATGAAAGTGAAAAGTGAAAGTGAAGTCACTCAGTCGTGTCCGACTCCTAGCTACCCCATGGACTGCAGCCTACCAGGATTCTCCAGGCAAGAGTACTGGAGTGGGGTGCCATTGCCTTCTCCGGTACATAGTATTCCATATAGTACAAATGCAGAATAGTTTTTGTTTTGTTCTGTTTTTAATTAATTTTTTGGGCTACACTGGGTTTTCATTGCTTTGAGCAGTCTTTATCTAGTTGCGGTGAGCAGGGGCTACTCTCCTGTTGGGAGCACAGGCTTCAGCAGCTGTGGCACATGGATGCAGTAGTTGTGGGACACAGGCTTAGTTGCTCTGCAGCATGTGGAATCTTCCTGGGCCAGGGATCAAACCCATGTCCCCTGCACTGGCAGGCAGATTCTTTACCACTGGATCACTAGGGAAGTCCTGTGATAAGGTTGTAAAATAAATTTTAAATCATTTGAAAGAAGAAATAAAATAAACCTCTTGCCAGCTCCCAGGAAGCTTTAAGACTTGGGCCAGGAAGAGGGAGGCTCTGTTCCTTCTGCATGAAATCATAGGATTTTTGAAAGGTCCTCCTTTGTCCCTGCTCTTCTCCCTGTCATACTACTGAGGGTCAGATGCTGAGCCAGCGCAGGCCCATTATGGGAACTCCCTGGCAGTCCACTGGTTAGGACTCTGTGCTTTCACTGCTGAGGGCCTGGGTTTCAATTCCTGGCTGGGGAACTAAGATCCTATAAGCTGGGCAGCCTGGCCAAAAAAAAAAAAAAAAGAGAGAGAGAGACAGTTTATTAGGATATTCTGCAGAATTAGTACAAGCAAAATTCACATTGCTCAAGAATCCAGGATTAGCTAAGCAATCATCCTGAAAAGCCAGGAGACAGAAGTTTCTGCTCATCTCAGGGCACTGGTGGATTACCCGTGCTCATCTCCAGAGCTTGGGGTCAAGGAAGCAACCAGTCTCCAGGGGCTGCAGGAAAGAGCACTGGCCACCCGCGTCCTAGCCTTTGCCTAGCCTCAGTGACTCAAGTAGCTGAGTGACCAGAACACCTCTTCTTTAAAATGATGAGTAGAGGGCTTCCCTGGTGGCTCAGTGGTAAAGAATCTGCCTGCCAATGCAGGAGGCACGGGTTCAATTCCTGATCAGGGAAGATCCCACATGTATCGCACAGCAACTAAACCAATGAGCCACAACTGTTGAGCCTGCGCTCTAGGGCCTGGGAGCCGCAATTACTGAAGCGCACCCACCGTAGAGCAGAGTCCATGCTCTGCAACAAGAGAAGCCACTGCCTGTGCCTCACAACTCGAGAAAAGCTTGAGAAGCAACAAGGCAGCACAACCATAAAAAAATAAATTAAATGATTTTAAAAAATGATGAGTAGACACTGGCAAGGAGAAGGCAATGGCACCCCACTCCAGTACTCTTGCCTGGAAGATCGCATGGACAGAGGAGCCTGGTAGGCTGCAGTCCATGGGGTCGCTAAGAGTCGGACACGACTGAGCGACTTCACTTTCACTTTTCACTTTCATGCACTGGAGAAAGAAATGGCAACCCACTCCAGTGTTCTTGCCTGGAGAATCCCAGGGACGGGGGAGCCTGGTGGGCTGTCATCTCTGGGGTCGCACAGAGTCGGACACGACTGAAGCGACTTAGCAGTAGCAGCAGCAGACACTGGCAAAGGTCTCTTCTGGCTTGATAATTCAGTCATTTTGTGATTTAGTGATGCTAAGAGAAGCGTTCGTTGTCTTAACGAAACTGCAAAGAAGTAAACAACACATCCACTCCGGAAAGAATAGTGAAAGCAGTTTTTAAAAACATCACAAGGCCAGGGGCCCAAATGGGCGATGCAAGGCAAATATATGTATATAACTAACGTCAAAGATGAGTTTGAGCAGGCTCTGGGAGTTGGTGATGGACAGGGAAGCCTGGCATGCGGCAGTCCATGGGGTTGCAAAGAATCAGACACCACTGAGCGACTGAATTGAACTGAACATCAGAGATAAGGCCAGAACACGAGGCTCCACCAGCAGCAGCAGGAGTGAGCTGAAATTATGGGGCTGGAAATGCAGGCCAGCTTTATGAACAGGACACGGGAAAAACACGTGATGACACATGCGCACCCAGATAGAAGTAAACATGCAAAGTGGGTTGCTGCTGCTTTTCGATTCCATCAGCGCTGTGCTATGATTGGGAAGACCTTTTACACAAGGGTTTAGAATTTCAGGGAAAGTGCAGATCTTGTTCATATTCACACTCTCTGGTGGTGCAAAGGGGTAAAGGAGAGAGCGACAGATTCTATCTGTTACAGAGTGTCAAGGAATCAGACAAACCACTCTGACTTCAGTGTCCTCAACTGTAAAATGAGGGCCATGCATAATAAAACTTCCTCAAAGGGTGATTATGATCTACCTCTCAGAGCATGCAAGCTCCTGCTCAATAGAGTGACTAGTATTACTTATCCTATTATTTGTTGTTGCTAAATCCTTAAGTCCTGTTGACTCTTTGTGACCCTCAAGGACTGCAGCCGACCAGGTTCCTCTGTCCGTAGGATTTCCCAGGCAAGAATACTGGAGTGGGTTGCCATTTCCTTCTCCAGGGGATCTTCCCAACCCAGGGATCAAACCCTCATCTCTTGCACTGGCAGGCAGATTCTTTACCACTGAGCCGTATTACTTACTACCCTACGATGAAGCTCCAGAAAGTCACTCAGAGTCCCTTTAGCCACTCAGATTTGGGGAATCTAGTATTGTGACTTGCCAAGCAAGTCCTGCTTGGAGAGGCACTCCAGTTTTGGAGAAGAAGGGATTTTTTTTTTTTTTTCCTCTTGGCATTTTGAATTCACCTTTATTATAGCTCTTATCCATTTAAATGTTAATATTTTGTGGGATGAGGTGAGAGTGAAGTCACTTGTATGCACAGTGTTGTTTGTTTTCTATTTTATTCTCTAAGGTTTATTCTCGAAGGTTCCAGCAATATGGGACTTATTAAAAAATTATGTATGTATTTATTTTATTTTTGGCTGTGTCTGGTCCTAGTTGTGGCATGCGGGACCTCTCCTTGCGGCACGATGCAGTCTCTTCCGTGGGGCGCTGGAGCTGTCACGGAGCACAGGCTTAGTCACCCCGGGGCATGTGGGATCTTAGTTCCCAGACCAGGGATTGAACCTACATCTCCCACATTGGAAGGCAGACTCTTAACCACTCAACCACCAAGGAAGTCCCTATATGGGACTTTTTAAAAAATTGAAATGTATCTGACATATAACATTGTGTAAGTCGGACTGATACATTTACAATGTGATTACCATCGGAGCATTAGCTAGTACTTTGATCACATCATAAAACTACTGAATTTTTGTGGTGGGAAGAATTAAGATCTAGTTTCTTGACAAGTTTGTTCATAAAACAATATGGTTGTCCATAATCCCTGTACTGAGCCCTAGATCTCCAGGACTTATTCATCTATAGTTGCAAGCATGTATGTATCATTACGGTGGACCAATGGTAAAGAATCCGCCTCACAATGCAGGAGATGCAAGAGACTCAAGAGATGTGGGTTCAGTCCCTGGGTGGGGAAGATCCCCTGGAGTAGAAAATGGCACCACGCTCCAGTATTCTTTCCTGGGAGATTCCATGGACAGACGAGCCTGGTGGGCTAGTCTGTGAGGTTCCAAAGAATCAAGACATGACTGAGTGCGCACACACACACACACCCTTAAACAATACCTCCCCTAATCTGCCACCCCCCAGACCCTGGTAACCACCATTCCATTTTTACCAGTTTTTTTAGATTCCACGATATCTTGCGGTATTTGTCTTTCTCTGTCTGGTTTATCCCACCTAGCATAATGCCCTAAAGACTGAATTATGTATATCTGGTATCTTCTTTAGCCATTCATCCTTCTACCTGTACTTAGGAAGCAGAGATTTCTTTTCTTCCCCCCACCTCCCTACCTTTGCCACAGGGCTTGTGAGATCTTAGTTCCCCCACCAGGAAATGAACAAAGTCCCCAGTAGTCTGGCTGGAACCCAGGCCCTTGGCAGTGAAAGTTCCAAGTCCTATGAACTGGATGGCCAGGGAATTCCCCCCTCCCACCCACCACCCCGAATTCTTAATAGGAATAATTACTTAACACCTGCACTTTGAGGCCTGATCCCAGGGGAGTCTCTGCATCTATTAGCAGGCTGCATCCTGAGTATTTCAACATACTGTGAAGGAAGCTTACCTGGAGGGAGGAGGGCAGCAGAGGTCTGAAAGAGAGAATTCCGGCTGATTCCTCTTTCATCTTTAAGATAACCCATTGGGTGGTATCCTTTCAAAACTTCAGGGGAACAGAAAATGGCCAGGAAACTGAGAATCAAGAACTGGCCAAAGTCCCCAAGTAGTCTGAATGTCTGAGTCCAAAAGGCTCTGAAATTTTCTTCACGTTTTTAATGAAAGGAGGCACGTGGAGCAGAGGTTTGGTGCCTAGGAGAGACCGGGTTACCTATTCAAGACCTCGGAGTCTTTCTCTGATCAGTATGCATGGGTGTAGTAAATCTGGCCATTCATTCAGTGCGACTGGAAATATAAATTAGCACAGTCTTTGTGGAGAACAATTTAATATTAAGAATCAGGAACTTTAAAAATATTTTTATCCTTTGAATCTTTAAAAAATACGGTTACATTTTGCTACAGCTGGACAATGTTAGCACAGAACCATAGAAAAGACGTGTTCATGGATATGGGAAATATTTTCAAGCTATTAAACACAAAAATCAAGATACCCCAAATAATTTACAGAGAATTATTAATTATGTAAAAAGAAAAAAATACATAACCTCATGTGAAGAAATATCCCCAAATGTCGATTGTTTGCTTGCGGTTAGTGGAATGATGGGTACTTTTTCTTTTTCCCTCTTTCTTTTTGGTCTGATTAGTTACACTTCTGTACTGGGCCCAGTTTATACACTAAGTACATTTTACTTTGATTATGTGGTGGCAGGCGGAGGTTGAAGCCGACCTCAAATCACCTTGGGTTCCTTCCCAATTCTTTGAATCAGGTTAATTTCCTCCTGGTTAATTTCCCCCTTTTAAAAGTGTGGAAGCCTCCGCAGGCCCTTCAGAGGAGCTCAGGGAGGCTGGAAAGAAGATTCGAAAGGGTGAGGCGCAGCGAGGAAGGCGGGCTTCCGCGCATTCCTGCCCCGCCATCAGCGCCGCCCGGCGGTCCTGCCCGGCGCGTCCCGACTCGTTTGCACCCAGGACGCCCCCAGACCGCGCGGGGCCACGGCTGCCAAGACCCTGGGCGGCCCGACGGCCCCGCTCCGCCTCGCCCCAGGCCCGGCGCCCAAGCCCCGGCCACGGCCGGCGGAAGCGCCCGGGCCCAGAGGCAGCGCGAGGCCCCTCCCCGCCAGCTCAGCCTCCAGGCGCGCGGGGCGGCGGGGGCGGCGGCGCGGACGTGCCCGGCCCCACGGAGGCCTCCCTGCGCCGCCCCAGGCGCGCGGCCCGCGGGCGGGGAGAGCGGAGGAGACGCGGGGAGGGAACGCGAGGCCAGGCAGCCCCGCAGCCCGGACGCGCTGCCTTCCCCGCGGCCTGCGAGGCCTCTTTGTTCCCGAGTCGTGCTCGGCCGGCGGATGGGACTCGCGTCTAGTTCTGCGGACTCTACCAACCAGATCAATCGTTAAGGTCTGCTAAGTCCTAGACTCCAGACAAGAATTTCAGTAGGCACTTGGCTTGTCCTCAGCCAGTTCCCTCACCTTCGCGGCCTTAGCTGTCTTTTCATCGACTTTGCTCCTGTCCCGCTGTCTGTCCAAGGCTAATTCTACCTCCCCAAGGGCCTTGAATTTGGCCCTGTCTGTAAATCCATCCTTCCTCCCCAGCTTCGGTAATCTCCTTCCACCATACACGACCCTCTGCCAACACAGGTGTCCAAGGCTAAGTGAAATTTCACCTGTGCCTTGCTCCTGGGACAAGTACCGCTCTATGCCTGCTCAGATCAGATCAGATCAGTCGCTCAGTCGTGTCCGACTCTTTGCGACCCCATGAATCACAGCACGCATCACCAACTCCCGGAGTTCACTGAGACTCACGTCCATCGAGTCAGTGATGCCATCCAGCCATCTCATCCTCTGTCGTCCCCTTCTCCTGCCCCCAATCCCTCCCAGCATCAGAGTCTTTTCCAATGAGTCAACTCTTCGCATGAGGTGGTCAAAGTACTGGAGCTTCAGCTTCAGGATCATTCCTTCCAAAGAAATCCCAGGGCTGATCTCCTTCAGAATGGACTGGTTGGATCTCCTTGCAGTCCAAGGGACTCTCAAGAGTCTTCTCCAACACCACAGTTCACTATGCCTGCTACTTACAAATATTCCCAAAGGAAAGAACAGTTTACACTTGGGGGTCACTCAGAAGCAGCTACATAAATTTGCAGGGTCCCTGGTGGCTCAGATGGTAAAGCGTCTGTCTACAATGTGGGAGACCTGGGTTCAATCCCTGGGTCAGGAATTCCCTGGAGAAGGAAATGGCAACCCACTCCAGTACTCTTGCCTGGAAAATCCCATGGACAGAGGAGCCTGGTGTCCATGGGGTCACCAAGAGTCAGACACGACTGAGCGACTTCACTTTCACTTTCACTTATGAGGGACCTCATGCTTAGAATTTCAGATGGGAGGGAAGTTCACGAGGAAGAAGACATAGGTAAACCTATGGCTGATTCATGTTGATGTTTGGCAGCCTTAGTTGCTCACTCGTGTCCAACCCCTTGCGACCCCATGAACCCCTTGCGACAGGAGGGGGTTGCCATGCCCTCCTCCAGGTTTGGCAGAAACCAAACCAATTCGGTAAAGCAATTATCCTTCAATTAAAAATAAATGAAATTAAAAAAAAAAAAGAATTTCAACAGCATTAAACCACGCCTTTGACTCTTCTAAAGGGCTTCCCAGGTGGCTCAGTGGTAAAGACTCTGCCTTTTAATTCAGGAGATGCAGAAAACGTGGGTTTGATCCTTGGGTCGGGAAGACCCCCTGGAGTAGGAAATGGCACCCCACTCCAGTATTCTTGCCTGGGAAATCCCATGGACAGAGGAGCCTGTCTGCTACAGTCCATGGGGTCACAAACAGTCGGGCATGACAACATGCACGCACGCACACAGGTTATAGACCCAGGATGTTGGCCTTGGCAGTACCCTTTCCATCCTCAAGACTATGCCCTAACCACTCCCCGCCCCCATCCTCACCATCCTAACTACCCCTCCCCGCCATGTTTGTCCAATGCATACAAGAAAGAACAGACAATGTGTTCATTGTGGCTAGTAATCAGAACTAGGGTTCCTTCCTTGGTCAGCCATCTCCTTTAACTTCTTTGCAGTACTCCCGTGGCTGATGTCTCTTTTCCTTATGAAACCCCCTTTCCTTTGGTTTCTGTGATGCCGCCCCGTTGGGTTCCCCTCCCTCTCTAATGCATTCCTTTAGGTGCTTTGCAGGCTCCCCTTCTCCTTCTATACTGCATCTGTGCACGTTCCTAAAGGTTAGTTCCCCAGTTCCTCTTTTCTGATTCCCTTGGAGAACTTACCATTTCAATCATCACTTTTGTGCATGTAACTCCCCAGCCTTAATCTCCAGCCCAGATTTCCCTCCCAAGCCCTAGTCTTGCTCTTCTAACTCTTAGGTATCCTGGCAACTCAAATGTCACAAGTCAAAACTTGAATGTTGGGAATTCCCTGTCAGGTGGTTAGAGGGCTTCCCAGGTGTCACTAGTGGTAAAGAATCTGCCTGCCAGTATAGGACACCTAAGAGACTCGGGTTCAATCCCTGGGTCGAGAAGATTCCCTGGAGAAAGGCATGGCAACCCACTTCAGTATTCTTGCCTGGAGAGTCTCATGGACAGAGGAGCCTGGCAGGCTCAGTCCATAGGCTCAAAAAGAGCTGGACAGGACTGAAGGGACTTAGCATGCACCAGTGGTTAGGACTCTGAGCTCTCACTGCCAAGGGCAGTGGGTTTAATTTCTGGTTGGGGAAATAAGATCTCCAAGCAGCGCAGCAGGATCAATAAATAAACAATAAAAAATTGGGAGGGATTTCCCTAGTGGTCCAGTGGCTAAGACGCCATGCTCCCCCATGCAGGGGTCCTGGGTCGCCTGGTCAGGGAACTAGATCCCACATGCCACAGCTAAGAGTTCTAGTGCTGCAAGTGAAGACTGAAGATCATACATACCTCAATTAAGACCCCGTGTAGCCAAATACATACATATTTTTTAAAATAATAATTAAAAAAAATTTTTAAGTTGAATATATTCTTCTTTGCCCCTTCTTTCTCTCTTTCTTTCTTTGTAAGAAATGAACAAAAATAAACCAAACCTGGGACCCGTCTAAGTGCAGGGCCCGATACAATTACACAGCGGCACTACCACAAAAGAAGCACCCTTTCAAAGACTCTCTTCACAATGCATTTTAGTCATTAAGATAGGAAACTGGCAGATACAGATTAAGATCAAACCATGAAGTCAACATGACAAGCAATGACATAAATCACTTTGTTGATGCAGTGAGAACACGGTCACTTCTGTGACAGTCCGATCAGAGACGTATCGCCGGGGTCTAAAACGGAGGAAACCGTGCACAAACCCAAATGGGAGGACAAGCCTACAGAATGGCCTGTAATATTAAAAAATGTCACAGCCGTGAAAGTAAAGGAAAATCACAGAGCTTTTTTAGATGGAAGGAGATTTGAGAGATGTAATAGCTGAGTGCACTGCGTGGCCCTATACTGTGCCCTTTGCTTAAGAAGGGCATTATATTGAGACAAGGGTGAAAGTCTTATCTCGAATATCTTGTACTATTCTTTCCGTATAAACTTTTTTTCTTATCTTTTTTTTGGCGGGGGAGGGCTGCACTGGATCTTCATTGCTGAGCTTTGGCTTCTCTAGTTGCAGTGCTCACGCTCAGTAGCTGCAGTGCATGGGCTTAGTTGCTCTGCAGCACATGGGATCTTAGTTCCCAGAGCAGGGGTCAGGATCGAACCCGTGTCCCCTGCATGGGAAGGTAGATTCTTAGCCACTGGACCAGCAGAGAAGTCCCTCTTTTGGTATAACTTTTCTCTAACTTTGAAATTATTGCAAAAGATTAAAAAAAACTTGCCATTACACACCCGCCTCCAGATTAGCTTCTCCTCTAGGCATCTGTTAATAGCAGCAACCGTCTCCCAAGTGCCCGAGTTCAAAAACTTTGAGATCACCGTGGATTCCTCTCCCCTGCTGCTCTTTACCCCACCAACCAACCACTCACTGCTGCTGCTAAGTCACGTCAGTCGTGTCCGACTCTGTGCAACCCCGAAGACGGCAGCCCACCAGGTTCCCCTGTCCCTGGGATTCTCCAGGCAAGAACACTGGAGTGGGTTGCCATTTCCTTCTCCAATGCATGAAAGTGAAACGTGAAAGTGAAGTCGCTCAGTCGTGTCCGACTCTCAGCGACCCCATGGACTGCAGCCTACCAGGCTCCTCCGTCCATGGGATTTTCCAGGCACTAAGTGCTGTCAATTTTTTAAAAAAATATTGCTCACAGGACTTCCCTGGTGGTCCAGTGGCTAAGACTCCGTGCTCCCAATGTAGGGTGCCAGGGTTCCATCCTTGGTCAGCGAACTGGATCCCACATGTTGCAACTAAGAGTTCCCATGACACAACTTAAAAAAAAACAAACCCGTTTGTAGCAACTAAAAGACTGAAAATCCTGAGTGCTGCAACTACGATTTGGTGCAGTCAAATAAATAAATAAAAATGAAAACAAAAGAATATTGCTCACATAGCCACCTTTTAAATTAAACTTCCATTTTTGTTTGTTTGTTTGAATGACATTTCTTTCCTCACATAATTGTTTTAGGGAGTGCCTGTGAAAAGAATGTGTATAATGTAAAGCAGGGTAGATTAGATAGAAGGTCCTATTACTTCATCTCCAGTCTGGATTATTGCTGTAATCTCCTAACTGGTCTTCTTGTCTTTGGTTGCTCCCTTCAACAACCCAGTGTGTATATGGTTACCAAAGTAATCTGCCTAAAAGCACACCTTTATCCTTTCCGGGCCTTACTTCCCACAGCTGACAGTGGGGCTTAATCCATTTTCTCTGGGAAGTCTGATGTGCCATGAGCTGAACCAAGGTGGTCTGCCCTTGTGACCCTTCCCCAATTCATAGAGAAAAGAACATTTAATGGGTAGAATTTCCTCAACTTGTAAGTCCCCCCCGCCCCATTTGTTTTTCTATAGTAAGGATCCAAACTCTTATCTGCTAGCATTGAAGTGTTGGTCGCTCAGTCATGTCTGACTCTTTGCGGCCCCATGGACTGTAGCCCGCCAGGCTCCTCTGCAATTCTCCAGGCAAGAGTACTGGAGTGGGTAGCCATTCCCTTCTCCAGGGGGGGGTCTAACCCCTGAAGAAGACCCAGGGATCGAACTGGTGTCTCCTGCATTGGCAGGCAGATTCTTTACTGTCTGAGCCACCAGGGAAGCCCATCTGCTCGAATTAATGGATAACAAACAGCAAGTAAATAATAAAAGATTTGGCAATTGCAGGTCATATTTATTTTAACAGCTTGGTTTTCTCCCAGGCACTCAGGCTGGTAGTTGCGATCATTACAATGTTAAAGATATGGTCTTTTTCTTTCTTAAAAATTGTTTCTCTTTGGGATGATGGAATGAAATATATCAAAATTTCATCATAGCACATTAGAGAAAACACCGCCCTCCCAAGTAAATACTTTGGCCTCTTCTTCAGAGTTTATTCAACCTTATCACTGCTACTCCCCTTCATGAATCCTTGACTTCAGAAAAAGTTTTCTAATCTCTGTTCACATTTGCTTTTTTCTTTCCCCCTTTGCATAAACAATTTTATCTCCCTGGAACTCTGTCCTGGCCCACGCCTTGCATACAAATCCCATCCAGCCTTAAAGGAACAAATCAACTCTCTACTTGGTGAAAACCTCTAAAATCATAATAATCTCTTGTTCTAACTCACAATTGTATGTTGCTATGAAAAGTGCACGGGAAAAAGCCAGAATGGTATACAACAGTGTTCTTCAAACATAAAAGAACATAAGAAATATCCGGGAATCTTTTTAATTAAAATTATTTATCTATTTGGCTACACTGAGCCTTAGTTGCCGCATGTGGGATTTTTTTTTTTTTTTTTTTTTAAGATGCAGCATCTTAAAAAGGGATCCCCGTAAAGGGATCTTTAGTTGTGGCATGTGGGATCTACTTCCCTGACCAGGGATCTAACTCGGGCCCCCCCGGCATTGGGAGCAGGGAGTCTTAGCCACTGGACCACCAGGGAAGTCCCTCCAATTGTTTCTTTTCTCTAAGAAACCTTCCTGTTACATTATAGTTCCCTTAATTGCAAGGATCCTGTTCGCCTTTAGAATCCTTTATGGAGTCTCAAAGAGAAACAACTTTTTTAAGTACAAAAGGATGGTATCTTTGTTAAATACACTGATGACAAGTGGATGGGGGCTCATGAAAAACTCAGTTATTAGTGTTTCAATGATTTAGCAAGGGAGTGAATAAATAAATAAGTTGGGCTTTTCCACAAGACGATCTTGTAATAGAGTCATCATTCTCAACTCGGGGTGCATGCCCTCCCAAAATTCTAGATCACCTTATGCACCCCGATTTTTATGCACTCTCCCAGAATCATCAGCACAGAGTCATAGGAGCGTCATATCCCCCTATTGGGGTTGAGAACCATCATAACAGGAATTGAAGGAGTTGGTGGTATTTGTTAAGATAAGGTTATTTCAGTCCTACTGGGTTAGAACTGCACCTTTCTGAGAGTATATAACTTCTTAGTTCTTTGACAACTGACGAGTAAGGGAGTCTGCTAGACAAAGTGGGGTAGAATATGCCAGGTCTAGGAGTTAACCTGTGTCTCCACGTCAGCAGGCAGGGCAGACCACCCCGACAGCTCACCCGCTCTTGCACAAGCATTTCTAGACCACCTGAGCTTCCACTTATGTGCGATGGTGCACTCAGGAGAAGGCAGAGCTTCTCATTCCCAGCTTCTGCCACTCAATGGCACCTGTGTATTTTTCCTTACAGTACACACACTTTTTTTTTTGTTTTTTTGGCCATACTGCTCAGCATGGCTGCACTGGGTCTCAGTTACAGCACTCAGGATCCTAGTTTCCTGATCACTGAAGCCATGTCCCCTTCATTAGAAGCGCGGAGTCTTAACCATGGGCTCCCAGGGCAGTCCCCAGATTATTTTTTTTTTTTATTCCTCACAGGTAGGATTTTTGGGGAAGTAAATCTCTTCCTCTGTAAGGAAACTGAGAAATTAAATGATCCCCCCACCCACCCACAACCATAAAGCCAAGTGGAGCAACCCTATCAGAAGTGCCTAAGACCCCTCCTGCCCCATCTCGTGTTTAGGAAATAAATGAGACAGCCTCAGCGGCTGAGTGTGAGGTGCTGGCAGAACACCCAAAGCACAAACACCCTATAAATCGGGGGAAAGAGAAGATGACGTGAGGGACGGTGGCTGTCCTCTAGGAGAGAGATTTGGGAGTCGTCATCATAATCGGGTGAAGCTGACAGAGCTGAGCACCTCTCAGGCAAGACTGCAAGAATGTCCACGGAGTAAACAGAAGGTTGCTGCAGATTCAAGGAACAGACCACGATTAAGGCACGGACCCCATGGACTGTAGCCTGCCAGGCTCCTCTGTCCATGGGATTTTCCAGGCAAAAATACTCCTGGGTTGCCATGCCCTCCTACAAGGGATCTTCCCAACTCAGGGATCAAACCTGAGCCTCCTGCTTCTCCTGCACTGGCAGGCGAATACTTTACCGCTGAGCCACCCGGGAAGTCCCATGAGTGGAATGAGCACCCTTATAAAGGAGACCCCAGAGGTGAGGACACAGGAGGGAGGTATGGGGTCTGACCAGACGCGGAATCTGCGGCACTTTGATCTCGAACTCCAGCCACCAGAACTGGGAGGAATAAATGTCTGTGGATTTTAAGCCCCTTGATCCACAGTATTTTGCTTTGGTAGCCCAGAGTGGACTGAGACACCATGAGAGTAAAATTGCCACGAGGTGAGGGCTGAGACCAGGTTTCCTGGTTTAAGGAGAGGAGGGAGGTATTAAAGAACAAAAGAGAGATACACATGGAACTTGCAAGAAAGTGTTTAGTGAAATGAAGGAGAGGAATAGGGCTGAGTCCAGTGATAACGGTGTAAAGACGAGTGGTTACGTGTGGGGTGAAGCATGTAAGGCAACTGAAAGACGCTAAACTGAGATAGTGTGGTCCCAGCACCAAAGTGGATGGAACCAGGAGCCCAGATGGGTGGGACACTGGTCATAGCAGGGGCCATGCTCAGAAACTTTGGCTCTCTCCCTCACCAACATGCATGATGCACGGTCACGAGGGTCTTCACTACTCCAAGGCACCTTGGCAAGAGATAAGGCTGTACGTGAAACTGGGCTTAAAGACACATCTCTCTGTCCCTTTTTAAAATTAATTCTTCCATTTTTAAATGTTATGTTTTAGTAGAATAAGTAGATTCATATTGTTGTGCAACTTCCAACATCATCCATCTCCAGAACTTTTTCATCTTCCCAAAGCAAAATTCTGTGTCTATTAAGTGCTTGGTGGGACTTCCATGGTGGCCCAGCTGTAAAGAATCTGCCTTGCAATGCAAGGGACGCAGGTTCAATCCCTGGTTGGGGAACTAAGGTCCCCCATTCTGCGGATCAACTAAGCCCATGCACCGCAATTAGAGTCTGTGCACCAAATCGAAAGATCCTGCGTGACACCATGCAGATCGCACATGTCGCAACTAAGACCTGACACAGCCAAATAAACAAATAACTTAAACGATACAGTCTTGGTTTTAAAAATAAAATAAATGCTTGGTACCCCCATTCTACTTTCTGTCTCTATGAATCTGACTACTCTAGGGACCTCCAATACGTGGAACCACACGCTGTCCTTTGCTATCCACATTACAGCATGTGTCAGAAGTGCTTTCCTTTTTAAGGCTTGATACTGTTCCCTCGTATGTTATGGGCTTCCCTGGTGGCTCGGTGGTAAAGAATCTGCTTGCCAATGCAGGAGACTCAGGTTCAATTGCTGGGTCGGGAAGATCCCCTGGGGAAGGCAATGGCAACCCACTCCAGTATTCTTGCCTGGAGAATCCCATGGACGGAGCCTGGCGGGCTACAGTCCATGGGGTCGCAGAGTCGGACATGGCTGCACATATGTTGCACTGCATTTTGTTTATCCATTCATCTGTCAGTGGATACTTGGGTTGCTTCCACCCTTTGGTTATTGCAAATAATACTGCTATGAACATGGGTGTACACATAGCTCTCTGAGTGGCCACTTTCAATTCTTTTGGGAATATACCCAGAAGCGAAATTGCTTGGATCGTATGGTAATTCTATGTTTGATTTTTTTGAGGAACCACCATACTGTTTTCCATAGCAGTGGTCGTTTTACCTCCCCCCCAGCAACACAGGAAACTTCCAATTTCTCCACATCCTTGCCAACACTCGCTATTTTGTGTTTTTAATAAGAACCATACTAATGGATATACAGTGGTTGGTTGGTTTTTTAAATAGATGCTTCTTCCTTAGATTATAAATTCTTCAAAAATTATGTGAATATTAGTTTGATTCAAATGGAATTGAAGGCTTGAGCTGAAAGATTTTCCTAAGTGTGGGGGTGTAAATAGTTAAAACTCCCCCAAATTAGTTTAAAAACGTTTCTATCAATGTCTGTCCTGTCTCAGGGTCCAAGGCCCGAACTCAGATCAGTGGGGAAGGAGCTCCCTCTTGTGTCCTTTCTCTGCCAGTGTCAGTGACTAAAGAAGGTAGTCGAGAAAGGACCATTTCACTCCAAGGACAACAAACGCCAGTCGCGTGTCTACTGGGTAAAAGAACTTGAGAAAACATGGACAGAGTGAAACTAGGGTCTTTAAAGAAATCCCAATCTAGAAGGGGTAGAGGAACAACATACATGCAGAAATAACAATAGAAGACATATGCAAAATGGATGGATTATCTATTAAGACTGCAGGAATTCGGTCCAGAGTCACATCAAAATACAAGTGTGGCTGGTTACAAAGGAGCTCGGGTTGGCTCTCGGGTTTCTTTTAAGGCTCCAGTTCTAGAAGGTTCCTGACCTAGGAGGGCAGCCTCCCTGTTGGGACCCCTTTCATGGCTGTCAGTTTTCCAGAGTCGCTTCGGAGGTTTAGACAAGCTTGCTGTACACTCCCATCTTTGGGAGGGAGGCCCTGGAGACTCCTTCTGTGGTCCTTTCTTCCCTGTAGTATCCTGCTCATGCCTACCTGTCTCTTGAGTTTCATCTCCTTCCCCCAACCCTCTGGGCTTCCCTGGTGGCTCAGATGGTAAAGAATCTGCCTGCAATGAAAGAGACCCAGGTTCGATCCCTGGGTGGAGAAGATCCTCTGGAGAAGGAAATGGCAACCCGCTCCAGTATTCTTGCCTGGAGAATTCCGTGGACAGAGGAGCCTGGTGGGCTTGCAAAGAGTCAGACATGACTTAGCAACTAACACACAATCCCAACCTCCCTAAATAGGCTGTTGATGGGCACACTGTCTCCATAGCCTTGATGCTCACAAAGATAATTATATAGAAAGTACAGCTTTCAGAGTTTTGCAGGTTTCATCAGCGTGGGGACCAGTTACAGAGCATGAAGATGCTCTCTTGCAAACCTTGCTCCATCAGGCAAGCAGCCTTCAACTGGCCTCTTAGGGCCCTGAAGGAGACAGTCCTTACCTTATCTGCATCCTGCTGGACTGCTGAATAAAGACAGAATCAAGGCATGGCAGTACACGGAACACATATCCAACTGGGTAGAAACTAGGGAACTCACTGGTGGAAAGAGCTGTTCTTCAGAGTCAGACACAGGTGGGTTTTTAATTTTTTTTAATATATATTTTTTTAAAATTTACTTATTTAATAATTTTGGGCCATACCCTGTAGCATGTGTGATCTTAGTTTCCTGACCAGGGATTGAGCCCACACCTCCTGCACTGGGAGGTGGGGTCTTTTTATTTATTTTGGCTGCACTGGGTTTTCACTACTGCGTAGGCTTTTCTCTAGTTGTGGTGAGTGGGGGCTACTCGCTAGTTGTGGTGCACACGCTTCTTACTGCGGTGGGTTTTCCAGTTGGGAAGCATAGGCTCTAGGGAGCACGGGCTTCAGTAGTTGCGTTCTGTGGCTTGTGGAATCTTTGCCGACCAAGGATCGAACCCATGTCCCCTGCAATGGCAGGCGGACTCCTAACCACTGGACCACCAGGGAAGTCCCCACAGCTGGGTTTAAAGCTCAGCTCTGCTGCTCTGTGTCCGTAGCCCCCCAGGGCATGTTAGTTTATCCCCATTCAGCAGCTCTGAGATGGGAATAACAGTCCCCACCTCCCTCTCTGGTAAGATTTTCGTGAAGCTTAAACAAGACAGAGTACACAGACCTTGAGGAAGTATCTAGCGTCATAAATGTCTCTCTGCTTCCCCCTCTCACCACAAACCTCCTCTCCAACCTGAGCGTGCCGAAAGTCTCCTGGCTGCATGGGCCCGAGACCTCTGGGGCAGTTGCACAATAACTGAGATTTTAGGTCACCAAGAGCTGTCTGGAAAGCAGAAGAAAGGCTGCTTTGTTTTGTATTCTCATGCAGGGTGCAGTGGGGAAGGTATTTCCAAACTGTCTTAATTACTTCCCAAGACTTTTTCCAGTTGCCCAAGCCAGCAACCTGGGAGTCATCCTTGATTACTCCTTCTCTCTCACCTCCCAAACGTGTATTTCTAAGGCCTGTTACTCCTCCTTAAGACATTGCAAATCCTCCGGGTCTCTCCATCTCCCCCCGTCGTTTTACTTTCGCTCTCCATCGCTGTTCCCTGGAAAACCACCACTGCTTCCTGAATGGCCCTCAATATCGTCCCTCTTCCTCATCACCCAGCAGATAGAGCTCTTTCTAAATGCAAGTCTCTGGGGATGATGGGAGAAGGTGGGAGATTGGGACTGACACATATACACTACTGCTTTGCATGCATGCCTGCTAAGCCCCTTCAGTCGTGACCGACTGTTTGCAACCCCATGAACTGTAGCCCACCAGGCTTGTCTGTCTGTGGGATTCTCCAGGCAAGAATACGAGAGTGGATTGTCACGCCCTCCTTCAGGGGATCTTCCTGAACCAGGGATTGAACCTGTGTCTCTTAGTCTCCTGCATTGGCAGGCAGGTTCTTTACCACCAGCACCACCTGGGAAGCCCCACACTATTGATACTATATATAAAATAGATAACTATTGAGAATCTGCTATAGAGCACAGGGAACTCTACTCAGTGCCCTGTGGTGACCTAGATGGGAAGGACATCCAAAAAAAGACAGCAAGGAGATCCAAACTAATTAATCCTAAAGGACATCAACCCTGAATATTCATTGGAAGGACTGATGCTGAAGCTCCAATACTTTGGCTACCTGAAAAGCCAAACTCACTGGAAAAGACCCTGATGCTGGGAAAGACTGAAGGCAGGAGGCGAAGGGGACAACAGAGAATGAGATGGTTGGATGGCATCACTGACTCAATGGACATGAGTTTCAGCAAACTCCAGGAGATGATCAAAGACTAGGAAGCCTGGTGTGCTTCAGTCCATGGGGTTGCAAAGAGTCAGACACAACTGAACAATAATATGTACAACAAAGTATATAGCAGAAACTAACAGAACGTTGTAAAGCAGCTACACTCTGATAAAAATTTAAAAATAAATAAAGTCACATTGCAGACTACAGAAAATAAATAAATAAATATTACAATAATTTGCTATAGAAAAAAAAATCTGGTCTCAGCAAGTTGCTCCCCTACTTAAGATCGCTTACTGATTACTTGCTTCCCTGGCAGCTCAGTTGGTAATGAATCCGCCTGCAATGCAGGAGACCCTGGTTGGATTCCTGGGTGGGGAAGATTCCCTGGAGAAGGGATAGGCTACCCACTCCAGTATTCTTGGGCTTTCCTGGTGGCTCAGGTGGTAAAGAATCTGCCTGCAACGCAGGAGACCTGGGTTCAGTCCCTGGGTTGGGAAGATCCCCTGGAGGAGGGCATGGCAACCCACTCAAGTATTCTTGCCTGGAGAATCCCCATGGACTGTGTAGTCCATGGGGTCCAAAGAGTCAGACATGACTGATCGAGGAAGCACAGCACAGCAGCACTGAGTACTCAGCTAGCTCCAAAAGAAAGCCTTACCTCCTGAGCATGGCTCGGTTCCTGTTTGGGCTCCTGCCTATTTTTCCAGCGTTTTCCCCATCAGTCCTGCTGCAACCCTCCTCCTCCATGCACCAGCTCTACTGCACTATTTACACCTCGACATATAAGGCTCAGCGACCCCGAGCTTTCCCGGGTGTGGGATTTTTAGTGCTAAAACCAGGACGGCCCCGGGCAAACCAGGATCCTGGTCACCCTAGTTCTGTGTATCGTCTTCCTCAATCCTGAATGCTCCCCCTTTTCTGTCCCACCCCATGTTTACTATCCAACTCCTCACCTCTGTTTCTGCTTCCACATCACTTGTGCAGCCCCCAGGGAGTGGTTTATTCGTCCTATCTAGGCGCTCTGGGGCTTCCCAGGAGGCACTGAACAGAAAGTGACAGTGTTAGTCACTCAGTCGTGTCCTGACTCTTTTGTGACCCCATGGACTGTAGCCCGCCAGGCTCCTCTCTCCATGGAAATCCCAGGCAAGAACACTGGTACCCATGCCCTCCTCCAGGAGATCTTCCTGACCTGGGGATAGAACCCAGGTCTCCCGCATTGTAGGGGAAATCTTTACCATCTGAGCAACCAAGGGTGCTAGTGGTAAAGAACCCGCTGCCAATTCAGGAGACCCAAGAGATCCCTGGGTCTGGAAAAGGAAATGGCAACCCACTCCAGTATTCCTGCCTGGAGAATCCCATGGATAGAGGAGCCCGGCGGGCTACAGTCCATGGGGTCTCAAAGAGCCGAACATGACCCAGTGACAGCACAAATGCGCAAGCTCTCCTGGCAGCGACCACTGTGTTTGAAGAGCGACTCTGTCTCTCTTCAAGTTATAAACTCATTAAACAATGAGGCTTTTTTTTTTTCCTTCCACCTATAATCTCAGAGCCTAGCGGAGATTCTGGCACACAGTAGGTGCACAATGAAGTTTTCTTGATTTGATGACTATCAGTATCAAGGTATTAAGTGTCATCTATTTCATATCACTACGTGGGATGTTATGGACTGAAAGTTTGGGTCCCCTCCAAAACTCATATGTTGAAGTCTTAACCCCCAGAGGGGCTGTATTGGGACGTGGGGCCTTTAAGGAAATGCATGAGTGTGTGCTAAGTCGCTCAGTCATCTCCAACTCTGCGACCCCATGGACTGCAGCCTGCCAGGCTCCTCTGTCCATGGGATTTTCCAGGCAAGAATAATGGAGTGGCTTGCCATTTCCTCCTCCAGGGGATCTTCCTGACCCAGGGATCAAGCCGGTATCCCAATGCAGGGGGCCTGGGTTTGATCCGTGGTCAGCAAACTAGATCCTACATGCTTCAACTAAAGATCCCACATGCCGCAACTAAGCCCTGGTGTGGTCAAATAAATTTTTTTAAAAATTAAAGTAACGCTAAATTCAACACTACACTTTAAAAACAGCACGTGCAGATTGAGCCTATTCCTGTTACAGTCACTCTATCTGTGTAGCTCTCTATCCATCCTTCTATCTGTATTTGTTATAATGGTGTTCACCAATTGTGGATATTTGTAGTATTTCTGTGATCATAAAATCAGGATGATTTGAACTTAGGAAAAAAAAGAAGAAGAGACACCAAGAGATCGCTCTCTCTCCCCCTCCCTCCATCCCCTTGCTTTTTCCCCCTGCAAAGTCACCCGGGAAAGACCATGGGAGCACACATTGAAAAGGCAACCCAAAGGGAGCTCTCAGCAGACATCCACCCTGTCAACACTGGGTCTCAGGCTTCCAGCCTCCAGAATGGTGAGAAAACAAATTTCTGTTGTTGAAGCCACCAGCCTATGGTATTTTGTTATGGCAGCCCTGGCATGATAACACAGGGGACGTACCCAGTTCATATAACCATGCTGTGACCGTTGATGGGTGCGGTCACACAGGCACCCTCCTGAGGCAGAGAGCTGCTTTCTATTCCAAAATAGTTCCAGTAATACTTCCCATCCTATTTTAAGAACATAAGTGTTTAACATGACAAGATTGACAAACTTATTTTTCTCTCATTCTGCTTTACTTCTGCAAACAAGTATCTTAGAATAGTAACTTCTGGGACTGGAAATGGTTACATGAATATGTGGTTCAGTTTCGAATGTATGACTAATATTTTTTGCAGCTAAGTAGCATTTTCTGTTTTCCGATGACACTTTAAAGCCCATTTATGTTACCTGAGTATGCATAATTAATTCCTCCTTTGGAAATGACTTTGTTTTCTCCACTGAGCTGGTGATTCTTCATCGTCCCACTCAAATCCCACTGCTCCCCTCCCACCCCTGGCCACATTTGTCAGCCCGTTCCCTGCCTCAAAGCCTGCTGTCTACAAGCTGTAGCCCCCAGGCTTCGCTGTTCTCAGCTCCTCTTTCTCGGCTCTTGACCAAGGGAAGCACTATCAGAGTGTGAAGGGAGGCGTGTGAAGGGCAGGGAGAGAGAGGGGTGGGTCTTCTCCTTCCCTCTCTGCCACAGCCTGGTCTCCACCATGGGTGCCTTCCTCTGTCATATAGCACCTTCTCTGGGCAGCCCCCCTCCTATGACCACAGCTCTGGATGGGTTCTAGGAATAGCATGCCCTTTCTCTTTTGTTTCTCCAGGCCCGAGGATGATAGAGGCTTCTGCTGTTAATAGTTCCCAGTGGCTTCTCCATTCGTCTTGATTCTCTTTACCTTGCCCACAGTGTGAGCTAAGGGTTGAGTTGTAACCCCTGCCCCGCATTCCTATGTTGAAGTTCTAACCCCCAAGATCTCAGAATGTGACTGTCTTAGGAGAGTGTCTTCAAAAAGGTAATTAAAGTTAAACAAAGTCGTACAGGTGGACCCTAATCCAACCTGACTTGTGTCCATATAATAAGAGGCCCAGGTGGCACTAGTGGGAAAGAACCCGCCCGCCAATGCAGGAGACATAAGAGATGTGGGTTCGATCCTTGGGTCTGGAAGATCACCTTGGAGGAGGGCATGGCAACCCACTCCATTATTCTTGCCTGGAGAATCCCATGGACAGAGGAGCCTAGTGGACTACAGTCCATGGGGTGGCAAAGAGTAGGCCACAACTGAGCAACTTAGCATATACACAGTAAGAGAAGATGAGGACATCGGCATGCAGAAAAGGAAGACAGTCTGTGGGGACACAGGGAGAAGGCAGCCGTCTGCAAGCCAAGGACAGAGGCCTCCGAAGAAACCAACCCTGCCCACATCTTAATCTTGGACTTCCCAGCCTCCAGAAAATACATGTCTGTTGTTTTTAAACCACTCATCAATGGTGGTGGTGGCTTAGTCACTCAGTCGTGTCCAACTCTTTGTGACCCTGTGGGCTGTAGCCCACCAGGCTCCTCTGTCCATGGGATTTCCCAGGCAAGAATACTGGAGTGGGTTGCCATTTCCTTCTCCAGGGCATCTTCCCAACCCAGGGATCACACCCAAGTCTCCTGCATTGCATGCTGTTTCTTTACCTCTGAGACATCAGCGAGGCCCACTTATCAATGGTACGCTTGTCACAGCAGCCTAAACGGGCTAAGGTTCTGTTACAGCAGCCCCAGCAAACTGACACCACGGCCAATCGTCCCATCACTAAACCGCTTGTGGAGCCTTGGGGATGTGCTGGTTATATCCTTCTCGGACCTGGTCTCACACAGCCAACCTCACCAAGGACCCTATCATATGTCCCTTTATCCACTCCACGGTATCTATCATCACATTCCTAAGTTTATAAATATGTCAATGTTTGTGCAATGAATACCTGTTCCTGAAACACGGCAGGACTCGCTTTCACAATAAGGTTCCTAAGCCGTTTCTAAGCAAGGATCCACGTGACATCCAAGTCTCTGTGTAGAGCATCTTGTCGTTTTTGGAAAAATCTTTTCGCGTTTTTTCACATCAGCTGCTGCTGGAAGGCCTGGGGTGATGACTGAAGTCCAGAGAGCCTCTGGAGATGCCATGTGAGAGTTTTTGTTGGTGCTTCAGTGGCTGGGAGGCCCAGTGGCTGGTGAGGAAGCCAAGCAAGGTGAGCTGGAACGTGTAGGGAGGCCCTGGGTTCTGCATTTAAGGAGCTCTAGGGAGGAAAAAAGATACAGCTAGAGTGAGAGTTGTTAGAACAGCAGAAAAAGCTATCTAATTCAACTTATTTAAGGAATATAAAGGGCTTCCCTAGAGGCTCAGTGGTAAAGCATCCACCTGCTAAGCAGGAGATGTGGGTTAAATTCCTGGGTCCGGAAGATCCCCAGGAGAAAGGAATGGCAACCCACTCCAGTGTTCTTGCCCGGAGAATTCCATGGACAGAAGAGCCTGGTGGGCTACAGTCCTCAGGGTTGCAAAAGAGTCGGACACACCTAGTTACTTAACCAACGACAAAGTAGTATGAAACAATTTTATAAAATTGTAGGACGGGATGGGATTTATTGAGACGTCCCAGTTTCACTACCTTCCCCTCATGCAACCCCTCAAGCATTGAGTTACTCCTAATAAATACATTTCTTTGTCTCCAAAGCACTTTCACAACCACATTTCATTTGAGCCTCAAGGAAATTGTGTGAGGTAAATAGGGAGGTATTAACGTCTCCATTTTACAAATAAATGAAATCGAAGAGCAGGTAGTTGAAATGCCAGCGTTCAAGGAGCTAAAAGGTGTTAGAGCTGGATCTGGAGACTCGTGATCCTGAGACCAGGTGGGTATTGATAGAGTTCCCATCGTTTACCCTCCCTGCTAATCTGGGCATGCGCACAAAAGACTGATGTCACCCATGGACATTCCATCCAAAACTCACAGCGAGGAAGAACTTCTCAACATCTGGCCGTGAGCAGAAAAGGCAGAGGAAGGGAGAGAGTGAGAGAAAGACATAATACAAACTGAGTTTACAGGGAACAGGAGGGGGCACATGCTCCCTTATCTCAGCCCCAACTGGGCAGAGCAACACAGGAGAGCAAGCAGATGGACAGAGGCTGAGCCTCTCCGAACACGGTCCCCCTCCCGACTCCATATTCAGCTGGCAGGTCCCAGGAGTCAGGTCATCCGTTACCTCCCTCTAATGCTCTGATGGGTGTGTTTGCAACACACAGGGTTTCCATTAATCTGGGGAAAATCCTACTTTAGGCTTTCACTGAATCAGAAATTGCTGCAGCCATGACTGCTGTTTCCAGTGAACTGGGTCCCTCTTCCTCCACAGAGATGCCCCACACAGACTGGTCTCGCCTGCACCCTCCACCTGCCGTCTCTCTCTCTCTCTTTTTTAAATTGGAGGATAATTGCCTTACAATGTTGTGGTGGTCTCTGCCATACATCCATGTTAATCAGTCATAATTTTATATATATATATATATATATATCCCTACCCTCTGGAGCCTCCCTCCCCCCTCATCCCACCCTTCTAGGTCATCACAGAGCTCCAGGTTGGGCTCCCTGTGCTATATAGCAGGCTCCCACAAGTTATGAGCATACATGGGGCTTCCTTGGTGGTTCAAATGGTAAAGAATCTGCCTGCAATGCAGTAGACTCAGATTTGATCCCTAGGTTGGGAATATCTCCTGGAGAAGGGAATGGCAACCCACTCCAGTATTTTTGCCTGGGAAATCCCATGGACAGAGGAGCCTGGTGGGCTGCAGTCCATGGGGTCTCAAAGAGTCAGACACGACTGAGTGACTTTGAGAGTAAGTGAGTGTATATACATCAATGCTACTTTCTCAATTTGTCCTAGCCTCTCCTCCCCCCGCTGTGTCCACAAGTCCATTCCCTGCATCTGCATCTCCATTTCTTCTCTGTAAATAGGTTCATCAGTACTGTTTTCCTAGATTCTGTATATATGTGTGGTGTGTGCATGCTAAGTCACTTTGGTCATGACTTTGGTCATAAAGACCCCATGGACTGTAGCCTGCCATAATGCATATCATACATGCGTTAATATACAATATTTGTTTTTCTCTTTCTGACTTACTCACCTGCTCTCTTTACTCCTTCTCTACATCTATCCTTGGAGGGCCACCTTCTCCAAGAAGCTTGAGTGTTTCAACCCTCAGGGATTTTTGTCTCAGTGGCATTCCTGAAGCCATTATCATGCAGACCCCAAACTCTGAGCACTGAACATATGCTCTTCAGGACTAGTTCTCTGATGAGACGTCAGCCCCCAGAAAATCAAGCTGGAATCCCACACCCTACTGAATCTATGCTCCTGCTAGTAGATCCATGCATGTTAGCTGTGACTTTTCTGGGAAAGAGTAGGCAAAACTAGGGTTAAACACAGCCAGTCATTGGAATCCAAGAGGAAAGGGGGAAGGAGTGGGAGTTAATTGTCTTCCCGTGTTGGAAGTTTTTGGTGTTGTTTCAAGATCCGCGTACAGCCAGCATTTTCATGTTGCTCTAAGATTAGCACAAGGTAAGAGAACAAACAGAAGCCTTCCTTTGTGCTATTTTAGGAACAAGGAAAATAAAATAATACCTTCCAAATGGAGGAACAGCCTAGCTTTCTGTGACACAAGAATGGGCTCGTAACACCTCGGCTGTAACAGTTTCAAGTGGAATCCTATTACAGTGCAGAGTGTATTTATCACTGTATTTGAGGAACGCTTTCTCCTAAGTCCCCCCAGGGGGAGATCCACAGGCCCAGGCAGGCTCCTCGCAAGCTCTCCTATTCCACCCTAGCAGGTCCCAGGGACTCCCCCGCCCCACCACCTCTCCTCTTGGTAACTGTCACCACCTCCCCAAGCTGTCAAGTGTCTCACCCCTTCCTGAGGGGCTCTGGAAGCTGGTCTCTTTATGCCCACCTGTTGGACTGCACCTCACAGGCCTACAAAGCCTGCATTTGCCCAGCTTCAAGACTGACGAAAGCCTGGATTGGGCAACAGAGGGCTTCCCCGGCAGCTCAGCGGTGAAGAATCCACTAGCAATGCAGGAGACACAGGAGATGGGGGTTCGATCCCTGCACCAGGAAGATCCCCTGGAGAAGGGAACGGCAAACCCTCTCCAGTGTTCTTGACCGGAGAATCCCATGAACAGAGGAGCCTGCCGGGCTATAACTCATAACGTTGCAAAGAGTCAGGCCTGACTGAAGTGCCTTAACACGCACACATGCATCAGGCAACAGAGACATCAGTGGTTTGACAGATGGGGAGCTTCTGTGTCTGAAGCAAAGTCCTGGAGCGACCCCCCACCCTGTGCAGCACACACCTTCAGGACGTGGCAGCAGTCTTTGCTCCTGGTGGAGGGGGAGATTGCCAGTTACAGGGGAGTTGATGTCAGATGGGCTCATCAATTACCAGGGAAACCAACAGAAGGGCACACACCTCACCGCCCCTTTGATAAGAACAATCACTAGCGGGCGCCCAAGACAAGTATGTAGGAAGGCCAGAGTCAGTGTAAGTGAAGCAGGCACTGGTCGGGCAAGGGACGGACAGAGAGCAAGGGAACAGCCATCTTGAGTGGGCTGGTCAGCCACCACCCTTCCTGGTTGTCCCTGAAAACAAGCTTATAGACCCTCTTCATTTTAAGACTTTAATGCCCATCATGACAAGAGGAAAGACAAAATCTAAGGAGGAAAGACAAAATATGGGGAATTCTATGCGTGTGTGTGTGTCCAGTGGCTAAGTTGTGTCTCACTCTTTGCAACCCCGTGGATTGTAGCCCGCCAGGCTCCTCTGTCCACGGAACTTTCCAGACAAGAATACTGGAGTGGGCTGTCATTTCCTCCTCCAGGGGATCTTCCCGACCCAGGGATCAAATCTGTATCTCCTGCCTGCATCTCCTGCATTGGTAGGTGGATTCTTTGCCACTTGAGCCACCCGGCATCCAAAGGGTATAAATCTGACAATCTTGAGTTTGGTCCAGAGCATCTGATGATCTGGTTGAAATAACTGCAAATTTCTTTTATGTCAACGTTGGGTGTTGTAAGCAGATAGGGGAGTGGGTCCCTGAAGAAAGAGAACCAGGCATGATATCTTTGTCCAAGACATTTGGTCCAAGACATTTGTCCCATTTTGGTCCAAGACATTTTGTGATCTAAGCCTGGCCACAATGCTTGCCCTTCAACAGGTCTCAGTAATTAATGATCTTAAGGGAGGAAAGGACTGCAGGAATGAAAGGAAAGCAGTCAAGAAACATTGGGTCTATGATTCACCTGGTGGTCCAGTGGCTAAGACTCCGAGCTCCCAATGCAAAGGGGCTGGGGTTCCATCCCTGGTCAGGGAACTAGATCCCGCATGCCACAACTAAGAGTTTGCACGACCCAACTAAAGATCCTGCATGCTGTATGATGTGGCCATTAAAAAAAAATTGGTCCACATTAAAAATATATATACCTTAAAATTTTTTTTAAATAGAGAAATAGAGGTGAGCAAGAAATAATTAACACAGCAACAGGCCTGTTTTTGTTCTTCATTTGTCTTTAGCTATGGGGTAAAACCATCAGTTGTGGGGGAAAGGCTAAGCAGAAGATACTAGCCAGGGTTTTGAAATTTTAGTCCAAGATTATGGGATGGCACCATTCAGCCTCCCAAGTAGGTGACATAAAGTCGGGATGTGCCGCCAAATGTGTACAGGACATAGAATTCCTATGGTTGTTTCTTAGTAGAGACTATGAATTTACATTTCAAAGCATCCATGTCTGAGAAAATTGGCTTCTAATGTAGTTTGCTGTAAAAAGCTAAACTATTTAGTACAAAGGGTTATACACATGCACATACATATAGACTACATACGCACACATATATATTTTTCAAAGATTTTTTTCGCGACTCCATGGACTGCAGCATGCCAGGCTCCTCTGTCCCTCCACTATCTCCCAGAGTTTGCTCAAATTCATGTCCATTAAGTCGGTGATGCTATCTTAACCAACTCATCCTCTGCTGCCTCCTTCTCCTTTTGCCTTCGGTCTTTCCCAGCATCAGGGCCTTTTCCAATGAATTGGCTCTTTTGCATCAGGTGGCCAAAGTATTGCAGCTTCCTGTCTCACACACTGAATAAACCACGTCTACTCCGTGGGGGCCCAAGTACTCATCCCAAAAAAAAAAAAAAAAGATTTTTTTGATGTGGACCATTTTTAAAGTTGTTTATTGAATTTGTAACAATATCGCTTCTGTTTTTTGTTTTGGTTTTTGAGCAGTGAGGCATGTGGGATCTTGGTACCCCCATCAGGGATTGAACCTGCAGCCCCTGCATTGGAAGGCACAGTCTTAACCACGGCACCACAAGGGAAATCCCTTTTGTTTAACTCTTAAGTAAAAACAAGAAGCCATTTAGCCCCACTCTAAATATTCAGGGAAAGAGAAGCAAGGAGAATTACTCCTGTTGGAAATGCCACATTAATTTATTATGCATAGCATGATCAAACAAGAGGCCACAAGACAGAACAAGCAGACTATGCTCTTTCAGAGGCAAAGGAGAAATGCAAAGATGCTAAGTTGTGGTCCTCCCTGAGAATTAATTTTGCCCCCAGGATTCTTAGCAATTAGGTCTTTTCATCTTGGAGGTATCAGAGGCAGAGGAGGGCGCACAGCACCAAATCCATGGCACAGAGTTCAACACACAGTATTCTACCTGGGGGCGTGGAATCAAAAACCCAGCACTGAGAAGGAGTCATGCACAGACACAAGATTTATGGAGGCCATGCAGGGAAAGAAAATATGTCCGCTCTGGATGCAACCATTTTTCACACAGCAGAAACTGTGAGAGAGAAGACAAAGGAGAAAGACAAAGAAAAGTGGGGAGGGGCTGTCCCTGGTGGTCCAGTGGTTAAGAATCTGCCTTCCAATGCAGGGGACGAGGGTTTGATCTCTGGTGGGGGAACTAAGATCCCACAAGCCACAGGGCAATTAAGTTTGCAAGTCACAACTACTGAGCCCGGGAGTCACATCTAGAGAAGCCCGCGCCCCACAATGAAAGATCCCACATGCTGCAATTAAGACCCACCACAGCCAAAAAATAACCAATTAAAAATATTTAAAAAAAGAAAAGTGGGGGAAAGTAAAGGTAAAATTGAGAAAGAGAAGGTTGGAGCCTCATCCTGGCCACCTGGCTGACCCCTTGTCAGCAACTCAGCAGCCACTCAGTAACAGCACTCTCTCAGCATCCCTGCTGTCTCCATGGTGATCTGATGTGATTCTGATGGATGTGACTAGTTCATGAATGCTTCCTGGAGCTGGGTCTTGTTGTTGCTAACTCCATTTTCCAGATGAGAAAACAGTGCTTCCGAGATTGTCAACAACTTGTCCCAAATCACTGAGTTGCTGAAACTGTGGGATCAGGCATTGAACCTAGGCTGTTTCAGGCCCAAGCGTGTGCTCTTGGTCAGCAAAGTGAAAAATAAGGTGTTTAATGGAGGAGAACGTGAACATGTATTGAGTACTTAATATATACCTGGCATGTGATCCTCACAACAGTCCTGCAAGGGAGGTATCATTATTCCTATTTTATAGATGAAGAAATTGAGGCTCAGTGCTCACTTCAGCAGCACATATATCTCAATTGGAATAATACAAAGAAGATTAGCATGGCCCCTGCTCAAGGATGACATGAAAACTGGTGAAGCATTTCATGTTTTTATAGCAGAAACATCACAACACTGTAAAGCATTTTCCTCCAATTAAAAAATAAAGTTTAAAAAGTATGAATAAAACAGGGAAAATTTTTTAAAAATTGGGGCTCAGAGAGGTTAAGTAACTTATCTAAAGTTGCAGTGCTTAGTAAAAAAGCCCCGGTCTGGGGCATGTCACCCCTTCTCAGTGTCTATGCTGAGAGTTTTGTACTTTCTCTCTGAAATAAATCCTGTTTGCTTGCTACCATGAAAAAAAAAAAAAAAAAAGGCCAGGTCTCTCAGACTGCAAAGCCCATATTCCATTAAAAAAAAAAAAAATTGTTGTTTTGCTCCTAAATTTTATTTATTTATTTGGCTGCTTCCGGTCTTCACTGTGGCATATGGAATCTAGTTCCCTGACCAGGGATTAAACCCAGGCCCCCTACATTGGGAGTAGAGTGTCTTAGCCACTGGACCACCAGGGAAGTCCCCCATATTCTTTCTTATTCTTTCTTCCAAATGGAATTCTCAGGAATTTCACAGATTGAACTACGTAATTAAAAATCTCTACTTTAGATATTTTTAGCTCTGCACATCCAAACCAAACACCTATCTGACAGATATGTCAGAATTTGAAAGAAGTCTATTGAAGACTGCTTGCAAGAAAACCACTGTATAAACTATGTTTTATAAATTCTTCTGTTTTAATTAATCAGGTTTTCTAAAGTTCGAAGAAAAAAAAAAAGGAGACAGAAACCAGTTTTTAATGATTTAGAATTAAGATTCATGAATACACTGGATTCTTTTTTGGTATTAGGGGAAAGCAGAGAGTAAATGTGGTGGGAAACTATGAGGGTCCAGAGATTCAGACTTTAGCCTGGAAGAGACATTAAAGAGGTATTTTAGGGATTTCCCTGGTGGTCCAGTGGCTAAGACTCTGTGCCCCAATGCAGTAGGTGTGGATTCAATCCCTGGTCAGGGAACTAGAGCCCACACGCTACAAGGAAGATTGAAGATCCTATGTGCTGCAACTAAGAGCCGGTGCAGTGAAATAAATACTTAATAAATAAGATAAGTATTTAAAAGAAACCTGTTATTTAAAAAAAAAAGATGCAATTTTAACTTATTTTAGAAATAGCTTGAGTGTCTGCCAGTCAACAGCAGAGCTAAGGCCAGAACCTGGGGTTTCCCAATGCTTAAACCATTGTTCTTTTTTAGATGTGAACCATGAATTGCTTTAGAGAATAGTCCTTTCTCCTCTTCTCTTAATCCAGATAGGGGGAAAAAAAAGGGAGAAAGCTTAAAGACTATTAAAAAACAATCAGGACATTAAGAATCAAGTTATCCTGGAAGGAGGTCAAGATGGTAACCACAGAGGCTGGAGTGAAGGGGAGGAGCACCAGGCAAGATAAAGTCTTATCTAAAGCAATTAGAGTAAGCAGGCAATTAGAAGCTTTTGTTACTTGTATTTAACTGAACACTGTGAACAGAAAGCTTTTTGAAATCCTTGGCTAATTCAAAACCTGGAAAGGGAGGACTTCTAACCTTCAAGAAAAGAAGTTGAGCATGAGACAAAAAGGTATTTGTTTTTATACCTATCTTGGTAGGAAAAAAGAAAAACAAAAAACAAGATGTCAGCTCAGCTGGGTCCCAATTCCAGCGCTGGGAAGCCCAAAGCCCCCCCACCCCCTTGGTTTTATTTTTAAGGATAGCATTCCGCGCCCCCCCTCCCTTGGCCAAGCTCAGTGTGTGGGATCTTAGTTCCCTTACCAAGGATCAAACCTTCACCCCTTGGAAGCGTGAAGTCTTAACCACTGGACTGCCAGGGAAGTCCCGCCCTCCCCACCTTGGTTTTTGTAAATAGTCCTGAGGGGCTTTCTTGGTTTCTAGACTACTGAGATCTTGCTTCCATGTGTAAATTGAGTATAATTTCCTAAAGAGATGGAAGGCAGGCTTTTTACATCCCAGTAATAGGGAACAAATTTGATTGGGAATGGCTGGGTTACCATCTAACACTGCCATTTTCCCCTGCCTGGGCTTAGCTTCCCTCCATCCGGCTGGCTTTTCTTTCCTGGTCTTTTTTCTTTCCTCTCCGCCCTCTGCCCCCCTTCCCGTCTAATCTCCAGCCTGGCAGGTTTTTCCTCCCCTGGAGTCCAGGTGCTTGTAGCATTTGCTCCTTAGTGGCTTTCCCCCAAGGAGACAGCTCCCTCCTTCTTCTTCCCAAAAAGGAATCATGGGGCCAGCTGTTAAGATTTTTTTTAAGTATTTTTTTCATGTCTTTACTCAAAATGGGAAAATCTCTGAAGTTTAAGGTGGCACCTGGCTGTCCCATGGTGCTTATATTTTTTCATGGCTTTGTTCTGTCTGGAATTTTATTATAACTAATGATGGGACTTCCTTAATGGTCCAGTGGTTAAGATTCTGGGCGTCCAATACAAGGGGTCAGAGGTTCAATCCCTAGTCAGGGAATTAAGATCCCATATGCCACATGGTGTGGCCAAAAAGCAAAACAAACAAACAACCACCACAACAAAAAACTAATGGTAATGAACATACCTTGATGTTTATATAATTTTAATAAATCACCTTCAAAATGATAAAGCATCAGTGATCGAATAGACAGAGAGTCGCTGAGTCGTGTCCAACTCTTTGGGACCCCACGGGCTGCAGCCCGCCAGGCTCCTCTGTCCACAGGGTTTTCCCAGGCAAGAATATTGGAGTGGGTTGTCATTTCCTCTCCCAGGGGAATCTTCCCGACCCAGGAATCAAACCTGTGTCTCCAGTATTGGCAGGTGGATTCTTTACCACTGAGCCACATGGGAAGCCTAGCTTCTATCAATGATTCACACCAAAAAGTGGTTCAGTGAAGCAGCTATGATGAGGCAGTGCTGGAATTAAAAGGGGAATCAGGTACCCTTGAAACTCAAACCTACTAATAGTAGAAAACATCACCCACTCACAGCAATATACACAGATTTGAAACTTTCCTTGAGAATGTTTTTGTTTGGAGGGAGAACTCTAATAACTCATTCTAAGTAATGACAGGCAAACAGTGATGATGCCTAGTGACCTGATAGCCACGCCCTGGAGAGATAGCCGAGAGAGGGGTCCCCAACCTCCGGGATCTAATACCTGACGATCTGAGGTGGAGCTGATGTAATAATAATAGAAATAAAGTACACAATAAATGTAATGCACTTGAAAAATCCTGAAACCATCCCCCCTTCCCCAATTCATGGAAAAAATTCTCTTTCATGAAACTGGTCCCTGGTGCCAAAAAGTTTGGGGATATTCAAAGGAATGTTCTTTGTCCTTCACACCCGCGCTGTTTGTCTTCTAACCGCCCCATCTCACAAAGCTTTGACCTCTCCTAGCGTCACATGCCTCTTCCCACTTTGAGGGGCAGGGTGCACGCCAGTGCTCAGGCCTCAGGTCCTCCCTGGGTGCTGGTGATCTGTCCTTCTCATCCTGGCTTTGTAAGGCGCTCCCCTAAGTTTTCCCTGCTCCCCTGTCTCTCTAGTTCCTCCTGAATCTTCCTAGATAAACCTGTCTAAATGATGCAAGAACTTTCTATCTAATGAACCTGTGATTTTCTCCACTCTAATCACACCTGGGCTGTGTCCACCACACTGTCTCCACAGCTGCACTTGTCATTTCTGTTTCGTTTTCAGCTTTCTGTTTTACACTGGAGCACAGCCGATTCACAATGTTGTGATGGCTTCAGGTGGACAGCAAAGGGACTCGGACATACGTATTCATGTGTCCATTCTCCCCCAAACCCCTCTCCCATCCAGGCTGCCACATAACATTAAGCAGAGTTCCCTGTGCTGTACAGTAGGTCCTTCATTATCCATTTTATTGTCAGATTTTATTTACTCCTTACTTTCTTTATGTCCCCTAAATGAATTTCCTCAAAACCCAGTTCCTCTCGTCTCAGGCCCCATAGCTAGTATTTCATTTTCACAATCACCTTGCCTCCTGTAGGAGGCTGCCCCTTTCCTCCAAGGGAGGAATGTGGTGGGCGGTGGGGGAAACTGGCGCAGTGGAAGGAGGGGGCCTTAGCCACCTGCAGCCTGTGGCCTGAACAGCCACAAGGCTCCCCCAGTGGCAGAGCGGTACAGACTTTGCCTGCCAAGGCAGGAGATGCAGCAGACTCAGGTTCGATCCCTGGGTCTGAAAGATCTCCTGGAATAGGAAATGGCAACCCACTGCAGTATTCTCGTCTGGAAAATTCCATGGAAAGGAGGAGCCTGGCAGGCTACAGTTCATGGGGTCGCAAAGAGTCAGACAAGACTGAGCACGCACGCACATCACAGACACCAATGTGGAGTCAAACACTTTTGGAGGGTTTAATTATGTCGTAATGCTCCCTATCATAATTAAGCAGAAATAGTGATTTTAATTAGCACATTTACAGAAACCACACAAGTATGCTTCCCTGGTGGCTCAGATGATAAAGAACCCACCTGCAATGCAAGAGACCCAGGTTCGATCCCTGGGTGGGGAGGATCCCCTGGAGGAGGAAATGGCAACACACTGCAGTATTCTTGCCTGGAGAATTCCATGGACAGAGAAGCCCGGTGGGCTACAGTCCATGGGGTTGCAAAGAGTCAGACATGACTGAGCAAATAACACACACAAGTAGGTCCATATAATCGCACACTTCACTTACTCGTAGCTTAATGGTGTTCCATTCTTGTTTACTTTGCCCTGGTTTCCCTTTCAGCTTGAATGAGCACAACTTTTGAAGTCTTTAATTTATGACTATTTTAACTTAAGCAAGCCCTGCTAGAGGGTGACAGATGGTGAATGTCAAAAACCCAGAGGGAGGGTTTCTGTTTAGCCTTTGATTTTTGTTTTGTTTTTTTAAGCCAGAGAAATGTCCGACTGTGCTCATAGTTTGTAAGCATACGTCACCAACTTTTATCTTCCTGCAAATTCCCTGTTCTCCTCCAGATTTCTCTTCTACTTCTGGCTGAGGAGGGGCCGGCAACTAGGCGGCCGCATGCCTGAGTGGCTCGGGTGATAAACCTCATAGTTATTTTTCCCAATTAATGGTTTTCACTGACAATTTTACTGCTCTATTTTAAGCTTCCTCATTCCCTTGGGCCTCCGTACATATGTCTGTGATAAGTCTCATCCCGTCCAACCAGATTGTCTCCTCAGAATATAGACTAACCTATTCCAAAAAGCTCATCCCTCTCTCTCTCTTTTTGGAACATAACACTTGAAAATGCATTGAAACAGAAAGTAATTAAGCTTTAAAGGAGAGCTATAAAAGTGATTTATTCATGAGCACACACTTATCCTTCTCCCAACTGACACCCATTTGATATTAATTTTCCTTTAGTGTGTATCTGCAGCCTTTTTCTAAATCTTTACTACTAATGGAAACTTTTTATTCCACCCTTATTCCCTTCTACTTGGCTCCAAAGACTCTCATATGTGCTGAAAGGGATCCACTGGGGGTACAGAACCACAATTTGGGAAATTCTGCTCTGAAATAATAATGCTCCCTAGTCACAACCACTGACTTTTATTAGGTTGTCAATTAGCTATTTTTTAATTAGGGGAAGAAAGGTTCTTAATTCATTTTTTTCCCTGAAGCTATTTAGAATGCAGTTTTATCATCATGTTCCACTGCTGACAGAACAGCTGTGGAACACGTATTGGGCTGGCCAAAACATTTGGGTTTTTCCATAAGATGTTAAGGAAAAACCAGAATGAAGTTTTTGGCCAACTCAATATCTTTTTCTTGGGCTCGCCAGGTGGTGCGAGTGGTAAAGAATTCTCCTGCCAATGCAGGAGATGCAAGAGAATGTGGGCTTGATCCCTGGGTCAGGAAGATCCCCTGGAATAGAAAAAGGCAATCCCTTCCAGTATTCTAGACTGGAAAATTCTGTGGACAGAGGAGCCTGGTGGGCTACAGTCCATGGGACCGCAGAGAGTTGGACACAACTGAGCGACTGAGCACAGCACAATACCTTTTTCTTAGGTCAGTGGAACTTACATTCTACAGATAAGTAATTTCTACAGAGAAATTTCTATAGGCTCCCCTCTCTGACCCCAAAGGACTCACAGAAAAAGAAAGAAACAATGATAATAATACTTCCTTTATATTGTATAGTTTTCAAAGCAGATTCACACACATCAATCCATCCAAGCTTTTAAAAAAACCGAGGCTCAGAGAGATTAAATAAAGGGCATCTTCAAGGTCACACAGCTAGCCAGTCAGTGTCAGAGACCAGAATTTAAACCATTACTTGATGATTCCCATTAAAAAAAAAAATCAATCTCAAGAATAGGACTATAGAGATCCAGCATTTTTCATTAACATTATGCGGGGGTGGGGGGGGATGTTTTGTAAGCAATACTTACCAGCGACTGTGCTTTTCTTAGTTTAGATCTGTCCTGTGATTTATTTTTCTTATCATGTGACTGTCGGTTGAAAGCTGGGGTCATTTCATGTCTTTTCCTTCTTCTGTTAATTGGAAAGCATTGGGAAAATTATAAATACCATTTTAAAGCTTTGGTGGTTGGCACAGCTGTTTGTCTATTTGATTTTGTTGTTCCTGCGGTTTAAAAGATTATCTTCACTCAGCTGGAAACAAGCCAAGTGTCTATCAATAGAGAAGGGGTTGAATAAACTCTGACACATCCACACAATGGAGGACTGTGGGCTGTAAAAAGGAGGCCAGAGTATTTCTTTACCTGTGGAGTGAGCTCCTGGATATATTGTTACAGGAAGAAAGAAGTGGGATAAAGTGGTATGTATTGTGTGACACCATTTCTTTCAGAAAGGGGTGCATGTGTCTGTATTTGTTTATATTATTTTCATCCGCCCCACTCCCCTCCTTTATGATTTTTTAAATGTAAGGACATTTTAAAAAATAGTTACCTATCCGTAGGATTCCCCTGTGATCCAATTAGGAACAGGGAACAGTATTGGAGACTTCTCCAGATACACTTTGTTTTCTATATTTGACTTTGGAACCATCTCAAAATTATGAAATAAAAGAAAAAAAAATTCCAAAAATCTAAAAACAGCTGATGGTGTTACTCCACACAAAGGAATAACTTCATGGGACTTTAACACAGTCATTTGTCTGAATAGCCTTAGTAGAACATATCCTAAGGACAAAAACACAGGCAAAGACATCTTAAACTGTTTTCAGTAATCTTATTGTTTGTATTAACATTAATATGTTTTTTAAAATGCTTGCATATAATAGGATAAAGTATAGATCCACATTATTATTATTATGAGTATATACCCTCAGGCTAAAGGCAAAATGAACCAGAAACAAACATTGAATTCTAGTTAGCAAATTTGTTTTGACAATGATATGAGTTAGCAATTCAGAAATTACTTCCAGAATTTGTTAAGTAAATATATTCTCTATGTGTATACTTCATATAATATATTTTTTATACAAAATTATGCTGTACTGTGATTAGTCGCTCAGTTGTGTCCAACTCTTTGCGACCCCATGGACTGTAGCCCACCAGGCTCCTCTGTCCATGGGGATTCTCCAGGCAAGAATACTGGAGTGGGTTACCATGCCCTCCTCCAGGGAATCTTCTCAACCCAGGGATGGAACCCAGGTCTCCCACACTGTAGGTGGGTTCTGAGCCACCAAGGGAAGCCCATACAAAATTATGTATGTACATATATAATCATAAATATAATCATAACCATACATATAATATAATCATATATAATATACATAATATAATCATATATATTATATATAATCATATAATATATATAATCAAATATATGTATGTATATCAATGTCACAGAAGGGAGGCACAAATATGGAAAAGGAAAAGACTGTAATGAACCCTAGGATGCTGGATTGGAATCTGAGGTATTAAAATATTAAAAGAAGCTATAAAGAAAGCATTACAGCTACAAAATGCAAACAAATCCTAAAGAAAAGGTCAAATTTACCAATAAAGGTTCATTTACTTTCAATCACTTTTTGCTTCTTGGGGCTTCCCTGGTGGCTCAGCAGTAAAGAATCCACCTGCAATGCAGCAGATGCAGTTTTGATCCCTGGGTTGGGAAGATCCCCTGGAGAAGAGAATGGCAAACCACTCCAGTATTCTTGCCTGGAGAGTTCCCATGGACAGAGGAGCCTGGTGGGCTACAGTCCATGGGGTTGCACAGAGTCTGACATGACTCAGTGACTAAACCACCACCATCAGTGAAAAGTATTTGTATTTCACAGTAGCTTCTGTCTTCATCTTTTCGTAGACCAAAGTGCCAGTAACTTGTTTCTAATAGGAAAGAAGTGGAGAAGGGCACAGTTCTTACCCTTGCCAGCTGTGTTCAATGGGGTCACAGTTGTCCAGGTAATTGAAGCGAATGATATCAGTTGGATGCTTGTCAGAAGACCTCCAAGGTGGGAGTTCTTTCTCCCCTGGGTGGGTCTTCTTTCTTAAAGAGGAAGAGGATCGGAAAGCGGATGAAGGAGACAGCTTTCCCCCTGGAGAACTGCTTCTAATGGGTTGAACATCCGCGATCACAAACCCATCTTTTGGAGGTGTCTAGAAGGAGAAAATAATTTCTGTTCTCAAAACACTATAATAAAAACAAAAGTAAAACAAAGAACATGGACTTCCCTGGTGGTCTAGTCATTAAGAATCTGCCTGCCAACGCAGGGGACACTGGTTCAATCCCTGTTCCAAGAAGATTCCACCTGCCCGTGTGCCACAACCACTGAGCCAGAGCTCTAGAGTCTGTGCTCTGCAACAAGAGAAGCCATCGCAATAAGAATCCTGAGCATGGAAGGTAGAGAATAGCCCCTGCTCTCTGCAACTAGTGAATGCCCAAGTAATGAAGACCCTTTGCAACCAAAAATGAATAATAAATAAATGCTTTAAGAAAATCAGCATTATCATCATCACCATGATGGCACTGATAATGGTAGCAATGATTACAGCAGCCACCAACCCAGAGGTACTTGTATGTGCCAGGCACTGTCTCAGGAAGCATTTCTGCATTATTATTATTTTTTGAGGGGGGTTATACACTGAGGCATGTGGGATCTTAGTTCCCCCTACCAGGGATCAAACCTGCACCCCTTGCGTTGGAAGCATGGAGTCTTAACCACTGGACCACCAGGAAATTCCTGTTCCTACATTACTTTATTTAACCTTCATAATAACTTTAAAAGGTGATCATAACTACTTTCATTTTACAGAAGAGAAAACTGAAGGTAGGATAAACTGATTAATTTTTCCACCACTACTATTAAGACATAAGTAGTAAGACACAGGTTTAGAATTTGAATCCAGGACTCTCCAGCTTCAAGCCCACACAATGAACTTCTCTATCCTGTATTGACACCTCTCCTACCATATCATTATACAGTTATTCCACAACTGCAGTTAATTTGTTCATAAACATATACATTCTTAAAAACAGTACCCTGTCCTACCTATCTAAAACACAGAGACAATTTCTGTTACGCAGGGGTAAACTATAGATTTTATCAATTATCAAAACTTCAGCCATTTCCAAAGAATTGGGAAATGAAGGTCTATTTTTTTTTGAAAGTCTATTTTTTAATTGCCCAAAATGAAAGTCTCTTTTTTGTGTGTATAAAATTTGTAAGGGTTTTTATGCGGTTGCAGCCTAAGGGAAGAGGTATTGCTATGTTAAGAAGCCATTAAAGCCTAAATTTTTGTTCTTTAAGAAATTAGGGAAGCTTTGCTCAGTAAATTGGTTTGCTTAAATTGTTTGTGAAAATTTAAAAATTCCCCAAGTTCCTGCAAGCAGAATCAGTTAGTTTCTTATCCTTGTTTCAACTGCTCTTTGTACATATTTCTATTACAGGATAGTACTTCGCATTCAACGTGGTAACTATCGGTCCGTGTCCTTGGCCATAGACTGCTGCTAAGTCGCTTCAGTCGTGTCCGACTCTGTGCGACCCCATAGATGGCAGCCCACCAGCTCCCCTGTCCCTGGGATTCTCCAGGCAAGAACACTGGAGTGCGTTGCTGTTTCCTTCTCCATAGACTAGGCTCCCAGAAAGTGGGGTTAAGACCATTGTACTCTTAGCATCTGGCACATAACAGTATTTAATAAATATTTACTGATTTAGTGAGTGGTTGTAAGTAGTAGAGTAAAAAGTAGAGTAAAAATTTTACTTTTATATAATTAATGGCTCATTACTAGATTAGTATTTAAAGTTTTATGCGAATCCTGGAGGAGGGCATGGCAACCCACTCCAGTATTCTTGCCTGGAGAATCCCCATGGACAGAGGAGCCTGGTGGGCTACAGTCCATGGGGTTGAAAAGAGTCAGACACGACTGAGCAACTAAGCACAGCACAGTGCGGATCTGACTTAAAATGGACATTCAAGGAATTCCCTGGTGGTCCAGTGGTTAGGATTCTACACTTTCACTACCGAGAACAGGAGTTCAATCCCTGGTCAGGGAACTAAGATCCCAAGCCACAATCCACAAGGTGGCCAAAAAATAAAAAAATTAAGATGGACATTCATTTCATTTTTCTGAGTTCATATTGAATGAAATCTATTTTTGCTGGAAGAGGTCTTGTTTAACACCACTGGTAATAAAGAATACATGATAATAAAAAAGCAGTTTCAGGGGATAAAATTTAGGGATGAATGCTAGTAACTATATATATAAATAAACATCATTAATTTTGAAAAGTACAAAATATTGACCCATTAACAAAATAGATAATGAACACTGATGACTTTTCTGTTAAGTAAACAAAAAATTTGTTCCCTTTACTCAAAGCCTTTTGAGACTTTTTAAAATCGCAAATGTTGAAAAAATTTTAAATGCTTTTGTTTGCATATATTGAAATGACCATATATCTTTTCTCTTTTATTCTGTGAATTACATGGACTGATTTTTGAATATTATGCCAACCTTACTCTCCTTGGATACATCCCACTTGGTCATCATATATTATTCTTTTTTTATATATTACTGGGTTTAATTTGCCAATTTTTTCTTTGATAGAGAAACTGAAATTTACTATAACAAAGTACTCCCTAAAGAAATTAAATACTAAGCAACAAAGTGTCAATTTTCTTATATCAGAACTATTCATTATTTTAAAATATGTGTGTGTTAGTTGCTCAGTCATGTCCGACTCTTTATAATCCTATGGACTGTAGCCCACCAGGCTCCTCCAACCATGGAGATTCTCCAGGCAAGAATACTGGAGTGGGTTGCCATTCTCTTCTCCAGGGGATCTTCCGGACCCAGGGCTCAAACCAGCACCTTCTGCCTTGCAGGTGGATTCCTTACCATCTGAGCCACCAGGGAAGTGCATAAATAGTTTCTGGAAAAAGAGTTATTGTTGAAGACCAAGTATTAAAATCAGTATAACATACAATACTCAAAACCTTTTTTCATTCTACAACCTGGTTAATCACTTTTCTCTCCTCTGCCCCAGAACAGCCCAAGCTTCAGCAATGAAGCCTTTCCCTGCCTATGAGTGACTTTGAATGAGAGTTACGGAAAGCCTTGTGATAAAAGGAGTCATAGCTATTATAATTTTTAAAATAACTCTTCCACCACTGCACTGAAAATTTTTCTTTTTAAAAGAAATTCTCATGGAGAACAGCCATCATTGAAATCAGAAAGGCTGCTTTTATCATTGTAATTATAACAGTATTAATTATGCAGTTTATTACTATATTAAATGTAGAGGGTTTCTACTTCAAGTAAACACAATAACAGGAAACGTAAATGAGCATATTAAGAACCAACTATTCGTATTTCAAAAGGATTCTTCAATTCAAAAAGGACTCACTGCAGCTTTTCTGTAAAAAAAAAAAATCCCTGTGGTTTTAAAAATAATTAAAAAATTTTAATTTACACATAATTTTCAGGAACTCTTCTATTATACAAAATGATGCACAACTCTGCATGTATATAGATCATGCCAGAAAGAAAAAGCTCATAAAAATTTCCCGTAAGTTATGTAATTAACTGTGACTATAAGAATGAACATAAACATTGGTTACAATGCATAGAAAACCATTAGAAAATTTTATGCTCATATTATTTACTGTTTATGATTCTATGTAAGGACTTTACATTGCTAGTTTCTAAAGTAAAAAGAATTTTAATATGCCCATTATGCCCTTTCCTAATTACTAACTTATTGCAAAACTTTTCTTTATAAGTGATAGAAACATAAACTTCAGTTTGCCTGGTAGAATCACAGAAAACTTGAATTGGTTAAGTAAAATTTGATGACCCATAGGTAATAAATACTGCACAGTACCCACAGAATGTGCAGAATTGTGTCAGAATTGTGTTCTGTAGGCATTAGAGACACAGAAATCCAGGAATCCGGAGAGAATGAGGAGCTCCAAGTCCTAACCTAGGTGGAACTGTGGTTTGTGTCAGATGACTTTCAACTAACATGGGTATCTTGAAAAGAGCTGTTGAGTTCTTAGAACAAGGGAATTTTGTAGTCATGGTATATTTCTTTTGAACCAAAGGCCTTCCCCAACTTAGTTCCAGAATTCCTAAGTAGCTGATGTTAGTAATTCTGTTGCTTCTTTTCCCAAATTTACCTTGGGCTTGGTAACATGGAGTTCTTTCACCATTTGAATATAATGCTTCTTCCATACACCCTGCTCATAGGGGGTTGGGGAGAAATTGATGTACCAGTTAAACCGTAAACATTTTAGCATCCAGAGCTGATCCAGTTCAGTCAAGTTCTTCCAGTGCCAGCTCACCTGGAAAAACAATGTTAAAAAACTATTCAGTTTACATGTCCACTTTCTCTAGGTTTTGAGCTGTCACCCTGGTACTGAGAGAACGTCTTTTTTTTTTTTTCTGGAGTGGGTTGCTGTGCCCTCCTCCAGGGGGATCTTCCTGACCCAGGGATCGAACCCACTTCTCTGTGTTTCCTGCATTGCAGGCAGGTTCTCTACCGCTGAGCCACTGGGGAAGCCCATGAATGAATCAGAGCAAACATAATTTTAACTAGATAAACCAGGCCTGGAATTCACAACTAGTTTCTTTTTGGTCCTTTTCCTCCAAATCACAGCTAAGTTACCTCCTACCTGAAGTGCTTCCTAACCAGGCAGGAGGATTTTTTTTTTAATTTTTATTTATTTATTTTAATAGGAGGATAATTACTTTACAACATTATGATGGTTTTGCCATACAGTGGCCATAGGTATACATGTGTCCCCTCTAACCTGAACACCACTTCCACCTCCCTCCCCATCCCATCCCTCCAGCTTCTCACAGAGCACTGTACCCCCTTTTCTTTTTTTAAAATGTTAATTCAGACAGAATCCAAGTCAACTAATATTTATCGAACACCTATTAACCATCCTCATCACAACCTGAAGGGCAGTATAATTAATATTGTCCCCTTGCAAATGGGGAAACTAAGCTTCAGATAAGACTTTGGAACTTTCTAAAGATCTCTGGAAGTCTGCATATGAAAGTTATATGAAGGCTACAGAAACTCCGGTCAGTACATTGCTTATTTTTTTCATGATATTCTTCTGTTTTCCCTCCATTCTTATGATTTAACTAAATATAAATTTTATAAAGGGAACACAATGACTAATACTATATTGGTGTGTCCTAAATAGCCTTAAAGATTCAATAGAGCATGAAGTATTTGTCCTGGGGACTTCCCTGGTGGTCTAGTGGCTAAGATTCTATGCTTTCAGTGCAGGGGGCCAGGGTTTGATCCCTGGTTAGGGAACTGGATCCCACGGGCTGCAACTGACACCTGGTGCAGCCAAATAAATCATTTTTTTTTTTAAAGTATTCAGTACATTCCATTTTCATAGCATTATGGTCAATCCTTCACATCCAGCAAACGGTGGAGGTGACTCTATTATGTGTAGTTGTGTTTAAAATAATTTATTCCAGGTTTTAAATAAGTCTTAGTAGAAACTAGAGTCAAGTCCATATATAAAGTTGAGACTAGGCATTCCATGTCTCTTATCAGGAATTGCAGAGATGACAGCTAATCTTCATTCATTTCATCCTTGGAAACTGGCCTCTTTTTCAAGGTTAACTCAATAATAAATAATGTTTCAGGGCCCCCAAAAGGAGCAGAACACTCTGTAATGGAACTTGCTACCCATCCATCTGTTTATCTATCTGTCTCTCTTCCTCCCTCTTTCCATCCATTGTGTATGGAGTTCTGATTACATCCAGGATTATTTTATGGGCTGAAGATAAGACATGTAGGGGAGAGGGAAGCAGAAGCGGGCACAATCAGGAGAAATAGTAGGTTCAGGATCTAGATGGAGGAAAAGGCTTAGAGGATCTGATACAACACTGCAGGCAGAAACGGAGATCACAACCACTTTATGCAACCCAGAATGAAACTACACTGCCCTTAATCCTCATACGGTTAGTTAATTCAATCAAGATGTGGAGTTTGGGAGGAAGGGGATGGGGAGAAAGTTTTTCTTAATTCTCACCCCTTTTCTCTTTTGACTTAGATCTGGTTTAGACCTGGGTAGTTAAGTTGGGGTTCCCCCTCTGCACTGGAGGTAGATAAATTTTTGCTTTGTTTTTGATTTTTGCTGCTTTTTTTTTGTTTAAAACTAAACAGGAATGAGGAAAATTGAGGGTAGGTAAGAGCTTTCAAAATTGTAAGACAACCCCCACCACATTTTTAAACAGCTCAAAGCTCATCTTGGTGCAATGACTTTATTGTTTACTTTAAATCTAGCTAAAGAACAATTGCTTCACAGTCAGTTCTGGGAATAAAATACGATGCTGAAATCTACCAAGATTGACATATGGTACACATAGATGATAAGACTAGCTATTTCGTATCACATCTCCCTGGAATGATAACATTCTCATTGTGAAAAACATGGAAAATTCTGAGAAACTTGAAGAAAAACAATACCAAGAACCCTGTCAATCAGAGATGACCAAACATTATTAACAAGCTGGTAGAGTTATTTTCCTTTCTGTTTTTCAGGTATATATGAAAGCAAAATTGGGAAACTGCATGCAATTTAAAATCATGCTTTCTTCATTTTACACATAATAAGCATCTCTGTTCTTCCAAAACATGTTTTCTAATGACTGCCTAATAATTCATTATATGGCTGAATGATACTCTATTACTGGGCATTTAAAACACTATGCTTTTATTTTTTAAGCAAATTGTTTCATTTTTAGAATAAGTAATATGTGTACATCAATACCAAATACAAAGATACCAAGGGGCACGTGGTAAAAAAAAAAGTAAAAAAAAACAACCTCTCTCATCCTAGTCATCTAGCCACTCATTTCCCTCCTGAATGTAACCATTGTTACTGGCTTCTTGTGTGCCGTTCCAGAAGGTTAACAAATATGGGTACATTCTTTTGTTCTTTCCAAAATGGTAGGACAATTCTGCACCTTTGTTTTTTTATTGATGATATATTGCGGAGATGGTTGCAACCAGTCTGCTATTAGCAGACATTTCCATTGTTTCCAACCTTTTGCTACTACAATGATGCAGTATTCTTATCCAGACATAAATTGTGCATGTGTTTGAAGTATAGGCATCTGACAAATTCCAAGAAGTGGAACTACTGGCCAAAGGTAATCTTATGTTTTTAGCCATGTCTCATGGCATGCTGGAGAAGGCAATGGCAACCCACTCCAGTACTCTTGCCTGGAAAATCCCATGGACAGAGGAGCCTGGAAGGCTGCAGTCCACGGGGTCGCTGGGAGTCGGACACAACTGAGCGACTTCACTTTCACTTTTCACTTTCATGCATTGGAGAAGGAAATGGCAACCCACTCCAGTATTCTTGCCTAGAGAATCCGTCTATGGGGTCACACAGAGTCGGACACGACTGAAGTGACTTAGCAGCAGCAGCAGCAGCAGCAGCATGGCATGCAGGATCTCCGTTCCCCGACTAGGGATCAAACTCACATCCTTGGTAGTGAAAGCACAGAGTTCTAACCAGTGGGTCACCAGGGAATGTCCAGGAATCTTTATTTAAAAATTGAACACTACCAAATTGCTCTCCTTGGTGTTTGCATCAATTTATCTGCCAACAACATATGAAGGTGCTTGTTTCCCCACACCCCCAACAATATAAAATATGATCATTAAAAAAGAAACTAAAAGAAGAAACAAAGAAACTCAATCCATCTGAGTCACAAAAGATGGCATGAAAACGAAGCTAAGCATTTTACCTATTTTAGAAAGATCTGCTTTTCTCTCTGTGAACTATTTGTTCACTTCCTTTACTCATTTTTCTGCCAGGCTTTGATTTCTTTTTCTTCTTAATGTAGATTTATAGTCGTTCTTTAAAAAATAAGAAAATTACCCCTTTGCTGGCAATATGTTTTTTCCCGTTTATCTTAATTTGGGGGCGGGCCACACTGCAGCAGCTTGTGGGTTCTTAGCTTCCTGAACAGGGGTTGAACCTGAGCCCTCATCAGTGAAAGCACTGAGTCCTAGCCACTACCAGGGAATCCCCTCCTGTTTACTGTTTCTATTTATTGACAGTTTTTTTCTCTATGGGGAAAATTTTAATTTTTATAATCACAACTTAAAATCTTGCTTTCTTTATTTATACAGCATATATAATATATATACAAAATATATAAAATAAATAAAGCAAGATTTTAAGTTATACATTTTCTTTCGAGGCTCTGAATATTATAGATTACTCATAAAGCCTTCCTTCCCTGCTGCTGCTGTTAAGTCGCTTCAGTCGTGTCTGACTCTGTGCAACCCCGTAGACGGCAGGCCACCAGGCTCCCCCATCCCTGGGATTCTCCAGGCAAGAACACTGGAGTGGGTTGCCATTTCCTTCTCCAATGCATGAAAGTGAAAAGTGAAAGTGAAGTCGCTCAGTCATGTCCAACTCTTCACGACCCCATGAACTGCAACCTACCAGACTCCTCCATCCATGGGATTTTCCAGGCAAGAGTACTGGAGTGCGGTGCCATTGCCTTCTCTGGGTATTTATCACATTAGCATCTTATTTCATGCTTTTCTATTTATGAATGGCCTGCACTCTACACTTTAAGGTTTACTATGGTCCTCTGCTGTGCAATATAAGACTATTCTGCTGATGAACCATTATATACATGTGTATACATTTCCCCACTGGCTAATACTATTTTATGGACACTTAGTGATGGCTTACTTTTTCTCCCCTTTGAGCTCTAAATGCACAACCAGACACAAAGAGATGGGGCTAATTCAAACTGCACAAACTAAACGTAGTGAGCATCTTGTCAGTGCTTGGTTTTGTATACATGCTTTCTTTTTTTCCCTCAAGTTTCAGTGTTTTCTAGGCTGTCTTTACAAAACACCGAACACTGCTTCTTTATCTGTACCTGTGCACAACGACAAAGGCTTCGAGGGTCCAGGAAAGAAAAGATATATAAAGATAACACCCTTGGCAGCTTGGTAGTAAAATCCAGAGCTTCTGCTGGAATTTTCTCCTGAAGCTTTCGACAGCAGAACTTTTGCTGTGACAGGGAGCAGCGTTCTAACAGGCTTGTCAGGATTCTTCTCCTCTGAGTGTCTGTCCATTTGTCAAACTGGAAAAAAAAAAAGCAAAACAGAACAAAAAAAAAAGCTCCAGGTTTAGTCTGACACCAGAGAGACACAAAGAACTGCATAGAAAGTTTAGTAACTTATTCCTAACGAATTGCATGCATTTCTTTCCCCAACGAGTACACCCCACGTTTTGCCACCTACCTGTTCTTTCTCACATTTGTGTGTGTGAGCCCAAGCAAGGCCGGTGTGGACACAGATGTGCACCTGACCTCAAAACTTGGAGTTACAGAAAAATTTGGGAGCTGGTCATAGTCATAAACTGAGAATATATATAGACTTGTAAAATATAGATCTTCTTTAACTTCTGATGGGGCTATATCCCAATTAATCCATCACAAGTTGAATATATCATAAATTAAAAATGCATGTAATACACTTAATCTACCAAACATCCTAGCTTAGCCCAGTCTACTTTAATATGCTCAAAACACTTAAATGAACCTTGATGCTTGTTGCTGTTGTTTAGTCACCCAGTCATGTCCAACTGTTTTGCGACTCTATGAACTGTTGACCACCAGGCTCCTCTGTCCATGGGATTCTCCAGGCAAGAATACTGGAGTGGGTTGTCATGCCCTCCTCCATGGGATCTTCCTGACCCAGGGATCAAACCTGAGTCTCCTGCATTGACAGGGGTATTCTTTATTACTGAGACACCAGGAAAGCCCTCACATGAACCTAGAGTTGGGCAAAATCATCTACGACAAAGTCTATTTTATAATAAAGTGTTGACTAGTTCATGTAATTTATTGACTTAGTAGGGAATGGCAACCCACTCCAGTATTCTTGCCTGGAGATTTCCATGGACAGAGGAGCCTGGTGGGCTACAGTCCATGGGGTTGCACAGAGTTGGACACAACCCACGCAACTTAGCGTGCACACAAGCACACTGAATGTGAAACCAGAATGGCTGTCTGGGTACTGATGGTTTTAAGTGTATTTGGCCTGTACTCTTGTGACCGAGTGGCTGACTGGGAGCTGTGGCTCACTGGCTGCCCAGCACCATAAATGAGTATCCTACTGCACATGGCTAGCCACCCCTCCCAAAAAACCCAAATACAAAATTTAAATATGGTTTCCACTGAACGTCTATCACTTTTGCATCACTGTAAAGCCAAAAAGTTGCTAAGCCAAAGTATCTTAAGCCAGTACAACCTTAAGAGAAGACACCTGGGCAGTAAGTCTCCCCCCACAGTTTCTTTATCAGCTCATTAGTGATTAAAACTCCAGGACCAGAAACAAACCTTTGCGTTCACAATTAGAGATAAGGCAATACGAGCAAATATCTCTGAGAAGGGGGAGTATATAGGGTTAAAGACCTGTGTGTGTGTGTGTGTGTGTGTGTGTGTGTGTGTGTTCTCAGTCACTCACTCTTGTCTGAGTCTTTGCTGAGCCCGCTAGGGTCCTCTGTCCATGGAATTTTCCAGGCAAGAATACTGGGATGGGGTGCCATTTCCTATTCCAAGGGATCTTCCCAACCCAGGGATTGAACCTGCGTCTTCTGGGTCTCCTGCATTGGCAGGCGGATTCTTTACCACTAGCACCACCTGGGAAGCCCCAGTTAAAGTCCTACTAATATGTAAATGATTGATATGATTGGAGAGGAAAAGTTGATAGCAGGACCTGGAAAAAAAAAGAGTGCCAGAGACAGGAAGTACATGCCAAAGCAATCTGGGGCATGCCGAACAAACGCTTGCGTTACTTCACAATTTTCCCCAGTAATGACCCCAAGCCAGTCCCAAGATTAGTGACTGATCAAAGATGAGAACGTGAGAGCTGGCCAAAATCAAAAGAAAGGTTCTTATGGGAACAGCTAGCAGCTGAAGGAGCTGTTATCAGAGTCTAAATCTCTGTTTTTCTTCTTTAGTCCATTAGAGAAGAGAAAACAGGGAAGTTTGGGGCTACTTGTATTTTATACGTTATTGCATTTCACTGATAGATATTTGCTAGTTATTATAAAGTAATCAGAATTTTATAATACTTTAGTTGTGATCATAAAATACATTGACCACCTTAAAAGGCATATAAAGTAAAAATGTATTTTTGACATACCTTATGACAAGTCAGCTGCTTTATAATCATAGGATTTTTTTTTAATTAGTTGGAGTGCCTCTTGATTAAAACCATTCACTGTGGGACTTCCTTGGTAGTCCAGTGGTTAAGAATCCGCCAGTGCAGGGGACATGGGTTCCATCCCTGCTCTGGGATGATTCCACGTGCTGCAGGGCAAGTAAGCCTGAGAGTCACAACTGCTGAGCCCACACGCCAGGGCGACTGAAGCCCAAGCACCCTAGGGCCTGTGCTCTGCAACCAGACAAGCCACTGCAGTAGGAAGACTGCATACTGCAAGTAGAGAAGGGTGATCCCGTGCTCACGACAACTAGACAAAGCCCGCACACAGCAACGAAGACCCAGCTCAGCCATAAACAAATAAATAAAAACAATCTGCCTTCCAACGCAAGGGACTAGGGTTGATACCTGCTCGGGGAACTAAGATCCCACATGCCACAACTAGAGAAAGCCTGTGTGTTGCAACAAAGACCCAGAGCAGCCAAAACAAAGAATTTTAAATAAAACAAAAACTATTCACTGTTACCAGATCTATTCAGTGCTCATGAATCTCACTTTGGACACTATCGTTCAAGAGGGAGGGGGGGACTCTGAAATGAAAAAAAAAAAATCAGAAACCTTAACTTACAAATAAGTGAATATAATGTATTCATGTACAAATGTTCCCAGATTTCCTCTCGGCCTGTTTCTGCACAGTCCAACTAACATAAAATGAGACTTCTTTCCTTTGGGGATGGATTATTAGAATGATAGAGAAGCCAGACCAGAGTGGTGAGGGCCAGGGGAAGGACCAGCCCACGACGCTGCGGTGATCTCTAAAACAAGGAGCCAGTGGGGGGCATATGGAGACAGGAGAGCTGCAGGGTTTTGGCTTGAAGGCAGTTTGTGGCGGTTCAGACTGTAACTGCCTTTCCGGCAGTTATACAGTGTGAGAGAACTGGGGAATGAAGAAAGGGAATCTGGTAAGTATTGTTATGAGCTCTGAATTGGATCCCCTGTGACTTTTCTTTGAGAGACAACATGAAAATTGGTATTCATCTTTAAAATTACTTTGGGCGGTGCTACGTGCTACTCTGTAGAAACTGAGTTACATGGGGACCCAGGATGATTAAGGTTACGAAAAAAAATTTTATGGGATATAATTAGCACTACAGTAAATCAGAAATAACCCCAAATGCCTCACAATAGTGGATCAGCTCAGCAACATGATAAGAGAAAATATGGCATTAAGCATGTATGGGGGCTTTGGGAATGAGGCCATTCAGAGTCTCACTAAGAACCTCTTAATTTCTTCATTTATACATTGAGAATAATTATATCTAAATTTAGAGTTACTTGGAAGATTAAATAAATGAAAATATGTATAAAATTCCTAATATTATAAACAGTGGTACCCAACCTTTTTGGCACCAGGGACCAGTTTCATAGAAGAGAATTTTTTTTCCACAGACTCGGGGAACAGGCAGAGAGGGATGGCTTCGGGGTGATTCAAGAGCATTACATTTTGTTGCAGTTCAGTCGCTCAGTCACATCCAACTCTTTGCAACTCCATGGGCTGCAGCATGCCAGACTTCCCTGTCCTTCGCCATCTCCTGGAGCTGGCTCAAACTCATGTCCTGAGTCAGTGATGTTTTCCTACCATCTGGTCCTCTGTTGTCCCCTTCTCCTCCTGCCTTCAATCTTTCCCAGAAACTAAGTCAGTTCTTTGCATCAAGTGGCCAAAGTATTGGAGTTTCAGCTTCAGCATCAGTCCTTCCAGTGAATATTCAGGACTGACTTCCTTTAGGATTGACTGGTTTGATTTCCTTGCAGTTCAAGGGACTCTCAAGAGTCTTCTCCAACACCACAGTACAAAAGCATCAATACTTCATCACTCAGCCTTCTTTATGGTTCAACTCTCGCATCCATACATGACTACTGGAAAAACTACAGCATTACATTTATTGTGCACTTTATTTCTAATGCAATGCCACTGCTGATCTGATGAGAGGTACCAACGGGTCTGTGGCCCAGAGGTTGGGGACCCCTGTTATAAAATATCATAGTGATGTTAAAAATAATAAGCATGAGGGGTAAATCATTAGATATGCAAATAATTAAATTGCAAAGCATAAAGTTACCATGTTTGTACATTAACAAGGACAGGAAGCACATTTGGAAGGACTGAGTTCAGCTCAATTATTTTCATGGGTGCCCACAAGAAGAGAACAGGCTCAGATTGAAGAACAGTGATTTAGAATGAATATAAAAGAACATTAGGATTATAAAGTGCTGAAGAAATCTATAAAAGAAAACATTCAAACCTTTCCCTCTAGAGATTAAAAAGATAATTACATTGGTTTCTCATTTATTTCCCTGATTATAACAGTCAAAGATAATTTATATTTGGCTTTGATAGGTGTTCTTTGCCTCGGGGGTTTCTCCTTTCTAATTGTGTTTATTTAGGCTAATAGAAAATGAATTTGCATTCCTTGAACTTCTACCAGTTGAAGGTGGGTAGATGACTGAGAAGAATGCTTAATGGCTGGGGAAAATCCCCTTGGAATTTAAAAGGTGCTGGGAATAATCCAAAAAGTAGATAATCCATGGAAGAATTAACTGTACATGAATTTGGTAATCGCCCAGTATCTTTCTCTTTTTTAAAAAAATTTCTAAATTGAAGCATTGTTAATTTACAATGTTTCAGGTATATAGCATATGATTCAGCTATATATATATATGCACACACACACACACACACATATATTGTTTTAGATTCTTTTCCACTGTAGGATATTATAAGATATTGGATATAGTTCCTTGTGCTATACAGTAGGTTCCTGGTTTTGTTTTTTTTTAAATCTATTTTATATATAGTAGTATATATATCTATTATATATAAAATAGATTAAAAAAAAAAAATCCCATGGACCGAAGAGCCTGGTAGCTGCAGTCTATGGGGTCGCTCAGAGTCGGACACGACTGAGCAACTTCACTTTCACTTTTCACTTTCATGCATTGGAGAAGGAAATGGCAACGCATTCCAGTATTCTTGCCTGGAGAATCCCAGGGACGGGGGAGCCTGGTGGGCTGCCGTCTCAGGGGTCGCACAGAGTCAGACGTGACTGAAGCGATTTAGCAGCAGCAGCAGGTACTGAGTTGGAGAAGGCAATGGCACCCCACTCCAGTATTCTTGCCTGGAAAATCCCATGGACGGAGCGGCCTGGAAGGCTGCAGTCCATGGGGTCGCTCAGAGTTGGACATGACTGAGCGACTTCACTTTCATTTTTCACTTTCATGCATTGGAAAAGGAAATGGCAACCCACTCCAGTGTTCTTGCCTGGAGAATCCCAGGGACGGGGGAGCCTGGTAGGCTGCCGTCTATGGGGTTGCACAGAGTCGGACACGACTGAAATGACTTAGTATAGCATATATATCTATCCCACATCTCTTGCTTCAGCTCTTCAAGAAAAAAGAGCCAAAACATCATAGCCAGGGATCTAATGTGTGAGACAGGGGAGCAGCTAGGACCATTTTCTTATCCTGGTACCATGTATGATACCTCATTTTATAGTTAGTTCCTTTTTAAAATTAATATCATATATAATCAATATATGACATTATGCTGTATTATTTTATGCTATACTATCCTATATGGCCATCACTGGTGACTCAGTGGAAAAGAATACGCCTGCCAAGCAGGAGAAAGGGGGTCAATCCCTGGGTCAGGAAGATCCCTTGAAGAAGGAAATGGCAACGGGCTCCAGTATCCTTGCCTGGGAAATGACATGGACAGAGGAGCCTGGTGGGCTTACAGTCCACAGGGTCTTAGTGACTAAACAGCAACAATACTATCTTATATTATATCATAATTATATTTTATAGTTACTTTTAATGCTTTTGTATAGGGATTTCTTGACAATAGGATTGTAAAAATCCCATTTTCAGAGTAGTTGTTACAAGGATTCTTGTTGCACTTTCAAGATGTGAGGACCATTGCTAGGGCATTAGTACCACTCATCTCACACCAAGGGAAGGAAAGTTCTCAGGCAGTGAGGTCAAGATGAAGGAAGAGGTTGTTATTTTTTGCTTTTTGGTTATAATATCTTGGGCTTCCCTAGTGGCTCAGCTGGTAAAGGGAGACCTGGGTTTGATCCCTGGGTTGAGAAGATCCCCTGGAGAAGGAAATGGCAACCCACTCCAATATTCTTGCTTGGAAAATCCCATGGACAGAGGAACTTGGCGGGCTACAGTTCATGGAGTCGCAAAAGAGTCAGACACGACTGAGGATGCACACATGGCTAAATATAAAATACTTTTTGGACTGTCTATCATTGAATAGGTTTCACATTACATCTTGCCCCTTACTATCCAGATTGTTTTTAAAAGTGACTTTACTTCTAATATGAGATTGAGCTTTAAAGCCAATACTTGAGTCCTACAATGAAAATCCCAAGTAATGCTAAGTTTAAAAATCAGTATCCTCAGGCTTCCCTGGTGGCTCAGTGGTAAAGAATCTGCCTGCCAATGCAGGTGACATGGGTTTGATCCCTGATCTGGGAAGATCCTATATGCATTGGAGCAACTAAGCCCGTGTCCCACAACTACTGAGCCTGTGTTGATCCTACATGCCACAACTTAAACGAGAAGGCTCTAGAGCCCATGCTCTGCAATAAGAGAAGCCATGGCAATGAGAAGCTTGCACACCACAACTAGAGAAAAGTCTGTACATCGAGGAAGACCCAGCACAGCCATAAACAAAGGAAAAATGTTAAAAATCTGAATCTTTACTTCTCTCCTTTCTTCTTTATTGAAAATGCATTCCTTATGCTATCCATCTGTTATGTTGTTCATAAAACACACAGACAAAAAAAGCCTAAAACCTAAAATGGAGAGAGAAAACTGAATAAAAATAAACTGGAAATATCCCCTTCAAACTTAATTCATGTGGCTTTCATGGAGGTATAAAGATTACCATATGATGTAGTGAATTTATGGAATAAGTTTGTTGTTGGGCAAAAGAGAAAAACCAGTATCATTTATTCATTTAGAAAGTATTTATTAAATGCCTGATAGCATCAAGCAATGTACAACAAGGAGCATGGTAAAGCCATGCCTGATTGGATCAGTTTGGCTGATTGGAATAGAGAGATAATTAATGATCTTTGCAAATATCAACGACCTTTGCAAATATATGCTTCTATTAGTTATGGGAAAAGAAAAGACTCAACAAGATCTTTTAAAAAGTTTGAAGACCTTGAATTTTATCCAGGGTGATATTAAAAAATGTTTAACAACTGGCAATGCTGCTGCTGCTGCTAAGTCGCTTCAGTCGTGTCCGACTCTGTGTGACCCCATAGACCTCAGCCCACCAGGCTCCCCCGTCCCTGGGATTCTCCAGGCAAAAACACTGGAGTGGGTTGCCATTTCCTTCTCCAATGCATGAAAGTGAAAAGTGAAAGTGAAGTCGCTCAGTCGTGTCTGACTCTTAGCGACCCCATGGACTGCAGCCTACCAGGCTCCTCCATCTATGGGATTTTGCAAGACAAGAGTACTGGAGTGGGGTGCCATTGCCTTCTCTGGGCAATGCTGCTGCTGCTGCTGCTGCTGCTAAGTCGCTTCAGTCGTGTCCGACTCTGTGTGACCCCATAGACCGCAGCCCACCAGGCTCCCCCGTCCCTGGGATTCTCCAGGCAAAAACACTGGAGTGGGTTGCTATTTCCTCCTCCAATGCATGAAAGTGAAAAGTGAAAGTGAAGTCGCTCAGTTGTGTCTGACTCTTAGCGACCCCATGGACTGCAGCCTACCAGGCTCCTCCGTCCATGGGATTTTCCAAGCAAGAGTACTGGAGTGGGGTGCCATTGCCTTCTCCCCTGGACAATGCTACCAACCAATCAAAATCGACAGAGGCAGGTCAGCCATACCAATGAATTCTGCCTGAACACTGGCCCTAGTTATATTAATTTAGGGATTTCCACTCATAGTAAGTAGAATGAAAAGCAAACATAGCCATTTTAAATATATCTCTTTTTATTTTATCTATTTGCTTTTTTTATAAGTCTCTTTTTTAAGTTGTTGGTAACAAAGTTAGTTTAAAAACACAAACAATATGAGAAAAACTTAGATTTTAAATTTCAGGTATTTTTCATTTTGCCATTTTTAGTGAATTTATTTTATAAAATTTTATTATTATTTTGAATAGGTATTACCTTCACATGATTAAAAACATTCACAAGATTAAAAATTCAAAAGACACAAAAGGCTCTCCCGGTAAGAATCTCTTCCACCCTTTAGACAGTTTTCCTGTCTGAAGGAAATCAATATTGCCCCTTTTCTTGTAAAAGTAAAGTGAAGTTGACCAGTCTTGTCCAACTCTTTGTGACCCCATGGACTGTAACCTGCCAGGCTCCTCCGTCCATGGGGTTTTCCAGGCAAGAATACTGGAATGGGTTGCCATTTCCTTCTCCCGGGGATATGTAAAGTCTTCCAGAAACACTGTGTACGTGACTTTTTTTTTTCTTCTTTAGGTTAGTAAATCTCCTTAGACTGGAGCTTGTAGACCAGCAAAGAAAAGAAGTGGTGACCAAATCAGACAAATAAGAACGGTAAGATACAATGCTTTTTATCTTAGTCTCAGTGGGATGGATTGAATGTTTATGTCACCCCCAATTCCTAAATTGAAACCCTAACCCTATGGTAATGACCCAGGGAGGTGGGTGGGGCCTTTGAGAGGATTAGGTCATGAGGGAGCGCATTCATATATGGGATTGGGAGCATGCATGCTCAGTCACTCAGTTGTGTCTGGCTCTTTGCAACCCTGTAGACTGTAGCCCGCCAGGTTCCTCTGTCGATGGGATTTCCCAGGCAAGAATACTGGAGTGGGTTGCCACTTCCTACTCCAGGGGATCTTCCTGACCCAGAGAGCGAACCAGAGTTTCCTGATTGGCAGGTGGATTCTTTACCACTGAGCCACCAGGGAAGCCCTCATGAATGGGTTTAGTGTCCTTTATTAAAGAGACTACAGAGTGACCTGTTAGCCCTTTTGTCATGTGAAGACACATGGAGAGTCTCTGAGCCAGAAAGCAGATTCCCACCACACACCGAGTCTGCCAGCACCTTGATCTTGGACTTTCCAGCCTCTAGAACTATGAGAAATAAATTTTCTGCTGTTTATAAGCCCCCACACCCACCAGTGTTTTGTTATAGCACCCGGAATGGACTAAGACATATGGGAAAATGAATCTCAGTAACTCACAGGGTAGGATATTCTGTCTACTACTATATTCTGGGGCAAAGATGCTCCCTTCAAAGGAAAGAAGGCTTTGACTGTATGCTTTAAAGATGGACTATTTCAAGTTAGCAGCAGCAGCAGAGTTAAAGAAATCCAAGTATAAAGTATACTACCCAAAGCAATCTATAGATTCAATGCAATCCCTATCAAGCAACCAACAGTATTCTACACAGAGCTAGAACAAATAATTTCACAATTTGTATGGAAATACAAAAAACCTCGAATAGCCAAAGCGATCTTGAGAAAGAAGAATGGAACTGGAGGAATCAACCTACCTGACTTCAGGCTCTATTACAAAGCCACAGTTATCAAGACAGTATGGTACTGGCACAAAGACAGAAATATAGATCAATGGAACAAAATAGAAAGCCCAGAGATAAATCCACGCACATATGGACACCTTATCTTTGACAAAGGAGGCAAGAATATACAATGGATTAAAGACGATCTCTTTAACAAGTGGTGCTGGGAAATCTGGTCAACCACTTGTAAAAGAATGAAACTAGAACACTTTCTAACACCATACACAAAAATAAACTCAAAATGGATTAAAGATCTCAACGTAAGACCAGAAACTATAAAACTCCTAGAGGAGAACATAGGCAAAACACTCTCTGACATACATCACAGCAGGATCCTCTATGACCCACCTCCCAGAATATTGGAAATAAAAGCAAAAATAAACAAATGGGACCTAATTAACCTTAAAAGCTTCTGCACATCAAAGGAAACTATTAGCAAGGTGAAAAGACAGCCTTCAGAATGGGAGAAGATAATAGCAAATGAAGCAACTGACAAACAACTAATCTCGAGAATATACAAGCAACTCCTACAGCTCAACTCCAGAAAAATAAATGACCCAATCAAAAAATGGGCCAAAGAACTAAATAGACATTTCTCCAAAGAAGACATACAGATGGCTAACAAACACATGAAAAGATGCTCAACATCACTCATTATCAGAGAAATGCAAATCAAAACCACTATGAGGTACCATTTCACACCAGTCAGAATGGCTGCGATCCAAAAGTCTACAAGTAATAAATGCTGGAGAGGGTGTGGAGAAAAGGGAACCCTCTTACACTGTTGGTGGGAATGCAAACTAGTACAGCCACTATGGAGAACAGTGTGGAGATTCCTTAAAAAACTGGAAATAGACCTGCCTTATGATCCAGCAATCCCACTGCTGGGCATACACACTGAGGAAACCAGAAGGGAAAGAGACGTGTACCCCAATGTTCATTGCAGCACTGTTTCTAATAGCCAGGACATGGAAGCAACCTAGATGTCCATCAGCAGATGAATGGATAAGAAAGCTGTGGTACATATACACAATGGAGTATGACTCAGCCATTAAAAAGAATACATTTGAATCAGTTCTAATGAGGTGGATGAAACTGGAGCCTATTATACAGAGTGAAGTAAGCCAGAAAGAAAAACACCAATACAGTATACTAACGCATATATATGGAATTTAGAAAGATGGTAACAATAACCCTGTGTACGAGACAGCAAAAGAGACACTGATGTATAGAACAGTCTTATGGACTCTGTGGGAGAGGGAGAAGGTGGGAAGATTTGGGAGAATGGCATTGAAACATGTAAAATATCATGTATGAAACGAGTTGCCAGTCCAGGTTCGATGCACGATACTGGATGCTTGGGGCTGGTGCCCTGGGACGACCCAGAGGGATGGTATGGGGAGGGAGGAGGGAGGAGGGTTCAGGATGGGGAACACATGTATACCTGTGGCGGATTCATTTTGATATCTGGCAAAACTAATACAATTATGTAAAGTTTAAAAATAAAATAAAATTTAAAAAAAAATTTTTAAAGGGATCCTGATTCATTTTTTTTTTAACTAAGGTACAATTCATACGCCACACCACCAGAGCATTTTCGTATATTCACAAGGCTGTAAAGCCAGCACTGCTGTCTAATTTCAGAACGTTTCCATTACCCCCAATAAATTCCATACCCATTACAGTCAGTCACTCCTCCCCTGCTCCCTGGCCCCTAGAAACCACTCATCTATTTTCTGCCTCTATGGATTTGTCTATCTTGAATATTTCATATAAATGAAATCATATACTAGGTGGCTTCGGTGTCTGGTTTCTTTCACTCACACACTATGTTCAAAGTTTATGTTGTAGCATAGTACTTCTTTCTTTTTTCTTACCCTTGCTTTTTAAAATTTATGGAAAAATTTATATATTACAAAATTGATCATCTTAACCATTTTTAAGTGTACAGTTGAGTGACATGAAGCACACTCACACTGTTGTGCAACATCCCCCCCGTCCGTCTGCAGAACTGTTTTTAAAACTCAAGCAGAAACTCTGTACCCGTTAAATAACGTCCCGATTCCTTCGTAACCTCTATTTTATTTTCTTTCTCTGTGAATTTGCCTATTCTAAGAAGTTCATAAACGTGGAATCAAACAATATTGGTCCTTTTGTGTCTGGTTTATTTCACGTAGCACAATGTCTTCAAAGTTCATTCCTGTGAGTAGCTTGAAACAGAACTGCCTTTCATTTTAAGGCTGAAAACTATTCCATTGTTTGGCTAGACCCCGTTTTGTTTATCCATTTCTCACCGAATGGACGTTTGGGTGTTTATATTTTTGACAATTATGAATAATGCCACTGTGAACATCAGTGTACATGTTTTTGTATGACCATGTTTCCAGTTCTCTTGGGTGGAAGAGACTCTCAATGAGACTGTAGAGGAATCTGATGAGTAATACACATTGGCTAGAGATGGATAGATTAAGTCCCCTCATACAAACATTTGAGTTTCGAACTTTCAAAGATGCGAATGTGTGTTCGCACGTCCAATCACATTAGTTCATGTGTCTGGCGTGCTCGGTCATGTGTGTCCATCCTCTACAGGTGGCTGTGTTTTTGTGTACATTACAGTACTGTGTAGAGTACAGTAGAACAGTTTTTTAATTTCAAGCCCAGGATGTCTAGAAGCAAGCTTACATATAGCGGGATGTAGTCAATTGTGTTAGTTGGGTACCAAGGCTAACTTTGATTAGAGAAGGCGATGGCACCCCACTCCAGTACTCTTGCCTAGAAAATCCCATGGACGGAGGAGCCTGGTAGGCTGAAGTCCATGGGGTCGCGAAGAGTCAGACACGACTGAGCGACTTCACTTTCACTTTTCACTTTCATGCATTGGAGAAGGAAATGGCAACCCACTCCAGTGTTCTTGCCTGGAGAATCCCAGGGATGGGGGAGCCTGGTGGGCTGCCGTCTATGGGGTCACACAGAGTCGGACATGACTGAAGCGACTTAGGAGTAGCAGCAAGGCTAACTTTGTTGGATTTATGATCAAATTGGACCTATGAATTCACTTTCGGAACATAACTCATTCATACATAGTGGACTTACTGTAATTTGATCATGGACAATGGTCCTTGAGACTGTGTTTCCTTTAAGGAAGTGTGAAAGTAACTTAGATGTGGATATATAGATATATAGATTTATATACACTCCTTTGTTAATGTTCTTTTTTATTATGGCTTATTCCAAGATACTAGATATAGTTCCCTGTGCTATACGGGAGGACCTTGTTGCTTAGCCATTCTAAATGTAATAGCTTGCATCTACCAACCCCAAACTCCCGGTCTGTCCTGCTCCCTCCTCTCCTCCCACTTGGCAACCACAAGTCTGATCTCTACGTCTGTGAGTCTGTTTCTGTTCTGACGGTAGGTTCATTGGTGCCACAGTTTAGATTCCACATATAAGTGATATTCATATGGTGTTTGTCTTTCTCTTTCTGACTTAGAATCAAGTATACTTTAAATAGTTACCCATTTTCCAAGCAGAGCTCTTCTTTCTTCAAATACCTACAATTAAAAAAAAAACAACATGGAATGATTTCATATTTCATGGTTCAAAATACCCATTAAAAAGACATGATTAGGACTTCCCTGGTGGTCCAGTGGTTAAGAATCTGTCTGCCTATGCAGGGGACACGGGTTCAATCCCTGGTTCCAAAAGATTCCACGTGCCTTGGTGCAACTGAGCACACGTGCTACAAGTACTGAAGCCTGCATGCCCTAGAGCCCCTGCTCCCCAACAAGAGAAGCCACCATAATGAGAAGTCTGCTCACTGCAGACAGAGTGGCCCCTGCTTGCCAAAACTAAAGAAAGCCCGTGCACAGCAATGAAAACCCAGCACAGTCAAAAATAAAATAAATAAATTTAAAAAAGACATCATTAAAGGATCAATCACTAAATATTGACTGTCTTTTCCATTTTATCAACTGAGTATAAAGAGATAGATTTTGTACCTGAAAGGGTAACTTTATTTACAACTTGGGCAAACTTTCTTTTTTCTCAGTTTCTCCATGTGAATCAATTCATCTTAGAGAATAAATAATTTTTTAAAGGCAAGAAATATGGAGAAGGAAATGGTAACCCACTCCAGTATTCTTGCCTGGAGAATCCCATGGACGGAGCAGCCTGGTAGACTACAGTGCACGGGGTCGCAAAGAGTTGGACACGACTGAGCGACTTCCCTATTCACTCTTCACTATAGTCGGTATATAACTTCCTGCTAAAGACTAGCAGGGGGGTGGCGGGGGCACTCTTTCTGCCCCCTTCTGATGTCTATGTCAGAATCTTTCTTTATCTCCTTTATACTTTAATAAAACTTGATTACACACACACACAAAATAAATAAATAAAGGCAAGAAATAAAAGAATGGAACTATAAAGTGGAATCATTTTTGGAATTTGAAAGGTGATGACAAAACTGACAAAGGAAAAAAATAGGAAAACGGAGAACCTCCCTCCAAATATTTCAGCATTACTAGTATTAGAACTTGTGAAATTTATGAGTGAGTAGCTCTGTTTTTTTATTTCATGAGTTCACATATCAGTGGGTGTACATTACTTATATGTTTGCATATGTGCGCCTCTGGGCTTACAGCTCAGTGTTTATCTGTATAGGTTTGTTGTTATACACCATTGAGGACAGAAACTATGTCTTATTCACCTTGACTTCTCCACTGCAGAGTGCTGTACGTGGCATATTACAGGTGCTCAAGCTTGCTGGAAGGAATGAACATGCTTGTGACAAATGAATATCCTTTGGCTGTATCGCTACCACGGGAGTGTATTTACACGTTAGTGGAGAGGCGTTTTCCTGAGGCTCAGTCATTTGTGTATCTATCTGAATGGGTGAGGAAGGGACAGCTAGAGTGAGAAGGTTTGGCAGAGGAGGGCGATCTGGAGCCAGGAAGCAAGAGACAGCAGGAAACAGGTGTGACTGTCTCTCTCACACCCACCCTGCACTCTGTCGGCTTTCAAAATTGGGCTCCATGTTTTTCCCTTCCTCTTGGCACTTTCTAAATTCTCTCACCCTGTCAGAACATTCCTATTTAGAAACTAGCTCAGGCCTATTTCTTCCCTTTTGTGGAGGAGGATGAGGAGCTGGTTTCATGCTTCCAACAGATCTGTTTTCCTTCCTTTTTTTAGACTCTCAAATTCTGCTTTCAAAGGGCAGGCAAAATGGAGACTGAAATAATTGATTCAACAACAACCTCAAGGCCTGTAAAATGCCATCTTTGCTACTAACCAGGGAATATCATATATCACAGGTAGACACTCTTTATACTTTAGAGAAGAAGAAAAAGAATACCATTTTCTCCTCCCTCCTAATTAACTGCCCCCTGGGCTACTAGGACCCTCAAATAACAGTGACAGATAATCTCAGAATTTCTAGATGAAAATAGAAGAGGGGATTTCCCTGGTGGTCCAGTGGTTAAGACTCTGTGTTTCCACTGCAGAAAGTGAGGGTTTGATACCTGGTTGGGCAATTAAGGTTCCACAGGCCAATGTTGTGGTCACAACAAGCAAACAAAGAAAAAGAAAATAGAAGAGAACCTATAAAATTAATAAAAAAAAAAACCTATAGACATTTTCAGGACTGAAAAATCAGGATTCAGGGCTTTCATGGTGGTCCAGGGGTTAAGAATCTGCCTGCAAGTGCAGGACATACGGGTTCCATTCCTGGTCAGGGAAGATTCCACGTGCCTTGGGACAACTAAGCCAGTGATCCACAGCTATTGATCCCGCATGCCCTAGAGTCCACGTGCGGTAACTAGCGAGTAGCCACCACTCGCTGCAACTAGAGAAAGCCCTCGTGCACCAACGAAGACTCAGTGCAGCCAAGAAAAAATAAAAAATAACCAAAAAAAGAGAAAAATCAGGATTCACACATTTCTTGAACCCTTCTCTTGTGTCTAACAAAATCCTATCAAGCATCTAATTCCCCTCCCAAGTCTCGGGCACCAGCATTTTTCTGGTACCCACTGGTCTCACTCTTCTCAACTCCTCCTCCACTTGCAGCCCATGCTCCACCTGGCCTTTCTAGGATTTGCTATTGCCCACCAGGTGATTCTGTTCATTTTCCCTTCCCAGGTAGATTACAGCTACTTTCCCTTATATGATCCACAGGTTCCAGGGGAGGCCCTCAACAAAACACCTGCTGATGGAACAACAAGAGATTCAGATGTCATAGAATTTTAGGGCTAAAAGGAATCTTAAGATCTTTTTGTTCAATTTTTCTGTTTTAGAGAGGATAAGCAGAGGCCCAAAGGGTTACCTTTATAGATTAAAAAAAAAAATCATTGGTTCCAGACTGTATGTTCAGCTGAATAATATACTTGGCTCCTCACTAGAAAGCCATGTGGTGCAAGCGTGCTTAGTCATGTCTGACTCTTGGAGACCCCATGGACTGTAGCCTGTCAGGCTCCTCTGTCCATGGGATTTCCCAGGCAAGAATACTGGACTGGGTTGCCATTTCCCACTCTAGGGGACTCTCCCTGACCCAGGGATCAAACCCACGTCTCTTTCATGTCCTGCATTGACAGGCAGATTCTTTATCACTAACACCTAAGAAACCCTGCTAGAACCACGGTCTTTCCATTCTGACCCCAAACTTGATCTTCCCTATTCTGACCTCAAGCCCTACATTCTCAATGAATTGCTGCCCAGGGTTTGACCTGAGAGTGGGAAAAAAAAAACAATTAGGTCCCAGGATGACAACCCCCTTTCCAAAGGAGGATGGGAGGACCATCGTGGTGTCCAATGACAACAGAAGGCATCAGAAAGAAAGGGGCACTGACTTGAAGGGGTGGGGACAGCAAGAATGTAGCAGGTGGACTTCCCTGGTGGTCTAGTGGTTAAGACTCCAAACTCCCTATGTAGGGGGCCCGAGTTCCATCTCTGGTCAGGGAACTAGATTCCCCATGCTGCAACTAAAAAGATTCCGCACACCACATCTAGAGATCCTGCATGCCGTAATGAAGACCCAGTGCAGTCAAATAAATAAATAAAATGAATATTTAAATAAATAAATAATAAATAAAGTCAGTCATTGATAATAAAATAAAATAAAGAGGGTGGGAGGTAGGGTCTTTAGAGGGCCAATGACGAAGTCTAAGCAAAGTCCAAGCAAATCCAGTTCTTCACCAAAAGGTGATTAGAGTCAGGTAGGAGAAGGCAATGGCACCGGACTCTAGTACTCTTGCCTGGAAAATCCCATGGATGGAGGAGCCTGGTAGGCTGCAGTCCATGGGGTAGCTAAGAGTCGGACAGGACTGGGCAACTTCACTTTCACTTTTCACTTTCATGCATTGGAGAAGGAAATGGCAACCCACTCAAGTGTTCTTGCCTGGAGAATCCCAGGGACAGAGGAGCCTAGTGGGCTGCCGTCTATGGGGTCGCACAGAGTTGGACATGACTGAAGCGACTTAGCAGCAGCAGCAGCAGCAGCAGGAACTGATAGGCATGAGGGGCAGAAAGACAAACACTAGACAAACTCAGATCTGGTTCTGACTCTACCCTTGACAAGAAGTATAATTTGGAACAAATTATTTAACTGTCAGGTCCTCAGGCAGACTCAGAATTTTAGTCTCTGGTTGGGAGCAAGTCTTCATTCCAAGGATTTGCAATCAGATTTTTGATCTTACAAAGTTGGAAGAGGGTTGAAGGGATAAATTGGGAGTTTGGGATTAACATATACAAACTGCTATATATAAAATAAATAACCAACAAGGACCTACTTATAGTACATACACTACTCAATATTGTGTAATCACCCGTAAGGGAAAGAATCTGAAAAAGAATAGATATGTATAACTGAATCCCTTTGCTGTACACTTGAAACTAACACAACATTGTAAATCAGCCATACTTCGATTAAAATTAAAAAAGAGCCCGGAAACAGTATCACTTCAAGTGGAAAACATTAGAGAGAATCGTCTTTCCTTGCAGAATGCTGCAGTTTGTTTACATCACAGTTTACTCAGAGCCTGCTGTTAAGTCAAAATCCCATGGTTGTTATTTTAGTCTGTCGACATTGCGGTTGCATATTTCACCATGTGACATCATTACCATGGAGGAGTAAGACATTTTGGGGCTCCTAAATGATGACTGATGGATGGTGGTTAGGTGCTTTTTCTCAGAACACCCTTTTAACTACATGTGTACTGTACTACATGTGTGAACCATATTAAAAAAAAAAATGTTGACCACTTTCAATTAAAACACTAGATGGAAAAAAAAACCTACACTAGACAGCAAAGAAATACATACTTATAAAACATTCCTCCTCTCAAAGTTTTCACAAGGCCTGAATTATCTTGTAATCTGATGATGCTATCATTTTGGCATCTACATTTGAATTCAATCTCTCTGCTTAAAGCCTCTTGTGAAGTTAAACTCCTATGAGGTTTATTTTAGACTGAAACAGTTTCATATTTCTCATTTTACTACAGAATAGAAAAAAGGCAAAATTAAAACAAAAACCAGGGACTTCCCTAGTGTTACAGTGTTTAAGACTCTGCGCTTGCAATGCAGGGTGCCTGGGTTCTATCCCTGACCAGCAAACTAAAATCCCATATGCTGTGCAGTGTGGCCAAAACAAAAAAAGAGGACCTTAAAATTACGCTGATCATTGGCCAATGCCCTGCTGTAGAAGTGTAGAAAAGCCCTTGAAGTTATCGTATAGGCACGGTCTGCTCAACTGTGAACTTGGGCATCTATTTTTAACCCCTTTCACACAGTCAGAATGTGAGACCTGGAAGGGACCTCTGAGGTCATCTCAGGTATGACCTAAATCAAATCCCTTATGATTATACAATGGAAGTGAGAAATAGATTTAAGGGACTAGATCTGATAGATAGAGTGCCTGATGAACTATGGACGAAGGTTCGTGACATTGTACAGGAGACAGGGATCAAGACCATCCCTATGGAAAAGAAGCAAAAAAGCAAAAAAAGCAAAATGGCTGTCTGGGGAGGCCTTACAAATAGCTGTGAAAAGAAGAGAAGCGAAAAGCAAAGGAGAAAAGGAAAGATATAAGCATCTGAATGCTGAGTTCCAAAGAATAGCAAGAAGAGATAAGAAGGCCTTCCTCAGTGATCAATGCAAAGAAATAGTGGAAAACAACAGAATGGGAAAGACTAGAGATCTCTTCAAGAAAATTAGAGATACCAAGGGAACATTTCATGCAAAGATGGGCTCGATAAAGGACAGAAATGGTATGGACCTAACAGAAGCAGAAGATATTAAGAAGAGGTGGCAAGAATACACAGAAGAACTGTACAAAAAAGATCTTCACAACCCAGATAATCACGATGGTGTGATCACTCACCTAGGGCCAGACATCCTGGAATGTGAAGTCAAGTGGGCCTTAGAAAGCATCACTACGAAAAAAGCTAGAGGAGGTGATGGAATTCCAGTGGAGCTATTTCAAATACTGCAAAACTAATACACTTATGTAAAGTTTAAAAAAAAAAAAAATGATGCTGTGAAAGTGCTGCATTCAATATACCAGCAAATTTGGAAAACTCAGCAGTGGCCACAGGACTGGAAAAGGTCAGTTTTCATTCCAATCCCAAAGAAAGGCAATGCCAAAGAATGCTCAAACTAATGCACAATTGCACTCATCTCACACACTAGTAAAGTAATGCTCAAAGTTCTCCAAGCCAGGCTTCAGCAATACGTGAACCATGAACTTCCAGATGTTCAAGCTGGTTTTAGGAAAGGCAGAAGAACCAGATATCAAATTGCCAACATCCGCTGGATCATCGAAAAAGCAAGAGAGCTCCAGAAAAACATCTATTTCTGCTTTATTGACTATGCCAAAGCCTTTGACTGTGTGGATCACAATAAACTGTGGAAAATTCTGAAAGAGATGGGAATACCAGACCACCTGACCTGCCTCTTGAGAAACCTATATGCAGGTCAGGAAGCAACAGTTAGAACTGGACATGGAACAACAGACTGGTTCCAAATAGGAAAAGGAGTACATCAAGGCTGTATATTGTCACCCTGCTATTTTAACTTATATGCAGAATACGTCATGAGAAATGCTGGGCTGGAAGAAACACAAGCTGGAATCAAGATTGCCAGGAGAAATATCAATAACCTCAGATATGCAGATGACAGCACCCTTATGGCAGAAAGTGGAGAGGAACTAAAAAGCCTCTTGATGAAAGTGAAAGAAGTTGGCTTAAAGCTCAACATTCAGAAAACGAAGATCATGGCATCTGGTCCCATCACTTCATGGGAAATAGATGGGGAAACAGTGGAAACAGTGTCAGACTTTATTTCTGGGGGCTCCAAAATCACGGCAGATGGTGATTGCAGCCATGAAACTAAAAGACACTTCCTCCTTGGAAGGAAAGTTATGACCAACCTAGATAGCATATTGAAAAGCAGAGATATTACTTTGCCAAAAAAGGTCCGTCTAGTCAAGGCTATGGTTTTTCCAGAAGTCATGTATGGATGTGAGAGTTGGACTGTGAAGAAAGCTGAGTGCCGAAGAACTGATGCTTTTGAACTGTGGTGTTGGAGAAGACTCTTGAGAGTCCCTTGGACTGCAAGGAGAGCCAACCAGTCCATCCTAAAGGAGATCAGTCCTGGGTGTTCTTTGGAAGGAATGATGCTGAAGCTGAAACTCCAGTACTTTGGCCACCTCATGCGAAGAGTTGACTCACTGGAAAAGACTCTGATGCTGGGAGGGATTGGGGGCAGGAGGAGAAGGGGACGACAGAGGATGAGATGGCTGGATGGCATCACCGACTCGATGGATGTGAGTTTCAGTGAATTCTGGGAGTTGGTGATGGACAGGGAGGCCTGGCGTGCTGCGATTCATGGGGTCACAAAGAGTCGGACACGACTGAATGACTGAACTGAAATGAACTGAACTGATCTGAACTGATCCAAGCCACTCAATTTCCAAAGGTAGGTAGTAAAGACAGAGGCATAAGAGACTTGCTGAAGTCAAGCAGGAGATTATTTAGCGCAGCTGATCTGGAACCTGTGTTTTTTAATTCTCAACATTATTGTTCTTTGCTCGCTTTTACTTATATATTTTTTTTAATTGTTAAATATCATTGCACTGTATACAGTAAAAAACAAACAGTCTCTCTTCTAGCAGACTTCCCTCCTACTCTTCCATGTCGTCCAATTTTTTAGGGGAAACCACTATTGATAGTTGGGCTTCTCTGGTGGCTCAACTGATAAAGAACCCACCTGCCAATTCAGGAGACACAAAGAGACATGGGTTTAATCCCTAGGATGGGAAGATTCCCTGGAAGAGGGCATGGCAACCCACTCTAAATATTCTTGCCTGGAAAATTCCATGGACAGAGGAGCCTGGAGGGCTACAGTCTATGGAGTTGCAAACAGTCGGACAAGACTGAGCACATGTGCACACACTATTAACAGTTTGCTGTATACATATGCAAATTCCATGTGTGTGTCTAAGTATTGATACATTCATTCACATACTTATGGGTATATACACAGGCCAAGATTTTTTTGGATATTATATTTAATTTTTATTGAATTATAATTGACATATAATATAATGGTAGTTTCAGGTGTACAACATAGTGATCTGACAGTTTTTTAAATTTTAATTATTTTTTTATTGAAGGATTGTGCTTTACAGAATTTTGTTGTTTTCTGTCAAATCTCAACATGAATCAGCCACAGGTATACATATACCCACTCTCTTTTGAACCTCCCTCCCATCTCCCTCCCCATCCCACCCCTCTAGGTTGATACAGAGCCCCTGTTTGAGTTTCCTGAGCCATACAGCAAATTCCCATTGCCTATCTATTTTATATATGGCAGGCTAAGATTTTTGAAAATACTTTTACTCCAAACTAGAACCTAACTAAACCAAAATAAAAATGAGGGAGGGAATAATATGCGAGTTCTGAACCACAAAATAAATATCATTTCTAATAGAAATGGTTATTTCTCTTATCATTGCTCATCTAGAAATTATCATGAAATTTTTAAACATTTTTATTTATTTGACTGTACTGGGTCTTAGTTGTGCCATGTGGGTTCTTTAGCTGCAGCATGCAAACTCTTGCAGCATGTGGGATCTAGTTTCCTGAACACAGATGGAACCCAGGCCCCTGCACTGGGAGCACAGACCCTGAGCCACTGGGCCACCAGGGAATTCCCTAGAAATTCTCATAAAATTTGACAAAAGCTGTTCAGGCTTCCCAGGTGGTGCCAGTGTTAAGGAACTCACCTGCTGGGACTTCCTGGTGGTCCAGGGGCTAAGACTCCATTCCATGCTCCCAATGCAGGGGGCCTGGGTTTGATTTCTGGTCTGGGAACTAGATCCCACATGCTGCAACTAAGGATTCACATGCTTCAACAAAAATTGCAGCCAAATAAATTTTAAAAAGAAAACTCACCTGCTAATGCAGGTGATATAAAGGACCTGCATATAAAGGTCGATATAAATCGACCCAAGGATCTATCTGTGGGTTCATGAAGATACCTTGGAGGAGGTCATGGCAACCTACTCCAGGATTCTTGCCCAGAGAATCTCACAGACAGAGGAGCCTGGCCAGCTATAGTCCATGGGGTCTCCAAGAGTCGGACACGACTCAGTGACTAACACACATGAAGGGTCCTCAGTGCTGTGCATGGGGGGTAGGGTGGAATTTATCCTTGGGAGCAGTCTGTTATCGGTTTTGCTTCATAGGATTAGTTTGGTATTTTAGAAAGATCGTTCTGGGACCAGAATAGAGGATGGATTAGAGACAGTGAAACCAGCTGAGGGGTTACTGCAATGTGCCAGGCGAAGGAGGGTAAGTGTGTGAACTGAGAACATGGAACTGGATGTGCACAAGTCAAAGGAGAAGAGGGGTCTGGATGAAGAGACCTAGGAGGAAGACTCAGAACCTGAAAACCAGTGGATATGGAGGTGAAGGGGAACTGGTAGACACTCCTTCCTGGCCTTCTCATCTCCTAAATCTTTTAAAAACTATTTATTTATTTATTTGGCTGCCCTGGGTCTTAGTTGCAGCACACAAGGTCTTTAGTTGCAGTATGTGGGACTGAATTCCCTGGCCAGTGAGCGAACCTGGGCCCCAGCCCTGGGAGCAGAGTCTTAGCCCCTAGACCACCAGGGAAGTCCGTAAGATCTTTCTTTCTAAGCAGGAACTCTGTATCTCTTGCCAACTCTGGCCATGTAACTGGGGCTCAATTAAAGTTTTCTTTTTGTTCTAAATTTATTTCAATTAAAATTTTGAAGAAATCCTTCATTTTTTTTTTATCCACTACACAATCCTAAGCAATTCCTGTTCATGTTTTGATTACCAAATTTTTAATGCTTTTTTTCCCTTTAAAGCATGATTTCAACTAATAAAACAGTTCTTATTACTTACTCGGTCATTCAAAAGCTGATGGTTTAGGGGTGTCCAGGTACTCATCTTTGTCTGCATTTTGGGACCATCTGTGTTTTTAGGAGGTGCAAATGCCATCATGAAACAACTGGATATTCTTCTGTAAGAAAAACTACACCTGCAGAAGAAATGAATCATACGATCTTCAGAATACTAAAAATACTAATACCATATAATCTTTTTTAGTACACTGGGACAGGGACCAGGGGGAGAGTAACATTTACTGGGAGCATCTTATATGTCAGGCACTTAACAGGTTTGCTCAATTAAAACCCATAACAATATGGTAAAGTGGTGGGTTTTAGATTATTTTACAGATGAAGAAAATGAGGCTCACTTAAGTTACACGCTTTGCCCAGAGTTATACAGACAGTAGGTGGTGAAACACGGAATCAGACCCAGGTCTGTTTAACTCTGTTTGATTTTCATTGGATCAAGGGGGAAAAATCAGAATCACTCTTAGCTAAGAACATACCATATTTGTCAGAGAGGAGTATTTATAAAATCACAGTGCAATCTGAACTACTCCATCTTTTGTCCCTTGTGACCTCCTTCTTCCTCTCTTAACTTTCTGACATCTAGCTAACAAGGGCTCTAGCTTGCTACCATATTTAAGAAGTAGAATGGTACAATGGACAAGGCCAAGAATTTACATATGGACAGATTTGGGTTTATTGGGGAAAATACACTGGTTTTCGATGCCCAGTACTGTATATATTTGCCTTCATTTTTGTGGTCTCACGGCATGTGGGATCTTAGTTCCCCAATCAGAGATGGAACTCACATCCCTTGTATTGAAAACATTGAGTCATGACTATTGCTGTTCAGTCACTAAGTTGTGTCCAGCTCTTTGCAACTCCATGGACTGAAGTACACCAGGCTTCCCTGTCTTTCACTATCTCCCAGAGTTTGCTCAAACTCATGTCCATTGAGTTGGTGATACCATCCAACCATCTCATCCTCTGTTGCCTCCCTTCTCCTCTCGCCCTCAGTCTTTCCCAGCATCAAGGTCTTTTCCAAGGAGTCGGCTCTTCACATCAGGTGGCCAAAGTATTGGAGCTTCAGCTGCAGCATCAGTCCTTCCAATAAATATTCAGGGTTGATTTCCTTTAGGATTGACTCATTTGATCTCCATGCTGTCCAAGGGAGTCTCAAAGGTCTCCAGTACCACAATTAAAAAGCATCAATTCTTCAATGCTCAACCTTCTTTATGATCCAGTTCTAACCACTGGACAGCCAGGGAAGTCCCTATGTCTGCCTTCATTGGATTAAAGCACTCTAATTTCCATGAGGGATTACTTTTCCCTCAGTGTTCAGGGTCTGCTGGGTTGGTTAATCAAGGTGGCCTCCCCTTGCCCAGTCATGAGACTAAGCTAGGCCAGGTAACTGATGCTGGCTTAGCCTTGCTTTACAGCCAAGGTGATCATTCAAAGTACCATAGATGCTCTGAGTAGTAGACTGTTAAGCTGTTCTTAGACTCCTCTTGTAGGGGCTTCCTGCAAGTGGCCAAAGTATTGGAGCTTCAGTATCAGTCCTTCCAATGAATATTCAGGACTGATTTCCTTTAGGATTGACTTGGACAGGTACACACTGCTATATTTAAAATGGATAACCTATAGGGATCCACGATATAGCACAGGGAACCGTGCTCAATGGTAGTCTGCCTAGAGCAGAGTCTGGGGGAGAATGGACACATGTATATGTATGGGTGAGACCCTTCATTGTTTATGTGAAACGACCACAACACTGTTAATTGGTTATACTCCAATACAAAATTAAAAGTTAAAAATAAATAAATAAATAGCATTACCATAGACTTTCTTAGAACTTCTTGTTACAGAGTTCTTCAAAGCCTGTCCTTGAAGGGGGCCCAACAAAATATTTTAAGGTGAAAAATATTGAAAGCAGATTGATGGCATTTTCACTATATATCCTCAGTGTTTCTGTTTTTTGTGCCTTCTTCCTCTCTGAAGGTAAGTTTCATATCCAAAGCAGTGGTGCTGAGTTGGGGACTGCACAGGATTTGCCTGCCCACCCAGGGCTCCAAAAATTATAGCAGCAAATATAAGACAACTTTTTAAAAATATTTATTTTTTTATTTTAAATAAAATATTTTAAATAAAAAATATTTATTTATCTGGCTGAGCCAGGTCTTCGTTAGGGCATGCGGGATCTAGTTCCCTGACCAGGGATAGAACCCAGGTCCCCTGGACCACCAGAGAATTCACTTGGACAATTTTTTGATCCCACATGCCACAACTAACCTGGCACAGCCAAATAAATAAATAAAAATAAATATTTTTTAAATTAAAAAACCATTAGTTTTTGACTTACAGACAATTCCCCCAAATGCTAGATCTGAAATTCTGTGACTCTCACTTAACATGTAATATTCCCTCTCAGGCTTAAATCAGAGCTGAAGATAAAGCCAATGTTTTAAAACCTCAGGGTTTTAAACCATAGATAATATCTTCCTGCAGTTGCCTGCTGATACCATTCCACTGGAATAAGGGGGAATTAAGGAGGTTCAGATGAGCCCTCACATTCTTAGCTCCTAACAGCTAAGTTGCAAAGGTATAAGAAATGATTTCATTACAGTATTATTAATTGGCTGCTATAAAAATACACATGAGCAGGCAAATACCTAAAGCACGATCACTGAGTCTTGATCTGCACAGTTAAAAATCACATATTTCCTTTTTTATTGCTATTTATGCATGTTTGATCTTTCTTCTATTTAAACTGATTGAAGTTTTGTGTTTTTATTTTTTTTAATTTTATTTATTTGTTTAGGCTGAGCCACTCGGCTTGCAGAATCTTAGTTCCGCAACCAGGGATTGACCCTGGCCTTTGGTAATGAAACTTAGAGTCCTAACCCCTGGACGGCCAGGGAATTCCTTAAACCAATTGTTTTTAATCTTTTATTTTTTTTTCAGGGCCATAAACCTCTTTCAGGATATGATGAAAACTATGAGTCTTCTCCCTAGAAAAATGCATATTAACATTACATTTTGCTTACACCAGGTTAAAAACTTCTGTTGTAAGCTGCTGCTGCTAAGTTGCTTCAGTTGTGTCCGACTCTGTGCAACCGCATAGACAGCAACCCACCAGGCTCCTCCATCCCTGGGATTCTCCAGGCAAGAACGCTTGAGTGGGTTGTCATTTCCTTCTCCAATGTGTGAAAATGAAAAGAGAAAGTGAAGTCGCTCAGTTGTGTGTAACTCTTCAAGAACCCATGGACTGCAGCCTATCAGGCTCCTCCATCCACGGGAGTTTCCAGGCAAGAGTACTGGAGTGGGTTGCCATTGCCTTCTCCAGCTGTAAGCTGAGAAACTCTCTTCCCAGTTTGAGTAGAAAACAATCTGATTCTAAGCACGATTTCTGATTAGGACAAAATAGCTTTTCCAGGGCCTCCCTAAGGTTTTGCATTGTTTTTTTTTTTCTTCCTGGTTCTTCAGAGCTAGAAATTATTTGAAATAGGCTTTTTTCAAATCAACTTGAATAAAGTTTGGTTTTCAGGAGATGGGCCTGGCTGAGAAAAAGAGCCCTCTTGATAATAGTCTTACTGAAGCAGGCAAATGGAGGTATCTTGCCCTGGGTTTTGTCATTATCCTTTTACAGTTTTTTCCTCTGTCCATTGTAGAAGACGGGCAGTGTGCATATCTGCATGCCCACACTGGTTCACAGAACAGACCACTCAGATGCTTTCATACAACATACAAAAAAATAACAAACAAAGCAAGTTGCCTTCCCTCCTTCTACATACAAACCTTGCTGTTGTTTTTTCATGACCTCTTTCCCCCTTAATGGATGTCCTTGCATGTTCCTCTTAAATTTTTCTTTGGATAAAGGGGAAGAAAAAGGGCTTGTGGCCCTTACCCCCAGTGTGTGCTTCTAGTGTCATGTTTAAAGGCAAGGCTAGGTCCTCTGGTAAAGTTCCAGTGGTAACACACCTCCAATCCCATCTTCAAAGCCATTCTTCACACCGTCACCATTGCACAACTTCACTAAAGACCTATTAGGTCTGTATTAGAGCTATAAAGACAAGTCTTGACTATAATGGAGGTTATAGTCTACTGCAAGAGGATTTTTTTTTAAACAAATAAAAATGTATATATTTAAGGTGATGTTTTAATATATGTACACATCATGGAATGCTTACCACAATCAAACTATGTAACATATCCATCACCTCCCATAGTTACTTGTGTGTGTGTGTATGTGTGCGTGTGTGTGCATGTGTGTGCTTCTGTGTGTGTGATTACTCTTGAGATCTACTCTTCTAGAAAATTTCAAGTATTTAATATATTATTATTAACTATAGTCGCCATGATCCCTGGGCAGGAAGATCCCCTGGAGAAAGAAATGGCAACCCACTCCAGTGTTCTTGCCTGGAGAATCCCTTGGACAGAGGAACCTGGTGGGCCACAGTCCATGGGCCTGCAAGAGTGGGACACAACTTAGCGGCTAAACTACCACCACCATCACCACATAGTCACTCTGCTGTACATGAGGTCTCTAGAACTTACTCATTTTATAACTGAAGGTTTGTACCCTTTGATCAATATCTCCATATTTCCCTACTCCCCAGCTTTGGCTAACCACTACTCTACTCAGGGAAGTATTTTTTAAAAGGTCCGTTAGTCATTTTTCAGCTCGAAAACCTTCAGAGACTCGATAATGGCTACAGAATCCTTAGCACGCTAATCTAGTTACACCATGAGTTTACCCGCACCTACCTTTTCGGCTCATCTTCCTCTCTCTCCCTTCATGCTCTATCTGTACAGACACACTGAACTTCAGATCAGAGAATGTGGTACAAAAATTGGTGCGTCTTTGCTAATGTGGTTTTCTGAATGTGCTCACCTGAATCCTAATCTCAGTAGTACACAGTAGGTGCTCAATAAATACTTGTCTAAATCAGCCGAACCAATGAACACAATAGTGGAGGTGAGGTGGTTTAAGGATTAAAGCTAGTGGCAAAGAAGGTAAAACTCAACATTAGGAACTGAGCTTTCGGGTTAGACTCAGGATAATTGGGTTTTTATTTGGCGTTTACAGAGCAGAACAGGGTTGAGTTTCTCCACTAACACACAGCTCACCCATTGTACACTGCAGTATCATCAGAGGAGGAAATAAGAGATTACCAGGAAATGATCAGGAAATAGGGTACGGTTAGATTTAAATATGAATTCATCTTATATTCAACTAGGTGGAAACAAAGAGAAACTATAAGACAATGCAAAGAGCTAGTGCTCTGATAGGCATAGAAATAATTATTTGTTGGTTGTTAATTTCATATATATGATGCATCTGGTAATTTAACTGACAACACAGAGCAAAATGTAATTCCCGGGGTCACTGCCAAGGCTCGTGAGAAGCCCAGGAGGACCTGAGAGAAGAGCTCTCAAAAAAGTCTCCATCTTTTTCATGCAGTGATCACTGCTCTCACCTCTTTAAGTCTTTCTCTTCAAGTCTTTCTCCTCAAGCCTCTAGCGCTGGTGTTGCCATAGCTCCTGTTTCTGTGACTCCGTCTAGCACCCCCCTTCCAGTAGGCCAATCACTACCTATAAATCTTTCCGTGGGCATCCGGGGTCTCTTAGGCAACAATGTGTGGTCTCTTGATTGGCCGGGAGATCCTAGAGGGCTGGTTCCAAAATTGGGCACACGGACAAAATGGAAAAGTGTGAGCGCCGAGAGGGTGGGAAAGGCTGTCATCTCTCAATATAATGCTAGGACGAAGATGCAGCCAGTCCTGAAACAAACAGCATTAAATGCCCCCATTCAAGCCATAAGTGTGTTCCAAATCAGGCCAACCTACTGAGCATGCCCAGTTATATCGTTCTGGTCACTCCAGGGTTCTGAAACGTCAACTCCGTTTCTCCGGGTTTTTAGAGTGGCCAACAGGTAAAAGAAGGTTGCAGGAAAAACAATTCTGGAGAGGTTCAATGAAAGAATAGCACCTGCACGCAGGAAGTGGAAGAACGTGGGAAAACTGCCCAACACACAAACTCAGCAATGCTTCAACATGAATTTTAATTTATTGGATTAAGGAATTCAGGCCGACCAACAGATACACCAGGGAACCAGCAGATGGCATGCCTGAATAAGGATAACTCCAAATTTGGGAAATTTTACGATCTGGTTTAATTTAATTAATTATATTTATGGAGCATCTACCATGTAATGAGAGGCAGAGTGAGAATACAAGAATAAAAAAAGAAATCTAATGAGGAGGATTTGAAAATGCAATGCAGAAATAACTACTGGGATAGAACTATAAACTAATGCTGGAGAAAAACAACATTTCGAAAGGGACCTCTGGGAAGTGTAAAACATTTCTTATGGGCAGCAGCTAACCAAATTTAAAAAAAGAAGACTTTTCTCATTATCTCATGTTTCCTAAAATAAATAAAAATGTACTCTCTTCCAAGGTAAATAAATGTAAACCCTATGTTTATATTGTTTCATTGGTTTGAAATAGGCAGCATTCGTATATCTCCCATTTAAAAAGAAAATGAAAAGTAAAGCTCACAGAGGTTGCTGCTTTCTTTCGAGTTGACAAAGGATCAGTAAGTGGCCAAATTGAAATCAGAACTTATGTTGTCTGAATTCCAGCCTAGTGGTTTTATGTATGGTTGTATGTTTTATGATCAGGTTGTATGTAAGATGAATAAACAAAGACTTTTGCAGGGGTGGAGGCCTGGGGGAGGTAAGTAGATGCAATATTAAATTACCATGTATTACCAGTTAACATAGATGGTTTCAAAACGGGTTCATCCAGAAAGAGACCAGTTTTAACAACTCGCTGGGAGAGTGTTGGGTCTCAGTAAAGTTCCTGCTCATTAAAGACTTTCTATTGGTGGTTATAACATTGAATGAAAGAAAGATGGGATTAAAGAGAGCCTGACACTTTATCCCTGTTAGATCTGAATATTTTTATCCCTGAAAATAAGGTCCCTTTCATCGATCCTCTCAACTAGCATCCTCTGGACCTTGCCTTGTTCAGCCCTTCATCAGTCTGACTGCTGATGCCCCAAATCTGAACAACACCATTCACATTGTGTTCACAGTGAGCACATTGGCTCAGTGTACTTGAAAATTTAACATTGCTTTTATTTAAAATTTTAAACAATTCCTTTAAAAAATATGTACCTATTTGGCTGCACTGGATCTTAGTTGCAGCACAGAGGATCTTTGATCTTTAGTTGCAGTATATGGGATCTAATTCCCAGTTATTCTTCAGTTGCTAAGTCGTGTTTGACTCTGCAACCCCATGAACTGCAGCATGCCAGGCTTCCCTGTCTTTCACTAGTTCCCAGACCAGGGATTAAACCTAGGCCCTCTGCATTGGGAGGGTGGAATCTTAGTTACTGGACCACCAGGGAAGTCCCTCAACATTATTTTTAAAGGAAACATTTCAATCATAAAGAAACATTTACAGACTTGCCTAAGAAACACCCTTTTCTCCCTGCAGAGATTTTTAAAAATGTTAACATTTTGCTTCCTGTGTGTGATTAACAGTTGAAGCCTCTTTTACATGCTGCCCAGATGTCATTTTCCACCCTGCCTGCCTAGAGGCATCCACTGTCATGAAATTAGTGTGCTGCCCACTTGTCCACTTTTTATCCTTATTATATATACATGTTTGGCCTCATAAACAGTGTGACTGTTTTAAAGAGCTATCATAATTTACATACTTTGTAGTTTGCTTCTTTCAGTCAGTGGTCTATTTCTGAGATGTGATCATGTTGATACATTCAGTGATAATTTCTACATCATTCCCACCTCCCACTAGGAGCCAAGATATGTTCTATGCCTGACAGTTTTCACAAGACCATGTGTAAATTGCATAAAAATGTGACAGCAGCACATCTCTAGAGGATCTGAAGGTACAAGGGATCTAGAAGCACCTGAAGCAGGTTAATGATTTTCATTAACGCTTAGATGCTTCACTCACTCTTAGTAGAGTCAAGTGTTGGCTCCACAGGACACAATGACTTGATAAGAATCAGCTTAAGGATCAACATTACTTTTTTTTAAAAAAGTATTACTTCATTAGTATTTATTAATGATATTGAAAATATCATTTCATATCTCTTTTACGATGCATTTCCCATAGCTCATCTTCTGATGTTAAACTATATTTATGACTAAGCTCAGTATTTATTATCATTTAACTAAAGAGCCTCTTGATGAAAGTGAAAGAGGAGAGTGAAAAAGTTGGCTTAAAGCTCAACATTCAGAAAACAAAGATTATGGCATCCGGTCCCATGACTTCATGGCAAATGGATGGGGAAACAGTGGCTTACTTTATTTTCTGGGCTCCAAAATCACTGCAGATGGTGATTGCAGCCATGAAATGAAAAGACGCTTACTCCTTGGAAGGAAAGCTATGATCAACCTAGACAGCATATTACAAGTCAGAGACATTACTTTGCCAACAAAGGTCCATCTAGTCAAGGCTATGGTTTTTCCAGTGGTCATGTATGAATGTGCGAGTTGGACTATAAAGAAAGCTGAGTGCCGAAGAATTGATGCTTTTGAACTGTGGTGTTGGAGAAGACTCCTGAGAGTCCCTTGGACTGCAAGGAGATCCAACCAGTCCATCCTAAAGGAGATCAGTCCTGGGTTTTCATTGGAAGGACTGATGATGAAGCTGAAACTCCAATACTTTGGCCACCTGATGCGAAGAGCTGACTCATTTGAAAAGACCTTGATGCTGGCAAAGATTGAGGGCAAGAGGAGAAGGGGACGACAGAGGATGAGATGGTTGGATGGCATCACAGACTCAATGGACATGGGTTTGGGTAAACTCCAGGAATTGGTGATGGACAGGGAGGCCTGGAGTGCCGCGGTTCATGGGGTCGCAAAGAGTCGGACAGGACTGAGCGACTGAACTGAACTGAACTGAACTGAGGGAGCACCTTTAAAAAAGACTGTTTCACTGGTGGTCGAACAGTAAAGAATCTGCCTGCAATGCAGGAGACCTGGGTTCCATCCCTGGGTCGGGAAGATCCTCTGGAGAAGGGAATGGCAATCCACTCCAGTATTCTTGCCTGGAGAAGTCCATGGACAGAGGAGCCTGGTGGGCTACAGTCCATTGGATCACAAAAAGACAGGACTGAGGGACCAACACTTCCACTTTTCTTTGTATAAAATAGTTGCCTATAATTAAAGATGCCACAGAGATGTGTCCCAAGGGTTTGGATAAACCACAGATTATATAGCTGTTTTTGGTCAGTCTCCTAACATGGGGTGGCAAAGATTCAGACAGAAAATTGTATTCAAATATACTATCTTAACTAAGTGTATAGTTGAATAACGTTAAGTACAGTCATACTATTCTACAAGATCAAAGTATTTCTTTAAGTCCTTTGTGCTACCAGAGAACAAAATGATGCCTGTGAAGTCTAGGTTGAAAAGGGAGGAAAAGGAGGAAGGTAGGTAAAATGATGGAGGCAAAGGTAACAGCTTTGGCTTGGAATGAATGAATCCAGACTCAGCCCTTAAAAGGCTGCCTGGCTTTGGGTAAGTCTTTTTAACCTTTCGGGGCCGCTCTTTTCTGCGTCTGAATAATTAGAGGTTAGGTTTAGATGATTTCTAAGGAATCTTTAAGTTCTGAAAGAGCTTATGTAGAAAAAATAAAATAAAATCACATATGAAGAAAAAGAGAGAAGAAACATTTCCCAAAGAACAGAAGATGGGGAATGCCACCAATAACCTCAAGCCCCTCCTGCTCACTAAAGTGGGTGTTGATAAAGAGGGTATCTGCTCTGCTGCTTCAGCCTGGAGCTCTGCAATATGAAAGCTGACTACCTCCATCTGCACCCAGTACCACCCTCAGCACCCGCCTCTTAACCATCTCCAATCCCCGGGTCCCCAGGGGGCACGCTGGTTCTCGAAACAGGTTTTGGTGGTCTCGCAATAATAGCGTTCCAGGCTTGAGGGATGAGAGTCGCAGCACTGTCTCAGCAGGGAAGGGAGGGAGAGCTTTGCAAAGGGGACTGAGGGCATTTAAGAAAAGCTTCCAGAGCGCGGAACGGCTCCGCGAGGGCCGGACAGGGCCAGGCATCAGCCTCGGCGCGACGTAAAGAACAACGAAACCCGCGGACGGGTATCCAGAAGGTGCGCTCAAAATGGGAGCGCTCGGCCGAGCGTGCGCAGCGCGCCTGCGCCGTACGTGCGCGCGCATCCCCCCTCCCGCCCCCGCCGGGCCGCGCGCCCCGGCGATCGCGAAAGCTCGCGGTCGCTCAGAGGCGCGCGCCGGCGGTCCTCGGTGGCTCCGTTTACCTGAGGGACCTGCGGCCGCCTCCGGCCGGCGCTGCAGCCCCCCGGGAGCCTGTCCCCGAGGTGTGAGGTGAGCGCGGGTCGTGCAGGCCCTTTCCCGTCCGGCTCAGCGGGAAAAGGACTCAGGAGTGGGGACTGAGGAGGTGCCGCCGCGGCTGCCCGCTGCTCGGTCTAACCCTGTGCCGAAGAGCCACCAGCAGCCGCGGCACCTCCTCCTCAGGGATCGTTATTCTCGTCGCCGCCAAAACAAAAGCCTTGGGCGCCGCGCTGTGGAGGGGTGTCTCGGGGCTTTCTCGGGGTGGGCGGCGGGGCGCGGGGGAGCCCGAGTTTCGGGCTGGGGGCTGAGGCGGACCGATGCCCGCCGACAGGATTAACCCTCTCGGTCCCGAGCCCGCGCCGAGCAACCTGTTCGAGTGTGGCCCGCGCTCCCTCCGCGCCGCCCCCGGCCCAGCCCTGGGGCTCGGTCGGCGCCGCGGGGGCGTGTGGCGCTCCCGGGCCGCTGGGGGCTGTGGGTGGAGGACGCGGCCGCTGGCGGGGAGGACAATGCACCGAGCGCTGTGGGCGCGGGGGTGCGGGGGGCCGCCGGGACCCGCCTCGGGGCTTCCCGGGTCCCGGGCGGCGTCGCAGCATCTGGACTGCCTCCTGTTTCTACTCCTGAAAGTTGTCCCCTCTCCTCCCTCCCGTCAGTTTTGCAAAGTCTGCATATTCCTCCTCAAGGCTTCACCCTCTTGCCCCCTTGGACGCTCCGTGTGTTTGCCCTGGGGTACCGCGGGGAGGTTCATCCATAGCCTCTGAAATAAGGTACTGTTAAACGTTTCAAGACATTTTAGCATCTTCCTCGAGGCCGTTTTCAGAGTTAGGTGCCTTCCTCAGTAAGAGAAAAAAGGGTGTTCTTTCTTTCTTTCTTTTTTAAAAGAACAAAAGCATATGCCACTAATTTAGGCAGAGGAGTCAACTTGAAGTTGCAAAATATCTAGGAAGGAGGAAAAAAGGTCTGGTTTTTGGCCCAGAATAAATGAAAATTTGAATTTTGGTTCCCTTCTGAATGTAGGCAGACAGAGCAGCAGAGCAGACCAGCAGCTATAGAAATAAATGACTGCTCTAGATTGGTCAAACAAGATCTTATTTTATAGAAGTAGTTTGGAGAGACTTGTAATGTTTATTTACGGCAGTTGGGTTACTTGGCAAAGCCAATACCGCAGGGGCAAGGAAACAAAGAGTTGACTAGGGGGATGCTACCTCCCTCCCTCTTGAGCCTTCTTTTAGCCTTTAGTGGTGTGCTGACAGGCAAAGGGCTAGATAAACCCGTAGTTCTGTTATTAAGAACCATTTTCTCCTCAAGATAATGCTTTCCATCCGTACTTTTAAGCAAATCAATACTTTCTTTTTCCTCCAGAAGAAGAAGAAGAAAAAAAAAAAAAGAGAAGTACCAAACCACAACATAGAGGTAATAAGATAGGAAAGTGATGTAAAAGCTTAAGTAGGCAGGCTTGCAAGGATAGAGCTGAAAATAAAAGATAATTGAGATGCAATTCTTCTTACAGTGTTGCCTTTTATTTAGTGAAATAACAGGTTCCTCCTCTACCCTCCTCCCCCCAAGTGCTCTGAAACTGTCAGGAAAATAAGGTAATTAGTAAAGCCTACCGTCCTACCCTCTCTTTCCTCCTCCTCCTTTTTTTTTCTTTCCCTCATCCACTAATATTCCCTGCCTCTACATCTCTCCTAAATCTACCAGTGCCCTATTAATAGAAGAAGAAAGGACTATAGGTTCTTTCATCCCTTTTTTCATCTTAGGTACTGTATTCCTCTGAGCATTATTTTGTGCTTTGAACATTTAGGTGGATTTTTCTAGAGAGATCCCCAGCCATGATTGAGATATTTGAAATAGGGAGGCTTGAGGTGAAGATAATAGTAAAGTGCACATTCTTTCTTTGTATAGCACAGTGTTGTGAGAGTGTCCTCATTGGGCAAAGAGAGGGGGTTTTAAAGTCATGGTAAGTCCTCTGTTGCCGACTTGACAGGAAAAAAATCTCTCTCCCCAACTTCAATTTCATGTGTGTTAGTAAAACTATGAGATGTCATACTGAAAACTTATTCAGAGAATGTTAGTTTGTTGATGTCAGACTGCTGTTGACTTTATTTTCTTAGGAGACATGTGATAGGAAACAGTTCTTACTGCATCTTTACCTTCTTTCACAGGGAAGAGCAGTGTTGGCCTCAAGTGTTTTTTAACTCCTAAATTTCTAGAGTTAGAGACGTTTAAAGCTGCAGCTGCCCACAAAAAGATCAGTAGTGCAAATGAAAAGCAAGACTTTGAAATATGCATGAGAGGAATTGTTCGGTATAGATTTGGGAGAAGGGTCACAGCGTCTTGAGGAAAGAAGTGAAGGTTTTTAATAGTGGCACTTCCAGAAGGTTAGGAATGAATATTTGAAAAGTAACAACTCCTCTTTGACAAGAAAGCAGTTTTAACTGACGGTTGCATCAGAAATGGTGAATCTATCTTTGAGTTACAATTTGTTATGCTGAGAACTAGCAACAGTGTTGGTGGATCCAAGGAGTGGCTGTGAATGAAATTTAAGAAAAAACAACTAGGCTAGTAGGCCTAAAAAAAATCCTGGTCCCCGAAGTTTATCTCATTAAACTAATTTTGTAGTCAAAACATGCAGCCATGCTAAAGGGGAAAAATAAAATCAGGAGCTTGATATTAGAGCATTTTCTGAACACATTTTAATGGAAAAGGGAAACCAGGCTGGAATTTCAACCTGATTTTTTTTTTTTTTTTTAAAGTCCAGACTCTGGCCATCTTTTAAATTTCCAGTTTTGTTTTTAGTTTTAAAAGATCTTCTGCTTCTGCTTTCTCTAGTCTTAAATGTAATGTATAATTTGTAAGATGGACTGGATTTTGATGCCTACTATTCATTTTAATTTTGAACTTTAATGTATTTGTTTTTCCTGTATTTTTTTTTTAAGCCCCATCACTCAGCACACTGGAAGATTAGATTATCTTTTGTAATCAGTAGATGACTAGACGGACTTTAAAAATTAGATAAAGTAGCAAAGTGATACCTTGAGATTAGTAAGAATCTAGGCCCTATGAATTAAATATGGAGCTATATAAACTTTAGCAACCAGAAAACAGTATCCTGAGAATGAATTTATTTTTTAAATAAGATATGGAAAACAAAAGGCCAAAACCCACATGAGTTTTAGGAAAAGGAATCTAGCACTTTGAGCAGTGATACGCTTTCAGTGTGTACTTTGCTCTCTAACAAGATGATAATTTCCTTGAGAGAAGAAGCTTCAGAGGTAGTGATTGCTAATCCTTATAATGCAGTCTTGGAAAACTCTGAAAGAAGACAAAAGAATATCCTCCTGTTCCCACCGTAGCCAGTGTGTTTGAGGCAACCTTTAATTTCTGAATTGGAAACGCAAAATGTTAGGTACATTTACAGTGTGTCAAGATAAGTAAATCTAAGCTGAGAAAGCTGAAAGGAAGCTTTCTGTACAGTAGGTGTGAATTGGACTAGAACTGCTAACATCTTTTGTTGCAGGGCCCTGCTGACAAGCCCCCAGGGCCCACTTTTGTCATTGTCTCTTCTGGGATTCTGCCTGCTTGCTTTCCTCCTCACAGTTGCCTCTCCTGCTTTTCCCACCTGAGTTCTTTGGGTCTGGCTTTGTAGCCAGCCTCTGAAGACAGTCTTCCAAGATTGCATCCCCTTTATTGCTGTTCTTTAAGACAGATACTCAGCTTGTTTTAGGGGCTTTTACTTTTTATCATCAAAAGAGAACTGGTAAATTGGGGAATATCAGATTCCTGATGTTACACATTGATAAAAATTAAAGTGTAGGGTTAAATGTATCTAGTCCTTTTTGTTTTCTGCTGAAATAATCATCAGGTCACTTAATCTGAAATTAGTTTCCCACATATCTTATATTGCTCTGTAAAGAAGTGAATGTCTCTTTTCTCAGGGTTAGGGCATGAAAAACTGTTGCCAGACCCCTCATTTTTTACTGGTCCTTGGCGCCCGAGACTGTTGCCTCCAGTTAATCCAGCAGTTCCCTTTATTCAGCTGAGATTCTGCAGATTCCTATAGTAAAAGATGTAATATCAAAAAGAATGCAAAAAAAACTTTTAACCTTTATGTAGTCAGTTGCTGTATTTTTTCAGTATTTCCTGGTTTCCTCAATCTTCTGTGTCCTGTTGTCTGAAACTTACAGCTTCTTCAAGGATGGTTCTCTTAGGAGAAAGGACTGTTGCTATCCATACTCACATGATCCTGATTAGAAGCATTTATTTCATCATGTTATTGAAGAGCAATTTAGAATATATACCAAAAGTTTTTTTTTTAACTGTGCATAATATTTGATTCAGCTGAGAGGTGATCTGATTTTTTTTTCAGTATTGAAAATCAATTTTTGACCCATTCTAAGTTTATCATCATTTTTTTGCTTTTCTTGCTACCTGTAGTAGGGCATTTTTGTGTCCCTTGGCTTGTTACTTTCAACAGCCGTAAATCATTCATTCAACTAGTATTATTGTCAGCACACATTTATAGATTTAGCAGACTTAATTTTCCCATACACAAATAACATACAATAGATTTTAAAATAACATTTCAGCATTTATAATACTTTACTATTTTTATTTTTTTTTTGTTTTTGTTTTTTGACCACGCTGTGCAGCTTGTGGGACCTTAATTCTTTGACCAGGGATCAAACTCTAGCTCCCTGAAGTAGAAGTGGAGCCCTAGTCACTGGATTGCCAGGGAAGTCCCTATTGTATTTTTAAACAATTCAGGTAGTTTTATTCTGTTCCATGTATGTGTATTTTTGACAAAAGTGGGAGACTGTATGCTGTTTTGTAAACCATTTAAAATTTTATTTTTCACTTATTGTATTGTTACTCTATTTTCAAGTCAGTATATACAGATCCTGCTCATCATTTTTAGTGAGTGTGTTATGTGTTGGTTGTACCCTGGTTTAACCAATTCCTTATCCGTAGACTTTTAGATTGTCTCTGGGTTTTTATTTTATAAACAATATTGTACTAACATTTCAGTTATACATCATGTGTACTTGTGTTTACTTTCTTAGAATAAATTGTAGAATAGGTTTGCTGAATCAAATTATATACATTTTAAGGGCTTTTGATGTCCATAGCTATTTTTTTGAGATGCCAACTAGTTTGCTTTTCCTCCAGTAGTATTTGAAAATGGAGAATTTCCTGGCAGTCTAGTGGTTAGACACTTCACTGCCCTGGCCCAGGTTCAGTCCTTGTTTGGGGAACTAAGATTCTGCAAGTGGTGTGGAACAGCCAAAAAAAAAAAAGTATTTCCAAGTGTTGGAATGTTAAATATATTCTTTTTTCTGCACCCTCTTCTATACTGTGTTCTGTTATTGTTACTTTGCTCATCTGATTGGCAAAAATGTTATATATCATGTTTGTATGTTTTTATTAGTAAAGTTGAATATCTTTTCATGTTTGTTGACCATTTGTATTTCTTTTGTAAATTTATGTCTTTTTTCCATTTTTCTATTAAAGTAGTATTCTTTATCTGCTTTTTAAAAAATTCATTTTATATATTACTTTTGCTAAGCACGTAATTATGTGCAAATATCCTATACTGTTTTAAATTATTCTATTTTAGGATAGCATTTCTCAAAATATGACTTATAGATCACTTGTAACAGTACTGAGATAATCATTAGAATACATGTATATCATTCATTTTCCAGAGGTTCAGATTTCTTAGACCTATGGGTCTAAGATTCTATGAATGTGCTGCACATTAAAATTAGAGAACCTCTGATTTGGAAGAAATATAAATTCCTTAATATTTTTGCTGTTCCTATTTTTCTTCTTGTCTCATGGCATTCTACTGTTTTTTCTTATTTATCTTAATAATCATAAACTACAGTCTTAATGTATTAAGGTTTTATCCTACCCCAGCCTAACATAATAATTTTACAAAAATGTTTTGATGTATGGAAATTGGAATGTCAAAGTACATAAAAGAAAGCACTTTTGTAAGTTTGTGAGAAGCGTTGTTTGTAAATGAGGCAAACGGAATAACTGAGAGAAAAACAAGTAAAATAGGGTAGACAGAAGTATAAGCGGGTTTCTTATCTGGTTTAAAAAACTCAATGTTACTTTGTTTCTTCCTCAAGTTTTGTATGGTAATCTTCTTTGAACCATAAATTTGGAACCAGTACTGCCGGAAAAATAGTCTAAATGAAATTTTTATTGTTAGATACATATTCAGTAGGGAGCAATGTTCCCTTTAATTTTTTTTTAAGTTGCAAGCAGATGAACATGCTGCATAAGCAGCAAACTACAAAAAATGGAACTTATATGAATGTTTTGATTCTGTAGCCAAATAAAGCTTTCAGGGCTTATTTGACACATTTAATGATATGCATAATTGTTACCGTGCTGTATGGTAATTAAGCTTAAATATACATGACTGTGTTTAATATCACTTTTCCATAGCCAAACATCACATTTCTGGGCCCAGCTTGAAGGAGGAAAAAATATGGCAGGCCAAGAAGCTTTAACAAATATTTCTGATTTAAAGATTTCAGTGCTACAGGTTGCTTGTAACTTTGGTGTTCCTAATTCCTAAGGTTGTAGACTTTCCTTTTCCCTTCTCCTACTCAAGACCATATGATTGGGGAAGAAATTGGGAAGATTCAGCCATGGCTTTACTTTCTCCAAATAGTTTTTTCTGCCCAGTAATGAAAGCTTGGGGTGCAGAGGTCCCTGTCATTGGTAGTGCGCAAAGGACAGTTTCTTTCTCTGCTTTAGCCAAGCCGGTTCAGGATCTCAAGGTCTAAGCTGTCATGGGCTCTAATATCTATTTGAGTTGTCCTGTTAACCTGGGTCTCTGAGAATTTCTGAACCTGACTTTCTCATGTTTTCCCAGCCGAGGTGGTGTACTTCAAACAGAAATATTTGACATCTGTGAAATGAAAACAAAGTAAAAGCAGACTTAACTTGATTACAAAACCAAATGGAAGTATGATATTTTTAGAATATACTTTTTTCCTACCAAACCTAGCTTCCACTCTACCTACCCTTCCAGCCCCAAAAGAGATGCATAGTTTTGTCCCTAGAAAAAAAGGGAAAGTGGAAGTGCATCCAACTCTCTGCAACCTCATGGACTGGAGCCTGCCAGGCTCCTCTGTCCCTGGAATTCTCCAGGCAAAGTATACTGGAGTGGGTTGCCATTTCCTCCTCCAGGGAATCTTCCCAACCCAGGGATCGAACCCATGTTTCCAGCATTGCAGGCAGATTCTTTACCCTCTGAGACACCAGGAAAGCCCCCAGGAAAGGCAGTGTCAAATCAGACTCTGAAACTTGGTAGAAACTCTTAACTGGAAATCATTGATATCCCACACTGTAACTTTCTAGGGTTGACTTTTCTTTGCAGCCTGACTGTGTGTAATGAAGCATTTGTTGGTCAAACGTTTTATCTATCTATTTGCTAAATTTTTGTACTATCTAAAAGGATGAAGCACTGTTGGCAAAATGTCCTGATACTAGTTTTAGAATCTTCTGTTGCCCAGTTCGGTATTGGTTGATAGAAGTAAGTCTTTGTATCCACTGTCATTCAGTAATAAAACTACCTAAAGTTTGATGTTGCTTTACCTTTTATAGAGTACATTATTTTATAATTCACTCATACATCTTTGATAGGGAGGTGCAATTTTTAGAAAGGAAAATTCTGAGCTCAGAGAAGTTAAGTGATTCACATAGTTGGGAAGAGGCTTCAATCCATATCTTTTGATTTCTTTATATTTTACACCTTTCACAGATACCATCTGCTGAATCATGTAGTGATTAAAACATATATAATAAAATTTAAATAACTTGGTATTAAGTGTGGCAGATATTTAAATAAAATTTAGGACAACAGCTTGCAAGTTTTTCAAAATGAATTAATTATGTCTTGTGACAAATGAAAAACTACCATTATAGATGGGAAATTAAACTATATGTTATATAAACAACTGAGGGAGGAAATAGTGCCTGTAAGTGCTATTTATGGATTCTCTGGTATATCTATAGCAAGAATGATAAGGTAGAAAAGCTATAGTATTTTTTTATGAAATACCCATGTATTTTATCTGTAAGGCAGTATTGTATCTCTCATCAAAGTTTGTGATTGTTGTTAGCCACATGCCCGGCATTTGGAATTTTAGTTCTCCACCAGGGAGTGCCCTGGTGCCCCAGCAGTGGATGTGTGCAGTTTTAATCACTGGACCACCAGAAAGTCCCAAAGGCAGTATTTTAAAATTTCTCTTTCTAGTAGTTGATTGTTAGTGTGTAGAAGCGCAACTGATTTTTGTATACTGATTTTGTATTCTGCAGCTTTACTGAGCTAATCAAAGTTTTAATATCAAGCCTATAATATTTTAAGAGGAAATTGCTAATTTCTCCCATTTTTTTAAAAAATTATTTTTCAGATATTTCAATCAAAGGAAGAAATAGCTCTTCTCCTAAGATGGAATCTGTTGTTTGGGAATGTGGTTGATCAACTTGACACGTTGGCCAAATGGTGCCCGATGTAATAAAATGAAAAGAAGAGGCAAGATGATGTCATTTTCCCATATTGTGAAACCAAAAACAAATGCCTTTTGTGAGACCAAGCTAACAAACCTCTGACGGTGCAAAGAGTATTTCTGTTTGAAGAACTTAACAGTAAGATAGAAGAAGTACTTTCAAGCTGAGACCTGCAGGTGTACAAAGATCTAAAATACATATTGAGTAGGCCTGATCATCTGAATCTCATTCAATCAAGAAAGCATGGCTATGAGTAGGATCGTCTTCTGTCTGTGGCCCTTGACTATGTTTGTGGGCCATATAGGTGGGCACAGTTTGTTTTCTTGTGAGCCTATTACCTTGAGGATGTGTCAAGATTTGCCTTATAACACTACCTTCATGCCCAATCTTCTGAATCATTATGACCAACAGACGGCAGCATTGGCAATGGAGGTAAGACTTCATCTATTATTTGGCATGTCATAGAAAATTACTCTGTATTGCCCTTTTAATCAGTCTAATGAATGTCTCTGATAAACAATAGGAAAAACTAATATGTTATTTTTAACTGCATCTTGTACATTAAGAAGTTATGTATTTAGGTTCAGCCTCTGATAGATTAAAGATTTCATGTCTGGGGAATGTTACTCATCTTAGTTTTCAATTATTCTTTTATGAAGAAATTTGAAACATTGGAACTGGGGAAGTAATAGCCTTTCAGAAGTTTAAATTGTCCATGTTATGGTTACATCTTTTCTGTTATTTGATAATAAGACTTTGAAGAGCAGACTATAATAATAATATTCATAATTCACTTAGTAAATATTGAAGGTAACATGATTTTGAAAATGGGTTCTTTGGTTCAGCCTTTAGGCTGATGGGTTTACAGTATTTACATTGTCTTAAATACTGACGATGGTATCCTGGTCTTACTATCTTCACATCAATTTAAGAACAGTAACTCCCAAGCAGTGATAAAGGTTTTGTTGTGTGAATTATCTGTTCTTGACCTCTTAGGACTTCATGAAAATCTGTTGCCTTACTTGAATTTTTCTAATGATAATTCTTTAGGCACTTTTTGATTATTTTACTTTAGAAGCTATGACAAATTAATGGCTATAGTTAGTAATAGGTTTAAATAATTTTGTATGTGTTTTAATAATGGTTTTAGAATTGTGGACAAAGATATGTTTACCAGATAGGAATTAGGAGGCAGTTGGAGAAGGAAATGGCAACGCACTCCAGTATTCTTGCCTGGAGAATCCCATGGACGGAGGAGCCTGGTGGGCTGCAGTCCACGGGGTTGCAAAGAGTCGGACACGACTGAGTGACTTCACTTTACTTTCTAAACTGACAGTAAGAGGTAAAAGCTTTGGAGTTGTATAAACTGCAGCAGCAGCTACCACTTTCTGTCTGTATTACTTTGGGCAAGTTATTTGAACTTTCTTACCATTGTCACTTTGCTTGTAAAATAGAGTTAACATGTTGGAAGGTACAAAATGAATTGTTTATAAAGTATTTGGCACAGTACTTTTGGAATTAGTTCTCTTAAAGTGATAGTTTTTACCATTTTCCCATATTCTAATATTAATGTAGCTACATAGTACATAGAATTTACAGTTTGTTTTTTTTTTTAATTTTAGTCTTTAATCCTTTGTTACAGTGCTTTCAGCAAATTGAATACTACGTGTTTTGGAATCTTCATTTTATAGTAAAATTCAAAGGTTTAGTACTTCCAAATAAACTAACATAAATCTGTCTGGGAAATTTTGTAAGAAGATTATTATTCATAGATTTTGAAACGTAGAGGGCAACTTGTATAGTCCAAATACTTGGAAATATTGTAGAGGTTGAATAAAATATTTCTGCTCTTCCACTGACTATACAAAGTCTAACCAGTAAGGAGAGATTTGGTATAGACTGTTAAATTGGGTATATGAAAATGGATATTGGTTTAATATAGGAACTTGATTCCAGGCATGGTAGTCCCTGTTGGGTATTAAAACTACCCAGTTCTCTCACCAAAAAAATGAAGAAGTAGGAATATCTTTGGTTCTGCTATTATTTTAAGTCAGTATAACTCCTTTGGAAAGCAAATAGAGTTGTAAGAAATAAGTCATAAAGATTTATGTACTGATTTGGGTTTAACTTTTGCCTCTTTCATGTAGCAGCTTTCAGACTTTGAAATTAAGTCACCTAACATCTCTGTGATCTGGAGAAGGAAATGACAACCCACTCCAGTATTCTTGTCTGGAAAATCCCATGGATGGAGGAGCCCAGTAGGGTACAGTCTATGGGGTCGCAAAAAGTCGGACATGACTGAGTGACTTCACTTCACTTCAACATCTCTGTGAAAATCATTTGTGAAATGGCACTAATAACAAAAACACTTTGAATGGCTATTAGGATTAAATGACAGATTTAAATAGCTAGTACAATGCATGATGCAGAATAGATGATCCACAAGTGTTAATGCTATTCCAGATTTCATTTCTAAGTGACCCTAGAGAAAGTACTAGAAAGACGATGTATTTGTTTCACGTGAACTTGCATCTCTCATTGTGGGCTCCTGGGGCTTTCATAATGGTGGCATGGTGAGCTGCCTCTGTCCTCTCTTCAAACATGCCCATATAGGCTAGACATTTTGTTGGCAGTGAGACTGCATCTTTCTGAATTTCACTCATTCTAGGGAGAGCACCTAGATGAGTAAGAGAAAGCTCTAGTGATATGAAGTGATGTTGGGGATAGTTGGCTTGGTTGTCATATCAGGACAGTGATGTCACTGACAAAGTCTCCTGATAGTCTGAGAGTGTAAAGTTTCTGTAATAGCAAAGGATATGGAAATTCAGCAGTCAACACAGCACACTTGCACACTTGCAAATAGAAGTAAGGATTCTTAGATCCTTACAAGGACTTGTCTGCTGATGACACCCTCCTGTCTCTGATCCAGGAACTTTGGATCAGCTTGCCAGCTTTTAGCAGGAGCAAATAATTGGAACAGGTAACCCTAGCACATTTCATCCAAAGATGGGCTCAATAAAGGACAGAAATGGTATGGACCTAACAGAAGCAGAAGATATTAAGAAGAGATGGCAAGAATACACAGAAGAACTGTACAAAAAAGATCTTCATGACCCAGATAATCACGATGGTGTGATCACTCACCTAGAGCCAGACATCCTGGAATGTGAAGTCAAGTGGGCCTTAGAAAGCATCACTATGAACAAAGCTAGTGGAGGTGATGGAATTCCAGTGGAGCTATTTCAAATCCTGAAAGATGATGCTATGAAAGTGTTGCACTCAATATACCAGCAAATTTGAAAAACTCAGCAGTGGCCACAGGCCTGGAAAAGGTCAGTTTTCATTCCAGTCCCAAAGAAAGGCAATGCCAAAGAATGCTCAAACTACCGCACAATTGCACTCATCTCACACGCTAGTAAAGTAATGCTCAAAATTCTCCAAGCCAGGTTTCAGCAATACGTGTACCGTGAACTTCCAGATGCTCAAGCTGGTTTTAGGAAAGGCAGAGGAACCAGAGATCAAATGGCCAACATGCGCTAGATCATGGAAAAAGCAAAGAGTTCCAGAAAAACATCTATTTCTACTTTATTGACTATACCAAAGCCTTTGTGTGGATCACAATAAACTGTGGAAAATTCTGAAAGAGATGGGAATACCAGACCACCTGACCTGCCTCTTGAGAAACCTATATGCAGGTCAGGAAGCAACAGTTAGAACTGGACATGGAACAACAGACTGGTTCCAAAGAGGAAAAGGAGTACATCAAGGCTGTATATTGTCACCCTGCTTATTTAACTTATATGCAGAATACATGATGAGAAACGCTGGGCTGGAAGAAGCACAAGCTGCAATCAAGATTGCCAGGAGAAATATCAATAACCTCAGATATGCAGATGACACCGCCCTTATGGCAGAAAGTGAAGAGGAACTGAAGACCCTCTTGATGAACGTGAAAGAGGAGAGTGAGAGAGTTGGCTTAAAGCTCAACATTCAGAAAACGAAGATCATGGCATCCGGTCCCATCACTTCATGGGAAATAGATGGGGAAACAGTGGAAATAGTGTCAGATTTATTTTTCTGGGCTCCAAAATCACTGCAGATGGTGACTGCAGCCACGAAATTAAAAGACACTTACTCCTTGGAAGGAAAGTTATGTCCAACCTAGATAGCATATTCAAAAGCAGAGACATTACTTTGCCAACAAAGGTCCGTCTAGTCAAGGCTATGGTTTTCCAGTGGTCATGTATGGATGTGAGAGTTGGACTGTGAAGAAAGCTGAGTGCCGAAGAATTGATGCTTTTGAACTGTGGTGCTGGAGAAGACTCTTGAGAGTCCCTTGGATTGCAAGGAGATCCAACCAGTCCATCCTAAAGGAGATCAGTCCTGGGTGTTCATTGGAAGGACTGATGCTGAGGCTGAAACTCCAATACTTTGGCCACCTCATGCGAAGAGTTGACTCATTGGAAAAGACCCTGATGGTGGAAGGGATTGGGGGCAGGAGGAGAAGGGGACGACAGAGGATGAGATGGCTGGATGGCATCACTGACTGGATGGACATGAGTTTGAGCGAACTCCAGAAGTTGGTGATGGACAGGGAGGTCTGGCGTGCTGCGATTCATGGGGTCGCAAAGAGTCGGACACGACTGAGCAACTAAACTGAACTGAACCTTAGCACATTCTTGAGGGTTCTTTGTGGGACTGGATGAGTTGAAAGACATTTCCTAGGTATGGTATGTTTCAGCAGACCCAGGCTTCAAGCCTGCCTCGGGTTCATTCCTGTACTGATGTTTGGTGAAATCAAAATGAGTGCTTTGAATGAAATAATATATGATATTGAGCTAAGGATGCCAGGAGAGAAATTGCAGAATTTGGGGTATTTCTAATTTGCTTATTATTGTTCACAGTCAACAAGTTGGGTGTTCTTTCATTGTGTATAGAGAATTCCTCCTCAGTACTTCCATTGAAATTGGAACATGTTCAAATAAATGGGGTGAATGTCCATTTACTAGATCCTCGTTAGTATGTTTATTTCTCTTACTTTACAAAAGGTGCGTTTATACACAAACACACACATTAAATTTTTCTTAAGTTCTTAACTTGATGTCTGTCTTTTCCCCAAGTATTGTGGCTTTTGATAGAAAAAAGATTGCTCATTCCTGAGTTTCCCACACCATTTTGAACTGTCTGAATTGCCAAGTAAATTTTTAGGAGCTGTTCAACATGGACAACAAATTGTCAGTAACTATTTTTAGAAACCTACATGTTACCAGGTATTTATGACTTTATTGGTAATGAAAGAGATCTGAACAGTTTTTTTTTCTATATTGAATATTGAATAATTAAGCCCCGTTGAATTGGACGGGTACAGTTTATTGGAAGAAGCACTAAAACAGGAATAGAACGCTTGTATTCTGCCACTGCCTAGTCTTGTGACTCCCTTGTGTCCGTTTCTTCTAGGAAGTATTTTCCCTGTCCCTTTTACAAAGTTTTTGTTAAGATCAAATGGTACAATTTATGTGTATTTTAAAGAACTTTAGAAAGTTAAAGTGCTCTTCAAATACAGAGCATCATTCTTTGCTGCCCGTCAGTCTGTTTAATTTTAGTTAGATTGTGGAATAAGCAGTCTTTAATTTCTTTGGGAGGTTGATGGCTTTTTTTTTAAACTAAACCTGTATAGGATAATCAGAGGAAAAAGCATCTGGAAAGGTTCCTACTTGCCTCCATTTCCTGTTTTCTTTTGTAATTCTCATTAAAGATTTTCTTACAGCATGAGGAACTGGCAGGTGCATAGATCCTAGTGGAAACAGAGATCTTCAAAGCCTGAACATTTTTGGTATCCTTTATGGCTCATTAAGAACAAAGCATGTTTGAACTAGTTTCCCAGTTATCCAAGCTCAAATTTTAGCCTTTTCTCCCTGCAACTTTTTATTATGGAAGATTTCAATTATGTGGACATATATGGAACACCATATACCCATCATCCAGCTGCAAAAATTATCAACTCATACTAGTCTTGTTTCATTTATGACTGCACACCCAGCTGGGTTACTTTGAAGCAAATGCCACACACCATAATTTCATCCATAAATATTTCCATATATATCTCTATAAAGTAAGGACTCTTTCAAAATATGTAAACATATCACTTCCTCAGTATTTTCAAATATATGCTCAAATATATTTTCAAATATATGTTCAAATATATTTTCAAATATATGTTTCATATTAATGTTCAAATTACCCTTGTGCTATTCTTAGTCTCTCAGTCATGTCCAACTCTTTGCGACTCCATGGACTGTAGCCCACCAGGCTCTTCTGTCCATGGGATTCTCTAGGCAGGAACGCTGGAGTGGATTGCTATGCCCTCCTCCAGGGGATCTTCCCAACCCAGGGATTGAACCCAGGTCTCCCAAATTGCAGGCAGATTCTTTACCATCTGAGCCACCAGGGAAGCCCAAATTATGCTTAGAATTTCAGTTTTTTAATAGTTGGCTTTTCAAATCAGGGTTCATGCATTACTCAGTTGATATGTCTCTTAATTTATAGTTTCTCCTTCTGTTTCCCCTCTTCCTTTTTTCTTGTAATACACTTGCCTTACAGATTTTCTCAAATTTTATTTTGCTGTTTGCATCCCTGTGGTGTTACTCACCATGGTCCTCTGTTTTTGTTTTGAAAGAATACTTCCAAGGCACTGTAACATCTGCTTGTTACTCTGTATAATTTTAGCAGCCATCGATCATTCCCTAGGTCAAGAATTTTATGAGGGGTTTGTAAAATGTTGATATTCTGTCATTCTTCATTTCTCAGCTAGAATACTTTATAAACAGAAACTTCCTTATTTTGATTACTGGACTGTTGAGTTACTCTTATGTTCAGTTTATATAAAAAAGACAGAAAATATGCAACTGTTCTCCTTTGTTAGTTTTTAGGATAATAAATTGATTCACAAGAATCTTTCAAAAGTAACTAATGAGATCTTTCTCCTTTTAAATATCACTGTTCTCCTTTCAAGTATCATTATGAACTCATGGATTTTTTCCATACTTTATGTGTTCCAGTCCATTGCAGTTACTATTTTGCTGTGGCTCAGTCTGTTCTGTCTTTAGTAGTGAGCGCCTCTTCAAGATAGTTCCTAAGTGTTTTTGATACTACTCTAGTGGTTTCTGATAGCTTCCTTGCTTTCTAGTATGATCCAACCTCATTTCGTAAAATTCTGCCTCAGAACTTGAATTATCACTTTCTTTAGGGAGCGCTGGTTCCTTTTAGTTGGAAAGAATTTTCACTGGTTTTCACAGACTGCTCTCTGGGTGCTATGCTTATTGATACTAGGTTAGTAATTTATAGGTCTCTTCAAAGATGGAGCTAGGAAATAACTTTTTTAAAAAAAGAAAGTTCAGCATGAGTTTATACTGATAACTTGTAGTTAAACAATATTGGAGAGTTTTTATTTAATATTTTTGAATTTTTGTTTCTTCTCATACTGAAACCTTATGATATACAGACATTATATAATTCCTGAATAATATCAGTATTACTACTAGCAGTAACATTACTGAAAGCACTGTAAGATTTTTTTGTATTTCTTTTTTTTTTTTCTTTGTATTTCTTATGTCCTTAGGATGTATTTCCGGAGAAGGCAGTGGCACCCCACTCCAGTATTCTTGCCTGGAAAATCCCAGGAGGAGCCTGGTAGGCTGCAGTCCACAGGGTCGCGAAGAGTCAGGCACGACTGAGCGACTTCCCTTTCACTTTTCATTTTCATGCATTGGAGAAGGAAATGACAACCCACTCCAGTGTTCTTGCCTGGAGAATCCCAGGGACGGGGGAGCCTGGTGGGCTGCCGTCTAGGGGTTCTCACAGAGTCAGATACGACTGAAGCGACTTAGCAGTAGGATGTATTTCACCAAGGATGTCCAGTCAGATTACTGTGTTTTAGAGTTAAGTACTCCTCTATTTGGTTTAACTCAATACACAGTTTAGGTTTGTCTTTCATTTTGATTTTGAGGAATGACTTAAATTTTTTTTTGTTTAAATTTATTTTATAATCGTGTTTAGAAACTTGATATATATATGACAAGGTACATTCAGAGGAGTCTAGTTTCTGGACTGTGTTTGTGCTTAGTCACTCATTCATGTCTGACTCTTTGAGACCCAGTGGACTGTAGCCTGTTAGACTCCTCTGTCCACAGGGATTCTCTAGGCAAGAGTACTGGAGTGAGAAGTCATGCCCTCTTTCAGGGGATCTTTGCAATCCAGGGATCGAACTCAGGTTTCCCGAATTTCAGGCAAATTATTTAACCATCTGAGCCACCAGGGAAGCCCATGAATACTGGAGTGGGTAGCCTATCCCTTCTCCAGGGGATCTTCCCGACCCAGGAATTGAACTGGAGTCTTCTGCATTGCAGGTGGATTCTTTACCAGCTGAATCCTAACCTTATTCTTTTCTTCCCTTGAGGGTAGTTGTTTTTTTAAAGCTTTTTGTTTATCTTTCCATTAAAAATTATAGTAATTATAGAAAATGTCTATATAATATCTGTCTATAGCTATATATTCTTTCACGCTCTTTTGATATAGTGTCATACTGTTTGTTTTCTCTACCTTGTTTTTTTACTTAATATATCCTGGCTATTTCATAGTATCACTTATAGATAATATTCCTCAGATTTATTTTTTTAATTGTGGCAAAATATACATGTTGCACTAGTGGTAAAGAAACCGCCTGCCAATGCAAGAGATGTGGGTTCGATCCTAGGGTCAGGGAGATCCCCTGGAGGAGCACATGGCTTCCCAATCAAGTATTCTTGCCTGAAGAATCCAATGGACAGAGGAGTGTGACAGGCTACAATCAATAGTGTTGCAAAGAGTTGGACATGACTGAAGTGACTTAGCATGCATGTACGCAAAATATATATAACATAAAATTTACCATTTGAACCTTTTCTTGTTTGTTTTTTTGCATACCATGCAGCTTGGGGGATCTTAGTTCCTCAACCTGGGATTGAACCCAGTCCCCAGCAGTGAAAGTTCGGAGTCCTAACCATGAGCCCACCAAGGAATTCCCCCATTCCAGTCATTTTTAAGTGTGCAGTTCAGTGGCATTAAGTGCAGTTACCTTGGTATGTCATTACCACTATCCTTTACTTTTTCAGCTTCTGAAACTGAAACACTATACCTATTAAACAATAATTCCCTGTTCTCCCCTCCCTTCAACCTTTGGCAACCACCATTCTACTTTTTTTCTTTCTCTCTGAATTTGACTACTCCAGTACCTCTTTTAAGTGAAATCATAAAATATTTGTCCTTTTGTGATTGGCTTATTTCACTTAGCACAATGTCTTCAAGATTCATCCATGTTGTAACAAATGTCAGAATTTCCTTCCTTTTTAAGACTGAATAATATTTCAATGTATGTTTATGCCCAGTATTTAGTTTAATCATTCATTCATCAGACACTTGAGTTCCTTCCACTTTTTGGCTATTATGAATATAGCTGCTGTGAATACAGATGTATAAATATTTGTTCCAGTCTTTGCTTTAAATTTTTTGGGGGTATTCCCAGAAGTGAAATTTTAGGATAGCATGATAATTCTGTTTAATTTTTTGAGGAACTGCCGAACTGCTCCATTTTACATTTTTGCTAGCGATGCACAAGGGTTCCAGTATCTCTGTATCCTCACCAACACTATTTTCTGGGTTTTTGTTTTGGAATAATAGCCATTGTAATGGGTATGAACTTGTCCTCATTTTTTAGTTCAGGTCCTACTGAAGGACATATGCTTTTGAAAGCAGAACTTGCTATTGAGGTCCTTATTCATTTTTGTAGGGCCAGCAGCTAACATAGTACCTAACACATCAGATCAGATCAGATCAGTTGCTCAGTCGTGTCCTACTCTTTGCGACCCCATGAATCGCAGCACGCCAGGCCTCCCTATCCATCACCAACTCCCGTTGTTCACTCAGACTTATGTCCATTGAGTCAGTGATGCCATCCAGCCATCTCATCCTCTGTCGTCCCCTTCTCCTCCTGCCCCCAATCCCTCCCAGCATCAGAGTCTTTTCCAATGAGTCAACTCTTCGCATGAGGTGGCCAAAGTACTGGAGTTTCAGCTTTAGCATCATTCCTCCCAAAGAAATCCCAGGACTGATCTCCTTTAGGATGGACTGATTGGATCTCCTTGCAGTCCAAGGGACTGTCAAGAGTCTCCTCCAACACCATAGTTCAAAAGCATCAATTCTTCGGCGCTCAGCTTTCTTCACAGTCCAACTCTCACATCCATACATGACCACAGGAAAAACCATAGCCTTGACTAGACGAACCTTTGTTGGCAAAGTAATGTCTCTGCTTTTGAATATGCTATCTAGGTTGGACATAACTTTCCTTCCAAGAAGTAAGCGTCTTTTAATTTCATGGCTGTTTGAGTGAGTTAATGAACTTTATAAACTGTGAATTCTGGAAGAGGTGATAGTCGTCATGGTTGTGGTTATAGAGCTGTACCTAAGCACATGATCTCCTAGAATTATAAATAGTTGTGGGTTTGTTGGGGTTGGTAATGGTAGTCCTGACAGGAGTACCAAAGATACCTAAACACTAGTGTTTTACTTTGCTCTTTTTTTTGGGAGAGGGGGAAGGTCAAAGTGACTTGAAGCTTTCAACATTGTGTGTTTACACTTGTAAGTGGTATAATAAAGTAAAGGAATAAAAGAAACCAGCTTTCTTGTCTCTAGACCTCTCATTCTCTTTCTGCCTAAATAATCTCATTTCCATCTTTGCCTGTCAAATTCTAATGGTTGTACTTGATGTATTCCTCCAGGCTTCTCTGTCCATGGGATTTCCCAGGCAAGAATTCTGGAGTGGATTTGCCATTTCTTCCTCCAGGGAATCTCCCCAACCCAGGGATTGAATCAGTGCCTCCTGCTTGGCAGGTGGATTCTTTACTACTGAGCCACCAGGGAAGCCAAACTTGATACATTAATTAATATGACAAAAATAGGAATAGGTAATAAAATATATGTGGTATCATCCTGTTTTTGTTGAAGAAAAGAAGTATATTCATGTTCATGTAGAGTAAGTGATCTGGAAGGATTTTTGTCAAGACCCACAGTGATTGCACAATTTATTTGTGTTTTCTATGTTTTTCATTTAACGTTTGTGTTTTCTGATTTTTCTGTGAGAAACACATTGTGTATTTAGAAAGTAAAATTAGTACAGAAACTTTATTTTTTAAAATCCCAGCTGTCCTTTTTTGTCTAGCTCCCAGTTGCAGTGTCTAAGACTTAGTATTTATTAAATATGTTTTTATTTGAATGACTGAAACTTAAAAGGAAGAACTTGGTAAATGCCATAAATAGGCATATAGTGCTGAGAGGATTCAAAAGAGAAAAGGATCATGTGTGGAAAGGATCAGTTGCAGATGATGTTTGAATTGACCTTGAAAGGAAGGGTTTTGTTTTGTTTTGTTTTTAAGAGGATACTATAATTTAATACCCCTTTGTACCAGTGATTAACATTTTGTGGATAGGCATTTGAGGAAACGAAATTTCTGTGATTGTATTTATTCTTTAAATTCATGGCTTATATTTTTAGGATACATGCATTAACCAGCAGACTGACTTATTATCTTCTATTTAGGTTAGTATAAATAAGGTGGTTTTCCCTAAGCAAACAACAGCCTGGTGAAGTGGATTGAAGAGCCTATCGTGTGATAGGGAAACCAGCCAGGAATTAGGAAACTTCTAAATTGAAAAATGTGAAAAATACACAAGTAGTGGAGAATTGATTGCATTTAGTTATTTCTGACTTTAGGAAAAAATAAGCTTTTAAAATTTTAATTGATTTTCTTGCATGATAGATCACTTTAAAAGAATGCCTTAAAATGCTTATTTTAAATTAAAGTATTAAGTGTGATGACTTTGGTTTGTAAAGTTTTATCTTTTGAGACAGACTGTAATTCACAACCATTCATGATACTTGAAATGTTAAAAGTTTACTTCCTGAAGAAAAGTCAAATTTTATGGGCTGCTCCAGGAGCTTCCCTTTGACTTAGGATAAATATACTCCTGTGATAAAGTCATATTTCTGCAAACTAGCTCACTGAACTAATATTGGAAAGTATTTAATATGCTGTCATAAGACATTAACAAAATAAATTTGTAAAATAAAAACAAATCTATGGGACTAAAGGTATTTTACAAACATAAAATTTTTTATATATATATAAAATAATTCTTAAAGTTTTAGACCTTTTTAGAATTTTATTCTTACAAAAAAGTTTTTAAAGGTCTTATTTTACATCATTTAAAATTATTCTAAAAAGTTTTTAAAAAATAATTTCTTCCTCTAATTTGGATCTAAAGTAGAATAAATACCATTTTTGAATTTTCAAGGCCACTCCACATTTGGTTTCACATTTAGTGAATTTAGTCATAATATTCCCAAACCCAGTAGGATACAGTTTCTATGGTTATCAGACCCTTTGTAGGGTGACAAAGATTGGAATTCTGATTCTCATGAGTCAAATTTTGGCCTTTGACTCTGTCCCCCTTTCACACTCCTTGCTAAGCTTTGGCTGTTGCTATGCTTGAAGGCCTGTCAGCTAGCAGGTTCCTATGGTAACAGGAATGGAAATTTCAAAGAAGAAAGAGAATAGGAGCACAAAGGCTTGGTTGATTTGAATTTGAACAAAGAATAGAAGGTTCCCTGTCTTCCACCTTTGTTAAAGAAACCAGAAATTTAATTTTAGAAAGTTATTTTTCAGATTGTAAACTTCATATACCCTGGTCTTAATTTAGTGAATAAAAGTACTACTGCTTAGGGGAGTACTCAGTAGGAATCTTTTAAAAATTCAATCAGCCGAAGATTCTTTTTTCCGCTTTTATAGAGCTTTGATAGTCTGTGTTCCTTATATATATTCTCAACTTGGCAGTATGCTGGCTAACTCATTTAATTTTTACTTTGCTGAAGTTAAAAATTGTTAGAGTTATAATCAGGGCAGCTTGATTATTTGAAAAATATTAATGTTTTTTGTTTTTACATAACTATTGAGGTATGATTTGTATACAGTTAACTGCACCCATTTAACAGTGTTCAGCTTGAGTTTTGACAGAAGTGTATACCTGTGAAACCATCATCTCTATCAAGATGTCGTACATTTCCATCACCTCAAAAGCTTCCTAGGGATCTTCCCTGTGGCTCAGACAGTAAAGAATCTGCCTGCAATGCAGGAGACCCAGGTTCGATCCCTGGATCAGGGAATGGCAATCCACTAGTATTCTTGCCTGGAGAATCCCATGGACAGAGGAGCCTGGTGGGTCACAGTCCGTGGGTCGCAAAGAGTCCGAAACGGCTGAGTGACTGACACTGCTCCACTACGAAAGCTTCCTTGTGCCCTTTGTAGTCCTCCCCTCTGAGTTGACTCCCTGCTGAAGCAACCACTGATCTGCTTTCTGTCACTGTGGATTAGTGTTCATTTTCTAGAGTTTTATATGAATGGACGTATAGTATCTACTTTTTTATGTCTGGTTTCTTTCACCCAGAATCGTGATTAAGAGATTGATGCATGTTTTATTTTGCGTTTTAAAAACACCATTCCAGTTGACTTTTTCACTTGGTAGTTGAGCACAGAGAATTGAGCAGGGTTCCTTGTGCCAATCCTAATCTCTTTTTAGGCTGTCATGTGCTAGGTGCTGTATCCTATTTTATATATTCTTACTTGTATATATTGTTGTTCAGTTGCTAAGTTGTGTCTGACTCTTTGCAACCCCATGGACTGCAGCACACCAGGCTTCCCTGTCCTTCACCATCTCCCGGAATTTGCTCACACTCATCTCCGTTGAGTGTGTGATGCCATCCACTCATCTCATCCTCTGTCACCTCCTTCTCTTCCTACCCTCAGTCTTTCCTAGCATCAGGGTCTTTTCCAGTGAGTCGGCTGTTCACATCAGGTGGCCAGAGTATTGGAGCTTCTTCAGCTTCAGCATCAGTCTTTGCAATGAATATTCAGGGTTGATTCCCTTTAGGATTGACTGGACTGCTTTGATCTCCTTAATACACCTATATGTATTAACACCATTTTATAGAGGAAACACTGAAATTTAGAGAGGTTACAGAGAACAAACTGGTTAATAAGCTCAAGGGCTCTGGATAAGAATGCCAAGGTTTAACTCTTGGGACTGTCTTTGTAGCTATGTGATCTTTGGCGAGCTACTTAACTTTCTGTGTCTTATTTTCTTCACATTTATTATAAAATGGTGTGACTAATTATAGTGCCTGCCTTATGGGATTGTTGAGAAGATTGTTAGGTGTGTGAAGCACTTACAGCGCTGCCCAGCCTGTAGTGAGTGTCCATCAATGCTAGCTGAGCCACAGCACAAGACACTTACAGCTAGTGAGTGACAGAAGCGTACACTTAAAGCCTTATACTCAGTGCAAGAGCACAAAATAGTGACTCAGGTCAATTTTATAATTCATGGTGGGGCTCACAAATGGAGGTTTTACTAACATGGTATCAGATTGGTATTGTGTAGTTGAGGACTAAGCAAGTGTGAGACTTACTTCAGGCGTACATATGCTTGTATGTATGTCTATACATACATCGGTATGTGAATATAATGCATTTTTAAGCTTTAAATTTTTTTCTTTTGGTTGCACTGGGTTTTCATTGTTGTGCACAGGCTTTGTCTAGTTGCGGTTTAAGAGCTTCCCCATTGCAGTGGCTTCTCTTGTTTCAGGGCAAAGGCTCTGAAGTGTATGGGCTTCAGTAGTCATGGAACGTGGGCTTAATAGTTGCAACTTGCAGGCTCCAGAGCCCGGGCTCAGTTGTGGCCCACTGGCTCAGTTGCCCTGTGGCATGTGGGATCTTCCCAACCAGGGATTGCACTGGTGTCCCTTGCATTGCAAGGTGGATTCTTAACCACTGGATCACCAGGGAAGCCCTAAACTTTAAAATAATTATAGACTCACAGGAAGTTAAAGTAGTGTAGAGATTCTATATACTGTAGCTAGTTTTACCTGGGGTCTTGCTATCTTATGTAGCTATTAGTGTCAAAACCGGGACGCTGGACTTCCCTAGTGGTCAAGTGGATAAGAATCCTCCTGCCAGTGCAGGGGACACCAGTTTGATCCCTGATCCAGGAAGATCTCACATGCCTTGGGACAACTAAGCCCATGTACCACAACTACTGAAGCCTCTATGCCCTAGAGCCTGTGTTCTGCAACAAGAGAAGCCGCTGCAATGAGAAGCCTGCACACCACAACTAGAGAGTAGCCCCCACTCACTGCAGCTAGAGAAAGCCTGCACTCAGCAACAACAACCCAGCACAGCCAAATTCATAAATAAAATTTTTTTAAAGTCACAGGTGATCTAAAAAAAAAAAAAAAGGGGGAAGTTATCATTGGTATAATCTATAGCCCTTTATCATATTTCACCAGTTTTTACATGTACTCATTTTTGTGTCTGTATATGCACATGTACATGTATGTTTATTGTCTTTGCATTTTTATCACATTGCATTTTTATCACATGTATAAGTTCATGTAGCCATCACTTTGGTTAAGATACTGTGGAAATTCCCTGGCAGTCCAGTGGTTAGGATTCTGTGCTTCCACTGCAGGGGGCACGAGTTCAGATCCCTGGTTGGGGAACTGAGATCCCACAAGACCCGCAGCGTGGCAAAAAGAAAACACAACACCAAAACTATACAGAACTGTTTTTATCATCACATCCCCCTTGTGCTTCCTTTCTCCCTGCCACCCTTCCTATTTCCAGGCAACCACTAATTTGTTCTCTGTCCCTATAATTTTGTCATTTCAAGAATGTTATATAAATAGAATCATACAGTATATAATCTTTTGAGATTGACTTTTTTCATTTAGCATAATACCCTTGATATCCACCCAAGTTGCTGCATGTACCAGTAGTGACTGTTTTGAATTGCTGAGTAGTATTCTGTTATAGAGATGTTCTGCAATTTGTTTAATCATCCACTGAAGGATACTGAGTTGTTTCCAGCTTTTTGCTATTACAAATAAAGCTGCTGTGAACATTGATATACAGATTTTTGTGCAGACATAAATTTTCCTTTCGGGGGAATAAATGCCCAGGAGTGTGATTGCTGGGTTATATGATAAGCATGTATTTGAATTTTTAAGAAACTACTCAACTATTTTCCATAGAAGTTCTACCATTTTACATTCTACCAGCAGTGTATGAGAGATGCATGTTCTCAGCATTCTTACCACCATTTGGTATTTTCACTATTTTTCATTCAGCTTTTCTCATATGATGTGATATCTTACATGATTTTAATTTGCCTTTCCCTTATGGCTAATAATATTGAACATCTTTTCATGTGCCATTCATATATATTCTTTGATAAAATGTCTGTTCATGTCTGTTGTTCATTTTCAATTGAATTGGTTTTTACTTTTGAGCTTTGAGAGTTCTTTATATATTCTAGATACAAATCTTCTGTTTGAAATGTAGTTTGTAAATAGTTTAGTCTATAGCTTGCTTTTTCATCCTTTTAACAAAGTGTAGAATAGAAGTCTTAAATTTTAACAAAATCCAGTTTACCAAGTTTTCTTTCTTTTAGGGACTGTGTTTTTGGTGTCATTTATAAGAACTCTTCAGTGGGTCTGCACATTCCCTGAAGTTTTATTAGCTTTATGTCTCACATTTAAATCTATGATCAATTTTGAGTTAATTTGTATAAAGTAAGTTTCATTTTTTGGCCTGTGAATATCTGCTAGCTTCAGCACCATTTGTTGGAAAGGCTGTCTATCCTTGCACCATTTGAACTGCTTTTGCTTCTTCCTCAAAAATCAGTTATCTGTCCTTGTGTAGATTTATATTTGGGTTCTCTATTCTGTCCTGTTGATCTTTGTGTCTATTTCACCACCAATACCACAGTGTCTTGATTTTTGTTAGCTATACAGTAAATCTTAAAATTGGATAGTATGATTTCCCCCCCTTCTTTTCCCCAAAATTATTTCATTTATTCTTCTTTTTTTTTTCATATAAAATTTAGAATAAGCTTATCTTTAACTACTAAAATTGTTACTGGATTTTGACAGAAATGTTATTAAATCTAGAGATCAGATGTTGAATCTCCAAACCATAAACAGTGTTGTTATGGGTTGACTTGAGTACCCCTGAAAAGTGAAAGTGTTAGCCGCTCAGTTGCTCTCTGTGATCACTTCATGGCAAAAAGATGGGGGAACAGTGACAGACTTTATTTTTTGGGGCTTCAAAATCACTGCAGATGGTGACTGTGGCCATGAAATTAAAAGACGCTTACTCCTTGGAAGAAAAGTATGACCAACCTAGACAGCATATTAAAAAGCAGAGACATTACTTTGCCAACAAAGGTCCGTCTAGTCAAAGCTATGGTTTTTCCAGTGGTCATGTAGAGATGTGAGAATTGGACTATGAAGAAAGCTGAGCGCCGAAGAATTGATGCTTTTGAACTGTGGTGTTGGAGAAGGCTCTTGAGAGTCCCTTGGACTGCAAGGAGATCCAACCAGTCCATTCTAAAGGAAATCAGTCCTGAATATTCACTGGAAGGACTGATGTTGAAGCTGCAACTCCAATACTTCAGCCACCTGATGCGAACTGACTCATTGGAAAAGACTCTTGATGCCGGGAAAGGTTGAGGGCAGGAGGAGAAGGGGACGACAGAGGATGAGATGGTTGGATGGCATCACCGACTCAATGGATATGTGTTTGAGTAAACTCCAGGAGTTGGCGATGGACAGGGATACCTGGCTTGCTGCAGTCCACAGGGTCTCAAAGAGTTGGACATGACTAAGCAACTGAACTGAACTGATTGTTATGTAATCTGGACTTCATAGAATTTGGTCAGGTTAGTTCTCTGCTGTTTTCTGGAAGAGATTGTGTAGAATTGGTATTCTTTTAAAATTGTTAGATTTTACCAATGAAAGCATTAGGCCTGAATATCTTTTTTCAGGAGATTTTAAACTATAATTTGTTGAATAGTTATAGGACTGTTCAGCTTATCAGTTTCATCTTGGGTGAGTTTTGGTAGTCTGACTTCAGAGGAATTGGTCTACTTCATCTAAATTGTCTGGTTTATATGCATAGAGTTGTTTGTAATATTGTTTATATATTTTTAACATTTTTTTGGAAAGTGATAGTTTTGGCTGTGATGGGTTTTCATTGCTGCGTGTAGTCTTTCTTTAGCTGCAGAGTGTGGGAGCTACTCTTTTAGGCTTTTCATTGTGGTGGCTTCTCTTGTTGCAGAGCCTGGGCTTTAGAGTGTGTAGGCTTCAGTAGTTGTGGCACATGGGCATGTCACTCTGAAGCATGAGGGATCTTCCTGGACCAGGGATCGAAGCTTTGTCCCCTGCATTGGCAGGCGGATTCTTAACCACTGGGCCACTAGGGAAGTCCTTCCTTATTATATTTTTAATGTCGGTAGAGTATCTAGTGATACCCTTTTTTTCATTCTTGATATTGTTTTTCTCTCTGTCTTTTTAAATCATTCTTACTAGAAGCCTGTCAATTTTACTGAAGTTTTCAAAGAACCAGCTCTTGGGTTGAGTGATTTTTTTTCAAAGTTGATTTTCTGATTTCAGTGTTATTGATTTCTCTTCTTTATTATTTCCTTTCCTTTGCTTGCTTTTGCTTTATTTTGCTCTTTTTGGTTATTATGAATAACACTACTCTGTTATAAACATTCATATGCACATTTTTGCTTCAGTTCAGTTGCTCAGTCATGTCCGACTCTTTGCGACCCCATGGACTGCAGCATGCCAGGCCTCCCTGTCTATCACCAACTCCTGGAGCTTGCTCAAACTCCTGTCCATTTAGTCGGTGATGCCATCCAACCATCTCATCCTCTGTCATCCCCTTTTCCTCCTGCCCTCAACCTTTCCCAGCATCAGGGTCTTTCCCAGTGAGTCAGTTCTTCCCATCAGGTGGTGAAAGTATTGGAGTTTCAGCTTCAGCATCAGTCCTTCCAATGAATATTCAGGACTGATTTCCTTTAGAATGGACTGGTTGGATCTCCTTGCTGTCCAAGGGACTCTCAAGAGTCTCCTCCACCACCAAAGTTCAAAAGCATCAATTCTTCGGCGCTCAGCTTTCTTCACAGTCCATCTCTCACATCTATACATGACTACTGGAAAAACCATAGCTTTGACTAGACGGACCTTTGTTGGCAAAGGAATGTCTCTGCTTTTTAATATGCTATCCAGGATGGTCATAAGTTTTCTTCCAAGGAGTAAGCACCTTTTAATTTCATGGCCACAGTCACCATCTGCAGTGATTTTGGAGCCCCAAAAAATAAAAGTCTGACACTATTTCCATTGTTTCCCTATCTATTTGCCATGAAGTGATGGGACTGGATGCCGTGATCTTAGTTTTCTGAATGTTGAGTTGTAAGCCAACTTTTTCACTCCCCTGTTTCACTTTCATCCAGATGCTCTTTGGTTCTTCTTTGCTTTCTCCTGTAAGGGTCGTGTAATCTGCGTATCTGAGGTCATTGATATTTCTCCTGGCAATCTTTATTCCGGCTTGTGTTTTGTCCAGCCTGTCATTTCCCATGATGTACTCTACATATAAGTTAAACAAGCAGGATTATTTTTGCTTAAACATGATTTAAAATTATTTGGGGGTATATTCCTAGGAGTGGAATTGCTGGATCATGTGGCAGTTTTATGTTTAACTGCTTGAGTAGTTGCCAAACTTTTTCCATAGTGGTTGCCTTGTTTTACATTACTATCAGCAAATTTTTTTTATACCTAGTCTAGCAGTCTTACTTTCTTATGTAGTTGGTAGTTCATTTATATATAATGCAATTGGTGATGTACTTGGGTTAATATCTACCACCTTATTATTTGATTTCAATTTTTCCAAACTGTTTGCCTTTTTCTCTCTCCTATCTTGTTTCTTTTGTATTATTCGATTTCTCTCTTTATTACCTAGTTAGTTGTGCGTTCTTTTATTGCTTACCCCAGAAATTATGATATGTACTCTTGACTTACAGTATTTTAATAAAAATAATAACTTTGATCACTCTCCCATTAGTGTTCCTCTGACCCCTATCTTTATAATTTTATTATCACACATAATTATTTTGTATTTTATATGTCTTTTAAGGCATTATTTTTTATTTTTACAGAGAATATTCATTTCTGTTTTCCCACATATTCACCTCTTTTGTGGATTTTAATTCATTTTGAATTTTCATCTTAGATTACTTTTATCTTTTAGTGTAGGTTTGGGCCAGACATTTTTCTGTTTTTGTCTATCTGAAAATATCTTTACTTTGCTTTCACTTATTAAAGGGTATTTCTGTTGACCATAGTATTATGGTGAGCAGTTGTTTTCTCTTAGCTCTTTAAATAAATCATTCTGTTGTTTTCTAGTATTCCAAAGTCCAGCAGTAGTTGTTCTGTTGAAGGTAAGGTGTCTTTTTTTCCCCATTGGTTGTTTTTATGATATTTTTCTTTGGTTTTCCACAGTTTAAATGCGATATGCTTAGGTGTATTTTTTGTATGTATTCTTCTGGGGATTTGCATAACTTTTTGAATCTATGGGTTGTCTTTAATCAGTTTTGACAAATTCTTGACCCTCATCTTGTTATATATTGCCTCTGTTCATTCTTTCTTCCCTCTTTTGAGGTTCCGGTTATGTATATCCTAAACATTTTCATGTGTTTTACACATCTATTATGCTTTTTTCTGTATTTTTCAGTAGTTTTTGGTCTGTGTGCTTCTGGTTTGGATATTTTCTATTGCCTTGTTTTCCATTTTGCCTTTTCTTTCTTCTAATATATCTAATGAGCTCTTAATTTCATCATTTATGTATTTCACTTAGAGAATTTCCATTTGGTCCCTCTTATGATCGATACCAATTTTCTGGAATACTTCATCTTTTATTTTCTCAAACATATTTCTCATGTACAGTCTTGGGACTGAGCTGAGTTGAGGCTGGGTTTCAGTTTTGATCGGTCTCTGCCTCCCTGTCGTTTGCCCCCACTGCTGAAGTGTGGTCACTCAGGGGAGGAGCTTCCAGCTGTGAGTGAGTTATGCTCAGGTCCCCTGGTTGGACTTGAGCCTCTAATTTATGTTTCCTCACACTGATGACACTGCCAAAATCTCCACTCTGCTTTTCAGAGGCTTCATGCTTAGCTTTTTAACCTCCTGCCCTGTGCATCTCCAGAATTTTCAAATATCTTGAAGGGAAAATTAGCTCTGTGTCAGGCCCAAACCTAGGAACTTCCCTGTTCACCCATCTGTCACTTTTGTTTTGAATTTTGTCTGTAGTCTTTTTTTTTTCTAATTTTTATTTTATATTGGAGCATCATCGATTAACAGTATTGTATTAGTTTTAGGGGGTACAGCAAGGTGATTCAGTTATATATATACATGTACTGCCTATGGTCTTGCACGACTACCAGAGCCCTGCTGGTTTCTTGGTTCTCTAGCATCAGCCTGGGCAAAACTTGCTTCTCATTCTCTTGCCTTACACCCAGGTTCAACAGATACCTCCTTGGAGAAGTGGCTGCACTTATCAGGCCACCTCTGCATGCTTCCCTGCTCTCTGATTCCTGGTTTGTCTAGTTCTTTTCCTTTAGTAGTTCTCTAGTAGCCTTCAATAGATACTTTAAAGCTTTTCCTATATTTTGACGTTGTTCTTGATGGAAACATTGATTTAATTTAAAGTTATTAATTTAAAATTATTTCTTCTTGCTTGGAAGTGCTGATTGCATATAGTTTGTTTTATGTTATATATAAATATATGTTAAATTTATTATATATAGTATATATAATATTATATATAGTGTTATATATATTAATATATATATTATATATAGTGATAGTGATATTAAGTGATAAAGTGATCATCACATACAGTTATGTATCAGTTATCACATCTCTTATACAGTTAACTTCTTTTAACACAGTTTCTTTAAGTGACTCTTGGTTTTGTGACTGCATTGTGTATAGAAGGCTTCTGGATAATGCTTTATATCAGTGTAGAAATAAATTGATTGCGTCTTGGTGGAAAGGCCTTGTGGTGAGAATATGTTATTAGTTAAAAATCAGCAATGACTCTGAAACTGGTTATATAAACATGTGAAAAAAATATTTGTTAGTTAAAAGTCCAGATGTACATTTCTTGGGATAATTGATCTATTCCTGTGGTTAAGATGATAATTTTAGTATGGTTTTATGTTTGGGGCCACTATTTTTTCTTTTTGTTCCCTTAGTACCAGCTTACAGTGTTAGCTGTGTTTACATCATATAGAGTTCAAAGAACTCTAGTGTATGTTTTTAAAATTTTCTTTTAATGTAAAAAGAACAGGAAAATACGAGACCAAAGTGATATCTCTTCCTTTACCTCCCACCTCAAAACATGTACTACTGTTTATAATAACGACTACTCTTCCTCTCCTGTTGGGAAGGATTGAAGGCAGGAGGAGAAGGGGACAGATGGTTAGATGGCATCACCGACTCAATCGACGTGAGTTTGGGTAAACTGTGGGAGTTGGTGATGGACAGGGAGGCCTGGCCTGCTATGGTTCATGGGGTCGCAAAGAGTTGGATACGACTGAGCAACTGAACTGAACTTCCTCTCCTACCCTTTCCTTTCATTTTTTGTCCTCCTCTCCTTTTGATATATGTTAGTTGACAAAAATACAGAAATTGAAGTACATAAGAAAAAGAAAATTGAAATCTCTTATAATCCCATTACCAAGCAGTGATTAGGTTTCTGAGCATTTGACACGCATCTTTTGTGGATTTTTCTTTGTAAAATGGACTGTATTGTTATTTGTCGTTCTCAGCCAGGCCTTTTCATTAATATCACCTGTAATAATTAAAATATCCATATAGATTCTGCAGTACACCTCATACTTAACCAAATCAGAATCTCTAGGTGATTCTGGGTGAAGAGGGTTTTGTTGAAAAAAAGAAAAGCTTCCCTTCAGAAAATTTTAATTGCCTTCAGAAGTCTTCTAAAACAGAAAAAGCAAGAATATCGCCATATTACCTATGAAGAAAACTTTAACGTGTATACAACTCTTCATCTAATGATTTGATTTGAACTTTTTCCTAGCCATTCCACCCTATGGTGAATTTGGATTGCTCTCGGGATTTCCGGCCGTTTCTCTGTGCGCTCTATGCTCCTATCTGTATGGAATACGGACGTGTCACACTTCCCTGCCGTAGGCTCTGTCAGCGGGCTTACAGTGAGTGTTCGAAGCTCATGGAGATGTTTGGTGTTCCTTGGCCTGAAGATATGGAATGCAGTAGGTGCGAAAATCATAGATTTTTCATGGACCATTGCTTCTTTTGCAGCATATTTAAAATTGTTTTCTAGTTCATCAGTTTTTAAGAACTTTTCAAAGTGTGTATATTACTTATAATTTTGAACAGAAGTTTCATGCCTCAGAGCTGTTCATTTCCTTAGGAATTTGGAATGAAATGAAAAAGGTAGAAAAAGAAAAACATTTCTATGAAGAAAATTTTTAGATAATTAAGAAAAATATAATCAAGATATAGATTGTTGATATCTTTCCCTTACAGTTTTTTTTTTCTGATTATAAAAGTAATGCCATTTATAAAAGATTAGAAGATATAGAGAATATAATCATTTGTTGCCTCATTATTAAATATCTTTAATGATGATTTAATGGGACTTGAATATCTTTATAATTTCAGTGTTAATGACTATAGTAGTTCTGTCATTTCTGTTTTTCTTCCTTTCTTTCTTTTTTATTTTTTCAATTTTGTTGTTTTGACTATGCAACATGTGGGATCTTAGTTCCCTGATCAGAGATAGAACCCATGCCGTCTGCACTGGAAGCATGGAGTCTTAACCACTAGACTGCCAGGAAAGTCCCTCGGTTCTGTTTTACTGTCATGTATTAACATACTCAGACCCAGAAAATGTCATACTTTTCAGATCACTTCCAATATATAGATTGTAAGCATTTCCTAAAGGTTTGAGGATATTTACCTGACAGTCTTATAGATTTGTATAAGAGAACATACGTGTATGGTAGTAATATTGAATTTTTTATACTATAATGTTGTACCTTTTTGTGTTCTTACATATTTCAAGGATAAAGCATAAATGAATACCTATAAAACTTTCACTGTCTAGCTTTGTCCAATAGTATTTTGCAGTGTTTGCTTCAGTTTTTTTTCTTGGCCACACCCAAGATCCACATGGCTTGCAGGATCCTAGTTCCCCCAACTAAGGATGGAACCTGGGGCCCTAACAGTGAGAATACTGAGTCCTAACCATTGGGCAACCAGGGAATGCCCCAGATTTCTTTTTTAAAGAAATAAAACAGTACAGGTAGAGTTGAAAATTCCTTTGTTAGTATTCATCTTGATTTCATTTGCTCTTTTCTCCCCAGAGATGAGATAATCATTATGTTGAATTTGTTGTTAATTCTTCTTAAGTTTGTTTTTATATTCTTACTATACATTACATATATATCCATAAGCAACATTATATATTTTTTTACATTTTATATATATATATAAAAAAATATATAATGTTGCTTATGTATCTGTGTTTATATCTGTATCTGTGTTTATCTTTGTTAGTCTGGTTCATTCCTCTTAATTGCTGTGTAATGGCCAATTGTGTTAATATGATCTATAGTTATTTAGCCATCTTCTACTGATGGTCATTTAACTTATTTCCAAGGGTTTACTATTATGGGCAGTGCTGCACAGAACACTTTTTTTCTCCTTCATGTTTAAAATTAATTTTATTTATCATCTATCAATAGCCCTTGAAGATAGGTAAAAAGCCCATGTTTTTATTGTCATTTGATAGATGGAAAAACTTAAAACATGTATTAGTTACTTGTAGTCAGTTCACTGAGAATTTGCTTTCTCTTTTTTGTCCACGCTGTTTTCCACCTATTTGACATACTATCTTATCTGGCCCCATCAAACCATCCACTGTCTCCCCAAAACCTTACAACATTTATAGTTCCTCTTTTAGAAATCTAAATTTCTTGGTATTTATAACAACAGTTATGAATTACCTCAGTAGGAATCCTATTTTATGTTTTGTGTCTAGCTCCTATTGTTTAGTGGTCTTTTTATTTTAATAGATTATGTACAGTTGTAGAAATGTCATTATGATCTCTGTTTTGATAGTATTAAATCTATTTTATGTCCTCACTATTTTGCCTGAAATTGCCTAACTCTGAATTCTTACTTAAATTCTGACAAACTGATCTTTCATAATAACGTTTCATTGTTCCACATCTCTCATATCCTTGTTCATACTGTATCTGTTCTTCAGTTTCATGGATACCCCAAAGTTTTGGGGTTTTCCCCCACCTTTCCTAATAGGTCCCTTCCTGATCTCATTTCTTTTCTTACTTAGGTTAAGCTTGTTGTCCATTACATAAAATAGTATGTAACTTTTGCTAACAATTTCAACTTATTCCTTCTACTGTACTTGTTCAGATCTCTAGCTGGACCAATTCAACTAATTTCTTACAAATTAATTATGCTGCATATTTAATTATTTAAACCATAGCAACTCCTTTTTTTTTTCACTACAGTCCAGATTCTATCATTGTTTTATTATTTTTGCTTTATCATATCTGTCCATCCCTCTGCTGATCCACTAATCTACATTATTCTTGAGTGTATTTCAAAATAAATTAGAGACAGCAGTTACTGTCCTCACAAATATTTTATCAGGTCCTTCACCAAACGTTTGTCTATAGTTCTGTGGGTTTTTTTCTATTTAAAACTTTACAAGGAAATGCACAAATCTAAAGATAGCACCTGAATTTTAACAAAAACATGCAGGTTAGAAAGCCAAATCGTTAGAAGGATATAGAATAGGATCATTACCATTACCTCATGCTCTCATGTTCCTTGCTAGTCAGTCCATGTCTATACCATCCTCTGGAAGCAACTATTGTTTAGCATCCTTCCTAGATAATTACTTTGTATATTCTAGAACTTCATACAAATAAAGTCATAAGTTGTATAACTCTTATTTTGCTTGAGTTAAGATTGCTCTTTCTTGCTCTGTTTTCAAGACTCAATGTTTTTGTGTTCATTAATAGTTCTTTCCTTTTTCTTGTTTTCTATGGTATAGATTACTGTATTTTGCTTATCCATTCTCCTATTGATAGACATTTTAAACCATAGCCTCTCTATTTGCTCTTTGTCTTTAGTCAATTTCCAATGTGGTTAATAGGAAAGTTTCTGTTCATTCTCCTCAGCACTTATGCCAAATCCATGTCACTCACTTCAAACCTATGTTTCATTTCACCTTTATTCCATATTTGACCCTTACTCCCCTCAACCTCAGTCTGTCCTTTCCTGAAAATCACTTTGGCATTTTGTGCAAACTATTGTGGTCTGCTACATCTCAGACCAGTCCTTCTCAGTTTCCTTTCTTGCATCTTCTTCCTGGTGCTTCTTAGCAATCTGTTTCTGTTCTTTTTGATTCTACATGCTTCCCCTGGATAATTTCATCTCACTGATTTTAACTGTTACTCACATACTGATGACTCCTAAATCCAAATCTATAGCCTTGGCATCTTTCTGTTAAGTTCCAAATCTGCGTAACAAGTAGCCATTGGATATCCTAAGCTGAATTTGTCTCAAGTACCTCAACTTCAACATATCTAAAATTGATTTTACTCCTTGCTCATTTTTTTTTAAATTCCTGGAAGGCATAATCCTCCTTCATTGACCTAAGCTCCCACATCCAGTCAGTTGTAGATTCTGTTGCTTTTATTTAGCTCATTTCATAGCTATCTCATTCTCACTGCCTTATCTGGTTTTAGTTATGGCTCATCAGATATCTCTGCTCTCAATTTTGTACAGCTCAAATGTCTTCCATACTCCTTCTAGTCATCTTTCTAATTAACTTGTATGTGTGGTGAGTGCTTAGTCATGTACAACTCATTGAGACTGCATGGACTATATATATAGCCCACCAGGCTCCTCTGTCCATGGAACTTTCCAGGCAAGAATATTGGAGTGGGTTGCCATTTCCTTCTCTAGGGGATCTTTCCGACCCCAGGATCAAACTCACGTCTCTTGCATCTCCTGCATTAGCAGGCAGGTTCTTAACCAGTTGAGCCACCAGGGAAGCTGTTAACTTGGGTAAGGGCTATATGAATATATTTAGTCAGCAGTCATCAATTCAGTAAATATTTAGTCAACAGTCATCCATTCAGCAAATATTAATTGGATGTCTTCCATGTGCTAGACACTATTCAAGATAGTGAAGCTGAGTAGTGAACAAAACATGGTCTGTTCTTATGGAGCTGCAGTTCTAGTGATGGTTGTAATGGTAGGATATAAATAAATAGATAATGTCAGATAGCAGTGAATGCCAATAAGAAAGAATAGAACTAGGTGATAGTGATACAATATGGAGACATTAGGGAAGTCCTTTTTAATAAGGAGACAGTGGAACAGGGACGTGAATGAAATGAGAGAACGAATGATACAGATATCTAAGGAAGATGAGTCCAGGCAGAAGAAGCAGAGCAACAAGTGCAGAGGCTCTGAAGTGGAAGCATGCTGGTTATATTCACAGAACAGCAGGGACACCACCCTTACCACAGCCATGTGAGTAAGGGAGAAGGGAAGGAAATACGATCAGAAAGCACTGGGGTGGGGGGTGTCTTTAGAGCTCCTTTATGGAATTTGGATTTGATTCTGAGTGAGTTAGAAGATTTTGAGCAGAAGAGACATGATCATGAGCACGGGGGTAGCATGTCTTTAAAGGATCACTCTGGTTCTTATGTACAAATGGAGATGAACTAGAAGCCACTCCAGAAATCCAAGGATGAGGTACTAATAGCTCAAACTGGGTGGACGCTGTGGAGGACGTGGAAAGTGGTCTGATGCTAGATATGTTGTGAAGTCGAATGACAGGAAGTGCTGGTAGGTTGTGAAGTGGATATGACAGAAGCAGTTTCAAGGAGGACCCCAAGGGTTTTGGCCTGAGCAACTAGAATGGGATTACCATTTGTGAAAATGGAGAAACTAACGAGTGGACATCAAGAGTTTGGTTTTGGAAGGATTAAAAAGTAAGGAGGATGTATATGGTGAATTGGCAGTTGGATGTACAGATATATCCATTCATATGTTTATATCAGTGTTTATACACACACATGCACACACATATTTCTGAAAGTGCTTACCTCTTGTGCTTACAGTTCATGCACTCTTCGTGCCCCAGCAGTACTAAACACACCCTGTGCAAACCTCTGTGCCTTTGCTCTCATTTTTTGTTAGAATACTGATTGCCATACTGCCAGTACTGGCAAATACTGATTGAAAAATCCTGTGTTGAGGGATTGACATGAAGTCTTTCATAATTTTGATTGGTTCATAAAGTCATGCTGCTGTATCTTGTATTGTGTTTACAAGTTTGTGCCTTCTTTTGGACTCAAGGATAGAGTGTTTTTTAGGTGTTTTTCTCTTAAAGCCCTGGCTTACTGCAGAATTCTAATAAATGCCTCTGTGCAATAAGTTTCTGTCATTTGGTTTTATAATCCAAGCCTTGTAAGGAAAATGGTTTGTATTAATTAGCTTCAATATAAGATTATACATGTATTTGGCAAACTTAATATCAGTGATAGTTTATTGAGATTAATCAGCTTCAGTATAAGCTTATACAGGTATTTGGCAAACTTAATATCAGTGACAGTTTCTTGGAAACTATTTGATCTATGTAACTACTGAATATCTCGTTGATGGGAGTCTGAAGCCTTAGAAACTGATGCTGCCAAGAAAACTGAAAACACAGGAAGTTCATGAGAACAGTACTTCCAATCATGTGAGAATGTCTGCAGCACATCCCTGTTTTTTTCTGTACTGTGCCTGTGATACTTTCTCAAGTCTGGAAAATTGTCAAAATGCAGATTTCTTGGGCCCTAACACAGGCATAATAAAATAGAATTTGAGGTGGTGAAGAATGTCTCATCCTCTCCTACCCTTGCCCCATGTCCATAAGTTTATTCTCTATGTCTGTTTCTCCATTGTTGCCCTATAAATAAATTCTTCAGTACTGTTTTTCTAGATTCCACACATATGCATTAGAATACAATATTGATCTTTCTCTTTCTGACTCACTTCACTCTGTATAATTGGTTCTAGGTTCATCCACCTCATCAGAGCTGACTCAGATGCCTTTCTTTTGATGGCTGAGTAATATTCCATTGTGTATATGTACCACATCTTCTTTATCTATTCATCTGTCAGTGGACATCTAGGTTGCTTCCATGTTCTAGCTATTGTAAATAGTGCTGCTGTGAACAATGGGATACATGGGTCTTTTTCAACTTTGGTTTCCTCAGGGTATATGCCTAGGAGTGGGATTGCTGGGTCATATGGTGGTTTTATTCCTAGTTTTTTAAGGAATCTCCATACCATCTTCTGTAGTGGCTGTATCAATTTACATTCCCACTCACAGTGCAAGAGCATTCCCTTTCCTCCACACCCTCTCCAGCATTTGTTGTTTGTAGATTTTTTGATGATGGCCATTCTGACTGGTGTGAGGTGATATCTCATTGTAGTTTTGATTTGCATTTCTCTAATAATGAGCAGTGTTGAGCATCTTTTCATGTGTTTGTTAGCCATCTGTATGTCTTCCTTGGAGAAATGTCTGTTTAGGTCTTTTTCCCACTTTTTGGTTGGGTTGTTTGTTTTTCTGGCATTGAGTTGTATGACCTGCTTGAATATTTTGGAAATTAATCCTTTGTCAGTTGTTTCATTTGCTATTATTTTCTCCCATTCTGAGGCCTGTCTTTTCACCTTGCTTATCGTTTCCTTTGCTGTGCAAAAGCTTTCATGTTTAATCAGGTCCCACTTGTTTACTTTTGTTTTTCTTTGCATTATTCTAGGAGGTGGGTCATAGAGGATCTTGCTTTGATTTATGTCACCGAGTGTTCTGCCTATGTTTTCCTCTAAGAATTTTATAGTTTCTGGTCTTACATTTAGGCCTTTAATCCTTTTTGAGTTTATCTATGTGTATGGTGTTAGGAAATGTTCTAATTTCATTCTTTTACATGTAGCTGTCCAGTCTTCCCAGCACGGACACGAAAGAGTCAGACACGACTGAGCGACTGAACTGAACTGGACTGAAGTGATTGATAGAATTCTCCTTTGAAGCCATATGGTCCTGGGCTTTGTTTTTTGGGAGATTTTTGATCACAGCTTCAATTTCAGTGCTTGCAATTGAGTTGTTCATAATTTCTATTTCTTCCTTGTTCAGTCTTGGAAGATTGAACTTTTCTAAGAATCTGTCAATTTCTTCCAGGTTATCCATTTTATTACCATATAGTTGTTCATAATAGTCTCATAATTGTTTGTATTTCTGCATTGTCTGTTTTAACCTCTCCTTTTCATTTCTAATTTTGTTGATTTGATTCTTCTCTCTTTCTTTCTTGATGACTCTGGCTAAAGGTTTGTCAATTTTGTTTATCTTCTCAAAGAACCAGCTTTTAGTTCTATTAATCTTTACTATTGTTTCTTTCATTTCTTTTTCATTTATTTCTGCTTGGATCTTTATGATTTCTTTCCTTCTACTAATTTTGGGGGTTTTTGTTCTTTTTTCTTCAGTTGTTTTAGGTGTAAAGTTAGGTTGTCTATTCGATGTTTTTCTTGTTTCTTGAAGTAAGGTTGTATTTTCATAAACTTCCCTCTTAGAGCTGCTTTTGCTGCATCCCATAGGTTTTGAGTTGTTGTGTTTTCATTGTCATTTGTTTCTAGGAATTTTTTAATTTCCCTTTTAACTTCTTCAGTAACCTGTTGGTTATTTAGAAACATGTTGTTTAATCTCCAGGTGTTTGTGTTTCTTACAATTTTTTTCTTGTAATTGATACCTAGTCTCATAGCATTGTGGTCGGAGAAGATGCTTGATACGATTTCAATTTTCTTAAATTTACTAAGGTTTGATTTGTGACCTAAGATGTGGTCTTGCCTGGAGAATGTTCCATGTACCCTTGAAAGGAAGGTGTATTCTCCTGCATTTGGATGGAATGTCCTGAAGATATCAATGAGGTCCATCTCATCTAATGTTTCATTTAAGACTTGTGTTTCCTTATTAATTTTCTGCTTTGATGATCTGTCCATTGGTGTGAGTGGGGAGTTAAAGTCTCCTACTATTCTTGTGTTACTGTCAATTTCTCCTTTTATGTCTGTTAGTGTTTGTCTTATGTATTGAGGTGCTTCTATTTTGGGTGCATAGATATTTATAATTGTTATAACTTCCTCTTGGACTAATCCCTTGATCATTATGTAGTGTCCTTCCTTATCTCTTGTAATTTTCTTTATTTTAAGATCTGCTTTGTTATGAGGATTGCTACTCCAGCTTTCTTTTGCTTCCCATTTTCATGCAATATATTTTTCCATCCTCTCACTTTCTATGTGTCTTTAGGTCTGAAGTGGGTTTCTTGTAGACAGCATATATATGGGTCTTGCTTTTGTATCCATTCAGCCAGTCTGTGTCTTTTGGTTGGAGCATTTAATCCATTTACATTTAAAGTAATTATTGATATATATTTTCCTATTGCCATTTTCTTAGTTGTTTGGGGTTGATTTTTTAGATCTTTTTTCTTCTGTTGTATTTCTTGACTGTATAAGTCCCTTTAACATTTGTTGTAAAGCTGGTTTGGTGGTACTGAATTCTCTTAACTTTTGCTTGTCTGAAAAGCTTTTTACTTCTCCATCAATTTTGAATGAGATCCTTGCATACAGTAATCTTGGTTGCAGATTTTTCCCTTTCAGTACTTTAAATATATCCTGCCATTTCCTTCTGGCTTGCAAAGTTTCTGCTGAAAGATCAGCTGTTAAATGTATGGGGTTTCCCTTGTGTGTTACTCGTTGCTTCTGCCTTGCTGCTTTTAATATTCTTTCTTTGTGTTTAGTCTTTGTTACTTTGATTAGTGTGTGTCTTGGCGTGTTTCCTTGGGTTTATCCTGTATGGGACTCTTTGAGCCTCTTGGACTTGATTGACTATTTCCTTTTCCATGTTGGGGAAGTTTTCAACTATAATCTCTTCAAAAATTTTCTCATACCCTTTCTTTTTCTCTTATTCTTCTGGGGCCCCTATAATTTGAATGTTGGTGCATTTGCTATTGTCCCAGAGGTCTCTGAGACTATCCTCAGTTTTTTTCATTCTTTTAATTCTTCTTCTGCTGCTGCTAAGTCGCTTCAGTCGTGTCCGACTCTGTGCAGCCCCATAGACGGCAGCCCACCAGGCCCCACCGTCCCTGGGATTCTCCAGGCAAGAACACTGGAGTGGGTTGCCATTTCCTCCTCCAATGCATGAAAGTGACAAGTGAAAGTGAAGTCGCTCAGTCGTGTCAGACTCTTTGTGACCCCATGGACTGCAGCCTACCAGGCTCCTCTGTCCATCGGGTTTTCCAGGCAAGAGTACTAGAGTGGGGTGCCATTTCCTTCTCCTTTAATTCTTCTAGGTCTCTGTTAATTGATTCTTGCATTTTCTCCATTTTGTTTTCAAGGTTTTTGATCATCTTTACTATCATTATTCTGAATTATTTTTCAGGTAGTTTGTCTGTTTCCTCATCATTTATTTGGAATTCTGTGTTTCTAGTTTGCTTCTTCATTTGTGTAGTATTTCTCTGCCTTTTTATAATTTTTTTTAACTTGTTGTGTTTGAAGTCTCCTTTTCCCAGACTTCAGGCAAAGTTGGAATTCTTTCCTTGAAGAAGGTTGAATTCTTTCTTTTGGTTTCTGCCCTCTGAAGGACTGATGCTAAAGCTGAAACTCCAATACTTTGGCCACCTCATGTGAAGAGTTGACTCATTGGAAAAGACCCTGATGCTGGGAGGGATTGGGGGCAGGAGGAGAAGGGGACGACAGAGGATGAGATGACTGGATGGTATTACTGACTCGATGGATGTGAATCTGAGTGAACTCCGGGAGTTGGTGATGGACAGGGAGGCTGGGTGTGCTGCGATTCATGGGGTCACAAAGAGTCGGACATGACTGAGGGACTGAACTGAACTGAAGGCTGGTCCAGTGGTTTGTGTAAGCTTCAGGTAGAGTGTGATTTGTGCTGAGTTTTTGTTTGTTTGTTTTTCCTCTGATGGGTAAAGCTGAGTGAGGTGGTAATCCTATCTGCTGATGATTGATTTTTTATTTTTGTTTTGTTTGTTGTTTAGATGAGGTGTCCTGCACAGGGTGCTCCTGGTGGTTGGGTGACGCTGGGTCTTGTGTTCAAGTGGTTTCATTTGTGTGAGTTCTCACTATTTGATACTCCCTACAGTTAGTTCTCTGGTAGTCTAAGATCTTAGAGTCAGTGCTCCCACTCCAAAGGTTCAGGGCTTGCTTGATCTCTGGTCAGAAACAAAGATTCCACAAGTGGTTTGTTAATGGCATTAAGTGAGATTAAAACAGATATCCAAAAATGAGAAACAAAAGATGAACCCCAGACAAATGGCAGTTACAAAATCACGCAAATAATAATTAAAATAATGGAATATACACATATACATATACACCCATGAGCAAAGTCAAAACAGTCCAACAAAAATACAATAGATTTATCTGGCAAACAAAGGAAATCAAAAATTATATTTACCAGTTAAGAAGAAAACTAACTAAAGCACAAACTGGAAAACAAAACTAAAGCAAGGTGCCAAGTGGGGAATAAAGCAATGAAAACAAATTGAAACAAATGAAAACAATAATAAATATGTTGAGAGGAAAGAAAGGAAATAATGGATATACAAATTTAAATAGAGATAAATGAAGATTTATATACATTAAAGATTAACTGCAAGGGGAAAAATCAGGAAAGGCAAAGAAAGGGATAAATGTACAAAAAATACAGTAGGTTTAAAAAAATTAAAATTATAAAAAAGTGAAAAAAAAAGAAAACAGAAGAAGAAAGAAAAAAGGAAAACTACACAGAACTGCAAAAGCCCAATGTAGAGGCAGAGGTTTATAACAACATTAAAAAGTGTGACTGAATATACACATATACATATACACCCATAGGCAAAATCAAAAAAGTCCAACAAAAATAAAGTACAATAGATTGATCCAGTGAACAAAAGAAACCAAAAATTATATCTACCAGAACAAAACTAGCCAAAGCATAAACTGGAAGACAAAACTAAAGCAAGGTGCCAACTGGGGAATAAAGCATTGAAAATAAAGCTAACAGATATGTTGAGAGGAAAGGAGAGAAAGAAACAAAAGAAAGAATAGATATGCAAAGTTAGATAAAGGTAGATAAAGAAGATTTATATATGTTAAAGATTAACTGCAAGGGGAAAAGAACCGTAGGAAAAACAAAGGAATAAATGTAGAAAAAATAAAAATAGATTTAAAAAATTAAAATTAAAAAAAGAGGAAAACTCCATAGAACTGCAAAAGCCCAATGCAAAGGCAGAGGTTTATAACAACAAGAAAAAATGTAACTAAAGAAAAAAATAAAGCTCAGAAGCTTATTTGGATTTCATAGTGCCAGTTAAATCGAGAGCTACAACAGAGGGGAAAAAAAGGTGGGGCGGGGAGGAAAAAAAATCCAAAAGAATCTACAGAACAAGTCAAAACATAAGAGTAATACCTGTTTCTCTTGAGTCACTGCTGTCAGCATCCTTCCCTCGCTGGGAGTCTCAGTCCCCCTCACCTCCTAGGATGCCCTCCGACACTGTGCTGGCCTCTGGACCTGCTGTGGGGGCAGCTCAGATTCTAATCTGGTCCTACTCCTGTGTGTTCTTACTTCCAGTGTCCACAGCTATCAGAGCTAGTGCATTTTCTTTTGTGGGAGTGCTCAGTGTCCTTTTATATATTCCATAGACACAGAGTCTGCCTGGTTGATCGTGTGGATTTAATCTACAGCTTGTACAGCTGGTGGGAAGGTTTTAGGTCTTCTTCCTTAGCCACACTGCCCCTGGGTTTCAACTGTGGTTTTATTTCCACCTGTATGTGTGGGTCCACCACTGGGGTTTGCTCCTGCGGCTGCCCTGGAGGGCTTGGGTTTACCCCCGTGAGGGCCAGGTGTGGAGGTGGTTCAGCTGCTTGGGTCGCAGGGGTTCTGGCAGCACCAGGTACTCAGGGGAGTTGGTGGCTAGGGCAGCAGGAAATACAATGCTCTAGAAGGGCATGGCAACCAGTATTGGCCAATACGCTCCAGTATTCTTGCCTGGGGAGCCCCCTCCCTGACACAGAAGCCTGGCAGGCCACAGTCTACAGGGCAGCAAAGAGTTGGACATAACCGAAGTGCCCCTGCGTGCATAGACGCAAGACTTTTTTTGCCTGTGGCAGCTCTGCTCTAGTGCGAGTTGAGTGTGAAGGTGGCGCAGCTGCTTGGCTTACAGGGACCCTGGCAGCGCCAAGTATGCAAGGACACGGAGTGCCTTCCCTGCGGGAGTTATGTCCCTATCAGAGTCTTTTTTCGAGCCTCTTGTAGCTGGCGATCAAAAGGCCTCTTTGGCCAGTCTATCTCTGTAGCTCCTCCTGTTCAGGCACTTAGAGGGCTACCTTGTCCTTCTCTGTTGTTTGGTGTGTCAGGCACATAGAGGGGGCCCCTGGGCTGGGATCCTAGTCTGTAGGTTGGCGCCTCTGGCACTTAAAGTGGCACCCTGGGTGGGGTCCTACTCTGTAGTTCAGTGTGGCAGGCGTTTGATGGGCCAGCCTCTCTGTTGTTCAGCTGCTGATGCTGGCGTGTGGGGAGAGAGAGAGGCTGTGGTGCTGGGTCCATCCCCTACCCGTGACTCAGCAGTATCGCCTTGCTTCCATGGCTGCCTAGCTTTTCCCCACAGGCATTTCCCACCACGATCTCCTCCCTCATATCTCCTCAGTCTGTCTCTTCTCCCTCACATCCCCTCAATCCATCTCTCCTCAGTCAACAGCAGCTTTCGCCCTGGGGTTGCTCCACAGTCCCTAAACTCCAGCTCCCAGCTGCTCCGCCTTCCAGGGGACCAGTGTTCCTGTCCAGGGTACGTGTAGCTGCTGCAAGGACTGTCTGATTCTCATTCCATTTAGGCTGCCACAGATCAGCCGTTTCACTCTCGGCCTTAGATATTTCTCCTCTGACTCAGACAATTGCCCCCATGTGAGGATCAGACCCCTGCTTCAGTTCCCCCACCAGCAAGGGCAGGTCCAGTCCTACTAACACTCCTGTTTTTCCCTGTAGTTCCTTCATCCTACCGAGTTTTGCGTGGTTCTATATATTCTTTTCCACTGGTCAGGTACTCTTGCCCTCTGTTAGCTGGTGTTCTACATGAACTTCTGTGTCTGAAGGTGTATTCCTGATGTATCCTTGGAGAGAGATGTACTCCATGTCCACCGACTCCTCCGCCATCTTGTTCTCCTAGGGAAGATTTTTACCTCTTATTTTTAAGAAAGTTCTATTTGAGTCTAGGGTAAATTGAGGACTATCTTGTAATTAAACATTAAAAAAAATAACTTTTAGCTACTATTCCTCTGGTGCTTTTTATTTATGTATGTTTATTTTATATATATACTTATTTATAGTTTGAAATCTTACTGTAAACTGTGTGTCCTAAATAAATAGTATTAATTACACTATTTATTATTGGCTATGCCTGTTTTAATAAAGAGTAATATTTTTGAAGCCAAAACAAAATTAAGTATACATTTTTCATTTTTTTGCCAACTGTGGAATATCTCAGTATATGACCCACAAGCAAGATATTTGCATTATTTCTTCGACATATCGTAATGTTCTCCAAGGACATAAGCATAAATAAGCCACAACTGCTAAATGTGGAAATCCAAATCATTAGGTTCCCAATAAGTAAATGATTCTTGTCTTGTGTTTTTAGGTTCCCAGATTGTGATGAGCCGTATCCTCGGCTGGTGGACCTGAATTTAGCTGGCGATCCCACTGAAGGAGCCTCAGTGGCAGTGCAGAGGGACTATGGCTTTTGGTGTCCTCGAGAGTTGAAAATTGATCCTGATCTTGGCTATTCCTTTTTGCACGTGCGTGATTGTTCACCTCCTTGTCCAAATATGTACTTTAGGAGAGAAGAGCTTTCATTTGCTCGGTATTTCATAGGATTGATTTCAATCATTTGCCTCTCTGCCACGTTATTTACTTTTTTAACTTTTTTGATTGATGTGACAAGATTCCGTTATCCTGAAAGACCCATTATATTTTATGCCGTCTGCTACATGATGGTGTCATTAATTTTCTTTATTGGGTTTTTGCTTGAGGACCGAGTTGCCTGCAATGCATCCAGCCCTGCACAGTATAAGGCTTCCACAGTGACCCAAGGATCTCATAACAAAGCCTGTACCATGCTTTTTATGGTACTCTACTTTTTTACTATGGCTGGCAGCGTTTGGTGGGTGATTCTTACCATCACATGGTTCTTGGCAGCTGTGCCAAAGTGGGGTAGTGAAGCTATTGAGAAGAAAGCCTTGCTGTTTCACGCCAGTGCGTGGGGCATCCCTGGAACTCTGACCATCATCCTTTTAGCGATGAATAAAATTGAAGGTGACAATATAAGTGGCGTGTGTTTTGTTGGCCTCTACGATGTTGATGCCTTGAGGTATTTTGTTCTTGCACCCCTCTGCCTGTATGTGGTAGTTGGGGTTTCACTCCTTTTAGCCGGCATTATATCCCTAAACAGAGTGCGAATTGAGATTCCATTAGAAAAGGAGAACCAGGATAAACTGGTGAAGTTTATGATCCGGATTGGTGTTTTCAGCATTCTGTATCTCGTACCACTCTTGGTTGTAATTGGATGCTACTTTTATGAGCAAGCTTACCGCAGCATCTGGGAAACAACGTGGATACAAGAACGCTGCAGAGAATATCACATTCCATGTCCATATCAGGTAAGGGAAACCTTGTTCTAAATTTCAGAATATTTAACAGTGTAAAGAGCTAATCTTAGTTGGTTTTTTTTTTTTTAACTCTTCATGAAAAACCTGAACATTAAAATTTTGAAGTGAAGTTAATGAACAAATTTATTGTAGTAAGAATGTCATACACACATTTCTGTTAACATCTTCCTTTTAAAAGATCACTTTCGTGAGTCCAGGCCATGGGCTTATAAGCACTTTACTTCTGTTATCACAAAATAGTTGCTTGTTGATTATTTAGAAGTCTGCAGGTTTGAGGGGAAGATGTTGATTAAAAGTGTCTGTGGAAATTTTTCTGATACTTAGAATGGGAGTTTAACAGTTTTGAAAAAAATTAGAATGCATTTGTACAAACAGTTTCTTTTAGTTAGTCCTAGTTTTTCTTTTTTGCATACTGAATATTTTGTGATTTACCTTTTAATTTAAAGAGATCGGATAATCATAGAATTTTAGATCTAGAAAGGACCTTAGAGATGATTTATTCAAGTTCCCTCTATAATTTAGAGTTCTTAAACATCTATCTCATTTGAGGCTTAGAAATGTTAAATGACTTCTCACTTTATTAAAGTACTTATGCATTATAGATTACTTCCGTTTACTTGTCTTTTTCCCCTCATAGACAGTGAACTCTTTAAACGCAAGAACATCTTTTTCATATTTTTTGAAAGCACGTTCTATAGGTTAGTGGATGATGGCATTGAGAATGGGAATGTGTAGATTGAGAAGAAAAGACATTTTTAAGAAATGTTCCAGTTTTACTGGAAACAAGGAGTGTGTGATTAGCACATAGTCAATTCTCATAAATACTTGATGACTGAAAATGCCATTTCCTTTTTTATTTTGTAGTATAAATAATTCTACACAAAATTACATTTTTATTGTATAAATATTAGCTACTGGCTTTTAAAACAACCTATAATTGAGAGACCAGAAAAAATGAATAATTGAAATTTTATTACATTTCTTGATAGAACTGCTTATTAAAAACTCTTAATTTAATTTTTTAGGCCTGAAGCTAAGTAATCAAATTTTGCCTCTAATGAGAGAGAAAGAGATGATTGAATTACATCATATGCTTCTTTATGTAAGGTTTCTAGGATTCCAAATATATATTATCTTAGGACTATAAAAGAAATAATGTTTGGCTCTGAAATAGTGATCTGAAAAATACCAGCCCTCAAACATGTAAATTAATAAATTAGAGTAGTTGGGACGCCACTATTTTCAAGACATTCCTAAGAATCTTTTAGCATCTTTAGAACCAGTTTGAGCTATACAAAAATGTGTGTGTGTGTTCATTTCTTTACAGTCATAGGTTCTATAAGTGTTTTTTATTTCCAACTTACAGAAATAATGTTGGATTTCCAACATCCTAAAAAGAATAGAAAATGGTATAATAACTAACATAGTTATTAAGCTATAAAGTCTGGGTCAGGAATCCTGGCTTCGTATCTAACTCTTATTATTTACTAGTTTTATAGCTTTTGGATCAACTTCATCTCTTTCCACTTCAATTCCTCATCTGTAGAATGAGTAATGGAATCTCATAGAAATAGAAGAGTAATCGTGTTAGATAGAAACAGTAGAATCTGTCTCCTAGGACTGTCTTTAGGCATCTACATGCAGTTAGAAGTGTATCTTCTGTATAATAAGTGCTCAAATGTTAGTTCTCTTATTCATTTTTTCATTTATTGTTGCTGCTGTTACTGTTATTTACACACACACTTACGTACATAAACTTTTTTTTTTAAACCGTCCAGTACCAAACTTTAGCAAATGCCATGTTTAAGTTATTGAGAATATACATGACAGTATGTGTACCACTAACTTGTTCATTTTAACTGCAGTAGAGAGATTTAATGTACAATTACACTTTAATTCATTTACTCATTATTTTGCTGATGGACATAGAGTTTCCAAGCGTTTTACTATTGTAATACCTATCTTCCTTGTACATGACCAAGAATGTTCATGGGGTGTGTGCCCAAAAGTGTAGTCATGGCATTTCAAGTGGTTATTTTAATTTACACTCACAGTATGGAGTTGGAATTCCCCATTTCGCACTGTCTTGGTGTTCTCAGGCTTTTAGGTTTTTGTCAACCTTTGAAACAATATCTCAAGCCTGTCTTGATTTTTGTTTTTATTTCCCTTATGCCTCGGTGTTTTCATGTTTATTGGCTGTTTGGGGTTTCTCTTCTGTGATTCGCCTGTTTGTTGCCTCTGTCCACCGCTCTGTCAGGTTATTTGCCCTTTGTTGTTATTCTTGTTATAATTCTTTGTCAGTTACAGATACACTGCAGGTATCTTATCCTGCTCTGTAGCTAGTCTTTTCACTTTGTGTTTTCTTTGCCTCTTGTGTTTTAAGAAATCCCTCCCTACCTCTAAAAATCATAAAAATGGTCTGCTGTTTTTTTCCAGCAATTTTTTAAATTTGATTTTTTAATTCACAGCTCTAATCTTTTGAAATTCATTTTTATCTATGTTATGAGTAACAATTTTAGTTTTTCATATGAATGGTGCTTCTTGCACCATTTATCAAATAGCCCATCTGAATGGTAATGCATTGCTGTAATACACAAGTTCCGTTTTGAGGTTCTCTCATTTACTGCTCTGTTTGAATAACCTTGTTTCAATCCCACATTTCCTCTACCTTATGCTTCTTCAAAATTATTTTAACTGTTCCTGGCACTCTTGTGTTTGAATTTTAGAATAATTTCTTCAGGAGAAACAGTTTGTATTTTGTTGAAATTGTTTCAGGTTTTAAATGAATCCAGGGAAAATTGCTATCTTTGTGATACTGAGTTTTAGTATCGTTTTGTTTCTTTATGTATGTATTCATTAATTTGTTCCTAGGTACCTTAACAGTTTTTGTTTCAGTTGTGAATGAGATCTTTTCTCTGTTACATTTTTCAGTTGGTTATTGCTGGTCTACAAGAATGCCACTGATTTTTATATATTGACCTTATATTGAGCATCCCTGCTGAACTCTTCTGTTGGCTCTAATTGTGTGTAAATTCTCTTATATATTCTTTGTAGAAATCCTGTTGCTGCAAGTAAGGCCAAGTTCATATCTCACATTCCAGTTCTTATGTTTTATTTAAGATTTTTGTGTCTATACTCATGAGAGATACAGACTGTGATATTAATAGTTTTTCTTTTCTTGCCATGTATTTTTCCTTTTTGGTGTCAAGGATGTAATAGCTTCATAAAGTGAGGTCTTTTCCTCCTGTTCTTTGAAACAGTTTTTACAATGAATAGGGACTGCCTGCTCTTTGGAAGAGTCAGTATATCATCCTGTAAAATCCTGTCATGGTATCTTTGAAGTAAAGAGAGAGAAATTTCATCTTTCCAAACTGAAATTCTGCAATTCCCCATTTCTCCCTGTCTCCTGGCCTTTGGCAACCATTGTTCTACTTTATTTCTCCATGAATTTGACTGCTCTGGGCACCTTGTATTAATGAAACTCAAACACTAGAATTTTAATATTAGTTTTCATTCAGGATTTTACTTCAGAGGAATTTTATACAGACTTGTAAATTGAGCACTAGAGCTATTGAATTCCTATTTGAAGTAATATCCATACATAATTGAATAAGATTTACTATTACTGAGCATGCCTAAAAGAATGCTTGTTAAGTTTTGATGATAATTCCTAGTGAGAGGTTTTTTAAATGTATTAAGCAATGATGTTATCCTTGAGGTAGCCTCTGCACTTGTCTTGGAGAACGTAATATTTGAATATATGTTCACATGAATATCAGTGTGGTTGCTTTGTAGTCATTTCTCAAATTAATGAAACTTTCAAACATTTGAAAAATCAGAATATGAGGTAGTTGATCACATTGTTTCAAAGTACCCAGTTGGGTTTAAAGTAAATTGCATGTATTTAAGTCCATGATTTGAAGAAAAGTGGGCTTGTGTAAAGTATTTTAAAATATTTAAAATGAACGTCCTTGCTGAAAACAGGAATTCACTGCTTGGCTTTTAAAATACTTTACACCAACTGTTTTTTGCAAGAACACTTTTTAAAACATGCGTATTAACTAATTTGGAAAAGTAATACCTGAAAAGAGTTGGTCATGAAATATAGCTTGAGTTTTCAGAATTATGTATATTTTACAGTTTAAAATCAGTAAAGTTTATTCCTAGAATATGTTTCATCTTATGTATTATTTAAACAGCACAGTAATTTTCCAGGTACTTAGTGTTGTTGTTTTTTTTCTTTTAAAGTATTTCCTTGTATTTATTTAGGGGCTTCTAAGAGGCTCAAAGCATTTTATGAAAGAGTTACACATTTCAAAGTTGTTGATATTTCTAGAAAGCCATTCACATGTAACATATTTATTAAAAACTTGAGGTTTAAAGTCCTGTCTGTAACACTGAGTCTCAGTTTCCTCATGTAAAATACAAGGAATAATATGTTAAATATAGTAACATCTACCTCATAGGTGGCTGTGAAGATTAAATGAGAAAATAAAGTTAAGCCTCTTACTAGAATGCCTTGCACAAAGAAAAATTTCATTATTCTGTGGTTGCAAGTACATAATTCCTGAAGTTTAAAAAAGAATTGTTCTTATATTCTGTATTAGAATCATCATTTTGTCTTTTAAACACTGATTTTCAAAAGAAACTTTCCTTTCCTAAGGTTTCTCCCTTCATTTTTTTCTCTTTCATCCATCTAATCCAATGACGTAAGTCTCAAGGAATTTTGATACTAGAACCTGTGTTTCAATAATAGAAATGTGTTACTGTGATAGAAGCAGCTTAGCTAAGACTGTCAAGTTCACATTAGAGCCGTTTGTAGAATTTAAAAAAAAATTATTTGTGTAGAAAACAAACAAAAAACCCATTATTTCTATTTTCAGCCACAGAAGGCAGCCCGTCTGTTGTTTATCTAATCTTGATTCAGAAACATACAAAAATAGAAGATAACATAATATCTAACTTAAGATTTTAGCTTCATTTTCTGATAAGAGTGTTTCCCCTTTACCAGACAATACCAAAAATAATCAACATTGTTTATGAAAGGACCATAAGGAAATGGGTATGTTTCGCCCTTCCAACATTAGTGACAGCAAATAATTCTCAATAAATACATAATACGTACTACTAATCTTTTCTTTTTTCCTGCTACTAATCTTTAAAGTGGTGAGTATACTGCCTGTAACTTCCTAGCACCAAACTGCTTTTTCCTCAAAGTTGTTCAGTGCCTGTAATAGAGGGAAAGATGGAGAGTTACTGAACAAATATTCTAAGTCTCTTAATAGGAAAATATTTTGAAATATTATATTTTAGAAGTATAGAATATTAAATTTATTTTTAAAGTAGTCATACTGTTATGTACAGGCTGTAAAATGCTATCAAGGGGCACTTTTGGATAAACACTTTAAAATATACAAGTTATTTTGGCCACTGCTAAACAGACTAAATAGCCTAAGCCGTGAGTTCCATTTTAGTCTTAACTGCAGATATATCTGGTGGTGGTGGTGGTGGTGGTGGTCGTGTTCATTCGTTAAGTTGTGTCCGACTCTTTGTGACCCCAAATAAACTGCAGCATGCCAGGCTTCCCTGTCCTTCACTATCTTCCGATGTATACTATCTAGTGTACAAATGATTTATATGTGTTTAGGAAAAATTCAGTGTTCTTGCCACAGTCTACAGCAGGGCACAGCAAACTTTCTCTGTAAGGTCATATAGTAGATATTTTAGGCTTTGCCAGCCATTTGCTTTTTGTTGCAACAACTCAGCTCTGTTGGTGTAGTGCAAAGGCAGCTATCAGTCAGTTCAGTCGCTCAGTCGGGTCCGACTCTTTGCAACCCCATGGACTGCAGCACACCAGGCTTCCCTGTCCGTCACCAACCCCCAGAGCTTGCTCAAACTTATGTCTGTCGCGTCAGTGATGCCATCCAGCCATCTCATCCTCTGTCGTCCCCTTCTCCCGCCTTCAATCTTGCCCAGCATCAGGGTCTTTCCCAATGAGTCAGGTCTTCTCATCAGGTGCCCAAAGTATTGGAGCTTCAGCATCAGTCCTTCCAATGAATATTCAGGACTGATTTCCTTTAGGATTGACTGGTTTGATCTCCTTGCAGTCCAAGGGACTCTCAAGAGTCTTCTCCAACACCACAGTTCAAAAGCATTCTTCGGTGCTCAGCTTTCTGTATAGTCCAACTTGCACACCCATACATGACTACAGGGAAAACCATAGCTTTGAGCAGTGACCCCACAAGAGAGTTGACTCAGACTTGCCTGTGATTGTCCAGGAGTCTTTGGCGGAGGTGTGGGTTGGCAGTGGCCTGCTGCAGGATTGGGGGGGCACTGAGTGTGCCAGTGCATGTACGAGACCTTTTGAAGGAGGTCGCCATTATCTTCATTACCTCCAACATGGTTTGGTCTCAGGTGAAACAACACGGCAGGAACACAGCCCCACCCATCGACAGAAAATTGGATTAAAGATTTACTGAGTATAGCCCCACCAATCAAGAACAAGACACAGTTTCCCCCACAGTCAGTCTCTCCCATCAGGAAGCTTCCATAAGCCTCTTACTCTTATCTGTCAGAGGCTGGACATAATGGAAACCGCAATCACAGAAAAGCAGCCATAGACAATACATGAACAACTGCAAGTGTTTCAGTAAGACTCTGTTTACAGTGACATAATTGGGGCAGATTTGCTCTGTAGGTTGTAGTTTGCCAGCTTCTGAACTACAGCAAGCATTATTCTCTATCACCTTTGATAATTCTCTTATTACAGTGGTTGGTGACCTATGGCACTTTGCTGTCCCATGGAAATTGTAACTGTTTCATTCTCGTTACTGCTTTTGAGGATCATCATTTTACTCTATTACATAATGGTATTAAAAATACTCAATAAAATTCTAGTACATCACTATAATAAAGATATGCCAATAAATCTTATTTCCAGTTGTCTTTGAAATCATACCACACCAGAAAAATTTGAGTCAAGGAAAAATTTGAGTAGTTTATGGGAATAGTAAAATAGAAACAACATAATGTAATGGTCATAGAAGCTTCTAGTTTCTAAGTATGTACTGTGCATCAGGTTCTGTACTCAGTGAATTTATACACATTATCTCCTTTAATTCTCACAGTAGCACACTAAGATTGTATTCTGCTTTACAAATGAGGAACTGAGTCTTATAATTAAATACAACTTATCTAGATTCTTAAAGTAAGTGATAAAGCTAAGGTGTGAATTGTATTTCTGATTCCACAGACTACTAACCACCTACCTGATCATGTCGAATATGAAGTCTTCCATTTTATTTCCTCTGCCTGCCTGCCTGCTCAGTCGCTTCAGTTACATCTGACTCTTTGCAACCCCATGAACTGCAGCCCGCCAGGCTCCTCTGTCCATGGGAGTCTTCAGGCAAGAAAGCTGGAGTGGGTTGGGGATCTTCCCAAACCAGGGATTGAACCTGGGTCTCCTGCATCTTCTTCACTGCAGGCAGATTCTTTACTGCTGAGCCACTGGGGTAACCCCTCTAGCGAATCACATATATTTTATCAGTGATTTTATAAAATGTGTTAAGGTAATTTGGCTTCCCAAGTGGCACTAGTAGTAAAGAATCCACCTGCAGTGCAGGAGATGCAAGAGATATGGGTTTAATCTTCCTGGGTCGGGAAGATTCCCTGGAGGAGGAAATGGCAACTCACTCCAGTATTCTTTGCTGAAAAATTCCATGGACAGAGGAGCCTGACAGGCTACAGTCTGTGGGGTGGCAAAGAGTTTGACATGACTATGCACACTGTAACTGGTTAAGGTCATTGAGTTCATTAATACTGTTAAGTTTGTTAAAGAGCTAAGAAGTTTGTCTTAAAGTAGAACATTAGGAAAATAATTAAATATACTCAGGTTTCCTCAGACAGTATGACTTCTGACAATATGTCTGAGTAGGAACATCAGCAAAGTCTGAACTAGTTAAATCTGGAAAGAACTCACTATATGAGATATCATAGATCTAGCCTGATTGAGGAGAGATCTCCAAAGAGTCCCCCACTTCAAAAATTATTATGAATTGGGACCAGCCCAATAAGGAGCTATAGGGCTGGCTCATCAAGCAGGGGCTCTTAGGTAGATGAGATGGGAAAGGTCACACAAGTGTGGTTGCTATTTATTGGTGAAAGGTGAACCTTGGGCCAGTTGGTAAGTTGAGAAAGGGAGCCAAGAACTCCCTTGCTAGCCTAAATCACCAGGGCCATAGGCTGAAGTGTTGGCAGGTTAGTTGTGCCTCCTATCAATCAGCTAGAACAATACTTTTTCCAGGATTCCTACTGATTGATTCACCAAAGAGCTCAAAATATAAAGCTACCAAACACATGAGAAAACAAGCCACTATGACTGTGAGTCACAGAATCAATAGAACTGCAGATACTGAAATTGTCAATTACTGAATGATAGAATATGTAAGTATGTAATGTTTATAGAAATAGGAAATACAGTCACAGGTTACCAATCTACAAGAAATTACTTGAAATAATAGATTTTTAAAAAATCTAAAAACATAAATTTTGAAATGGAAACTTATTTGATAGAATTCCTGAAATATTTAATATGAAACAGCAATTTAGGCTGCTGTTTGAAGAGAAATGTAATGAACTGGTAGTAGGTGAAAATAAAACTATCCAGAAAGCCGTAAGAGAGACAAGGAAAATGTGAAAGTGATGTTAAGAGAAATGGAGGGCAGAATGAGAAGGTCGAATAGGAGTGTATGAGGTTGGCCACAAGATGATATGGGCTTTCTGTATGTGAATGAACTTTTTGGCCAACCCAATAATTAGATTTCCAGGAGGGAGGGAATTGAGAGAGTCTAGGAGAGACAATGTTTAAAGAGATAATGACTACAAATTTTCCACAACTGCTAAACACGTGAATTCACAGACCAAGGAGGAACTGTACACCACTAGCAGGATAAGTAAAAAGAAATCCACACTTCAGTGAAACTGCAGAACTCCAAAGAGAGGAGTCATAAAAAACAGTCTCAGAAAAGGGATCTTCTAAAGAAGACCAACAGTTAGAATGACAGCAGAGTCCTTAACAATAACAAAAGCCAGAAAACGGTATCTTCTAAATGTTGAGAGAAAAAAAACTTTTCGACCAGAATTTTGTACCATGTAAAACTCTTGTGGGGATGCGTGGCCAGATCGCCTTCACAGAAGGACGAGCCTCTTAGCTGCAGGGAGTGGGGTCGGTAGACATCCTTCAGGTGGAAAGCTGCCTTATCTGAGGTGGGCCTGCAACCAGCAATTCTTTGGTGGGCTAAAAAGGCTTGGCCGTTGGCCCAGCATAGGACCCTCTGATGGTCCTTATTTGCTCTGGAACTCCCTACCAGCTTGGCTGAGGCTTTTCTGAGAATGCATTGCAGGTCACTTACTTCTGTCCAATTGTAGATACTGTTCCTGAATAAATATCTCACACCCCAAACTTCATCTCTGCATGTTCTGGAAAACACCGATTTGTTCTCAAGAATAGAGATGAAATAAAGCCATTTACATATAAACAGAAACTCTGAGTTTATCTCCAAAAGATTTGTATGAACTACTAAAGGTTATATTTCAAGAAGAATGAAAATAATCTCATAGATAGTAGGAGATGCAAGAAGAAATGAAGTAAAGTTGTAAACATATATGTAAAGCTAAATAAATGTTTCTATAAAATACCAACAACAGTGTGTACTTTGGGGTTTTAAAAAACATCTAAAGACCTATAGAGAAAAAAAATACACCAAAAAAAAAAATACATACATAGACCAGAATTGGGTTGATGCTGTAATCAGCTGTATCAGATGATCTAGGACCCCTGACAAATGCCTGCTCCCCATCCTCTTTTTTTTTTTTTCTCTTCTCATAGGCCTCTTGTTCTTAAGGGTTTTAAAATTTTTTGATGTTTTTTTTTAATTTTTTGGATAGGTGATTTGTAATGTTTATAACATTAAAAATAGTAAACATATATTGAGAAGCATTGTTCCTACTCTTGTTTCTCATGTTCTCAATTTTTGCCCCCTCTCCATCTCTACCAGTAACCACCATATATATCAATAATTTCTTGAATGTATTTCCAGAGTTTCTTTTTCCACATGGTGGTTTTGAAAAGTAAGTCATAATTATAAGAGCCTGTCACACACTAAGAGGTCACAAAATTTAGTTCCCTTCTCTCCATAACCTTCTTAGGACCTTAAGACCCAGAAAGAATAATTTTCCATAATTTTGCTACTGAATATCGTATTTTTTGCTTTATAACATAAATTGGAACCATAAAACCATGTTTCATGCATGTCATATTCTTAAAAAGTTCATGGAGCTTTCCTAGCCTTGGCCTAGAACTAATTGAAAAGGCAAAGTATGTTTTAAAGATGTGAATATGATTAATAGAACCTTGCATGTTTTCTGGAAAGTGATTCTGGTGTTCCACAATATGATATCATAAAACTAGAAAGTTTAGTTGTGCCTATTTTTTCCAAGATGCAAATTGTTTATTATTTCAAGTATTATAAAATGTGAGATTAGATTTTTTTCTTTTTATGGAGGAAGAGGAAAGAGTGGCTTTATTACTTTGCCAGGCAAAGAGAGAACACAGTAGGCTAATCCCCCAAGAACTATGCCCCACTCTCTGGAGATTAGTTTTGTTTTTTTGATTGAGGTGTAATTTACATATTACTAGTTTCAGGTATGCAGCATAATGATTTGATATTTGTATATATTGCAAGTGATCACCGTAATAAATCTTAACATCCATCATCATACATAGTTAAAACTTTTTTTTCTTGTGATAAGAACTTTTAAAATCTACTCTTAGCAACTTTCAAAACTATAGTACAGTATTATTAACTACAGACACCAAGCTGTACATTACATTCTTATACCTCATTTGTCTTATGACTTGAAATATGTACCTTTTGACCACCTTCACCCATTTCGTCCATTGCCTACCCTTTGCCTCTGGCAACCACCAATCTGTTCCCTTTGTAAGTTTGGTGGGTTTTTTGAGGTGGGTGGGTTTTTCTTTTTTAAGATTATATAAATGAGATCATAAGGTATGTGCTTTTCTCTGGCTTATTTTCCCTTAGCACAAACCTTCAGGGTCAATCCATATTGTCACAAAATGGCAAAATGACATCTTTTACAGCTGAATAGTATTCCATTGTATATGTATACCACATTTTCTTTATCTGTTCAGCCATCAGTGGACACTTAGGTTGATTCCATGTCTTGGCTGTTGTGACTAATGCTGCAGTGAACATGAGGTGCGGATATCTTTTCAAGTTTGTGTTTTTGTTTTCTTGAATACCCCAAAGTGGAATTGTTGGGTCATATGGTGGTTCTATTTGTTATTATTTGAGGAATCGCCATTCTCTTTTTCCATAGTGGCTATACCACTCTTCATTCCCACCAGCAGTGTACAGTGGTTCACTTTTTCCCACATCCTCATCAATGCTTGTTATGGCTTATCTTTTTGGTAATAGCCATTCTGTCAGTTGTGAGGTGATACTGTGGTTTTGATTTGTGTTTCCCTGAAGGTTAGAGATACTGAGCACCTTTTCAGGTATGTGTTGACCATCTGTGTGTCGTCTTTGGAAAAATGTCTATTCAGAACTTATGCCCATTTTTAAGTTGGATTGTTTGGGTTTTTTACATTGAAATTGTATGAGTTCTTTATATCTTTTGAAAATAACTCCTTAACATATATATGATTTGCAGATATTTTCTCCCAATCAGTTAGTTGCCTTTTCATTGGGTTGATGATTTCCTTTGCTGTGCAGAAGCTTTTTGGTTTGATATAGTCCCACTTGTTTATTTTTACTTTTGTCACCTTTACTTTTTGTATCCAAAAAAATTTTTTTAAATCATTACCAGGACTCATGTCAAGGAGCTTGCTATTTGTTTTCTTCTGGGTGTTCAAGTCTTTAATCCATTTTGAATTAATTTTTGTGTATGGTAGTCCAGTTTCATTCTTTGACATGTGGTGTCCAACTTTTCCAACATCATTTATTGAAAAGACTGTTCTTTCCTTATTGTGTATTCTTGGCTCTTTTATCAGAAATTAATTGACATATATGCATGTGTTTATTTTTGGACTCTCATGTTGTTTGATTACTATAGCTTTGTAATACAGTTTGAAATCAAGGAGCATGAATGATACTGCCAGCTTTGTTCTTTTTTCTCAAGATTGCTTTGGTTATTTGGATCTTTTGTTGTTCCATATAAATTTTAGGATTTGTCCTATTTCTGTGAAAAATGCTGTTGGAATTTTGATAGCAGTGCAAAGAATTTGTAGATTGGTTTGGGTAGTACAGATATTTTAACAATATTGATTTTTTTCTGTCTTTAAGAATGGAAATCTTTCCATTTATTTGTCTTCAGTTTTTTTCCACTAATGCCTTATTTTCTTATTGTAAATCATGAGATTGTAGGACAGTTTTGTGGAGTTTCCAAGAACTCATTTCTGAACATAGTCTTCCCTCTAACATAATCTTTCCATAGTTTTTTCAGGGCTGAGGACGTTGATCTATTATTGTAATGTTTAGGAAAGTCTAAGCTATGTTTTCTGTTTCATTATTCTATACTTAATAACAAGCTAATTTAAATTTTTTCCTGGTTAATTTTCAGTTCATATTTAGAAAAGAGAATGGAAATTTTCAAAATTATTCACCTTCAGTTTGATTTGTTTTGAGAAAATAACAGGTTATTACTTTAATCCAAAAAAGAAAGGTTATGCTTTTCACTTGATGAATGAGCATTATTATACTGTGAATTCCGATTAATAGTTCTTTATGTACATCAAGATTAAGTGTAAATTCTTCAGTTTTTAATTATTTGTTTCCCAGTTATTGCATCCATTGTTGTAAAGTATATATGTACAGAATACTGTTCTGTTTTCTAGTTATTTCTAGTTCATAAGATTAAAGTGACATAAGAGTGATGATCATTTTCCCCTCACTGTAATTAGGATGAAAGCTCAAGATGTTGTCCTTTGCTTAATCAAATGTAACTTCTGAAGAAGTAATATTTTCTATCTCATAATGTCATCAAAGCAAGGGAATAGAATTGAGGTAATTATTATTTTTGTTTTCATTTTAACTTCTTGAGTGAATTTTGGCTTTAAGCCTTTTCTTACCTAATTTGTGAGTTTTCCATGAGGTTCATTAAATAATAGGCATAGTATATCCAGATGTCATAATAAATCTTTGCAATGTTACTATTCTGTGGTGACTCTGAGAATGTATGCTCTGTACCAGTCAGTTCCTTCCTAATCAGTCATGCTCTCCCCCTTCCGGTTTACTGAAACCATTTTCTCATCTTTTTCCCTGGCTAGTCTTTTACTTGGAAAGTTGTCTCTTCCTTAGATAATGGGAATAAAAATTTATTCTTTAATCATTAAATTTTATCTTTTATTTATCTAAAAGTTGACATCACCCACAGTTTACAGCAGTCACTGGTAAAGTCAATAAGGATCTAAATTAACTTTCCTCATTGCCATTAGCCATTCTTGAATTTAGAAGACAACATTCTTTTAAGGTAGTCTCAGCGCTTGGAAAAGAAAATGAGATTATTTGCAAAATATCTGTAGTGTGGAGTTTATATTTTGTCATTTCCTCTATTGATCGAAAGAAAGCTTGAAAATTGAAATCCCAGCTTACTATTTTTCACTGGGTTAAAAATAAATTGGTGGTCCAATAATGGGAGAAGGTAAACTTAGAATAAAAGGAAGATAGATTGATAGATACAGATCTTGTTAAAGAGGTGAATTACTAATTAGTTCTCTATTTACCTTACCTAGTGATGCTTAATTTCAAAACTACTGCCTCTCTGAAAGTAGCAAGGTATATTGAAATTATAGGAGCCTTGACCGCCTTTTTGTCCTATATATATTTTTTTAATTATAACAGTTTCTGACATACAGGTATTTATACAAACACACACACACATACACATTTATATGCATGTATATATTGGGTTGATCATAAAGTTCATTTGAATTTTCCCTGAAAAGTTACTGAAAAATCTGACCCAGATAATCACGATGGTGTGATCACCAGCCTAGACCCAGACATCCTGGAATGCGAAGTCAAGTGGGCCTTAGGAAGCATCACTATGAACAAAGCTAGTAGAAGTGATGGAATTCCATTTGAACTATTTCAAATCCTAAAAGGTGATGCTGTGAAAGTGCTCCACTCAGTATGCCAGCAAATTTGGAAAACTCAGCGGTGGTCCCAGGTCTGGAAAAGATCAGTTTTCATTCCAATCCCAAAGAAAGGCAATGCCAAAGAATGCTCAAACTACTGCACAGCTGCACTCATCTCACACACCCGTAAAGTAATGCTCAAAATTCTCCAAGCCAGGCTTCAACAATACATGAACCATGAACTTCCAGATGTTCAAGCTGAATTTAGAAAATGTAGAGGAACCAGATATCAAATTGCCAATATTCGCTGGATCACAAAAAAAGCAAGAGAGTTCTAGAAAAACATCCATTTTTGCTTTATTAACTATGCCAAAGCCTTTGACTATGTAGATCACAACAAACTCTGGAAAATTCTGAAAGAGATGGGAATACCAGATCACCTGACCTGCCTCTTGAAACATCTGTATGCAGGTCAAGAAGCAACAGTTAGAACTGGACATGAAACAACAGACTAGTTCCAAATCAGGAAAGGAGTACATCAGGCTGTATATTGTCACCCTGTTTGTTTAACTTATATGCAGAGTACATCATGAGAAACGCTGGGCTGGATGAAGCACAAGCTGGAATCAAGATTGCCAGGAGAAATAGCAATAACCTCAGATAGATATGTAGATGATGCCATCCTTATGGCAGAAAGCAAAAAACTGAAGAGCCTCTTGATGAAAGTGAAACAGGAGAGTGAAAAAGTTGGCTTGAGGCTCAACATTCAAAAAACTAAGATCATGGTATCTGGCCCCATCACTTCATGGCAAATAGATGGAGAAACAAAGAAAACAGTGGGAGACTTTATTTTGGGGGGCTCCAGAATCACTGCAGATGGTGACTGCAACCATGAAATTAAAACACTCTTGCTCCTTGGAAGAAAAGTTATGACCATCCTAGATGGCGTATTAGAAAGCAGACATTACTTTGCCAACAAAGGTCCATCTAGTCAAAGCTATGGTTTTTTCCAGTAGTCATGTATGGATGTGAGAGTTGGACTAGAAAGAATGCTAAGCATTGAAGAATTGATGCTTTTGAACCGTGGTGTTAGAGAAAACACTTGAGAGTCCCTTGGACAGCAAAGAGATCAAACCAGTCCATCCTAAAGGAAATCAGTCCTGAATATTCATTGGAAGGACTGATGCTGAAACTGAAGCTCCAATACTTCGGCCACCTGATGCGAAGAACTGACTCATTGGAAAAGACCCTGATGCTGGGAAAGATTGAAGGCAGGAGGAAAAGGGGATGACAGAGGATGAGATGGTTGGATGGCATCACCAACTCAATGGACATGCGTTTGAGTAAACTCTGGGAGTTGGTGATGGACAGGGAGGCCTGGCGTGCTGCAGTCCATGAGGTCGCAAAGAGTCAGACCCGACTGAGCAACTGAACTGAACTGAAAAATCTAAACAAATTTTTGGCCAACCCAATATGTCATATACATATACATGTATATTATAAAGAATAATACATTGAACAACAATAGATTTATCACTCATTTAATAAATGAAACACAAAACACCAGATCCCCCTCCCTGATTGAATCTCCTTTGTAAACTATCATTATCCAGAACTTGGTGTTATTGTGTATTTACACTTATATGTATTTACCTAAACAATATATTGTATTAGTTGAAGTCTTTTAAAACTTTGCAGTGTCAAAACTGCATGTATTTTTGCAGTGTGCTTTTGTCATTCATTTTTATGATATTTATCTATGGTAATATGTACATTGTGTGTTTATTTGCTGTCTTTGCTGTTCAGCATTCTATTGTATGAATATATCAAATTTGTTTATGTGTTTTACTGTTAATGGATATTTAGGTTACACATTGTTTTTACTCTGTTATAAATAATGCTACTATGAATATTGTGCATCTATGTGAACTTGTCTAGAATATATAACTAAAAATGGAACTGTTAGATCTTGTGAATCTTCAGCATTACCAGATGTTGCCAAATTGTTTTCCAAAGTTGCTGTACAATTTAGAACCTCATATGGAAGTGCAGAGAGTTCTTACTGTTCTACGAGCTCACCATCACATTTAAAGTTTTCCCAATCTTATTGACAATCCTCATTGCTATTTTAATTTGTATTTCCCTGATTACTAGTGAAATTGAACTTCCTTTTTCTTACATATATAACTTATAATAGCTAAATAACTTATTATTTAGATATCCTCTTCTGTGAAGTACTTGTGTATATACACAGTATATTCTGGTAAATATATTCTGGTATAATTTCTTAATCAGTTTTATGCATTACAGATAAAGTCTAACTTTGGTTTTTCATTGTTTAAATGGTGTCCTATGACGAGCAGAAGTTTAAAATTTTAATATGTATTATTATTTTTCTTTTTTTTTTAAGTTGTTTAAGAAATCTCTACTCAAAGATTGCAAATAATATTCTCCTTTGTTTTCTTTAGACAGTTTTAAAGTTTTGCTTCTCAGATTTGGATTTTTTTATCTATAGTTTATTTTTAGATCTGGAATGCGGAGGTGGTATCATTTTAAAACTACGTAGATGTCTAGCTAGCACCGTTATGACTAGTCCATCCTTTCTCCACTGATTTGTGATGCTACCTGTGTCATACAGTATCTACTTTTCACTTGTGCAACTTATTTTGCTATTCTATTCTGCGGTCCATTTTCTATCCTTGTCTTGATCCTCTGCCATTGTCCTAATTCTGATAGGTCTTTATATCTGATAGGGCGAGTAAGTGAGTTTTCAAGGCAGAATAAAAGCAAAGGCAGACAAAGCTATGCAGTGTAGTAGGGCACAAAATTTGAAATCAGAAGACTTAATTCCAGAACTGTAGTCAGTTATCAACATGGATGAGCCTGGTCAGAAGTTTATTTTTATGTGGGCTTTCGATGACCATAAACCAACATTTTGTAATGAATTTTTTTTAATGAAAGCAAATCTAATACAGTGTAGGTCTCATTAGTAAAGAATAGATTCCACTTGATTGGGAAGGATGCCAAAGGCTCTGCCTACCTGATTCAAAGCCAAAGTCTCAGAAACAATACTTGAATTTAGGTCACCACAATAACCATACATATGTCCTTGGTGTTTTTCTTCTTCTGTGAGGCTATTTTCCCCCCTTTAGCATGAATAATTTTTTCTATTTAATTAAAAAGAATTTAAGCTCCAGGGTCTTTGGTAGATGATGGATCTAAATTGGGAAAATATTTTCCATATTTTGATCAAATAAAGTCACATTGCAAAATTTTGTTGATTGAAATTAGAGTGGTGTTAATGGAGATTGGTTGTTGACAAGATAGTAAAAGTAGGCTATTCACAGCGAGGCAGGCAGTTGTAGAAAAAGGACAGTGACCAAGATATAAGGATAGCAGTGGAGGCTGATTGTCTGCCTTTTCTGCTGGGGATTCTCCTTCAGTTCCCAGTAAAAAGACCAAAGAAATATATCAGATGAGGCTTTTCAACTGATAAGGTGGTGTTTTTTTAAATTTAACTTTATTTTATACAAATTGGAGTAATGTTGATTTATAATATTGTGTTAGTTTCAGGTGTACAGCAAGGCTATTCAGTTATCCATATACATACATCCATTTTTTTTCATATTCTTTTTCCATATAGGTTATTACAGAATATTGAGTACAGTTCCCTGTACAGTAGGTCCTTGTTGATTACCTGTTTTATATATAGTAAAGTGTATATGTTAATCCCAAACCCAATTTATCCCTCCTTTCCACCTTTCCCCTTTTGTAACTGTGTTTTCAAAGTCAATGAGTCTGTTTCTGTTTAGCTTGAGTTGCTTTCTCACTGTATCGTTATCATGGCAGGTACTGACTTGTCTTCCCTGGGGATTTGTCTTTAATCAGAGCCTTATAATACAAAATGTCCCATGTTACAACCCTCTGTCCTCCAATTCTCCTCTTACTGTCTTGCCTAATTGAAGGTTTTGGTTGTTGCTGTTATTACTGATTTTATTTTTAGCACTCCTTTAATTCAAGCATTTGTGATATACAGACAGTATTTCTAGTTTATGAAAGATAATACAATGCGGTTTAAAGTACTGTAGGAGTCATCAGATGCGGTTTCTCTCCCAGGTTCCCTTTTTCTCCTCTCCTCCTTTTCTGGGTTAACTTATTCAGTCCCATATTTTGGATTATATAGGTCAACTTTTCTTCTGAACTCCAGACATGTATCTGTTTATATGACATTTCCAACTTAACATGTCTAAAATACAATTCTTAATTTTTCTTCTTAAACCCTGTTCCTGCTTTCCATCCCCAATTCTTTCCATTCAGTAAATGGTATTGTCATCTGTGAGTAGTTGTTGTTCATTTGCTAAGTCATGTCTGGCTCTTTGCAACCCCATGGACTGCAGCACACCAGGCTCCCCGTCCTCCACTATGTCATAGAGTTTGCTCAACTTCATGTCCATTAAGTCAGTGATGCTATCTAATCATCTCATCCTCTGCCACCCGCTTCTCCTTTTCTCTTCAGTCTTTTTCAGCATCAGCGTCTTTTCCAGTGAGTCAGTTCTTTACATCAAGTGTCCAAAGTATTGGAGCTTCAGCTTCAGCATCAGTCCTTCCAATGAATACTCAGGATTGATTTCCTTTAGGATTTACTGGTTTGATGTCCTTGTAGTCCAAGGGACTCTGGTCTTCTTCACCACCACAATGAACTAAAGCATCACTTCTTCAGCACTCAGGCTTCTGTATGGTCCAGCTCTCACAGCTGTACACGAGTACTGGAAAGACCATATCTTTGACTGTATGAACCAATACAGCTATAATCATGTGCCAGTTAGAGCTAAAGTGTAATAAGGGAATTTTTAAACAAAGTCAGCCTAAAACACAAAATAAGCTAATTTGTAGAATAGAAATGCAAAATGATTGGAGATAAAAACGTGGACTACCAGAATCCAGGTCTGAAGTGGCTGGGGTGGCTAGGACATTCAGTTTCTTTGGGTATACAGAAGTAAAAGTGTTACATGGGAGTCAGAGGACTAGAACTAGACTTACCAGTTAAAAGTAGGAGTTGGAAATGGGACTCTACTGCTCCTAAAAGAAAGTTTATATAAAATGTGCAACCAACTCTTTCCTGAAGCTGCATTTAGCATTAAAAATACTTAAAATATTTGTCTAAAGATGTGAGAGGGCCAAACTGTAATGACTCAGTAGCTGAGTCTATGGTAGCTGATAATGGCTGGAGTGTGCAGTCATAATATTAGACCTGGTTTTTAACTAGGGCCCCATAAAGTAAAGTGAATTTGCTCAGTCATGTCCGACTCTGCGACCCTATGGACTGTAGCCCACCAGGATCCTCCCTCCATGGGATTTTCCAGGCAAGGGTACTGGAGTGGATTGCCATTTCCTTCTCCAGAGTATCTTCCCGACCCAGGGATCAAACCTGGGTCTCCCACATTGTAGGTAGTCACTTTACCATCTGAGCCACCAGGAAAGTCCAGGGCCCCATGGGTATTGGTAAAGACAAAAATGAATGAAACGTGGTGGATAAATAGGGGGAGTGAAGGAGAGAGAACAAGAGAGAGAGAAAACTCTCTTACTCAAGATCTGTAAACAGAAATTCCAAAGCATAATGAAAGAAAAAAAGCTAAACCTAAAAAGTCATTCAATAAAATCAACAGGAGACCGATTCACTCCCAAATGTAATAAAAGCAATAAATAGAAAGTAATAATTTTCTAAAGACTTATTTTAAAAATATGTATGTTTAGGATTCTTCAATAGATAAATAATAAAAAGCACTTTAAAAGAATAAGAACTTATGATAAATTAGCAGACGTGAAATAAGAATAGACAAACATAAAAGCCAATTTGCCTAGAAATGTAGTTACAGGAATTAAGTCGATAGATGGAATGGATTCTAAAGTAGACATGATTAAAGAGAGAACTAGCAAAGTGGAAAATTGTTCTAACTGTTTAGATCACCCAGAATGCATAATAGAGACTTAAAATACTCAGAATTATATAATTATGCCATTAAGAGATATTAAAAATAGGTTGAAAAACTTCAGTTTACATCTAATGAGAGTTCTAGAACAAGGAGCTGTAAGAATGACTAAGAAATGATAACTAAAGAACTACATCCTGAAGTTTTCAGAACTGAAAACTTGAAACCGCACATTAAAATTACACTCTGCATACTAAGCAGGACAAGTAAAAACCAATCACAATGAGAAACATTCTTTGCAACTATAAGACAGAAGGCTAGAGACATTTAAAAGCTACCATAGAGAAGAAATCTCCAAAAGATTATCAACTGTGCAGGCTTCTCAACAGCAACAGGGACAGCTAGAAGATAATGAACTAATGTCTTTAAAATGCTGAGTAATGATAACTTTATCCATCTAAAATACCACTGAAGATTGAGGACAAGAGAAAGACATTTTGGGGCAGACTAAAATAATTTAGCATACCCTATCTATAAGAATTTCTAAAGAGCATCCTTTAGCAGAAAGAAAAGAGAACCCCAAGATAGGATGAGGGTGTACTTTTTGGCAAAGTCACTTAACAATGATAATAACAAGACCAATTACTTTTGTAAAGGTTATTCTGAGTCTCTGGAAAATGATAACAAGGAGTATTAGGTAGCTAAAGTGTGCTAGGAGCATAGTCTTGTTCAAGAAGATGGAAGTGCTGAATACTTTTAACTATAACTTTTTCTCATAAAGCCAAGTAGAAGTATATATTGTAAATGTATGCATGTATTTTTTGAGCACCTGCTACGTGCCAGACACTGATCTAGGCTCTGGGAATAAGACCACTGGGGGACAAAACTCCTCATTGAGTTTATACTTTGGTAGGAGGAAACTATATATTGTTTAAAAACAGTAGTATAGCACAAACAAGCTTGAAAGAAATACATTGGTAAATAGGAAAAGATACACTTGAAAAAGGTGATGGTATGATGAAGAAGAAAAACTGGTGTGGCAATATTAAAGTCATAAAATACTGTTTAAAGTGAGCACTAAAGTATATTGGGCAGCTAGAGCATTTATATAACACCTAACATAGACTTAAAAGTGAAAGATGACAGGATTAGAAGGAAAACTGATGAGCCCACAGTTTAGCGTATCTCTATTAAAACAGATAGGTAGGGACTTACCTGGCGGTCCAGTGGTTAGGAATCCCCTTGCAGTGCAGAGGACATGAGTTTGATCCTTGGTCAGGGCACTAAGATTCCACGTGCCGCGGAGCAACCAAGTCCACACACCACAGCTAAGACTCGATGGAGCCAAATAAATACATATCCTTAAAAAAAAAAAAAAAATAGGCAAACAGAAAAGTAGTCAGGAAAACACATATACCTGGTTTTATTGCACTTCCCTTTATTGTGCTTTGCAGACATGACAGTTCAGTCACTTCAGTCACTCAGTCGTGTCTGACTCTCTGTGACCCCATGGACTGCAGCACACCACACCTCCCTGTCCATCACCAACTCCCGGAGTTTACTCAAACTCATGTCCATTGACTTGGTGATGCCATCCAACCAATTCATCCTTTGTCGTCCCCTTCTCCTCCCGCCTTCAATATTTCCCAGCATCAGGGTCTTTTCCAATGAGTCAGTTCTTTGCATCAGGTGGCCAAAGTATTGGAGTTTCAGCTTCAGCATCAGTCCTTCCAATGAATATTCAGGACTGATTTCCTTTAGGATGGATTGATTTGATCTCCTTGCATTCCAAGGGACTCTCAAGAGTCTTCTCCAACACCACAGTTAAAAAGCATCAATTCTTCAATGCTTAGCTTTCTTTGTAGTCCAATTCTAACATCCACGCATGACCACTGGAAAAACCATACCCTTGTCTAGATGGACCTTTGTTGGCAAAGTAATGTCTCTGCTTTTTAATATGCTGTCTAGGTTGGTCATAACTTTTCTTCCAAGGAGTAAGTATTTTTAATTTCATGGCTGCAGTCACCATCTGCAGTGATTTTGGAGTCCAAAAAAATAAAGTCTGTCACTGTTTCCACTGTTTCCCCATCTATATTTGCCGTGAAGTGATGGGACCAGATGTCGTGATCTTAATTTTCTGAATGTTGAACTTTAAGCCAACTTTTTCATTCTCCTGTTTCACTTTCATCAAGAGGCTCTTTAGTTCTTTGCTTTCTGCCATAAAGTTGGTGTCATCTGCATATCTGAAGTTATTGATATTTCTCCCGGCAATCTTGATTCCAACTTGTGTTTCTTCCAGCCCAGCGTTTCTCATGATATACTCTGCATATAAGTTAAGTAAGCAGGGTGACAATATACAGCCTTGATGAACTCCTTTTCCTATTTGGAACCAGTCTGTTGTTCCATGTTCAGTTTTAACTGTTGCTTCCTGACTGCATACAGGTTTCTCAACAGGCAGGTCAGATGGTCTGGTATTCCTATCTCTTTTAAGAATTTTCCACAGTTTGTGGTGATCCACACAAAGGCTTTGGCATAATTAGTAAAGTAGGAATAGATGTTTTTATGGAACTCGCTTGCTTTTTCAGTGATCCAACAGATGTTGGCAATTTGATCTCTGGTTCCTCTACCTTTTCTAAATCCAGCTTGAGAATATGGGAGTTCTCAGTTCAAGTACTGTTGAAGCCTGGCTTGGAGAATTTTGAGCATTACTTTACTAGTGTGTGAGATGAGTGCAGCTGTGCAGTAGTTTGAGCATTCTTTGGCATTGCCTTTCTTTGGGATTGGAATGAAAACTGACCTTTTCCAGTCCTGGGGCCACTGCTGAGTTTTCCAAATTTGCTGGCATATTGAATGCAGCACTTTCACAACATCATCTTTTAGAATTTGAAATTGCTCCACTGGAGTTCCATCACCTCCACCAGCTTTGTTCATAGTGATGCTTCCTAAGGCCCACTTGTCTTCAGATTTCAGGATGTCTGGCTCTAGGTGAGTGATCACACCATCATGATTATCTGGGTCATGAAGATCTTTTTTGTACAGTTCTTCTGTGTATTCTTGCCACCTCTTCTTAATATCTTCTGCTTCTGTTAGGACATACCATTTCTGTCCTTTATTGAGCCCATCTTTGCATGAAAAGTTCCCTTGGTATCTCTAATTTTCTTGAAGAGATCTCTAGTCTTTTCTATCCTATTGTTTTCCTCTATTTCTTTGCACTGATCACTGAGGAAGGCTTTCTTATCTCTTCTTGCTGTTCTTTGGAACTCTGCATTCAGATGTTTATATCTTTCCTTTTCTCCTTTGCTTTTCGCTTCTCTTCTTTTCACAACTATTTGTAAAGCCTCCTCAGACAGCCATTTTGCTTTTTTGCATTTCTTTTTCTTTTGGATGGTCTTGATCCCTGTCTCCTGTATAGTGTCACGAACCTCCATTGATAGTTTATTGCATCAGGCACTCTATCAGATCTAATCCCTTGAATCTATTTGTCACTTCCACTGTATAATCGTAAGGGATTTGATTTAGGTCATACCTGAATGGTCTAGTGGTTTTCCCTACTTTCTTCAATTTAAGTCTGAATTTGGCAATAAGGAATTCATGATCTGAGCCACAGTCAGCTCCCAGTCTTGTTTTTGCTGACTGTATAGAGGTTCTCCATCTTAGGCTGCAAAGAATATAATCAATCTGATTTTGGTATGGACCATATGGTGATGTCCATGTGTAGAGTCTTCTCTTGTGTCGTTGGAGGAGGGTGTTTGCTATGACCAGTGCATTCTCTTGCAAAACTATTAGCTTTTGCCCTGCTTCATTCTGGACTCCAAGGTCAAATTTGCCTGTTATTCCAGGTGTTTCTTGACTTCCTAATTCTGCATTCCAGTCTTCTATAATGAAAAGGACATCTTTTATGGGTGTTAGTTCTAGAAGGTCTTGTAGGTCTTCCTAGAACTGTTCAGCTTCTTCAGCATTACTGGTTGGGGCATAGACTTGGATTAATGTGATATTGAATGGGTTGCCTTGGAAACGAACAGATCATTCTGTCATTTTTGAGATTGCATCCATGTACTTCATTTCAGACTCTTGTTTTGCAGACACCACAGTTTTTACAAATTGAAGGTTCATGGCAACACTGTGTTGAGCAAATCTGTTGGTGCCTTTTTTCCCAAAAGCATTTGCTCACTTCATATCCCTGTGTCACATTTTGGTAACACTTGCATAACAGGCATTTCTCTGAGATGTTGCAGGTTTGGTTCCAGACCACTACAGTAAAGCAAACATCACAATAAAGCAAGTCACACAATTTTTGGGGGTGGGTTTACGTATAAAAGGCTCTCCATGGGCCTCCCTGTTCACTTAGACACAACGGTATTGAAATCAGGCCAACTAACCTCACAGTGGCTGCTAAGGGTTCAAGTGAAAGGAGTTGCATACCTCTCACTTTAAATCAAAGGCTAGAAATGATTAAGCTTAGTGAGAAAGGCATGTTGAAAGTTGAAACAGGCCAAAAGTTAGGCTTTTTGAGCCCAGCAGCCAAGTTGCAAATCCAAAGGGAAGGTTTTTAAAGTAAATTGAAAATGATACTCCAGTGAATTCATGAATGATAAGAAAACAAAACAGCTTTATTACTGATATGGAGAAGGTTTTGGGATCTGCATAGATCAGCCAGTCATGGCATTCCCTTAAGTCCAAGCCTAATGTAAGACAAGGCCCTAACTCTAATTCTGTGAGGGCTGAGAGAGATGAAGAAGCTGCAGAAGAAAGGTTTGAAGCTACCAGGGGTCGATTTCTTGAAGTTTTAGGAAAGAAGTCATCTCTGTAGCATCAGAGTTCATGGCAGAGCAGCAAATGCTGATATAGAAGCTGCAGCAAGTTATCCAGAAGATCTAGCTAAGATCATTCATGAAGGTGGTTGTTCTAAACAACAGATTTTCATTGGAGACAGAACAGTCTTCTATTGGAAGAAGATGTCATTAGGACTTTCGTAGCTAGAGAGGAGAGGTCACTGCCTGGCTTGAGAGCTTCACAGGGCAGGATGACTCTCTTGTTAGGGGCTAATGCAGCTGGTCTGGTGGCTCAGTGGTAAAGAATCTACCTGCCAATCCAGGAGATATGGGTTTGATCCCTGAGTCGGGAAAATCCCCTGGAGAAGGAAATGGCAACCCACTCCAGTATTCTTGCTGGGAAATTCCATGGACAGACGAGCCTGGTGGGCTATAGTCCATGGGGTTTCAAAAGAGTAGGATACGACTTGGCGACTGAACAGCAACAAAATGAAGGCTCATTTGCCATTCTGAATTATGCTAAATCTTCTCTTCCTGTGCTCTGTAAATGGAACAGCAAAGCATGGGGGACAGCACATCTGCTTACAACATGGTTTACTAAATATTTGAAGCCCACTATTGAGATCTACTGCTCAGAAAAAAGAGAGTCCTTTGAAAATATTACTGCTCATTGACAATGCATTTGGTCACCCAAGCGCTCTGATGGAGATGTACAAGGTTAATGTTGTTTAATGTCTACCTTCTCAACATCCATTCTGCAGTCCACAGATCAAGGAGTAATTTCAACTTTCAAGGCTTCGTTATTTAAGAAATATATTTTGAGAGTGGCATACCTCACAGCTTTCAGGATCTTAGTTTCCTGATCAGGGATTGAACCTAGGCCACCACAGTGAAAGTGCCAAATTTCATCCACTGGACTGCCAGAGCAGTCCCATAAGAAATACATTTTTAGGCTATAACTACCATAGTGATTCCTCTGATGGATTTGGGTGGTTAAATGAAAACCTGGAAAGGGTTTACCATTCTAGATACCATTGAGAATATTCATGATTCAAAAGAAGAGGTCAAAATATAAATATTAGCAGGAGTTTGAAATAAGTTAATTCCAACCCTCATGGTGCCTTGCGGGGCTTTAAGACTTTGGTGGAGGAAATAACACCCAGTGTGGTAGAAGAATAGCAAGAGAACTAGAATTAGAAGTGGAACCTGAAGATGTGACTAAATTGCTTCAATCCCATGATAGAACTTTAATGGATGAGGAGTTGCTTCTTATGGGTGAGCATTAAGAAAATGATTTTTTGACATGGAATCTACTCCTGGTGAAGATGCTGTGAGGATTGATGAAATGACAACAGAGGGTTTAGAATATTACATAAACTTAGTTGATAAAGCAGAAGCAGGGTTTGAGAGGATTGACTTCAGTTTTGAAAGACGTTCTACTCTGGGTAAAGTGTTACCAAACAGTAATTCATGCTACAGAGACATTTTTCATGAAGAGTCAATGGATGCGGCAAACTTCATTATTATCTTATTTAAAGAAATTGCCACAGTCATCCTATCCTACAGAAACCACCCCGGTCAGTCAGCAGCCTTCAACATTGAGGCAAGAGCCTCCACAACAGAAGAGTGTGACTCACTTGAAGGCTCAAGTGATGGTTAGCACTTTTTAGCAATAAAATATTTTTTAATTTAGATATGAGCATTGTTATTTAGACTCTTATGAGTAGATAGTACATTCTACATTGTAATATAAACATAAGTTTTATATGTACTGGGAAACAAAATAATCCCCATGACTCACATTATTGTGGTGGTATGGAACCAGACTTACAATATCTTTGAGAATTCCTATATAGAAGATTTGAACAACACAACTGATAAAGTTGGTCTAATACATAAAGAAAATTTTGTACCTAACAGAGAGTAAGCGTTATTTCTGAGCACACAAGGAGTACTTTAAAAAATGGACTATGTCCTAAATCACAGAAGAAGTTTCCAAAATATAAGATAACCAGAATCAAATAGACTACATTCTGTGACTATAATAATTTAACTTGAAATCAACAATAAAAAGAAATCTTAAAAAAAATTCACCTGAATAGAAACTAAAAAATGTACTTAATAAATAACTCATAGGTTAAAGAGGAAGCTTGAAAACAGCCAGCAAAGCAGACATGAAAGGAGGAGCATATTAAATAAAAGAACAGAAACTAATAAATGGGGGAAAATGATTAACACTTCCCTAATTGTATATTGTGATTACCAATGATAGGATGAGCAAAATTGGCTGAGAAGAATATAGGTATTATTTGAGCCTCTATTCCTATTCATGGTCTATTTTCTATATTAGTAATCTTTTTCTTTAGACTAATATGGGCTAGCAAGAAAATTATAGAACTCAGGCTATAGAATATATAGTCATTGTCAAATTTTCAGCAGTGTATCTTTTCCATATAATGAGAAAATTACAGGACTGAGTAAGTGCAAACATCAGACTTGTATAATTTTACTATTTATTTAAAAGATTTTACAGTGGTCTTTAAGAGAAATTTCTATTTATATATTTATGATATTCTTCTTTCCCTTCTTGTAGGTTACTCAGATGAGTCGTCCAGATCTGATTCTCTTTCTAATGAAATACCTGATGGCTCTTATAGTTGGTATTCCTTCCATTTTTTGGGTTGGAAGCAAAAAGACTTGCTTTGAATGGGCCAGTTTTTTCCACGGTCGTAGGAAAAAAGAGTAAGTTGAAGTAAATTATCATGGTGTTTACAGGCTTCACATTTACATAATTGTGTGTGTGTGTGTGTTTACTGTGTTGAAACAATTTGGATTTGGAGGAAATATTCCAATAAGATGATAACCTCAGCTGCCACCAGGTATGATTAAATCTTAAACCTAAAAACTTAGAAAAGATAGCCAAGTAGAACCAGGCTTAAGGCCTGTTCCTTACTAATTCGGAATATTTGAGGGAAAGCCAATCTTTTTTTTTTAAAAAAGCTCCAAATTATAATCTTCTTAAAATTAAAAACAAATGAATGCTTATATATGTATATTCTTATTTGATCTTTTTGACATTTCTGTGACGACTAGTGTTATCATCTCTGTGTAAAAGATATGAAAACTGATGCACAGAGAGGCTAGTGCCTTGGCTAAAGTCACACAGTATTAGACTTCCATTTCCAATTGTCCATTGTTCTTCCAAGTTACACCATAAATTATTTAAAAGGATAGCATGTTATTTTAGTTATACACATTAAAGCCAAAATAATAAAATTATATTAGCATATAAAGTGAAATATGTTATTTTAATTCATAGTTGGCCAAATTGCATATTAGAGAGTCATGGTAAAATATAAGATTTGGGCATATTTGAGGACTCTTTCATTTTTTGACCCCTTAATTAATAGAACAAAATAAGACCCTGCAGTATTCACAAAGGAATAGATGACTTCAAACTTTTTACTAAGTATAAAGTTAATATTTATACTGTATTTGGATTGTCACAAACTCTAAGTTAGTGGAATCCATATTCTTATGATTTTATTTAACCTAAGTTACATGGAAAATAAATTTTGGGAAAATGAATTTCTATAAAAGTCTTAAGATTATATGTAAAATGTTATTGTGTTTTGTATGGGTTAATGTACTTTTAAAATACATCTTAAATTACCACATTATCAGAATCTTGTGTTTTCTCAATTATCAGTAATTAGCAGCTTCTGTTATACAGATTCAGAGAAGGCAATGGCACCCCACTCCGGTACTCTTGCCTGGAAAATCCCACGGATGGAGGAGCCTGGTAGGCTGCAGTCCATGGGGTCGCTAAGAGTCCAGCACGACTGAGCGACTTCACTTTCACTTTTCACTTTCATGCATTGAAGAAGGAAATGGCAGCCCACTCCAGTGTTCTTGCCTGGAGAATCCCAGGGACAGAGGAGCCTAGTGGGCTGCTGTCTGTGGGATCACACAGAGTCGGACACGACTGAAGCGACTTGAAATTTATAAAAATCACAATTTTAAAATATACATTCCTTATTACCATATCTGAGACTACTGCTAGTGATATCAAACAATGCATTTCTCCTTTAAATGCAATTTCATTGGGTAGAGAAGGAAAGAAGGGGAAAGGTTAATTCAACAATGACAAAAATGTATTTTCTGGGAATTCATCCTTTGAGAAAGACGTTAATGAGTAGTTACTATGTGCCATGAACTATTCGGTGATGCCACAGGTTCAGTAGCCAAAAAACAGACTAAGTCCTTGATTTCTGTGGAACAGCCTTACTTGGGATATTTATCTGTGTATTCTTTGAAATTTTTAAATGTATTTGAATCACAGTAAAACATAATTCTAAGGAGAGGGTTAGCATTCTTGGTCACCTCTGAGCCACACACAAGCCGTTCTGTCACACAGCAATTCTGTTGTGTTAGAAACTCCAGATGGGGCTAAGCTAAACCAACGCTGCCCTTCTGGGGACTCATCCAGTTATTTGGGGGATCCTGACTGGGCCAGAATGCTTTTGAAACTGGTTAGACCTCCCCAAAACCCTTCCATTTGGTTTTCTGGAACCATGAACCACCCACTTCCCTGACTCAGCTAAGTCACTGCGACCCTCCCAGCTGGGACTGTGCTCTGGGCTAGAATCACTCCTCCAGAATGTGAGCAGCCTACAGTCATTTCTAGCGTTTGTCTGGTTGAGCCTTTGAGATATGACATATACCATATATATGGAAACCATAATAATGGTTTCCAATCAGTTGAGCACTTAAATACTCCAAGCACTGTTCTAAGCATTAAATCATTTAATCCTCTAGACAACCTTGTGAGGAAGATTGTCATTTTACAGATCAGAACACGGAACCAAGGTTCAATAGCTAGTGAGTGGCAGAACTGAGATTCAAACCCAAGCAGTCTGATTCTAGCCTCTAGTCTTTGCTGTTAACCCCTCTGTTATACTGTGCTGTCGAAAGACTGGCTTCTAAAATTATGCCAGTCAAATTAGTGTTCTTTCTCTCAGTGAAGTCACATTTAAGATTGCTTATGCTAATAATTCTGACACTGGTTGAAATATTTTTAGAAATCTTGTTTTGGAGTTATCTGGGTCACATCACTTAATTTTTCTGGACCCCTGGTTTCTTATTTGTAAAATGAGGAGACAGACCTTCACCATTTGAAGGTGGATTAAATTTTTGAAATGACCAGAAGTCAGTTTGAACCAATTTTTAAAAATAAGTTTAGAAAATAAATTCAGCAGTCCAGAGCAACTTTGGATGTGCACAGGGCCATTGATGACAGAAGAATAAATGTTGTAATAACTATGTTTGAGTTGTTCTTTCTTCTATCTAGTTTTTGAAACTCTCAGGATATATGTAAACATTATGTTTTATCATTACTTTATGATTCACTTTGAAACATTTAAGTTTGATCCCCAACTGTTGTTTTGCTGTACGACTTTTGAAAAGTTCTTTAATCCCTTGTGACCTCAGTTTCTTCATCTATAAAATGGGGATCACAGTATTCACTCTTGATGGATATCTCCCCCATAGAAGTGTCTGTTTAGGAGTTAATCTCCATAATAAAAACATTATTAAAAAAGATTAGCAGAGAATATATGTAAAACGCCTGGCACTATGCAGGTATTCAACAAATACTAGTCTTCTTTGCGTCCTTCTACCCCAGCACTAAAAATAACAATGGCAGTAACAGCAGTGATTCTTTTCTAATTTGAAAACTTAGAATATATGCACTTTGTCAATTTATGATCTAATCTTCACGTTGGAACTTTTTTTTTAAATAATATTGTCTAATTTTAACTTTATGATTCTTACAGTCACTTATTTACGCAAACTGATACACTAACCTTTGCTCCTGTTTAATTGGCTCTTTAATTACCATTTTGTTCATCAACGTAAACACCCATCTGCTTTTAGCCCTTTCATAGCAGTTAAAAACATTAGCTCTGGACATAATTCATCCCCTTAATTATTTTTTTCCTAAGCCTTTAGTATGTCTGGGACTTCATTGTATGTTTGCTCAAATTAATTTTTCATACATTTTGTTCTAGTTACGGTCATTCATGTTTTATTCAAGCACTAGACAACAGCTTCTGTCGTAAAATCAACTTGAAACCTAAAAACAACTGCTCTTACAAATTAAAAAAATGAGTCTATGCCATGATGAGGCCTCCACTACTTCTATAAACCATGCAAGAAAATAATATTTTTACTTTATAGTAGTACCTTTGCAATGTTTCAGTGACCTCGAGAATGATAAATTTCTTTAGCCGAAAGGGACTTTTTAAAAATGATGAAATTGTATGCCTTCATTTTATAGATGAGGGAAATTAAGAAAAGGGGATAGTGACTTGCCCAAGATTACATATTTATTGATAGAGTTGGAACTAAAATCCTGATTGCATTATTCTAAGACGAACCTCTTTCCATCATACCAGTTTAGGAGACAGATTGACACAGATTTTTGTTTTAGTCTCTCTTCTCTCAACAGTGTTGCCTTACATATGTCCTAAAGACATTGTTTGGAGAGCTTTTTTTCTGAAGAATAACAGCAGTCTGTCAAAGTATTGTTTTTGGTCTGTAGGGTTATCTTACACTTGGTATTTTGTTATCTAGGATAGTGAACGAGAGCCGACAGGTACTCCAGGAACCTGATTTTGCTCAGTCCCTCCTGAGGGATCCAAATACTCCTATCATAAGGAAATCAAGAGGAACTTCCACTCAAGGGACATCCACACATGCTTCTTCAACGCAGCTGGCCATGGTGGATGACCAGAGGAGCAAAGCAGGGAGTGTCCACAGCAAAGTGAGCAGCTACCACGGCAGCCTCCACAGGTCCCGGGATGGCAGGTGAGTTTTATCGGCAGCTTAGTTTATTTCATGTGCTGAGTTAGAGTCACATGGCATCTGAAGGAAGAGTAGCCAATTCTGAAACAGAAGTTGATCATGATTAACCTTTCTGAACTTTGCTAGGTTTAGTTGTCCCAGATTATGGTCAGACTTAATGCCAGAGGAGTTTAGACGCGATGCAGTGAGCAATGTGGAGTCATTGCTCATCAGAGAGAAGGCAGAGTAAAAGTGGTTATTTTAGTAAGATTAATTTAGCAAACAATTATGGAATACCTACTATGTCAGACATTGTGTGAGTCTCTGGGAATACAAAACTGATTTAGGTATGATCTTTGTTCTTAATAAGATCAAGAAAAATAGGGTAGTCAATATTTGTGTTGTAGTTGAAAGCATGGGGTCTAGAATAATAAGCCTCAGTTTCCTCATCTGTAAAATGGAAATAGTAATAATATCTGTCCCTTTAGCAATGTTGTAAAAAATAAATGAGGTAATATACCTAATTGCTCAGAACAGTGCCCATCTCAGTAAGTGCCTGTTATCAACTTTTATTATCAATATGATAAGGTAATAATTAAAGTAAAATGCAAATATAATGGTATAGTCCAGAGGTTGTCAGATTTTTCTATGAGGAGAAAAATAACTGATATAATAAATATTGTATTATAAATGAAATAACATATAAATAACTTTAGGCTTTGTGGGTCACATGGTCTTTGTTACCACCATTCATTTCTGCTGTTAATACCATGAAAGCAGCCATAGACAGTATGCAGTCAAAATAGGAGTGGCTGTGTTCCAGAAAAACTGTTTACAAAAATAGGAAGGGGCCTGATTTGACCAGCAGGCCACAGTTGGCAGCCCCTGTTTGGTAGCATGGACAAGGGGGTGATTAAATCTGGTGGGGAGGAGGTGGGAGAGAGCTTCACAGAGAATGTCTGAGAGTGGGCAGGATGTGCTTTCTTGTTATATTGGATGGTAGAGACACTAGAATTAGAAACCTCTTAGGAGCTCTGCAGTAATTCAGTTAAGAGATGATGGAGATTTATGAAAGAACAGTGACAGTGCCAAGAGAGTAATAGCTGATCTGAAAGATATTTAAAAAGGAGAAATGATAGGAGTTGGTGATGGATTGAAAGCAGTTGGAGAGAAGGAATGTGCCAAAAGAAACTTTTTTTAAGATTTCTAAGCTTGGGAAACTGAAAGAATGAAAATTATGATGCCTGAAATTCTCTGTTCTGTGTCTCCGTGGCTGTCCTGTATCCTTCCAGGCTCATTCCAGCCTTTCTTTCAGTCTTCCCTGTCCTTGTCACGTAGGATGTGATTGCTAGACGTACTCTCTTTTTAGACCTTCTTGTTGTCTTCTCAACTTGCTTTCTTTTGCCGTCTAACTTGGTCAGCTACTTAGGTTTTGAAAAGGAACAGCCTTTCTTTAACTTTGACATGTTTTGTATCTTGTATCCACTTCTTTTTATTTTCCTTGCCAGATTTTTGAAATATTTTGAATATTTCCTTTCTACCAATCCCATCCTTCATTCCTTGTATTTCTGGTCTTTTTCACCTTCTTACCCAACGTCTAACATAACCAATGACCTGTTTTTAAACCACCATCTAAGATCCTTTCTCTTTCCTGCCTTTTCCTTTCATTCAGCACTCCTAAGTGAAAAGTATTCTTCTAGGTGCTAGGAACATAGAGATGGAAGACAAAGGAGTAGTAGGTATGATAAAATCATACACAGTGTGCTTTGGGATTCCAGAGAAGAAAGCCTTTTAAGTCACTGTGGAAAGTCTTGTTCACAAACAAGGTGGTTCTGTAGTTTGACTAGGGTACAGAGGAGGCAGTTGGAAATCTCAGACAAGGAAACAGCACGTGCAGAGGCAAGGAGGACGAAAAGGCATTTAGGTAGCAGGGCCACCGTAGGAGATGAAACATGCTGAGGAGTTTGGGGGTTTTTCCCCAAGAGCAATGAGAAACTATTAAAAGACTTTGAGCATTGGGGTGATAAAATCAGATTTGTGTTTTAGGAAGATCACTTTGACAACAGCATAGGAGAAGAGGTTGTACGTAAGCCCAGTTGGGAAGTTTCTAGAGTAAAATTAGAGCTCTTAACTTAAAACACTCATAGAAAGAGAGGAAACCAGAGAATCTTTTAAGAATATCTGCCTCCATGAACTGCTAGCTCCAGTTGGCGCTAGTGGTAAAGAACCCACCTGCCAATGCAGGAGACATAAGAGACATGAGTTTGATCCCTGGGTTGAGAAGATTCCCTGGAAGAGGAAATGGCAATGCATTCTTGCCTGGAGAATCCCATGGACAGAGGAGCCTGTCATGGGGTCGCAGAGAATTGGACATGACTGACGTGATAGCATGGCTCCATGAACTGACTTTCAGCAGTATTTGATATTGGACATTATTAGCCTCATCCTTTTCAATAAGGAATGAGCAGTTATACTACAGCTCTTATGCATGTGGCATTCTGTGTATTAAGAGATATATAGAAGAAAACTTAAGTATAATTTCTGCTTTCCAGGAGGATAGAACCTTACAGGAAAGGTAGGACATATACATAATAACCAATTAAAAATAGTTCAAGCTAGCATATAATTAAAACAGTGAGTGTTAGAGTGTTAGTGTCAGTGTTATAGAACTTCAAATGATCACATTGGCCTCTCTGAAAGTATCTCAGCGGAGCAAATGGTAATACAAGTAATGAGTTCATATTGAGCAGAGAATTTCTGAAGGGAGTTAAATATAGGAGAATTTTAGTTTCTGTGATCTAAATGAAATTAAAGTTTAGGTAAGAAAGCTTATAATCTTTAATATAAGGTAGTGGTAATTAAAAAGCTCTGAGATGGAATTCCTTGAAGCTTAATAAAAAAGGACATACCAAGAACAAGATCACCAGTCATCGTCAGTTCAGTCTCTCAATCGTGTCCGACTTTTTACGACCCCATGGACTGTAGCATGCCAGGCTTCCCTGTCCATCACCACTCCCAGAGCTTGCTCAAACTCATGTCCATTGAGTAGGTGATGCCATCCAACCATCTCATCCTCTCTCGTCCCCTTCTAGGAGAAGAACATGACACAGTAATGAAAACAACACAATAAGAATAGCCTATCTCATGACAGGGTCCTGACCTACTCGACCAAGCAACTGCACGCGATTCAGAGAGGACAAGAATTAAAATACTCTTCGTTGTAAAAAAAAAAAAAAAGAAAAGAAAAGAATAGCCTAGCATGTGATTCAGAGAAAACGCTTCTAAACACATGAAGGTCTCTGTGAAAGTTTAGTGTCATGGAAACTAGGGGATAGCGTATAACCTCCTGTGATGGCCTTTCTTATCTCTCTGCTTAATTAAAATCACTCTCATCCTTTAAGTTCTGCTTAATTCCCATACCATGGCAGCTAATTAATTGCTTTTTAAACATTCTTTGAGTATGACCTATTTTCAGTACAGTTTTTTTTTCCTCAGCTAAGTTTGCAGTTTCTGGAGAATGTGAACTTGCTGACAGATATCTGTATATCCCTTGACAGTATCTAGCCCTGTGTTGTTCTTTAGTTGCTAAGTCATGTCCAACTCTTTGCGACCCCATGGACTGTATAGCCTGAGAGGCTCCTCTGTCTATGGGATTTCCCAGGCAAGAATACTGGAGTGGGTTGCCATTTCCTTCTCCAGAGAATCTTCCCAACCTGGGGATCGAACCCATGTCTCCTGCATTGGCAGGCAGATTTTTTATCACTGAGCTACAAGGGAGGAAACAAATAAATCTGTCAAACAACTTTAGAAATAATTTGGGCATGCCATCTCATGGATATTTCTTTCTGCATCAGTCAGTTTTTAAGTTTACACGTTAGCACTATATTTTGGCCATGGTTTTCTCATCATCTCATGTTATCTTGGCTGTGAGATTACACATATGCATACGTATCTGCTTCTCAGTACTCACTCTAGTCCAGATTCCTTGATGGATAATTACTGATCTCAGTGCTATGTAAAATAAAATAGACTTAGGTAAATATACCATACATATATATCGACTTCAAAGAATAATTGGTAGTTAGATGAGAAGATATAGAAAAGGAAATGGATGAGTAGCTGGGTGGAGTTTGAGAATAAGTGGTTAGTTTGGTAAGTGGGTGACATTTTACTGTGTAGTTGAGTCTTGATTATCCATGGGCAGGTGGTTCATATACTAGAATTTTGTGAATAACCATATATTTCACTTAAATAGACATAACTGAATTTTTTCTATGAAAAAGGTATTCTTTGAGTGTTATTCACTAAATTAAGCTTAAAGATTTAGGTTTCAGTTTTAGAAAATGTAATTCATATTTTTAATTACTTTGATATCATCATATTTTGCTTTTTTTATTTGCCATATTTACATGAATTAGATACTTATGAAGTCATCGAGAGGTGAAAGTTCTCCAAATTATCTAGCAAGTCATAGAAAAATTTTCAGTTTAGGGAAATAATCATTATGTAAAATAATTATTAACTAGAATAACATGCTTATTCTATTTTCATTATTTTAATTTGCAACATTGTAATTATTTAATCAAAACTTAAAAATCAAATTTAAAACCTTTATGTTCTGAATGTGAAGTCTTTTAATAAATAAAAATTAAATGCTCTTTTATCCATTAACTTGAGGAATTTAAAAAATATTCTAAAGGTAGTTTTTCATTCTTAAATTTTCTTTTCTGCTTTACTCAATCAGGAGAAGAAAGACATGCTTTCATTTTAAAAGGACTTAATTTTTAAACTTTGTGATCTAATGAAAACATTGTTTGATAAGCACTGCTATATAAGACTAGATCACTTCAGTAGTATATGAATAAGTCTTTAAAATCTTTAAATTTTACAAATGATTCATAATGAGTCATGAAATTTGTTATAATCATTAACTGAGGGGAATGATAAATTGGTATTTTCTGACATCCAGTAGGTCTTCACCTGTTCATGACTAGTTCTTTTGATGACTTTAAGAAAGGAAAAACCTGCTACCTCCTTTTTATTTTTAGAAATACTACTAAAATTTAATATTAATTATATTTGGTTGTTTTCTTTGATTGTTGTTATTCTAAATTAAATACTTTTTACAAAACTGTGTATAGTTATACGGGGGCTTTCCCAGTGGCTCAGTGGTTAATAATCCACCTGCAATGCAGGTGCCACGGGAAACACGGGTTCAGTCTCTGGGTCAAGAAGATCCACTGGAGGAGGGCATAGCAACACTCCAGTATTCTTGCTTAGAGAATCCCATGGACAGAGCAGCCTGGAGGGCTACAGTCCATAGGGTCACACAAAGAGCTGGACATGACTGAGTGACCTAGCACACACACACATATAGTATATATGACTGGGAGTTTTCTTAGCTCTAATGGGGACTCAGTGAATCAGAATTGCAACAAAAGAAAATTTTAACAGGTCTCCCTGCTGCCTTTCAAGATAAATAGAATGATGGAGAGGACAGTCTGTGATGAGCAATGGAGCCCAGTTGACACACTCAAAAGCTGCATCTTGAGGAAGGGATAAGGAGAGAATTTGCTTCTGAGGGAACATGGGTTACAAAGTGTTAGGAGGTTATTGTGTTTAAGTCGATGTAGCTTTTATGAACTAGCATCCTGACAGCCTCAAGCCCTAATGAAAAGTAAGACCATTTACATTTAATTGAGCTATTAACTGGGCTCTCTGGAAGGAAGCTGTCCACACTTAGCATCATCATTGCTTGCCAACTCCCTCACTTTTTTAAGGTTCCACTAATTTCCTCTAATTTCATATGCTCCCTTTTCCACTCCCAGGGTTGTAGTGAAATTGGAGTTTGCTGTACCATGACTATCACCATTCTTCTAGATTGCCTTGGACAATGCCATATTTCTTCTGTTCTTGTTCTTCCTCTCCTGGGACCCACCTCACAACCCAAAACTTATTTGAATGAGAAAAGTATCCTTACTTAGCGTAGTTCTAGATCAGTTGGCTCTGCTTAACTTCAGCTTCTGTCTCTTTTTGCAAGGCAGCTCTTAATTCTGAGCCTAATTAGTAGATTTTTTCTCCCTTTTGTTTGGCCACTTGAATAATTCAACAATGTAAATCATGAAATTATTTTGTAAATCAGTGTTATTTTCATGAAAAACTTTAGTGATATTTTCTAGTGTGTTCTGTTACCTCCCACATTAGGTACACTCCCTGCAGTTACAGAGGAATGGAGGAGAGACTACCTCATGGCAGCATGTCACGACTTACAGATCACTCCAGGCACAGTAGTTCCCATCGGCTCAATGAACAGTCACGACATAGCAGCATCAGAGATCTCAGTAATAATCCTATGACTCACATCACACATGGTACCAGCATGAATCGGGTTATTGAAGAAGATGGAACCAGTGCTTAAATTGTCCTGTCTAAGGTGGAAATTTTGTGCTGTTTAAAAAGCAGATTTTATTCTTTGCCTTTGCATGACTGATTGCTATAACTCAGTTATGATGCTTTCAGTCAGGTGCAGATTGTGTCCATTGAAAAGTAAATTTTTGCTTTTTATATTGCATCAAACTTGGAACCTCAAGGCATCCAAAATGCTAAGAATGATATCATCACATAAATAATTCTTATTTCTAGGTTATGAAGAAATAATTATTTGTCTGGTAAGCATTTTTATAAACCCACTTGTTTTATATTTGGAAAAATCCTAAAATGTATGATGACTGCTTTATAGTGAACTTTCATATAATATCAACTGGTTGTGATGTAACATTCTGGTAGTTCTATTAATAAAACAAAATTTCAGAATTAAAGAAATTTTCTATGCAAGGTTTATTTCTCAGATGAATAGTAGGACTTTGTAGTTTTCTTTCCACTAAGTGAAAAAGAACTGTGTTTTTAAACTATAGGAGAATTTGATAAATCAGCAAGGGAATTTTAGCTAATAGAATATAAAGTCAACTGAAGAATCTGATTAGTCTACTGAAGACTCTTTTGAAATTCTGTCAAAATAGTCTTTATCCAGAGAAATACAGGAGTAGGATTAGCAACAAAGTAAAAGCGGAGATGGGCATTTTTTTCTCAGTAATTGTGCTGTTTTTATTACTTTTGTAAATATTACTTTTACTGGCTGTGTTTTTATATTGATAACTTATCCATATGCATGATGGAAAATTTTTACTTTTAGCCATTTTTTCCCCATGTAGTAGTATTGATTTGTAGAGAACTTCATGTTCAGATATGTTCTATGGGAGCATGTAATAAGATAAGCATCACACACTGTAAACCTTTTTGTAGTAACCATAGTTACAAAACAGCAAAGTGTTTCCTCTGTATCTGTTATTGTGTTTTTTGCAGTGAAATGTAATCTTGCCAAAGCCGCCAGATGTTGGTATCCAGGCCCCTCCTATCAGTGGACTTGTTCGCACTCGCATTGCCCAGTAGCCAGTAAGCTACAGCTTTTGCCCCACACCTTTATCTTCAGGTTCTGGGTCATTCTTGTTTACAGCTGAAATATATATATAACCCGAGTCCACAGTGGTGATTAATTTGGGATATTTGAAATTCATTTGTAGCTTAATGAAGCATGATTAGTCCTGCTGTGAAGTATCTTTTAATTTTAAAAATATCAACTCAAAAATCTTTGACATTTTGTCTTGTAATATTTAAATAACTTATAGTAAAAATTTTAAACTTTATTAGGCATGATAATGATCGGAAGGGAAAGAAAAATTCTGGAAAGTGCTGGATGTGTTATATAGACAAGCATATTTAAACAAGCCATCCTCAACCCTGACTACAGATAAGAATCACTCGGGCAATGCCCAACACCTTCCTCTCATTGAGATGAGGACTGGTAGTTTTATAAAAAGCTTCCCCAGTGATTCTAATCTGCTGCAGGCCTGACTGCAGGCTGTTTGAAACTAACTTGCTCCTGCTGATAATGTGATGGCATCATATTATATCGTGTGGAAACCTAGCTGCACTCAATGTTAGGCTTTTATATCTATTACCCGATTGATTACAACTGGAATTATGGACCCCACTCCTAAAAATTAGTACTCAGTAAGTCAAAGGTGATGGTAGGACTTTAAAAATCTGTCATCATAAAAATATTAATATCATAGGTGATTCTTATACAGATATCCAAGAATCAGACTTTAAAAAATATTCTAGACTCCGGAGAGGTCTGGCTTTGCCATGTGCTAGTTTTTGACCTTTTACAAGTTAATTTCTCTGAGCCTCAGTTCCCTTGTTTTTGAATGAAGATAGAAAATAAATACCTACCTCACAAAGTTGTCAATAGGTATCAGACGAAAAATCATATGAAAGCTGAAAGCTCTGAAAACTTTAGTGTATGAACTAGAAGGGATTAAGATTACTGAGGACTTAAGATATTTGTTTGAGGGCTACCATAGTACAGGCTTTGATATGTGTTTGAATTCATGTGGACTTTTTCCTCTCCTTCTTTAAAACAAAATGTACCAAGAAATTTGGGGTTGGAAAAGCTTTCATCAGGCACAGAAGTCAGTTTTCTGATAATAATTTGTTTGCCTGTCATGTTTTTTTCTTTCAAAGTACACATTTCTTAATATTTATTACTAATTCTTCATGAGATATTTGAATATTTGGCTCAAATGCTTTACTTTTTCCTCCATCTTCATTGTCTTTTTCCTTGAAACTGGAGTTAATACTCAGGACAAGCAGAGTCTGAATTCCCTCACATCTGACAGTAGACCTTTACTCTGAAGATCAAATTGGTAACAACCCATTTATAAATAAATCAGTAGTTCATGAGGCTTTTGTCTGAGAATTTCTCCTGAGAACAGCATGAAAGACCAAAACAAACATTCAGACACAAAAATAAGTTAACATAGAAGGTACCAGTTTGAGCTCAAAGATGCTGTCGTTCATTGCCATCTGCATTATATCATCAATTGCCAAAATGTTAATTGGTTTCTTTGTGGGCCAAGTATAGACAGTTAAGTGAACATCAATATGAAAAGCTTAACCCTGTGCTTCCTGATTTTTAAATATTCATTTGTATCTTCTCTATTAAACTGTTGATATATTTGTAAATGCTTTATTGGCCTTTCAGTTACTTTCACTATCTTAGTTTTGCTTCACAGAATTTACTTAATATTGTTAATCTGTCATTTTAAATAACAGTATTTAGTTTGGGTTGTGTTATTTATCAAACTAGTGCTCCGAATTAAGACTTTTTTCATTAAAGAGACAATTGAAGAACTATAGCAAAATAACAGTTTCAAGTCTCAACTAGCTTAAAACAACTTGAACAAGTCCGGACAGCTTTCTTACCATATGTTTAATTTGTGTTGTGATTGGCAGATGATAATGTTTAGTATTTTATTTGTTCAGTTGACAACTGATAAAATAATAGTTCTCTCTAAAATGTTAACATATAACCAAAAAGTTTTCGAAAAGTACTCTGATATCAGCAATATTGTATTGAATTTTTTCAGTGATTAAAGCAAACAATTCAAAACAATATTAAGCTCGAAACAATAATTAGTTTCAAAGAACAGTTAATAACTCAGCAACTAGAAGAGGGCATGGTAGGTTTTCAATTAAAGTATTTAAATAAATGAATGTTATGCAACTCACTTTAGTCATGATAGTCTCAGTTCAAAGAAATTTGAAGAGTCTAAATTTGAGCTAAGTGAAATGAGCCTCTGCTTTACCGGAATAATATGTGGCAAGTAATAATCAATGAGGGATTTCCCTGGTGGCTCAGATGGTAAAGTGTCTGTCTACAATGCGGGAGACCCGGGTTCGATCCCTGGGTTGGGAAGATCCCCTGGAGAAGGAAATGGCAATCCACTCCAGTACTATTGCCTGGAAAATCCCATGGACCGAGTAGCCTGGTAGGCAACAGTCCATGGGGTTGCAAAAAGTCCGACACGACTGAGCGACATGGCTATATAATAATCAATGAATTGTACCAAATAAAGTTTATTTCTTCTAGAGTAACAGTGCATATTACTATGTTAATTAAATATATATACAAACTTATGCTAACACTTTATATTAATTTTAGAAGATGAACAGCAGTTTTTAGAAGTAAGTAGGTTCTTGTTGGTTTAATGTGAAATTAGATCTTTGTATACTAGTTGGGTGAATGAATATTCAAGTAAACCTTTATTAATGATGATTTTCTTTTTCTAAAACTGTTTCTTGGAGCAGATTTAAGAAAATTCTAAGAATCTCTTCAATTGAGGAAAATTAACTACATTTTAACCTACCTCATTAGTTTCTTTGTGATAATAGCTGGAAATAACTGAAGTTGTAACTTTATTGGTGTAGACTATATCCCCATGAAATAAAAGGAACTACTTAAAACTGTTTGATAAAATAGTGGATCATTGGCTGGAGCTTAGAAAATGTTAACATACCAAATTTTCACTATGATGATATTTATATTGCTTTTGACATGCCAAAGGTATGTTTATATATTATCATACTTGGGTGACTAACATAGTCTAGTGTAATGAAAATTGCCCTGGGCTTGGAATTCAGAAGACCCATAATAATGATGTAAACTGAACAGGTCATTTAATTTCTCTTTGTCTCAATTTCTTTGATGTAAAATGAGGATAAGGTAATTTGGAGCTTTGAGACCTGCTTTACAGGACATTGTGAGGATCAAATGAGCTAACAAGAATTATAGTGCTCTTTAAAAAACACTGATAGTATTTGTTTTTGTTAGAATTTGGGGGTTACAGAAAGCAAGCATAGTGGTATTGAGCAGTAAAAACAGAACAGGCGGTTAGGCCAGTATTCATTTGACACAGTCTTCAAATCAGCAGTCCAATTGACCCTTTAAAAATGAGATTCTTTTTCGAGAACGACTGTGCCCTTAGATTGTATTGGCCCTTTATTAAATGTTATACCAGAATATGCTCTGAAAATTTATATGGTTGAATTTATAGGTCACTTTCAACAGAAATTTGGGGATATCCATTATATGTCTGCTTTGATATGGAATGATGTAACTACATTAGTTTGGCAAGAAAAATATAAAGAGAAGTGTAGGCCCTGTTACTTTTTTTCCTTTGAGGTCTTTCATATGCCTAATTACTTCCAATTAGGAACACTTCTTTTTTATTAGTGATTACTGTAACTTTTTGGTTTTCATCATGGCAAAACTTTAAATTTTAGGTGATACTATTATATTTGTATATGTAATTTTTTAACCTGCATAAAGTAAGGGTTTTTCCATTCTTTTCCACACATAAACACACAAAAGGGCATTTTCATAGAACCTAGATGTACAAAGGAACTCACGATTCTTTTAAACTATTTTTATGCCTTTTTACAACTGAGTAGGGAAAGGTGTTCATGTTTAATTCAGCTATGTTTCTTAGTAGCTGTATGATTTTATACATTATTCTTGTGTCATTTTTATGTTTTTTATGAAAAAATTATGTTGACATCTCTTCATACTTTAATTCACTTCAATTCTGTTTTGCTCCAATGGTATGATTTTTGAGAAAGGAGTGGGAAAACTAAGCAACCTTTACCTGCCATCTTATTGTAATTACTCTCCTGGATTTTTTCCTAATTTAAATTCTATACTTCCTTAATAGCCAAATTGATAGGATTATAATAATTTCTCTCAAGATCTGAAGTCTTCTGGGAAAGAGAATATTAAGGTTTATCCAGAACCAGCCATTTTTGTAGACATTCCTATTTGGTTGATTTATAAAGATTTAATACAGTAAGTTAATAAGCATATTTCTTATTCTGTGATCTCTAATTAGAAAGTAACATTTTTGTTGCCATAAAGATAAAAAAAAGTAAATTTTCACTTACATTTTAGTCAAATCCCATGCCAGTACAACATTACCTCCTATAAAAGAGAGTAGTTTAGTCTACTTAAATGTATTAAGAATGGTTTCCTTCAGAATTTTTTTTGTTTTTAATAATCACTTTTCTCAGGAAATCTGTTATGTCCTTTCTTGGACATTTTCACTGGTGTGATAGCATTGTTTATAATTCTTTTTTATCATTTCATTGGTCACTGTCAGCAGTTTTCCCTGATCAAGAGAAGCAAGTATTTACCTTAGAGTAATTCAGATCTTGAAAATTCAGTGTTTTGTTATTTTCATAATTATTGTTCATTAATAACATTAATTTTTATAAGTGATTTTTTCAAGCTTTTTATCATATTTCCTGCAGTACGGTGAGCTGTATTTTTATTATAGCCCTGGGGTTTTTGTTACATAAGTCAGCTTGTTTGTATTGCTAACTTGCAAATATTACTTTAATTGTGTTGACATGCTATTGACATAAAAGAAAGAACTTTGGAGCTTAATAGTTTTTTTTTCTAAATTGGCAGATTTTTGAATGCTTAGTAAAAATACATTATGTTAGTTTTTAAATCTGACAGAACTTTGTGTCAGAGGTCTGATTTGTAGTGTTGCATCTGTTTTCAATGAGCTGTGGAACTTTGCAATTTTATCTCTTGGGACCTCAGTTTAACCACCTGTAAATGAAAGAAAAAGGGGATTAGACCAGGTCGTGTCTCAGATTCCACCTGTCTCTGGTTTGGTTATCCCTTGACTATTTTATAATCATTATCTTATTCTTGTTATTCCTCCCATGAACTCTATATACTAGATCAGCCTGCAATGTTAATGCAAGTTGCACTTAAATTGATAGGATTCAGCTATGTTGCTGATTTTGTTTTTGTTTTCTTGATTTTAGGTAATTTTAAAGGAGGAAAAAATTATATTACAGATTGTAAAAGTTAAAAAAAAGGTTACAAATAATCGACATGACCTCTTTTCCTCCCAAGGGAAAAATCTCCTAAGGAACCAATATAAGCACCTTAAAACTGATGTACAGAAAAAATAACATCTAAAATTTTGTGGTCTTTGTTCTCTTAAATATGAGCATAGCTACTTAGGCTAAACTTTTAAACAAAATGTATTAAGGTAAAATTAGTAAACAAAGCATATAACAGTTATATGGCCCATATAACTAATTAAAAAGCTATTAGGTTTGCTGAGATGAAAATATTTATAAAATATAAAAATAATTGAGGACTGGATTGAAATTTGTCTGTTCAGTAATTACCCGTAAGCTGAAACCTTAGATTCTTTGCATAACTACAGTTGCCAGATTGCCACGAGCAAGTGAATGTCCTGCTTTAAAATATCCTTAGAGATAAATGTGGTTTCTTTGTTTATTTTTTTCAGCTCTGCAGAAGATGTTTCTGTAAAGCCTCCTTCTGTAATAAAATGTAGAGATTCTATTACTTCCGTCTCTCCACAGAGTTCTCTTGTAGATTTATTGATAATTACATTGTCTGAGAACCAGGCCATAGAGGTTCCTGTTACACTTAAAGATCATTGTCTTTGTTCTAATTGTCTTCCTTAACTCCTATCAATCTCTTGAACCCTTGGTCTGTAAATTTACAATCTCGGTACTGGGTTTGGTGTCTGGTGGGTAGAAAAGAAAAATGGAAATTGATACAGGAAGGTGCACTGGTTTCTGATGTAATTTGTTTGGCTGTACTTGATTCCTTGTCTTTGGTCAGTTCACTGGTTCAGGCAGCTCTCCTGACATCCCAAAGTTCAATTAGATGCCCAGCGTCTCTCATTCACACATTGCTATATTACAGTGTTATATTAACCACCTGTTAAGAACTACCACCGCAACTTTCTTTTCAGTTCTCTGACTCTGTGTGTTTTGCTATTATATTTGTTAAACCTTGAGTCTGAGGTCTAAACATTTCATTGAGTACTTTCTGGGTTTTGATAATGGAATATTCTATAAGGTAAAACAGATAATCCTAGGGTGGTTTAATTTATATTTATCCATCCACCATTTTTCTGTTTTTCTAACTGACCCCTCCTCAGTTTTGAAAAATAAGTTTATAAATATCTTCCATCTCTCCTTTAGCCCTGCCTCAGATAATTTTTCTTTGAACTACTCTTGTTGGCAGAAAGGTTTAATATGAAATAATTCTGTGTTTCTAAGACAAGATCAACACAGTAGTTCTTTACATTGAGCTGAGGTGAACATGTGTTTGAAATTGTTGCAGTTTCTTTATATGTGAACTTAAAATTAATTTTTTTAATCATGAAAAGGACTCTCTGATTTGAAAACATTAGTTTGGAAGTTCTCTTGTTATCAGGTGCTATTTCTACCTTAGCTGTGAATTATCATAATAAATCTGAATTCTTTATCATTCATCTTTTTAAAAAAGTTAATGCCTCTAGAATGATCCCATTTCACAAAAATTTTTTTTTCCACAAATCTTTAATACCAACTTCAAACAACTTTTCTGCTTTTATTTTCAAACACCAGACTCTGTTTTTAAGTTTTATTTTTTCATTGAAGTTTAAACATATTACATATGTGAAGGAGTGACTGCAGTTTAAACATTTACTTTGGCATGATAAAGAGAGCTACACCATCCATAATCGCTTTCTCCCATTACCAGAAAGAAAAATTCGTTTGACACTTAAAAGCTGTTAAATTGTCTTATTTTTATTTGAAGGAGCTATGGAAGCTGTTTCTTCTCATTTAAACTTTTTAAGAAAATGCCAACTTTGCTGTATTTTAATCTGATAGTGAATTGGGATTATTTATATAAGTATATATGTCTGCAGTTTATAATAGTGAAGTGAAAAGTGAAGTCTCTCAGTCGTGTCCAACTCTTTGCGACCCCATGGACGGTAGCCCACCAGGCTCCTCCATCCATGGAATTTTCTAGGCAAGAAAATTCTGGAGTGGGTTGCCATTTCCTTCTCCAGGGGATCTTCCCATCCCAGGGATCGAACCCAGGTCTCCTGCATTGCGTGCAGACGCTTTACTGTCTGAGCCACCAGGGAATCCCACAGTTTATCATAGTTAATAGTTATTTCACTTTCTGTAATATACGATACCTGAAGCTCACATTTATTTAATGTGAGTGGGTGTTGGGTTTTTTTTTGAGCCCCTTTTTTTGTTTTGTCTTTTATTTTCTTAGTGTTGTACATTATTATATATGTTAGGTTATCATGGTCATCTCAGTAGAAAGCTCTTGAGTAGATGGTTTGTTTTTGAGAATCAGCCCAAGGAGATTCATATTACGTGGCCATAGCTGGGTAATATTATTCTGAGCTATGTGAAGTTGCTGGTTTTGTTGATCAAATGTTAGCAGTTTCATAATACATATTCAAGAAACAACCAAACAAAAGATCTTTTCGAAGAGCTATTTCAACTTCCCAATTCAACTCTTTTAACCGACCTACCAGAGGCTTTATAAAGATTCAAACTGCAGATAACCAGAGGCCTATCAAGAAAATTCTGCTTTGTTTTGCTGTTAAATTGCCCAGTTTTCAAAGGTATTTTTAATCAAAATGACTTCAGTAATTGAAGCAAATATCTTTTGGGAATGCTTAAGTTATAGTAAGTTTTTTCATTAAATCTGTGTATAGTTTTTCAGCTTTCATTCACTGAGATATTGTCATATATCAAAGGATTAGTCTGTAAATATCATTTGAAGGCAAAATAACTACCCCCTGCCAATATCTAATATGGACTCAATTTTGCCAGCTATAGAATTTTGTCTTCTTAGTATGCATTCTAAAATAATAATATTATGTTATGTAGCCAATAGATTTGCCTAAACATGCCATTTTAAAGATTTTCTTTATACCTGTGTTTCAAGTTATAAGAATTAAAATGTATGAGTATAAAAAAGGATATAAAAATGAGAAGCTCCTACATAGGAAATCCCCAATTTTAAATAGAACTGTGTTTTGAAAGATTGTGGATTGGGTTGTTCCAAAGTCAGACTACATCTCCTCGTATATATAATATTATAAATAATAAGGGTAGCAGATAACCAAAAAGAGCTGACCTAACACTCTCCAAAATTAACCTAGGGGTCTTGGTTTGGAATAAAGTGTTCGTGACTATAGCCCTTTCACCTGTTTTAAAAAAACAAATCATTGTTATTAGCACAGATGACTATCAATTAGTAGAATAAATATTTAGCTTTTAAACAAAAGTGGAAATGGTTCAATCAGTGTTGCTGAAACTATTTTGAGACAAGAGATTTCATTTAGGTGACTTAAGTTGGGAATCTGTTCCTCTTTCGAAGAGCCTATGTGATGACTGAAAGTGCTGTGTGTTTTCAGTGACCTTGAGGAAGGGAGCCAGTCATTTCTTCTTAAGGGTTGTAAGAAGTAGGGGCCTTGCTGATCTCATGCTTTTCAGTTCAAAAACTGTGTCCAGAACATCTTAGATCTCCTTCACCCACAGTGTTCAAAGGCTGTCTGTATTTCAGGCTCAGTCTACCCTACCTTCAGCTGAGCCTGTCTTCCAGCTCTGCTCCCTCATACTAAATTTACAGGTGGGCATTCTCCATTCTTGTTTTTTTTGTTTGTTTTTTTTTTTAAGTCTTTACTCATTTTACTGTTATGAGAAATGACCACCACCTTCTCCTTTTCTCAAGAAATATAAAGGTAGAAGAGATATTCCTTTTCCGTTATTTTTAAAAGCTTTTGTTTTTGAACTGCTGGCACTTGGCAGTTTAGTTTTTAGACCTGAATCTGAATTAAGTTGATGGAGGTGATCCTAAAATTGATCTAAAGTTTTAATCTTGCTTTATCATATAAGCATCTGGTTGGAAACTGTGCTGATGAAGATTTGTATTTTGTGGCATTGGTTCTTCATGTTTCTTTTTTATGTATTTAAAATCGATTATTAATTTCCAAACGAGTGGAGAATTTACCGTTGTTGAGCTATGTAGAGGGCAAGTGTGCTTGATTAGAGCATGAACTGTACTTTCACATTAGCTGATGTGCTTTGCACTCTGCTCTTGTAGATTTATTTTGTTTACAGTAGACTGATTTCAAGTTTTTGTAAATGTTTTTTACTTAGCACTTTAACTGTGAGTGTACAAACTGATTTTAAATGTAGTGGTTGTATATTTTGGTTATAAATTGGAAATTTGTAATAAAAATTAAATGATTTGTTCTCTATTTTGTCATCAGTACCTGATTGAGTGTAATTTTCTACATCATCTATACTGCTATTTTTAAATTATGTTTCATATTTTATGTGTTTCTAATTACTAATTTTTTCATTCACAATAGCATAGACTCCACAGTAATCTGGAATATAGATACATCATTCTGTATCATATCTCTGGAATATAGATACATCGTTCTGAATGCTATCCTATCTCTATTCATTATTATATCCCCATGCATACCACTACCAGGTACATAACAGGAGAAAAAGGTGAATGCATTCAAGTACCTATATCAATTTCCCCAATAGGAAGTCCTACCCATGTAAGCAAATGAGTTTTTTTTTTTTTTTTTTTTCCATACACAGGACAGCCCATTAAGACTTAAACTGGTACTAGAGTGTTTTTTGCCGAGATCATGCATTCTTTAGTTGGAAGGGACCGTAGAAATCATAAGGTTCAACTTCCAACCCAGTACCAACATCCTCCAAAACCAGCTTTTATAAGCCTCTGCTTGAATGATTTCAGTAAAAGGAAGCTTACTACTCTAAGGCCTTCCATTCCATTTTGAAGTCAGCCGACAACCAAAATGAGCAAAGTGAGCAAGGAAATTAACACTCTCCTAAAGTCTTCATAAAGGAGCTGCTGGCATCTTCATTTCAGCCCCGTGAGACCCATGTCAGACTTCTAACTTACAGAAGGTGATAAGTTGCTTAAGTGTTGCTTAAGCCCATAAATTCAGGGTAATTTATTAGAGCAGCAGTAGAAAACTAAAATATTCAGCCTCACACTTGCACATCTGCAAAGCGTGGGCAATGAACAAGCGAGGAGTGGAAAATGGGCCAAGGAATCCATTAAAGACCAGAAACATTGCACAGAACTGGCCTGTTGCCATGAAACAGACTGTTGAGGTGGCTTGGAGAAGTTGGAGGTACTGAGATTAATAAGAGCAATCAGTCTCTGGTGCCCTTCTTCCAATATTATCCTTCAGGTTTTTTTCACCATTATTGTCTAGTTTTCTTTTTATTCCCACTTCTTTATCTTCTCCTCCATCGTACTTTCCTCCTTTTTAAAACAATGCTCTTTATTTTTCTCTGCTTATCAAGTGTATGTTTTTATCAACCTCACACTCCCACTAGCATACCCACCCAATTTGTTGGAAGGAGATAAGGAGCAGAATATGAGAGGAGCCTTGAGAGAAGGTTGAGATTTTCCAGCATGCCAAGACTTAAAAAGGTAAGGAACTTAGCTTTACTGCCTGGTCTCTGAGTACTCCAGTGCAGCACATGAATTCACAAATGAGGGTTATATACAAATCCATTTATTAGAAAAAAAATCAAAACTAAGCAGGCACTCAAAAGTATTTTGAAAAGAATAAAAGATTTTTGCTAAGGTACTGATTAGTGACTGTCTTCTATTTTGCTGCTGAAAAATTGTGTTGAGCCCTTTTCACTACCTGTTAGCTCAAAATTAAGGCCGCCTTGAGGAGCCAAGGGAAGGTTTTCATCAACTTCAAGTAACATTAGATGAGCTGCTGAACAATAGTAAATACAATAGAAGCATCTACATACTTAAGTGAATCAATGAAGCATGTACATTTTTATTTTAAGAATGTTTGGTGCCAGATTTTTTAGGAAAGTGTTTGCTGAGTATGATGACTAAGATCCATGCAGTAATATCTATGTACAAGCTTCTGATTGCCCACATGTCCTGCTGGCTACAAGGGCAGAAAGGACATTGTTCTCTGGCAACAGATTGGGCTTTGGTGGAGCCAGTTTAAGGGCACTATTGGTAATAATCCCAAGGGCACAGGTATTACCTCAGTCATCAATTCAATAGATTCCAAATGAACCCTTAGCACAAAGACAAGGAGAGAAGTCTCTTTCATTTCCAATGTGATGATAAGCATTTCTGAAAATTCCAAAATTGTGTGGGCCATATGACTGTCAGAAATTGGCTTGTTTCTAGAGCCATGGCAGCAGCACTAAAATTGATGAGCAAATACAGAGGAGAACAAAGTCATTTAACCTGAAAGTCCTTTTCTTCCTCTCTTCTGTCCTAATCATTGTTAGGAATACTTTTGCAGAAGCATGACATATTTAATTAGAGGCTTGTTTTTGTTGTCACAGTTTTAGTTGTTTTTCCAGAACCAAAGGTTATGTTCATATTGTTTTTCTTGTCTGTTGATGAAAGTAATTTTAGAAAATGATTTTTCAAGTCTCTGTGACTGTTCATTAGCATTCATTCATTTATTCAGCAATCATACATTTGTTTACCTACTCCTTATCAGGTAGTGAATAAGACCCTAGAAATTCAAAGAAGAAAATGTCATGATTTATATTCCTGCAAAATCCACACTCTAGTAAGGAGATAAGCTTGTAGACACCTGAGTACTATAATGGTGGTGTGTTCAGAGTGTTATTTGAGCACAAATGTGGAAGTAGTTACTTCTGCCATGAAGACTGGGTGTTCAGAGAACTATTAGAATATGAAAGATCCAATCGATAGAAATTTATTAATCACCTAATAATTGCTGGGGTTATGGTAGGGAACAAATAGACAGTTGTCCTGTTGTAGTTCTATAGTTGAAATTTTGAGTCTAAAGAGAGGAAGCAGACAATAAGTAAAGACAATAACAGATTAGTTTCAGATAGTAATAAGTTATGAGATACAACTAAGCATCCTGTAGGGAAAGGCTTAAGGGTCTTGGTTAAACAATACAGATTTTATTCAAAGTGCAAAGGTGTGCCATTGAAGCATTTTAATTAAGGGGTTAACATGACTAATTTTCCTTTTTAAAAAATTATTCTGCTGGCTCTATGAAAATGGATTATGAAAATCAAGAATGCACACAGAGAAACCAATAAAAAAGCAGTTGCATTAGTACAGGTGAGAGATAATAATGACTAGGACTCAGGTGGCAGTTGTAGAGATGGACAGGAAAGGGAAAATTCTGGATGCCTTAAAAGTAGAGTCAGTACCACACACTTAGAAAATGAACTCATGGTTGCCAGAAGGAAGGGGTAGTTAAGGACTTTGGGAATGTCATGCACACACTGCTATATTTTAAATGGATAACCAACAGGGACCTACTGTATACAGCATGGAACTCTGCTCAATGTTATGTACTGGTCTGGATGGGAGGGGGTTGGGGGGAGGATGGATACATGTATATGTATGACTGAGTCCCTTCATTGTTCACTTGAAACTATCACAACATTGTTAATTGTCTATATCCCAATAAAAAATGCTTTTGGTGTTAAGAATAAATAAAATTTTATAAATAAATCAAGATAAAAGTAGAATCAGTAAGCTTGACATACTGGATGTGATAGTGACAGGAAGGGGGTGAATGAAAGATGACTCCTAGGTCTTTGGTTAGAGCGGCAAGGTGGAGTCAGGGCCATTTGCTGTGGTGGAGAAAACTGGAGGAAGAATAGACGCTGGAGGGGAAAACCAAGAGTTCTGTTTTGGACAGGTTTAAAGTGACCGTTACCCAAGTGAAGATGCCAAGTAAGCAGCTGGATATAAGCCTAGAGCTCAGTTCAAGATTTTGGCCTGAGACCTAAATGTGAGAATCATCGAGATGTAGGTAGGATATAAAGCCATCAGGTTATAGGAGATCACCTTGGGAAGACTGGATAGAGAGAAGGTGTATAGAAGACAAAAGGTCAGGAAAGGAGACTAAGAAGGAGAGACCAGTGATACAGGAATATCCAGGGAATGTGTTGAAGAAGCAGGAAAGAAATGCTGTATAAAGGAAGGAGTCCTTAAAGCCAGTCAAATGATGCTTAAAGGTCAAATAAGATGATGACTAAGGAGGACCATTTGATTGGACAACGTGGAGGATACTGAAAAGAACAACTTAAGGGGAATTCCCAGGCCATCCAGTGGTTGGGGCTCCATGTTTTCACTGCCAGGGGCCCAGTTTCAATTCCTGGTCAAGGGACTAACGTGGTGTGGCAAAAACAAAAAACCACCACCACCAACAACAACAAATGGAGTGGGAGGGGAGGCAGCCTGGAGTGGACTGGAGAGAGAATTGGGAACTTGCATTTTTAGCAGTTGGAAGATTAGATATTTTCAATGACCCTCCCAATGTAAACAGTCAAAAATCATCTTTGTGATTGTATTGCTAAACTGACATGATCAAAAACAGGGAAAGCAAAAACACTGGTGATAAGGTAGCACCAACACCAGCTTCTCTTGAGTTTTTTGCCAAACCCTAGAGACGGTACCATATTTGGGGGTCAAGAAATTAAGCTTAAGAAATTAAGCTCCAATATCAATTGGAGACTGTGATAAATCTCTTTAGAAAGGTGGGACTTCAATGGGTTATACCTTCAATGTAAAGGAGATGGAAAAAAAGGAAGTCACACGGAACGAGATACCAAAGAAATCTGAATCCGAGTTTAGCACTGGTTGGCAGAAGTATGGTGGAATTTCCCCCTGAGAACGTGTAATGGCCCTGACAATACATTTTTTGGTCCAAATATATGCTGAATGTGACCTGAACCTTAAGCCAAGAATATAACTCAAAGTGTCCTGAATTGCTTGTTACTCCAGGCAGCTGTCAGAAGCAAATGCACATCTTTGGAGGAAAGCAGTCTAATGTTGGGAAAGACTGGGGGCAGGAGAAGGGAGCGACAGAGGATGAGATGGTTGGAGGGCATGGACATGAACTTGAGCAAACTCCAAGAGATGGTGAAGGACAGGGAAGCCTGGCGTGCTGCAGTCTGTGGGGTTGAAAAGAGTCGGACATAACTTAGTGACTGAGTAACAACAACGTTAATTTACGTGCCAAAGAATTTCCACAGAGAAATTTCCAAGGGAAAGGAGCAGATCATAGTCAAAGCTAGCCACATACACACTAAAGAACAAGACATCAGGAGTGAGAGTCTATTCTCCAAAGACTGAAGATTTTTAGAGTTAGCACACAATATAAAATAACAATTTAACATGTTTAAAGAAATCAAAGAAGGTATTAGATGTATAACACGATACTGTGAAAAATCACTATCCAGGTTTGAAAAAAAGAGGCCTAGCTGAATGTCTAGATATGAATGTTTTAGTAACTGAAATAAGCAACAGATTAAACACAACCGATGAGAGACTACTGAACTGAAATACGCATGTTCAGTTGTTCAGTCAAGTCCGACTCTTTGCAATGCTATGGACTGTAGCCCACCAGGCTCCTCTGTCCATGGAGAAATTTATGTGGTGATTTTTAAAAACATATTTTTTTGGCTATGCATGTGGGATCTTAGTTCCCCAACCAAGGGTGGAACCTCTGCCTCCTGCAGTGTAAGTGTGGATTCTTAACCACTGGACTGCCAAGGAAGCCCTGTGTAGTGGTTTTTAAGTGTTTAGAATTCGTTGACATTCTCCTCTTCAGGAGGTGGAGCTTCATTCTCCTTCCCTTAAGCATAGATCAGCCTTCTTCATTTGCTTCTAACAAACTGAATAATGTGGAACTGAAGGTGTGTGATTCAGGGCCTGGGTCATAAAGGATGCTGTGGCTTCCTCCTGCTGCTTCCTTCTCTCATACCTCAGCTTGGGGAAGCCAGCTGGTCTGTCCAGAGACTATTCAGGCAGCCCTGGGAGAGGCCCCTGTGGGGAGGAATGGAAGTGAGCCAACCTGGAAGCAACTTTCTCTCCAGCCCTGGTCCTGCCCTCCGTTGATGACAGCCCCAGGGTCACTTGACCTTCACCTTGTGAAAGACACTGAGCCAAAACCACCCAACTAAGTCATTCCTGGATTCCTGTCCCCCAGAAACTGTGTGAAGTAATACATGTTTGCTGCTTTCGGCAGCTAGGTTTGTGGGTAGTGTATTATACAGCAATAAATAAGTAATACAAGATTAATTTGAAGAAATTAGCCTAAAGGCAGCACAGGGATAGAAAGCGATAGAAAACATGAAATGAGATTAATCAACATTCCAGAAAGAATAATGGAAACAAAGAAATATTTGAAGTATTAATTGCTAGGAAATCTTTAGAATTGTTGAAAGACAATAATCATTAGGTCTATGGAGCCCAGTGAATCCTAAGATGAATACTTTTTTTTTTTTTTTAACAGCACTTAGACATCTTATAGGAAAATTGATGAATACCAGACAGGGAAAAGATTCTTTAACAACACAGCCAGAGAGGAGAAAGCTCAGTCTCAAAGGGATGGCAATTAGACTGAAAGCTGATTTCTCTATAGCAATAATGGAAGTCAGGAGCCAGGAATATATCTTGATTTACTGACTGCAAGACAACTGTAGTTTGAGCGTTCTTTGAACATTGCCTTTCTTTGGGATTGGAAGGAAAACTGACCTTTTCCAGTCAGGTGGCCAATGCTGAGTTTTCCAAAGTTGCTGGCTTACTGAGTGCAGCACTTTCACAACATCATCGTTTAGGATTTGAAATAGCTCACCTGGAATTCCATCACCTCCACTAGCTTTGTTAGTAGTGATGCTTCCTAAGGCCCAATTGACTTTGGACTCCAGGATGTCTGGCTTTAGGTGAGTGATCACACCATTGTGGTTATCTGGGTCATAAAGATCTTTTTTGCATAGTTCTTCTGTGTATTCTTGCCACCTTAATACTTCTGCTTCTGTTAGGTCCATACCATTTCTGTCCTTTATTGTGCCCATCTTTGCATGAAATCTTCCCTTGGTATCCCTAATTTTCTTGAAGAGATCTCTAGTCTTTTCCTTTCTATTATTTTTTTTCTATTTCTTTGCATTATTCACTGAGGAAGGCTTTCTTATTTCTCCCTGCTATTCTTTGGAACTCTGCATTCAGATGGGTATATCTTTCCTTTTCTCCTTTCCCTTTAGCTTCTTTTCTTTTCTTAACTATTTGTAAGGCCTTGTCAGAAAACCATTTTGCCTTTTTGCATTTCTTTTTCTTGGGGATGGTCTTAATCACTGCCTGTATAATGTTAATGAACTTCTGTCTATAGTTCTTCAGGCACTCTATCAGATCTAATCCCTTGAATCTATTTGTTACTTCCACTGTATAATCGTAAGGGATTTAATTTAGGTTATACCCGAATGGCCTAATGGTTTTCCCTACTTTCTTCAATTTAAGTCTGAATTTTGCAATAAGGAGTTCATGTTTTGAGCCACAGCTCCTAATCTTGTTTCTGCTGACTGTATAGAGCTTCTCCATCTTTGGCTGCAAAGAATATTATCAATCTGATTTCGGTATTAACCATCTGGTGATGTCCACGTATAGAGTCATCTCTTGTGTTGTTGGAAGAAGTGACCAGTGCTATGACCAGTGTGTTCTCTTGGCAAAACTCTATTAGCCTTTGCCCTGCTTCATTCTGTACTCTAAGACCAAAGCTTGCTGTTACTCCAGGTATCTCTTGACTTCCTACTTTTGCATGTCTGTCACTTATGATGAAAAGGACATCTTTTTTTGGTGTTAATTCTAGAAGGTCTTGTAGGTCTTCATAGAACCGTTCAGCTTCTTTGGCATTAGTGGTTGGGACATAGACTTGGATTACTGTGATATTGAATGGTTTGCCTTGGAAATGAACAGAGATCATTCTATAATTATGCCAGCAAATTTGGAAAACTCAGCAGTGGCCACAGGACTGGAAAAGGTCAGTTTTCATTCCAATCCCAAAGAAAGACAATGCCAAAGAATGCTCAAACAGTATACCGCACAATTGCACTCATTTCACATACTAGCAAAGTAATGGTGAAAATTCTTCTAGCTAGGCTTTAATAATACATGAACTGAGAACTTCTAGATGTTCAAGCTGGATTAAAAAAAGGCAGGGGAACCAGAGATCAAATTGCCAACCTCTGTTGGATCATAGAAAAACCAAGAGAATTCCAGAAAAACGTCTGCTTCATTGACTACACTATACCCTTTGACTACGTGAATCACAACAAAGTGTGGAAAATTCTTAAAGAGATGGGAATACCAGAGCACCTTACTTGCCTTCTGAGAAACCTGCGTGCAGGTCAAGAAGCAACAGTTAGAACTGGACATGGAACAACAGACTGGTTCCAAATTGGGAAAGGAGTTCATCAAGGCTGTATATTGTCACTCTGCTTATTTAACTTATATGCAGAGTACATCTTGTGGAATGCAGGGCTGGATGAAGCACAGCTGAAATCAACATTGCAGGGAGAAATATTAATAACCTCAGATATGCAGATGATACCACCCTTAGGGCAGAAAGTGAAGAGGAACTAAAGAGCCCCTTGCTGAAAGTGAAAGAGGAGAGTGAAAAAGCTGGCTTGAAACTCAGCATTCAAAAAACTATGATCATGGCATGCGGTCCCATCACTTGGCAAATAGATGGGGAAACAATGGAAACAGTGACAGACTTTATTTTCTTGGGCTCCAAAATCACTACAAATGGTGACTGTAGCCATGAAATAAAAGATTTCTTGGAAGAGAAGCTATGATAAACCTAGACAGCATATTAAAAAGCAGAGACATTACTTTGCCAACAAAATTCCATCTAGTCAAAGCTATGGTTTTTCCAGTCATGTATGGATGTGAGACTTGGACTGTAAGGAAAGCTGAGCACCAAAGAATTGATGCTTTTGAACTGTGGTGTTGGAGAAGACTCTTCTGAGTCCCTTGAACTGCAAGGAGATCAAGATGGATTCTAGCAAAGAGACTTCTGAGTAGGTTGACATCACCTACTAAGGGGTGGCACCCCCTCCCTTTTTGACCCTGGAGGAGCCTTTCTGTACGTGTGCACTTGAGAAGGTCGCCTTGACTTCCAGAATGAGATCTATGTAGTTTCTTCATTTCTTATCTGGGCAGGCTCAGCTCCTTCTCATTCCTGCTATTACCTTCATCTTAGAGTGTCTGTCCACGGGGGGACAGACTCCAGCTCTCAGCCTGGGGCCCACTACCTCAGAGTGGCATGCATGGAGGGGTGTGGAAGCTCCGTGCTGTCTCTCCACACCTCGCTCTGGGCATCTCACCCATCTGGCTCCTCCTGCGTCACCTCATTTTATACTAAACCAGTGATCTGGAGGCTCCACATGAAGACAGTGACATCAGATAATGGAAGGGGACCCTTGACGTGCACTTCCCTGACAATTAGTGATGTTGAGCATCTGTTTGGTACCTGTTGGCCATCTGAATATCTTCTTTGGAAATATGTCAGATTTGGTCCCAGACCACCCAGCACCACAGGATGTGCTCTGTTGCTGCCCAGCGTTCTCCAGTCAGATTCCCTGGATGGGCAGGAACCGAGGCCGAGTTATTTGCTTTCCTGCTGAAGTGAGGCAGAAGAATGAGCTGGTGGGGCCCCTTGACTGGCGACTCAGGTCAGGTGGAACTGCCAAACAACCATATTCCCTGGCCAGACGGGACCCCCAGCAAAGCCACTGGCTGGGATGTCTGCTCCCTCACAGTGGAAGTGGGAACATGGTTCACAGAGGGCCACAGGCAGTTCCTGCAAGCCTGGCACCCTGTGTCTATTTGATCCCTGATGGTGGAGCCCTGCCACTCCCCCAAGTAATTTCTTTGAGGCAAGACCCAAACAGACCTCCTTGGAAGCACGTTCCACAATGCGGGAAAGCTGGGTGTCCATTTGGTGTTCTCCTTTTGCCTGCCAGAGAAACTAGGTTGGAGGTGGGGATGGGGGGCTCTTCAGGCAGTGCTATGCTAGCCTGGGGGAGGAACAACGTGGTCCGACTGCAATTGCTCCTTCTACCTTTGAATGTGGTCCTCCTCAGTCTCTGTGGTCCAGATGGGTGCTTCAGCCTCACCCCTACGTCCTATGATTTTCTCTGTGGAAAGATGCTGGCTCCATCCTTATGAACTTACCTGGGGGAAGACGCTGCTGCACGCCCAGCTGGGGCAGTGGGGCAAGCTCTTAATGGCCGAGAAAGTTCGGCTGGTGATGGCAGGATCTGCCAGTATTGGAGGGTCTCCCCTCAGGTGGTGGGGCGGGGCCTGTGGCTCACTACGGGGAGAAGGCCACTGGCGGCAGTAGCTGTGGGGAGCACTCACTGGTGTGAGCCATCCTGGAGACCACCGTTTTCTCACCAAGATCTGCCCCACCCAAGCAGCCTTGTTGTTGTTGTTGTTTAGTTGTTTAGCCACACACTAAGTTGTGTCTGGCTATTTACAACCTCACGGACGCAGCACGTCCTTAGGCTCCCCTGTCCTTCACTATTTCCCAGAGTTGGCTCAAATTCATGTCCACTGAATCGGTGATGCCATCCAACCATCTCATCCATTGCTGCCCCTTCTCCTCCTGCCTTCAATCTTTCCCAGCATCAGAGCCTTTTCTAGTAAGTCTGCTCTTTGCATCAGGTGGCCAAAGTATTGGAGCTTCAGCTTCAGCATCAGTCCTTCCAATGAATATTCAGGGTTGATTTCCTTTAGGATGGACTGGTTTGATCTCCTTGCAGCTCAAGGGACTCTCAAGAGTTTTCTCTGGCACCACAAATTGAAAGCATCAGTTTTGTAGCTCCTCAGAGAGGTAGACTCAGTAGGTCTGAGGTGGGGCCCAGGAATCTGAATCTGGAAGCCCACGTGATTCTGATGCCTGTGGCCTGAGGACCACACTTAGAAAAAAATCCCTACACATCATAGATTCTCGAACCCATTAGGCAGCAAGCACATCCTCTGTATCACAGAGGACAAATAAGCAGGTGATGAGTTGTTTTGAATACTTTTGAGTTTTTTTTTTTCCTTTCCCCTTTGTCCCCGAATCCTTGGCTCTGCAGCAGCTTGCCTGTGCTGTGGGGTGGGCACGTGGGAAGTGTGGACACCTGCCAGCCAGCCTGGTGGGTGCAGCGCAGCTCCAGGGAGGGACAGGGCAGTTCTGAGTCACCTTTCCTAATGAGCATCGCTTGTTGACTGACTGGAGGGGAGGAGCTCATTATTCATGTTTGGCCCAGGGCCTTCTCTCTTGATTACAAAGGAACAGAGGCCCCGCGGCTTCCACCATGTTCACCTCTGTGGAAAAAGAAGTGGAAAGATCATCAAAGCAACACTTTAGTTCACCCTTCTCATTGAAAAGAGTTAGATTAGCTGGAAGGAAGCTTATGAGGCTGTTTGGCAGAGAATTTTCACACTTGATCTATTCCTTTCTTCCTCCATCCATTACCCCTTGCCCAGCCCACCTTGATCCCTTGAATAGGGACATTGTCTGCTCCAAGTCATCCAAAACAAAGCCTCTGTTCTTTTGAGCAATTCCTGCCCCCCACCCCCACTCCAGCGCCCAGATGCTTCAGAAACATAACCCCTAAGAAAACAACATGAGGTTAAAGAATATCATGTCAGTATCCCTATTCCTGTAAAAGGGCTGGCCTAATCCAGAAACTTCATTTCTCATATTGTCCTTGTTTCAAAATCCTACAGTACCTTTTTCTTGGTCTCTTGGTAGAACTCTCAAATAAAGCCCCTAGAGCCAAACATGTTTGGAATTAAAAATTAAGTTGGAAAACAGGGTGGAATTTGTGGAGCTCAACTCCAAAATGCCTTCCTGGACCAGCCACAGCTAACACTTCAGGGTGATGGTTTCAACATAAACAACCTTCTTTAGTCATTAGAAGGCTCTGTACAGAGGTGTAAGGGGAGGTTCTTCCCTCCCCAGAAAAGGAAGGTTCACTTCATCCTGGCCCCCGGTTCTGTAGCCCACAGGGACTGGAAAGGAGAGAAGCCTTAGCTCCTCCTCCTGCAGTCTTGGCTCCCGTTCTCCATCCATGGCACCCAGGACTCCTACTGGCCCCTGGACAGCTTCTGGGCTAAACTTGTGTAGATTAAAAAATGTCCATTTTCATCTGTGGGAGTCCCTTCACCAGGTCTTGAGAGGCGAGTGATTTGCTAAGATAACACTGCTCAGAGGGGTGGCTCCCATCTGCTGTCATTCTAGAATGGCTCCTATCATCAAGTTTGAAGACCACGGTGCTCGCTTTGAACGTGGGGCATAAGTTTAGATGAGAGAGAAGCTGGGGTGGCGAGGGGAATGCCCATCTTCCTTTCTTTCTTTGCGGCTCTTTTTGCCCACTTCTCCATGTTTCTGCCTCGTGGCATCTTTCTCTTTGCTTTTGCTCCTCTGTAGCTCTGTTTAAGCCTTCCCTGGTGGCTCAGTGTTAAAGAATCCACCTGCCAAGCAGGAGACTCAGGTTTGATCCCTGGGTTGGGAAGATCCCCAGAAAGAAATGGCAACCCACATTCGTGTTTTTGCCTGGAAAATCCCATGGATAGAGAAACCTGGTGGGCTGCAGCCCATGGGGTCACAAAAGAGTCAGACACAACTGAGTGACTAAGCAACAACAGTCTTGTTTAAACCAGGAGCTCTTTTTTTTTGGCTGCACCACTCAGTTTGTGGAATCTTAATTCCCTAAGCAGGGATTGAACCTGGGATATGGCAGTGAAAACCCAGAATCCTAACCACTAGGCCACCAGGGAACTCCATTAAACTAGGAGTTCATGGATCCCTTGAATATACAAGAATATGGCTATTTTATGGGAAGAAGCCCACAGTTTTCACATTGTCCAAGTGGACTGAGAAAAAAGAACAATCATTCCCCCTTTCCCCTCCTTTTCCTTTCTCTGACACTCTCGCTGCCCCTTAGGATTCTGACTCCTGTTCTGTTCTGACCCTTCCTCCCTGATCCATGTCTCTCCCGTTTCTCCGCTCATGTGCTAAGTCGCTCAGTCGTGTCTGACTCGTTGTGGCCCATGGACTGTAGCCCACCAGGCTCCTCTGTCCATGGGATTCTCCAGGCAAGAATACTGGAGTGGGTTGCCATGCCCTCCTCCAGGGGATGTTCCTGATCCAGGGATCAAATCCCTGTCTCTTACGTCCCCTGCTTTGGCAAGCAGGTTCTTTATCACTAGCGCTGTCTGGAAAGCCCTTCTTCTCTCCTGCCTTCTGTCTTTGGCTTATTGCCCCGTGCCACCTTTTTATTTTTTTCCGTGAAAATAGGGTATAATACAAAAGTGAATACTAATAATTGTCACACATTGAACAATGTTCAGTAAATGAAGGTTAAATTTCCCTAGTTATCTTCTTCATTTTAATAGCCACTGAACTGGATATTTTTCTCTAAAAAAAAAAAAAATTCACGAGGGGTAATTGTTGGCTACTTTTTTTTTTTTTTAACTCATCTGTGATGGTTCATTTTACCCACTGTGAGCCCTCAGCTGTAAATGAGAGCATAGCTTCCTGCCCGCGGTCTAATCAGACATCGGGAGGGCAATCGCGCCCCCTCGTGTCACAGTTTTAGATTGCATGTTGCGTTAGATGAGGAAGGTACCTCCAAAAGCAAGAAATCTAATCATTTAACAGAATTTGAATCCATGAACAGGATTGCTTTCAGCAGCTTGCTGGTCTACCCGAATGGGGGGCTTCAGAGAGAAAGAGGCAGAGGGAACAGGGAAGGGTCTGACTCTTTGTCAGCGGAGCAATACAAGACTCCTCAGCCATTAGATAGAGTGGATCTTTGTCCTTAAAGAGTACGGACTGCAATCCCACCTTCTGGTGTTTCGATGTTTTGATATATTAATATTCCAGTATTTTGCTGGCATAATGCTACCATTATGGTAATTTAAAAAATCTGAAACGCATCTTGAGATACATTTAGAGAGTTAGACACTGAATTAATTTTCAAATGGTAAAGTTTACTCATCTGCAAAGTGTTGTTTTATGCCTGTATAACATTCAAGAAGAGAAAAAAAATCAACTGACAGAGAATCTCTTGCAAGAATGAGTCTCTATTTTCAGACTTTAGAAACTTCATTTCTCATATTATCCCAGGAGAAGGAAATGGCAACCTACTCCAGTATTCTTGCCTGGGAAACCCCATGGACAGAGAAGCCTGGCGGGCTACAGTCCATGGGGTGGCAAAGAGTCAGGTACGACTTAGTGACTATCCCTGCTTCAAACCCCCTAAAGTACCTTTTTCTTGGAACTCTTTATCTCTTGGTAGAACTCTAGAATAAAAACCCAAGAGCCATGCTTATCTGTTGGGAGTTAAAAATTAAGTTGGAAGATAAGGTGGAATTTGTGGAGCTTAATTGCAAAGTATCTTCCTTGGACCAGCCCCAGATGCCACTCCAAGGAAAGGGAAGAAGCCTGGGGCAAAGGTCAGCATTAGACACTTGAGGTGGAAGGTTTCAACACAGATATCCACCTTCTTTAACCACGAGACCGGCCTACACAGAAGTGCAAAGGGAGGTTCCTCACTCCCCAGAATTCTACAGTGTCCAAATGTAACATTGTTGTTGTTCTCCGGGCATTCATCTTGTTCCTATGTGATGTGCAAAACTGACATCCATTCAGGGATGGGAGGAGGACAGCATCCATGGGAGCCTCAGGGACCAAGGGAGGATATGGTTCTGGAGGTGAGGAACAACGATGGTGTTAGAGGCTGTTGTCAAAATGCTCCTACGTCAAAGCAGCTGCACCGAACTCTCAGAAACCTAGTAAAATACGCAGTTACCGAAGCGCCGGGAGGGAACCGTGTAGGGGCAGTTTATATTGATTGCAGGCCAAGCAGTGGGAAGAAATGAACTTACCATCTCATCTTTTTTAAGGGACATGGGATGAGGTGCTGTGAGATGGGAGTGGGAACCAATAATTGCCGAGCACCTACTGTATGCCACTCGCTGCCTCTCATTTAACCTTCAAAACAGCTCTGGGTGGTAGGTAGTATTAAGCCCTAGTTTTCAAGCATCGAGAACTGAGAATCAGATTAAACGGCATGATTTTTTTCATGTTCCTACGATGAATTTTCTGAAATATCCCACAATAACTCCCTGCAAAGCTGAATCAAAGGTGCGGTCAGCTGTAGTTTCCCAGACGTCACTCTCTAAGGACTCTCCATCCTTGCTGGAGTGTAGTAACGTGGAGAACGTTAATTCCACTCCCACCCCCGCCCCCGCCCAGCACTTTCTCTTAGGGGGAATAGAATAAAAAGCTGTAAGAAATAGTCGATAGGCTTCTGAGGGTGAAGTGGAGTTATAACCCCTGGCTCCTAGCTGTCCTTCTGGAATGTGGAGAAGGCAGTGATTAACTCATGGTTTGCTTGAGGTGGTATGCAAGGTTAGAGAGAGCGGAAGGTTTTGGACCGCGCAGGAAAGGCGGACCGGCTGCCACCAGAGAGCGCCCTTCCCTCCAGCCTGCACCCCAGACCCGTCCACACTCACAGCGCAACTCTAGCTCCAGCCTGGTCTCCACCCGCATCTTTTTCATTTCTCCAGTCTTTTTCTTTCTCCCCGCCCTCCTCCCTCCGCGCTCACCCGCTCCCGCTCTTCTCTCTGAGGATCATAAGGTAGCAATGAAGGAAACCTCCTGTAACTGCTTTTCCACCGCTAGGCACTTTGTTGTGTCTATCCGTGCAGGTCGTTTGACAATTTTATGTGACCTTCACTTTGGGTAAATCTTTTCAGTCCTTAATAACAACGTTGCTGGAAATTGTTTTACCAGGGGGAATACAGCAAGCCCACCATACTAGAATTACAACAGGCCTTGCTTTTTAACTTTTATAGTGACAGCTAGTTAAAAAGCCAATTTCCGGGTGACCACGTAAATGTGTGTCTAAATTAATGGGAAAGGTGTTTCATAAAACAAAGTCTAGCCTTTTTCCAAATTCCTTTTAAAAACGAAATAATCCAGAATATTGTAGAAAATAGTTGGATCTTTTCCCCACATGATAAGAGGGAAGACATAAGTGGGAAGATTGGGAAGAGAGAGGGGATCACACAGAGGGATGGGGTAGAAAAAGAAGTAGGACGATAAGGAAGATATAGTGGGAGGAGGGCAGAGTTTGACCTGAGGACAAGAGGGTGAAAAAGTGATGAAGAGAAAAGGGAAAGAAAAGAGGTATAATGGTTCCTGTATCACATGCCCAGAATGAGTTAAGTGGGTAGAAATTAAAGCCTGGGTGTTAGCACCTTAAGCTTTCCTTGCCTCTCAGGTGGAAGGTGAGGGGGAAATCCAGGGAAAAGAGTCCTAGAGAAACTGCTAACTCCACCATCTTTCTCAGAGCCTGTGCTCATCTTCTATACCCACAGCAGAGGAAACTGCAGAAGGAAGGTCCAAATCTGTTCCCCTCACAAGGTGAGTGTGCTTCCATCTGCCAGGCTGTCTGCTTGCTTTGCACGTCTCCCCAAATCATATGCTAACAGCACCCATCGTCTGCCATCCTGGCACAAGCCCAAGAAGACGCAGCTAAATTAGAACGTGGGGGAGAGGAGGAGAGCATGGCTTGTTTTCTGCTCTGGAATTTGTGGTAATTCATGAGTCACTGCCACTGTTTAGTAGCTCAGTCGTGTCCGACTCTTTGAGACCCCATGGACTGTAGCCCACCAGGCTCCTCTGTCCATGGAATTCTTCAGGCAAGAATACTGGAGTGGGTTGCCCTTTCCTTCTCCAGGGGATCTTGAGGCCTTTGGAGGTCTGGACAATTGGGATCCTTAAGGAAATGGCAACCCACTCCAGTGTTCTTGCCTGGAGAATCCCAGGGACGGCGGAGCCTGTTGGGCTGCCGTCTATGGGGTCACACAGAATCGGACACGACTGAAGCGACTTAGCAGCAGCAGAAAAGGATTCAGGGTTTTGTGCTGAGCTTGCCCAGTCTCTCCTCATTCCCTTTGACCTGGTTGGTGCACTTCTGAAAGTCAGCAGATTTTTGTGGGATAGTCTTGGGATTCAGTTGAACACTCCTCCAAGATAAGGCTCTTTAGTTCATTTTTGGTGGTTTGGGGTTCATTCCTTTTTAGATTCAAACAACAAGTATTTGTTGCATGACTTCCACATGCCAGGACAGGAAACAGGGTGGGTTGAAAGATCCCTGCTGTCTCACAGAGAATCTCTTCTCACAGAGCAGGACAGGCAGTAACCAAAGAAATAAACAAGAAATCTATCAACAAGTAACACGAGCTACACAAAGAATTACAATAAGTCTCCGTAATAGCGAGTGAATGGGTGGGCTTCTGGCACGGGTTGTCTGAGCTAGTGACATCACTTGGAGTACCAGAGGCCCCCGCCCTGCCAAGATGTGAGGGACACATTGCAGGCGGAGGCACGGCTGGGGCAAAGGCCCCAGCCCAGGACTAAGCTTGGAATCTCTGAGGAACAGAGACAAGGCTAACTTGTCCTGAGCCCAGTGAATGAACAGAGTGGTGTGGGATGAGTTGGAAAGACAGTGGAGGGTACCTGGGATCATTGAGGCTTTTCTTACTCAAAAGAAGGAATTTGGAATGTTTTTCCAAGTGCAGTGGGAAATCATCGGAAAGCTTTAAGCTTAGGGATAATTTCATCTGGTCTATATTGGCTCAGATGGTAAAGAATTTGCCTGCAATGTAAATTCGATCCCTGGGTCAGGAAGATCCCCTGGAGGAGGGCAAGCAACTCACTCCAGAATTCTTGCATGGGAAATACTATGGACAGAGGAGCCTGACAAGCTATAGTCCATAGGGTTGCAAAAGACTTGGGACGTGACTGAGTGACTAACACATGCACACACATATTTTTAAAAAGGTCACTGGTGGGTTTGTGAAGAGGGAACAAGTCTGGGATCAGGGTGGATACCACAATGGTAAAACAGAAATTCATGGTGGCCCAGACTTGATGGTGGTGGAGTTGTAGAAGTAGAGATGTGGAGAAGAGAATGGATTAGGGTGCATTGTGAATGTAGCATTGAAGGCCCTGAGGAAAATGAAAGAAAGAGACCCAGGAATATCCCTAGATTTTTGGTTTAAGTAACCAAGTGGATTGTATTGCCCTTTTCTGAGACGAGGTGCTTGAAAGAGGAGCCAGTATGGATGTGGGAAGGTAGAGTCAAGAACTCTCTTCTGAGCAAGTTCATTTGAGATGTCTGTGAAACCATTCAAGTCTTCATCTAGAGTTCTGGGCAGAGGTCAGGGCTGAAAATACCAATCTGGGGAGCCATTGGGCTGTAGGAAGAACCCCCTAGAGCTGTTTTTTAAATTGCTATTGCGTTTGTCTTCCTCTGCTTCCCTGGTGGCTCAGATGGTAAAAAATCTGCCTGCAGTGCAGGAGACGTGGGTTCGATCCCTGGGTCTGGGAGATCCCCTAGAAGAGGAAATGGCAACCCACTCCAGTATTCTTGCCTGGAGAATTCCATGGACAGAGGAGCCTGGCGGGCAACAGTCCATAGCGTCACAAAGAGTTCAATACGATTGAGCGACTAATTCTTTCCTTCCTTTTTGTCTTCCTCTGCCCACATTCTCTTCTCCTAAGACCATGCAGGCTTCTTTTCTTGATCTACTGGCTCTTTTTCTTTGTATGTATGACGACCTAGGCTGACCAAAGCCCTTATTGACCCTGATCATTTTTCCATGTTGGAAATATGGGAATAGGACCACGTCCCCATCTATTCCCATCACCCTCCACTATCTCCAGTGGTGTGTGTATACAAACACTCCGGTTTGTATACAAACACACACACATACAGACTTCTGGATCTTACAGCATATATATGTAAATACAGGTTAAGGAAAGCTCATTGAATTGAGCAGTTGGGGAGGCTTCCAAAATATCAATATCAAAAGATAATATCAATTTTTAATGACCTTTACTGGTGGCTCAGACGGTAAAGAATCTGCCTGCAACGTGGGAGACTCAGGTTCGACCCCTGGGTAGGGAAGATCCCCTGGAGAAGGGAATGGCAACCCACTCTAATATTCTTGCCCGAAGAACTCCATGGACAGAGAAGCCTGATGGGCTAAAGTCCATGAGGTCACAAAGAGTTAGACATGCCTGAGCAACTAACAGACGCACACCCTGTTTCTCTGATGGAAAAACTGAACTGCAGGTGGATCTAGGTTTTCATGTAAGCTTATCAGGGTAGAGGCAGAGACTAAGCCCCATTCTGTATCTCATTTGCTGGAGAGCAGAGCTACAGAGACGTGGTAATACACCTAGGGGCGCCTTCATCCCCAGCCTGAACTGATACCTGCAAATACTCTGCTTGTTGCTGTCATTGGTCCAGAGGAAACAGGAATGAACTGCGACTCCAGAGCCCAGCACTGAGCTCTAGCTCTGACCCTGAGATCCAAAAGAAAGAAGGAAATGATTACTGAGGATTCTCATGTGGCAAAACTGTGCCAGTGCTCTTCAGGTTTCAGTCTTAATTTTAACAGCAATCCTGTGAAGTGATTGCTGTTATGCCTGTTTTACAGATGAAGAAACAAGGGCTCAGACGGGTGTAATGACTTCTTGGTGTTTGGGAATCAAGCCCTGATCTATTGGAAGCTATTGTCCTGTATTGCTCCACCTTGTCATGTACCTAAGGGTCAGATTTTTAACCTCTCTGGCCCAGACTGTCTTCAATTATTAAATGGAACATGACATTTTTTATTTTTATGGGTTCATCTAACTCTGATATTCTGGATTCTAAATGCATTTGAATTTTCCACTTTTCTAAGCAAGAGTTTTGAATCATACTGTGAGTGACATGCTTTAGCCAGAGTGTGACTTTCACCCTTTCACTGCAAGAGGGGATAATTGGGGATAATTGACCCTGCTTGTGGAGTGGATTTGTTACCCTGACAATCCAGGAGTTAAAGGCCACTTAGACACAGAAAGGATACTGACATAGCTTCTTTGTTCCCCTTGTTTATAGCTTTTGGTTTCTTCTTCTTTTTCTTTGTCTCTGGAAAATGCTTCTCATTTTCTGAATCCTTGTGCTTTGAAGACCAATTTTGCCAGAGAAATGTCAAAGGAGACACGGGGTTAAATACAGAATTGATTCTGTTCACTTTGAGCTGCAGTAGCCTGACTGTCACCCCAGACCTCGTCATCCTGGTGAGAGCAGAGGCTTGGCATTCTGGGATCACCACTTCCTTTGCCAACAGCAAAGGACAAAGGGTTCCTTCTTAATTGATGTTTGCCTGTCTGGATCCTGAAGAGCATTCTGATGGTAGAAAGGAAAGGCAGCACCCGCCTGACAGCATGATGTTTTGGTCAAAATCTGTCTTCACTGCAAAAATTCTCATGGTGTTTTAATCTCATCCCTTTGGGTGGTTGTCCATTTATAACATGTTTTAAGACTTTAGCAAGGCAAATATTCTTAGTGTTCTTGACAATTATCTATTCATGAAGAATTATTATTAATTTTGTATAAAATGTATCATGAATGAGGGTTGGATTTTATAAAGTAACTTTGCTGTATCTATTAGTGTGTTCATATGATTTTTCTTCTCTAGATTGATATGCTGGGTTCCTTCCGTTCATTGATTTTGGAGGGTATGCAAGGCTAGAGTTTTGAACTAGCCTTGTATACCCAGGATAAATTCCATTATAAAAGAATGGTATAAAATTATTTTCATATAGTGTTGGCTTCAACTTACTAATGATTCTTTAAAGATTTTTGCTTCTGTGTTCATGGGAGATACTAGTTTTGTTTTCTTTTCTTGTGAAGTCTTTGTCTGGTTTTGGTATTGAGATAGTGCTGTCCTCATGGAATGAGTTAGGAAGTATTCCCTGTGCCTCTCTTTTCTGGGAAAGATGCAAAAGGAATCGATATAATTTCTTCCTTAAATGTTTGTTAAAAGTCATCAGTGAAACCATCTGAGCCTACAGTGTTAAAAGGTTATTAATTATTGATCCACTTACTTTCTTTAATAGAGAAAAGCCTGTACAGATTATATATTCTCTTTGTGTGAATCTCTGTGGAAAAGAGTTTCGGGGAAAAAGACCTGCATTTTCAAGGAATTGAACCATTTCATCTAAGTTATCAAATCTGTAGGCATAGGTTTGTTCATTATATTCCTTTATTACTCACAACATCCATGGGAGGTGTAGTGATAGTCCCGCTTTCATTTCTGATATTAGTAATTTCTCTTTTCTTTCTTTTCCTCTTTATTAGCTTGGCCAGAGGTTTTTCCATTTTATTGATCTTCTCAAAGAATTGGCTTTTGGTTTTGCTGATTTTCTCTGTTGCTTTCCTGCTTTCAATTTCATTTATTTCTATTCTAATTGCAATCTGCCTCCCAAAGCAGGAAACTTAAGAGATATGGGTTTGATCCCTGGGTCGGGAAGATCCCTTGGAGGAGGGCATGGCAACCCACTCCAGTATTCTTGCCTGGAGAATCCCATGGACAGAGAATCCTGGTGGGCCGCAGTCCATAGGGCCGTAAAGAGTTGGACACGACTGAAGTTACTGAGCACTCATGCATGCACAGTATAAGCTTAGATGACTGGGTTTAGATCTTTCTTCTTTTGTAATAAATGTATCAGATCAGATCAGTCGCTCAGTCATGTCCGACTCTTTGCGACCCCATGAATCGCAGCACGCCAGGCCTCCCTGTCCATCACCAACTCCCGGAGTTCACTCAGACTCACGTCCATCGAGTCAGTGATGCCATCCAACCATCTCATCCTCTGTCGTCCCCTTCTCCTCCTGCCCCCAATCCCTCCCAGCATCAGAGTCTTTTCCAATGAGTCAAGTCTTCGCATGAGGTGGCCAAATGCTATAAATTTCCATTTTTGCAGTGCTTTCTCTGTATATGATAAATTTTGATAAGTTGTGTTTTCAATTAGTTTAAATTTTTAAAATCTTCTCTTGAGATTTCTTTGACCCATGTGGTATTTAGAAGTGTATTGTTTAGTCTCCAAATATTTTAGAATTTTTCAGCAATCTTTTTGTTATTGATTTCTAGTTTATTTCCACTGTGGTTTGAGAGCTACTTTGGTTTCTCTCTTTTTTTTGAATTTGTTAAGGTATGACATGGAAACAACCTGTGTCCATCGACAGATGAATGGGTAAAGAAGATGTGGTATATATATACACACAATGGAATACTACTCAGTCATAAAAAGAATGAAATAATGCTATTTGCAGCAACGTGAATGGACCTAGAGATTATCATACTAAGTGAAGTAAGCTAGACAAAGACAAATATTGTATGATACTGCTTATATGTGGAATCTAAAAAAAATGATACAAGAGAACTTATTTACAAAACAGAAATAAACTCATGGACATAGAAAACAAATTTATGGTACCAAAGGGGAAAGGGAGGCAGGGATAAATTAGGAGTTTGAGATTATCATTAACTATTATATATAAAATAGGTAACAAGGATCTACTGTATAGCACAGGGAATTATACTCAAGATCTTGTAATAATGTATAATGGAAAAAGAATCTTAAAAAGAATATATAGTTTTCTCTTGATTAGTATTAATGTGGTGTATCTTTCTCCATTTCAAAACTATTGTATCACATCTATCACCAGTGAAATTATTACTTTGAAGAATGTAACCACTCTTGCAAAAGGCAGGATAGTAAGCCATTTTCAGTCATTCACACCTTAGTATAAGTCAGTGTATAAGCTCCTTTCAGTAAACAGATAAGGACAGTTTTATATGGAGGGAGATGGAGAAGCTGTAAGAGATGATGAGTCAGTAGCTGAGAAAGGGAGATGGAAGCCCTAAGGAGAGAAAGAAGAGGCAGTCAGATGTAAAAGGCAGATCTTGTGCTCCTTAAGATTTTTGCTCAAGGCTGATAGTGCCTGAATGTGTAGGAGCTTTCCTTTCTAGGTGAATTCATCAGTAGCTGTGTACTGAGCGTGGACCTGGATATGGAGCAGGAGCTAGGAACACCCGAGGGCTCCCAGGAACCACCTAGTGACCACCTAGTGGCTCCAAACTGTCTTAGAACTTGCTGTGATTTTGCTCTCTAGGTGTATGAAATTGAAGGGAAAACAAAATTAATTTACAGGCTTATTCCCCAAGGTTCCTTTTTTGCTTCCTTCCTTAAGCCACATCATCTCAAACCCTTTTTACTTGGACTGCATCAAGGTAGCCTAGAGTTCCCAGTTATGCTCAACTCCAGGAAGTAGGATGTTCTTTCAAACCCCATTTCCTGTCAGAGTGTCTCAATCTTGAGAGGATCTGTCCAGGCAGGACTAGCCCTTCAGCCAAGCTGAGTACGTGGTGCGTCTTGATGGTCTGATTTGAGGAGCACCCACAGGGTTCCCACATTCAAAAAATTTCTTCCCTACTCATGCCTAAAATCCTATCCGTGATGATTCATACCTGTTGTTAACACCTGGTGCCTGGAAGGGAAAGACACCTGGCTGTTTGCTTCCTAATTTTGCCTGGCAGTGGCCCAGGATTAGGATCATAAAGGGACTTCTGAGTGTACAAATTGGAATGTCTTGCAACTTCTCATAAATGCTGACAAAATTCAGTATGAGGCCTCAAGGCTTTGGGGCAGGGGGAGAAAATCAAAGAGGCTTTCGGTGATTATTTCTTAGGAAGCAGGTTAACACCATGGGCTGGGTTTGACCAAACTTAGGCTAGATCATGGCATTCAACACATGGCCCATTGTATACCCTTGTTTGTGTTCAGGTCATGTAAAAGGATGTGAAATAAGGTTGCATGTTGGCATCTATTCCACTCTGTCTTTATTGGACCATATTTATTATATGGTAGTGATTTGGTAGCTTGACTAAAGCTCTGCTGAGTATTCCAATGACCACTTACTCTAATCTCCCTTCTTTCCATTTATATCCCATTCTTAGTTTTTACTTATTTATTTATTTATCTTTTGGCTGTACCAAGTGGCATGCAGAATCTTAGTTCCCCGACCAGGAATTGAACTCATGCCCTCTGCATTGGCACAGACTCTTAATTACTGGATTGTCAGGGGAGTCCCTTAAAAAATTTTTTTTTAATCTTATCTTCCATTCTTTTCCACTCGTCTCTCAGCCAGTTAATATCCACATACCCACAGCGGTCTCCACACCATTTTACTTTCTAAGAATGACTGCATGTGGACATTTATGGGCATCAAATGTGGACCTGTTTTTATCTCCCTTGGGTAAAGCCCCACCTCTAACTGCAGGCTTCCTGGAGCCTCCTAAGTAACCTCTTCAGGCCCTGCTCCCTTCAGTCCTCCCACTCCCTCAGGATAGTCCATCTGAGAAAGTCTGTAATTCATTGGGGCAAAGTGGAAACATCCTGGACACAGGCCAGAGGCTTGAGCTTGAACTCCTGATCCGTCATTTTCCACTTGTAGATGATTCTGTAAGATAAATGGCACCTAGCCAGTTCTACCTTAGTAATAAGATCTGACTATGTGGAGGCAAAAACGTGACATGTTAACCAATGTTCAGAGCAGAATTATTCACAATAACCCAAAGGTGGAAACAACCCGGATGTGTATTAACATATGAATGGATAAAAAAAAGGTGGTATATTCACACAGTGGAATATTATTCAGCCACAAAAGGAATAGAATTCTGACACACGCCACAACATGGATGAACTTTGAAAATAGGCTAAGTTGCAGATGCCAGATACGAAAGGACAATTATTGTATGATTGCGTTTATAGACAATACCTAGAATAGGCAAACTCCTGGAGACAGAGTAAATTAGACATTAGATGTTAGTGGAGAGTGGGTGACATAGAGAGCGGGGAGTTATTGCTTAATAGGCTCAGAGTTTCTGTTTAGGGTGATGAAAAGTGATGGAAGTAGTGGCGATGGTTGTATAATTTGTGACTGTCACTAACGCCACCAAATTCTACACTTAAAAATGGTTCACATGGCACATTTTATGTTACATGTATTTTGCCACAATAAAAGATAGTGAAAAGAACAAACCCAAAACCTGGGGGTTTAATAATAAAACTATCAATGTGACTCAAGATTCCTGGCATGGAAAAGACCCATAGAGCTAGGAAAAGACTAAAAACTCAGGAAAAAAACGTATTAAGACCTAAAATCAAGCAAACATGGATTGTTTGGGAATGGCAACTTAGATAAAGTGAAGTTACCAGGAGTGGGGAGGCAGATACAGCTAATAAGTAGATGCCAGATCGGAAAAAAACCTGTGTCTTGTGCAAAACAGAGTCAACCCAACCCAGGAAAGGGTTTTTAAGCAGAAAGGAACATACATGTATCAGCTTTGCTCATGGGAAAAATCACCCCAGCAAGGGTGGGGGATTATTGAGTAGAGTTCCCTGGTGGCCCAGTGGCTAAGAATCCACCTTTCAATGCAGGAGGCACGGGTGCGATCCCTGGTCAGGAAACTAAGATCCTACCTGCCGAGAAGCGGCTAAGCCTGCGTGCCACAACTACTGAAGCCCAAGTGCTTTGGAGCCTGCGTGACGCAACTGGGGAGTCCATGTGTCCCAACAAAAGACCCTGCATGATGCAGTAAAGAGCCTGCGTGCCGCCACTGAGCCCTGACACGGCCAAACGAATGACTGAATTAACAAAAGGACGACACTGAAAGCAGAGTCAACGTCTGGGTCAGGCTGGAGGGCAGGTGCACCGCTAGTCTGCACTGTCAACAGGTCAGAGCCCCTGAGAGCCAGCTGGAGCGACAGGAGATCCAGCAGTTTCTCTTGGCTGTCTTACCCGCCTTCAGCTCAGCTCAGTCGCTCAGTCGTGTCCAACTCTTTGCAACCCCGTGAACTGCAGCACACCAGGCCTCCCTGTCCATCACCAACTCCCAGAGTCCACCCAAACCCATGTCCATTGAGTCGGTGATGCCATCCAACCACCTCATCCTCTGTCGTCTCCTTCTCCTCCCGCCCTCAATCTTTCCCAGCATCAGGGTCTTTTTCAATGAGTCAGCTCTTCGCATGAGGTGGCCAAAGTATTGGAGTTTCAGCTTCAGCATCAGTCCTTCCAATGAATATTCAGGACTGATCTCCTTTGGGATGGACTGGTTGGATCTCCTTGCAGTCCAAGGGACTTCTGTCTTCTCCAACACCACACTTCAAAAGCATCAATTCTTCAGTGCTCAGCTTTCTTTATAGTCCAACTCTCACATCCATACATGACTACTGGAAAAACCATAGCCTTGACTAGACGGACCTTTGTTGGCAAAGTAATGTCTCTGCTTTTGAATATGCTGTCTAATATTCTTGGTCATAACTTTCCTTCCAAGGAGTAAGCGTCTTTTCATTTCATGGCTGCAATCACCATCTGCAGTCATTTTGGAGCCCCCAAAAATAGTCTGCCACTGTTTCCACTGTTTCTCCAACTATTTGCCATGGAGTGATGTGACTGGATACCATGATCCTTGTTTTCTGAATGTTGAGCTTTAAGCCAACTTTTTCACTCTCCTCTTTCACTTTCATCAAGAGGCTCTCTAGTTCTTCTTCACTTTCTGCCATAAGGGTGGTGTCATCTGCATATCTGAGGTTATTGATATTTTTCCCAGCAATCTTGATTCCAGCTTGTGCTTCATCCAGCTCAGAGTTTCTCATGATATACTCTGCCTGCCTTCACACAAGCTTTATCAGCTATAACAGGAGGCCATGTGTGCCTTGCACTGGGCTCAGCCTCATACCAAGATCCTCAAGTGGTAGAATGACCTTGTGGAATGTAACGACAGCTGGGTGAGCCCTGGAAACTCTCACCTAAATGTCCCTCTTTCTGCCAAGGTCATCTCAGGGTGAACACCCTAAGAAGGGAAATGAAAGAGGGGTGTTTTCCTTCAAGCTGAGAACATTCTGATTACTTCACTAGTGCCTGTTCTATTTCTCTTACCCAGACTGAGTGAGCCTCTCTCAGCTCGGAAAGAATGCACTTTCTCCTGCTGGGTTTGGTCTCCTTGTCCTTTCCCCACCCCCACTGCCCAGGAGGCTGTGTGGGGGCCCAGATTCTCATGGCGCTGCCCCACTGCCCATGGCTCCCCACTAGCATTGCTTCCCAGTTGGAGGCTTTGCTCTAAACCCAGAAGGGCTGCCCTTCTGTCTGCTCCCAGAAATGGCTCCTTGGCAGCCTCCCGGCTTTGAGACCCTGAAACCAATTACCTGGCCTTGGTGTTGGGCCTGCTGGTGCTCCAATTCTGCATTCAGTGACCTCCTGTTGGTCGCTTGAAATCTACCAAGACCCTCAAGTGGGAGAATGACCTTGTGGAATATAAGCCCAGCGACACGACAGCTGGGTGAGCCCTGGAAACTCTCACCTAAATGTCCCTCTTCCTGCCAAGGTCATCTCAGGGCGAACACCCTAAGAAGGGAAATGAAAGAGGGGTGTTTTCCTTCAAGCTGAGAACATTCTGATTGCTTGTGGAAGTATTTATGATGTTAAACTCAGCCACTCTGCAGTGGTGCCGAATAGAATCTCAGAGACAGAGTTTTGGGTGAAGTAGAAAATTATAGCTTTATTGCTTCACCTGGCAAAGGGGGACACAGCAGGCTCATGACCTGAAAATTTGTGTGTCCCTACCCAGGAGGATTTGGTGAGGAGTTTTATAGCAATGGTACAAGGGCGGGGTTGTTGATAAAGATCTGGGTTTGTGCAGGGTCTAAGTTCCTTTGATCTGGCCTTAGAGGATCCCCTAAAGAGCTTTTTGATTCCCGAGGTTATCAAACTGTGACCTTCTCTCTGGCATGAAGGATGCTTCAAGTAGTTAGCATCTCCTGTTTGTTCGGATCTCTAGTTCTGCAGAAGAGCTCAAAGATATTGCTAAGTGTATCCCTTAGGGTGGAACTGGGATCCTATACCAAGGCTGCACTATTGTTTCTTGGCCGCTCCTCCCTTGTCTCTGCAGCCTCTCCCTTCCCTGATTAGCAGCTATTTGAACCTGCTCTTTGGAGAAGGAAATGGCAACCCACTCCAGTACCCTTGCCTGGAAAATCCGATGGACGGAGAAGCCTGGTAGGCTATGGTCCATGGGGTCGCAAAGAATCGGACATGACTGAGTGACTTCACTTCACTTCACTTTGGGATTCAGGGAAGGTCATGGAGGCTAGGGCTTCCCTGATAGCTCAGTTGGTAAAGAATCCGCCTGGAATGCATGAGACCCTGGTTTGATTCCTGGGTCGGAAAGATCCGGTGGAGAAGGGATAGGCTACCCACCCCAGTATGCTTGGGCTTCCCTGGTGGCTCAGCTGGTAAAGAATCTGCCTGCAGTGTGGGAAATCCACGTTCAGTCCCTGGGTTGGGAAGATCCCCTGGAGAAGGGAAAGGCTACCCACTCCAGTATTCTGGCCTGGAGAATTCCACGGACTGTATAGTCCATGGGGTCGCTAAGAGTCAGACAGGACTGAGCGACTTTCCCTTTCATGGAGGCTGAGGCCTATTTCCTACAAACAAGAAAGGAGGACACAGAAAGTTTTCTATGCCCAAGAGCCCACAGGCTTCTGCTCAGTTTTATTTACATCTGCAAACACCATGAATTAGAGCTTTTCTTTCTGAAGAGTCAGTTGTTTTTATCAGTATACCTCCAATTGGACTTCTGGTTCCTTTAAAAGAATTAACAAACAAATAGATGGAACTGGAGGTGTTAGGGCTTTGTTCTCTTAGACATCTTCTGGGTCCCCATCATCTCCAAAAGCAGGAGGCAGGACTCAGTAATGATTTTAAGCTTATGAAACCATGTAGTGAGATGAATTGGGAGAGGCTGGCTCGGCTCAGGAAGACTGGATCAGTCCTTCCAATGAATATTCAAGACTGATTTCCTTTAGGATGGACTGGTTGGATCTCTGTGAAGTCCAAGGGACTCTCCAAGAGTCTCCTCCAACACCACAGTTCAAAAGCATCAATTCTTCAGCACTCAGCTTTCTTTATGGTCCAACTCTCGAATCTATACATGACTACTGGAAAAACCATAGCTTTGACTAGACGGACCTTGTTGGCAAAGTAATGTCTCTGCTTTTTAATACTCTGTCTAGGTTGGTCATAGCTTTTCTTCCAAGGAGCAAGTGTCTTTTAATTTCATGGCTGCACTCACCATCTGCAGTGATTTTGAAGCCCAGGAAAATAAAGTCTGTTACTGTTTCCATTCTTTCCCCATCTATTTGTCATGAAGTGATGGATGATTTTAGGAACAGATTTTATGATCTCAATCCTTGCATCTCCTCATATCTAAAGAAGCACTAAATCCATTCATGGTGACATCAGATCCTCATGACTAGCAAAAAACCTTTTGTAAAATGAGTGCTTAATGGTATTGAACTCCCCCTTCACCAAAACCTTATATATTGACCTCCCCCTACTACTTCTTTGGAGCAGTCTCTCAGAGCTATCTGAGATGCTGCCTCTTGGGCTGCAGTCCTCATTTTGCCCCCAATAAAACTTAACAGCTCTCAAGTTGTGCATCTTTTTTAGTTGACATCCCCAAGCTGAGGCTCTTATTGGCCTCCTGAACGAAAGTTGAGTTCCTCACAGGAGGGTGTTCGTGTGTGTTTTCCAGTGATGAGATCCTGCTTACAGTTCTCCACCCACAGCCTCTCTGACCTTGTTCTTGAGGCACAAACGCAAGAGATGGCGCCTTCCTCCCTGGGCACATGGACACACCTTCTCCAAGCCCTTCCTGCAGGAGGTCAGACACATCTGATCTACTATCTGTGAAGCTAAAGGCTGTCTTCTTCCGTTAATATCTCTGGTTCCCCTGGGAAAGCCTGAAAGGGGTTAGAGGACAGAGAGAAGAATGCTGTAATCAGGTTAGTTTTACTGTGTTCAAGTTGACAGGGTTTTGATATGTTCGAGACTGTATGCTGCTGCTAAGTCGCTTCAGTCGTGTCTGACTCTGTGCAACCCCATAGACGGCAGCCCACCAGGCTCCCCCGTCCCTGGGATTCTCCAGGCAAGAACACTGGAGAGGGTTGCCACTTCCTTCTCCAATGCATGAAAGTGAAAAGTGAAAGTGAAGTCGCTCAGTCGTGTCTGACTCTTAGCGACCTCATGGACTGTAGCCTACCAGGGTCCTCCATCCATGGGATTTTCCAGGCAAGAGTACTGGAGTGGGGTGCCATTGCCTTCTCCATTGAGACTGTATACAGGATTACTAAATAAAAAAGACTGAGTGCAGAAGAATTGATGCTTTTGAATTGTGGTGCTGGAGAAGCCCTTGAGAGTCCCTTGGACAGCAAGGAGATCAAACCGGTCAATCCTAAAGGACATCAACCCTTAATATTCATTGGAAGGACTGAAGCTGAAGGTCCAATACTTTGGCCACCTTATACGAAGGGCCGACTCATTAGAAAAGACCCTGATGCTGGTAAAGATTGAAGGCAAAAGGAGAAGAGGGTGGCAGAGAATGAGATGGTTAGATAGCATCACCGACTCAATAGACATGAGTTTGAGCAAACTCCAGGAGATAGTGGAGAATAGGGAAGCCTGGCGTGCTGCCGTCCATGGGGTCGCAAAGGGCTGGACATGACTTGGTGACTGAACAACAAACCCCTCACCGCTCCCAGAAGGAATCAATCCTGCCAATACCTTGATCTCAGACTTTCAGCCTTTAGAACTGTGAGACAATAAATTCTGTTGCTTAGGCCAGTCAGTGGTAGTTTTAGCTCTAGTAAACTAATACACTCCCCTAATAAATTTACTTTTCTTTTGTGCCGCATCAGGGTTTGCAGATAAGCAAAACTGTCTTGGTTCACTAAAACCTCAGAATTTTTTCTTTATCATGTAAAGTGAAGGGAAACTAAGATACTACATTTCCATCCAAAATTAGAACTAGTCCCCCACAAGTCAGAAATGTTTAAAAAGTTATTTAGTAAAGGTAAAACAACCTTGCATGCATGCTCAGTCTTTCAACTTGTTGGGACCCCATGAACTGTAGCTTGCCAGGCTCCCCTGTCTATGGGATTTTTCAGGCAAGAATACTAGAGGGGCCATTTCCTGTCCAAGGGATCTTCCCCACCCAGGGATCGAACCTGCATCTCCTGCATTGGCAGGCAGGTTCCTTACCACTGAGCCACCAGGGAAGCCTTAAGACATATTAAACTCTATATACATTGTTCTCAAGGTTCTTTTCACATTTGTTAACACATATATTTTCACATACAATCACAGGCCATGCGCTTTCTTGGGTTCTGTGTTTTTAACATTATTTGATAGAAATATTTCTAGTTAGTGATGATATTCATATTTTTATTTAAGTAGCTACATATTATTTTTTAAAAAGATGGTATTAGCTCAGATGGCAAAGACTCTGCCTGCAATGCAGGAGAGCTGGGTTCGATCCCTGGGCTGAGGTTGTTTTATTAAATAAGTGAGCAACTAACACACACGTATTATTTTTATGCCTTTCACGTATTTTTAGCTGTTTGTTACTTTCTAATTTGTCACTGTGAATATTTTTGTATAATTTATTTTTACCCCACTTGAACTTTTTCCTTGAGGGATATACAAGAAGAAAGACAATTTTGTAGTTTATGTTCCGTATTACCGTTATTCTCTAGACAGATTGAGCTGATCTGTGGTTTCACCAGAACTAAAAACTGTGTAGGTTTTTCCATAATCTTCATGTCACTTAGTTTTATGATTTTAAAATTACTTTTCCTAACTTAAAAAGCTTTTCCGAGACTGACAGTTGCTTAGTTTTTCACTTATATCACTACCCGGGAGGGGGCCCTAGGCACTTTGAAAGCATCTTTTATTTTCATCTTTGAGATGTGCAGCAATAGGCAACCAGTACTAGCTCCCTGTGGTCCCCCTGGGCGCCCGGCGCCTCCCCTGCCTCGGCCGGGTCCCGCACACGGTCCCCGCCAGCCCTGGGTTAGTTCTCGGACGCGCCCGCCAGGGGTCAGCGCAGGCCCGGCGGCGGGCTCCGGCTTCCCACAATGCACCGGGCGCTGAGGTCTGGAGGTGACCGAGCTGCGGCTGCGGCGGCCGAGCCCCGAGGGTTTGCAGGCGGCCTAGGGGCGGGGCGTCAAGGGGGCGGGGCACTATAGGGCGGGGCCAGAGCCGCAGCTGTGGCCTCGGTCGCCCGCCGCTGCGCCTTTCCTGCGGGCAGCGCCCGGGCTCCGGTGGCGTTGCTCCCGGCCTCAGAGACCTGTCCACCTGGCGCTGTAGCAAGGTAGTGGGGGGCTCTTCCGGGCCATCCTATTTTTTCTTGGTGGTGGGGTGGGCTGTGAAATCTTAGCTGTTGCCAACCGGAGAAGCCCTAACGTTGCTAAAATTTAGGGATGGAGCAACCAGTTTCGCTCCGAATAATTTAAAACTCTTGCTTCTGTCCCATTCTCCCGGTGCCCTCCAGTCTCCGCTGGGCTTTGGGAAGCCTGATTTGGGGTGCCCGTGCCAGGGTAATTTCAAACTCTAGGTTCATCTCTCATGCCTTATGTAGGGATGCTAACTAGCGGGTGGGGTTAGAATGCGTGAGAACTTTTTATGGGTGTAGGCTGGTTTCCTCAGATGTGTGCCTATGTAAAAACTCCTGAAAAATTAGATGTACTTGGTGTGAGTAGGGATCCTGAGTCCTCGCTGTTTCAGGGAGTTAGAGGCGTCTGTCTCGTGCCCGCCTCCGCCACCACGTAGCCACCAGGAGGTAGCAATCCTGGGATCTAAGCCAGTGGGTGCCCTCAAATTCTACACCCCAGGACACTGCTTCCTAACGGCCCATGCCGCCGCACCCCGGAGCTCCTCAACAGCTGACCCTCATTCGGAGATCCCAGCTTTTCAAAAAAGTAAAGTTTGGCAGACATAAAGCGCTGGAATATGCGAGCACCTGGGACAGCTTAAGCTTGTTGGAGGTCTGTCGTCCTCAGCCTGTTTCTTGGTCACACTGCGTGGCTCAACCCAGTCGGTCTACTTTCTGTTACCCCAGTGCTCCCCTTGGTAAAAATGCAGATCTGAAGTAATCCCAGTGTGAAACCTGCAAGTCTAAAGTGACTCCACCTTTCCCCACTTCTAAAGTCTTAGAAAAGCACTTTAGTGCCCTGATCCCTAACTTCAGTGCAAAATAAATCATAGTTTTAAAGGTTTATTTTTCTTTAAAACCCTCACCCAGTAAATATCAACTGGTTGATTTTACTTGTGAAATCCAAGCAGTTTCATTTATTGGTTAGTAATAAAGATCGTAACTAGGAAAACGTATCAAAATGAGAAATTCATTCAGATGACCGTAATTAACCAAGTAGCTGATAACAAAAGGCAGATGGGAAATCAAGTAAGCTTGGGTCTAAAACATTTCTGCCTCTGAGAAGTTTGGATAGATAAACTTTCCTTCTAAAAGTAGAAGGAACACAGATTCCCCTACCCCCTTTTTTAGACTAGACAGACCTCTTAATTTGAGATAATAAAAAATAAGAAAGCTCTTTCAAAGTGCTAGCACCTCACCTGTGTCCACCCAAGGAAAGAAGTTAAGTCTAGGAGTTGTTAGGATTCTAAATCTTTAAATAGAAGTTCTTAATGATCCTTAACACCATGTCTGGGTACGTTCCTCCAGAAGTGTCAGTTCTCCATCAAATATAAAATTATGAATTTCTCATTATGTATAATATTTTCTATTTGGAAAATATTTTCCATATCTAACGTTAACATTTACTTAAAAGCATTGTGCATTTGTGAGTAAAATGGTACAAATCTTTAAAAGGTTAAAAGCAAGGGAAAAAATGGTCTTAGCTAGTCTACATCAGTGATTCTCACCCTGAGGTCCTCAGTTAGTGGCAATAAACCCTAGACATAAAAATCAAAATCTGGGGAAACTTCCCTGGTGGTCCAGTGGTTAAGAATCTACCTTGCAATGTAAGGGAGGCAAGTTTGATCATTGGGGGAGCTAAGATCCTACATGCCTTGGAACAACTAAGCCTGAGCATCACAGCTACTGAACTTACTCGATGCAGCCAAATAAATAAAATTTTCAAATTCAACAATAAAATCAAGTCATTAATAATTAATTAATAATTGCCAACACCTGTAAGAACTAGACTGTACCATTTGAAGCTTAAAAGGAGCTGATTAATGGTGGCTCAGGTGGTAAAGCATCCCCCTACAGTGGAGGAGAGACAGGTTCAATCCCTGGGTTGGAAAGATCCCCTGGAGAAGGAAATGGCAACCCACTCCAGTATTCTTGCCTGGGAAATCCCATGGACATAAGGATCTTGGAGGGCTATAGTCCATTGGGTTGCAGACTTAATAACCTCAGATATGCAGATGACACCATCCTTATGGCAGAAAGCAAAGAAAAACTAAAGATGATGAAAGTGAAAGAGGAGAGTGAAAGAGTTGGCTTAAAGCTCAACATTCAGAAAACTAAGATCATGGCAAATAAATAGGGAAACAGTGGGAGACTTTATTTTTGGGGGCTCCAAAATCACTGCAGATGGTGTCTGCTGCCATGAAATTAAAAGACACTTACTCCTTGGAAGGAAAGTTATGACCAAGAATATTAGACAGCATATTAAAAAGCAGAGACATTACTTTGCCAACAAAGGTCCATCTAGTCAAGGCTATGGTTTTTCCAGTAGTCATGTATGGATGTGAGAGTTGGACTATAAAGAAAGCTGAGCGCCGAAGAATTGATGCTTTTGAACTGTGGTGTTGGAGAAGACTCTTGAGAGTCCCTTGGACTGCAAGGAGATCCAACCAGTCCATCCTAAAGGAAATCAGTCCTGAATATTTATTGGAAGGACTGATGTTGAAGCTGGAAACTCCAATACTTTGGCCACCTCATGTGAAGAACTGACTCACTTGAAAAAACCCTGATCCTGGGAAAGATTGAGGGCAGGAAGAGAAGGGGACGACAGAGGATGAGATGGTTGGATGGTATCACCAACTCAATGGACATGAGTTTGAGTAGGCTCCGCGAGTTGGTGATGGACAAGGAGGCCTGGCGTGCTGCATCCATGGGGTCGCAAAGCGTCAGACATAACTGAGCGACTGAACTGAGCTAAATGCCAGTTCTTTGTTTTCATGCACTGATGAGAAATAGCTTTGGGATGACTTCTTATCAGGCGGTCGTGTCATCATGACTACAAATGTAGAGATCAGAATATTTCTCAGATTCTAGGAAAAGGAAAGCATCTCTCAGAACTGTGCAGACTTGAGGAACTCAAAAGTACCTTGAAAGTACCCTTTGGTTTCCATCCTTCGTGGTGCCAATTTTTAAAAAATGCCCCGTTTCATAGTAATACTAATTATTCTCTAATAGTCATGTAGTATGAGACTACAGAAGCAGTTATTCTGATTAACTCAAGAGTTAATCCTATGTGAACTATTTCAACTTTCTTACAATAAAAACGCCACCCTGTTTTTATAGTCATCTATTTGTTCAGTTAAACAGCCTGGCACTGTGCTAAGACTGGAAGTGCAGAGATGAGTCTTCTAAACCCCTGACTTTGAGGAGCTGATCTAGTTAGGGAAATCAATTCACAGATGGTTATAATGAAGCATGTGCTTGGCATGGTGATAGATCTCTGCTCCTGGTGCCATGGGCCTCGAATCTAGTCTAGTGGAGCCAGAAAAGTTCTGGAAATGTCAGAAACTAGTGATTAAAGGATGACTGGCTTGAGCTAGGATTGGAGGAAGGGCGCTCTAGTGGAGGGGACAAGCATTAAGAAGACCATGGGGGTGGGCCTTCCCTGATATTCCAGTAGCTAAGACGTAGTGCTCCCAGTGCAGGGGCCTAGGGTTTGATGCCTGGTCAGGGAACTAGATCCCACATGCCACGACTAGACTTTGCATGTCCCAGCTAAAAATACCACGAGCGGCAACTAAGACCTGGTGCAGCCAAATAAATTCGGGGTAGAGTGGCAAGATCGGAGAAGTAGACTGAAGAAAGAAAGGCCTGGTGAGGGTGAAGGGTAAAAACCTAAGTGGGAGGGGCAGGAGCCTGTCTGCTTTAGAGAGTTCACTCTGAATCAGTAGTGGAGGAGGGACTCAAGAGGCCAGGGGGCAGGAAGCTGTAGCAAAAGAAAGAAATGAGGAGAGCTTAGCATCTGCAGAATGCATGGCCCTTTCCAGCTCTGTCATCTGGTACTTTGGTTTTCACAACCACCCTTTGCAGTCAGTAAGGTGAGAGTCACATCTTCATTTTCTTTTCTTTCTTTTTATTTAAAAAAATATTTATTTGGCCATGCTAACTCTTAGTTGCAGCATGCCAATTCTTAGTTGAGGCATGTGGGATCTAGTTCCCCGACCAGGGACTGAACCCAGGCCCTCTGCATTGTGAGCACAGAGTCTTAGCTACTGTAACCACCAGGGAAGTCCCTACATCTTCATTTTCTAAATTCTTACCTCACTGCTTTGTGCCTCATCCCCCCCCCCTATAAAAAACCTATATTTTTGTAAAAAATTTTGACCCACTTACTGACCCACAGTATCCACTTTATAGAAATGGATACTGAGGCAGGGTCAGGCTCAGACCCAGGTCTAATGTAGAAAGCAGTACTTATTCCAAACAGCAGGTGGGTCCTTCTCCTCTAGAGAATGAGGCAAGACAACCTTCTGGGCAGATCTGCACCCAGACAACATCTGCACCTAGGCAACATCTCTCAGCTTGGCAAAAGGACTGCTGTGCCCAGCTCCTTAAGCACTTCCATCTCTGCATTTAAAAGTCCCGTTGAACAAAACAGTGTGGTGGTTCATCAAAACAATAAATGTAGAATTACCATGTGATCCAGCAATTCCACTTCTGGGCATACACCCAAAAGAAGTGAATGCAGGGACTCGGATACTTGTACACTTGTGTTCATGGCAGCGTTATTCACCATAGTCAAAAGGTGGAAATGACTCAGGTGTCCATTGATAGAAGAATGGGTAAACAAAATGTGGTCTGTACCTACAGTGAAGCATTATTCAGACTTACAAGGAAGGAAATTCTGACACAGGCTACAACATGGATTAACTTTGAGGACATCATGTTCAGTGCATTAAGCCAATCACAAAAGGGAGAATAGTGTGTAATGCTACTTAGACAGTCAGGCTCATAGAGACAGAAAGTGGAATGGTGGTTGCCAGGACAAGTGGAGTAGGGATAGAAAGTTGCTATTTAATGGGTAGAGAGTTTCAGTTTGGGAAGACATAAACAGTTGTGACCATGGATGGTGGTATGGCTGCATGCAATGTGAATGTACTTAATGACTCTGAACCGTCCATTTAAAAAAGGATACAGTGATCAATTGTACGTGTATTTTGCAAAAAAATTAAAAAGTCTCATTGAGCAAGTGACTTGCCCAGAGTCACTGAACAAAGCAAAAACATGGTCTCTGCCAGACAGTCATGCCTGGTCATTATAAGGAAGCTCTTTGGGCAAGCAGAGGTGTGATCTGACTTTCTTTTTAAGCAGAAAGAGAAACCAAGTTTTGCATTGTTATCACACTTACTGCAGCAAATTCATAGGACTCCAATCCTTGAAGAAATCTGGGTGCTTAGAACGTGGGGTTTGCTTGCTGGCTTTGTCTAGGTATCAAGGTGGGAAGGCGGTGATAAATGGAGTTTGTTGATTCATTCATTCATTCGATATTGAATATTTGAGAGCTTTCGTTGTATCAAAATCCCTCTCCAGTTTCCAATGTTTCTGTCTAGCAATCATCATCTGCCAGCTCTGTTCTCGGTGCTCTGCCAGTTTCCCTTGGACATAAAGTCCTAAGTTACATAAACCTTCATTGATTCCTGGAAAGGTCAATAGGGAAACAGGTAGAGCTGGAGGGGAGGTGATTTGAGGTGAAGTGGGAGGTGCCAGATGCCTAAGAGAGTTGCGATTCCAATGGAGAAGCCGCCCAGCCCTAGATGAGTCTCCTGAGGTGTGTCCAGAGGCTGCAGATGCAGAAGCAGTGGGTCCAGCTCATGGACCTCGCCCCTGGCATAGGCCAAGTGTGGGCATTGCCTGTGTATTATTGGTTTACAGTGTTGTGCTAATTTCTGCTATACAGCAAGGTGACTCAGTTACACACACTCAGTTGTGTCCAACTCTTTGTGACCCCATGGACTGTAGCCCACGAGGCTCCTCTGTCCATAGAATTCTCCAGGCAAGAATACTGGAGGGGGTTGCCATTTCCTTCTCCAGGGGATGTTCCCGACCCAAGGATCGAGCCCAGGTCTCCTGGCATTGGCAGGTCAGGTGGATTCTTTGCCATCTGACCCACCAGGGAAGCCCAGTTACACACATATATACATTCTTTTTTTTAATACTCTTTTCCATTATGGTTTACCCCAGGAGATTGGATATAGTTTCCTGTGCTATATAGTAGGAGCTTTTTGTCTATCCATTCTAAATGTAATAGTTTACATCTACTAACCCCACACTCCTAGATCCTCCTTCTCCCTCCCTGGACCCTTGGCAGCCACGAGTCTGTTCTCTGTGTGTGTGAGTCTGTTTTTGTTCGGCAGCCAGGTTCGTTTGTGTCACGTTTTCGATTCCACATATAAGTGATATCATATGGTATTTATCTTTTTCTTTCTGACTTCACTTAATATGATAATCTCTAGGTCCATCTGTGTTGTTGCAAATGGCATCATCTTGTTCTTTTTTTATGGCTGAGTAGTGCTCCGTTGTATCCGTGTACTACATTTTCTTTATCCATTCATCTGTTGGTGGACATTTAGCTTGTTTCCGTGTCTTGGCTATTGTGAATAGCGCTGCTGTGAACACTGGGGTGCATGTCTCTTTTTGAATTACAGTTTTATCTGGGTGTATGCCCAGGAGTGGGGTTGCTGGATCTATATGGTAATTATATTTTTAGTTTTCTGAGAAACCTCCATCCTGTTTTCCATAGTGATTGCACCAACTTACTTTCTCACCGACAGTGTAAGAGGATTTCCTTTTCTCCACACCCTCTCCTGCATTTGTTATTTGTAGGCTTTTTAATGATGGCCATTCTGACCAGGGTGAGATAGTACCTCATTGTAGTTCTGATTTTCATTTCTTTGTTAGTGAAGTTGAGCATCTTTTCATGTGCCTATTGTGTGCTAAGTTGCTTCAGTAGTGTCTGACTCTTTGCAACCCTATGGACTATAAAGCCTACCGGGCTCCTCTGTCCGTGGGATTCTCCAGGCAAGAATACTGGAGTGGATCAACATGCCCTCCTCCAGGAGATCTTCCCAACCTGGGATCGAACCTGCCTCTCTCACGTTTCCTGCACTGGGAGGCGGGTTAGTGCCACCTGGGAAGCCCATTGGTCATCTATATTTCTTCTTTGGAGAAATGTCTGTTAAGGTCTTCTGCTCATTTCTGGTGGATGGTTTGTCTTCTTGGTTGAGTTCTATGAACTCTTTGTATACTTTGGAAATTAAGCCCTTGTCAGTCATGTTATTTAGAAATATTTTGTCTTATTCTATAGGTTCTCTTTTCTTTTATGGTTTTCTTTGCTGTGCAGAAGCTTGTAAATTTGATTAGGTCCCATTTGTTTATCTTTTCTTTTATTACTATTGCCTTGGCCTTGGGAGACTAACCTGAGAAAACAGTGGTACAATTTTTGTTAGAGAATGTTTTGCCTGTGCTCTCTTTTAGAAGTTTTATAGTATCATGTCTTATGTTGAAGTCTTCAAGCCATTTTGAGTTTGTTTTTTGTATGGTTTGAGGGTGTGTTCTAACGTCACTGGCTTATATACAGATGTCCAGTTTTCCAACACACTTGCTGAAGAGACTTTTTCCCATTTTATATTCTTGCCTCCTTTGTGGAAGATTAATTGACTGTAGGTGTGTGAGCTTATTTCTGGGTTCTCTATTCTGTTCCATTGATCTGTATGTCTGTTTTTTTTTAACCAGTTCTGTACTGTTTTGATTACTGTAGCTTTGTAGTATTGTCTGAAGTCTGGGAGAGTTATGCCTCTTGCTTTGTTTGTCAGGATTTGCTTTGGCAGTTCTGGGTCTTTTATAGTACCATGTAAAATTTTAGATTATTTGCTTTAGTTCTGTGAAAAATATCATGGGTAATTTGATAGAAATCACATTAAATCTGTAAATTGCTTTGAGTAGCATTGCCATTTTAACAATATTAATCCTTCCAGAACAAGAGCATCATATATCTTTCCATTTCTTTGAATTCTCTTTAATTTCTTTTATTAATGTTTTCAAGTTCTCAGTGTATATGTCTTTCACCTCCTTGGTCAGGTTTATTCCTGGGTATTTTATTTTGGTGAGAGTTTAAAAGGTCTTGCTTTTTTTACATTCCCTTTCTGATATTCCATTGTTAGTATAAAGAAATGCAACTGATTTCTGAATGTTATTCTTGTGTCCTGCTACTTAGCCTAATTCATTTATTAGCTCTTGTAGTTTTGTGTGGAGTCTTTAGGGTTTTCTCTATATAGTATGGTGCTGCCTGGAGTTTTAATGCCTGCATGGAGGACTGGAGTGATGCCCACAGCAGAAATCCCAAAAAGGTAGATCAAAAAAGCAATACATGGAGACAGGCAGTGGTACAAAAAGAGAGAGTGATGTGGAAGACAGTGAAATCTGGAAAAAAGCCCAACCTTTATGGACTGACATCCTCATTTTGTGCCCCAAAGGATAAGGCCGGGTTGGCTATTCATCACTATGTGCATAAATGTGACTACAGCCTATTAAAATATCCAGAGTATTTGGTTCTATCTGCTTCCAGGAGATTTGAGGTTTGAATACAAGGTAAAGCATAACTTTATTTATTTGTTAGAGGTTTTTTCCTTTTATTTTGTCTATTTTTTTCTGTTTGAGGGCTCTCTCTGGTTTCGGAGAGCAGGGCTACTCTCTAGCTACGGTGCTTGGGTTTCTCACTGCGGGTTTCTCATGCTGCTCAGCGCGGGCTCCAGGGCACGTGGGCTTCAGTAGCTGCGGCTTGCAGGGTTTAGAGCTCAGGCTCAGTAGCTGTGGTGCACGGGCTTAATTGTTCTGAGGCATGTGGGAGCTTCCCTGGTCAGGGATCAAGCTGGTGTCCCCTGCATTCCAAAGCACGTTCTTAACCACTGGCCCACCAGGTTAGCCCAACGCATAACTTTAAAAATAAGGCTCTGGGATAGTTTAGTAAAACAAGCACTAGATTTGTAATGATGTGGGGAGGAAGGGCACATCAGAAGAGGCAGGGAACCTGGCCTGTGGGAGACACACTGTCTATCAGAGCCTTTTTTCAAAATATAAAACGAAAATGGCCCTAGCAGCAGGGTGGACGTAGGTCCTACTGGGCATCTGAGATGAGATACTTTGGCACAGTGTTTGGTTTTATGTTTCTTGGAAGTCATGATGTAAAGGAAAGAGGTATGGTTACATCATTTTATTATTCTGTCAAGATAAAGTATACAGATTCCACTCTAGAGGAGAGCTTTTTTCTCCCTGGAACTAAACTCGGGGAAAGATTTACCTCATGAGTTCCCTGAAATACAGTCTCGAAGCTGTGGACAATATCTTCAATAAAATGTTTTGTGGTTAGCTCTGAAGATGTCATGCAGATGAATGGATTTTACCTTTGGTAGAAACCATCTGGAGTCAGCACTGAGCATGGAAAGTATTTTTCTGTTATGATGCTGTAGCGGTGGGATTCCCGGACAGTCACTTTCAGGAAGTTCCCTAAGGATGAGTCATCAGAGGGACCTGGAGCAGAGGGGGCTGAATTGGACACCTGAGCAGGAAAACATCTGATTGTCCTTTGAGCTTGGTCATTTGTACTGTTCTCACAAGGTAGACGATCTCTTGGCAGGAAACCAGAGCTAAGTGGTCCAACAGGCATTTAAGCTTTGAAAGAAGAATAGAATGAGTCCTGTGCTAATCTTGACACAAGATGGCAGGCTCTGGAGATCGTCATTCCTGCTGCTGGTCAACTACCAAGCCCTCAAACACTAAACAGGAGGTTGTGCTGTGGTGGAAGGGCATGGTCCTTGAAGTCAGATAAAGCTGCTTCAAATCCTAGCTCTGCTGCTTGCTGGCTATGTGATTTCACAAACTCCTTAATTTTTCTGCTCTTCAATGGGATATTAATATCTCCCTTGTATGAGTCATTTTACTGATCAGAGATAAGATATATAAACAGTCATAAGCAACGATAATGCTGCTGCTGCTGCTGATAAGTCACTTCGGTCTTGTCCGACCTGTGCGACTCCATAGATGGCAGCCCACCAGGCTCCCCTGTCCCTGGGGTTCTCTAGGCGAGAACACTGGAGTGGGTTGCCATTTCCTTCTCCAATGCATGAAAGTGAAAAGTGAAAGTGAAGTCGCTCAGTTGTGTCCAACTCTTCGAGACCCCATGGACTGCAGCCTACCAGGCTCCTCTGTCCATGGGATTTTCCAGGCAAGAGTACTGGAGTGGGTTGCCATTGAAGCAACGATAATAGTAGTAAGCAATTTTGTCAGTTATTATTATGTTTATTATCAAGATAACCGATGTCATGTTTATTCCAACTTAAAAATCCATAGTATCATTCAGGTTTTTCCAATTTATTCAAATAATGACTGCCACTACCTTCCCCCCTTTTAAAAAAACTATTTCTTCAGGGCCCTCGAGCTGTCTCTTAGTTGTACCGTGTGGGTTCAGTAGTTGTGGTGTGTGGGATCTCAGTTCCCCAAGCAGGGATCAAACCCATGTCCCCTGCGTTATGGGGCAAATTCCTAACCCCTGGATCACCAGGGAGGTACATCCCAAACTTTCAGCAGAGGTACCTCTTGTCTATCAGTTCAGTTGCTCAGTCGTGTCTGACTCTTTGAGACCCCATGGACGGCAGCACACCAGGCTTCCCTGTCCATCACCAATTCCCAGAGTGTGCTCAAACTCATGTCCATCGAGTCGGTGATGCCATCCAGCCATCTCACCTCTGTTGTCCCCTTCTCCTCCCGCCCTCAATCTTCCCCAGCATCAGGGTCTTTTCTGGTGAGTCAGTTCTTCCAATCAGCTGGCCAAAGTAGTGGAGTTTCAGTTTCAGAATCAGGCCTTCCAATGAATATTCATTCAGGACTGATTTCCTTTAGGATGGACTGGTTTACTCTCCTTGCAGTCCAAGGGACTCTGAAGAGTCTTCTCCAATACCACAGTTCAAAAGCATCAATTCTTTGGTACTCAGCTTTCTTTATGGTCCAAATCTCACATCCATACATGACTACTAGAAAAATCATAGCTTTGATTAGACGGACCTTTGTTGGCAAAGTAATGTCTCTGCTTTTTAATATGCTGCCTAGGTTTATCATAGCTTTTCTTCCAAGGAGTAAGTGTCTTTTAATTTCATGGCTGCAGTCACCATCTGCAGTGATTTTTGGAGCCCAGGAAAATAAAGTTTGTCACTATTTTCATTGTTTCCCCATCTGTTTTCCATGAAATGATGGGACCAGATCCCATGATCTTCATTTTTTCAATGTTGAGTTTTAAGCCAGCTTTTTCATTCTCCTCACTAAGAGGCTCTTCAGTTCCTCTTTAATTCCTGCCATAAGGGTGGCGTCATCTGCATGTCTGAGGTTATTGGTATTTCTCCCAGCAATCTTGATTCTAGCTTGTGCTTCATCCAGGCCGGCATTTCGAATGATGTACTCTGCATATAAGTTAAATAAGCAGGGTGACAGTATACAGCCTTGACGAACTCCTTTCCTGATTTGGAACCAGTTTGTTGTTCCATGTCCAATTCTAACTGTTGCTTCTTGACCTGCATACAGATTTCTCAGGAGGCAGATCAGGTGGTCTGGTATTCCCATCTCTTGGAAAATTTTCCATAGTTTGTTGTGATCCACACAATCAAAGGCTTTGGCATAGTCAATAAAGCAGAAATAGATGTTTTTCTGGAACTCTCTTGCTTTTTCTATGATCCAACGGTAATTTGATCTCTGGTTCCTCTGCCTTTTCTAAATCCAGCTTGAACATCTGGAAGTTCTCAGTTCATGTACTGTTGTAGCCTGGCTTGGAGAATTTTGAGCATTACTTTCCTGGTGTGTGAGATGAGTGCAATTGTGTGGTAGTTTAAACATTCTTTGGCATTGCCTTTCTTTGGGATTGGAATGGAAGCTGACCTTTTCCAGTCCTGTGGCCACTGCTGAGTTTTCCAAATTTGCTGGTATATTGAGTGTAGCACTTTCACAGCATCATCTTTCAGGATTTGGAATAGCTCAGCTGGAATTCTGTCACCTCCACTAGCTTTGTTCATAGTGATGCTTCCTAAGGCCCACTTGACTTCACACCCCAGGATGTCTGGCTCTAGGTGAGTGATCACACCATCGTGGTTATCTGTGTCATTAAGATCTTTTTTGTATAGTTCTTATGTATATTCTTGCTACCTCTTCTTACTATCTTGTGCTTATGTTAGGTCCATACCATTTCTTTTTTTTTAATTTAAATTTATTTATTTTAATTGGTGGCTAATTACTTTACAATATTGTATTGGTTTTGCCATACATCAACATGAATCCGCCACGGGTGTACACGTGTTCCCCATCCTGAACCCCCCTCCCACCTCCATACCATTTCTGTTCTTTATTGTGCCCATCTTTGCATGAAATGTTCCCTTGGTATCTAATTTTCTTGAACAGATCTCTAGTCTTTCCCATTCTATTGTTTTTCTCTATTTCTTTGCATTTATCACTGAGGAAGGCTTTCTTATCTCTCCTTGCTGTTCTTTGGAACTCTGCATTCAAACAAGTATATCTTTCCTTTTCTCCTTTGTCTGTGAGATTAGATTAGATTAGATTAACTCTTGTCTGTAGTAACTGACAATAATGATGTTTACCTCTTTTTTAAGTTTCCTCTTTTTTTAAAAAAAAATTATTTTTGGCTGTGCAGGGTCTTCATTGTTGTGCAGGCTTTTTCTAGCTGCAGAGAGTGGGGGCTACTCTCTAGTTGAAACAGCTTCTTATTGTGGGGGCTTCTCTTGTTGCAGGAGTACCAGCTCCAGAGCACAGGCTGGATAGTTGTGGCGCGCGGGCTGAGTTTCTCCCCAGCATGAGGAATCTTCCTGGATTCCCGGAGCTACCAGGGAAGCGCTCGTGTTTACCTCTGAGCAGGCATTATGCTGAGTGCTCTACAGACATTATTTTATTTATTCTTCACAGCGACTCTCTGCAGTACCTATCACCTGTCACCTGTAGGTGCTCAACGAACGTTATCCACTAGTATTACTGGTATCAATTTTAATAATAAACTGATGATGTAAAAGAGAAGAGGACATCTTTGCCATGGGAACTGGTACCTTTAATGCACAGGGCAAATCTGGCCCATCGCCTGCTTTTGTACCGTTGGTGGGCTAAGCATGGGTTTTACATACTTAAATGGTTGAAAAAAATTAAAATAAGAATACTATTTCATGATAAGGACTTCCGTCCTGGTCCAGTGGTTACAACTTTGCCTTCCAGTGTGCTGGAGTGCAGGTTCCATCCCTGGGTGGGGCGCTAAGATCCCACATCCCTTGTGGCCAAAAAACCAAAAAAAAAAAAAAAAAAAGTAAAACAGAAGCAAGATTGTAGCAAATTACAATTAAGACTTTAAAAATGGTCCACATCTAAAAATCTACATCTAAAGTCCACATCTTTAAAAATAAATAAATGAGAGCTTCCCTGGTGGCTGGTAAAGAATCCGCCTGCCAGTGCAGGAGACACTTTTATCCCTGGTCCGGGAAGATCCCACATGCCTCGGGGCAGCTAAGCCTGTGCACCCCAAGTGCAGAGCCTGGGCGCCAGAGCCGGCGCTCTGCAACGAGAGAAGCCTGCGCACCGCGACGGAGAGAAGCCTGCGCACCGAGACGAAGAGTAGCCCCCGCTCACCGCAACTAGAGAAAAGCCCCGGCAGCAACAAAGACCCAGCACAGCCAAAAATAATTGCATATGAATACAGAAATGAATGATTTTTTTTTTAAAGAATAATATTTCATGAGAAAATTATATGAAAGTCAAATTTCACTGTCCGTAAATGAAGTTTTATTGGAACACAGCCAGGCCCTTTGGTTTACCCATTGTCTATATCCACTTTGCTGCAGGAGCATCAGAATCGAGGACCTGTGACCCAACCAAAGCTGAAACTATTTACCCTGTGGCCCTTTACAGGAAGGGCCCTTTTCTGACCCCTGATTTAGAGCAAGACCTCCAGAGGCAGTTTTGGTGGAGAAGCTCAGTCAACCTCAGTATAAGCCAGACTGCCCGGGGTGAACATTAAGAAGGGGGATCTAGGAGCAAAATTCCCATCCGCCTCATATTTGAACAGGGGACAAAGGGACTACTGTTCTGTTCCGGTGCCAGCATGGACGGGTGGAGGAGGGAAAAGAGGGCTTGGGTCAAGCCTTCTGTATACAAGTTCTAATCAGGAGCTGGAACTTTGTGAAGGAGCTAAGAAATCTGGGATCTGTGAGCTGTTCATTTTTATGCTTTTTGCTGTTTGCTTTTTGTTTTGTATTTGTTTGCTTTTCCCTTTGTGCTTAGGGAAAATTCTTTTTCAACAATTCTAATCTTATCTAATCTAAGCCAAGGGAAAAAATGATTGATTCACACCTGGGCTGGGATAAAGTTCAAACTTCTTAACTGCTCTTAAAACCAGCCCAGACGCTGGTCCCTTCTCACTTGCGCAGGCTCATCTTCTGACCTCTCCCCACACCTTGCGTTCCGTAATGCAGCCTACAGCCCCAGAAGTAAGCCTGTTCCTTGTCTCATTTTTTTTCTTTTTTCTTTTTTAATGTTCTGCTATTCCCTCTGCTTCCCACTCTTCCACACCTTCCCTGACTGGAGAAATCCTCATCCTTCGAGACTCCACTGAAACGTCACCTCCTCCAGGAAGCCTTCCTGGCTCTGCCCATCCTGGAAGAGATGATAACATCCACCTTTTGGCCTCCTTTGCCTCCTATCACAGCACCTGTCACTCTGTATTGGCATTGTTCCCGAGTCTGTGCCTCCTTCAAGGTTAGGAATGGTGTGATCTTAGTTTTTCACCTTGCTTCTAGCACGTGGTAACTTAGACGTGTGAAAGCTGAGGAGAGTCAGAGTGCTCTGAAGGGCCAGAAGGTGAGAACTTTCCAGCTTAAGAACCTGGAAATGTTAGGTCAGAAATGGGGTAGATAGGGACTTCCCTGGTGGTCCAGTGGTTAAGAAGCTCTCTTGCATTGCAGGGGGTACAGGTTCAATCCCTGGTCAGGGAACTAAGATCCTACCTCCCACAGGGCAACTAAGCCCGCATGCCATAACTAAGGAGTCTGCGTGCTGCAACGAGAGATCCCACATGCCACAACGAAGACCCAATGAAGCCGAATACATAAACAAATATTAAAAAAAATAAGAAAAACAAATGTGGCAGAAATGAAAACCAGGCAAGGAAGACCTTGAAGAGCAAAGTGCTGCCTGTTTTGTTTTGTTTTGGTTTGGTTTTGTTTTTTCTTTATAAAGAATATTGAATAATTTAGTAGGAAATCACCTCAACTCTAAAAATCCAAAAAACCAAAACACTATTCAGAGTGTTTACATCATACCTCTCTGAAGACAGAGGTAATTGTGATTCAGAAAAGACATTTCAGGAGGTCCTGAGACAAATATGGTCCAAAAACTTTGTTGAGATGAAACTAAATATAAGGATAAAAGTTGAAACTGTAAATGACTAATGTGATTCGTAGAGGAGGCCTTCAAATACAGTTATCTCACATGAGCTCTTATCATTCTCAACCGAAACTTTTGTCTTGATACTGGAAAGGACCTTATCTAGTGGCCTCCTGGTATTTGGTATTTGTTCAACCCAGTGGTTGTATCTGGTCTTAACAGCATTGTTCCGGTCACTTCGATCTCTTAATTAGATGGTCACTGAGATCTCAAGACCTTTATTTTGCAAGCACAGTTTGAATTTTGTGTTTTAGACCCAGATTCATTATCATATTCCAGCCTGCTGAATCTTATCGGCCACTCCAGACTCTGTCGTGTCATTTTGTGAGAATTGCCTGTGGTTTCTCTCCACCAGATTGGGCGGTTTACTCTGCAGAAAAGCTGCGGATCCTATCAGCAAACTGAAAAGTTCCTCTTTTAGGTCAGTGATGAAAGCTGTCCCAGTACACCCTAACATTTTTAATGTATGAAAGAGGCCATTTATAAGTCAGTTGCCTCAGTATAAGCCAATACTCACTTTCAGATTCCATCCTTTCCTTGATGTACCCAATGTGGGGGAAACCACTCCATTGTTTGGTATTTGTTTGGTCACCAAGTCGTGTCTGACTTTTGGCGATCCCATAGATTGCAGCTTACCAGGCTCACCTGGCCTCCACTATCCCCTGGAGTTTACTCAAACCCCTGTCCATCAAGTCGGTGATGCCATCCAACCATCTCATCCTCTGTCGTCCCCTTCTCCTGCCTTTAACCTTTCCCATTATCAGGGTCTTTTCCAATGAGTCAGCTCTTTGCATCAGGTGGCCATAGTATTGGAGCTTCAGCATCAGTCCTTCCAATGAATACTCAGGGTTGATTACCTTTAGGATTGACTGGTTGTGTCTCTTTAGAGTCCAAGGGACTCTCAAGAGTCTACTCTAGCACCACAATTTGAAAACATCAATTCTTCAGCACTCAGCCTTCTTTATTCTTCATAAAGGTCTAAACCTTTATGCTGCTAAACCCAACTCTCACATCCATACATGACAGCTGGAAAAACCATAGCTTTGACTATGTGGACCTTTGTTGGCAAAGTGATGTCTCTACTTTTTAATACACTGTCTAGGTTTGTGATAGCTTTCCTTCCGAGGAGCAATGATAACTGGTTTCTGTCATCCAGTGGGTCCTCATAGCTTCCAGTCAGTTCTTCTGTGTTTTCCTAGTTTCTCTTTCTCACTAGGGCTTCCCAGGAGGCACTAGTGGTAAAGAACCCTCCTGCCAATGCAAAAGATATAAGAGACGCCAGTTTGATCCCTGGCTTGGGAAGATTCCCTGGAGAAGGAAATGGCAACCTCCTCCAGTATTCTTGCCTGGGAAATCCCATGGACAGAGGAGCTACAGTGGGCTACAGTCCATGAGGTTGCAAAGAGTTGGACGCTACTGAAGTGGCTTAGAATACACGCATAATCTCTCTCCTCCACGGCAAAGTTTCAGACGGCCTGCATTCTCCTTAAGTTTCCACCCCTACCCTTCTTCCCACCAGGCCCCTGTTCTCCTCCATCTCAGCAAAGGATCCTGCTGGCTACTCCGTGGAGAAGATGGAGGCTGTCAGACTGTCATGCCATCTCGTTCCTGCTGCCACACCAGGACGTCTAGTTCATTCCTCCCACATCCTTCTGTCTATTTCCAGTGAAGAGATGCTCTTCCCTTGAATTGGAGCCAACCTCTAAGTCTATGCCTGTGCTCTGGACCTTCTGTCTCCTCCCTCCTCAGGGTCTCCCCCAGCTGACTGTCCCCCTTCCTGTATCCTCCCTGTTAGCCTTTACACATTCTCCCACCACATCCATCTGAAAGCATCTCCCTCCCCAACCCTCCCCTTGACAACTCAGTGCCTCTACTTTGAATTGTTTCTGTTCTGCTTCCTCACCTCAGCCCCTCACCCCTTCAGTCTGGATTGTACCCCCATCCCTCCAGTGATACTGTCCTCACTGAGGTCTCCAACTCCTGTCTTGCAGCTAAACCCAGTGTGGATCTAGGTCCGTGTCGGCCTTACCTCTCTGGAGCATTCAGCTTTACCAGCCACGTGCTTCTCTGAGAACTTCTCTTCTGCCCGACTTCCCGGGCCCCTCCTTTCCTCTCTCTTTCTCCCTGGACTCATCTTCCCGTGTTGCTTCTTCAGTGGTGGTTCCATGCTGGTCTCTCTACTCCTACTGTCCCCTCTCTTCCCTGAATTCTTTTGGTTTACAAGCCACAGATCCCAGCTCAGATAGAACTAAACAACCTACCAAAACACCACCACCACCAAAAAGTCACAAGGAAAATTCAGTGATTCGTGTGTCCGAAATATCCAGTCATAGATCTGGAGAAGATTTAAGAGTCCCTTGGACAGCAAGAAGATCAAACCAGCCAACCCTAAAGGAAATCAACCCTGAATATTCACTGGAACACTGATGCTGAAGCTCCAATTCTTTGGCCACCTGATGCAAAGAACTGACTCACTGGAAAAGACCCTGATGCTGGGAAAGATTGAGGGCAGGAGGAGAAGGGGATGACAGAGGATGAGATGGTTGGATGGCATCACCAACTTGATGGACAAGAGTTTGAGCAAACTCAGCGAGTTAGTGATGGACAGAGAAGCCTGGTGTGCTGCAGTTCATGGGGTCGCAAAGAGTCGGACAAGACTTAGTGAACAACAATGAGATCTGGGATAGCCGATCCAGAGGCATAAAATAAGGACTTCACAACAGCTTCACCGTCTGTGCCTTAGTTTCGTTTTCCTTTGTGTTGACTCCATCCTCAGGCAGCTTCTTTCTAAAAGATGGCATGACGCCCACCAGCAACTCCTGGCTTATATCCAATCCTCTTAGGAAACACAGTGGAAAATTTTCTACCCAGGTTCTTAAGCTGGGAGTCTAGGAATCATTTCTGACTCCTGTTCCCCCACATCTAAGTCACCAAGTCCTCTTCCACCTTCTTAATCTCTCTCCATCCTCGTTGTTGTTTAGTCACTCAGTCGTGTCCGACTCTTTGCAACCCCATGGACTGTAGCCCGCCAGGCTTCTCTGTCCATGGGATTTCCCGGGCAAGAATACTGGAGTGGGTTGCCAGTTCCTTCTCCATGGGCTCTTCCTGACCCAGGGATCAAACCTGCATCTCCTGCATTGGCAGGGGGATTCTTTCTCACTGAGCCTCCTGGGAAGCCCCCGTCCTCGCTGCCGGTGTTCTAGTTCCGGGTGCCATTTTTCATTCAGATTCCTGCTGCAGCCTCCCTGTGATTTTCTGCCTTGAGTTTTGTTGCCCTCCAGCCTGTTCTTCACATCACAGCCAGGATAATCTTTTGAAAGTGTTATGTGATGCCCAGCCACAATGGATAGGAAGCTAAAGACAAAAGTCCATGTTATGTTCTGGAAGGCCTTGCATGAAATAGCTCCTGCCTGCTTCTCTTTGCACATTATACCTCATCCCAGGCAGTTCAGCTGCAGATGCAAGACTAGCCAACTCCCTCCCAGCTCTGCCTTTTCATACAGTGCTCCCTCCACCTCGACCATTTCCCCTCCTGAGACCGCCACCTAATGAACCTCTTCTTTTTCGTTTAGGCCTTGCATTCGATATAACTGTATTGAGAAAATCCTTCCATACTGCGTTATGTACTCTTCCTGCTAGAATATCCTCATTTTTCCATCTTAGCAATTATCACAGTTTATCCTCATTGCTTGTTTAATCATCTGTACCCCTCAGCAGACTGTAAGGTCCATGAAGGCAGATGTTTCTCTTGTTTTGTGAAATATCCCCAGCATTGCAGAGTAGAGACTTGATAAATATTTATGACACTGTAAAATAAAATAGGATGTGATTTAGGTGATTTTAGATCATACGTTGGTTTGTGAAGCTACTGGAAAGTCTAATGTCTACTGCTTTTCTTTTTTATATGCTTAGTGCGTGCGAAGTTGCTTCCATTGTGTCCGACTCTTTGTGACCCCATATACTGGAGCCGCCAGGCTCCTCTGTCCATGGGATTTTCCAGGCAAGAATACTGGAGTGGGTTGCCATTTCCCTCTCCAGTATATGGCTATTGGCCCTTTTTTAAAAACAAGTTTGGCAATTTCCTGGCAGCCCAGTGGTTAGGACTCGTGCTTCTCGGGTGGAGGTGGCACGGGTTCGATTCCTGGTTGGGGAACTAAGATTTCACAATCTGCATGGTGCAGCAAAAAATTTTTTTGAAAGAATTAAAAAAATAATAGAGCTTTAGAATTAAAGTGGATCTTAACAACCGTCCTGCACTAATTCACTGCAACTGACAGATTAGGAAGCGGGAGCTCAGAGCAACTCTGTGACTTGTGCAGACCACGGGGATATTCATGGTGGCCTTGAACTCAACTCCTGACTTTTAGTGCAGAGCAGTCTTCTCTTCATCATGATATTATTACTTTTAACAGACTAGCGTAGTGTGATTTTTGTATTAACGCAAAGGAATCTTACCATCTACAGCCTCCCGTGTTTTCCTTGTTAAGATGGACTTAGTTTTCCTGGTGGCTCAGATGGAAAGAATCTGCCTGTGGTGCAGTTTCGATCCCTGGGTCAGGAAGATCCGCTGGAGAAGTGCATGGCAACCCACTCCAGCATTCTTGCCTGAAGAATCCCATGGGCAGAGGAGACTGGTGGGCCACAGTTCATGGGGTCACAAAGAGTCGGACATGACTGAGTGACTAACGCTTGCTGATTTTGTACATCTTGGTGGATTCTAACACTTTATCAGGATGCAAATCTCCCTGGTCTGTAGATGCCCAAGAATCCTTTAGAGTTTGTTCTCTATGTCACTGGTCCTCAACCCTTTTGGCATCAGGGACCATTTTTGTGGAAGAAAATTTTTCCATGGACCAGAGGCAGGGATCATCCATCATTTCAGGATGATTCAAACACATTACACTTATTGTGGACTTTATTATTATTCCATCAGCTCCAGCTCAGATCATCAGATATTTGATCCCAGAGGTGGGGATCCCTGCTGGACACCATCGGCCCACAGAAAACCAGAAGCTATGCGTTTGGCTCCCTGTCCCCCCATTTCTCCTCATAAGGCTGGTTACTGAGTGGCTGTCGTCTGGATTTGATCTGAGGAACACGCGTGTTGTGTAAAAGAAGTAACAGACTGGTTAACTGTTTGTGAGAACCACTCTTCTCTCTGTGAGGCTTGCTGACTGATGTCCATAGGAGATAGGAGCGTAAAAAGAGAGTTGCTTCCATAAAAACAAGTTTAAGTTTGGCAAAGACTGGGCAGGAGTAACTTCCTAAAAAGAATTGTAAGAACTTCCATGGCCGTCCAGTGGTTAAGATTTTGCCTTCCGATGTAGAGTGGTGCTGGTTCAATCCTGGCTGGAGAGTTAAGACCCACATATCCACATACCCCACAACACAAAAAAAAAAAGAAGCAAAATTGTAACAAGTTTAATAAAAACTTCAAAAATGACCCACTTCAAAAAAATCTGATAAATAAATGAAAAGAATTGTAATAGAATTGGGTATAGGTGAGAAGACAAATATTGGGGACAATTTTTATTTAATAGAAAATAATTTTATATTAAAATGTTTTCTTTATTTAAAAATTTAAAAAATGAAAGAAACTGAAAATGGAATCTGTTGACCAAAGCACGATGAAACTTCAATTGACCTATTCTCTACATAAATGTCTTCAAGTACTCTCTTAAAATGTTTAGTGTGTCTTCCACATTATGGTTCTTGCTTTAACTGATTATTTCAGTTAATCAAATTACCTACCCTTCAATCTGTTGTAGGTGGACTTGTTATATGTAGCTATAATTTTGCTTTTGAACCAAATTTTAAGCTTCTCAAGGGCTAGGACTGGACCTACATATTTCATTTCCTGTAACTCTTACAGGCCTAATGCAATACTCTGCATATGTCTCTGATGATGGGATTTTATTTCCCTAACCAGCTTGTCTTTCCTTAGTGGGCCAACTTGTCTTTCTCATCTGGGTTAACATTATTATTTTGTTTTCATCTTTACTCCTTCCTTCTTGCTAATTCAAGGACATTGTTTCTTCTGAAAAGGAGAGCGAGAAAGAGAATAAGGAGAGCATCGGCCTTCCTCCCTAGGGGGCTTGCTATGCCTTTGCCATAGGTCTTGATGCTAAAAAAGAGACTAAAAATGAAGCTAAGGACAAGTTAAAAATATATTTAAAACAGATGTTTGTGCTTAAATTAAAACATTCCAAATGCCACCCTTTGACCCAGCAAGTCTACTTCTGGAAAGCTATCCTGTGGAAATACTTAAACACATGCAGAGAAGACTTAGTTCTGCCATGTTCATCTCAAGCCTTCTTTACAACGGAAAAGGTTTAGGAACAACTTGAATTTTCTGCCTTCAGTTTTCAAGGACATAACCTATAAACACAGAGGAAATCGATTATTATTAAAAAGAATGTATGTACAGACATACTAAAGAGAGTCACAAGGGCTTCCCTGGGGGCTCAGTAAAGAATCTGCCTGCCAATGCAGGAGACACAGGTTCAATCCCTGGTCTGGGAAGATCCCCTGGAGAAGGAAATGGCAACCCACTCCAGTATTCTTGCCTGGGCTATAGCCCATGAGGTCTCGAAGAGTTGGACATGACTTAGTAACTGAACAACAACAACAAAAAGATAGTCACAATGTATTAATTGGAAAACAAGCTATAAAATGTATACAATTCAACCCACTTTTTAAAAAGACAAATATGCAGAAATGACTAGGAGTATATGCGGAAAGATTATATAGTGGCAATGAGATACCTTTTTTTCTCATCTGTGCTTTGAACTTTTTTTACAATAAACTTCTGTAAAGTTTCTTTAAAGATGAGTCCAAATTAAATAGTTTTTATTACTGTCATTGTTGTATATGTCTTTTTCTTCAGAAGTAATTGATTGTAAATTGTTGTTCAGTCGCTCAGTCCTGTCCAGCTTGTTGCAACCTCATGGATTGCAGCACACCGGGCTTCCCTGTCCTTCCCATCTGGAGCTTGCTCAGACTCATGTCCATTGAGTTAGTGACACCATCCAACCTTCTCATCCTCTGTCGTCCCCTTCTCCTCCTGCTCTCAATCTTTCCCATCATCAGGGTCTTTTCCAGTGAGTCGGGTCTTTGCATCAGGTGGCCAAAGTATTGGAGCTTCAGCATCAGTCTTTCCAATAAACATTCAGGGTTGATTTCCTTTAGGACTGGTTTCATTTCCATGCTGTCCAAGGGACTCTCAAGAATAAATATGTTAATAGTTGAGGTCTTAGGAAAAGGAAAACATTTCCTTTACTTTCTTGCCTTCATACCACTTTTTTCCCCCAAGTACAGTGGATTCTAAATCCAGTTATGTTAAGTTGGAGTCTTGTGAGAAGGGAGGAGGTGGCTGGGTTTTATTTGCTAATTCTCTTTAGAACTTGGGACATTTGGTTTCTGGCTTTTTGTCCAATAACTCTCTGTAAAGTGTGAACTCTCTCCTCATTGCAGCCCTAGCAGAGAGATTGAGAACAGCAGCAGGCTTCACTCCTTGCCTGGAACATGGCTGATCTCTGCTGCAAAGCCATGATAACACATAATATTAATAAATACTAACTTAACCACGAGTCATAATTCACCCGGCTACCCAAGGCAACTCATCATTCTCACCCTAACTACTGTGGACATTTACTAAATTGTCCAGTTAACTCTGAACCATTACTTATGCATTAATTCAGCAAATACCTGAAAACTGGCAACCAGGATTCAAATCCCAACTCTCCCATTTAACTCTGTGAGCTTGGGGAAGGAAGCTGATTTCTCTGTGCCTCCTTTATAAAATGAATAGTATAATTCATCATTGGAGACTTCCTTGGTAGTCCTGTGGCTGAGACTCTGTGCTTCCAAAGCAGGGGACCCAGGTTCGATCCTTGGTCAGGGAACTAGATCCCACTTGCTGCAACTAATACCTGGTGCAGCCAGATAAAGAGTAAAATAAATAATAATAATCCATTATTGTCGTAAGGATTAAATGAGATACAAAACATGTAAATGCCAAGCACATAATAAGCTCTCCTGTGTGTGAAATGGGCATCCCCAATGGCTCATTGATAAAGAATCTGCCTGCAATGCAGGAGACACTGGTTTAGTCCCTGGTCCATTAAGATCCCCTGGAGAAGGAAATGGCAACCCAGTCCAGTATTTTTGCCTGGAGAATCCCATGGACAGAGGAGCTTGGTGGGCTACAGTCCATGGGGTCACAAAGAGTCAGACATGATTTAGAGACTGAATAACAACAACTACAGCAAGGTGCCAAATACTGAGATTCACATTTCTTCACTCAACGAACATTTATTGAAGGTCTAGTGTGGGCCAGACCGTGCCCTCAGTGTTTGGATTATATCAGTGAACAAAACAGATTTGCCTGTTATCATGAACTTAAATTCGAGCAGGTGCAAAGAGTAAATTCAATGTAGTTGAATCCATGATTATTGATAATATGAATCACTGTTATTACTACTAGTGTATTATATGCCAGCCACTGTGCAATTGATTTTCGTATATAATCTTATTTTCTTATTAACCCCGTGACGTAGGAGCTTTTGTTGTTGCTTGAGAGTGTGGAAACTGAGCCTCCAAGACGCTATGTAAATGAAGTTGGCAAGTGAGTGGAGGGGCTGGTATTTAGACCAGGTTGCCTGGCTTCATTCACTGCCGCACCTTCCTACCTTTGCTTGGTGAGTCGTTGGTGGTTGTCATTTTTGCCTACAGTTCTTTCTTGACATCCTTGCCAACATGTTTTGCTCTGCAGTGGAAGTTGGGAGAGAAGGAAATTTGCGTTTTCCTCATTTTGTATTAAAAGACTTAATTACCCCTGCAGGAGATGATCAGAGAGGGAATAAATGACAGCCCTGCTTAGTGTTTCTCTGAATCAGTTAGAAGCACAGCTGACTCCCCTCCGTGTTCAGAAAAGATGTCACGGTTAGAGGGGGGAGTCGAGGTGCAGCCTGGAGAGAAGCGCGTCGCTGGGAATGCGGAGACTCCCAGCGGAATGGTGTTGACACTGGTCATCCTACCAGTTAAGGTGAAGGCAGTGGACTTGGTGCCTCCCGTGTCTGTCTCCTGGTGTTCGTCATCATCGTTTCCTGGCTTGCAGTCTTTAGGAAAGATTCAGCTCCTCAGCTCTAAAGATCCCTCTTCCTCTGCTCTTCTGGAGTTGCCCAACAACCGGGCATGCTCATGTCCCCCAGAGTCAGGCTGAATAAATCTTGCTAGAATTTAAGAGAGTATGGAAATATTTAAAGTATTCAGAAAAGTGCAAAGAATATCATCTACTCACAATTTAGTTTTTTTTTTATTTTAATTTTTCTTTATTTGACTTCTCTGGGTCTTAGTTGCAGCATGTGGGATCTAGTTCCCTGACTAGGGATCAAACTTGGGTCCCTTACATTGGGAGCACTAGGTCTTAGCCACTGAACCACCAGGGAAGTCCCTCACAATTTAGTTTTGTCAAACCTTAACATTTTGCCTCTGTGCTCCAGTTTTTAAATTTTTTTTAATTTATTTTTATTTATTTATTTATTTATTTATCTATTTTTGCTTTTTGGCCACATCAAGAGGCATGTGGGATCTTAGTTCCCTGACTAAGGATGGAACTCGAACTTCCTGCAGTGGAAGCGAAGAGTCTTAACCACTGGGCTGTCAGTGAAGTCCCTCCAGTTCCTTTTTTTAAGTAAAATATATAGATGTAGCTGAAATGCTCTGTGTACCTGTTCCCAAGTTCACTTTCCTTCCTCCCTTCCTCCCATCCAGAGGCCACCATCGCATTCGTTCATCCCATCATTGTTCCATGAAAATGCATGGATAAGCACCCTTACGCTCAATGCCTAGAGGCACATTCTTATACCTGTGTCTTTGTATGCAAGGGCGGGAGTGTCTCTAGGATGTTGCTGGGGCATCATGAATCTGCGGTGACATGACCACATTTCTCTCCAGGATGGTTGTGCCAGTTGATGGTGTATATGACAATTTCTGCATCTCCACGACCTCAGTCATGCTTACTGCTGATTTTTAAAATGCACTGCCGATCTGATGCATGTGAAATGGTGTCTCACAGTCGTATTTGTGTTTTTATTATTAATGAGATCAAGCATCTTTGCCTGTGTTTATTGGCCACTTGTGTCTCCTCTTCGTTGAATCGTCTGTTCACATTCTTTGCTGTTGCATCTATTGTGTTGTCATTTTTCTTATTGGTTGTAGTAGTTCATTGTGTATTCTGGTTACTAATCCTTTACCAGTCACTGTGCAGAGATCGTCTCCAAGTCTCTTGCTTGTCTTTTACTTTGTTTATGGTGTATGTTGATGTACAGACAAGTTTAATTTTGATGTAGACAACTGTTTTGCAATCTTTTATTATTCATGCTCGGAGTCTTTTTAAAAATATGTATTTATTTTTGGCTGTGCTGGGTCTTCGTTGTTTCCTGCTGGCATTCTGTAGCTGTGGAGTGCAGCGGCTGCTCCCTCGTCGCGGGCTCCTTATTGCAGCGACTTCTCTCGTTGCGGAGCACAGGCTCTAGGGCACGGCTTTAGTAGCCGTGGCGCACGGGCTTAGCTGCCCCACAGCATGTGGGATCTTCCCAGACCAAGGATTAAACTTGTGTCCCCTGCATTGCAAAGTGGATTCTTAACCACTTTTCCACCAGGGAAGCCCCTGAGTCTTGCTTAAAAGAATTTTCCACCCACTCTAAAATCACATGTATATTTTCCTCTATTTTCTTTCTAAGCTTTTTGAAAATTTTGATTTTTGCATTAAGCATGGGATCCATCTAGAATTTATTCTGTGATTGCTGTAAGGTTGGGATCTATTTTTCTTTTTCTGCCATACAGATAATCAGCTGGTCCAGCCCCTTTATTATAGTCTCTTCTTTCTCCACTGATTGGTTATGTCTGTCTGGTACCAGGTTTCCATACTTTCAGGGATGTGCTTGGGGCTTCTTTGGTTGACTGATCTTTTACCTGTTCCTGGGCTGGTATCATATTGTCTAAATATTATAGCTTTTCATCTATCTTTTGATGTCTCACAGGGAGAGGTGGCCTCTCTTGTTTTTCTTTTTTCAAAATTATTTTTTGTTATTCTTAGTTCTTCCATATGGATTTTAGAGTCAGCTTATCTAGTACCTTAACAGCACTCATCAGTGCTTGATCTTGAACCATCCTGGGCTTCATTAGACCATCATGGTTTAAACTCTGTCTGCTTTAAACTCTGTAGTGGTATCCTTCCTGGTAAACTTGCACCACAGCTTCTAATTCCTATGTTCACAGACCAGTTAGCATAGATTACTTTTTTCTTTTTAAATGTAATTGTAAAAAAAAAAAAAGTAAGACAAAATTTGCCATCTTAACCATTTGAAGTGTGACTCAGCATTAAATACATTCATTGTATTATGCAGGAATCACCGTTATGGCAAAACTCCATGATCATTAGGCAGTAATTTCCTATTCTCCCCTCTGTAATCAATAGGCAATAATTTTCTATTCCTACCAGCCTCTGGCAACTACCGTTCTACTTTCTGTCTCTATGAATTTGCCTTGTTAAACATCTCATATATGTATAGTCTTACAAAATCGTCCTTTTGTGTCTGGCTTCTTTTACGTAGTATCATGGCTTCAAGCTTCATTCATGTTGTAGCATGATCAGAACTGCCTTCATTTTTAAGGATGACTAGCGTTCCATTATATGGATGTGCACATTTTGTTTGTCTGTTTATCCCATGTTGGACATCTGGGCTATTTCCTCGTTTTGACTCTTGTGGATAATGCCACAGTAAGTATGGGTGTACATGTATTTGTTTCATTCTTGTTTTCATTTGTCTTGGATATTTGTATAGGAGTAGAACTGCTGTGTTATAAGATGTTCTATGTTTAACGTCTTCAGGTACTTTTTTTCACAGCAGATGAACCACTTTACATTCCTACCATCAATGTCTGAGGGTGGGGTTTGTGCAATTTCTCTACATCCTCTCCAACACTTATTTTCCACATTTTTTAAATTGTAGTCATCCTTGTGGGCGTAAAGTGCAGCTCACTGTGGTTTTGATTTACATTTCCCTAATGATTAATGATGTGGAGCATCTCTTCATGTGCCTATTGGGTATTTGTTTATCTTCTTTAGAGAAACGTCTAATCAGGTCCTTTGCTCCTCTCCTCAATGCCCCTGTGTTTAGAGAAGTTTTAAGTTTACGACAAAATTGAGTGAAAAGTATAGAGAATTCCTATATACCACCCCAATCCATGCACAACCTCCCCCACAATCGACACCCCACACCAGAGAGGAGGTATATATACTAAAATCGATACACCTATACTGACACAGCATTATCACCCAAAGTCCATAGTTTACACTAGGGGTCATTCTCGGTGTATATGCTATTGGTTTTGACATGTATAATGACATGCATCCACCCCTATAGTAGTATATAGAATAGTTTCCCTGCCCTCCACATCCTCTCTGCTCCACCTGATTAGCCCTCCCTTCCCTCTAATTGCTCCCTTTGCCTATCTCAACATCATGTTATCTGACTTTGTATTGTTGACCTTTGGAAGTTCTTTATGTATCCTGTGTTGTTGTTGCTGTTGTTTAGTCACTCAGTCATGTCCGACCCTTTGTGACCCATGGAGTGTAGCCCACCAGGCGTCTCTGTCCATGGAATTTCCCAGGCAAGAGTACTGGAGTGGGTTGCCATTTCCTTCTCTAGTGTATTTGGCATATCAAATCCTTATCGGATATACGGTTTGCAAATATTTCCGCCCATTCCTCTCTTGAAAGTACCCTGAAAATTTTGATGCAAAGAAATGTTTAGTTTTCATGAAGTCTCATTTATCTGCTTTTTCTTGATTTGCCTGTGCTTTTGGTGTTATATTTAAGAAACCATTGCCAAATCCAAGGCCATAAAAATTTTCCCTTACATTTTCTTCTAAGAATCTGATAATATTAGCTCTTAAATTTAGGTCATTGATTAATTTTGAATTAATTTTTATATATGGTATAAGGCAAGGATCAACTTCATTCTTTCGCTTGTGGTATTTAGTTTTCCCAGTACCATTTATTGAAGAGACTGTTCTTTCCTTATTTATTGGTCTTGGCCCTCTTGTCAAAATCAGTTGACTATAAATGTGAAGGTCTATTTATGGACTCTAAATTTTATTCCATTGCTCTATATGTCTCTTGTTATACCAGTACCTTAGTTTTGATTACTCTACCTTTGTAATAAGTTTTAAAATCAGGCGATGTGAATCCTCCACTTTGTTCTTCTTTTTCAAGATTATTTTGGTTATTCTAGGTCCATTGAAATTCCATATGAATTTCAGTATGGATTTTTCATTTAAAAAAAAAAAAAAAACACATCCTTGGGATTTTGCTAGTGATTTCATTGAATCTATATGTCGATTTGGGTAGTATTATCATCTCAACAACATTAAATCTTGCAATCTGTGAGCACAGGATTCTTTCCATTTGTTTAGACGTTCTTTTATTTCTTTCAGCAATGTTTTATATTTTTCTCATTTATCACATTTTATGTTGGTTGTTTGCTGATAGTAGGAAGATAGTAGCACATTTATAGAATACAAATAAGAGGTTTTAGATGTAGAGTCTTATAAATTTTACCTGTAAATGAAGAAAGCAACATAGTATTTATTTTAGTACCAGAATTGGTGTCCCTAGTCATGATCTTTTAGGAGCCTTGAATTAAGAAAAAAATAAGCGTGTCTGGGTTACAGAATCTCAGATTTTGTTGACCTCATTATGCTCAATAGATCACAATGAGATTTACCCTATGTTGAAATTTGACCTAAAAAAAAATTCACAAAGAGTTTATTGTTGAATCCATGTTTAATATTGCAGTAACTTTTCTAATTCCATCTTCTATCAGCATATTCATATTACAATCTGTGTCATAAAATCATGCAGGGAAAATAGGTATTTGACTTTCTGAATTCCTGTCTTTCTTTCTCATACCCTAACTTAGTCATAATCCTTCAAATATTCAAATTTACTGGCACATGCCACTTACCCCTCCCCTGCCATCATTAAGTTAAACAATGTTCTGGGAAGATGACTTATGTTACTCAAATTTTACTAAAAAATTCAGGGAATTAACGTTCTCAGATTTTTCTGTCTCCCTAAATACAGCATCTGGCTGTACTCCATCCCAAGAAAGAATGACTCCAAACCTTTTTCTTTAGATGATGGTTCTGCATCAAAACAGTCCTTAATAAAGAAAGCAAAGAACCATTATTTAAAGTCTTTTCAGGCTTAGAGGGAAAAAAGGCAGATATTTGGGAACCAAAGCAAGACAGTAAGAGGGGTGCAGACTTAACCTCCTAGCCATCTGCAGTGCACGTGCGTTTGTATGTTGACCTTGGTAAGGTTAGCAAGAGTCTTCTAATATTCTCTCATATATTGAAGTCCCTTACTACTTTAGCGCCTAAAAAGCTGTCACCTGATTTAATCTTCATAATAAGTCTATTAAACAATATTATGTCTGTTTGATAAGTAAAACAGCCCCAGAGGTACTGGATAACATGGATAACTCCAATGGTCATGCAGAGAGTAAGTAACAGGGCTAGATTCAAACTAGAGCTATCTGGTTCCAAAACCCTTGCTCTTGTCTGGTCATTTTCCTAGTCTTGGCTTCATTAATCCTATATTTTGGGACTAAAAATCTTTCATTCCTTGATAGGTATTTGGCAAACAAGATCCTTGGCATCTATTTCTGTTTCTACTATTCACCAGTGATTCAGCCTGGTCAATGGGGTTCTGAACCACCAGGACAGCACTAGATGGAGGGAAAGAGACTAAATGGAGGGTTGCTGTTGACAGAAACAATAGGAGTTGGTTGGCCATTGAGTGGGTGGGTAGGAGCAGGAGGTGTCAAGAAAAGTCAGCCTGCAGGCTCACTGATAAACATTTTACCTTTTACATAATGCCATCCAGCATCCTCTGTCCATGGGATTCTCTGGACAAGAATACTGGAGTGGGTAGCCATTCCCTTTGGGGATCTTCCTCATCCAGGGATCGAACTGGGGTCTCTTGCTTTGCAGGCAGATTCTTTACCATCTAAGCCACCAAAGAAGCCCCCTTCACATAGTAAATCTTTTCATTTCAGAGAAGCACCTGCCATCAAAAATGCTCTTTTCAGAGGCATTCTGACCCTCAGTTGTTTATAATTTACCATCTGGGAGCAATTGGAGGGCGGTGACACAAAACACTTTGGATTTTGCTAAGGCGGAACAATCTTGAATTGCTTGTGCCCTGAAGCTCGTGAATAGTAGGAGGGAAGTCTCGGCTCTGAGAGCACTCAGCCTCTTCGACTCACTGCACCGTTGTTTCCTAAAAACTTAAATAAATGACTTCCATAAAGGTCTGAAATGCCATTTACATTTTCCAGTTTTACATTGTTCCTTTTTTCTGGAGTGTAGTAGCCTTTTCTTTGTTTTCTTATTTTGATCTGTCTGGCACCCCATCCGTTCTGAGAACGGAGGCGCCTCCCTTCAACCACGTGATTCAGATGGAGCTTCTACGTTCTTACAGCTGATTGGCTCAGCCTGACCGTCACTGACCAATCAGAGACTTGTCTCAGGATTTTTGAATTTACAACTGGAAACAGATGGAAATTTACTGTCAGTGGTGATCCTTAACCTCTTAGTGGCTGTATCTCCTGCCATGTGGGGTAGGCGATGAAAATGGCATGTAGTGAGATGCATGAATGAGAGACAGGCAGAGTCCTGATAGTGTATGTATCCTGGGTCTTGTTTTCAGGGAAGCTTACTGCACCTCTTCCTGAATTTGGTTGTGCAACCATTCCTTGAATTCTGTCCTCCAGCACACTCCCCTTTCTGTCATTTGGATTTCTATTAATATATTTTGCAGTCAAAAGAGTCCTGCCTAAAAGGGGAAAAGTTTTGTGCAGTAGTGCTGTTCCCAAGTTTGGAACTCAGAAAGGCTTTAGGATAGATTCCTTGCAAATATCAATGTCTGCTATACTGTTTTCAAGCATTAAAGGTTGGCATCTAACTTTACTGATGACCCTTTAAATAAAACTGTTTGTGAAATGGTAAGAAACTTAGCCTCAGCTATGCACAAGCCTATTCAAGTAGTTTGAATGTTAGCTCACTTTTCTCAGGATTAACTAAGAACCTAAGAAAAAAGTTGGTTGAGTTTCAAAATGTATTTTTAAGTTTCTGAGATAAATTGGACTATCATCAGCATTTGGGTTTAGAGAGTGGAGGTAGGAAAGTGGTTTGACTTGCTAGATGTCAAGTTTCAAACCCAGGGAGAGGAAGACAGTAGGAAGGCATATGACTCTCAGCTGGAGAGAGAGAGAGAGAAAGAGTGACTGAGTGTGTGTGTGTGTGTGTGTGTGTGTGTGTGTGTGTGTGTGCACGCATGTGCGCGCTCAGTCTTGTCCAATTCTTTTGCAGCACCATGGACTGAAGCCTTCCAGGCTCCTCTGTCCAAGGGATTTCATAGGCAAAAGTACTGGAGTGGGTTGCCATTTCCTTGTCCAGGGGATCTTCCTGAGCCAGGGATCGAACCCAAGTCTCCTGCATTGGCAGGTGGGTTCTTTGCCACTGAGCCACCAGGGAAGCCTAGTTGGCTGGAGAGGATAGGACCAATGCAGACATCTCTTTAATGACTGCACTTTCCTGCCCGGGAACTGTGGACAGTTCCACTGGGCCCATCCTGACTAGGTAAGTCAAAGGGACCTATAGTCATGTAGCGTCTTCAGCATTATAGAAGAATTTTTTAAAAAATTATAGTATTCTTATATTTCTTGTTTACAACTGTAAAATTCTTATGCTGCCCATCTCAATTTCCATTAGCTTTTTTTTTTTTAATGTGAACCATTTTAACGGAGAAGGCACTGGCGACCCACTCCAGTGCTCTTGCCTGGAAAATCCCATAGACAGAGGAGCCTGGTGGGCTGCAGTCCATGGGGTCGCTGAGAGTTGGACAGGACTGAGCGACTTCACTTTCACTTTTCACTTTCATGCATTGGAGAAGGAAATGGCAACCCTCTCCAGTGTTCTTGCCTGGAGAATCCCAGGGACGGGGGAGCCTGGTGGGCTGCCGTCTATGGGGTCGCACAGAGTCGGACACAACTGACGAGACTTAGCAGCAGCAGAACCATTTAAAAAATTTTTATTGAATTTGTTACAACACTTCTGTTGTTTATGTTCTGATTCTTTGGCCATGAGGCATGTTGGATCCTAGCTCCCTAACCAGGGATTAAACCTGCACTCCCTGCCTCGGAAAGTGAAGTCTTAACCATTGGGCCACCTGGGAAGTCCCTCCTTTCTTCATCTTTCAAAGTTTCTGGACTACATATGAATAGTGGTTTGACTTGGTTTATATAACAAGGTGTATACAATATATACATCTTTCATCTTGTATGCAGTAGTTTTTGGTTTTTAAAAGTAATCTATACTCAGTAAAAAAATTGGAATGCACATCAAAGCGTAAAGAGTAGGGAAAAAAAAACCAAACACCCAAGATTATATAACTTAAAGCCGGCCACATTCACAAAAGCCGGCAGATTTCTCAGTGGTGTCTTGGGAGAGTAGTTTCCAAGCTTAACTTGGCAACCAGCCAGGTATCTGTTCCAGACTGTTTGACCTCCTGGGCTTCACTCCTCCTTTAATAGAAGTTTACTTAATCAACTCTGTCCTCCCCTTTCTGCCCTCCCATAGTGAAAATTAAAGTCAGCTTCTGGAAGATTCTGGTAACTGATGAGGATGGGGGGTCATGAGCATCCTGGCCCCTGGGGAGAGGCGGAGCAGTGGGCTCTGGCCATGGTGAAGGAGGGGCACCTGGTGTGGACGTGGTTCATCTGGCAGCGACTCAGAAGCCCTGGGTCCTGCCAGTGCGCGAGCTGTGGGCTCTCCACTCTCCCAGTGTCCCTGTGTTCACTGAGCTACCCAAAGCTTAAGTCCAAGCTCTACCCAGGGCGGGGAGGCCTCCTGCAGAAGCCAGGTTCCTCCTCATCCTGCTCTACCTTGTTGGGGGATATTTTTCATTGTTTCCTTCATTGCTTTGAATAGGAAGACATTCACGTGGTTCGGAATATGTCTGTGCCTTTTAGAAGGCAATTCTCCCACCTGCCCTGAGACCTTCAGCCTCTTCTTACCCTCCCCTACTCACTGCAGGTAATCAGCTTGTTTAAAAAAAATTTTTTTTTATTGGTGTATAGTTGCTTTACAGTGTTGTGTTGATTTCTGCTGTACAGCAAAGTGAATCAGCCATATGTATACACATATCCCCTCTTTTTTGGATTTTTGTTCCATTTAGGTCACCACAGAGCACTGAGTAGAGTAACCTGTGCTATCCAGTTGAGTTCAGTTGCTCTGTTGTGTCTGACTCTTTGCAACCCCATGGACTGCAGTACACCAGGCTTCCCTGTCCTTCACCAAGGATGACTGTCAGCTGGAGACAGTGTGTGTGTGTGTGTGTACACACTCCTGGAGCTTGCTCAAACTCATGTCCATCGAGTTGGTGATGCCATCCAACCATCTCATCCTCTGTCGTCCCCTTCTCCTCCTGCCTTCAGTCTTTCCCAGCGTCAGGGTCTTTTCCAGTCAGTCAGTTCTTCGCATCAGGTGGCCAAAGTGTTGCAGTTTCAGCTTCAGCATCAGTCCTTCCAATGAATATTCAGGACTGATTTCCTTTAGGATTGACTGGCTTGATCTTGCAGTCCGAGGGACTCTCAAGAGTCTCCTCCAAGAGCACAGTTCAAAAGCACTGTGCCAGATGGTAGGTTCTCATTCTCTGATTTATCCCTAGTAGTGCATATATGTCAGTCCCGGTCTCCCAGTTCTTCCCACCCTGTTGGTGTCCAGACATTTGTTCTCTGTCTGTGTCTCTATTTCTGCTTTGCTGGTAGGTTCATCTGCACCATTTTTCTATGTGATATTTTTCACTTTCTGACTTCCCTCTGTGTGACAGCTTTTAGTTTTTGTGTGTATTCATTCAGAGTTTACTTAATGAATGTTAAATCAAATACAGATACATTCTTAAAAAAATTTTTTTTAAATTGGAAGATAATTGGTTTACAATGTTGTGCTGGTTTCATCTGTATAACAACAGTGAATCAGCTATAAGTATACACACATACCCTCCAGTATATTCTGTATTGTCATTTTCCCCTTCTTGCAAACAAAAGGAGGCATTGTACACACATTTTCTATACCTTGCTGGGTTTATTTTTTCCCACCACTTAATATATCTTGGAGACTTTCAAAAATACCAGTGCATTGAAAGCTTCCTCATGCATTTTTATACCTTCAGAATCTTCCACTGTATATAAGTAGCATAATTTATTTAGCCCGTCCTCTTTTCAAGGATACTTGAGTTCTTTCCAGTCTTTTGTTATTTTGAATAATGCTGTAATGAATAACTGTATATATATGTTATTTCTTAAGTATGGCTAAAGGATAAAGTCCCAGAAGTTACATAACTGGGTCAAAGGAGATAATTCAGTTGTCATTTTGATCTCTTGCCCACATTCCTTCCATAGGGGCTTGTACCAATTTATCCTTCCACTGGGAGAGTCTGAGAATACTTGTTTCTCTTGGGGAATTAGTACATACTGCTCACATGTTACTTTGGAGGGTTCTTCAGTTGTTTTAATTTGGATGTTGTCTTCCCAATTAGATGGCAAGTTTATTGAGAGCAAGGGCCAAGCATTTAATTGCTTTTGAATTGTCTGCATTTATAAATAATACAATATGGTACCCTAGGAGTGCAATAAATTTGTTTCTAGTGTAATTTGGGAGAAGAAGCCAATTAAACCTTAATGATAAAAAGATTTCTATACTTGGTTAGAATTCAACTGAACTGATTTCTCTCCCTAAAGTAATTATGAGGTCTTGTTTCAATAATTATGGAATAAATCTTGAGATGAGGTGTTACAGCAGATTCACTTGCTGACACGTGGGATTCTTTCCTGGCTCTGTGTCATTTTTTGTTTGTCGTTTTGTTTTTAATATTTATTTGGCTGTGTTGGGTCTTAGTTGTAGCGTGCAAACTGTTAGTTACAGCATGTGGAATCTGGTTCTTTGAGCAGGGATCAGATCCAGGCCCCCTGCACTGGGAGCGTGGCGTCTTAACCCCTGGACCACCAGGGAAGTCCCCGGAGTGTCCCTTGACCCGATTCAATCCAGTGGGGTCTTGGCATCAGCCAGTCTAATTGAGAGCCTGTCCCGTCACTTCTTTTCCTCTCTGTGTGCCAGTGCCTGCCCCATGATAAGCAGGAGAACAAAGAGCTGCTTTTTAACTTTGTATATCTATTAAACTATAATGACACAAGGTAAACACGGGCTTCCCAGTGGTAAAGAATCTGACTGCCAACGCAGGAGACCTGGGTTTGATCCCTGGGTTGGGAAGATCCTCTGCAGAAGGAAATGACAACCCACTCCAGTATTCTTGCCTGGGGAATCCTTTGCAGAGAGGAGCCTGGTGGTCTACAGTCCATAGGGTGACAAAGAGTAGGACACAACTGAGCGACTAAACAGCAAACAGTGTAAACACTGCGCCATTATGACTTCATCTCCCTACATCCTACGGCAAAAATGTGCTGATGGTCTTCTGTCCTCTCAGTCTTCACCATGCTAGATTCCCCCTCATGTATGATCCTCTGCTGGTATCCAGTGGTATTCCAGTTTTTTGCTTGCATAGCATCCAGAGGAATTTTGTGAGATTACATGCCCCCTCACACATTTACAGCCTATATCTAAAAATTTATGACAGTTTTAAATAGCTTGTAAAGGATATATTTTAAAGTATATTGTCAGTATTGACTTTAAAAACATGATTGTTCAGTATACCTGTATACATGTGTATTTCTACATGTGATAAGCTTGTATACACACAAATATTTATCCATCATACTAAGGAAATATCCCTCTATTCCTTTTTTTTTTGCTTTTTTTTTTCCAATTTTTAATGGGGCAAGTTTTCCTCTCTTTATTTGCTTGGGATTTTTTTCTTTTAGATGCTATAAAATCTGTCAATATAAAGTGTAGGATTTGATAAATTTTGGCTATTGTATGTAATTGCATAATCTCACCACAAGGTATATTCACGTTGGTGCTTTATTATCGTATATATATCACATATGATATATATTATATAAAGTGATCCCAGAACCCACTGGTAGATACCAAAATCCAAAGATGCTCAAATCCCTTATATAAAATGGTGTCATATTTGCATATAACCTATACACAGCCTGTCTTTAAATCACCTCTCAATTACTTATAATACCTAGTACAATGTAAGTACCATGCAAATAGCTTTAAATTCAATGTAAATGATATATAAAAAATATTTGCCAGTGTGCAGCAAATTTGAGTTTTGCTTTTTGGAACTTTCTAGAAACTTTTTTTTTCCTGTATTGTTTTTTCAGTTTGCAGTCAGTTGAATCCACAGATTCAAACCTGAGCATGTGGAAGGCTGACTGTGTCTGTATATATCCAGATTTGTGCATATACATATGTGTGATGTGCATACTCAGAACTGTTACATGATTCTTCTAAATATATTCAGAGGAGTCTGATAGTGTTTGATACCCACCATCATCCACTAGAACAATACAGGAACACATGCTCTTTAACATCAGACCTTTTTATCATTCCTTTTTCCCCCTGAACTTGAATTTCTGTTCCATTTCTCACAGAGACTCTTCTTACATACATTTTTATGCTTGAAGTCCTTTACTGGTAGTTTTATTTATTAATAAGCAAAAATGTTAGTATTAACCCATTGATATTAATATATTTTTGTTTCCTATAGCCTTACCTCCTATGACCATTGAATAATTTCTTCTGATGGAGCTGTCATTATAGTTTGGTAAAAATAACAATCTATTTCAAATGCTGCTGCTGCTAAGTCGCTTCAGTCGTGTCCGACTCTGTGCGACCCCATAGACGGCAGCCCACCAGGCTCCCCTGTCCCTGGGATTCTTCAGGCAAGAACACTGGAGTGGGTTGCCATTTCCTTCTCCAATGCATGAAAGTGAAAAGTGAAAGTGAAGTCGCTCAGTCGTGTCCAACTCTTAGCGATCTCATGGACTAAAGCTAGTAAATATAAAGTTACATTTTAGTGGAAATAGATCCCTTAAATGACTGCGATGGGCTTTTTATCACAGTTGTTGTTCAGTTACTAAGTCGTATTCAACTCTTGGTGACCCATGGACCGCAGCATGCCAGGCTTCCCTGTCCTTCACTATCTCCTGGAGTTTGCTCAAACTTGTGTCCATTGAGTTGGTGATACCATCCAACCATCTCATCCTCTGCTGCTCCCTTCTCCTCCTGCCCTCAATCTTTCCCAGCATCAGGGTCTTTTCCAATGAGTTGGCTCTTCTCATCAGGTGGCCAAAGTATTGGAGCTTCAGTATCTGTCCTTCTATTAGTATTCAGGGTTAATTTCCTTTAGGATTGACTGGTTTGATCTCTTTACAGTCCCAGGGACTCCTAAGAGTCTTCTCCAGCACCACAATTTGAAAGCATCAGTTCTTTGGCACTCAGCCTTCTTTCACTTTCATGCATTGGAGAAGGAAATGGCAACCCATTCCCGTGTTCTTGCCTGGAGAATCCCAGGGACAAGGGAGCCTGGTGGGCTGCCGTCTATGGGGTCGTACAGAGTCGGACACGACTGAAGCGACTTAGCAGCAGCAGCCTTCTTTATGGTCCAACTCTTAACCATACATGACTACTGGAAAAAACCATATCTTTGACTATATGGACGTTTGTTGGTGAAGTGATGCTCTGTTTGTTAATATACTGCCTACGTTTGTCATAGCTTTTCTTCCAAGGAGCAAGCATCTTTTAATTTCATGACTGCAGTCACCATCTGCAGTGATTTTGGAGACCAAGAAAATAAAGTCTGCCAGTATTGGGGGTTGGTAATTACTCTTTGCTGGAGTGAGTCAGGGGTCACCATCGATTTTATGTCTCAATGAAATTACTGAAGAATTTTGTTCATATAAAAATAGCTTGGGATGGAAAGCATTTCGTTACAGCACTCTCAGTTAATTCTTTTAACTCATTCTGAGTCCTAAATTCTATATGGATCGATCATCAAGAATTGTTTTTTTGAAACTTCCCTGGCAGTCCAGTGGTTAAGGCTCCAGATTTTGATGCAGGGGGCACAGGTTCGATTTCTGGTCAGGGAACTAAGATCCCACATGCTACACAGAATGACCCTGATGCTGGGAAAGATTGAGGGCAGGAGAGGTGGCAACTGAGGATGAGATGGTTGGATGGCATCACTGACTCAATGAACATGAGTTTGAGCAAACTCCGGGAGATAGTGAAGGACAGGAAAGCCTGGCGTGCTGCAGTTCAAGTGGTTGCAAAGAGTTGGACATGACTTAGCATCTGAAAAACAAATGCCGCACATGGTAAATAAATAAATGAATATTTTTCACGTCCTGTCTGTCTGTGACTCTACCGAGTCCCCTTTGGTTCTGTTGAAACCTCCTGACTCGCACAGCCACATTTAATTTATCCTTATAGTTGTTTGCTGCTTGTGCGCCGGCACTGGTTGTTCCCATCTTTCTTTCTGTTTGATGCCCAGGAAAACACGCCCTCATATGACTAGGATGGGTGAGAGGGGTCCTGGAGAACGGAAGAACTTGTTCATCACAGTCAGGGTCTCAGACAAATACACTGTTGAATTTATCTCGAATACCTGGAAATCGATTCTGTAAAACCACCGGTGCCTCCTGCCATGGAGAGAGAGTTTGCTTGCTCCCACTTGCAGCCCACTATTCCTGATGGTGACTGTAGCCCACCAGGCTCCTCTGTCCATGGGATTTTCCAGGCAAGAACACTGGAGTGGGTTGCCATGCCCTCCTCCAGGGAATCTTCCCGACTCAGGGATTGAAACTGAGTCTCTTACATCTCTTGCATTGGCAGGCAGGTTCTTTGCCATTAGTGCCACCTGGGAAGCCCATTCTTTCTAGAGTTAACTATTACTGTAGTGATAATTAACTATTACTGTAATGGTGATATAGTGAAGGACAGGGAAGCCTGGCGTGCTACAGTCTGTGGGGTTGGAAAGAGTCCAACACTGGAAAGAGTGACTGAACAACAACTGTAATGATCATTGCTCATTAAATGGAAACTAGGTCATTAATATTATTAAATATTATTCAAAAGCAGATACATTACTTCGCCAACAAAGGTTCATCTAGTCAAAGCTGTTTTTTTTCCAGTAGTCATATATGGATGTGAGAGTTGGACTATAAAGAAAGCTGAGCGCTGAACAATTAATGCTTTTGAACTGTGGTGTTGGAGAAGATTCTTTAGAGTCCCTTGGACTGCAAGGAGATCCAACCAGTCCATCCTAAAGGACTAAAGGATTTTCCTAAAGGAAATCAGTGCTGAATATTCATTGGAAGGACTGATGCTAAAGCTGAAGCTCTAATATTTTGGCCACCTAATGGGAAGAACTGCCTCATTGGAAAAGACCCTGATGCTGGGAAAGATTGAAGGCAGGAGGAGAAGGGGAACGACAGAGGATGAGATGGTTGGATGGCATCACTGACTCGATGTACAAGAGTTACTCGAGTAAGCTTCGGGAGTTGATGATGGACAGGGAAGCCTGGAATGCTGCAGTTCATGGGGTCACAAGGAGTCGGACAGGACTGAGTGACTGAACTGAATTGACCATTACTATTAGTATTATTTTGACCCAGATTCAAATCATCTGAATCTTCTCAAGACAACTCTAACAGTATTCCCTATATCATGACTAATATCCATATCTCCCTGGGTCTGGCAGATTGGCAAATATCTCCCAAGTATGAGTAATGTATAGAGTAGCCTTGCCTGCTGTCAGAGAAGCCGAGTCTCTGAGGCTCTCTACGGTTAGTTCTTTTGCTCTGAATGGCGATTCAACCTTCACTACAGTAACAAGGCAAGCTAACTTGATTGCAATTATACGGTGCATCTGGGCACTGGGACATGCTTTTTTTTATGACATATTGTTAAAGTAGTTACCTGCATCAGTACTTAAAGTGGAGTGGGTGTTAATATCATTGAGCTTGTCAACTCTTGCCTTTTTTTTTTTTTTAAAGATAATTTGATGTGGACCAATTTTGAAGTCTTTACTGAATTCATTACAAGGTTGCTTCTGTTCTGTGTTTCGTTTTTTTGGCCGGGAGACATATGGGATCCTAGCTCCCCCACCAGGGAGGGAACTGGCACCCCCTCTATTGGAAGGCGAAGTCTTAACCACTGATCCACCAGGGAAGTCCCTGCTCTTCCCGTGTCAGCAAATGCTTCTCTCTGCATTACTTTTATTAATTGATATGTCCTCCATTACCTCTTGACTTTAAAAAGTACATTTACAAGCTTTCAAGAGTTTGAGAAGAGGCGTGTGTGTTGCACAAAGTCAGGGGACAGTGGAGGGGAGAAAAGAGGAAACCTTGTCATTTTTGTAGAGAACATGGAGAAGAGTCAAGACAATGGACAGACGTGGAACAGGATCCTTGCAAATCATAGAGTGTGTGTGCTGTCTCTGCTTCTGATATCACCTCTAACATTTTTTACTCTCGGATAATAACAGAGAAGATCCAGCATTACAATAGGTTTTAAGTTTCCCTTCCGGTAAATCTCCACTCTGACATCTCTTCCCGGGCTGACAGCAAAATGGGGCTTAAATCACTGGTGAATCACAGGATCTGAATCACCTCTACCAAAATGTCAAGGTACAGACATCCTGTAAAGGGGGTTTGGTACTGGTTTCTAGGAGTAGTGCTGATTTTTAATGAAGTATTGAATTAAAAAAAGAAGTGAGTTAGAAATTTTGGTCCTGTGCTGTATGAGCTAGGAGTCTCCAGAGAAACAGGACCAGTGTGTGTGTGTGTTTATATATGAAGATATTTAGTATAAGGAATTGGCTCATGTGATTACAAAGGCTGAAAAGCCCTAAGATCTGCAATCAGAAAGCCAGAGACCCAGGAGAGCTGATGGTTTTATTCCAATCTGAGCCCAAAGACCCAGGAAAACTGACAGTATAAGTTCTAGTCCCAAAACTGGCAGGTTTGAGACGCAGAAAGAGCCAGTGTTTCAGTTTTGAGTGTGAAGGTGGGAAAAAGCCCGATGTCCCAGCTGAACAGTCAGGCAGAAAGAGTTTCCTCTGACTCAGCTGGTTTGTTCAGTTCAGGCCTTTGCCTGATTGGACACGGTCCACCAACATTAGAGAGGGCAATCTGCTTTACTCAGTCTACCAATTCAAGTGTGACTCTCATTGAAAGAGACTGTCCCAGACACACCCAGAACCATGTGTGACCAAATGTCTGGGCCCTGTGCACCCCCACCCCCACCCCTTAGCCCAGTCAAGCTGACACAAACTTAACCATCACAAATACTTCTTCCTCCACATTATTTGGTCTTTGGATAATCACTTCAACTTTTACGAAAAGAAAGAAGGAGAGAATAGGATGAGAGCAAATTCTTTTCCTGACAACCCCACAGCTCCTGCTTTAAACGTTGGTTGGATCCTTTACTCAGATTCACCTGATGTGAACACATCAGTCACTGAGTTACGATAAAAGTACAGGCTACTCAGATTTTTCTTTCCACTGGCACCACTCTGAGGAGAAGGGAGCCCCAGGAAAGGAGAGTTACAGAAGTGATTTCTTAATTTTGAAAAAATATTTTCACCACACCACATGGCATGTGGGACTTTAAGTTCCCTGGCCAGGGTTTGAACCCGTACCTCCTTGCACTGGCAGCAGGAGTCTCAACCGCTGGACTACCAGGGAAGTCCTGGGAGTGATTTCTTTATTGTAGGTATGCTCTGCCTTTGCCGCAGTTATTTTTCAGATAATAGATTGTGTATTAGAACCTTACTTATTAGAACACAAACCCAGTTTGTGTTTTCCCTTAAGTAGTATGGAGACACTGGAGGCTTCTAAGTGGGTCATTGTAATGAGTATTTGCTTTCCTTATGATACGTCTTGTTGCTCAGTCATGTCTGACTCTTTGTGACCCCATGGACTGCAGCATGTCAGGCTTCCTTGTCCTTCACTATCTTCCAAAGTTTGCTCAGACTCATGTCCATTGAGTCGGTGATGCCATCCAACAATCTCATCCTCTGTTGCACCTTCTTCTCCTCCTGCCTTCAATCTTTCCTAGCATCAGGATCTTTTCCAATGAGTAGGTTCTTTGCATCAGGTGGCCAATGTTTTGGAGCTTCAGCATCAGTCCTCCTACTGAATGCTGCTGCTGCTGCTAAGTCGCTTCAGTCGTATCTGACTCCTTGCGACCCCATAGATGGCAGCCCACCAGGCTCCCCCATCCCTGGGATTCTCCAGATAAGAACACTGGCATGGGTTGCCATTTCCTTCTCCAATGCATGACAGTGAAAAGTGAAAGTGAAGTCGCTCAGTCCTGTCCAACTCGTAGCGACCCCATGGACTGCAGCCTACCAGGCTCCTCCGTCCATGGGATTTTCTAGGCAAGAGTACTGGAGTGGGGTGCCATTGCCTTCTCTGCTTTCCACTGAGTATTCAGGGCTTATTTCCTTTAGGATTGACTGGTTTGATCACCTTGCTGTCCAAGGGAGTCGCAAGAGTCTTCTCCAGCACCACAGTTCAAAAGCATCAATTCTTTCTTATGATATAGTTTTCTTATTTATTTGTTTGTTTATTTTTGGCTGTGCTGGGTCTTCGTTGCTGCTCACGGACTCTCTCTAGTTAGAGAGTAGGGACTGCTCTTCGTTGCGGTGTATGGGCTTCTCATGCCGTGGGTTCTCTTGTTGCAGAGCATAAGCTCTAGAGTCTGCAGGGTTCAGTACTTGTGGCGTATGGGGTTAGTTGCCCTAAGACATGTGGAATCTTCCTGGACCAGGAATTGAACCCATGTCCCCTGAACTGGCAGGTAGATTCTTAACCACTGGACCACCAGGGAAGTTTTCTTAAGGCAGATCAAATTAGCTTCTCTTGGTGGTAATGATCATTGGATATAGCAGTTATATCAACCTGACTTTACCAGTTCCCAAAGTATGTTTCCTGGGTCAACAGCAGCAGCATCTGAAAATTTGTTAGAACTAGACAATCTCAGTCTCACCCAAGACCTACTGAATGAGAAACTCTAGAGGTGGGACTCAGAGATCTGCATTATAACAAGCCTTCTCAGTAAATCTCAAGTTTGAGAACACCTGACCTAGTATATTTGCAGTTAAGTTGCTTGCTAATAATGTATGTAATCTTGAAATTGTGCCCAAAGCTAGAGAGGCAGCCAATTATAACTCCAGAGAACTGCAAAACTATCCGGATCACATTCTTCCTTTGAGCGGATATTTTCATCACCATGCGGTAAATGTAAGGCTTGCTCAGTTTGGTCAGATGTCGTTTGATGTGTTTTCGTTGGTTGGAAGAAGGCAGGCTCGCCCACTAATGACGTGTGTCCTACCTCAGTGTCCTTTCATGGTGCATTAGAGAGGATCCGGGGTTCCTCTCTGAAAAGTCTGGGACAGGCAGACAGAGGGTTGAAACACAAGTTGTGCTTCGTGTGGCCCAAATGCGGAGAAATGGATGAGGGGGAAGAGACCTCTGCAGGCAGGTTTCATACTGAAGTTCTGCCTCTTAGCGTTCTCTTCCTCTGTAGGCTTACCAGCTTCTGAAGATTAATGAAGCTCATTTAAAGGGGACAGTGATTAAGCACCCTTATTGTTACTGTCAGCAACTGAGGGACTTACTGCTTCCCCAGCTCTGTTTCAAAGCAAAGTCTTTCAGGGCCTGCGGCTTACCTGGGTAGCAGCTACTGTGGAGAGAGTTGTTTTCACATTTTTTTCTTCTCAGAATTAAGTAGAAGGGGGAGAATTACTCAGGATGGAAAAATATGCTTGTTACTGGTAGTAATAACAATTTGATATTGATGTTCTTTAAAAACACATGTAACATGTACAGCACAGGGAACTCTGCTCAATGTTATGTGGCAGCCTGGAAGGGAGAGGAGTCTGGGGGAGACTGGATACCTGTTTATGTATGGCTGGGTCCCTTTGCTGTGCACGCGAAGCTATCGCAACATTGCTAATCAGCTGTACTCGAGTATAAATAAAAAGTTCAAGTACACATAACAATTTTTCCTTGCAGATTCCAAAGATTGCATATATTGCTAAAGGCATAAGAAATTACTTCCAAACTGAATTAGGTGTTCCTGCATGTAACTCCCTAAGCTTCTCCCTTTCATAGAATTGAGTATAGTGTTCAGATTATCTGCCTACTTGCTAGTTTCCTTATTAGAGGAAAAATTCTAAGAGGGCAGAGGTTTTTTTTTACCTTGCTCATTGTATCTGTGATGCTCCTCACATCATATGTGTTCAGGGAATTTTCGTTTAGTGAATGAATTTTGTGATCCCCTAGGTGTCACAGCCTGTGCGTGGTGCTGGCTATAGAGAGGCACATAAGGCAGGCTCCTGGCCAGCAAGATATTACGGTCTTGGGACTTCCCTGGTGGCCCAGCAGTTAAGAATCCACTTTGCAATGCAGGGGCCACAGGTTTGATCCCTGAGAGTGGCGCTAAGGGGCTTCCCAGATGGCACTAGTGGTAAAGAACACACCCACCAATGCAGGAGACATAAGAGACACAGGTTCGATCCCTGGGTTGGGAAGATCCCCTAGAGGAGGGCATGGCAACCCACTCCAGTATTATTGCCTGGAGAATCCCATGGACAGAGGAGCCTGGGGGACTACAGTCCACGGGGTCGCAAAGAGTCAGACACGACTTAGCATGCATGTGGGGGCGCTAAGATCCCACATGCCCAGGACAGCTAAGCCTGTGTGCGGCAACTACTGAACCCTTGCGCCGCAGCTGGAGACCTGTGGGCTGCAAACAAATAATGAAAAGGTTTTTAAGATACTATAGTCTTGTAGAAAAGACAGACAAGAGTGGTCACTCCATAGGATAAGGAAGACTTCACAGAGGAACTGACATCTAGTGGGCTTTTGCAGGTTGAATAGAAGTTTGCCAGGAAGACAAGCTGAGGTGGGAAGGCATGAGGAAGGTGTCAGATTCAGGCACCGGGATGGGTCAGGATACACAGTTGTGAAGGGCACGGGCCATTCCCAGGAGGTGATTCAGCGCTAGTGAAATACCAGTGGTGAATTTCCAGAGGGGAGAATGGGTGGGAAATACACTCGATCATGAGGTCAGTTAAGGGGCTTAGAAGTTAGAACCATGGGGATTCATTAAAGGGATTTAACCATGGAGGTCATGAGGTAGCTGCTGAAGGATGAACTGCTTAGGAAAGATGAGAGTTGACAGGGTCTGCCCCAGGGTGGTGGTGGACACAGAACCGTCTGTAGACTGAAACTGACCAGAGGGAGGGGAGAGGAGAGTCAAAATGACCACTCTGGGGACAGAGCTGCCCTACTGTCCAGATTTAAAAGAATTTGTTTTAATTTATTTGTTTGGTGCACTGGGTCTTGGTTGTGGCACTCAGGCCCTTTAGTGGTGGCATGTGAACTCCTAGTTGTGGCATGTGGGACCCAGTTCCCTGACCTGGGATTGAACCCAGGCCCCTGCATTGGGATGACCACCAGGGAAGTCCCTGTCCAGATTGTTCAAATCGATGCAGAGTCGGCATACGAGGAGACATTTGGCTCATTTTAAACATACTGAGTTAAGAAAACTGTGCACCATTTTGGCAGAAAAGTCCAGAAAGCTGCTTGACATCCTGGAGGCTTAGAGAAGAGCCCAGGGATGGGGTGATCCTCAAATTTACTCACACCTGTGTTTGAACAAATATATAACCAAATCAGCCTGTGAGTGGCTGAGGTCACATAGAGAAAGGATGATGCTCAAGAGAAAAAAAGACACTAAGACAGAGCCTTGGGGAGTCAGACATGAAAGGGACAGAAGAAGGCAACCCAAGATGGTGAGGAAGCGGAGGTGCGGAGCACAGGCAATGTGCCAGGCTTGTGTGCTTGGTCATGCCCGACTCTCTGCGACCCCATGGACTGTAGCCCGCCAAGCTCCTCTATCCATGGAATTCCCCAGACAAGAATACTAGAGAGGGTTGCCATTTCGTCCTCCAGCAATTCTTCCCAGCCCAGGGATCAAACCTGAGTCTCCTGTATCTCCTGCATTGCAGGCAGATTCTTTACCCGCTGAGCCATCAGGGAAGCAGTGCTTCAGAATCACCCGTGGCGCATGTTGCAGCACAGATCTTGGGACCCCTCCACCCCCCGCCCCACCCCTGCCACACACACACAGGGATTCTGATTCGGTAGGTCCGGGGTGGGTGTGAGAACTGCATGTCAGACGTGCTCCGATGCGGTGCTGATGTTGCAGGTCCACAGACCACCCTTTGGGTGGCGTTGGAACAGATTGTGAGGAGAAGGCAAAGGGCTGATGGTTGCAGGCTTGAGGTTCCTGGGATTGTGAGGATGTGGGCATGATTGTAGGTGGAGGTGAAGGACGTAGCTGAGACAGGGAGAGATGGAGAGGTTCGACACCCTGGAGAGAAAGGGGATGGTCAAGGAAAGAAATTCAAGGACGAGAGAAGAGGAACTGCCCTAAGAAGATGGAGGTGCCAGTGATCATGGTCCCAGGAAAAATATGAGTGGGCCATCATGTCCTTCGTGACAGCCAAAGCCCCCTTGAGGAAGGGGATTTGCCTGTAGCTTCCCCCTCTTTTTTATCTCCCACCTTCTCCAGCTGCTGTTTACCTTCACCTCTCTGACTCTCCCACTGTGCCTAGGGCCCTTTGTCTCTCTGCCAACATCCTCCCAGCCCTGTCACTTCCGCATACAGATCCATAAAGAGATGACTTGCTACAGATGAATGCTCAGTAATGAATAGACTTTCTGCAACACAAGGCATTTCAAGGATAAAGGAAAATTTCAAAAAATGTTTGATCATTGTTGTTAAAATTGTGTCTCTACCACCTTCTTGCTAGACTGCCGTCAAGCTGTTTGAGAGCACCCCTGGGATGTCGGTCCTTGGCGTTGCAACCATAGCAAAGCACAAAACCCGGCTCTCTCCCCTCTGCTAACCAAAGCTCGCTTCCTTGTAGCCTTAGAGCCTGCAGCCAAACTAGAAAGGCTTCAAAAGTCACTTTGTATGATTTAAAAAAAACAACCATTACCCTGACGATAGCTGTGAGCAGCTATATGCCGGTGTGTGTCACATTGTTTGAGTTCAAGACAACAAAAATTTATTGAAGGCTGGTCCTAGAACAAGCACCAGGAGAGGCGCCGAGACCCAAAGATTAGAGAAACACTGTTTGGGTTCTGAGAGGCCCTTCATGTCCCTCTTTTTTCTGAGTCCTAAACCAGGTGATAGAGGAAGCAGACTGAGATGAAAATATCACCTTCCTTGCTGCTAACACTGGTCTGGAGGGTATAGCTTGGACCTGGGGGCAAGACGGGCATCTCATTTCTTCCTCCATGAACAGAACTCTCCCCGACACATAGGCTAAGCTATGGGAAAGCAAAGGAAACTGCTTTCTCACTACTGCATGAGCAGAGATGAAGGTATATGGCCTGTGGGACAGACATCTCCAAGAGAGAAACTCAGAAGGGGCATGGGCAGTGTGTGTGTGTAGTGACCCTGTGTGTATGTGGGCACTCAGTTGTGAGTGACCCCCATGGACTGCAGCCCACCAGGCTCCTCTGTCCATGGGATCTCCCAGGCAAGAATACTGGACTGGATTGCTATTTCCTCCCTCAGGGGATCTTCCCAACCCAGAGATCAAACCTAAGTCTCCTGCATTGCAGGCAGATTCTTTACTGTCTGAGCCACCAGGGGAGCCCTATACCTAGTCTTATTAATCATAGAAGTACTTTTTTCTTCCTGGAGGAGGAGGAAATAAGGGAAGTGGGCTGAGAGAAGAGTAGAAGTTGTCTTCTCAGTACTGTGGACAGAGAATATTTCCTATGTTTTTAAACAATGTTCAGTTTATTAAAAAAAATATTTATGTATTTTGGCTGTGCTGGGTCTTAATTGAGACTCACAGTGTCTTCATTGTGGCATGTGGGCTTCTTAGTTGCGACATGTGGGATAGTTTCCTGAGCAGGGATCAAAGCTGGGCACCCCCTGTATTGGAAACGCAGAGTCTTAGCCACTGGACCACCAGGGAAGTCCCTATTCTAAGTTCTTGGTCAAAGAAGGCTAAAGAGATGGGAAGAGCATGGTTTCTCCATCACTCTCCAACTATATAATCTCTCTTTTATTTTTGAAATAACTTTATTTATTTTTGGCTGTACTGGGACTTCACTGCTGCACAGGCTTTTCTGTAGTTGTGGTGAGCAGGGGCTACTCTCTAGTTAGTGTGGCTTCTCATTGCAGTGGCGTCTCTAGTTGTGGGATGTGGGCTCTAGGGCTCGTGGGCTTCAGTAGCTGTTGCAGCTCCCGGGCTCTAGAGTGCAGGCTCTATCGTTGTGGCACATGGGCGTACTTGCTTTTCTGCTGTATTAGCAGGCAGATTCTTTACTACTGGGCCACCAGGGAAGGCAACCATAAGCTCTATTAGCCCTTGAATTTTATAATCAGACCTCTGGCCAGCTGAGGATGGGGCTGCCCTCCTGAGATACATGTCTTGGAAGTGAGAAGACAGAAGTGCCAGGGGTTATATTCCAAGCATCAAGGGCAATTGGTTCAACTTTCAGAATATCTTTCCCTTGTGTAGTGCTTCTGTGTACCTGCCTGGCAGCCAGTGTGGGCTTTCTAGCTATGTCTGTAGAGAGTCCGTAAAGGGACAGAATGGAGTCATTGATCAGATTAACCCCAGCACTGTGCTTTGCTGCGAACCAAAGGCTTATTTTTCTATTCTAGTTCTCAGCTCAAGAATGTCCAGCCATGTTTTGCTGTGAGCCCCAAATTTAGCATCAGAATATTACAGTAAAACCATGCGAGCAACATAAAATTGCTTTGAATTAGAATACTCCTCCCATGATTAAATTCCAAAAGGAATTTAAGTTCCTACCTCAAGAAGCTTCAACAAATAATTACAGCCCAGTCTGAACATTGGCTTCTGCCATGGCTCAGTGGTAAAGAATCTGCCTGCAATACAGGAGATGCAAGAGATGCATGTTCATTCCCTGGATTAGGAAGATCTCTTGGAAGAGAGCATGGCAACCCACTCCAGTATTCTTACATGGATAATCCCCTGGACTGTTGGGCTACAGTCCATAGGGTTGCAAAGAGCTGGACACGACTAAAGCAACTGAGCACACACACTGAGCATTTTAGGTTAAAAATAAAAACACAACAACTTAGAGGAGGCAGGGTTGATTCTATCTGAGAGAGTGGGGAAAGTATTTCACATTAGTAATAGCTTTAAAAAAATATCTTATTTTGAAAAAATTTCAAACATACAGAGATGCAGCAAGAATAGTAAGCATTAACTCAGATTCACCAATATTAATATTTTGCTGTATTTGTTCTCTCTCTCTGTAAGTAGATACATACACACCTCTTTATTCCCCCAGTGGTGCTGGGAGGCATACAGTGATCTTCATTCGTGGACCAGGGATGGAACACTTGTCCCCTGCAGTGAAAGCATGGAGTTTTAACCGCTGGACCACCAGGGAAGTTCCCCTCAACATACACACACACTATTATTTTTATTAATTTTGCTGAAACATCTTAAAGTTGCAGACGTCATCATACTTTGCCCCTAGATACCTCAGGATGTCTCTCTTAAGAACAAGGACCTTTTGGGACTTCCTTGGTGATTCAGTACTTAAGACTCTGAGCTTTCAATGCAGAGAGTGTGAGTTTGATCCCTGCTTGGGGAACACTAAGATCCCACATAGCTCGTGGCATGGATTCACAACATATAATATTGTTTTAGTGCTATTATTATATGGTAAAGGGTCTTTTTTCTAATTTTATTGCTTGTTCAAAAAATGTATTTTATAGCACATTTTTTTCCAATGTATGAAGAGCATCTAACCCAGGGTTTCACTTTACTTGTTATATTTCTTTAGTCTCCTTTGATCTAGAACATTTCCTCAGCCTGCCCCTCCCTCCTTCCTTTTTTTTTCCCCCCATGATATTGACATTTTTAGAATATAGGTCAGTGTTCTGGTAAAATGTACCTCAGCATGGGTTTATTTGATTGTTACCTTGTGGTTAGATTGCCTCATACTTTCTTTTTCCCTTTGAAATAATTTCAAACTTACATAAAAGTCAGAATTATACAGAGTTTTGCAACTTCTCTTTTGTAAGTTCCAAATGATTCTTCTCCAGATTCACCAACTTTTAACATTTTATCACATCTACACTTGTCTTACCATTTTCTCTTTCTCTTCCTCTCCCTGTATGTGTATTTTTATGTGTGTATAGAGAGTAGTTAAAGAGTCTGAACCAGTTAAAATAGTATCACCCTGTTAGTAACAGCTTTTAAATTTTTAATTTTTTAAAAAATACTTATTTATTTGGCTGTGGTGAGCCTTGGTTGCAGCGCTTGGGATCTTCACCGTGTGGTGCCCGAGCTTCCGTTGTACTGCACAGACTCTCTGGTTGTGGCTTGTGGATTCCAGGGATGGGGGCTCAGTAGTTGTGGCGCAGTGGCTTAGTTGCTCCATGGTATGTGGATTCTAGTTCCCTGACCAGGGATTGAACCTGTGTCCCCTGCATTATAAGGCAGATTCTTAACCACTGGACCACCAGGGAAGTCCCAATTTTTAAATTTTAAATTAAAATTGTGTATGTTTAAGGTGTACAACATGATCTGGTATACACGTACATAGTAAAATGGTTATACTAGTCAAGCTAATCAACATATTCATCTAATCACCCTGGAATTAACCTTTTATTGTGGTGAAATCTAACCTCTTAGCAAATTTCCAGTATTCAGTCCAGTGTTGTTAACTGCAGCTATCATGCTGTACACTAGATCCCCAGACTTAGTCATCTTGCAACTTTGTACCCTCTGACTGACATCTCCTTGTTTCCCCCACCTCCACACCTCTGGAAACTACCATTTCACTCTCTGTTTCTCCATATTTGATATCACTAGATTTCACATATAAGTGAGATCATGCTTTTTTTTTAATTTCTGCATCTGGCTTATTTCACTTAGCATAATGTCCTCTGTGTTCATCCATGTCACAGAAGTCAGGGATTTTTTTCTTCTTCTTTTTAAAAAAAGATTATTTATTTGGCTGTGCTGGGTCTTAGTTGAAACACTTGGGATCTTTAGTTGTGGTATGTGGGATCCAGTTCCCTGACCAGGGAGCGAACTCAGGCCCCCTGCCTTGGGAGTGCAGAGTCTTAGCCACTGGACCACTAGGAAGTCCTTCTTTTGAAGGCTGAATATAGTTCCACTGTGTGTATCCATCAGTGGATAATTAGGTTTTTTCCATATCTTGGCTACTGTGAGTAACAGTGTAGCAAACATGGGAGTACAGATTTCTCTTCAAGGTACTAACTTCATTTCCTTTGGGTATGTACCCAGAATATGGTAGTTCTGTTTTTAATTTTTTAAAGACTCTCCATACTGTTTTCCATATGGCTGTATGACTTCACAGTCTCAACAGTGGTATGCAAAGTTTCTCTTTGTTCCACATCTTTGGCAACACTTTGTCTTTTTGATGGTAGCCATCCTAGCAAGCGTGAAGTGACTTCTCATTGTGGTTTTGATATGCATTTCCCTGATGATTTGGAGAAGGCAATGGCACCCCACTCCAGTACTCTTGCCTGGAAAATCCCATGGACAGAGGAGCCTGGTGGGCTGCCGTCTATGGGGTCGCACGGAGTCGGACACGACTGAGCGACTTCACTTTCACTTTTCACTTTCATGCACTGGAGAAGGAAATGGCAACCCACTCCAGTGTTCTTGCCTGGAGAATCCCAGGGACAGGGGAGCCTGGTGGACTGCTGTCTATGGGGTCGGATTAACGATGTTTGGCGCCTTTCTTGTACTTGTTGATGATTTGTCTTTGGAAAAATGTTCAGGTTTTTTCCCCATTTTTTATATGGGTTTTTTTTTTTTTTTTTTTTTTTGGCACTGAGTTGTAGGAGTTCTTTATGTATTTTTTTATTTTAACCTTTATCAGATATATGGTTTGAAAATATTTTCTCCTAATCTATAGGTAGCTTTTTCAATGCATTGTTTCCTTTGCAGTGCAGAAGCTTTATAGCTTGTTTATTTTTGCTTTTGTTGCCTGAGTTTTTGTTGTCATGTAAGTGATAGCGTTTTGAAAAAATTCTTGAGGAGTGAAGAAGCTTTCCAGTTGGACCAAACAACTTGGGCGTGGGAAGGGAATTAAAACCAAAGAGATCAGCATGTCAGAAATGTAAGCCAGTGTGTGTATGATGTAGCTGGTGAAGAGTCAATGTTTTAGAGTAACCAGGATGGGGGAGAAGTGACCAGGAAGGCAGCTGGGCTTTGTTCCATATGATAAAAAGAGATGTTGATGGTGTTAAAGCAAAGAGATGACAGGATCAGATTTAATTTCTAGAGAATTTAACTGCAGGGCAATTTGGAGGAGAAAGGGTAAAGCCGTGCAACAAAGTGGACATTGCATTAGACCAGACGGTGATGAAGGCCTGAGGAAGGGGATGTAGGGGGGAATGTTTGTTGAATTCCAATTATGTGCTGGCCATTTCTGCACATGGTAGCTCATTTAACTCTCACAAAACGCAGAGGTCAGAGAGGTTAAGTAACTTGGCCCAGAACAATCATTGTCAGCTTATGGTATGGTTAATATTTGAACCCAGGCTCATGTGACTCTAAAGCCCACTCTGAGCTACCACAGCATCATGAAGGATGGAGCAGGACTGATAGGATTCTGAGTATCAAGCTCTGATAGCCAGTTGGACACAGTGGGGAAGCAAGGGAGACAGGAAAGATAACTAGTTAATGTTAATAATGGAAATGGTTATAGGGAAGAGAAAGAATTGGAGTAGATAGAGAAAATGATGACTTTGTTAACAGGCTCTATGAATTTGATTTTGAAGCCTTGGTTTTTAAAACCCCTGGGACAAGGTATCTAGAGAGTAGTTTGGCTCAAGAGCTCAGAAGAAAGGTCTAGGTTAGAAGCAGAGATGTGGCTACTGGAGTTTTGACAGCATTCACTCCGTGAGTGTTGAATGAGAGCAGAAGATGGCTGAGGGCAGGATCCCGGGCACATGAACACTTATAGGGTGGTGGAGAAAGAAGAGCTAGTGAAAGAAAAGAGTGGTGGGAGTGCTAAAATTGGACCATTTCAAGAAAGTAGGTGTCTAGGACTACCATGTATTCTGCAAAAGGATTCCAAAAGGAAAAGATTCATCGGGATTGATGACTAAGGAACTCACTGGTTACCTTTGTGAGAACAATTGCAGTAGATTGGAGCCTTCTTGGGTTCAAAGAGTGGATGGTGGTAGAGGAAGTGGACACAGAGTAGTGATTATTCTTCTGAGGATTTTAGTTGGACTTCCCTGGTGGTCCAGTGGTTAAGACTTCACCTGCCAATGCAGGGGACATGGGTTGGATCCCTAGTCTGGGAAGATGCCACATGCAACAGGGAAGCCTGCAAGCCGCAACTACTGAGCCTCTGGCCTAGAGCCCAGGAGTCATAACTACTGAGCCTGTGTGCTGCAACTGCTGAAGCCCGTGCTCCCAACAAGAGAAGCAGCCATCGAGAAGCCCTCACCCTGCCACTAGAGAAAGCACATGCGTAGCAACAAAGACCCAGTGCAGCCAAAACTAAACGAATTTTGGTGGCTGATGATCGAGTTAACATTATGAGGGTTTACTATTTGCCAGGCGCTGGGCTAACAATTTATATTCATTATCCAGGATAATCCTTACCATAGTCCTAAGAGGTAAGTACTATTTTATTCCCTTTTTCTGATGAGGAAATTATAGCTGAGAGAATGCAGAGAGGTTAAGTAATATGCCCAGAGTTATACCACCAATGGGCTTCCCAGGTGGCACTAGTGGTAAAGAACCTGCCTGCCAATGCAGGAGACAGAAGAGATGCAGGTTTGATTCCTGGGTTGGGAAGATCCCCTGGAGGAGTGCGAGGCAATCCACTCCAGTATTCTTGCCTGGAGAATCCCATAGACAGATAAATCTGGTGGGCTACAGTCCACAGGGTTGCAAAGGACAAGACTGAAGTGACTTAGCATGGATGCATACCACCAATAATAGAATAAGGATCCAAAATCTCAACCTTTCTGAGTTCAAAGCCCGTGTTACAAGATGATGATGCTTTAGGCCTGAGTCCGTGTACAAGGAAAACCCCTGTGTAGAGGAAAATACCTGTGGTGAGGATGATACTGACTTTATGTAGCAAAGAGAGAATAGTTGATGGAACCATGTCTAAAGGAAAGATATTACATCTTATTAAAAAAACAGAGTGCCTTTACTTTGGGACTTCTCCTTGTCAAAAGCCAGATATGTACCCAGATATCAGCTGAAGTAGCATTCTCTTTTGAGATTTAAGTAAGATTGGCTTGTCTCCATTCTGTATCCACTGGGGAGTTCAGTGCCTGCTCCAAGATCTCTGTTAATTCCTGGGAGGTGATCTTATGGTTTGTTTGGCTGTTGCATTTCTGCTTCCACTAAATTTTATTTATTTATTTCTCTTTGAACGTCATTGTGGCATGTGGAATCTAGTTCCCTGACCAGGGATGGAACCTGGAGCCCCCTGCTTTGGGATCAGGGAGTCTTAACCACAGGATAGGACCACCAGAAAAGTCCCAAATTCTTCATCTCACTTGTACCTCAGTTCCCATGTTCTTATTCCTTGGTTCCATGCTGACCCAGTTGTAGAACTCAGACCTACCCCGGATCTTTTTTTTTTCTTGGATTTTCCCCAAAATCACTCACACAAGGCATTTGTACATGTGTCAGGTATTACTGAGGGCTTAGGGGATTTTATATCCTTAGCAACACAACAATGTGAAGTCCAATAATAGATATTTCTATTTTAAACATACTTGCAGTTTCCTGATCCCTGGAACTCTCTCCCTAAGCTTGAACCTCCCACATTGTTGTTTGAGCCTTATCTCTCTTTACCGCCCCACCCACCCCATTTCATCTTCTCTTTGCTTTTCAGTCTTCATTTTATTGGTCTCTCGCTCTTTTTTTTCAAATGTAAATCTGTTTAGCTATCTCTTTGTTTCAGTTTTATTGTAAGGCTAGCTTTCCTCTTTCGTATTTCAGGTGTTCATATGAAGTACTTTCCTCAATTAGGCATTTTCTGCCCCTAAGAGGTGCCCTGGCATCAACTGCTGAAATAATTTTGCACCCCAGTGTTTATGTTGCTGTCGTTCAGTCTCCAAGTCATGTCTGACTCTTCGTGACACCATGGACTGCAGCACGCCAGGCCACCCTGTCCCTCACCATCTCCTGGAGTTTGCCCAAGTTCATGTCCATTGAATCAGTGATGCCATCCACCAATATTTATAGATAGGTTTAAAAGTTGGAAGAGGGAATTTAGAAGAGATCCTGTCTGACCTGCCTTCTTAGTGCAGTGGGAAGCCCATCAGTCTCATAAAAGAGATTCTGTCTATTGCTTCTGTTTTCTCTGTGAATATAAGACATGCTCCTCTGTTGAGATAAGGATGGGCGTAGTTAGGATCTGACAGCCATGATGAGGGATTCTGTCAATAGAAATTAACCAGATTTCTAAAATATTATATTTACATAGGACGATATTCCTTTAACTAAAGCCTGCAGACTTGTAAAACTGATTCCTTTGCTAGAGCTGGATTTTTCAGTTTACTGAGTACTCTGGTCAATAGGAGAGAAGTAGAAAAAACAACAGAGAAGGAAGAAGTCAATGTAAGCAAACTGAAGCCAGGATAATGGACATTATAGACCTCGCTAATCCTTTCTCTCTCCCAACGTCCGTATGAATACACGTTAACTGTTGTGGCATTGCGCTGGGGCCAGAGACCTGTTCATCTTGCAGCCGAAGAAGGAGTTGCATGAGTTATTTATTGTTCCATAACACGATACCTCACACTTCATCATTTAATACACAGCAATTTATTATATCTCAGTGTCTGTAGGTCAGGGATTCAGCAGCTGCCTAGCTGGGCAGTTCTGGCTCAGGGTCTTCCATGAGGCTGCACTCATTCAAAGGCTTGACTGGGGCTGGGGGGTCTGCTCCCAGTGCCACTCACCTGGCTGTGGGCAGGAAGCCTCAGTTCCCATCACAAGGACCTCTCTGTCGTGTGACTCGTGACATGGCAGCTGGCTTCTTGCAGAGGGAGGGATGGAAGAATGAGAGAGCAACCACGTGGCAGCTGAACAGCCTTGTATGACTTAATCTCAGGAGTGATGTGCCATCACTTTTCCTGTGTTCTCTTGGCCATACAGACCATCCCTGGTAGCGTGTGGGAGGGGCCCACAAGGGTGTGAATACCAGGAGGCAGGGATCACTGAGGACATATTGGAGGCCTGCTACCACAGGAGTCTTTCCACAAATGTTTTTTAAGCATGTCTGTGTGGGCTCATACTTAATTCATTTTTAAAATTGAGGTATAATTGCTTTACAGTGTTTTGTTTCTGCTGTACAACAAAGTGAATCAGCCATATGTGTACATATATGCCCCCTCCCTCTTGAACCTTCTTCCCGCCACCGTCCATCCCACCCCTCAGGTCATTGCAGAGCATGGAGCTGAGCTTCCTGTGATCCACAACAGCTTCCCACTGGCTGTCTGCTTTACACATGTTAGCTGTACATGTCAATGCCAATTGACAATGCCAATCTCCCAGGCCATTCCATCCCCTCCTCCCTCCCACTCCATGTCCACACATCCGTTCTCTACATCTGCATCTCTATTCCTGCCCTGCAAATAGGTTCATCTCATGAAGGAGTATATTTAGTTAACTGACTTTTGGATTTACTGGACTAGTCAGATATAAAATAACTGGTAATGGTAGGGGGCAAAATAGGTATGTTTCAGTATTTTGTCACATGAGGAAGATAGAAAACTGCCATTTACCATTACTATAATTCCATAAAAATACCTTTTAACACAAGAAAAGGGAAAGGACATAATTGCAAAGTGAAGGACAAATAAACTGTAAGAATAATAATAATTATTATTAGGTAATAAATTCAATAAAGTAAATTGAATAAATTTAGCTTTACTAAAAACTCAGTAACTTGCCTTTGCTTATCTCACTTAACTGTGGATTGATGAAAACTGCATTCTATCTACAAACTGTTAGTCAGAAACCAATGAGACAGACATAGAATGTCTTTAGAGATGGCTATGAGAATCATGTAGAAACATATAGTCCATTCAAAGTAAGTGAAAACAGAAGAAATAGAAATGGTTAATACATAGAGATAGCAGTTTTATAAAATTGTGCTTATGAGCTGGAAGGAAGCCACAGAATTGGCAATTATTTAATTTACCAATTTTTGTGAGTTTTTTTGCTAATTTGTGTTCCCACTGATATTTACTTGTTTATTATTTAAGTTAATTAAATATGAAATATAAGAAAATATTGAGAATCTTTGCAACACAGTTAAATGCACATAAAAATAATACAAATGCATGTAGTATTTGAACTTTTAAAGGATTTTCATAATTAGCATATTTCACATGTGGTTAAAGTATTTTTGGATTATTTACATCACTTATGTCAGCCATCCTTTTTCTAAATAATCACCTCTTCACTTTATAAATAGGCTTTTCTTTATAACCTACGTAATGTAATGATGGGTTAGTACTTAAAGAACATCAAGTTTGTAACAAGAGGATGAAATATCGGACATACTCTGTTAGAGTTGAGTTCGGGTTTTAGTTTTGGCCTCCAGAATTGACGTATTTGTTGACATGTGGTCACACTTCCATCTGGTTCAATTTTTTTGACCTGTGGTATAGCAGTTGCGAGGCTTCGGAGGCTTGGGCTGGGGAAGGGGGTCAATGATTATTTTGTTCTGGGATTGACTGGGTCCGCTAGCATCATGTTCTTACCATTTAGTGTGAGAATTCATATTTAGGAATATTTGGGAAAATAGTATTTCTCTTTAAAATCTTGTTGCAAACCTTCATGAATTGGTTTAAAATCTCCACATTTTTCTTTTGAAAATCTGGTTGGCAGAAACTACTGGTTTTTTTTAATACCTAAATTCATATGTTATTTAAAAGTTAATATGTTTTTAAAGTTTTGAGCAAGATTACATTCAGAAATTGCGCTTTCAATTTTGATTTTTCAGCCAGATTATTCAAGTAAGAAGCTAATTGATGTTCTTTAAGTACTTCTAAGACACTTGGCTAATTTTCAGTTGGAATGCCTTGTTTACAGGAAGGATTTATAAGTGGAAGTAGTGAGCAGTTGATTTTTTGAATCTTTGTGTAATGATAACTTTGGTATTAGGACCATCTTGGAGTCATGGAGCTGCCTACAGACATGAAATTGGAACTCAGCCATCAGTGACTCAGCCTGACTTGTCTTTTTTTCTGCTTATAGATCTCATTACCTTAAGTTCTTCAACTAGGCATTCATGCCGTGCTGTGGCATGTTATGCTTAACTAGGCTCGTTTTCACTACTCGTTGTCCTAATAGGGCATGTGTTAGGGGCCTGTATATTAGCCTTTGGGAACATCTGTAGCACTATTTGGAACTTTCAGGAGCAAGCTTAGGAAATTCTGATCGCATTTTGAGATGCACTGAATGTTCAAAAGCTGTGCTGACAACGTGAGCAGAGAGTAAAAACTCACAGGAGAGGGGGCTTCCCAGGTGGTCCAGTGGTTAAGACTCTGTGCTTCCAATGCATGGGGTGTGGGTTTGATCCCTGGTTGGGGAACTAAGACCCAGTGTGGCCTCACAGCATGGCCAAAAAAAAAGAAGAAAAAAAAAAAAAGGAAGAAGGGAACTTAAAGACAGATCTAGTATGTTTGAGGGACATGTGTGTGTGCTCAGTTGCTCAGTCATGTCTGACTCTTTGTGACCCCACTGACTGCGCCTGCCAGGCTCCTCTCTCCATGGAATTTTCCAGGCAAGAATACTGGACTGCATTGCCATTTCCTACTCCAATTTGAAGGACAGTAGCTGTTTTTTTTTTTTCTTCTTTGGCCGTACAGCTTGTGAGATGTTCATTCCTGGACAAGAGATCGAACTCATGCCCCTTACATTGGAAGTATGGAATCTTAACCACTGGACTGCTAGGAAAGTCTGGACAATACCTAATTTTTAGAATGTTAATTGGTCATTACAGATTACATGTCTTATGTAGATAACTAGTTTCATATCAGGCTAAGTTTCCTGATGTGAAACTAGTACAAAACTTTATTATATATTTTAAAAATTTTCATTGGAGTACCATTGATTTACAGTGTTGTGTTAGTTTCAGGCGTACAGCAAAATGAATCAGTTATACATGTACTTGTATCCACTCTTTTTTTTAATCAAGAGACTCTTTGCCCATATAGACTATTACAGAGTACTGAGTAGGGTTCCTTGTGCTATCCAGTAGGTTCTTATTAGCAAAACATTTTTCACAGCCACATGCAAGGTAGTGAGGAAATGAATTAAATCCTCATTTTGATAATAATATGTGCTTTGTTTTGGAGCTCAGTTTAACTCAGTATTCTTACTACAAATTAGCCAAAAACTGCTTAAACCATCCCTCCTTTTGCCAGATTATAAAAAAACAAACAAAAAAAACAGCCTCCTTTAAAAGGTAACATCAAAGCAAGGACTTTTGGGTTGAGCCATTTAGCAGGCTAAAGAATGCCATCCATGGAGCCTCAGAAGATGACCTTTTGTCTTTCTGGCATTGATGGACCAAAGGGAAGAGTAACCTTGGGATTCTAATCTAGAAATTGTCATGCACTGTTCTAAATATAAGCCACAAAACTGCTCAATCATTTATATATAGAAAAGATCTTGAGTGGTGGTTGTCAGCACTTTCTTCTAAAGTCAAAGCATTACAAAGAGAACAAGTTCTTATCTGACTTAAACTCACTGATAATTCCTGAATCATGCCATTTGAAGGTTGCTGGGGGTCACCAATGGCTTGGTTGTGATTGATCTAGAAGTCTTGCTGAGTGGATTGTGAGTCTGGTCATCATCGTGGGAAGTGACCACTGGCGTCTGCCTCCCTCTTAGGGAGTAACTTTAATCATTAATTTCCATAGGACGAAAATCCCCTTCTCCTGGGTATTAACATTTTGGGGAAACTAGGTAATCAGTGGGGACCCGCTGACAGAGCATTTTGCTGAAATTTTTAAACAATTTCCTTGTATAAGAACACAGTCTTGCTTAGTATAATTTGTCACATTATATGCATTTTATATTTCTCTGACACCTATAACTCAAACTGTAATTCCCTTGTGAAAAAAATAAGTGCTTACCATTCTTCTTTGGACAGCCAGTTTTTAAATCTTCTTTATCATTTCCCCATTTAAAACCAGATGCATTAGTTAAATTGCAACATGCAATTCATGTTGACATTTTCAGCATTTATCTCTCACTGCAATGCAGTTGATTTGTTAAGATTTCAGACTCCAGGATTAGACTGCTTGGATCCAAATCCTGCAACACCACAGCTGTGTGATTTGGACAAGTTGCTTAACCTCTCTGGGCTTCAGTTAGCTCATCTGAGAATGGGAATCATAATGGCACTGTGTAGGGTTGTTACAGGAACTAAATGAGATAATACATGCCACAAACAGAAACCTATTCAAACTAGTTTAAATAAGTAAGATTTCCTTTTTTGAAATCATAGGGCTACACGGGGCTTCGCAGGTGGATCAGTGGTAAAGAATCCAAAGCAGAAGATGTGGGTTTGATCCCTGGGTCAGGAAGATCCCCTGGAGAAAGAAATGGCAACCCACTCCAGTATTCTTGCCTGGGAAATCTCATGGACAGAGAAACCTGGCGGGCTGCAGTCCATGGGGTCCGAAAGGGTCGGACACGACTGAGCGACTAAGCAGCAAGGCTACATGAGCAATCTGAGGGATACCCAGTGACAGGTGGGGCGCATGCGTACCAGAGCTGGCGCGTAAGCAAAACAAACCTGTGGGAGATGGAGTGAGATGCCCCAGAGGCTGCTTACATGCCAGCTCTGGTACGCATGCAAAAATATACTGTAAAAGGTATACAATACAGAGAGATCGGTGAAGACGAGCTTCATTGTGTGTCCTGTGCCTTGGCTTTCTTGCTTGAGGGAGCTCCTGTGAATGTAATTGTATTTCCTAAGTCAGAAATTGCAATGGTTAAGGAAACAGTCCAGGAGAAGACTCGTGAGGACTTGAACCTAGAAATTAGGTGTGAGACTGTAGAGTAGAGGTGGTAGACCTCTTGCAGATCAAGGCTTTAAGCCTTGAAAATGGATTTCACATGCAGGTAAAGAGAGACGTTGAAGATGATGCCAGGGAGTTTCCTGCTGGTCCAGTGGTTAGGACATGGTGCTTTTACTGATGTGAGCCAGGTTCAATCCCTGGTCGGGAAACTAAGATCCTGCAAGCCCTAAGGTGTAGCCCCCCCCCCAAAAAAAAAAAGATGCCAGGTTTTGAATTTCTATGTTAGGTAAGAATGAGTGCATGCATGCGTGCTAAGTCGCTTTAGTCATGTCCGAGTCTTTGGGAACCAATAAATAAGGGGATTTGAGGAGGGTATAGAGGGAAGGGATAAAGATGAGTTCAGTGTGGGAGGCATAAAGTTTAAGGGCCTGGTGAGACAGCCCGATTGTTCTGGTCCAGAATGTTGACTCTGGAGCTGGGGAGAATTGGGAGTCGCATCTGTGATCACTTGGTGCCTCACTCTATGATCTTGGGCACCTTCTTTATTTAGCCTCTTTTCTTTTTAAAGATTTTTTTGTTGTGGACCATTTTTAAAGTCTTGAATTTGTTACTTCCGTTTTATGTTTTGGTTTTTTGGCTGAGAGGCATGTGGGATCTTAGCTCTCTGACCAAGGATCGAACCTACACCCTCTGCGTTGGCAAAATCCTAACCACTCCCCACCAGGGGAGGCATGATTTAGCCTCTTTACATGTCAGTTCCCTATAAGTAAGCTGATTTCACCCTGCAAGGATTGAAATGAGACAGTGCTTACAAAGGGTTAAGCATATTGCCTGGCAATTAAGTATTCATGAAATAGGTATTCACAGGATGGTGATGGTATGGTCTCGAGTGCAGTTGGAAAACAGACTGGGATGATGCAGTGAGGGATCTGCTTCAAGCTGGAGATGATGCTCAGAAGAGACAGTGGGGAGGAAAAGAAAGGAGCCCAGGGACTTCTTGGTGTTCCTGTGGTTAAGATTCTGAGCTTACTTTGCAGGAAGCATGGGTTGGATCCCTAATTAGGGAATTTCCATATGCCCTGTAGCGCCCCTCCCCCTGCCCAAAAAAAGCCCAAGTCATAACTAGTTAGTGAGATGAACTGTGTGAGAGGAAGAAATAGTGGAAGAGGAGAGACTTGTAAGATCCATAGGAGGCAGACGCTCAGGAGCACCTGGGGCTCCGGGGATGTCGAGACTTGACCACATTTTGGTTGCATATCCTTTTTCTGCCTAAATCTTGAACTGTTGTTGGAATCAAGGAAGTCGACATTTGGGGCAGTAATGTGTTAAGTCACTTAGGTGGAGAAGTTGTCTGGGCTGAGTCCTCCGGGAAGAAGCTACCTGCAGGTCCTCGCTTGTCCATGGGCACACGAACCAGCACCTGAGGAACCGGCCCTGGCTTCTGTTGCGCCTCCTACCACACTGCCAGTCTTCTGCCTGCTGTCACAGACCTCTGGAGGAGAGTCAAGATGAACTGTTAGAAAAAAAAAAAAAGGACAACTTTAGGCTACTCATATTTGGGCAACAGTTTTCCCTATTTTTATTTCTTGCCATGCTTTTGACTTTTAAAGCATTTTGATGTTTGCTTCCTTGCCTGCAGCCTTCTTGAACAAAACTGGCAAAAGCTAGAAAGGGGTTGTTTTTGCACATATATGATGGTGGTGAGACTTTGAAGGTTTGAGTTTGTTCTTTGTAATAAAGGGAAAAGAAGAGAGAAGTGTGTGGTGACGGATGAGGAAGGAGATGTCAGGAAAGAGAGAAGAAAAGGGCGATCAGAAAAAGGAGGGGCTGATGGGTATGGAGAGAGGAAGTGTGCTCTCTGGAAAACAGGTTGCTAGGTTTTTAAGTTTTGTTTTGCGTATGGAATCCTTGGCCCAAACGGTCCCCTATGGGAAACATCAATCTTCAGGGTTTTGTCCGGCCTCTGGGCTCCCCCAAGCAGGGTGTGTGATGAAACAGGGCTGCTGTGAGTGGTCTCAGGGGGTTGAGCTCCTCTAAGATACAGACCACCCAAGCACCCGTATCCCAGCCAGCAGCTTCTTCGGGTCCTGGTGTGTTTCCGGTTCCCTGGACTAGAAGCCCCGCCTTTTGGAAATTAGAAACATGTTTTTAAAAAGTTGAAGCAAATTTGATCTTAGCTCATATTGCAGTTATAGATTTTAAATAATGACTTAAACTCATTCTTGAGTGACCAATAATGATCAGGTCTATCTTTCAGGATTGGTGGAGTTCCTTCTTTTTCTTGGGGATAGTTTTGGTCACCGCCTCCTGTACAATGTTGTGAACCTCCAGCCACTCTGTCTTCCACATCCAGCGTCCTTCGCCTACTCCCACCATTTTTCTCCGAAAAGTCTTGTCTTGACTTTACAAGTGTGAAGGTTGACATGTCTCTTAAGAGTTGTAGGATGTGTGCACTTTTCCATTCCGAGAGGTTGGCTCTTAAGTATTTCAAACGGCTTCGTCTTTTCCTCCCGATTGTGGCTGATCACGCCAACACGACTGGACTAAGCCATTGTTTCTGCAAAGCCCCGGGATTTCCCCCTAGGCATTCTTGCCGTCCGGCCTTTTCTTAGCTGTTAAATATTCAGTGTTTCCCAGCTCCAGACCTTTTGGAGACCGTCAGCTCATTGAAGAAGGCCTTTTCTGTGGGGACGGCTTTAGTTTTAGACCTGAAGTTCAATGGCTGAGGCTCTGGAGTCGGAACGCGTTCCAGGACCGGCGGAGAGCTTTCGCTCTGCACCCCCTGGAGAGGTTTTTCGGAGAGTTGGAGCACTGGTAGAAGGCGGGTCTGACGGCAGAGAGAGGCAGGCCCGCGCTTCTTCCCCACGGGCGGCTCCCACAATCCCCGGCGCCGCCGCTCGCGGACCCTGGCGAGCCCGGCTGAGGGGTCCGAGGCCTCCGAGGCTCTTCGGACGCGGTCTGAGGAGCCGCAGAAGCCCTCGCCCCGCCCCTTCGGCCCCCGCCCCCCCAACCCCGGACCCCAAGCTCGCCAGCGCCGGGGTTCGGCCATTTCCGGCGCTGCGCACTTCGGCAAGTTCCGCCGGCACAGGTCGGAAATGGCTGCTCGCCAGCAGGGGGAGCGGAGGATCCGGCGCGGCCTGGAAGGCGGGCTGCAGGCGGCGAGAGCGGCTTTTGGGAACCCGAGTCTCGCGCAGGCGGCAGCGGCTCGCCGCTGAACTGGAAGCCGGTAGGACTCCTGGCGGCGGCGGGAGCCCTGGGCAGCCGGGGCGGCGGCCCGGAAGAGGCTCGTGGTAGGGACCCCGGGGCCGGCCGCGAGAGCCGGGCACTGGGCTGGACCGGGTCTGGCTGCTCTGGGGTCGCGGGAGCCGGGGGGGAGGCTGCTGCCCTGCGTAGCGGGGGCGTGCAGCCTCGGAGTAGGCCTTCCGAAACGTCTCGGGGGCCCGGGAGAGGACCTCCGGGGCCTTAGCCACCAGCGAGGAGGGTAACCGGTAACGGGCCCCACCCTGGGGGTACAGGGAGCTCTAAACGCGACCTCCCCACCCCCACACGCCCCCTAGAGCCCCGGTTACCTGGCACCCACCTCCACCCCTTTTTCTAAAGGCTCAGCCTCAGCCATGCAGCCACTTCTGCACCCGAAAGTCCTCCCCCCATCCTTTGCCCCCCTGTGTTTGTCCAGCGGCTTATGTAGAGCATCTTCGGTCCACGAAGGGGCATCCGGACCTCCCCCCCTCCCCTTCTGAGCGCGCACACACTTCCACATCTGCTTTCCGCTGCATTCAGACACGGCCGCCTGCAGCTGCTCTTCCTTGGCCTCTTTTCACCCGGCTCACCTCCTTTCACGAGGAGCCCGCAATCAGAATAGCCACTTCCTGCGCAAGGAAGGGTCCAGGTGCTGCTCTTTTGTGCATCTGGGGCTCTGGTACCCAGGCTCTATAGTGATGGGCCTAGCGCTGCTCAGGCGGGAGAGGGGCTGGGGAGAGCGCGTCTACACGACTGAAATCTTAGCCGAGTTATCCCAGCGCGCGGGCACGGTGCAGTGTGAATCCGAAGCCCTTTGGAAACCCGGCAGGGCTGCCAGACTGCAGAGAGGCTGTTTCTCTTCTCTACCGCTTGAGCCATTGTTAATCGTGGTTCTCAAAAGACTTGACTTTGGTGGATTCTTACCTCCTCTTTTCTTTTCAAAAATTCGAAAGGGCTTCATCAAGCCCCAAGTTCCACTCCGGAGGAGGAGGAGCAGACACTTGTCCTTTTTTCCCATATGTGATTTACTTAAGAAGTCTCAAGTAGTTCACCCTCCAGTTTAGGTAGCTTCATTTTTTGAAGGCTGGGCTTCCCAAGTGTTTTTGTTGTTGTTGTTGTTGTTGTTTTTAATCTGTGCTTTGTGGTCACACAGACTGCATTTCCCCTGGTTTCGCTCAGCCAATGTCTTGCGCTCTGGTTCAGTTATTCTAATTGTACTGAGCGGCTGGGATGGTAACCTTGGAGATCCTGATAGTCTTTTGAGTGGAGCTCAGCGTTCTCAGCAAATTTTAGCAGGGGGACTTTAAAAGAAGGAAGACCCATCTTCTTAAATTCTTCCTTGGTTCATTAAAAATACCGTCTCCTGTGGGAATTTCCTGTGGGGAGCCTGAGGAGTCAGAAGTAATCAGAAGTATGAGGGAACCTAGTCTGAGTGCTTTCTGGAAGAGGGTTAGAATAGTAGATCTAAAGAACACTGAAAACATGGTTTATTTAATACTTGAAGATGTAGCCGCTGCTCTGGGGGACATATCTACTAGATAAATGATTGACCAGTTTGAGTTTTCAGGTTCCCACCTCTCCCTCTATCAGAGGGGAGAAAACTCTGGCATTTAATGTTCTGCATGTAGTTGGAATCTTTTTGTCATTAGGCTTCAGAGCTTTAACCTGTGAAGAGAAAAGGCTTCCTGCAAACAGGATAGAGAGAAATGAGTCAGGGGTAGAGTTAAGCCTGAGAAGGAGGAGGTTGAATGGATGGCTTGAAGCCATGGGAAGAATGTTGTGGGGATTAGATAAGGAGCTGCCCTTTTCCTCAGGGCTTTAGACTAGCTGTTGCGTGAAATCACTGAAGGGTGGTGCAGGAGTGGGGCCCAGGCTCAGTAAGCTGTGCTGAGTAGGAGGGTCCCTAACTGAGGCACTAACTGGAAAGACTGTCAGGATCTCCCAGGTTACCATCCCAGCCGCTCAGTACAGTTAGAATAACTGAACCAGAGCGCAAGACATTGGCTGAGCAAACCCAGAGGTGATGCCGTCTGCATGCCCACAAGGCATAGATTTAAAAAAAAAAACAACAAAACAACATGAGAAGCCCAGCCTTCAAAAATGAAGCTACCTAAACTGGAGGGAGAAATGCTTAAGAGTCTTCTTGCGTAAATCACATCTGGGACCTCCCTCCTGGAGGGAGGGTTGGAAATACTGCCTAAAGCAGAAGGAGATTCAGGTTATCAGGAGAAAAATGAAGGTTCCTCTGGATCAGCTGTTGGTAGAGATGTGAATGTCTTTGCATATAATTACTTCAGAGTGAGGCAAGGAATATAAACCTTTCATAAAGCTGTAAACCTGTGCACTAATTTCTGCTGGATATTAAGTTTAGCTCAGAAAACTTCTGTTAACATATTTATTTCCACCCTGTTTTTCTTTCCTCTTAATTTATGTAGCTATTTCTTTTGAAAACCTGTAATGATAGGGTAACTAAGTAAGAAGAAAGGATATTTCATGTATTTGTAGGTTCCTTGAAAATAGGGGAGCTCAGGCAGATGGAGTTCGAGAACTCAAGGGGAACGGGTAGACTCTCCAGTAAGCGTGATCTTTTCGTGCCTGAACTGGTCCCACACTCCTTGTACACTTGGAGTTCTTCAGATCTCTTTGGTGATATTACTAGATGAAGAGAAGCGGTATTAAACTTTTTATAATCCTGAGTGTATCAGAGGAATATGAAGACCTCACTTGGTGACATTTACCTCCTCTGCACTTAGGCTGTAATCTTCAGTCTAGGATTTTGCTCACATGCCCCCCAGATGACCCATAAAATACGGGATGGAGCTGTGGGAAGATGAACTGTGTCTCAGCATCCAGCCACCTTTGTAGTTTGTAACCCCGGAGTACTTTTACAGAAAAGTAGGCAAACTTTTTCTGTAAATGGCCAAATAGAGAGTATATTAGGCTTTACAAGTGTTCTTTGCTGTTGTAGAGTGAAACAGACATGTAGGACATATATGCAGCGTGCCTGCAGCAGTACACACGTGCAGCCCATAGGGGAGTGATCAGGACTCGCTTCCAGTGTGCCTCTATGTACAGAACAGACACCTGGCTGTGGTTTGCCAATGCCTGCCTGCGAGCATCACCCCTTCACACACGGTATTGCTTTTGTGTATTCTTCTGTTTGACAGGGCCCAGTACCTTTTAGACTGACCAGTGAGTGATATTAATGATTAACCTCCTCGGTGTTTGCTTTGTTGACTGTTTTCTTATTCTCTTATATTTGTGGTCATTTTAACCCTCTTCTTCCAACCTCTTTTTAAAATGTTTTTTTTCGAAAAAGATTTGCTACTGAGTGAGGAATAAAAAAATAATGAGTTAGATTTGGAATATGCCCTTTGTCTGTATAGTAGGAGAGGTTCAACATACATAAATACATGGTGATGGTAGGTTACAGTAATGTCTTAAATTACTATAGTCCTTGTCGATCCTGTCTTCATATATTGTTTCTCACATAGATTTTGATCTTTATAGTAACTGAGAGATAGGAGGCTAAGTGTTAGAATATTCCTTTTTTAAAAAAAAAAATTATTTTTTTGCCTGTGCTGGGTCTTTGTTGCTGTGCAGGCTTTTCTCTAGTTACAGGGAGTGGGGGCTACTCTGTGTTGCAGTGTGCGGGCTTCTCATTGTGGAGGCTTCTCTTGAGGCAGAGCGTGGGCTCTAGAGCACGGGCTCGTGGAGGCTTCTCTTGAGGCAGAGCGTGGGCTCTAGAGCACGGGCTCAGCTGCTCTGCGACATGTGGGATTTTCCTGGACCAGGGATTAAACCTGTGACTCCTGCATTGGCAGGCGGACTCCCTGAGCCACTAGGGACGACCCAATATTCCTTTTTGTGAAGGGGAAGGAAGGTAGGAAAGAAAACTGAGGCTTTGCGGGGGTGGGGGGTGGGCTTTTAGTTATTTGGTCAGAAGATGTACTAGAAGGCAGAATTAGTGACCTGTGTCTTTTTGAATACTTACAGTGATGCGAACCCCCCTGGGCCGCCCATTCTAATTTGCAGACTAGTTTTTAGGACGCTTGTCCTTACTGAGCTGCAGTTGGCCTCTCTGGGAGTGTCACCTTTCGGGGCTGTGTGGAGCAACTCTATTCCTTTTCCCTCTGGCAGTTCTTCAGATGCTGGAAGATAGCCATCATGTTTCCCAGACGTGAGTTGCAGATTGGTGTGCATGGATCAGAAGAGGCCTGTGCGTATGATTGGGCTGCCCAACTTACACTAAGTCTTACACTGGGTGTCAGTTCTTAGAAATGGGGAGATTTCACATGAAAATCTCTATTTCTGGTTTTCTTGGGAAAAAGAAGCTTCAGTGTTGTAGAGTTCACATTTCTGATGATAGTAATCTCCTTTAGGGTCTACTTAGGTGGTGCTAGTGGTAAAGAACCCGCCTGCCAATGCAGGAGATGTACGAGATGCATGTTCAATCCCTGGGATGGAAGGATCCCCTGGAGGGAGGGTATGGCAACCCACTCCAGTATTGTTGCCTGGAAAACCCCATGGACAGAGGAGCCTGGTGGGCTGCGGTCCATAGAGTCCCAAAGGGTTGGACGTGACTGAAACGAGTTAGCATGCAGTCTCCTTTAGATGCCAAATATCCTGTCCATTTTGCTAAAGTCTCCTCCTGCCAGCTTCACTCTAGTATTAACTTCACTCTCAAGGCCTCTGTGGTCCTTGAGATTACCGTCCTGTTTCCTGGGTCTTCTAGTCCACAGACTGTTGATCTTCATTCCCTTCAGATGTTTCTTATTTGACAGTTTCAAATCCCCTGAGCTATTTCTTAGTCCTCTGGCCTGCATTCACTTTGTTAATGTCCCTCTTAAAATGTGGTACTCAGCGCAGCATATAGTATTCAGTAAACAGTGTCATCTAACAGAGTACAGGGTGAGGGGAACGCTTACTCTTTTGTTTTTGACACCAAACTTTGTTAAAAAAAAAAAGACCAAAAAGAAAAAAAATAGGTGATAATTTTTTCCCCTAATCAGTCTTATATATTAGTATATATATAATTTTTTTATTAGGAGTATAGTTGCTTTCCACTGTTGAGTTAGTTTCTGTTAAACAACAGAGTAGACCAGCCATATATATACATACACTCCTCTTTTCTGGATTTCCTTCCCATTTAGGTCATGACAACATTGAGTAGACTCACTGAAATGATACTAATAGTCACTGAAATCACAGCTCTGTGTGTGTGCGTGCTGTTGTTAAACTAAATTATTTCCCTGTGGTTTTGAGATCCAAGTGCTCAACTCTGCCTTTATTGCCTTTAAATGTACTTAGATTAGACTGATAAAATCTTTTTTTCTGTATCCTGGGTTTTTTCCACCCTTGACTTACTCTTCCCAGTGTGACTTCCTTTGTTTCTGAAGTGGAGCTGTAAAATATAAAATAACATCGTAGTATATAATGGAGAAAATAGTTGATGAGGACCCTAAATTATTATCAACACAGTGGAAAATTAAGGGGGGGTCTTAAAGCATTATGCTTGACATTTTGGAGGTGAAGCAAAAGGAGGTCTTGGGGATGGCCTTGCTACCCTGAGTTTATATGTTGGTATTATTTCTCCCCCAGTGAACCAGTATGTACGTGCTTTCTGTGTGCAAGGCAGTTGTAAGTCAGTGGGATCTCAGAATCTAAAAGGATCTTTGAGGTCATGTAGTTGACCCTTTTTTTGGTGCTAGTGGTAAAGGACCTGCCTGTCAGTGCAGGAGATGTCAGGTGCAGGGGTTCGATCCCTGGGTCGTGAAGATCCCCTGGGGAAGGGCATGGCAACCCACTCCAGTATTCCTGCCTGGGGAATCCCATGGACAGAGGAGCCTAGTGGGCTACAGTCCATGGGGTCACAGAGAGTCGGACACGACTGAAGCAACTGAGCACACACACGCATGCAGTCCACCCCTTTACTTTATGGGTTAAAAAAAGATAAGCATTTGAGTCAAGAAGGACTGGAATTGTGAAGTTAGGGGTCCCGATGACTCTTAAAGATAGTTAGTTATAAAAGGATGACAAAATTGGAGTCTCAAGTTGAATTCAGCCATGAAGGTTGAATTTGGATGCCCGAGTCATAAAGCTGATTTAGGTCACGCTTAGCAAACTGCTGCATGAGTTTTCTGTCTTATTTAGGGAGGCCTGGAACCCTAATGATATGAATTGTATGCCTCCATAGCAGAAGGTGAAAATCCTATTTTCTTGAGAAATGGAAACTCTTAGAGAAATTAGTTTATGCTCTAGGCACTTGCACATCAAGTTAACTGTTCTGGAAAGATTCTTCAGCAAAATCCATCTGAAGATCTTAATAAAAAAACAAACAAACCTGTTTTTACACCTCCTCCTCCTATACTGTGGAATCTGTATTTTTCACAGTTATATTGTGAACATTTTCCTGTTTGATTGAAACTGATTGAAAAGCTTATTAATAATCATATTACTGACATGGACTTATCATATGTAATATTTAACCTTCCTCTTAATCTTGGACATTTAATTTATAGCTTTTTCTGTTGAATACTTGGTGATTGCATGTTTACAATACAAATCTTTGCTCACATAGAATGCATTCCTAAAAAGTGAAATTGCTGAGTCAAAGATGTGAATATTTTATGGACTTGTTACAGATGGAAAATTTCAGTTTACGTTCCTACTAATACAACATCAGTGTACCCGTCACTGTAGCTGCCAGCAGAGTACAGAGATGTCCTGTACTTTATTATAGTAAGTGGTGCACTTTGTGGACATTCTTGAAATTAAATCTCGGTTCGCATTCACGACTCTTTCTTACAAATAACTTCTGGAAGTGGAATTGAAGAGTCAGTGAAGGCAGGTTTCAGGGCTTCTATTGCTTCAGGCCTAATTGTGTTCCAGAAAGGAGAGTTGGTACCTGCTCCCAGCACTGGGGGTGTGGGGTTGTTTGCCTTGATCCTGGTTGGTGCCACATACTGTAATCTTACTGTCCTTTGCTGATTTATAGGTGGAAAATGTCACTGTGTCCTGTTTTAAGGATACATTTCCTTGATTTCTGGGATGATTAAATATTGAAAAATGTTAAGCCTTTGGGCCCCTTCTTTTTGTGTAGCTTCCTGTTTATTTCCTTTGGCTATTATGGTATTGCTTTGCTTCTATTAAAGTAATACTGTGTTGTAAATGCCTCCCCCAGTCTCTTCACTGAATTGCAACTTAAAAAAATAAACAAATATTAGAAGCCTTTGATCCCTTTGTCATCAAGTTTGTTGAACTTTTCTTCCATTTTTGCTTGGATTCCAGTACAAGTGGCTAAACTTATCTTGAAGTGAAATTTCATTTATGTTTTCTTGTTGTTCTTTTTGTAGTTTCATTTATTACAGTTACCTCTCAGATTCATCTGGGACTTATTTGGGGTTTTGGTTTGTCATGCAGGAATTCAGCTTAATTTTTTTCTAAAAAGCTGATTGTCACATTATGGGAAAATCTAATGTGGTACACTTTAAAGTGACTGCAGCAAAATAGCATTCTCCTTAATTATGAAAGTAGTGCATGCTTATTATAAGTGAATGAAGGCAGAATGAGTATTTTAGTAAACAAATCATGAACCCGTGGGTAGTGGGGTACAGGTCTGGCACCTGGGTTTGTATCTGGGCTCCTTACCTTCTTGCTGTATGGCCTTAAACAGGTTACCTGACTGGGATTCATACTTACTTTTCTTCAAAGTAAAGCAGAAAAAACAGGCCTATCCCCCAGATGGTTGACGTGAGGATGAGATGAGATAGTATGTGTAAAGTATGTATACTGGAGGGTGTTGTAAATATAAATACAGTTATAACAAGTGGTAGGTCTATAGTGATAACAAATGAAGACCCCCCACCCCCACCAGCCCTTGTCTTCCAGAAGTCTGTGCTGTAGTCTGTAGACTTTCTGCATGAATAATGTATATTGCTCTTTGCCCTCCTTGCTGCTGCTGCTGCTAAGTTGCTTCAGTCGTGTCCAACTCTGTGCGACCCCATAGACGGCAGCCCACCAGGCTCTTCCGTCCCTGGGATTCTCCAGGCAAGAGTACTGGAGTGCGGTGCCACTGCCTTCTCCGTTGGCCTCCTTAGTTGTCTGTAATTACATGGATTCAGATGTCATCAGCCCGAATGAGGACTGTCATCAGTTCTTTGTTAGACCAGGACTTTCAAGTTTATGTGTGTGCTCTGCAATAAAGTCACCTGGAGCTTTGTCAAATGGCAGGAACTTGAGCCCCGTACTTGGGAATTCTGATTCAGTTACTGTTGGGCGGGCCTGGGTTTATCTTGTGAAAACATTCTGAGGTGATTTGTGCATCTTGATTTTGTATTACCCTAGTTAAAAAGTGACTTGTCAGACATGATTTTGATTTGTGGGATGTTATCAAACTGGTGGGAGGGGAAACAGTTAAAGGAATTGGCATAATTTTCCAATCAAGGACTTATCCTGGAGTTGAGACTTCTGGGTTGAGATTTATTACTGACTAAATCCAGCAATATTTGACCTAGGTTAATGAAGAATGTTAGTTTGTGTGTTAATACGCTATATACAGGTGAGTAATGGAAGGAATGCTTATTTTGTGCCTGCTAGGGGCCTTTGTGGAACATCTTTGGACTTAGAAATCTGCTCTTGAGCCCAGGGTTTACTTGTGTTTCCTTTTTTCAAAGCCCTATAATAAAGGCAGCTCATCTCCATGGTTCTCTGTGGTTGTGTCATAATCCTGACTCGTAACTCAGTAAGTGTATCAGTGCACAACCAGTTTTTCTCACCTGATTTTGGTTTTTAATTGCCAACAGCTTTCTATGTCCCCTGTTTTACACCCAGGTCACATTTCTCCAGTAAATAAACTATGGTGGTTGTCCTGTGAAAAGCACACATTGCCCTCCTGTAACTTGTCAGTTGCCTATGTTCAGTTTTTACAAGTCACTCTTTATCAGCAGTTAGCTTCCCTGAAAGTGCATTTTGTTATTTTGAACGATAGAAGAGAGAAGTCAGAATCTTAACAGTAGGGCTAGTATCAGGAAATTTGTTTTAGTTTAATTCGTTTAGCTTATTAACATCCTGAATTTTAAATTCAGGATGAATTTAAAATTTAAAATTCAGACTACTAACTAGGTAGTCTTCCTGGAACAGGCTGTTTGTCATGCCTGTGCATAGCAGGAAATCAGGAAATGATGTTGTTTGGTGTCGCTACAGAATTAAAAGAATCTTTGAACTACTGCTTTCAACAACCTTATTGAAATGACTTCTGTGCAGAACTATCTCTGTCCAGTTTGAGGGGCCTGTGGCCGTGGCAGGAATAGCAGCAGCGTGCACCTGGGTTGTGATAGGGCTCTGCCTGCTTGATGGGCCCGTGTACTAACTGCTGCACGCACAGACGCACGCACAGGTAGGCCTTCCGCTCTGAGCACGTTGTTTTCTTGTTCTGTCTAGCAGAGAAATTGGTGCGCGTGTAAGCTGGCTTTAGGTTTGGATAGTAGGCCGTGCGCCATAGAGCTGTCGTTGCCCGTGTGCAGTGGCGCTGTGGTCATCTGGGTGATTAAGAAATCATGTACGCGCGCTGTGCCTGTGCTCTCTTTCCCCTGAATTAATGTCACAGGCAGTTTATCTTAAATGGTTAAGACATTAGTGAGTGTGGGCCTTAGAGTAACTCTGCTTTGAGTCCAAGTTTTACTCAGTATGGATGCCCCTAGGCAAATTTCCTAACTTCTGTGCTTTGGTTTCCTCATGTACATAGTGGGAACGCTAGTAGTACGTACGTACTTCATAAGATTGTCATGAAGATTACGTATGTGAAGGAATACAGCAGACGTTCAGTAGATGTTCACTGTCGCCACAGCTATTTAATAGATTAAAGGCAGCTGAAGGTTTCATTTGGGGACATCTGGAAGAGCGTCTCGCTTCTGGCCCCAGTCTCCCTCCACGCGTTTCAGATATATGCATAACTGCAGCCCAAGTGGAACCAGCTGTTTACTCCCTGCGTCTCTCCCTTCTGTTTTTTTTTCTTTTTGTCTCTCTCCATTGAGTGTTTTACTTTAGCTCAGTTTAGTGTTTTTTTTTCTTTAATGAAGAAAATTATACAACTTTGTTGAAAGACATTAAAGAAAACCTAAATGAACAGAGAGATATGCCAGGTCCATGATAGGAAATTTCAATATCAGAGTATTTTAGTTGTAAAAGAAGAGAAGTCGAGTCAGTAGGATGGTTATACTATCAACAGACTCTTGAAAGCAGGGTCCTTATCGCTGGTAATGTTCCCACTGAGACGGAAGGAGTGTTAGAGGAGAAGGCACTCAAAGAGGAGGCGATTGTAGAGTGGCTGGTATGTTAAGGTGTAGGAGGGAGGAGGTGAAAGCACAAGACAAGCACACGTGGAATTCTGACTGAGAACTCTAAGCCCCAGCTAACTCCTCAGCAGATGTCCTGGACCTTTGACTTGAGTTACTTACCATTTCAGCTTCCAGGAATGTAACTAGTTTGAAGCCTTCCAGTGAATGGCTAACAGATGAAGAATTTCCATTTATCAGCAAAAAAATTTTGGTTAAGGAAGGAGTTAGAAGTTATGGCATCGGCAGTGATCTGAATGGTAAATGTCTGTACACAATATTTTGAACTTTTCCCTCTTTACTGGGAGAAGACACTAACGGAACCTCCTTATACTCAGAGATGTACCCTTGCTGCCATTGGAACTTGAGGGGTAGATGTCTGTGTTGCTGACCACTGGAGAAGGAGGTCAAGATTAGAGAGGTAACTCTCATAGTCATCCGATTATCAGGGGGTGCTAATTGAAGCTGTTGGCAAACTCCAGTAAATAAAGATAGGGAAAGAGAGAAGAGGACAAGGGATAAACCCCCGAGGACAGACTGCACTTAAGGAGTGGTGAAAGGTACCGGAGGATGAGCTGCTGAGGTGGAGGACCAGAGAATGGATGAGTAAATTATGGAGAATACACAGTAACTTAATATGAGACATTGGGGCAGGGATGAGGATGACAAAACTGTTTGATAGGAGAAATAAAGGTGTGGCTAAATGGAGAGAATGAATGTTCATGCTTCCGGATAAGATCAACAATGTTAAAATAACACTTCCCTACCTAAGAGCGATGTATTAATAATTTAATTATTTTTATATATTACTGAATTCCATTCACTATTATTCAGTATTTTTGTCTTATATTGATGAGAGAGATGTATCTGTCTTTTTCTTTTTTGGTGCTTTCTTTGGTTTGGGTATCAGGGCTGGTAAGATGGACTGGGAGGTGTCCCCCCGCTCTGGAAGAGATTGTATGTAATAGATCATTATGTTGGGTTGGCCAATAAGATGCTGTGGAAAAACCTGAAGGAACTTTTTGGCCAACCCAGTACTTTATAAACACTTGGTAGAAATTCTCCAGTAGAAGCCTTTGGGGCTGGACATTTCTTTTGGGGGGCATTTCTGTTGTAATTTTAAAATTACAAAGTCAGTCTGTTTCATAGTTGTAGGACTAGTTCCCATTGGGTGAGTTGAGGCAGTTTGTGTTTCTCGAGGCATTGGTCCCTTTTGTCTGAGTCGTCAAACTTAGGTGTGTTGAGTTGTTCCTAGTCTTCCTTAATTATCCTTTTGATGCCTGCAGGACTTGTGTGATATCCTGTTTCATTCCCATTGTTGGTGATTTGTATCTCTTCCTTCGTCAGTCTTGAGCAGGTTTGTCAGAATTGTTGAGGAACCTCTTCGTTTTATTGAGTTTTGTCTTTATGTTTTTTGATTTCATTGATTTGTCCTCTTTATTATTCCTTTCCTTCTGCTTACTTTATTTTGTTCTTGTAGGTTCTTGAAATAGGAGTTTAGGTTATTGATCTGAAATGTTCCCTCTTTTCTAACCTAAGTATCCATCTATCTATAATATCTTATTTCATCCCCACAATAACCCTGGAGGTATGTAGGGATTTTCAGTATCACTGTAAGAAGGAAATTATGTAATATTCTTAAAATCTCAAAGCTGAGTTCTGAACCAGAGATTCTGGCTGCAAGTCCTGATGGCCTGCAAGCCTCCTCCCAGCTGTGAAAGTCTCTCTTTTTATTTTCAGTGTTTCATTTCCCTTGGATCAAGACTCCATAGGCTCTAAATCTCAAACTTGTTTGAAAATGAAAATGTAAACTAAGACTTTCAACTAGTATAATTATTAATTGAGCAGTGACCTGGCATCCAGAACTATGTGGTATTTTGTAGAGGGGTTTCAAAAGTGGTGAGAAAAATAGTTTCTGCATCCAGCTGGAGAGAAACAAATTGCTTAGATGAAACTAAGGAACAGTTGAAGTTCGTCAGGAGAGTGATATGGACAACCGACTGTTGTGGTTAGAAAAACACTTTCAGAGGTAGAAAATTTGGCAAAGCAGGTGAACTGATAGTGAATGAAATGAGAAGCACAGATACTTAATGAGCACAAATTGTTTGACCTCTAGTTATAAAGGGTAAATCAAAACTGTAGAATGACATTTTATCAAACTTTTTTTTTTTAATTGCATTCAGTTGGATTTGTTCGGTTAATTAATGCTTTACTGCAGCACCAGACTCAGAAATCTTAGTGGCCTGAGATAACCAAAGTTTCTTACTCTTCCCCATCAAGTGACTCTCTGCAGTGGTGACCCAGAGGGCTGGGTTGCTTTTAATCTCGCCACTCCATAGTTTTAGAGTTTTTTCCTTTCATTCTCTCAAGTAGTTGGGGGAAGAAGAATCCATCCCTGTTCTTAAGAGCCTTGTACGGGAAATGATACCCTGCTTCTTCTCATGTTCCCTCTGGCAGGAACTAGTCTTCCGATTCCAGCCAAACTGTAAGACAGAGAGGGGAATGGAGGAGAGCAGATCCATACTGGTGGAGTAAAAACCGTCTCTGTCACACTGTGACTGGTCAGCTCTTGGGCAACAGATGCCCTCTGTGCTGTTGGTGGGAGGATAAATGGCCATCTTTCTAGTAGACAGTAATTTTTAAAATAAGATATTCTTGCACTGACCCATGTTAAATTTTTTTTTTTCCCCTGAGGAGATACCCGTGGATGTGTGCAAAGATAGCTACAAGAATCGTTGTTATAGCTTTGATTATGATGAAAAATTGAAAACAAATGTCTAACAAAAGAGGATTGGTTAAACAAATTATAATGTTTCTGTCTTCAGTTATTGACCATCATATGGTATAGCATGTAATGATGTGGGTCATTGGGAAACATCAGATTACAGAAAGGAACATATGTCCCATTTTTGTAAGCATGTTTATTCATGCATAAAGACTGGAGGAGGTCTCTGATTTTGGCAAAATAGCAGACTAGATTAATATAAACTCCTTGCTACACAATGCATATTTTGCTTTCAGGAAAGAAATTCTCATTAAAATTAAAAAAGTGGAATGGGGGCAGGAGAGGAAGGGGATTTAAAAAGCATCTGATGAACAGTCTGATGCTATAGTCTCTTAAGGTATTTGCCAGTTTTGGTAACTTGCAGTTTAGTTCCCACAGAAATAAGAGAAAGAGCTTGTGCCTGTGAGTGTCAGACTGAGACACCAGATGAGAGTATGGATCTTCAAAATGTTGAACATTCACTAAAGGAATGGGTAGACCAGAAAAAGATAAAGTCTCTGTTAGCAAGATCCAGAACTGGTTGGGGAAGGGAATATTCACAGAGAACTCAGAACCATTTTCCCTTCATATGAGTTTTGTGTTCAAATTTACATTTACTTGTGGCTTCTGGGAGACTCTCCAGACTGAGAGGTCGACATAAAAAGCAGTCCAAAGCTGATGATAATAGAATCAGCAGACAGAAGAGACTCAGCACATGAAGGGCAGGAACAGAACACGTGAGAAAGAGTAGGTGCTATCATAAAAATAAGGCAGGTTTTAAAGAAGGAGCCAACAGAATTTCTGGAAATGTAAAAGAGTCATTGAAATCAAAACCCAGTGGTTTGGATAAACAACCCCTTAGACACAAAAGAGAGAATTAATGAGTTAGATCAAGAGTTGGCCAACTGTGGCCTGTGGGCTAAATCTCGGTTGTAGTTTGTTTTGGATGGTAAGAATGGTTTTTTATATTTTTAAAGGATATAAAAAAGAGACAAATGAAAATATTCTACTTAGACTGGATGTGGCTCCCAAAGCCTAGTATGTTTACTCTCTGGCTCTTTACTAAAAACATCTCCTGACCCTTCAACTGGGTAGATAAAAAGGGCATTTCCAGATCGTAGCACAAAGGGTAAAAGGATACAGAGGAAAGGTTTAAAGACATGGAGAATGGAATGAGGAAGTCTGACATACGTCATACCTTCAAAAAGGGGAGAATGAATGACAGGTCCTATACAAAGAGTTAATGACTAAACAAACAAACAGATAATGATTGAACATTTTCTAGAAGAATGAAAGACACACATCTTAAGAACCAGAAAGTTAGAGTGCTGAGCATCCCACTCACCTCCCTCTCCTGCCCCCTGCTCCAGATTCCACATGTAGACATAGAAGAACTCCAAAGCTGAAGAGATCTTAAATACAGCCAGCATGAAGAGTCAGGTTATCCACAAGGTACAATAGTTAGGCCGATATCTCACTTCTCAGCAACAATAATAGAATCCAGAGGATTCTTCAGTTGGTGGAAAAGAATTATTACTCTAGACCGGTGCATGCAGTTGGATCATTATTTAGGATTTAGGGTGAAATAAAGTGTTTCACATAAAATTTACCGCCAACAGACTCTGACTGGAGGGACTACTTTAGGAAAAAGGAAATAATCAGAGGGAAGGAATGAAATATAAAAAGGAGTAGAGCTCTGAATAAGGAGCTTGGTAAATATGTGGGTGAATCTAAACAAGCACGAATTGCATTAATGATAGTAAGGGCTAATGTTGAGTGGGTAGAAACATGGTGGAGCTAAAATATCAGTCAATATTGATGTAAAAGCCAAGAGAGGTCATCATAGGTAAAGTTGTTTAGTCGCTAAGTCATGTCTGACTCTTTGCAACCCCATGGACTAAAGCCCGTCAGGCTCCCTTGTCCACGGGATTTCCCAGGCAAGGATACCGGAGTGGGTTGCCATTTTCTTCTCCAGGGGATCTTCCCGACCTAGGGATCGAACTCGATGCGTCCTGCTTGGCAGATGGATTCTTTACCTCTGAGCCACCAGGGAAGCTCCAGTCATAGGTAAAGATCTTTTATTAATTGAGAAGAGGGACAGAATACTAGAGATAATGTTAAACTTTCAACTAAAGTCATAAATTGAATATATAACTTCCAGACTGGATCAGTTTAGTTCAGTCGCGTCCGATTCTTTGTGACCCCATGAATTGCAGCACGCCAGGCCTCCCTGTCCATCACCAACTTCCGGAGTTCACTCAAACTCACATCCATCTATCGGTGATGCCATCCAGCCATCTCATCCTCTGTCGTCCCCTTCTCCTTCTGCCCCCAATCCCTCCCAGCATCAGTGTCTTTTCCAATGAGTCAGCTCTCTGCATGAGGTGGCTAAAGTATTGGAGTTTCAGCTTTAGCATTAGTCCTTCCAAAGAACACCCAGGACTGATCTCCTTTAGAATGGACTGGTTGGATCTCCTTGCAGTGCAAGGGACTCTCAAGAGTCTTCTCCAACACCACAGTTCAAAAGCATCAATTTTTTGGCGCTCAGCTTTCTTCATAGTCCAACTCTCACAGCCATACATGACTACTGGAAAAACCATAGCCTTGACTAGATGGACCTTTGTTGGCAAAGTAATGTGGTAGAGGGTTTAAAAAATATAACAAACTTATCAACTAAAAGTCAGGAAAGAGATGGGAAATAGAAAAAAGTGATAAGTAACCCCTCTTCAAAAAAGACTGTTAGTAAATCTTAATGTATCACAAAAGTGTAAGTAGATCAAACACTAGTTTAAAGTCAAAGGTTGTTAAATTAGAGTTCTATTAAAAGAATGAAATCTTGTTCTCAAGTGTTTCTAAGGGGCACCTAAAATACAAGGAAAGACATGGAAAGTTTGCTGGGAAAAGAAGGGAAAAAGTTAAACTAGGCAAATATTAGCTGAGAGCTGAGTGTCTGACCAAGTGGCAGGCAGTGCCCAAATATCCATCGAGAGTTCAGTGGATAAACAAGTGGCGGGATGTGTCTACCATGGAATATTATTCAGTCAAAAAGAAGGATGAAGTTCTGTGCTGCAACACAGATGAACATTGAAACACGCTAAGTGAAATAAGTGAGTTCCATAAGGGCAGATATTGTATGGTATTCCTTATATGAATATTTAGAAAAGGCACGTTCGTAGAGACAGTAAAGTAGAGATTACCAGGGGCTGGGATTGATTATATTCTTTGCAGCCAAAGACGGAGAAGCTCTATACAGTCAGCAAAACAAGACCAGGAGCTGACTGTGGCTCAGATCATGAACTCCTTATTGCCAAATTCAGACTTAAATTGAAGAAAGGGGGGAACCACTAGACCATGCAGGTATGACCTGAATCAAATCCCTTATGATTATACAGTGGAAGTGACAAATAGATTCAAGGGATTAGATCTGATAGAGTGCCTGAAGAACTATGGACGGAGGTTCATGACATTGTACAGGAGGCAGTGATCAAGATCATCCCCAAGAAAAAGAAATGCAAAAAGGCAAAATGGTTGTCTGAGGAGGCCTTACAAATAGCCGTGAAAAGAAGGGAAGCAAAAAGCAAAGGAGAAAAGGAAAGATATAGCCATTTGAATGCAGAGTTCCCAAGAATAGCAAGGAGAGATAAGAAAGCCTTCCTCAGTGATCAAAGCAAAGAAATAGAGGAAAACAATAGAATGGGAAAGACTAGAGATCTCTTCAAGAAAATTAGAGATACCAGGGGAACATTTCATGCAAAGATGGGCACAATAAAGGACAGAAATGGTCTGGACCTAACAGAAGCAGAAGATACTAAGAAGAGGTGGCAAGAATACACAGAACTATACAAAAAAGAACTTCACAACTCAGTTAATCATGGTGGTGTGATCACTTACCTAAAGCCAGACATTCTGAAATGCGAAGTCAAGTGGGCCTTAGGAAGCATCATTACGAACATAGCTAGTGGGGGTGATGAAATTCCAGTTGAGCTATTTCAAATCCTAAAAGATGATGCTGTGAAAGTGCAGTACTCAATATGCCAGCAAATTTGGGCTCCAAAATCACTGCAGATGGTGACTGCAGCCATGAAATCAAAAGACGCTTGCTCCTTGGAAGAAAAGCTATGACCAACCTAGATAGCATATTAAAAAGCAGAGACATTACTTTGCCAACAAAGGTCCGTCTAGTCAAAACTATGGTTTTTCCAGTGGTCATGTATGGATATGAGAGTTGGACTATAAAGAAAGGTGAGTGCCAAAGAATCGATGCTTTTAAACTGTGGTGTTGGAGAAGACTCTTGAGAGTCCCTTGGACTGCAAGGAGATCGAACCAGTCCATCCTAAGGGAGATCAGTCCTGAATGTGCATTGGAAGGACTGATGTTGTAGCTGAAATTCCAATACTCTGGCCACCTGATGTGAAGAACTGCCTCATTGGAAAAGACCCTGATGCTGGGAACGATTGGGGGCAGGAGGAGAAGGGGACGACAGAGGATGAGATGGTTGGATGGCATCACCGACTCAATGGACATGAGTTTGAGTAAACTCCAAGAGTTGGTGAGGGACAGGGAGGCCTGGTGTGCTGCAGTCTGTAGGGTCACAGAGTCAGACACGATGGAGTGACTGAACTGAACTGAACGGGGAACAGGGAGGTGAGTTACTGCCTCCTGGTTACAGAGTTCTGCTTGAGGTGATGGAAAACTTTTGGAAATGGTAATGATGGTTGTACAACATTTTGACTGTAATTAATGCTACAAGCTATACTCTTAAAAATAATTAAGATGGCAGTTTTATGTTGTATATGTTTTATCACAACAATGAAATTTTTTTACAAAAGCTGGGTGACTGGTACTAATATCAGCCAGAGTAAACTTTAAGGCAAAAAGTATTTCTAGGGATAATGAGAATCTCTATGTAATTCTATTCCTTCTAACTCCCTGACAGAAAATATGCCATCTCTTGGGAAAATTGTATTTACTACTGTGTTTATAGTACTTTTAAACAATGTCTGCTGCTGCTGCAGCTAAGTCACTTCAGTTGTGTCCGACTCTGTGACCCCATAGATGGCAGCCCACCAGGCTCCCCCGTCCCTGGGATTCTCCAGGCAAGAACACTGGAGAGGGTTGCCATTTCCTTCTCCAATGCATGAAAGTGAAAAGTGAAAGTGAAGTCGCTCAGTCGTGTCTGACCCCCAGAGACCCCATGGACTGCAGCCCACCAGGCTCCTCCGTCCGTGGGATTTTCCAGGCAGGAGTACTGGAGTGGGGTACCATTGCCTTCTCTGAAACAATGTCTAGAACACAGTAAAAAAATCTTAAGATTGCAAAGAAACAGGTAAACAGGATGTACAATCAAGAGAAAAATAGTAGAATAAAGTCTACAGGTGCGCCAGACAGTAAAATTAGGTAAGGAATTTTACTTTTATAAATATGCTAAAGAAAATAGAATAAGAGATGCAAAAAATAAATAGATGAAGAATTTCAATAGAGAAATGGAATCTCTAACAAGGGACTTAATGGACATTCCAGAACTGAAATGTATAATGTCTGAAATTAAGAATTTATTGGGTGGAATTAACCTTTAACTAGATACAGCAGAAGAATGGTGTGGTGAACTCAAAATCAGATCAGTTGAAATTATTCAAGCTAAAGCTTTATTAGATGAAAAGAATACTGAGTATTGCAGAGTAACTGAATCGTTACTCTGATTCAGAGTAATGCACAGGATAAATTGATGGGGAATTGAGATTAGGCATAATGGTTTGTTACGGTCCAGTATTAGGGTGAAGACAGTAGAATAAAAGGAAGGGATAAATGCACACATTGTAAATTATTATTATAAATATATTGTTACTATAATTATTATAAAAAAGAATGGATATAGTTTGGCAGATCTAAAAATAACTCCAGGACTTGTAGCCAATAATAGACTACAAAATTGAGATTCTGTTCAGGGTGATTTTTACTATCTAATTTTTATAACAATCCTGAACATGAGTTTTTTACTTATGAAAAAACTGCAGCTCATCATGGTTAGGTGACCATCTAAGAGCTTGCTAAGCTGTGATTTGATCCAGGTCTGGCCAGGAGGTCTGTACTCTTTCCTGTATATCACATTGTTTCTAGTTTGTAAAAGGGGAAGAATGTAGTATTTTGGGCAGATTTTAAAGTTTTTGGAAAGAGGGAATATTTGGAATCATTAAGTGGCTATGCTGTGTCCTAGAGGAGGTAGCCGCTAAATTGTGTCTGACTCTTTGCGACCCCGTGAACTGCAGCATGTCAGGTTTCCCTGTCCCTCTCTATCTCCCAGAGTTTGCTCAGATTCATGTCCATTGAGTCAGTGATGTCATCCAACCATCTCATTCTCTTGTCACCTCCTTTGGGAGCTGGAAATGCTGGTCTGCTAGTGCAGAGCAGAAAGGCTAGGGTGGGAGTAGTAGCTTTGGGGGTTGAAGCCATCTGAATGGATGGATTCATTACCAGATTATGTCAGAAGCCTTGGGGAGCACTTTTTGTATGAGGTAGGACCACCAGTGGGTGCCAGCAAAGCAGAAAGGGACGAGTCAGGGAGACAGGCAGAATACTAGAGAGTACAGTGTCACGGGCAACCAAGGGAAAGTTGAGAATTCGTAGAATGGGAAAGTGATTGGTGATATAATTCATTTATTTAACAGATGTTTACAGAGAAGCTAACCATGTGCCTGGCACTGTGCTGAAACCTGGTGATACGGCAGTGGTCCAGGCAGACAAGGTTCCTACCCCCAACAGTGAGGTTTTGTTGGGAAAGATAGGTAATAAAAAGTCAGGGAAGAGATATTATGAAGGCGATCAGTAGGTCAGTGCCAGAAAGTGTCAGGGGCTAAGAAAGGCTGCTTTAAATGGGAATATCAAGAAGTGAAAATCTGAAGGGTGAGGAGGAGTCAGCCAGAGGGGGAGCCTGGGGAAGAGCATTTGAGATGGAAAGATCAGCAGGTAGAAGGCCTCTGAAGCAGTTGAGAGCTTGGGCAGTTGAGGAATTGAAAGGTGGCCAGTGCAGCTCAAGCTGAGCAAGCACATGTGGCAGGGATGTCCTGTGGGAGAGAGAGTAGCTTGGTGGTCAGGAGCTAGGGCTTCCCTTGTGGCTCAGCTGGTAAAGAATCGGCCTGCAATGCGGGAGACCTGGCTTTGATCCCTGGGTTGGGAAGACCCCCTGGAGAAGGGAAAGGCTACCCATTCCAGTGTTCTGGCCTCGAGAATTCTATACAGTCCATGGGTTTGCAAAGAGTCGGACACGACTGAGCGACTTTCAGGAGCTAGTTATGAAGGACCTGGCAGTGCAGTGGGAGAGCGCTGAACGTTTTTAAGGGACGGAGAGCCATGGTCGAACTCAAAGTTTAAAATGATGCTTCTGGTTGCTGCGTGTAGAAGGCATCGTAGGGCGCAGGCTGACAAGTTGGGCGTTCAGTGTGGTGGCAGATGACAGAATCAGTGAGGCGTGTGTATTGCATGTGGAGTTACATTGATAAGAAGACTGTTCCTTATCAGTGTTTCGTGTGACTTATTTCTAGATCCTAGTACCTTCATTATCATGCTCCAGAGAATGGCAGAAGAGATTCTAAGTGTTTTTGTTTTTCTTTTGTGCTTGAAATGATGGATTTAGCTGTTTGGGAAAGAAAGTTCATGCTTCAGAGCACTGATGACACTTTTGCCTAATTCCAGTAAAAGAGATGGAACTTGATGGGGATAGAAATTTTAGAGTCAATGTTGAATTACTGGTTTCCATCAGGGCATTTGTTTCTTTTTCCAGTTCTGTTCACTGTAAGTTGGTGGTGCTAGCAATATGAGATTGTGTAGTCAGTCTCCAGGTAACTTGTAAAAGACATCTTGTTTAGACTCTGTATAGTTTGTTTTTGAGTTTTTAATATGAAAAATGTTAAACACACGTAAAAGCAGACCCGCGTGTCTCCCCATCATTCGGTGTCAACAGCAGTCTGGTTATGACTAATCTTGTTTCACTGATACCCCAGAGTTCTTACCACCACGCTTGTCCTATTTATTTTTAAGCAAATTCCAGATAAATCGTCTGTAAATATCTCAGTATATACTTCTAAAAGATAAGGACTTTTCTACATTTTAGTGTTTTGGTTTATTCCCTCTTGGAGCACATAAACAGGTAACCATATAGCTGGATGGTTTGCCTTTGAGAGTGCCAATTTATGCTTATTGTCCAAGTGTATTTATTGATAGGACCGCTTTTCACTTAAAATACTGTCTCCATTTGAACAATAAACTCTGTGATCGCCTTGTATACATGAGAAGCCTTTTCACAGTGGACAGTTAATAAATTCTTCAGTATTGAGTATTTCCCTAATACCTTGTCGCCTCTCTGTCTTCTATCAGGAGAGCAAGCCCCGGAGTTGACCGTTTCAGGAGATGACACACCCAAGCGCAGTGCTACGTGAGCCAGAGAGAGGAGGGGCCTGAGCCACAGGGTGAGGGGGGTGGAGCTGCCGAGTCGCCCGGATTTTGCCACTTGTTTTCCTCCACCCCATACTCTCTTTGTTAGGATTTGCTCATAAATGCAGAGCACATTTTTTTATTTTGAAAACAAAAAAGGATATTTTTAACATTTGAATTAAAAGGATAATGCTTTAATATTGACCTACATGGATATTTGGTAAGCTGCTAAACTAAATTACCCAAGTTTAGGTTTTTTCCATGATTGATTATTATTTGGGCTTTGTTGTCCGTATCTCACGGTCTGCTTACTCAAACCTTTTAGTAACATTGTCATCACTTTCTATTTTTATCTAAAAGGAGAGATGACTCTAGCAAACATTTAATAGTTATACATGGTTAGCAAAGGTGGAAGCTAGAGAGAGTGACTGAGCATCCGTAAAGTGAAAGTGAAGTCGCTCAGTCGTGTCCAACTCTTTGCGACCCCATGGACTGTAGCCTATCAGGTTCCTTCGTCCATGGGATTTTCCAGGCAAGAGTGCTGGAGTGGATTGCCATTTCCTTCTCCAGGGCATCTTCCCGACCCAGGAATTGAACCCGGGTCTCCGGCACTGCAGGCAGACGCTTTTACCATCTGAGCCAAATGCTGGCCATAAATTACCTCTCTTTTTACACTGTCTTGGGGTCGTATCCTTGTCTGTGTCTTTTTTAGGCTAAAAGTAGTTCCCTGAGGTCAAAGGTTATTTTACATCCTAGCTTCTCCCACGGTTATACTTAGCATGTCTTAGACATGAAAAGAGTATGATGAATACTCTTTGGGGGAAATGAATGAAGGAAGTTGGAGGTATTTTTGGCATGAAGTGAAGTCTCTTAGTCCTGTCTGACTCTTTGCGACCCCATGGACTGTAACCTATCAGGCTACTCTAACCATGGGATTTTCCAGGCAAGAATGCTGGAGTGGGTTGCCGTTTCCTTCTCCAGGGGATCTTCCTGACCCAGGGATCGAACCCAGGTCTCCTGCATTGCAGGCAGACACTTTACCATCTGAGACACCAGGGAAGCCCTTTTTTTTTTTTACTTCTAGATGTACTGAAATTGAGGAGAAAGTAAGTGCAAAAGTTTTATAACTTGTGATAGTAAAGTTTGGTAAGAGAAAAGGACTGGGAATGCTGGTTCAAGATTTATTAACCTAAAGTATCCTCCTTTATTTTCATAGCAACACAATGTATTGTTATCTCCACGCATTTATCTCTGTTTTGGGAGATTAGAAACCTGAGGCCTAAAGTCTCACAGCAAATCTCTGTAAAAGATAAGAAATAATACCCCCATTTCTAAGTACAGCGTTCTTTCTGAAAGACCAAGTTACTATTTATATAGAAGATAAATGAGAAGCAAGCTGGGAAATACATTTTTGTCTCTGGATTACTGCTGGTGAAGATCCAGAGAGTTCTCTTCAGCTCTTTTCCACCACTTTGAATATAATAAATGGAGCTCCTCACAGAGGTGTTTTTTTTTGTTTGTTTGTTTGTTTTTTTGCTTTTCCCCAATACTTAAAGAGGCAATTTTCCTGTCAGTAATGAACATAGATAGGAGGGTGTTTCTCTGTCTCACCACGATGCCTAAGTCTCAAATAACAAATTGTTATGAACATCTTTGCCCTTTGTTGAATGTAGCTTCTAATCATTTTATACGGCTCTAATAGGAAGAAAGTGGGTGTGTCTGAAACTGTTTTTGGACACTTACCTAATCCATCTCTTACTATTAATAACTCCAAGTACAATATCCATGCCAAAAAATAAAACCTGTATTGGACTTAAAATATTCTGCGAGGCACACACCAGTGATCCAATCAATTGTTCCGTCTTACAAAATTTAGGCATTTTCTAGAAAGTTTCAGAAGTGGGGAAGCAAGGTTGTTGAGCATAAGGTCATCAAGACTGACACACTTCTTTTTCTTTTGCAGGCCTGAATATTGGCAGTGACACTTAAGAGGCTGGCATTTATTTCTGTTCTAACCAGCTACCTTATAACTGTGAAAAGTAACTATGCGTATGTGTTGGTCAGCGAAACCAAGCAACAAGAGCTATGGCGGTTGAGGAGGTCTGTCTGATTCCAGGGTGTTTTTCCCTGGCTCCACCATCAGGGACCTTCTCCCTCCCACCTCAACAAGCATTTGGTACCCTCTGGCTTTTGACAGAGATTAAGGACATGTTCTTTGGCCTACAGCTAGAACTCAGAATCTGCTGGAATAGGGTCAGAGACCATTTCAGTCACAGCTGAGGAAGATGAAATTTCCATTCTACTTGGTGCCTTGTCCAGGGAGCACACTAACTCTTGGGAAAGCGTGTTGAGTGAGAAGAGGCTGAGCCTGGCCCACTAGAAACCCGTGGTTATGGCGAGTGAGCCAACGTGACCAGCGGGGGCAAGAGCCGCAGAGGGACTCATGACCGGCTATACCATGTTGCGGAATGGGGGCGCGGGGAACGGAGGTCAGACCTGCATGCTGCGCTGGTCCAACCGCATCCGGCTCACGTGGCTCAGCTTCACGCTGTTCATCATCCTGGTGTTCTTCCCCCTCATTGCTCACTATTATCTCACCACCCTGGACGAGGCAGAGGAGGCGGGCAAGCGCATCTTCGGCCCGCGGGCCGGCAGCGAACTCTGCGAGGTGAAGCACGTGCTGGACCTGTGCCGCATCCGCGAGTCTGTGAGCGAGGAGCTCCTGCAGCTGGAAGCCAAGCGGCAGGAGCTGAACAGTGAAATCGCCAAGCTGAACCTGAAGATTGAGGCCTGCAAGAAGAGCATCGAGAATGCCAAGCAGGACCTGCTTCAGCTCAAGAACGTCATCAGCCAGACAGAGCATTCCTACAAGGAGCTGATGGCGCAGAACCAGCCCAAGCTCTCCCTGCCCATCCGCCTGCTCCCGGAGAAGGACGATGCCGGCCTCCCGCCCCCCAAGGCCCAGAGGGGCTGCCGGCTGCACAATTGCTTCGATTATTCCCGGTGCCCTCTGACCTCTGGTTTCCCCGTCTATGTTTATGACAGTGACCAGTTCGCCTTTGGCAGCTACCTGGATCCCTTGGTCAAGCAGGCTTTCCAGGCCACGGCCCGAGCCAACGTTTATGTCACCGACAATGCGGACATCGCCTGCCTTTATGTGATCCTAGTAGGGGAGATGCAGGAGCCGGCCTTGCTGCGGCCCGCCGACCTGGAGAAGCAGCTGTCGTCCCTCCCGCACTGGCGGACGGACGGCCACAACCACGTCATCATCAGCCTGTCTCGGAAGTCGGACACCCAGAACTTACTGTACAACGTCAGCACTGGCCGGGCCATGGTGGCCCAGTCCACCTTCTATGCGGCCCAGTACCGGCCTGGCTTTGACTTGGTGGTGTCGCCCCTAGTCCACGCCATGTCGGAGCCCAACTTCATGGAAATCCCACCACAGGTGCCGGTGAAGCGGAAATACCTCTTCACCTTCCAGGGCGAGAAGATAGAGTCGCTGAGATCCAGCCTTCAGGAGGCCCGCTCCTTTGAGGAGGAGATGGAGGGGGACCCCCCGGCCGACTACGACGATCGGATCATCGCCACCCTCAAGGCCGTCCAGGACAGCAAGCTCGATCAGGTCCTGGTGGAATTCACCTGCAAGAGCCAGCCGAGAGCCAGCCTGCCGACTGAGTGGGCGCTGTGCGGCGGGCGGGAGGACCGCCTGGAGCTCCTGAAGCTCTCCACCTTCGCCCTCATCATCACGCCGGGGGACCCGCGCTTGCTTGTGTCCTCGGGGTGCGCCACCCGGCTCTTCGAGGCCCTGGAGGTCGGGGCTGTCCCGGTGGTGCTGGGGGAGCATGTGCAGCTCCCCTACCAGGACGTGCTGCAGTGGAGTGAGGCGGCGCTGGTGGTGCCCAAGCCGCGGGTCACTGAGGTCCACTTCCTGTTGCGGAGCCTCTCGGACAGCGACCTGCTGGCCATGCGGCGCCAGGGCCGCTTCCTCTGGGAGACCTACTTCTCCACCACGGACAGTATCTTCAGCACCGTGCTGGCCGTGATCCGGACGCGCATCCAGATCCCAGCCGCTCCCATCCGGGAGGAGGCCGCGGCCGAGATCCCGCACCGCTCGGGCAAGGCGGCCGGCACCGACCCCAACATGGCGGACACCGGGGACCTGGACCTGGGCCCGGTGGAGACCGAGCCGCCCTACGCCTCGCCCAAGTACCTCCGCAACTTCACCCTCACCGTCACCGACCTCTACCGCGGCTGGAACTCCGCCCCGGGGCCTTTCCATCTCTTCCCCCACACGCCCTTTGACCCCGTGCTGCCCTCGGAGGCCAAGTTCCTGGGCTCAGGGACCGGATTCCGGCCCATTGGCGGCGGGGCCGGGGGCTCCGGCAAGGAGTTTCAGGCGGCGCTGGGCGGCAACGTCCCTCGGGAGCAGTTCACGGTGGTAATGTTGACTTACGAGCGGGAGGAGGTGCTCATGAACTCCTTAGAGAGGCTGAACGGCCTCCCTTACCTGAACAAGGTCGTGGTGGTGTGGAATTCTCCCAAGCTGCCGTCAGAGGACCTGGTGTGGCCTGACATTGGGGTCCCCATCATGGTAATGATAGAGCCGCGAGCGGTTTCTTTACCGCGCCAGAGGCTAGTTCATTCTTGATGCGCTCCTTCCTGTAAAGATGCTGTGTTTTTTTGTTTTTAACCTATTCAGATTCTTACCCTTGCTTCTGTTTGAGTTCTTTCAGGTCTTGCCAGTTCTCTGCTGCTCACTTCCAAAGGCCCCTAAGACGTTCCCATAGGGAGACTGATACTGGCCCCGTGAAGGTTTACAAAACCCTGTCATTGACCTCGTAGACATCTTCTCTGTCCTTACAAAGGGGCTGACGAGGAGAATGATGATGAAAAGCTGACATTTAAGAAGCACTCATAATTTTAGAGTTTATAGAACTTACAGTAACAGTTAGGAGCTAGTGTGATTTCTTCTGTGGAAACTGAGGCTTAGACATGTTAATTATTTTGCCCAGGGTCACGATTAGCATTTGTGGAGGAGCTGAGCTTTTAGTGTGCCTGATTCCAGGAGCTGTGGTTTTAATCATCTCCCAAAGGGTTTAGGAAGGAGACCTGTTCCATTTCACAGGATTGTCTTCCTCTGGGAGACCGGGGTCAGGGTTTGGTATTTTGGGAGTTGGAGACCTTGGACCTTTTCTGTAGTTTCATTCTCATAAAACTCTTCTCTGTTATGGTTAGGATGATGTATTCTACAGGAAAAATAATAGCCAAATATGCAGGATAGAGCTTTAGTTCTGAGTACTTTGTTTATCCACCTTCTGTTGTAAGTTGGTCCATCTAGAGGGAGATTACCCATTTCTCTTAACTGTGAGGCCTAAGAGCAGACCTCAAGCCACATGGCAACACTTCACCATGCAGCACAGGAACTTTCCAGAAAAGGCAGCAAAGCGGGGCCAAAGTGATGAGCCATCACTGCTAGACGCTTGCTAAAAAGTCAGTCGTTTTTAGCAAGAATTTGCCTTGAAGGGGAACGTTTAGGCTAGACCAGTTTTTAAAATATTTATTTCATTGAGCTAATTCACATGAAATCTTTTCTAATCAGCATTATGGGAAATGGGAAAGTATGAGTTTTGGCACAGTAGAGACCTAGGATTAAATAGTCATTTTGTGATCTTTGATAAGTTAATTAACTCCTTTGACTTCAGGATTAAAGAAGGATCTAAGATAATACAGGGCTTCCCTGATAGCTCGTTGGTAAAGAATCCTCCTGCAGTGTCAGAGACCTGGGTTCGATCCCTGGGTTCGGAAGATCCCCTGGAGAAGGGACAGGCTACCCATGCATTCTGGCCTGGAGAATTCCATGGGCTGTATAGTCCATGGGGTTGCAGAGTCTGACATGACTGAGCCACTTTCTCTTTCTTTCACTGAGATAATACAAGTAGTCAGTTAAGTCGCTCTGTCATGTCGGACTTTTTGTGACCCCATGGACTGCAGCACACCAGGCCTCCCTGTCCCTCACCAACTCCTGGAGTTTCCTCAAACTCATGTCCATTGAGTCGGTGATGCCACCCAACCATCTCATCCTCTGTCGTCCCGTTCTCCTCCCGCCTTCAGTCTTTCCCAGCATCAGGGTCTTTTCCACTGAGGCAGTTCTTTGCATCAGGTGGCCAAAGTATTGGAGTTTCAGCTTTAGCATCAGTCCTTCCAATGAATATTCACGACCGATTTCCTTTAGGATGGACTTGTTGGATCTCCTTGCAGTCCAAGGGACTCTCAAGAGTCTTCTCCAACACCACAGTTCAAGAGCATCAATTCTTTGGTGTTCCACTTTCTTTATAGTCCAACTATCACATCCATACATGACTACTGGAAAAACCATAGCTTTGACTAGATGGACCTTTGTTGGCAAAGTAATGTCTCTGCTTTTTAATATACTGGAAAAGTGCCCAATAATTATTTGATTCCTATTTATTCCTTCATGTCAAAGGAGATGGAAGTCAGCATGGATGTTCTGCTTATGTTAAGGACTCACTTCACTGATAAACCTCCTTGTACCCACGACTTAATTTCCCTTGTGTCTTAACTGTTACTACCTTTCTTCTCTTGTACAAATCTTTGTTTTCTTTTTTTACAAATGCCACTACTTTCTTCCTACTGCTGCTAATCTTTTCTTGTATTTTATTTAATTGAATTTATAATCAGAGACTCTTCAAAGACTGTAGAGTTCTGCAAACTTTTGACTCCAGAATTTATTTTGTATATTAAGAAAGCTTTGTAGACAGGGAGATTTCTCTACAGACTTCTTCCCAAATACATTTCACTTTTTTTTTTTCCTAGTTTCAACTTTTTGAATGTCATCAAAATTTAAAAAAAATTCGTTCTGTGAAAGGTCGATGCTGCTCATTAGCAAAGCAGCCTGTGTTTTCCATTTTGCTGAGTTTTCTGTAAATTTGTTAGGGACGTGGAGAAGCTGATGCCGCCATGGTTAACAGTGTCTGAAGTGCAGCAGAGTGCTGGCCAGAATGAGTCCTTCCTTTTAACTCTGGTGGGAAATCGTTCTCTTTGATTACTGAGCCACTCATTGCAGCAATACCATGCTTAGTCAGAAAGGGCCAGAAACTCTCCAGGCTGGGGGCAGCTCTGAATAGCTTGTCCGTACACATTTTTTTTTTTTTTTCTTTCTCCCTAGTTCCTGTGAAAAAAGAAGAAACTCTTTCAAGCTGGAAAATTGCACCCCATTCTCTAAATATTTGGACTGCTTTCTATTCAGTATGTAGGAGAGGCAGGGTTTTTGGGCAGCAGTTGAGCTGCCGCCCTCTGGGGCACAGAGCTATCACGGTGGGCTGAGAGGGAGGGTGGCCCTCCACGGTGGGAAATGGTACTGTTAGGAGCCATCTGAGAGTGGGTTTTCCGCCGAGGATGCCGACGTGACCTCTTTGTTCATTTTGTTATAGTTAACAGTAGATCTCTATAAGATGACCGGGCAGTCTTTCAGGTTCCATTCCTTCAGGGAAGATGATTTGAGCTAAAAGAAGCAACCCAGGAGCCTACCTGCCACTTCAGAAAATGTTGGGCAGTCTGTGGGTCTCTTCTGCTCAGGGTGCCATCATAGCAGTGGGCACAAATGCTGTCTGTTTGTGGGCTGTGAAGTCTGTTGAGCCCTCAGTGATCAAGTAGAGACAGGGTTGTCTCAGGAGTACCTACTGGGGTGTGTGGTGAAATCCCTCTCTCTTTTCCATTGCTTACAAAGCAAGGGGGATCCTACCCTGGGTCTGGCTGAGAGTAAGTGTGATTTTCACTGCCACCCTCCTGCCCAGCATGCTTTATGTAAAGAGAGTTTCAGTTGAGATCGGGTGGGGCCTGTTTGAATTGACGGTGCTGCCCACAGGGAGGTGGGGTGCGTGCCACCAGCTGCAGTGGGTCTCTCACCGGGATGGTAGGGATGGCTGCACCAGAGGCATCTTTCTGTCTCTTGCTTGTTTGTGAGCAGTCGAATCGGGTTCCTTAGCTCCTTGAGTGGAATGTCATGAATGTTTAATGGAAGTCAAATGGAGGGTGGCGTTGGGCCAGGGGATTTGAAGGCCTGCCAAAAGGCTCCCTTCTGGGGGGGGAGTCAGCACTTTCATGCATCTTAAAGATTTTCCACTGTTTCCTGGCTGCCGTTGTTTGTAGTGATAGTCAGTGATTTCCCAAATATTTATTTCCCCATAGGTAGTGTGTTATTTTTCTCTGGCCACTTTCAAGACTTTTTCTATACATGTGGTTTCCAGCAGTTTGACTGTGATGCGCCTCTGCGTGGTTTTCTTTGATCTGTGTTCTGATTGGGCTTCACTGAGTCTCTTAAGGGCTTATCCCAGGTGGCTTAGTGATAAAGAACGCGCCTGCCAGTGCAGGAGATGTGGGTTCGATGCCTGGGTGGGGAAGATCCCCTGGAGAAGGAAATGGCAACTCACTCCAGTATTCTTGTCTGGGAAATCTCATGAACAGACGAGCCTGCCGGGCTACAGTCCATGGCGTCACAAAGAGTGGGACAACACTTAGCAACTAAACAACAAGGCTCTTAAATCTAGTAATTCATGTATTTTAATATTATATTTGGGGAATTTTTTATTCAATACTTGTTCAGGTATTTTTTTCCTCTTTGGGGACTTCATTCTGTGTATACTAGGCATTAAAAAATATATTGTACAATTTTATTTGTCCATTATACTATACTAGGTATTTTGATACTGTCTTGCAGTTTTCGGCAGCTCTGTTCATTGTTTAAAAATAATTTTTTATCTTTGATAATTTCTGTTGATATGTTGTCACATTTGCTGACTTTGGTGTCTACACTGCTCTTCATTGAGTCAGTTTTATATTTCAGATACTGTGTTTTCCAGTTTAAGAATTTCCACGTTTTTAAAAATAATAGTTTCTGTTTCTCTCCTGAGATTTCCTGTTTCGTTTTTTCCCGTTCTGAATACACCTCGTTTAAAAACTTCTTTTATTTATTTGGCTGCATTGAGTCCTCGTTGCAGCACGCGGAGTCTTCACTGGTTCATGTGGGATCTCTCAGTGCTGTGCATGGACTCGCTAGTTGTGGCACAGGGGCTCTGGAGCGTGAGGGCTCAGTAGTTAAGCACACGGGCTTTCTTGCTCCTTGCCGTGTGGAATCTTAGTTCCCTGATCAGGGATGGAACCCACGTCCCTTGCATTGGAAGGCGGATTCTTAACCGCTGGACCACCCAGGAAGTCCCTGCTTCACTTCAATGAGTGCAGTTATGTTAGCTGCTTTAACCTCTTGGTCTGCTAATTCCAACATATGGGTTGAGTAGTCATTGTAATTGGGGGTCATGTTCTTCTGGTTCTTTGTACAGCATACGGTTTTGTAGTAAATTGTGAATGTTGCGAAGACTGTGGATTTTGTTTTATTTCTCTGAAAAGTATTGAGCTTTTCGTTTTAGCGGGAAGTTAATTTGGTTGGACAGCAAGTTCTCTTGGGTGGCAACACAAATGTTAGTTCAGCCTTTTTGTCTGTAGCTGGTCTGCTTGTGAACAGCAGAAAGAATGCATGGTTCTGGGGTGACCTAGAGACTGGGCGCTTTATACACAGAACTTGGAGCTCTCCTGTCTGGTTCTCTCGCTGCTGCAACCCCTTTCTTCCAGGGGTTGCCCCAGGCTCTCCTGTCTGGTTCTCTCACTGCTGCAACCCCTTTCTTCCAGGTGGTTGCCCCAGGCTCTTTCCTCTTATTCCTCAGGCCAGAACAGCTGGGTGCTGTATGCAAGTTTAAGCTATCCTTGGTACCAGCTCTGGTCTACGCTCAAGGGGAAAGCGCCGGTGATTCTCTCCATGTCAGTAATTCCTTCCTAAATTTTGGCTCCCTTTCGTAATGTGTCGCCTTCTGCTCAGTCTGGTGTCTTCAGGTAATGCTCTTTTGGTATTTTTGTCCAGAGTTAATGTTGCCGTCAGCAGGAGGCTGCGTCTGGGTGGGCAGGAGCCTCCAGCTGGTCTCTGATACACAGCCCCACCCAAAATATTGGTTCAGGTTACTAGTTTATTCTGACCAATTAACACATCTTTTTCACTCTGCTTTACATTTTGGAAAATAGTATATAGGGTGGCCTTGTTGGAGCATCCTGTGGAAACGAGAACACCAAACTCGGCCCTTTTGCAGTTGTACAAAGGGGACTTTGCTGCTCACCGTGTAGTCTTGCCGGCTCACAACACTGTCCGTCTCTAGGCTGCGTACTCGCTTGTTTGTAGGTCCCTGACAGCCGAGGCCCTCAACTCCTAATTTTTAGTTCTCTTCTCTATAAAGGGTACAGCTCCTTTAAACAGGGTGCCTAGGAGGACTTTTTTGAAGAGGTGACATTTGAGCAGAAGCCTGAGGGAAGTGGGAGAATGGACCATGTAAATTCTGGGGGGATGTACAGAGAACAGTAAGGGCAGGAAGCTTGTTGTGCTCAGGCCATGGCAGGGGGACCCTGTGTATCCTGGGTGGAATGATCCAGAGTAGAGCTTGAGAGGAGGTTGGAGGAGACAGGCGGCTCATGTAGGCCATGGTGAGGACTGAAGGTTTTATTCTCAGTGTGTGAGGGTGCAAGGGGAGGGTTTTGAGCAGAGAGAAATATGATACTGTGGGATGATGGGGGAAAGAGCAGACAGAGTTGAAAGGCTATTGCAGGAACCCAGGTGAGGGGTGCTGGCGGCCTGGATGGGGCAGTCATGGTGGAGATGGTGATTCAGAGAGAAGTGTATCACACTGCTGTGGGAGTCTTCAAGGTCTCTGGAGATGAGGCCAGAACGCGGTATGTTGCCCAAGAGAAGATTGTGAAGATATGAGGTGGTTTTTCAGCCCTTTTCCCCTCTCTCCCAGTCCTTGATACTAGAATTGAACAAGGCAGGTTCTGTCTGGGGAACTTAATGTCATGCCAGGGTGGTTATTTTAGTCCTGTTGCCCCAGGAGTCTGCTGAGGAAGGTTGGAGGAGAAACCGGCTGTGTTGTTAACTCAAGAGTCATTACAGTTCAGGCTTGGGCCTCTGCCAGCTGGGTTGTTAAAGGCTTCATTTCTTGCTGGCTAGCCTGCCAGGCTCCTCTGTCCATGGGGTTTTTCCCAGCAAGAATACTGGAGTGGGTTGCCATTTTTCCTCCTGGGAATCTTCCTGACCTGGGGTTGAATCTGTGTCTCCTGCATTGCTGGCTGATTCTTTACCATTGAGCCACTGGGGAGGCCCCCAGATACTGAGTTATTTGCTACTAATTCGGAAAAGACTTATCATGATGGCTAATTAAATACTTACTGAGTTGATACTTGGCTAATTAATGTGGATTTGCTGATTCTACCTGGATTTAGAAACCAAATGGTTAGTTAACATATTGGCAGAAAGGATTCTATTTAAGTAGTAGTTCTTTTATCATTCATAAAGTCCAGAATTCCTCAGAATCCGGGTTGAATGTTAACTTAAGATACTGATTGTTTTCTGTATGTTTTTGTACGACGCGTACAGCCCATGCATTTGCATACACTGGGGGTCTAGGTTGTGCTTGGTGCCCTATTCTGTTGTGGTGAGAAGAGGGGCGCCTTCATGAATGAAGGTGAACAAAGGACTAGGGGCCATCATCAGGGAGATTGTATGTGAAACAGGAAAAAGAGTGATAGTGAGCACTGCTCCTGACCTTGACTGTTATAGGTTGATGGATTTGTTTTTTTTTTTTTGCTCTAGAAAACTAGATTACATACTAAGAGGTTTCAGTATAATCAGTGTTTATAGTTGACATATAAACTTCTCAAGTCTTTATTCCATATTCTGAAAATATGGATGGGATAGGGCTAAGTTAGGTCCTATTTCCTGTTTGTTTATTCATTTGTAAAACACTTGTTGAACACCTTCTGTATGGCAGGCACTGTGCTCTGTGCATTCTGGTCAGTGTCATACCAGTCGTTAAATCAGTAGCTTGAAGGTCAGCCTTCATGTTCACAAGTCACTAAGCTGTAGTCATAAGGCATGGAAAAAATAGCCAATGTTCAGGGAGCGAGGAGGAGCGTTGTTTTAATCTGAAAGAAAACAACATCAACAGAAGTGAGAATATTTCCTAAACATGACATCTTCTGGTTGACTCATTTCTTTCACGTTTGATCTGCCCTTTGTCAGATCCTTAGAGGCCCATGCTGTTCTGCGTGTTTGCGTTACAGATATTTAAATCTCTTTGTCCTTCTGATTTTGGTGCCAGAATGGATAATGGTTGATTCGCTGAGCTTTTGTCTAGCCATTAAGCACTACAGCTTTGAAGCAAAACTGGTAGAAGAAAGCTTTTCCTAAAAGAAAATTTTAATTTATTTATTTGGCCGCGCTGGGTCTCAGGTGTGCCATGTGGGACCGTAAGTTGCGGCATATGGGATCTGGGATTGAACCCAGGCCCCCTGCATTGGGAGCTTGAAGTCTTGGCCACTGGACCACCAGGGAAGTCCCAAAGAAAGCTTTTACTTTGCCCACCCTTCCCTCACCCTTTGATTTTAGTTTGTATTTGCAAACTTTGTAAAGGCAGAAATCCTTTTGGTTATGAGAAAGAGGTGACGTGCTTACATTACGAATTACACGTATTCAGAGTTGGCTTTGCTCTCTCCTGGTGGTTGATTCTGAAAATGGTGCAGTGACATTTGGGCTGGATAGTTCTGTGTTGTGGGGAGCAGCCCTGTGCAGGGTGGGATTGCAGCGTCCCTGGCCTCTGCCCACTAAGTGCAAGCAACCCACTGGCCACCCAGTGGTGACAACCAAAAATGTGCACAGACATTGTCAGTGTCCCTTGGGGGTCACAATCACTCCTAGCTGAGAATCCTTAAAGCAGACCTGCTGACTGGAGTTTTTCTTGGGTTAGCCACAAGTGGGCTGCCGCCATACTTGACTCTGTGTTTCTCTGAATCCTGGAAAGCTTCTCTTTTATTCCGATTCAGTTCCCTTACCCTGAAGATCTTACTGTCGTCCAGCCCCGAGGAGTAATGCCAGGATGAGCTGAGACAGAACACGTGCTGTATTCCTGAATCCAGAGGACTGGTTCTTTAATGGGCCTGCCTCTTAATGAACTTTGATAAACGTGCTAAAAAACTGACTGTGAAATCTAGGCCAGCACACACTTGATATGAGACCTTCCGCTCCATCTTGGTTTCCCACAGGACAGGCAGGTCCTCTTGATTGGATTCACTTTGTAATGAGACAAAAAGTCTGGCTGTGTTCTAGGTATCAGAGCATGATGGTTTTAGTTTGTATTGTTTCTGAATTTTAGATGAAGGAGTTAACTGTAGCGTTGTCAAGTGTGGCTGGTAAGTAGCTCCCATTTTTCGCACAACATGGTGCTGTGTTGACTCAGCGCAGAGGTTGCTTACTCAGGTTCATGCATGTAGTAAGTGATAGAATTGAAATCTGAACTCAGGTTTTTCTGGTTGACTCCAAAGCCATGCTTTCCCCTCTGTCCCAGCGCCTCTCAAAGTGCAGCGTGCCTAGGACTCACTCTGGAGATATTAAAACGCAGGTCCTGGCTTGGTAGGTTTAGGAAGTCTGGCAATTCTGCCTTTCTAACGGAGTCCCGGGTGACGCCCATGTTGCTGACCTTGGGATCACACTTTGAGTACTCTGTGCTGTGTTCCTGGATTTTTTTTTTTTGCCTTTCCTTTTCTTTTTGGTTCTGCTGAGTCTTCGTTGCTGCTTTTGGGCTTTCTATAGTTACAGTGAGTGGGGGCTACTCTTCCTTGCAACGTGAGAGCTTCTCATTGTGGAGGCTTCTCTTGTAGAGCACAGACCCCAGGGCCACGGGCTTCACTAGTTGCGGCTTGCAGGCTCTAGAATGCAGGCTCAGCAGTTGTAGCGCATGGGCTTAGTTGCTCTATGGCACGTGGGGTCTTCCCAGACCAGGGGTCAAACCCACGTTCCCTGCATCGGCAGGCGGATTCTTATCCACTGCACCACCAGGGAAGCCCCTGAATTGTTAATTGTGGTATAGATAATCCTCTTGGTGATTGACCCACAAAATTGGTAACCTACAATTGAGCATTCAGTAACCGGATGTTTTACTGAATGTTTTAAGCGATGTGTATTCCCTGGTAGGGTTGAGGGAAAGCTCTGTTCTGCTGAACTGGCAGCATTGCCGTTCTGTGTTGAGTGAATGCTGGGTGCGCTTGGAAAGTAACGGGAAAGATCCCAGGGTAGTTTGGGGGCAGGCATTACAGTGCGCAACTGCCGAGGTCCACTGACCCAGGGTCGACGTTATTTTACATTTCCACATGTCTGAAATTGGGTGTGTCTTAAGCCACAGATGGCATTTTACCGGCACTGGATGTTGGCAGTTGACTTCTGCTTCCGTGGCCGCCCTCCCGCTCCCTGGGGGTTGAGCTGGGCAGCCCGCACAGCGAGCAGCTGGCCGCCTCCCCTGCGCGTCCCTCTCTCTTTCCTGACCTGGCCTTCACTGCCTTTGTTCTGCCACCGCTGAACCCAAGCTTGGGAGGTCCAGGCCATAAGCTCGGAGACTTTTATATTGTTCAGGAGTGCTGCAGGGCAAGATGGAGTTCTTTGTCTTTTGCTTTGCCCCTGACGTCTGCTGTTGGTAGCAGCAAATCTGTTACCAATTTCCCCTTGTTCTGACTTGGTAGGGACTCCTCCAGGACTGAGTCGAAATTTTAAAAAGCTCTTTACTAGAGTAAACATTCTAAATGATGAACTATTTTTTCATATTTTTCTTATTTGGCGGCATTTTTATTTCTTGATAGTACACAAATTAATAATGCATTTTTCATGGGGCCTTGGCTAGATGAGACTTACAAGTTTAACCTAAGTTTACCAGAAAAAGACTGATTTGGAGTAAGGAGGCGTGAGTTAGGAGTCTAGGTCTGTGAGGGCCCTGTTGTCCATGTGCAAAGTAAAAGTTGGCTGAATGATCTCCGAGGCCCTTCTGGCTCTGAACTAATTGGATTCTAAGTGTTCTGGAATGAATGAATTGAAATGTGAGGTCTCTGCTTTAAGAACGTAGAAGAAGTGATTATTAGTACTTTTGACAAGATTGGTGAGCAAGGAGACATCTGAGCTGGGTGTCCAGGGGGAGAATAGTTGTGGTGGAGGAATAAGAGAGAGAGGATTTTAAGCTGAAGAGATGGTGCTCACAAGGTCCTGGGAGAACCTTTAAAACCATTCACACAGACTTCCCTAGTGGTGCAGTGGTTGAGATTCTGTGCTCCCAGTGCAGGGGCCATGGGTTCAGTTCCTGGTTGGGGAACTAAGATCCCATATGCTGTACAATGTGACCAACCAATGAACAAAAACACTCAGCTTTTAGACCCTGGATAAAATTATATTCATCACGTCATGTAGAGGTGAGCCTCAGTACAGGTGTCCCATTGCAAGAAGGATGTCCCTTCCCAACTGTCTAAAAAGATGATTACTCAAGATGTTCTCTTTGTTTCTGGCTTTTGAGAATAAAATGATTCCTTACTAGTTAGTCAGTGAATTAAAGGGTATCAGATCAGATCAGATCAGTTGCTCAGTCGTGTCCAACTCTTTTCGACCCCATGAATCGCAGCATGCCAGGCCTCCCTGTCCATCACCAACTCCCGGAGTTCACTGAGACTCACGTCCATCGAGTCAGTGATGCCATCCAGCCATCTCATCCTCTGTCGTCCCCTTCTCTTCCTGCCCCCAATCCCTCCCAGCATCAGGGTCTTTTCCAATGAGTCAACTCTTCGCATGAGGTGGCCAAAGTACTGGAGTTTCAGCTTTAGCATCATTCCTTCCAAAGAAGTCCCAGGGCTTAATGGGTATAGAAACCATAAAATTAAAGGAGCTATCAGAGTACTCGAGTCTGTCCATCCTTGTTTGAGTTTCAGAGTCAAAGTGAATACTAACGCTACTACCTAGTAGTAGCTACTATCTGAGGCACATTTGAAAGAAAAAAAGTGAAAGTGAAGTCTCTCAGTCGTATCTGACTCTTTGTGACCCCATGAACTGTAGCCCACCAAGCTCCTCTGTCCGTGGGATTTTCCAGGCAAGAATACTGGAGTGGGGTGCCATTTCCGTCTCCAGGAGATCTTCCCTACCCAGGGATTGAACCTGGGTCTCCTGCATTGTAGACAGACGTATTATTGTCTCAGCCACCAGGGAAGTCCACTAGGGAAGCCTCCCAGGGAGGCACATTTAAATAATTTTAAAAATTATAATGCAGTTCTTATGATGGAGTGCTGCATCTTTGTTTCAGGAAGAAATAGCAGCTTTGCGTATGTCAGTCACTTGGGATAGAGAGTCTTTGAATTCGGAATCTCTCTGGGCACAGAAGCTCTTCGTTTCACTGAGTCAGGTGCCCCTTGAAAGAAGCAGCTCTTGTAAGTGTGGTCAGTGTTGCAGGTAGCAGCTGCAGAAGCAGAGCAATTAACCTCCACTGGACGGGCTCGCCTTAGTTGTTTCAGACGGAAGAGAAAGGCCTTTAAATCGGGACTCAGAAAGGACACAGACTCCAGGGAGTTCTGAGTTGGGTTTCCAGGGGATTCCGGAGCTGAGGATCGTAACCTCAGTTCTGCTCTGCCGCTTTGTGTTCTCTTGGGAAAGTAATTTTTAATATCCCTAAACCGTGTCTATTGCATACTTAAAATAATCCTCAGCTTTAGCTTGTTTCCCAGGAAAATTAGTTAGCAAATGAATAAAGCTTCCAATGGGAAATCTTTATAAATTTGCCGAATTATAAGGTAGTTTTTGTTCCTGTAAGACGTGTGCTAGATTGTACAATTCGACTTTGTTGTTGTTGTTATTCAGTCTCTAAATCGTGGGCAACTCTTTGGGACCCCGTGAACCACAGCACGCCAGGCTCCATCTCTTCAGTATCTCTCAGAGTTTGCTCAAATTCGTGTGAACTAAATCAGTGATGCTGTATCCAGCCATCTCATCCTCTGTTGCCCCCTTCTCCTCCTGCCTTCAACCTTCCCAGCATCAGGATCTTTTCCAATGAGTCGGTTCTTCACATCAGGTGGCCAGAGTATTGGACCTTCAGCATCAGTCCTTCCAATGAATATTGGAACAAGAGGCTCTTTAGTTCTTCTTCACTTCAGTATATTTAGCCACAATCTCCTTTGACCTAAAGACAGCCTTGCTTTTGCATTCTGCAGTACAGCATTGATCATCAGTGTTTTTCCTTTCTCTTTACAGGTGGTTCGTACTGAGAAGAACAGTCTGAACAACCGATTCCTGCCGTGGAATGAAATTGAGACAGAGGCCATCCTGTCTATTGATGATGACGCCCACCTCCGCCATGATGAAATCATGTTTGGGTTTCGGTGAGGAGCTGATTTTTAATCAAGAAACGCTTTTGTTGGCAAGTGACAGGAAACTTAACTCAAAACCTGGATGAGGCAGCCAAATGAGTTTCATAGCTGGTAGTAACCGAGACATCTTGTGTGCTAAGTCGCTTCAGCCGTGTCTGACTCTGTGCCACCCCAGGGACCGTAGCCCGCCAGGCTCCTCTGTCTGTGGGATTGTCCAGGCAAGAATAGTGGAGTGGGTTGCCATTCCCTTCTCCAGGGGATCTTCTCGACCCAGGGATTGAACCCACATCTCTTACGTCTCCTGCGTTGGCAGGAGGGTTCTTTACCACTAGCGCCACCTGGGAAGCCCCGGGACTTAAATATCTCACTTTGAAGGAACAGTACAGATAAGAGAACAGAGTAGATTGGGGCCACTCAGAGTGTCCAGTCCTGGCGCTGACTCACAGGCAGTTTATCTCCTGTCCAAAGTGAGGTAAGTACAGGAATTGAGGGTGGGTATTTAGAAGCCTTTAAGTAACTTGACATTTACCATGACATCCAAGTGTGAACATTTTTCTTGTAGTTCATTTTTGAGTACCATTTACTGAATGTAGTTCGTACGTCGTACAGCTCACTCATCTAAGTACCCACCCAGTGGCTTTAGTGCTTACAGGGCTGTGCAGCTGCCCCCGTAATCTGCTCAGAGCTCCTCAGCACCATCAGAAGAGGCCTTGACCCCATTAGCAGTCATTCTCTGTTTTTCTCCGACTCCTCTAAAGCATTGGCAACCATTAATGTACTTAGTTTCTCTGTAAGTTTCTCTGTTACAGACATCCCATATAAGTGGTACCGTGTAATATGTGCTCCTTGGTAACTGGTTTCTTTCACGTAACAGTGCTTTCAGCGCTCATCTGTCTCGTAGCATCTGTCAGTACTTCACTCTGTACGGATGTACACGTTTTGTTGGCTCCCAGGTGGCTCAGTGGTAGAGAACGTGCTTGCCAATGCAGGAGGCGTGGGTTCTACCCCTGGGTTAAAGTTCCCTGGAGAAAGAAATAGCAACTCACTCCAGTATTCTTGCCTGGGAAATCCCATGGACACAGGAGCTGGCAGGCTGCGTCCGTGGGGTCGCAGAGAGTTGGACACGACGGAGCACACACGCACACATTTTATTTGTCCATTTTTGGACACTTGGGTCATTTCTGCTTCTTTGCTATTGTGAATACTGCTATGAACATTAATGTACATGCTTTTTTATATGACTATTTATAGATACATACTTGCTTTAACATTTTGAAGAACTCCCAGCCTGTTTTCCAGAGTAGCTGCACCATTTTATATTGTACCAGCAGCGAATGAGGGTTCCAATTTCTCTGTGTCTTTGTCGACACTTGATATTTTCTGTAATTATAGCCCTCCTACTGGGTGCAAAGTGGTATTTCAGTGTAGTTTTGATTTGCATTTCCCTAATGACTTAGGATAATTGCTCATCTTTTCATGTATTTAGGAATAAACTTACATATCTTCTTTGAAGAGATGTCTATTTAGATACTTTGCTGTTTGTTATTTGGGTTGTCTGTTTTTTTTTTTTTTTTTAAACTTTAAACTTTTTGTTTTGTAGTGGGAAATAGCCAGTTAACGTTGTGGTAGTTTCAGGTGAACAGCAGAAGGACTCAGCCATATATCTATGTGTATCCATTCTTCCGGAGAAGGCAATGGCACCCCACTCCAGTACTTTTGCCTGGAAAATCCCATGGATGGAGGGGCCTGGTGGGCTGCAGTCCATGGGATCGCTAGAGTCGGACATGACTGAGCGACTTCACTTTCACTTCTCACTTTCATGCATTGGAGAAGGAAATGGCAACCCACTCCAGTGTTCTTGCCTGGAGAATCCCAGGGACGGGGGAGCCTGGTGGGCTGCCGTCTATGGGGTCGTACAGAGTCGACACGACTGAAGCGACTTAGCAATCCATTCTTCCCCAGACCGCCCCCCCACCATCCAGGCTAGCACATAACATCTAGCAGAGGTCCTTGCTATACAATAGGTCTTTGTTGGGTTTCTGTTTTAAATATAGCAGTGTGTACATGACTGGTTTGTCTTTTTATTTTGAGTTGTCAGAGTTCTTTGTATATTCTAGGTACAAGTCCCTTATCAGGGATAATGATCTGTAATTTTTTCCTCTTATTCTGTGGGTTGTCTTTTCACATTCTTGATGGTGTCCTTCAAAGCACAAAACTTTTCATTTTAATGAAGTCCAGTTTCTCTAGGTTTTCTTTGGTTACTTGTCCTTTTGGTGTTATATTTAAGAAACCATGCAATTCATTTTTATTGTGTTTTTACAAAAGCACGACCAAGCCCAGGGAAAATTACTTCTTCGCCACATAGTTTGAGAAACACTGGAGTAGATATCCTTGGGGATCTCGTTCAAATGAAGTATAGATCCAGGACGGAGAACTCTTTTCTCTGTGCTTTTGTTTCGGGCACTGAGAGCCTGGCCGACCCCTAGCTTCCGGACTTCCAGCTTAGGTGGGTAAGTGCAGATGCTTAGATGAAAGGAGCAGCAGCTTTACCGCTGTATTTGTCTTAGGTCCGTGTGTAGTCACCTGGCACATTTCTGACAAAGTGGAACATCTGCTCTTCCTCCCCCTCAGCCAGCCTCTCATTTCCTCTGACCTCCTCCTACCACTATGTTACTGAGGCGAGAATCTGTTGTTAGCAGTTGTGAAAATCCCACTGGATTTCACATTATCATAATAATAAGTAACCAGCTCTCTTGCCTTGATTTTATGAAAGGAAACAAGCCCTGTGATCGTAGCAGATGGGCCTTCGCCAGCACAGCTATGGTTATTGATGGTGACGGGAGGGACGGCAAGGTGGGGTGTTTCCGATACAGCATGATGTGCTTGAGAGCCTGCTGAGGGACTGGAGGCTGTGCACAGAGTCATGGGGTGTTCACAGGAGAATTGCCGATCAGCGCTAGATCCCAAGAACGATTAGATAAGCAGTCCTGCTTTGATGAGTTTGAAGCTTATTAAGATAACTGGTGTTTGCTATCTTCTGTAGAACGCTCTTGATTTAGAAAGATTTTTGATCTTTTCCATTTGTCACCAGATTTCCAAGTGGTGAGAGAATAATGGGAAGCCTTATAACTGATGGTATTGAGTATTTTTTCATGTGGTCAGTGACCATCTGTTTATCTTCTTTGGAGAAATGTCTGCTTAGATCCTTTGCCTTTTTATTATCAAGTGGTTAAGAGTCTCTTACCATCATTAGAAATTTGAAGTTTAGTCTCTGGTTATAAGACAAGTGAATTATCTCTGACTCTACTTCCAAATCTTCTATTACCCTGAGTATTCTCTCATTTGTTTGGGCATCCTTTGATCTAAAAACTTTGCTTTCGAATTAGGGTTTTCATCTTTTCCATATGTATGCCTAGGAATGGGATTGCTGGATTACATGATAACTCTGTTTTTAGTTTTTTAAGGAACCGCCATACTGTTCTCCGTAGTGGCTGTACCAATTTACGTTTCCACCAAGAGTGTAGGAGGGTTCCCTTTTCGAAAGGATACACGCGTTCTGACGTTCGCTGCAGCACTGTTTACAGCAGTTGAGACATGGAAGCAACCTAAATGTTGATACCCGCAGATGAATGGATAAGGAAGATGTGGCATATAGATACTGTGGAATATTTTTCAACCATAAAAATAATGAAATAATGCCATTTACAGCAACATGGATGGACCTAGAGGTTATCAGACTAAGTGAAGTAAGTTAGAGAAAGTCGAATATCATATGATATCACTTACATGTGGATTCTAAAAAAAAAATGATGCAAATGAACTTATTTACAGAACAGAAATAGACCGAGACATAGGAAACTTAATGGTTCCAAGGGGGAAAATGGGGGGAGGGCTAAATTTAGGAATTTGGATTTAAAAGATACACACTACTATACATGTGTCATTTCGCAGAGCCGTACACGGCTGAGCGACTAACATGCACATGTATGTAAAATAGATAACAAGGACCTGCTGTGCAGCACAGGGAGCTATATTCAATATCTTATAATAACCTTTAATGGAAAAGAGTCTGAAAAATAATATATATAACTTAGTCAATTTGCTGTGCACCTAAAAATTGTAAATCAGCTGTACTTTGATTTAGAATCAGTAAATAAATACATCCATAGAAACTGTCCCTCTGGCAAAAGATAACGTGGATCTTGGCTGACTTCAGTTTATGTAGCAAAGAAGGAAATAGTATGTTTTTAAGCGATGGATAAAGAGACCCAAGAGAACTGAAAACACGTATCTGTACAAAAACAGTCCCTGACTGTTCATAGCAGCATTATTTATAAGAGTCAGTAAGTATAACACGACTCAGCTTATATGAGGCACTCACAGTAGTCAAGTTCATAGAAACGAAGTAGAATGGCGGGTGCCTGGGACTAAAGGAAGGCAAGAATGCCAAATGTTCAATGGGTCAGGTTTTAGATTGGAAAGATGGAAACATTCTGGAGATAAATGATTGTGATGATCATTTAACAGTGGGAATATACTTAATGCCATTGAACTGTATACTTGAAAATAATTAAAATGGTAAATTTCATGTCATGTGTGTTTTGCCACACACCAAAGAAAAATCAGTTGTCAAAAAAGCTAAAAGGAGAAGTATAATCAGAATGTCCTTCAGCTGATGAATGGATAAACAAACAGTGGTATATCCATACAGTGGAATATTACTTGGCAACAGAAAGGAATGAAGTGCTGACACGTGCTGCAACATGAAAACAGGCTAAGTGAAACAAGCCAGTCACTAAAGGTCATATGCTGTGTGAGTCCGTTTGTGTGAAATGTCTGCAACAAGCAGAGCCGTGGACACAGAAGGTAGATTAGTGGTTGCCGTGGGAGACTGGGGTCGGGGGTGAATGGGGAATGACTGCTAAACTGCTAGTGGTTATGGAGTTTCTTTTCATTAATAGGGTATGAAAATATGCTGGAGTGGTGATGGTTGCATAGCTTTGTGAATATATTCAATACTAAACCCCAGCGAGTCATACACTTTTAAACAAGTGAGTCTGCTATGTGATTTATATCTCAATAAACTTTATTTTTAAAAAGAGCAAAAGTGTAAGCTTTGCAGTGAGAGATCATGGACTGGAAGGTAGGTTTCTATTCCTGGAGGCATTTGAAGGGATCAGTATTTTTAGGAGTGTTGATATAGCCTTCAGATATGCTGTTGGTATTTATTAACAATCCTTATATTCTGTAACTGTCTTAATATTTTATTAAAATATAGCTTTTTAGGCGAGTGTTTGGAAGTCTGTGTTAGGAGATAAACGAGGATAGAGGTAGGGGTTTGGGTGGGATGTGGCAGGACGCCCATCTAGACGGCTGCTATGTTGATATAAGTTGTAATTTCTCATTTTCTGGGCTAGACTGTGTGTCTGTGTGTGTCTGTGTATGCATCGTCAGTCGTGTCCAGCTCTTTGTGACCCCATGGACTGTAGCCTGCCAGGCTCCTCTGCCCTGGGATCTCAGGCAAGAATCCTGGAGTGGGTAGCCATTTCCTTCTCCAGGCATCTTCCCAACCTAGATATTGGACCCTCATCTCCTGCATCTCCTGCATTGACAGGTGGATTCTTTACTGCTGGACCACCTGAAAAGCCCATTGGAGTAGGTTAGTTGCTTTCAAACTTAACAGGAGAGGGACTCTTGAAATGAAATCTTGTGTGCTTTAGGAGCTGAGGTTTCATGAGTGATGAGGGACTTTGTTAGGCAGTTTGAATATCTGGTGGAGTGAGGTGGAGGGAGGTGGTGGTGGATCCTTTTTTATGGTACACCTGAAGCACTTCTGCAAGACTGGATTTCAGCCTATGAAACGGATTTTATTTGTTGTACCTTACCTAGAGGTAAGGTAAATTTGGAGATGTTAGAAAAATTTATCCTGGAAACATTCCCAACTTATTGCTTACATTTATGAAGCCTTTCATTTGTACGGTTCTGTAGACCACTGCTTTTCATGGTACAGGTTTCCACCTCAGCTCTGCTCCAATCAGAATTTTAGACTGTTGCACCTAACTCTAGGCAGCAGTCTCCTGTGGTTAGATCGGGGTCACTCAGTGAAAGAGGAGTTAAGTATACAATGTACATAGATTATGTACAAGTCCTACCATACTAGTATGTTATAATCTTTAAAAGTAAAGCTTAAGAAATTAAATAATATTAAAAAGAAATAGATATAAAAATTATCTTCTTCCTGCTTCTTAGCAGATTATTGTACTTACCCCATCCTGGCAACCTTTAACTGCCTTAGACTCCTTACAGCCTTTCTGTGTTTCTCCAGGTTGTTCTTTATGCAAGGGCTGGAGAGATGATGGCCACCAGCATCAATAAGTTAGAGGATTGATAAGCAGATGCTTATTAAGGAAACTGTGGGTGATACTTTGTTTTTATTGTGTTTGGTTTGTGATTGATTTGGTATATAAAATTAAAAAGAAAGTAACAGCTCAAAAAGAGAGATCCTGCAAAATAGAGGCAATAATTTTACACATTTCTGATAACCTTAGAGCTTTGTACTCATGTGTGTGCATATGCTTGTGTTTTATGAGGGTGTGGAGAGAAGCACGGGACCGCATTGTGGGTTTCCCTGGCCGTTACCATGCGTGGGACATCCCTCATCAGTCCTGGCTGTACAACTCCAACTACTCCTGTGAGCTGTCCATGGTGCTGACAGGTGCTGCCTTCTTCCACAAGGTAAGAAAGGGCCGGTAGGATTTGCATGACTTGGTCAGAGTTGAGCCTTTGTGTGGCAGTGAAATGCTGCTTTAAATAAAGATAACTCTCCTAATGCTTCTTACATACCCCTTGCTTGCTAGAATTACACTACTTCTATCTATAAAGACAGTAATCAAGATGATTATAGCAACTCTAGAATGAAGTCAGGATGGGAAGGCTGCTGCATTGGCCATTAGAAAATCAGTTTATCTTCCTGAGCATTGGCTCTACCTCTGTAAAACTGAGAGCAGTGGGGCAAAACATTTTCCAGTTTCCCCACAGCCATTCTGGACATGGCCTGGCCAACAAAACGCTGAATGTAGCCCTCTCCTGATTCAGCCACCTCTGTCCCAGGCCCCACCACAAGCTTCTGTCCATTCAGGCTCTGCAAGTTCTGTTTGATTCCTTAGAGCTTTTAATTTTCACGTTGCTTCACGTCCAGATTTTTGTTGAATATTTAGGATGCAGACCCTTCCAGTCATTACTCCTCTCTTGTACTGTTGTTGCTAAACTGTTCTGTTTTCTTGCTCCTGACTCATCTTCTCTCTCCATTTCATCTGTTCTGTAAAATAGCCCCTGGGCACATGTGGCTGCTGAGCGCTTGAAACGTGACTGGTCAGTGCTAAGATGTGCTCTCAGTGTACAGTATTGTACATACCAGACTTTGAAAACTTAGCATGAAAGAAGGAGTGTAGACTATCTCATTAGTAGTTTTTTATATTGATTGTATGTTGGGGGAGTGAATGTTAGTTGCTCAGTTATGTCTGACTCTTTGCCATCCCATGGACTGTAGCCTGGCAGGCTCCTCCGTCCAAGGAATTCTCCAGGCAAGAATACTGGAGTGGTAGCCTTCTCTAGGGGATCTTTCCAACCCAGGGATCGAACCCATTTCTCCTGCATTGCAGGCAGATTCTTTACCATCTGAGCCAATAGGGAATGATTGTATGTGCTGCTGCTGCTAAGTCACTTCAGTCATGTCTGACTCTGTGCGACCCCATAGACGGCAGCCCACCAGGCTCCCCCGACCCTGGGATTCTCCAGGCAAGAACACTGGAGTGATTGTATGTGCAATTATTTTATAAAGTGCAATTATTTTGGATACACTGGTTTAAATTAAAATATGTTACTAATTAATTTTACTGTTTCTTTTTATTTCTTAAAACTGTGGCCACCAGAAAATTAAAAATGACAGATGGGACTGCTCCATACCTTCCCTCCCAGGTCCTCTCTCTGGGCTGTGAAGAGCCCCTGTTCTGGGATGGCCAAACTGCCTGTACCCCCACTTCACAAAAAACCTCCTCTGTCTCCTTGATCTGGTTGAAACCTGACTTTTCTCTGAGGACAGTGCTTCCCCTTCAGCCTGTTCCTGTGTTCCTTCCAGGGACCGTGATTGAGACTATTCATTTCCCCACACTTGTACCCTGGAGCCAGGTAGAGAGAACCATTCCACTGCTCACTGGTGACTCTTCTTGACAATTGCTTCTCACTTGTCATGTGAAATCACATTTGAGACTCGTCCTATCTGTCTTATTGCTCCATCTACCGACCTCCTAAGTCATCCCTTCATGGTCAGCAAAGATGTTACCACCTGGCCTGTCATCCTGATCTCCACTCCGTGCTCTCCTGAACAACCCAGCCAGGACCCTGTCTCCCTATAATTATTGAAGTACTATACTTCTTCCCTGGTGGCTCAAATGGTAAAGCGTCTGCCTACAATGTGGGAGGCCCAGGTTCAATCCCTGGGTCAGGAAGATCTCCTGGAGAAGGAAATGGCAACCCACTCCAGTACTCTTGCCTGGAGAATCCCACGGACGGAGGAGCCCAGTAGGCCACAGTCCATGGGGTCGCCAAGTCGGACACGACTGAGCGACTCCACTTCTTCACAGGGCTCTACTTCTGTCTAGCGCTTTTCTTTTTTTTTAAATTTGGTTCTTATTTTACACTGGAGTGTGGTTGATTTCCAGTGTTGTGTTTCAGGTGTGCAGCAAAGTGATTCAGTTACACATGTTACACACGTAGCTGTTCTTTTTCAGAGCCTTTTCCCATAAAGGTTATTACAGAATATCGAGTAGAGTCGCCTCTGCTCTCAGTAGCTGCTTGTTGGTGGTCTAGTTTATGTATAATTGCCGAGCACTCTTCTTATTTTGTGCTGTCCTTACGTCCCCTCAAGCTCTTGTGGCTTTTCTTAGCATCCATAAGCTGGTGATTTCCAGCCTTGCCTTTCCTTGAGAGCTTTACTTGTAAATTTATTTTCAGAACATTCCTGTATTTCTCCCTAGTACTTCAAACTGAACTTTTCTCCCAAAAGTTTCCTTGTTTGCCCTTTGGAAGAAACTAAGGTGGCCTTCCCTAGTCTAGAGCAATCAAGTTATTTTTTCTTTTTACTGTAAGTGCCTATCAGTAAAAACTTTTGGTACCTCACAAATGTATGTATGTATAAATTATAGTATGTGTACTATACTACCATACTTACAGAAATTTTTATATGGCTGAGATAAGATGAAACAGTTTAAAAATAATAGTCTCACTAAATTCTTAAATTTTAGTGAGAGCAATGACTGAACATGCCTTATTATTTTTGAAAATCTTGATTTGACACTTTGTATATTGGCAGGTCAGTGTTCTGTTTCTAAATTGGTCTGTTTCTAAATTAAGCACATTTCTAATACTTTGTTTTAATCACTGTCCCTGGAAGAAATACCTTATTGCCCTGCTTCCAAAGTCCTGATGCTTATCTACCAATTTGGTAGTCTTTTGTTGAAATTGTTGAATTTTCATCTTCTATGGCGCCATTCAATTTTTTTAAGCAAACTAATGAGCAGAAATTGCATTTTATATTTTAGAGTAGGTTCTAAATTCACTGAAACTTTGAGAAGATTTTTAAACAGGTTACAAAGTTTTTCTGTATTTTAAAAATTTATTTTTGGCATAAAGATAATATAATAGTGGAAATACTTCTAAATATTTGTTTTCATAATGCTTTCACCATATACTTTTAAGTCAGTTCTTTTTTCTTATAATGTCATGTTTCCCTTGATAAAGATATGGATTTTTAATTAATAAATCTTCTTATTAGCATGCTAATGATAGGCAGTGGCCAGTTAAAGGGTCAGCCTGTCTTTTCGTAAAAGAAAGATGTGTAATTCATCTTTTAAGTTCACCATCTCTTAAGTATTTTGTCACAAGATAACCAGCAAACCACTGCTGCTGCTGCTGCTAAGTCACTTCAGTCGTGTCCGACTCTGTGCGACCCTATGGATGGCAGCCCATTAGGCTCCTCTGTCCCTGGGATTCTCCAGGCAAGGATACTGGAGCGGGTTGCCATTTCCTTCTCCAATGCAGGAAAGTAAAAAGTGAAAGTGAAGTCGCTCAGTCGTGTCCGACTCAGCGACCCCATGGACTGCAGCCCACCAGGCTCCTCCGTCCATGGGATTCTCCAGGCAACAATACTGGAGTGGGTTGCTATTTCCTTCTCCAGGTGGTCTTCCCAACCCAGGGGTAGAATCCACATCTTCTGCATTGGCAGGCAGATTCTTTACTGCTGAACCACCAGGGAGGCCCTTGAATTTTAAGTACATGTAATTCTATTTTTAATAATGGCTGTTTTTCATAACAAGGTCAGAAAATTCCTAAACTCCCTGAAAGCTCAGCAGTCGATTCATTGCTGGTGTGAGCCAGTGTGCACCTGTGGACCTTGTGGGGCATGTTAAGAGCTTAGGCTTAATCTGAGTGAGATGAGAAGCCATTGAGGGGTTTGGAGTAAAGGAGGCCCATGTTTTAACACGATTGCTCTGCTGTGCTGAGGATGGGCTAGAGGGAGCAAGAAGGCAGCAGGGAGGCCGATCAGGAGTCTGTGAACAGTGTGGGCCAGGGATGAGGGTGGCTTCGGGCAGGGCTAGCCTGTGCCCAGACTGAGAAGTGAGGCGCTGCCGGATCTGCCATCTCATTACTCAGTGACTTACTGAGGTCTGAGAAGATAACCGGACTTTCCCCCTCGCTTACCCTTGCTTTGTCAGAGAGAACGTTGTTCAGCTGAACGAGCGTCCAACCGAATTTAATAGATGTTTATGTTGTTGCAGAATCACTGTGGTACCAAGGAGACTGCATGAAGGTTTGTTTCTCAAAGAGGGTGATAGTGGCAGTTTGGATGGGCTGATTCTTCAGTGCGGAGGATCTGCCTCGCAGGTGTTCAGCATCCCTGGACCCGCCTCCCTAAGTGCCAGTGGTGCTTCCTGGAGATCGCCACCCCCAGCCTCCCCCACAACATGCTTCCTAGCGCCCTGTGCGTATTTTCGCTGAAAGGCTAAGAACTGTGGTCTCTAATACAGGATGTGCTTCTGTTTCTGCCCTGGCAGTATTATGCCTACCTGTATTCTTACGTGATGCCCCAGGCCATCCGAGATATGGTGGATGAATACATCAACTGTGAGGACATCGCCATGAACTTCCTCGTCTCCCACATCACTCGGAAACCCCCCATCAAGGTAGGGCCCCGCCGTGTACGGGACTGGGGTGCGTGTGTACTCAGCTCACTTACTTTGTAGTTGTGCAGTGCGTAACTCAGCGTACTTCAGAGTCCTCGTCTGTGAAACGGGATGATGAGGCCACCAGCCAAATAGGATCACTTCAGGGTTTAATGAGGGCCTTCACTTCCTAAGGTGTAAATGGAGAGAAATTAGTGATTGGAATTTGAATGGGGAAATGTTACATCTTTAATTTTCACTGATCTTGAGTTGGAATTTATCCTTTTTATCAGTTATAAAACAGGCTGTAATTCATAAGAGGATTGGTGGTAACTGATTTTTCACCAGAACTCATAGATACTTTCCTATCACGTTACGTTTATTGTGAAGTATTGTTAACTTTCCTCACTTCTTTGAAATTATGGCAGTTACTAACTTTTCCCTGGATTGTGTTACCTCTAAAAGAGAACATGTATTTCTGTGTTTCAGTATTACTTGTTTCCTTTGTTGTTGTTCAGTCCTTAAGTCGTGACTCTTTGCAACCCCATGGACTGCAGCACACCAAGCTTCTCTGTTCTCCACCATCTCCCAGAGTTTGCTCAGATTCATGAGAAGGCAATGGCACCCCACTCCAGTACTCTTGCCTGGAAAATCGCATGGACTGGGAGCCTGGTAGGCTGCGGTCCATGGGGTCGCTAAGAGTCGGACATGACTGAGCAACTTCACTTTCACTTTTCACTTTCATGCCTTGGAGAAGGAAATGGCAACCCACTCCAGTGTTCTTGCCTGGAGAATCCCAGGGACGGGGCAGCCTGGTGGGAGGCCGTCTATGGTGTCACACAGAGTCGGACACGACTGAAGCGACTTAGCAGCAGCAGCAGCAGCAGCATGTCCATTGAGTCAGTGATGCTATCTAACCATCTCATCCTCTGCCATTTCCTTTGTAATTTCTTATATTTTACATGTCTAAAAGCATTCTAAGGAGGGTCCATAGGCTTCCCCAGACTGCCAAACCAGAATGGGAGGTGGTGTGTCCTTGGCACCCAAAATGTAAGAATTTCTGTGTATAAAACTCTAAGAATAGTGCCTGGCACATAAGTTCTTCATAAGGTATTTATACAAAACAAAAGTACCCCCCAAATTGTAGAAATTTGAGTTCTTTCTCTGTCTTTGAGTTGGTGAGTAGACTTGACCAGACTGGTACCAATTTCATACTTGGTGCACATAAAGACCAGTCCCATCACTGTCTCTGTCATTATTGTAGATTCAGACAGGTGGAAGCTCTCCTGGTGAGGGCTACGGTAAAGGCCTTGTAACAGTTAATACTAGAGAGTCTGTCAGTTCCAATTAATAGTGTTTATGACTGTGCTCTGTCAGTGTCTTATGTTATGGATTCACTCCTGATGTCCTTATATTATTATCATCAAGTCGTATTATTTAATTTTATAAAATAATTTTAACTTCATGGATATCATTAAGACCATGAGTAAATAATAATTTGGTGTATATTTCATTCTTCTTATTGTACGTTTTGAATATAAGTTCTAGACTAAGTAGCCACTAGGCTGTACAAATGATGATGGTCAAACTGTATCTTTAGTTTTAAGCAAGAGTGGTAACTAGAGAACACTGATTCCAGCAACAAAGCAAAACAGACAAGTAGAGAAGCCCCTGGGCCTTTATGCATTCATTCATACCTATTCCAGCCTTTTGCCAAGTGTGGCTCAGGGTCATAACTTAACTCCTGGTTACCCCATAGTTTCTCACATTCTTTAGCCTTCTACTAAAGCCTTGTAAGAGAAGAATAATTAGCAAAATAATGCACCAAATTGTGTTTTTTTTTTTTTTAAACTCTGAATGATGATAGTATTTTTATATAAAATAACATGTTTTCCAGGTACAGTGGTAGATCTGATAGTAAATGATAAAAAAAGCATACTTCTTTGTGAATTCTAAGGAAGGGAGGCAAAGGTCTTATAAAGAAATTAGTGATTGGTGCACTTTTCTGTTCCTTATTTATCCTTTCTTGTGTAACCAGGGACTTGACTCCAGCGAGATGTTTGCTTTCTAATTATAACTCCCTATTAGATCATAAGACATTATTCATGAAAATTTAAAGTATCTGAGTGATTAGGTACCTAATAATACCATCAGTCACAGTAAGCACTCACAGACAGGGTGCATTTTTCATCCTCATGGAAGCATGTTTGTTCTGTTATTAGGCCAATGTTTCATTGGTTAAACATCTCTCCAGTATAGAGAATGAGGTGTAAATAATTTGCTTATGGTATACATGATTCTTTGGCTACCTGATGTGAAGATCCGATTCAGTGGAAAGACCCTGATGCTGACAAAGATTGAAGGCAAAAAGAGAAGGGGGCTGCAGAGGATGAGATGGTTAGATAGCATTACTGACTCAGTGGACATAAATCTGAGCAAACTTGGGGGGATAGTGAAGGACAGGGGAGCGTGGCATCGCAGAAAGTCAGACATGACTTACCGACTGAACAACAAAAGTGAAAACTGGAAAAATTACAATGACTTTTTAAAGTCAGAGGCTCAGTAAGTTGAGCCTGTCTTCAAATTCTGAGTCCAGTTATTTACTTCATATTATAGAACCAGTTTGAACTCAGTATTTTCATTAATTTACCTAATTTTATCAGGTATATATACTATTTTATATTATAAAGTAGTAATTTTTTTTTTTTGCTTTAAATACTTCAAATTTTCACTGTCCCCTCCCTTGTTATAATTAGGAAAGCATGACTGTTTTAGGTGATAGCTATATTCTTTCAATAATGTTAATATCTTGTCAATATTGACTAAATAAACCACACAGGGTTAATTTCATCTTGTTCCTTTGAATAATGTACTATTATTTTTTTGAAGAGGAGAGATCTAGTATGTAAATAGACTTCATTCAGAATAAAGGATGAAAAACTCATAAAGCATTGAGAAGACGGGTGGAGATGGCTTATGGGATAAGGAATTAGAGAGAGAATACATAAGTAAGTGTCTTAATATTAATGCTGAGTAAGTTCTCAACATCTATTCAAGATTTTCCTTACCATTACTAAGCAGAACTTTACTTAGACTAAATTACTTGAAATATTCCTGTGTAAAATATAATCCATGATGTTGCTTTAGTAAGTGTTCAAACTTCAGTTTATACAATTTACTTTATTCTTCTTAATTTTTTGTATGTTTTATTATACACACACACACACACACACACACACACACATATATATATAGTTGTTGTTTAGTTGCTCAGTCATGTCCAACTCTTTGTGACCCCATGAACTCCAGCACACTAGGCTTCTCTGTTCATTACTGTCTTCCTGAGTTTCCTCAAACTCATGTCCACTGAGTCAGTGATGCCATCCGACCGTCTCATCCTCTGTTGCCCCCTTCTCCTCTTGCCCTCAGTTTTTTCCCCGCTCTCTCTCTGTGTATATTATGTAGCCACTGGACCACCAGGGAAGTTCCTATATATAGATTTTTTTTTTAATAAATGTACTGGGGTTGCAATCACAACATTTTTTTAGTAGTGGGTTACATGATTAAAAACATTTATTTGGAAACCACCGCTTCAGTGAAAATACCTTTATTAAAAGAGCATATATAAGGAGAAAATGCCTTATAAAAGCAGTATAAAAAGCAGTATACCTTTTTGAGTCACTTGCAGGTTAAGAGACTTTTCTCCCTGAGGTTGAGTGCTGGCGTCTGAGATGAGGTACAGGGAGAACAGAGTAGAGTACTGGACACAGACGTGGTTTGATGACAGCCTGCCTTCTCTGAGCCCTGACATCTGTCTCCTGCTGCAGTCGAAGCTGATGGGGAGGGTAGTAAGTGGCACACTGTTGCCTGTAAACTGGAAGACGGCTAGAGAACTGCCGGCGGGTGGGAGGGTGGCGGAAGGGGATGGTGGAGTCCTGTGGAGGGACCTCTGGGGGTCATGGCTCCTTCAGAGTTTTATCTCTGGTGTGAGTGTCCCTTGGCGCCCTGGCCTGTGGTTATGATCACTCCTCAGTTTCAACTCTAGCAACTGGACTTCTGATGGCTGATACTGGCTGTGGGTGGTAAGTATTCTTCAGCTGGAATTAACAGGATGGGCCATCCAATTTTAATTGTTTTCTCAGTTTATCATAGTAATAATAATTTTAAAATTATTCAGGAAAAAAATATATTCAGAAAGAAAATAGAACATGCAGATTTAAAAAACCTAAATAGAACTACTGGAAATGAAAATTATAGTTATTAAAATGACAGTCTTCGTGAATGGGATAAAATGATAAGACAGCTGAAGAGAAAGTTAATGACCTAGTAGATGATGCGTGAATAATGTGAATACATTTCTGAGAAGGTATTATGGAGATATAAGGAGATGGAAGATAAGAAAGATGAAGAGATGTGAAGGCTGTAAAATCTAACACAGTGCCAGAAAGGGAAGACTGGAGAGATGGGAGGGGCAGTCTTGAAAATATAATATGAGAGTTTCCAGAGTTTATTGACTGCATGGGGCCTTCTCTGGTGGTTCCTGCAGTGTGTTAGACTGGAATTCGATACCTGGGCTGGGGAGATCCCCTGGAGAAGGGAATGGCAACCCACTACAGTATTCTTGTCTGGAGAATCCTATGGACAGAGGAGCCTGGTGGGCTACAGTCCACGGGGTCACAAAAAGCTGGACACAACTAAGCAAAACGCACAACATTGACTGCATGAATACTCTAGCAAATATTACACTTAATTGTGACAGTTTAGAAGGTCCCTGTTGAAGTCAGTAGTAAGATAAGGTTTGGTTCAGTTCAGTTCAGTTGCTCAGTCGTGTCCGACTCTTTGCGACCCCATGAATCACAGCACGCCAGGCCTCCCTGTCCATCACCAACTTCTGGAGTTCACTCAAACTCATGTCCATCGAGTCAGTGATGCCATCCAGCCTCTCATCCTCTGTCGTCCCCTTCTCCTCCTGACCCCAATCCCTCCCAGCATCAGAGTCTTTAACAGTGAGTCAGCTCTTCGCATGAGGTGGCCAAAGTATTGGAGTTTCAGCTTTAGCATCAGTCCTTCCAATGAATACCCAGGACTCATCACCTTTAGGATGGACTGGTTGGATCTCCTTGCAGAACAAGGGACTCTCAAGAGTCTTCTCCAACACCACAGTGCGAAAGTATCAATTCTTCGGTGCTCAGCTTTCTTCACAGTCCAAGTCTCACATCCATACATGACCACTGGAAAAACCATAGCCTTGACTAGACAGACCTTTGTTGGCAAAGTAATGTCTTTGCCTTTTAATATGCTGTCTAGGTTGGTCATAACTTTCCTTCCAAGGAGTAAGTGTCTTTTAATTTCATGGCTGCAGTCACCATCTGCAGTGATTTTGGAGCCCCCAAAAATAAAGTCTGTCACTGTTTCCACTGTTTCCCCATCTATTTCCCATGAAGTGATGGGACCAGATGCCATGATCTTCGTTTTCTGAATGTTGAGCTTTAAGCCAACTTTTTCACTCTCCTCTTTCACTTTCATCAAGAGGCTTTTTAGTTCCTCTTCACTTTCTGCCATAAGGGTGGTGTCATCTGCATATCTGAGGTAATTGATATTTCTCCCGGCAATCTTGATTCCAGCTTGTACTTCTTCCAGCCCAGAGTTTCTCATGATGTACTCTGCATAGAAGTTAAATAAGCAGGGTGACAATATACAGCCTTGACGAACTCCTTTTCCTATTTGGAACCAGTCTTTTGTTCCATGTCCAGTTCTAACTGTTGCTTCCTGACCTGCATACAGGTTTCTCAAGGTTACCCACTAAATAAATGGAGGTAGAGACCACATCCACATTCATGTGGTCAGGATAGCAGTTCTCCCCAAGTGTAAAATGTCGGTGTAACTCTAATCAAAATCCTATTAGGTGGCAATAAAATTAACCATCACACCATCAAAAAAAACCCCTAAATTCTAGTAGGATACTTTATTTGGTTTAATTTGGCTTGGAGTGAAACTTGACAAAGAGACCCTCAGATTTGTGTTGAAAGGCAAAGAGCCAGGATAGCTAAGGCGCTAGTGAGGAAGAGGGGAGCTGGCCCTGTCAGAAAGCGTGGCTCGGTGTTAAAGTACAGAATCAGGACAGATGCCTGTGATCTTGGCACAGAGACTGACAAAGGCAGTGCTACAGGGCAGAGTGCAGACTCAGGCCCGCCTGCACGGAAGCTTGACACGTGATAAAGGTGGCCTCTTGGGAATAGCACTTTCTGCATGGAACAGAAGTACATGTCATACACAAAGTAAATTCCAGATGGCTTAATAAACCAAATGTTAATAGCAAGCTTTAAAACTTGTAACAAAAAATACAGAAGTGTTTTTGTGATATAGACAAAGAGAAACAAAAAGTACAAAATCTGGAGGAGAAGATAGATTCGTTTGAATGTATTAAAGTTCAAAGCTTTGTTCAAAAAGCTCGATATCCAGATGTGACATTTGCAGTCCTGGCACATGGCAAAGAGTTGCTGCCGATAAAGGGCTTCCAAAGGAGAAGACGGCCCGGTCGATGCATTAAGCTTGTAAGAAAGTAGTTCAGTGTAGTAGAAACCTAGATGATTAATCAACATGTGGAAGGGTGCTGGTCTTCTGTAATAATCAGGGAAGTGGACGTTAAAACATTGTGATATAGTTTATACCATCAAGCAGAAATGAAAGTGTGATGGTACCAGACGGCAGTAAGGATGTGTAGAAATTGCAGATGTTGATCAGGGCTGGTGGGTGTACATTGGGACATTTATTTTGAAGAAAGTTTGGTTTTGTCAAGTATAATTGAAGGTCATGTTCCCCATGACATTGCAGGAGAGGAAAGGAGGGAGGGAGTGGTGGCATACGGATTAACTCTTTGTAATATTCTGTTTCTTTTGCAAAAAAAAAAAAAAAGAAAAGAAAAATATATGTGTTGCCTAAAACAAATAGGACAAAGTGTCAATATTTGACAAACCTGGTGGGTTTGCTTGTTTGTTATCTTCCTCCCCCCTTTAAGCATAACATTTCATTCGTATGTTTTAAACCAATAGTAATGTATGTTTCATACATACATAGCCATATTTGATTCTTTTTGGAGATACTTATTTATTTGGCTGTGTTGGATCTTAGTTGTGGCATGTGGGATCTAGTTCCCTGACAGGGATGGGACCTGAGACTGCCTTCGGAGAGCTGAATCTTAGCCACTGGACCCCTACGGAAGTCCCTTGATTCTTTAAACAAATACCCGTGCAATAAAAATGATAACTGAAAATGAGAAAGTTTAACATTCTCACTACCAGCTCCTTGTATATGTATCTTGGTCATCCCGGCCTGCTGCTTCCCTCCATTGATAACTGCTACCCTGAGTTTAGTTTTAAAAATCCCCTTCCCCTCCTCCCTTAAAAAGAAAAGCATTTTTACCGATGTATATTCATTTCTAAGGCTTTCCTTGTAGTTCAGCTGGTAAAGAATCCGCCTGCAATGTGCGAGACCTGGGTTTGATCCCTGAGTTGGGAAGATCCCCTGGAGAAGGGATAGGCTGCCCGTTCCAGTGTTCTTGAGCTTCCCTTGTGGCTCAGCTGGTAAAGAATCTGCCCGCAATGCGGGAGACCTGGGTTTGATCCCTGAGTTGGGAAGATCCCCTGGGGAAGGGATAGACTGCCCACTGCAGGATTCTGGCCTGGAGAATTCCATAGACTGTACTGTATAGTCCATGGGGTCGCAAAGAGCTGGACACGACTGAGCGATTTTCACTCACTCATTCATCTCTAAGTGATTGGCGTCTTTAAATTTTATGTAAATGAAATCAGACTATATGTGTTCCTCTGCATTTAGGTTTTTAAAAAGTCAGTGTGTGAGCTCAGTCAGTGCTGATGCTTGTGACTGTAGTTTATTTTCGTTGCCCAGGGTCTTAAATAGGCCCCACACCCTTCTAAAAGGTGTAGGTTTTGCCTTGTTGTGTTTAAATCACTAATCCTTGTGGAAGTGATTTTTGTGTATAATGTGAGCTAGGGCCCTGAGTTCATTTTTGTCTCCTAAGCAGCATTCATCACACACTCAGTTCACCCATACCCAGTGGCGTGCAGTGCTGGAAGGTCACTCAGCAGACGTCTGTGTGCACGTGGATCTGTTCACGGGTTCTTACTCTGGCCTGCTGGTCCAGTTTGTTCACGTGCCAAATTCACATGAATTATCATAGCTTTAGAATTAGCTTTTGTATCTGCTAAGACAGGTCCCCTCTAACGTAATCTTGTACTTCAGGAGCGTCTTGCCTTGCACACGCCCTCCTGCAGGGATCTATCCAGAAGGCCAGAGTGTGGGCTGGGTCCCAGGAGGCAGGTGGCTCAGCTCAGAGCAGGAAGGAGAGCTCAGCTGCGGGAATGATAGCTTTTTTCTGTTCCAGGATCAGTTTTCAACTTTAAATAAATGGAATCATACAGTTATCTTTTTCCATGTCTCTTAGTCTTTTTTTTTTTTTTTAAATAACGTTATTTATTTATTTATTTATTTATGGCTGTGCTGGGTCTTCGCTTGCTCAGGCTTTTCTCTAGTTGCGGTGCCCGGGCTTCTCATTGTGGCGGCTTCTCTTGTTGCGGAACACGGGCCCTGGGGCCTGCGGGCCTCAGCACCTGTGGCTCCCGCCTCCAGAGCGCAGGCCCAGTGCTTGTGGCGCGTGGGCTTAGTTGCTCTGGGGCCTGTGGGATCTGCCCAGATCAGGGGTGAACCTGTGTCTTCTGCATTGGCAGGCGGATTCTTTACCACTGAGCTACCAGGGAAGCCCTCCATGTCTCTTCATCTTGCTTTCATATTTCTTTAAAGCTTTTTTCCAGTATTTTCCATTCTGGGAATAATTTTAGTATACTTTTTATCACTGATTTTCTCTTCACCCATCCACTGAGTCTCTGATTTAATTCAGTATACTTTTTTTTCTTCCCAGTTTTATTGAGATGTAATTGACATGCAACTTAATGATTTGCCTTACAAACCATCACGAGATGATGATCACAATAAGTTTATGTACTTTCCATTTCTGTTGTTCTGTTTGGTTCTTTTTCCTTTTCTTTTTTGATTGCGCCACACAGCATGTGGGATCTTGGTTCCCTCACCAGGGATTGAACCCGCATTGCTTGCATTGGAGGCGTGGTGTTAACCGCCGCCTCACCAGGGGAGTCCTCATCTGGTTCCTTTTCATGTCCGCACGGACTTTTTCTGATAGCCGCTGTTTCTTCCATCAAACCTTGAGTAATCTTTCAACATCTTGCTGTGCACCTGAGACCGTTTATTGTCCTGTCTCTGTCTGAGAGTCCTGCTGCTGTGCAGTGTTTCTTCTGTCGTTTCTTTCTGCATATTCTCCTCCATGTGACCCATCCCTGTTGTGTGATTTTTGACTGTGAGGTCATATTCTTTGGATGCTGCTTACTGCACTGCTTTGAGGCCTGGATCTGAGAGGGCTTGCACTTGTTTCTCTCTCGTGCCTGGGCTCACCCCCTGCTTAAGACCTGTTCACGCTAAATTAGCATATTGGGACACAGGGTGACATAAATTGTAGCCTCAGCTGTGTGAGGCCGGCTTGAGGTTATAGTTTCTCAGAGGGGATTTTCCTCCTCCTCTTGGAGCTCAGACTCAGAAGGAAGCGGTGCTTCACCACCTTGCTCTGTGGGGTGCCTCCCACCCACGTGGCCTTCCGCTTGTTTCTGCGGCTTCAGCATGTTTCTGACCTGATTTGATGACAGTGTCTGCCCCAGCCTCCGGAAGGCGAGCTCCTGGCTGTCTCTCCGGATTCAAGCCTTCTCACTCCTTTGACTTCTGAGGATTTCATTTCTTTCATCACAAGCTCAGCCAGTGTATTTAAAGAGATGGTGTCTATATTTTGTCCTGCCTTTTCGGGCATTCTCTGCTGAGGGGGCTTATATTGTCTGGGCTGCCGTGTTGCTGACGGTGAAGCTGTTGTATTACTCGGCATACATTCCCGATTGCTTGAAATTCATCATAATAATAACCAGTAAACTATAATATGATCACTTTCCCTTTAAATATGACTTTCTTAAACTTCTTTTTAATGGATGTGCAGTATTTTATAATTATTTAACCAGTCCCCCTTTGATGGGTAGTTCTCCAGTATTTTGCTGTTAAAAACATGAATGAAATGAACAGCTTTGCCCCTGCAACATCTGGCTGTGCACCAGGAGGAATACTAGAAGTAGAGTCACTGAGATAAGTAACACTGAAGGCTTCAGGGCTTTCGATATCTGTTAAGCATGGACCGTTTGGAAGGCACATCCTTACTGACAGTGTAGATGCCGAGCATGCCCCGTCAGGAAGAGGACTGGGGATGAGCGTGGGCATCGGGCTGTGTGTTGTCGCCATGGAAACGGAGGCCTCACAGGCCGAGCTGCGGGGCCTCCGTCAGTGTTAGCACCGTGGTTCTCACCCTCTGCCCTTTCTTCCCGGCTCCCAGGTGACCTCACGGTGGACTTTCCGATGCCCGGGCTGCCCTCAGGCTCTGTCACACGACGATTCCCACTTCCACGAGCGGCACAAGTGTATCAACTTCTTTGTCAAGGTGTACGGCTACATGCCCCTGCTGTACACGCAGTTCCGCGTGGACTCTGTGCTCTTCAAGACCCGCCTGCCCCACGACAAGACCAAGTGCTTCAAGTTCATCTAGGGGCCTTGCACGGCGGGGCGAGGACGAGCAGAGCGGGGGAGGCGGCTCGGGGGCCCTGGACACTGAAGGGCCTCAGGGACACCCACCGTGGTCGGGCCAGGCCCTCTGCTGGGAGAGGCGCAGGGGGGCGGGAGGGGCGGGCTGCCTTGCTCCTGAAGTCGGCGGCACCAGGCCCGGAAGCCTGGTCCCAGGCCACCAGGGCTCCCTAAACAGGGCACTGACGATAGCTTACACTGAGGACCATGGGGACTCTGGGGAGTCACTCACACAGCTCACGAGCCCAGCACAGCTGGCTTGTGGTTTTTTAATTCACTAACAACTATTATTATTATTTAAAGAGTTTCAGATTTGCCATTCAAGGTTTATTTATATATATGTGTGTGTATATATACACATGTGTGTGTGTGTATATGTGGGTGTATACGGATATATGCACACACACTCACAGACATATACATATGTATGTATTCGAGGGGGAGCTTGGCGTTTCTGCCCATCTCACAAAGTGAGGGTCCCACCGTGGTGGTCTGTATTTTGGTGGAGAAGGATCCTGGCCTTCCTGTATCTGGCTCATCCTTAAAGATGGTCTCCGTCCTCCCCAGGGGCCCCTGTGTGCAGAAACAAGAAAGGGCTGGCGTGGCCCTGGGGTGTCTTGCCTGAGTTCAGACCTGTAGGTTGGCTCCTTCCCCGCTTCCTGTTGCCAGCAGCGCTCTGTGGCTCGAGTTGTCCTGCGCTCGAGTTCTCGGTGGGATGGAGGGCCTGTGTATTTGGGGCAGCTGAACTTCCCTGCCTGGGACAGGGGTGTCGAGGACTCCCTGCTGGCTGTGTACTTGACCTGGCTCCCCTTTCCCCGCTGTCTGAGAGTGAGTACAGGAAGGACCGAGACCTGCAGACAGACCCCCAAATGGTTCATTTTGTTTGACCCTCCTTTTCAAGACCTGTTGTGCTTTGGCTGCAGACTTTCCTGAAGGTTCTCTCGCGTAAAGAGCAGATGCCTGGCGGCTACACTTCAGGGGGGTCTGAGTGGTTGGTTGCAGGTCGGCCGACTCTTTCCGGCTCAGAGCAAGTGAGCACAGCACCCTTTGATCCCCACCCGGCTGGCCGGGAGCCACAGCAAGGCACCTGCCTTGGGATGATACCTGGGTGAAATTCACCTTCCCCACCCCATCTGGACCCGCATCCTGTAGTTCCTAGATCCCTCAGGCCGGGTGGGTGCCAGTCCCTCCCCGGCGTTGGTTTGGTCTATGTCAGGATGATGGGAGGATAGGATTTGTTGGGTTAAGCTCAAATCCAGCCTGAAATTGAACAGGTGTTCATATCCCATATTACCACTTGCCCCTGTGGGTTTCAGTCTCTATTTTCCTGGGCTGAAATAGAAGGAAGCTTTTTTTTTCTGGAGGTGGCAGCAGTAGGGGAACTGAAGAGAGTGGTGTCACTGGCGTTGGCTGGGATATAGCACGTGACCGCTGCCGTTATTTCTGGACACCCCTTTCCTCCAGTGAGGCTGAGTCTAGGAGGTTCCCCTCAGTGACTGAACACAAGCTCGGGCCTGTCCTGGGCACGCACATGCCTTAAGCCAGCTCCCTCTTCCCCGGACCTCCACCTCCCATGCACCTGTTTCCAGGGGCACATCCCTCTCTGACCTGCCTGCCCACCAGAGGGTCCTCTTCAGGTGTCACCTGAAGCCAGCTCTGTCCTGGAGGGAGCACCCCCCTGGAGGGCTGCTGGACCTGAGGGACCTGCCCTGTTGGGGGGCAGGACCGGGCTGTGTCTTCCTGACGTCCCTGCTGGCATCTCCCTGTGTCTCCCCTGCTGAGTCTGCTTCCTAGGAAATGAGCTCTGCTGCTCGGCAGCCCAGTGAAGGGGTCCAGACCCCCACCTCCTGACTTTCTAATTACTCCTCCTTTGACCCTGGACTTGATTCTTTTTAGCAGTAGCCTTCTTCCCTTTGGGAAGCCAAAGAGTGTGGTGTTTTGAGCTATAAATGTGGCTGCTATTTTTATCTTGTCTCTTTTAATGTGAGGAACCCCTGGACTGCCTCTGAGCACAGGGTCCCTGGTGAGAAATTAGCTGTGTCAGGACCCGCCGAGGTGGAGCCAGGGCACGGGGTCCTGAGTGTCAGGGACAGATCCGGAGCAGCTGGCGCTCTGAGGTGGTGGGTGACATCGCAGGGCACTGAAGGGTGGTGGGGGGAGGTGATGTCAGAGCAGACGAGGGGGCGCTGTTGGACCTGAGCGTGACTCTGACTTGGAGGAGCCGGGACTGCAGGCTCTGGTGGACACGGGCTGCGTCTGTAAAGGACACTCCTCACGGCGAGAGGCGGGGGCAGGGCTCTCGGGGGCCTGGTCGGGTCTCCCAGAGAACAGCCATCACATTTTGCGAGATGGGTTAGGGGGCCGCCCAGATCCAGGCTTCCAGTGCCTTTGACGCCTGTTGTTTACCTTGGGGAGTCCAGAGTTGTCTGCGCCACCTGGCTGACTCTTGGAGCCTGGCACAGCCCTGCAGACACACGTCAGCTGTTCCGTGAACTCCCACTGCCGTCTGCGCTCCCAGAGCCCAGCGCATCCTTGCTCCCCAGTGGGCCAGTCTGCTCTCTCCTGAGAGACACCCGCCTGAGGGGAGGCACCCACCAGACTTGCGCCGTGGGCCTCCGCTTGTGTGCGCCGCTCCAGCAGGGCCCGGGCGCCGTGCCCCGAGGAAGAGTCCCTCCTGAGCGGCCTGCCTGTGTGAATGTGGGTGCTCCTCTCTGCAGTGCTTGCGTTCTGGAGGGGCAAGCTCTACTAATACTCACGCCATGTCCATCCACCCCACCCCTTTTCCAGTCACGAGCACAATGGTCTTACGTTGGGTTTTTGTAAAAAAAAATAAAAATAAAAAATGGAGACTACAAGCAGCTTGGAGGTCTTTTATGATTTCTCTCTGCAGGACAGAAGAGTGGCCCGAGGGGAGGTGCCTCCTGGTTCCAGGAACCCCCCACCCCCCACCCACTGTGCATGGCCTGTGGTCCCTTCCTGCACGCCTGTGCTTGCCTCGGGCCTGGAGTGGCCTGCGTGCCTGAGCCTGGGTGATGCTCTCGGGGGCATTGGGCAGCCTTGCCCATATCTAGTGTCCGTTTCCAGGATGGGTCACTAGGTTAGATCTAGAGGAGCTTAGGTGTCACTGATCTGGTTTGAGTGCGGACATGGGATGGCATGGGCACACGTTTCCCACTTCTCTCATGGTGACTTTTAAATGTGTGTGGCGTGGTGCTAGGGAGCTCCCTGTGTGTTCCCCGGCCCAGAGCAGGGGGCTGGTTTATAATGGCCCCGTCAGGGGTCACGAAAAGCACGTGCATCTAGCTGGTGCTTAACTGGCTGGCTGTGGTCCCAGGCTTCTGCTCAGCCACAGGATCAGAGCCTTCCTCAGGGAGAGAACACTGAGTCAGACTTGGAGACGGATGGAGACAGGAAGGAGGATGGGAAGCCAGGGAGAAGCTGAGTTGGGGTGCTCCTCTCCAGGGTTCGGCTGTTGCGAGTTTGGACACGGACTTGGGCAAACTTTGGGAGATGGTGAGGGGAAGAGAAGCCTGGAGTGCTGCAGTCCATGGGGTCGCGAAGAGTCGGGCACAACTGGAAGACTGAACAGCAGTGAGAATCCTAAGGATGCCTGGGACCGGAAGCCCAGCATTACCCTGAAAGGAAGGTCGACAACTGAGGAGGTAGGTTTGTGGCAGGTGAGGGGGGAGGATGACGTCATATCGGGTGGGGATGCCTGCTTAGGTCTGGAGTTGTGGCTGCCAGGGTGCTGTTCTTCCAGCCACCCATCTTGTAATAACTTGTCCCAGGACCAGGGAAACTTGAGGAAGTTGCACAAGGCTGTGGAAATGGGGGTCTCACTAGATGCAGAGGTGACACGTCTAACTTGGGTTCTGTTCCCAAGTTACTGAGTTCTGGCTTGGACCTGACAAGGTAAACCAAAGTGGTCAATGTTAGTGGTTGATATTATTGTCACTGAAATAGAAGATTCCACAATATTTGCAAAACTGTGGTTAAGAAAGTGTGTTTAAGGATGCTGGATTCAAATCCTGGGTCACCCATTAAACTGTGGTGGGAAACATGTTATATTTTAAACTTCTCATCTATAAAATGGTAAGACTTGTGCCCACATCTTGAAGATGCGTTGAAAATGTTTATGTGACGAGTCCACTCTTTGGCACACGAGACGTGGACTATTGGGGTAACATACCGGAAGGTTCTTGGTGGCTGTTTCTCCACTTGTTTTTTAAAAAGCTTACTTAAGCTGGAGGGTAATTACAGTGTTGTGGTGGTTTTTGCCTTTCGTGAATATGAATTGGCCGTGGGCATGTGTGTGTCCCCCCATCCTGAGCCTCCCACGCCCCACCCTCCCCCGCCCATCCTTCAGGTCGCCACAGAGCCCTGGCATGCATCAGACTCTGCTTGGTTATCTGTTTGCACGTGGTGATGTATATGCTTCAGTGCTATTCTCTCAAATCACCCCACGCTGCCCTCCGCCGAGCCCAGAAGCCTATCTTTATGTCTCCTTTGCTGCTCTGCACGTAGGGCCATCAGTACCCTCTTTCAAGATGCCCTATATATGCATCAATGCATGGTATTTATCTTTGTCCTTCTGACTTCCCTCTGTATAATAGGCTCTAGGTTTATCCGCCTCGTTAGAACGGACTCACACGCGCTCCTTTTTATATCTGAGTGTGACCTCAGTGTGTGTATGTGTCCTTATCCTTTCATCTGCGGGGGCATCCAGCTGGTGTCAGGAGTGCTGCGGGAAACGCTGGGGTCCGTGTCTTTTTCAGTTCTGGTCTCAGGGTATATGCCCAGTAGTGGGATTGCTGGGTGGTGTGGTAGTTTTATTCCTAGTTTTTAAAGGAATCGCCACACTGTTCTCCATAGTGGTTTTATCAGTGCTCGCATTTCCATCAACAGTGCAAGAGGGTTCCCTTTTCTCCACGCCGTCTCCAGCATTTATTGTTTGCAGGCCGTTTTGATGATGGCCATTCTGACTGGTGTGTGATGATACCTTTTTGTGGTTTTGATTTGCATTTCCACTTGTTTAATGCCAGCTCATTCAGGTCTCAGCTGAAGCACTGTCTTCAAGAACCCCCCCTGCTCAGCAGTTGCTGCTTACCCACCCTCGCTGCTGTCTCCTGTTGCGGTGGCTGCCCCGGCGCCGTCACAGCTGTGCTCCCACACCAGATTGTGAGCCTCTGCAGAGCAGAGCACTTGAGTCCATGGCCACATGTGTGTTTTGTAAATATTTCTCCCAGTTTGGAGGTTGCCTATCCATTTTCTTTATGCTATCTTCTGATGAGCAGAAGCTTTTAATTTTGCTGAGATCTAATTTATAACTTTTTTTTCTTTTTTGTTGCTTTCTGTGACTTGAGAGCCCTGTGCCTAACCCAAATCATGAAGGTATTCTTTTAATTTTTCCACTAAAAGCTGTACAGTCCAGGCTCCATCTCAGGTTAATACTTGTGTATGGTGTGTGGTAGTGGTCGAGGTTCTATTTTTTTTGTGGGGGGGGCTATCTAGCTGTTCCAGTTCCACTTGTTAAAAAAGAATTTCCTTTCTCCATTCAATTGATTGGGGCCTTTCTTGACAACATAATGACTGTCTGAGCTCTCTCTTCTGTTACTGATTTGTTGCTAATACCAGGCTGTCTGGATAAATGTAGTTTTTTTGTTTGTCTTGAAACAAAAGTAGCATAAATTCTCTAACTTGCTTACGTTAGAATTGCTTTGAGTGTTTATAGTTACATTGTATTTCTATAAATTTTAGAATTAGTTTGTCAATTTTTTTCTAACCTGCTGGAATTAAAATTTTTTTAAATTCTTATACATAGAACTTAAAATGATTTCAGCCACTTTTATTTTTTAATTGAAGTATAGTTGATTTACCATGTTAATTTCTGCTGTACAGCAAAGGGACTCAATTATACATATATATTTTTTAAAAATATTTTTTGATTATGGTTTATCACAGGATACTAAATGTAGTTCCTGTGCTGTACAGTAGGATCTTGTTTATCTCTTCCATATGTAATAGCTTACATCTGCTAACCTCCCACGCTCTCTCTCCCCTAAACCTCTCCCCTCTGACAACCATATCTTCTGTTTCTATTTCGTAGATAGGTTCCTTGTGTCATATTTTAGATTCCACATGTAAGTGATATGTGGTATTTATCTCTCTTTCTGACTGCATGCAGCATGTATGATAATCTCTGGTTGCATCCGTGTTGCTGCAAATGACACTGTTTTTCTGGCTCAGTAGTATTCCCCTGTATACGTGCGCCACATCTTCATCTGTCCGTCGGCCAGTGGGCATTTAGGCTGTCTCCATGTCTTGGCTGTTGTGAGTGGCGCTGCTGTGGACATACAGGTGCCTGTATCTTTTGGATTAGAGTTTTGTCTGGGCATTTGCTCAGGCATGGGATTGACGGTGATGAGAATTCTTTGCCTATCATCTCTTCTAGGAGTTTTATGTGTCGCATCTTATGTTTAAGTCTTCAGACCCTCATCCTGAATTTATTTTTGTGTATGGTAAGAGGATGTGTCCTAACTTCAACTCACATGTGACATTTTAGCCACTTTTAAGTATACAGTATAATGGCAGTAAGAACATTCACCAGCTATTTCTAGCACTTTGTCTTCCCGGGTAGAAAGGTTGTACCCATTAAGCTGGAACTCTCCATTTCCCCTTCCTTCCAGCCCCTGACACAGCCTCTGTTATTTTTCTATGAATTTGTCTATTCTGGACAAACATATAAATGGAGTCATAGAGTATTACAGCTTTTTTGGTCTGGCTTTTTAAATATAGCATGTTTCAAGGTTCATCCATCTTATAGCATGTATCAGAATTTCATTCTTTTTTATGGTTGGACAATGGTTTCTTGTTTGTGTACAAACAATTGCAGCATGAAATACTGTTTATCCATTCACCTGTTGATGGATACTTGGGTTACTTCCATGTTTTGGCCATTGTAAATACTATTACGAACATGGATGTACAAATTTCTTTTGTGTAGATACCAATGAGTGGAATTGTTGGATCATATGGTAACTCAATATTTAACTTTCTGAGGAACGGCCAAACCATTTTACCACAGCTGCTGTACCATTTAAAACTCCCACCAGCCACACACAAGGGTTCAGTGTCTTCACATCCTTGCCATTACTTGTTTTATAATTAATAATTTTAAAATCCTAGCCATCCTAGTAGATAGATGTGGAGTGGCACCTCACCCAGGGTCTGATGGACATCTGCCTAATGACTAACCATGTGCAGTCAGTCCCTTTTCATGTGCTTATTGGCCATTTGTATTTATTATTCAGAGAAATGACTATTCAAGTCCTTTGCCCATTGGAAAAATATCGGTTGGGGACTTCCTGGTTAAGCCTTTGCCTTCCAAGGCAGGGGATTCGATCCCTCGTTGGGGAGCTGAGATCCGACATGCCATGGTCAAAATAACCAAAACAAACAAACAAAAAAAGAGGCAATACTGTAACAAACTTAATAAAGATTTAAAAAATGGTCCACGTAAAGTTTTTTTTCAAAAGCTTTTTAAAACTGGGTTGTTTATTGTTGCTGTTATGGGATTTTGATGAGATTATATTGAATCTGTAGATCAGTGGGTAGAATTGAAATATAATAATACTGAGTCTCTAATCCATAAACATGCTGTTTTCTCTTCATGTATTCAGATCTTCCCTAATTTCTATCATCAAAAAAGTTGAGGCTTTTTATGCAGAGATCTTACACTCTTTTCAAAAGTTTATTCCTAAGTACCTCTTTTCACACTATTATGAGTGGAACTGCTGATTTTTAAAAAGTTCTTTTTCTAATTACTTATTATATTACTAATTCTAGTAGTTGTTGGGATTTTTTTTAATTGTTTGGAGGATAATTACAATATTGTGATGGTTTTTGTGATACCTCAGCATGAATCGGCCACAGGTATACATGTGTCCCCCCCGTCCTGAATGCCCCTCCTGCCTCATCCTATCCCTCTGGGTTGTCCCAGAGCGCTGGCTTTGCTGCCCTGCTTCATGCACTGAAGATTTTCTGTGTAAGTAGTCTTTTGCTCATAGTCCTGGAAATCTGCCCCTGTATCCTTGGGAGAAGTCTGGGAGGAACCTGTACCTGGTCTGTTCTTCTGGTGAGCTAAGTCCTCAGAGACAAGCAATGCACAGGATATAACAGGTGTTAATAAATGCTCAGAGGGGTAGAAGGGCCCACAGATGACTGGAAAAGCCTTCATAACATCAAAGTTCTTTATTTTGAAAGTATTGTGAACATTGTAATCTAGTTAAAAATTTATATAATCTTAGGAAACCTTTAGTTGATAATGTGTTTGGTAATCCCAAATTACTGTCCAGTATGTGGATTACAGTTACTTTTCATTTGTGACTAATTTCATAGTTGTATGCCATGGAGACATAAACTGCCTTAGAAAATATTGCCATGGTTGGTTTATTGCAGAGAAGTGTGAAGGATAAATTCTGCTAGCATAAGAGTGATCATGCAGAGGACTTACCTCTTCCCCCCGCTCCCAGTGGCTCCAAATAACAATATAAGAGAAAGAAGAAATATTCTTTATGCTTAATGGTAAGATGTGTGCAAAACACTTCTCAATGATCTGTGGTTCTATGACTCAAAAAATGCTTAAGTTTAATACATGTAAGTCCCCCCCCCCCCGTTTTATTGAGATGTTATTGACATATAGCATATGTAAGCTGAGGGTGTACAACATGATTTGATACACATATTACACTGAGAAATGATTACCACAATAAGGTTAACTCTGTCCTGTCACATAATTGCCACTTCTGTGGTAATAACTTTTAAGATCTACTCTCAACAGCTTTCAAGTATCATACGGCATTGTTAATTATAGTCACAATGCTGTCCCTTAGATCCCTACAACTTACCCATCTTCTAGCTGGACATTTGTATCTGGCTCTTGACAACCACTACTCTTCTTATCTTTGAGATTCTCCGTGAGGGAGGCATACAGTGCTGGCTTTTCTCGGACTCATTTCATTTAACCCTAAAGGTCCATCCATGTTGTTGTCAAAGGCAGGGATTCCTTCTTTTTAATGGCTGAATAATAGTCCATTGTGTATGTATCCCACATTTTAAAAAATCCTTTCATTTATCAAGGGAAACTTCAGTTTTCGTGTCTTGGCTATTTTGAATAATGCTACAGTGAACATGGGGATGCAGCAATCTCTTGAGGGTAACTTTTCGTTCCCTTGGGATATATACCCAGAATTGGGGTTGCTGGGTCATATGGTAGTTCTGTTTTAACTTCTTGAGGAACAGCAATGCTCTTTCCCATAGTCACCGCACCAGTTGACATCCCTACCAGTACTGCGCGAGGGTTCCCTTTTCTCCACATCCTTGACGAGATTTGGTATTTCTCATCTCTTGGTGGTAGCCATGCTGACCCGTGAGAAATGGTGCCTCATTGCGATTTTGATTTCCATTTCCCTAATGACTCATCATGCTGAGCACCTTTTTGTGCGCCTGCTGGCCATCCCTATGTCTTTGGAAAAATGTACATTGAAGTCTTGTGCCCATTTTTAAGTCAGGTGGTTTTCTGCAGCCGATTTCTAGAATTCCTTATATATTTTAGCTGTTAACCTCTATCAGATAGTTTGCGAATGTTTTCTCCCATGTGATCGCCTTTTCAGTTTGTTGGGCCCCTTTGCCAGGCAGAGCTCCTTCTAGTTTGCCAGTAAATAGTCCCAGCTGTTGATTTCTCCCTTGTTGTTTTCGGTGTCATTGCCAAAAATTGTTGCCAAGACCAGTGTCGAGCTTTCCCCTTGTTTTCTTCTAACATGTTTACAGTTTGGGTCTTATATGTAAGTCTTTATTCTTTCAAGTTAATTTTTATGAGTGGTATAAGGGGGGAGGGGGACCAATTTCATTCTTTTGTGCATGGTTATCTAATTTTCCCAGTGCCATTTACTGAAAAGACTGTTCTTTCCCCACTGAGTCTTAAGGACTCCCCTGTCGGATATTAGTTGATTCTATGTATATGTGTGCATTTATTTCTGGGCTCTCAATTTTGTTTCATTAGCCCATGTGTCTGTTTTTGAGCTTTTATTAAGCTTAAAATGAGGAATTGTGCCTCCAGCTTTCTTTTTCTTTTGACTATTCAGGATCTTTTGTGCTTCCATACAAATTTTAGAGTTTTTTCTTCTCTGAAAGTTGCAATTGGAATTTTGGGAGGAATTGCATTGAATCTATAGATGGTAAAATGCTTTTATGATGTGATAAGTCTAAAATGTGATCCAGGAACAGTGTTGGCTGCAGCCTTCAGCAAGACTAGATGAGTTTGCCTCAGTTCTACACTATCCATCTCCATAATTCAGTGGTACTTTCCTTCAGAATTGTAATTGGTTGTTTTTACCGCATTCTAGGGCTTCCCTGGTGCTTCAGTGCAGGAGACCCAGGTTCAATCCCTGGGTTGGGAAGATCCCCTGGAGAAGGAAATGGCAACCCACTCCAGTATTCTGGCCTGTAGAATCCCATGGACAGAGGAGCCTGGCGGGCTACAGTCCATAGGGCTGCAAAGAGTTGGACACGACTGCATGACTAAACTACCAGGTTTGAAAGAGTAATGTTATTTGCCCACAGTTGCACAGCGGTGAGTTTGTGAGCACTGGCGGTTTTCTGCCTTCACAGTGTGGCATGGAATGGTGAGACAGCACTCAACTTGCCTCGTGGCTATTGGGGAAACACTGAACTTGGGCCCCCTTTCCTCACCAGGCTGCTGGGCTCACGTGAATACGTGATCATACAGCTTTGGGGGCTTCTTCACTCTCATTTCTGTTGATACTTCATTGTACAGGTAAACCTCATTTCATTGTTCTCTGCAGGTACTGCATTTTTTTTTTAACAAATTGAAGGTTTGTGGCAACCCTGTGTCGAGCAAGCCTACCAGTGCCATGTTCCCAACAGCATTACTTTTAAATTAAGGTCTGTACACCTAAAGAAAAAATGCTCTTGCACATTTAATAGACTGCAATATAAATGTAACTTTTACATGCAGTAGGAAATGAAAAAATTCATGTGATTTGCTTTATTGAGAGATTTATTGTTGTGGTCAATATCTAGCTATATCTATATCTCCAAAGGTAAGCCTGTAGTTTGGAAAAGCCAACTTCTGCCTTAATAGGACAACTGTGAGGCCCCAAAGCTTCAAGCCAACCAGGGGTCAAGCAGAGCAGTTTGTTACCTTAACTTGAAAAGGAATGAACAGGCCTGTCTCCTCTTCGCCAGCCCGTGATCCCTGGTGGTCACACATGACGGTACAGTGAGGCAGAAACCACTTGCTGGCGATGGGCTTTGGGGAAAGTTACCCTCTGTCCCTCAGTTTCCTTGTCCAGCACTTAGATGTTCACTGTTTGCAGCTACTAAATTATGGGATAATTTGCTACACAGCAATAGATGCTATTTTGCAGAAAGATCAAAAGAAATGAGAAAACCAGGTTCCTCCTCACTCTTTTTAATGGCTTTTCAATTACTGTTTAATCACTAGGTTAATCATTGGGATTTTATTAGCATTTTTCTAAACATCACCCTCTGCCTCAGGTTGGTATCAATGGGCTGCGCTTCCGACAGCAGGTCCCACCGTTTTTTCTGGGTCGTCTTCTCACCAGTCTGGTTTGGTATCCAGATACCCAGACTCTGGGCAGTTATTCATACTTGCTGTCTCCTAATGCTCTGCAGGGCAGGATCTAGATTTTCTCTGCTGTAACAAATGATTCTTTGTGTCTTCCTGACTGGCTTCTGCCATGAAGTAGGTGGTGATGATAGCTGAAACCTTCATAATTTCTTAATTATTTCCTGCCCATCAGTCTATCAACTAATTTACATTCACATAGTGTTTGTCTCTCTAGTGACCATCTGTCGAGAGTAAGACCTTGGAATTGATCCCTTGGGATTACTTAAGCCCTTAACAGAAATCCAGCTTGGACAAACCCAAGCCATTCCTGGACATGTCACTCACTGTTAGAGGACATTTGATTTCTTTCTATTTTATACTGCTTTTGCATTTTTCAAGATGTTAAGAAAACTTTAAAAAAACCTTACCTTGATTTCTCTCATTGTGTTAGGAAGCATGCCTACATGTGCCGCGTATTCACAACTCTCCTAAGCACGAGCTGACTTTTCGTAGCCCGGCTGCCCGTCTTCCCCCACTGTTTACTGTGGACACGTCCGAGGCCCCTCGACTGCAGTGACCTGTACCTTGGGAAGCACAAACCTGTGGAAACATGTCTGTATCCAACCAAGGCTGGCCCAGCTGGAGATGGCAAAGATGAAGTTGTGTTTTCCCTTCGCTAAGGAAGAACTGCTTCCCAGGGACAGGGCCATTTCAGAGAGAGAACTGACAGTCAACTCTCTGTAAAACCTGAGCAGGTAGACTTTTACATGCTACAGTTCTTGGGTCACTCAAGCCCGCTGTGAGGTTCTGCTGCTGCCCAGGCTGGAGGACTGACTTCCAACTGAATTTCAACCAGTCTGAAAAAACGGTAAGCATTTGCTTCTGCTGTAGGCCAGTTCTAAGACTTGCGTGCTACTCCCCACCCACACATTTTAATACTTACAGAGCTGGCATGAGTGTGACAACTGACGCTGTCTTAGACTAGATGGAATCTGGTAAATACCTGTTTCAAACAATTCCATTATTGCAGATGCAGGCGTCTGAGTTTAATGCGCAGGAGTGCAGACAATCTGTGGGAAGGGCAGTGGCACAGGCGAGTGGAGCCTAGTTCAGGCCCTCCCCCAGAAGGCCAAGGTCAGTGTTAGCGGTCTGTGCTGCTGTTTTCCATACAGATACAGCTCAGATCAAGTTAAGTACCCTTTATACAACTGAAGAAATACATTAATGCACACACCAAACTAAAATTTGCCAAGTTCAGTTCTGTATATTTTCATATCTTTTCATAGATGCTAAGTGAATGCATAAATCCTAGGTTCAACAGAACACAGCTACTTCTATAAAAAATAAATTTTATTAACAAAATGAGCTCACATTATAAAAGCAAAATGAACCTTTGCTAATTGCTTGGCATCGTCTTTCTTATCAGGTACAGCACTGTACACAACAAAATAAAATCAAAGACTAGTTGCTCTGCCTGAGGCCTGTGAAACTGTGACAAATGGGCCACACGTCATCTTTCACGTTCCTCCCACCACTGACCCGACGCAAAGCTGCTGTGACTCTCACTCCTCCTCAGCCTGTTGCCTTACCTGCCTGGCTACGCAGGCCTGGGAAGGACACACGCCTAAAGTTTAAAGGGAGAGCTCTGTCCCCAAACAGTGCTGAGAATCCAGACTGCGAGGTTCTGGCTGTAGCTCCCGAGAAGGTATCTCAAAAGCCGCTTCTTTGATCTTTGAGCCAGAGCCCACCACCACCGAGACCCCCCAGCTGCAGGTCTTCCCTTCCTCTGCTGGGGGCTGGCAGCTGCAGTGGAGGACGCAGGGGTCCGGGGATGTGGAGGTGGCACGGGCCTTCCCCTCAGAACTTCTGAAGGAACTTGAGGACCAGGTCCCGCAAGCGGACCCGGAGCACCTCGTCGTCGTCACAGATGATATGGGTCGAGTCTTCCTCAATCTGGATGAGGGTCTCAGCTTCTTGCAGCAGGACGATATGGCCCTTGGCTGTGTCTTCTACCTTGATGTCGCTGAAGCCATGCTGCACCAAGAGAAAAGGGGCAGGAAGGCATTTTAGCATCCGAGATGCTCCTTCCCTGGTGGCTCACAGGGTAAGTAAGGATTTGGCCTGCAGTACAGGAGACCCAGTGGACTCCAGTTTATGGGATTGTGAAGAGTCGGACACGACTGAGCAACTAACACTTTCACTTCCCTTTCCAGCGTTGGCTACACTGAACATTCTAGAAACTGGCATTTTGGACTCTCCTCAATACAGTTCTTCAGAGCAGTCCCAGGACCTACTACAGCAATAGAATTCCAGGTGAAGCTCCCAACCATGCAAAAATCTCATACAAAACACAACAGAATTCCTACCACCTGCTTAAGCTTTTGCGTATCATCTGAGGAGCACATCCAGGCACCTGGGTTCAGGAGGCTGGGTGTTCCATCCCCCCGGCCACACCTGTAAAAACCCTCCACCCTGTCGCAGGAAGATGCCTTTCTCACCACAGGTACCAGTGACCTTGTGATCTGGCAAGTCCCTGCCAAAGGGGGAGACGAAGCAGTGTATCAAATACTTCTCCAGGGCCCCCTCCCATGCTAACTCAGAATTTCCTTACACATCAGATGTAAAGTTGAGAAAGGTGGAAAGAAGAATGATTTGCCTGAGAAGGACACAAGATAGGTAATAATCATGACCTAGGGAGGTTCTCCGTCTTTGACGCAGAAAGGGATGTTCCTCCTGCATGAGGAGATCGGGGCAGAAACTGGAGTGGGAGATAGTCGGGTCCTAGAGATCAACTCCTGGGAGAGCCAGACAGAAGTAAATAAGATCTTTCTGGGAAAGCAAGGTGTTTCAAGTTTTCAAGAAACAAGTGAAGTGTGAGTCCCATCAGTACAGCTGGGGGTGCCGCATGGTCAGGAGGAACGCTGCTGTGTGCGCAGCACGGGGTCCCCAAGGGGTGTCCCCACATCTCTAGGGGTCAGGGGAGCCCAACAACTCGGGGAAAGCCCTCAATGTGAGGAAAATTAAATGACGAGTGGAGAAAATTCCCAACAAAGACAAAGCCTTTAAGATTGGAAAGCACCCAGGTACTGAGTGAGTCTGGACAAAAGGCAGTAACTAAGAAGAAAATCTCTTTTCCTGGAATAGTTTCTAGTGTTAACTGCAGTTCTTCCCGCAAGAAGCAGCATGAAAAATACTATCTTTAGCCAACTGCTCCTCTTTTCTGTCAAGGACTCTAATTCTGATGCCAAAACAGTGGCCTCTGAAGCCAGAATTACAAAACACTTTCAGGTTAATAAATTCTTTTTCCTCTTACTTGTAGTCATGAAATCTATTCCACCAGCCACCAGGGGAAGAGTGGGAAGGATGCTGATCTGGGGGAGGGACCCCCATCCTCCACCATGACCACCTGCTTCTCTCTCCCACTACCCCATCTGGGAATCACTGGCCCCGCTCCCTGAGCGCCAGGGGATCAGGACCCCTCTGCCCACACCGCACTGGCATCTCCTCTGAGCCGGCCATGCAAAGGGTCTTCTCATACAAAAGTGGGGCCCTAAGAGGACAGACCCTTCTTTCGTGGCCAGCCCCCTGCCCGATATGTTACAGCAATGTTTCTGAAGAAAGGCCCCTCCTCGGTCTGGTTCCCACAAGAAGTGGGGCTGGGGCGCAGTCTTGTGGCAGCCTGGTAGTGGGGTGGGGGGAAGAAGGTCAGCTCCCCTCTTAACTCTGCAGCTCCCGCCTGGTTCGAGCCCCGCCCTGACCGAGAACGGGCAGATGCTGCGGGGACAGCGCACGGGCTCCCGGGAGGGACGCCAGCGTGCGCAAGCCCACAGCGCCTACCTTCTCCAGCGTCTGCACGAACTGGTCCACGGGGATGGAGCCGCTCAGCAGAGGCTTCAGAACCTTGCAGTCTGGAATGTCGTCACTTGCCCGCTTTCGCTTCTTGCCGCCTGTGGGCTGGGCGGGCTTGGGCGGAGGCTGGGCAGGAGGAAAACGGGTCTCGTCAAGAAATCACCTAGGAGCCCCAGGTCGGTGCAGGCCACCCGCGGGACCCTCTTCCTGGGAGGGCCAGTGCCGCTGTGCCCTGTGTTCAGGGCCGTCTCCAGCTGGATCTCCACACAGTACACACAAGCTAAAGCCAGCTAGCCACAGAATCATTATCTTAGCTGGCAAAGATACCTTCCTTTTAGCAAGATCTGTTTTTAATTTTCAGTCGACTCAATTCAGTCATATCCGACTCTGTGACCCCCGTGGGCTGTAGCCCCCCAGGCTCCTCTCTATGTAAATTCTTAATAACCCACGTTGGCAGCTGGGCCTGGAGCAGTAGTACCAGGGCTGAGGACACAGGCTGTGGGGCCAGACTGACCAGTTACAGTCCTTCCGTCAAGAAAACGAAGGGCAGAGCAACTGCCCCTACAGTGTGATAGTACAGAGGACTCTGTGAGGCCTAAAGAAGACAACGGCTGGTCAGGACCCGGGCCCGCGCCCAGCACTGTAAGCGGCTGCTACGGGCACACAGCCTTGGGGGATGACAGTGGCAGAGCCCAGCCCTGAGGGGGGTCCTCACGAGGTGAAGACGGGGGCCCAAACAGCGGTTCCCAGCCCTTGGCCTGACTGCTTCGGGGCCCCCGAGGGCAGGGGCTGCGCGCGGTTGGGTCTACCTTCCCTCCCACCTCACGCCTGCGGGCTCAGGACGGGCGCCTGATGAGAGCTTGTCTCCTGCGCACCACCGGGGGAGCCGATGCTCCTGGAGCGGTGGTGGCTCTAGAAGGGTGGCCCCGTCCCTATGAAGAACTGTTTCTCCTCCCTTTTCTCTCTCCAAGGCACGTAGCCAGAGAAATTAGTAGTGCCCTTTCCTTCAGATCTGATCCCTCAGGAAGTCTGACCTCTACTATCTGCTGGTGTGGGAAGCACTGTCCTGGCAGCTGGCTGGAACGTGGGCACCTTCTCAGGAGGAAGGGTTCCAGTCCCCACAGGCCCTGGAGGTTCCTCTTGGAGCCCAGCCCAGCCTCCCCACGATACCTGAAGAACATGCTTGTTATCTTTCGTGTGCAGCACAGCCGAGACGGTTGCCAAGGAAATGCCAGGCTTAATCTCCATGGGCACCAGCGAGTCTGCAAGCTGGGAGCAAAGACGGGGGTTTCAGCCAGGTTCCCTATAAACTGGGGGCAGAGGGTGCTGCAGCCGTGCTGCCCAGGGTGAGGGGTTAGGAGGCCACGCTGGGCCACCGTGCCCAGCTCAGGGATGGATGGTGAGAAACTGAAAGTCGTACAATAACAGCAGGAGCCTTTAACACCCCACTTACATCAGTGAATGGATCACCCAAACAGAACATCAATAAGGAAACACTGGCCTCAAATGATACATTAGCCCAAATGGACTTAATAGATATAGAGAACATTCTGTCCACAAACAGCAGAATATACCTTCTACCCAAGTGTACGTGGAACATTCTCCAGGAGAGATCAAACGTGGGGCCACAGTACAAGTCTCAGCAGATTTTAAGAAGACTGAAATCATATCAAGCATCTTGTCCAATCATAATGCTATGAAACTGGAAATCAACTACATGAAAAAAACTTACACAAGTGCATGGAGGCTAAGCAATGTGCTACTCAACAATGAGTCACTGAGGAGATGAAGAAGAAATGAAAAAATACCTGGAGACAAATGAAAATGTAAATACAATGATTCAAAATCTTTTTAACACATGCTTATATGGTCATTTATGACAAAGGAAGCCAGAATATACAATGGGGAAGACCGTCTCTTCAATAAATGTTACTGGGAAGACTGGACCGCTATATGCAAAGTCTTGTACCACGTAAAACAATCTCAAAATGGATTAAAGACTTAAACTATAAGACCTTAAACCATAAAACTCCTGGAACAAAACATAGGCATCTTTGACATTGGTCTTTTATCAATTTTATTTCTGGATGTATCTCAAGTATGGGATTCAAGAGCAAAGATAAATGAGACTGCATCAAAAAAAAAACTTTTGCACAATGAAAGATACTGTCAATAAAACAAGAAGGCTGCCTACGGTAAAGGAGAAGGTATTTACAAATGATGCACCAGCTAATCCAGAATTCACAGGGAACTCATATAACTCAACATACCCCCTCTGAAAATGGGCAGAAGACCTGAATAGGCATTTTTCCAAATAAGACATACAGATGGCCAGTTACTAATCATCAGGCAAGTGGATATCAACACCACAATGAGGTATCACCTCATACCTGTCAGAATGGTGGTTGTCAAAAAGACAGCAAATAACTGGTGGTGAGAATATAAAGACAGGGGAACACGTGGGCACTGTTGGTGGGGTGGTAGATTGGTGGAGGCGCTATGGAAACAGTATGGCGGTTCCTCAAAAAATTAAAAACAGAACTACCAGATGACCCAGCAAGTCCACTCCTGGGCATTTACTCAAAGAAAACAAAACACTAATTTGAAAAGATGCATGCACCCCTGTGTTCAGGGTAACACTATTTACTATAGCTAAGATATGGAAGCCACCTAAATGTCTTCTGATAGATGAATGAAGAAGATGCAACACACACACACACACACACACACACACACACACACACGGGATATTAGTCATAAAGAAACAATGAAATTTTGCTGTGACAACATGGATAGACCTAGAGGGTATTATGGTAAGTGAAATCTAAAAAGCAAAACAAATGAAGAAACATAAAGAAACAAACTCAGTTATGGAGAACAAACAGGTGGGTGCCAGAAGGGAGGCAATGACCAATTTCTCAAATAGGTGACAGAGGCTGATTCAAGGGGATGAAATGTACATTACAGGAAATGCAGTCAATACTGTTGTAATATTATGGTAATAGACTTAGTGTGGTGATCATTTTGTAACGTAGAGATATACTGAATCACCACGTTATTATGCACCAGGAACTAACATGGAGGAAGGTAGGTCAATTATACTTCAACTTAAAAAAAAAAAACGGGGGGTGGGGGGCTTCCCTGGTGGCTCAGCGGTAAAGATTCCACCTGCCAGTGCAGGACACACGGGTCCAGTCCCTGATCGGGGAAGATCCCATATGCTGCGGAGCAGTTAAGCCTGTGCACAACTATGGCGTCTGCGCTCCAGAGCCCAGCGCCGCAACTACCAGGCCCATGTGCCCTAGAGGCCACGCTCCGCAACAGGAGAAGCCACTGCAACGAGAAAGCAGCACGCTGCAGCTAGAGAGGAGCCCGTGCAGCAAGACCCAGCACAGCCAAAAATAAATACAATTTTAAAACGAGAAAAAAATGCAACAGTGCGAAATGTTCCCACTGAGAGATCCGGGTGCTCTAGGTGCCCGGCCACGCCCATCCACAAATACCGTTTTCCTTCTGATGCGGCGCTGACAAAGGTCAGGCTGCCGGGCAGACCTGTAAAGCCAAAGACCTGGCTGGGGTGGCTCACAGACGGCAGTGTGGGAGCCGAGCAGGCGGGGGACTCTCCCTGGGCGGCCCCAGGAATAAATTCATCTCCAAGGAGACTCTGAAGTGGCAGCTCAGCCGCAGGGAAATCTATCTGGAGCCCACAGACGACTCAGTGAGGACATCTCTGGGAAGGAGGACGCGTTCACTGGCCACCCCAGAAACAGAGGTTTTCTCTTAATGGAGGCCCCTGAGGGCTGACGACAGGGCTCCTGCTTTGCACATGCAGGGAGAGAGAAGGAGGGTCTACCAGGGAGCTGATCTGGGGGAGAGATGAGCATCCACTAGCTGTAGCAAAGCCGAAAGAACCGTGACGGACTTGAACTCCTTCCTCTCACGTGCACTTCCCAGGCAAAACCAAATGATACTTCTAGTTCTCTCTCTACATCCCACACACAAAGATTTATGTGAAAGCATGTTTCTAAAAGTATTATTTGCAATTTGAAAATGCAGAAATAATAAATATCCACCCATAAAGGAACAGTGAAATGATGAGACATTATGATAGACCATTCATGAATGGTCTTCAAAAGCTTTTGAAGTATCTTGAATGACACAATATACTTACCTTTACATGACAAAGGGATTATATGATACATGATTCAAACACACCCACAACACGGTGAACAGACATGGCAAATACACAAAAATTGGAATAGTAATTATGTTTGGTATTCAAACTAGGATTGACATTTTTTTTTTTTTTGGTCTATATCCTTTTCCTCCTTATTTCCCAAGTTTTCTAGAATGAACAAGCATACTTTTATGGAAAAATGAATCTTATGACAAGTTCATACAAATCAAAGCCTGAGAAGGCCGAGGGGCCTTAAAAACAAAAGGAGGTCGTCCAGAGCGCTGGTTCTCAGGCGAGGAGCATCCCACCTGGGCTCCTGAGACCCAGGATTCTGCCTTCCTTTTGCCTTTCACACTGGAAACCGGCACATGGCCTCTGACACCAGTGGTTGTCCAATTTCAGCATCAGACCCATGAGGAGGCTGGCAGAGACCCAGAGGCTGGGCCTCACCTGGAGTCTCCGCCTCAGCAGGACCGAGGTGGGGCTGCAGAAACCTGCATTTCCAACAGGTTCTCAAGGCTGCCGCTGCTGGCGACAGCGGCCCCGCGCACCCCGCTGCGATCCCCACGGGAAGGCGTGCGCCACGCGCCCCAGCACCGCCACAGCCCAGATCAGCTGCGGGCTCTACACTCACTGGGGTTAAAGGACAAAATCTTCACAGAATAAAATCTTTACGTTCTACTAAAATGCATGTAAATGATGATCATGCAGGGATGTAAACTTTCCTTACTTTTTGGTTACTTTCATGTCCTCCATCTACTGCTGAACTCAGTGAGACCTGACCCTCACTGGTAAATGAGGTCCAGGAAGAACGAGAAAGCCCACACCCCTAAGGCGGTTAATGACAGAGCTGACAACAGCGTATTTGCTCTCCAGGCTCCGACCCCCCGGGTGACACACTGAACTTTAATATAAGCGGCACTCCAGCAGGCCTGGTGTTGGCATGTTACTTCATTACTGGAAACAGGAGGAGGGGGACTTCCCTGGTGGTCCGGCAGCTGAAACTTCGCACTCCCAGTGCAAAGAGCCCAGGTTGGATCCCTGAACAGGGAACTAGATCCCACATGCTGCAACTCCGAGTTCACGAAGGGCTGGAGGTTCTGATGTTCACTAAGGGCTAGCTCACTTTTGCTGCAGCCAAAGAGGCAGCTGAAAAGCTCAGCCCGCTTCCCAGTTATCTGCTAAGGGTCCGTGTATCTTGGTTCATTCGTGTGTGACACAAACCGCAAAGAAAGCCACCCCAGGACGGTCTTCCAGACTCAAGCAGAAACCTGGGGAAGCCCCGGGAAGCCCAACGCTCACCTCCGGCATGATTTCGATCTTCTCGTACCGACGCTTGAAGGGCAGGGCGAGGACCTCAGCGCGCCGATAGGACATGGCGGGCGGCTGGCAGTCCACCATGAGGTCCATGCGGTGGGACTGCGCCGGGGGTGGCTGGGTGTACTGCTCGGGACAGACCACGTGGAGGGGCTGAGGATCGAGAGGCGGGGTCGGGGGGAGGAGGGCGTGAGGCGGCAGCAGGCCCAGTCCTGGCCTCACCCTCCCCAGACGCCACCCGGGCTCACCACAGGGCCGTGCCGAGCTCCCATCCTCTCAAACCCAAGTCACCAGTGACCACAGTGTGAGTGGGGGGAAGCACCGAAGTTTCAAGGAAAGCCATGGTGATGAGCAAGGGATTTACTGCCTCATCGTGCATTTGTTTTATCCCTCTATTTAAGCCACTTTGAGGGTGACATCCAAGGGCCCATTCTCAAAGGGTCTCCAGGTCCCTGGAGGGCAGCCTCTCTGTCCTTCAGCAGCACTGACTGGCACCCCGACTCGCTGGCGAAGAAGAGCTATGGCTTTCTGTGCTCGTCTGTGTCTCCGGTCTGGACCTGTAGGCCCCCAGGTCCTAGGCAGTGGGCGATGGCCAGGCCATGTCCTCAGTTGTGGAGGACACACCATGTCAGAGTTTTTTGGGTTTTGTTTTTATAAATGTCTTCTTTTATTATCTTGGGAGAAAAATAATTAGGAAGCCAGTGTCTACTTTGGCCAAATACCACCCAACTGGACACAAGTGGTCCTTGTCAAAAATAATACACTGCTTATGCTTGCTTTTCCTTCCACTTTTGATTTTTTTTTTTTAGAGGAGAAACCTCTTTCAGGGTGGAAAGCCCACTAGTCTGGAATCTGGAGGGTACCGGGCCGAGCACCCTGGGGGCGGGGGTGAGGACATCTAGCCCTCGTCCGCAGAGCAGAGTGCACAGACGCGGGAGCAAGTGGCACAGCGGCCCACGGCCCCGCCCGCGTACCTGCACTTCTCTGAGCAGCTTCGACACCTGGATGAAGTTCAGTCGCGTATCGATGGGGCAGTAGATGCACTTCATGGCCAGGGGCTGGTAGGGAGCCAGTGCTTCCAGGTACGAGAAGTCGGGCTCTAAGGGGAGCGCAAGAAAGGAGATTCAAAATGAAGGTGCCGGGGCCTTCCTTGGCGGTTCAGTGGCTAAGACTCCGCGCTCCCAATGCCGGGTGTCTGGGTTTGATCCCTGGTCAGGGAACCGGATCCCCTGGGTCGCAACTAAGACCTGGTGCAGCCAAGAAAATAAGTGTTAAAAATGAAAGCAACAGACGCACGGCCACGTGAGGAAGCGGCTGGCGTGGCCCAGGCCCAGCGGATGGACAGCAAGACAGCAAAGGCCCTGCGGGTACAGGAGACAGAGTCCTGACTTGGGGGAGAGGAGTGATCGCTGGGCAGACAGGGGGAGAGGCCGGACCGAGCACTGCAGGCCGGACGCGGAACTGCAGGCAGGAGTGTGAACTCGAGGTTTTCAACACTCTTGGAGAGAGATGAGACAATGAAGGGATACCTAAGTAAATGAGGGGGAGAGGAAAGCTCTTCTTTGCAACAAGATGCCAACTAACAAATGTAGAAGAAACCATGAAATCGGGGGGGGGGGGGGTCATGCGTTGGCAGCCATCGCAGGAATAATTTATTCAGACCAGAATCATCAATAGATGCTGGAAAAATCAGATAAACCTCTGGGGAAGACCAGATGAATAGACAGCCTCAAAGTGTCCCCCAAGAGATGCTGATTAATACAAAAGTGGGTGACTTCACAGTGGAGAAGTCCGGCCCAGGCCACTCAAAGCAAGAGCGCAAAGACCACCCCCCACGCGAGAGACAAATCCCGTGCCTCCTCCTCCACAGGACGCAAAGAAGAACGAGAAGGATCGTGGCCCCGCGTCAACAGAAAGCCTGTGCTGAGGCTGCGGGGCCCATCCGTAGCGCCTGTCCAGCGCCCAGGAACCGTCCTTGCCTCATTGGCCGGCCTATTCTCTGTGGAGCCCCACTGAAGCCGGCCTGCCAAGGACTGCTTACTCTAACCGAGAAAGCTGCCCACCTCGGGCCAAAGCACTGGCTTAGTCCTGGCATGAAAAATGACCTGTAGGTTCCTGACACAGCCTGTGCCCCGTAAGGACACCACTTCCCATATGTAGCCCCCAGCTTCCACGCACCGCTCCTTACCCAGGGAACTCTGGAGAATGCACAGAGCTTCCAGGTTTTTAAATGCTCACTCTTCTGGTGGATCCTGTCTACCCAAGAAGAACCCGAAACACCCAAAGCAGCCTGACCTGCCTGGGGGATCACCACCTCTCTCTGATGGATACTGAGTATCCACTGTATGGATACAATTCCCAGGGGTCACACAACCAGAAAAAGTGGCCCAGAATCTAGCAGACGCTGTAAATGACACAGCTTGTGCTCTGGAAGTGCAGCATACCAGTTTAAATATAAATTCCTGACCCAAACAAATGCTGGGTGATGCACGTACGGACAGTCACATAGCCCTCTCTTTCTTTTCAGCTGGCTGAAGGGAAGTTTCTGGTCTCGCGACACTTCTTCTGCGCCTTGGCCTACTGTGCCCACTGTCACGTCAGAGCCAACATCCCTCAGAAAGAACAGGAGCCCCCCACTTAGTCCTACTGCTGATAGCCTCCTCCAGATGACTTCCTGTTTAGCCCAACCTGGCAATCAATGGTGAGGCTCTGGGCGGTGTGAACCTTACAGCCTGGCTTCCTCTGCCTGTGGCTAACAGGGGGCCTGGACGGAGCACAGCTGCCCCCACCAGCTGCTCCTCTGAGCGCTTTCATCACTCGAGGCCAGGCCACGTCCTCCCACTGCACAGAAACCATCCCACATGATGCCGATGTCACAAAAGGCTGCTTGGTGACCACCATGGATCAAGACCGAAACAAGGCCCTCTGTAGTCATGCCTGAATGCAAGACCACAACCCTGTCCAAACCTCAAAACAAGCAAATGCCACCCTGTCCTGGCTCTGTTCTTCTAACCCTCTAGACAAGAATCTTGCAACCAGAGAACTACTTCCGGTCCTGATGACACCAAGCCGGAGCAATAAGCCCACCTCCAAGATCACCCAACACAAGGCCCGACCTCTAAGTTCTTTTGACCATGTCCTGCGATGCCTCCTGTCTCCCCCAGCAGTCTCCCGACTCACTGCCGAGTCAGCACCCAAGTCTGTTTGATTACTGGGATGGTCCTGGTGGTCTCTGGCTGGCCCCACTGCTGAGCATGGGGAAGGGGCCACCTGGCCCCAAAGCTTTGGGCATAACTAGACTCCTCCACCACTCATGTCTTAAAAGTCATTAGAAAACTCCCAGAAGGCAACTGGTCCTTTCTCCACAGGCTTCTGGGCCAGGCCTTGTAAGAACTCCTTCCTTATAACATTTCACTAAAAGCAGAGAGCTGCCCGAGGAGGAGCCACCCACAGTCCCATCTTACAGAGGTGAGTAACCTGGCTGAGGTCACAGTAACTCCGCCTAGATTTCATATCGAGGCTCTTTACTTCAATGCCCATGAGAGTTTCAAATCCCAAGACTATCTGAAGACCCTGATTGGTAAGACAATGATTAAGTAAAACCCCTAAGGTGCCCTCATTAAAGGATTAGCTTTATTCTGAGGGGTTCATCTCCACAAGAAAAACTGTAAGCCAGAGCAAACTATAACCTAAGGAGAAAGAGCCATCTCAGTCAGTAATTCCTTAAGGGTGAAGCGAGACTGATCACTGGAATTCCTGCAGTTTTTGAATAGCTTACAAAATCCTGTCAACAGTAGTTCTAGACCAGAAACCTGTCTCGGGGACAAAATCTACAAAAACAGCTATGAAAGCTGTCCAGCGCACAGCATCTACTGGGACACTGTGTGTGTTCTTCTCCTCCGCCTGCTGGGCGATTTATCCTTTCATATTTACAACAGAATAATGATCTAAAGGATTGTTGCTTTTGAACTGTGGTGTTGGAGAAGACTCTTGAGAGTCCCTTGAACAGCAAGGAGATCCAACCAGTCGATCCTAAAGGAAATCAATCCTGAATATTCATTGGAAGGACTGATGCTGAAGCTGAAGCTCTAATACTTTGGCCTCCTGGTGCAAAGAGCCGACTCATTGGAAAAGACTCTGATGATGGGAAAGATTGAAGGCAGGAGGAGAAGTGGGTGACAAAGGATGAGATGGTTGGATGGCATCACTGACTCAACAGACATGAGTCTGAGCAAGCTCCGGAAGATGGTGAAGGACAGCGTGTGCTGTAGTCCACGAGGTCACAAAGAGTTGGACACAACAACAACAACAGTATCATATTTACACCTTACTGTCAATTCTTCCTGGGGTCTCTACGTGGTAGGTAACATCCTACAGGTATTCAGGGATGGTCCCAGTGGGAAGCACAGGGTTTTGTTTGCTGGTTGATTCACCTGTGAAGATGACCGTGTTGAGACTCGACTTTCCCCAGAGCTCCATGAAATGGACCACGTCCCCGAACCGGAGGGAAGGGTGTCCAGTGAAGACCACGCAGGGCTGCCTGAAGTCGTTGCTGAAGTCTCCATGGATGCTGGGGTAGTGCTTCAGCTTGTTGGTCTGAATGAGCTAGAGCACGTGTCAAAAGCACAGGAAGAGACGTTAGCCTGCCCATGAAGGAAGGACTGCTGAATGTCAGAGTGAGTGGAGAACATTAAAAATACAAGATATGGATACAGGTTTTTAACCTACAATGTGACCTTCTCCAACGATGGATCTTTGGGTAACACTGGTCTATGTGTGTGTTAGTCATTCAGTCGTGTCCGACTCTTTGCGTCCTCGTGGACTGTGGCCCGCAAGGTTCCTCTGTGCATGGAATTCTCCAGGCAAGAATGTTGGCGTGAGTAGCCATTCCCTTCTCCAAGGGATCTTCCTGACCCAGGGATCAAACCTGGGTCTCCTGCATCGCAGGCAGATTCTCTACCACCTGAGCCACCAGGGAAGCTCTACAAGTGTCGTACTTATTGGAAACTTTCATTCAGGCTGTTCTGGCTGGATTCCGTCTAACCCTTCCTTTATAGCTTCCTGACGCTCTGAGCCCCAGGCCCAGAAGTCCCCCAGAAGTCTTTGAAGTACAAGTAACTTTCCCAAACTCTGAGCATCACTGAGTTCTGTCACAACTAACACCTCACACAGTGACCTCGTTTACCAGCACAGGACCCCCGCTTGGGAAGGTGGAGCTGTGTTGCGTCACCGTGGGGACTGAAGCACAAGGACCAAGGCTTTCAGAAACGTGCGCGGGAGGCGTGATGTCCTCCCGACAGAGAGCTGCGGTGAGGAGCAGGCCATGCATGGCTTCAAACCTGTCTCACGAAGTGGATGTTCTGAACCATAAAGGTCCTCTTTTCAGTACAACCCCTGGAAATACTCTCCTGCCAATCAGGCCTGACTCAAGACAACACCACATACAGGGAGCACCGCAGATGGCCTCTTGTGACACTGCTCAGAAGTTCTTGGTGCTGCCCCGGCCCCCCTGCTTCACTCTGGCACCAACAAGTCAGACGACAAACACCCACACTTCAGAGACCCTCAGTATCAACTAGTATTGCCTTTGAGAGGCCTAGTGGTAAAGAATCTGCCTGCAATGCAGGAGACCTGGGTTTGATCCCGGGGTCAGGATGATCCCCCGGAAAATGGAATGGCAACCCCCTCCAGTATTCTTGCCTGAAAAATCTCATGGACAGAGGAACCTGGCGGGCTACAGTCCATGAAGTCTCAAAGACTCAGACATGACTTAGTGACTAAATGACAACAACAACATTGCCCTGAGATGCTGTCTGATGGATAAAGAATTGGTGTGAGACATTTCTCGATCCTGTACACTCCTAATGCATAAGAGGGGAGCCCACAACTCCAAGCCCACCTGTTGCCACCCCAACAGTGAGGATGAGGCGAGGATGGGGCCATTCCCAAATGGAAACCCAACTTTCTTTACTCTGAAAGATTTAACCTTTAATTCCGAGAGACTGCTTTCATTAGCAAGACCACCCTGGAGGTCTTCCTCAGGGGCCACATGCCTGGCTGGGATATGAGTAGTAAAGAGGGAACACTCACTGCAGTCTTACTCCCTAGTTACATACAAATAAAACTGACATTTTTTATAACCTGTGTGGCCCAAAGCATTACTTGCCCGTTAAATAGATAAGTGGCTGACTGAAGGACCAGCTCTCTTGTACCCACGCATGTCAAGGAGATGACAGGAATCTAAGAAGAGCAGTAGGTCTTTGCACGTAAGTCACTTTTTAGGCGCTCTGATTTTTTCCCCCATTATATCTACTTTTCCAGCTGACTTACTACCTTTTTGACCATCCAGAATTATCTCTGAGCTGTTTTAAGGTCTAAACTACACAGGCAGTGGAGCTGTAGGCAGGAATTCTGTAAAGCAGTTTTTCATCAGTACTAAAGGCAGAAGTGTATTTTCTCATGGACACTGGTCACGTGACACTGGCTATCAATTCCACCACGCCCTAATATCAATAAGTACGTATTAGGAACCCTGATTGTGCAACTTTGGTCTTTTCCCATCCCTAGCTGTGAGTGGGACAAAGGTCATTCGTTACAAACTTGTGGGTAAGAACATGGTAATACCCTTGGAGATCAAGTTCTAAGGAAAGGCTAACTGTTACTAGGGGAGAGGCAGGTACACTTTCAGTGGTAAAGCCACCACCGAGCATGTTCTGCCACACTTAATGTTCTGACACGATTAGATTTCTACCCTGAGTTTCACTGTAGTAATGACAGAGTTTGCAAAAGCCGTGGCGGCTGTTAAGACAGTATGAGGGGGCCTTCCTGGTGGCTCAGTGGTAAAGAATCTGCCTGTCAGTGCAGGAGACATGGGTTCTGTCCCGGATCCGGGAAGATCCCACATGCCACGGAACAACTAGCCCGTGTGCCATAACTACTGAGCCTGAGCTCTAGAGCGTGGGAGCCGCAACTGCTGAAGCTCCTGCACCATAGAGCCTGTGCTCTGCAGTAAGAGAAGCCACCGCAAGGAGAAGCCGGAGCCTGCAATGAGAGAGTAGCTCCCGCTCTCCGCAGCTAGAGCGAAGCCCGTGCAGCAGCAAAGACCTAGCACTGCCCTCCCAACCCCCCAAAAGACAGTACGAGGGCTGCATGGGACTTGCCTGGAGGCCCAGTTAAGACTCTGCCTTTCAAGGAGGGGTGCAGGTTCAATCCCTGGCTGGGGAACCAAGATCCCAGGTGCCACATGGTGCAGCCAAGAGAATTACAAACAGACAGTAAGAGGACTGCAAGTAACTTGCTCAAAACCTTCCACTTGACGTCCTAGTTCATGAAAGACCCCTCCTTGGGAGTAGGAAGACAGCAGTAAGATTTAAAATAATTAGCAGGACATTTGTTGCAATTTACTTGAGTCAAATAGTTAATTGCATAATAAGTCAGTCAGCGAAACCCCTATACATAAGTACCTGCACAGATGTACCTAACTGGATGGCATTTTTACAACGAAAACATCCGTGTTCCCATTCGCACATCAAGAAACAGCATCACCAGCTCCTCTGAAACGCCCCTTGTCCGCTTCCAGGCCCTGCCCGCCCCCATGGCTGTCTCTGTGATGACCACTCTCCTGACTTCTAATATCAAAGGTGAGCTTTCTGTATGTGTGAAAGTGTTAGTTGCTCAGTCATGTCCGACCCTTTTGTGAACCCATGGACTGTAGCCCGCCAGGCTCCTCTGTCCATGGGATTCTCCAGATAAGAATACTGGAGTGGGTTGCCATTCCCTTCTCCAGGAGATCTTCCTGACCCAGGGATTGAACTCGGGTCTCCTGCACTGCAGGCAGATTCTTTACCACCTGAGCCACCAAGGAAGCCAAGAACACTACAAGATGTTCATATGATATGCTATGAAATACTAGGCAGCAGCAATAACAGTGAGGTGCACAGAGAAAGGCTCATCATTTACTGTTTGGTGAAAAACAAAAGTAGACACAAAACTGGGCACACACAGCCGTATAAAAACACTACTGGCTCTGTGAAGAAGGGGGACTTTTTCTGTTTTTTTAAATTGAAATGTTGTCATTTTCATCATTAAATATTTACACCAAGGACATAAGCTATGTTTAGTATCTTATACTAAAAAACATAACTTAGTTGCTCAGTCGTATGTCTCTTTGCAACGCCAAGGACTGTAGCCCACCAGGCTCCTCTGTCCATGGGATCCTCCAGGAAAGAACACTGGAGTGGGTTGCCATGTCCTTCTCCAGGGGATCTTCCTGACTCAGGGATTGAACCCATGTCTCTTGCGTCTCCTGCACTAACAGGTGGGTTCTTTACCACTAGCGCCACCTGGGAAGCCCTTACACTAAGACATAACCAACTTGTAGAAAGACTTTGACAATAAGTAAATCTATTATGCAAAAAAGGCAGTAGTAGATACTAGAATAAAAGTCCTCACCCAGTCAATGAAACAGAAGTAGACTATGAACTGAGCAACATACTGGAAATGTAAGGTGTTAATAAGAAGAGAAAGTAACACATCTTGAGTTAGCATATTCACACCACCTTACAAGGCAAACAGAAGGCTGTATCAGTTTATCTCCACATTTCTTAATTCTTTTTTTTTTTTTAAATTTTATTTTATTTTTAAACTTTACATAATTGTATTAGTTTTGCCAAATATCAAAATGAATCCACCACAGGTCACATTTCTTTATTCTAATGACCTGCTATTTCCACCCACATACCTTTACCTACATTTCTTACTTGCTCTGACCTAGTGATTTCATTTTCTTACCTCAGCATGAGGAAAAGGCGGTTCTGGGAGGTACACCTTAGTCTGTTTGTTGTGACAAAGCCTTTAAAAACAAAAAAGATCAGCACATTAGGCACGGTGCACAGAGGCATTTGCTGCCACCTAGTGGTTAAACAGTGCAAATACATGCTGAAGTTTAAAATTTTCCTGCCAGTGAATCTCACTCACTGTAAATAGCTGGCATTTATAAAGTAATCAGGATGTAAGTCTCTTGTGAATGTGTTTTTAACCTTTGAAATTCCTCAATACATTTTTTCCCTTAAAACACAAGCTTCTTATTTTGGAGTGATTTTAGATTTACAGAAAATTTGCAAAGATAGTACAGAGTTCATCATCTCACTGTTTTGTTAAACTAAGACATTGACATCAGTACACTACACTTACCTAAACTCTAGACTCTACTCAGCTGTCACCAGTTTTTCCACTGATTTTTTTTTTCTCTTCCAGGATCCAAGATACTGTATTTCATTTAGTTGTGGTCAGTTTTTTTGGCTCTACCACAAGGCTTATAAGGATCTTAATCCCCAGACCGGGGATTGAACCCATGCCTCCTGCAGTGGACGCACAAAGTCCAAACCAATGGACTACCAGGGAATTCCAAAGTGATCAATTCTGAGTAGAAAGTAATTTTCTTTTGAGACAGATTTCTATTTTGTACATGTACCATTTCATAAATAGCCGAATTTGGTAAGTCAAACTGGAGAGTAATAAATCTCTCCAGGAACTATGTTAATTCAGAGACACTGACTGTTTTAGGTAGTCTGTTTTTCCCTAGTCAGATGTGACATTTAAGACACGGAGATTTCTGGAAAAACAAATATGATAAAAAGTTAATCAAGGTATGTGGTGCTCTATAGGTCTGACATTTTTAAGTTGGGGAAAAAAACACATGCAGTGATTGTTAGACCCGCTTCTAAGAATCCTACTAAAGCAGAATTAAAGCATTTCAACATTTCTAACAGATATTACTTTTGATGGAATAATTCAGGACTCTGGGGGTCTAGGTTTAGTCTTAACTTCATTATACAATCTGTTATCTAATTTTTCCTACCTTTGGTTGAACTCGACTTTAAAAACATCACTTTTTAAAACATCACTTCCACAACTCCTTTGTGGAAGAAGATGTAAAACACAAAAACAAGATACTTTTTGAAGGGTTACTTATTAATAGTGTCTAAACAGACAATAGTAGTGTCTTTATTTCAAACTCAGTAAGAGGGATAAAAGAGCTTGGTTTAAAACTTTAATGTAGAGTGCTGCAAAGGATAATATATCAGTTAGCATCAGTATATAAAAGCATAAAACTAAAATACTTCTGTCAAAAAATAAAAGAGATAAAAGCATTTCATGCAAAGATGGGCACAAGAAAGGACAGAAATGGTATGGACCTAACAGAAGCAGAAGATATAAAGCAGAGGTGGCAAGAATACACAGAAGAACTATACAATAATGATCTTCATGACCCAGACAACCATGATGGTGTGATCACTCACCTAGAGCCAGACATCCTGGAATGAGAAGTCAAGTGGGCCTTATGAAGCATCACTACTAACAAAGCTGGGATTCCAACTGAGCTATTTCAAGTCCTAAAAGATGAAGCTTTGAAGTGCTGCATTCAATATGCCAGCAAATTTGGAAAACTCAGCAGTGCCCACAGGACTGGAAAAGGTCAGTTTTTATTCCAATTCCAAAGAAAGGCAATGCCAAAGAATGTTCAAACCACCATTTAATTGCACTCATCTCACACACTAGCAAAGTATTGCTCAAATTTCTCCAAGTCAGATTTCAACAGTACATGAATTGAGAACTTCCAGATGTTCAAGCTGAATTTAGAAAAGGCAGAGGAACCAGAGATCAAATTGCCACCATTTGTTGGATCATCGAAAGAGAAAGAGAATTCTGGAAAAACACCTGTATCTGCTTCACTGACTACGCTAAAGCCTTTGACTGTGTGGATCACAACAAACTGTGGAAAATTCTTCAAGAGATGGGAATACCAGACCACCTTACTTGCCTCCTGAGAAATCTGTATGCAGGTCAGGAAGCAACAGTTAGAATGGGACATGGAACAATAGACTGTGTCCAAGCTGGGGAAGGAGTATGTTGAGGATGTATATTGTCACCCTGCTTATTTAACTTATATGCAGAGTACATGATGAGAAACGCTGGGCTGGATGAAGCACAAGCTGGAATCAAGATTGCCAGGAGAAATATCACTAACCTCAGATATGCAGATGACACTACCTTTATGGCAGAAAGCAAGAAGAACTAAAGAGCCTCTTGATGAAAGTGAAAGAGGAGAGTAAAAAAGCTGACTTAAAACTCAACATTCAAAAAACTAAGATCATGGCGTCTGGTTCCATCACTTCATGGCAAACAGATGGGAAACAATGGAAATAGTGACAGACTTGATTTTTTTGGGCTCCAAAATTACCGCAGATGCTGACTGCAGTCATGAATTAAAAGACGCTTACTTCTTGGAAGAAAAGTTATGACCAACCTAGACAGCATATTCAAAAGCAGAGACATTACTTGGCGGACAAAGTCCGTCTAGTTAAAGCTATGGTTTTTCCAGCAGTCATGTATGGATGTGAGAGTTGGACCATAAGGAAAGCTGAGCACCCAAAATTGATGCTTTTGAACTGTGGTGTTGGAGAAGACTCTTGAGAGTCCCTGGGACTGCAAAGAGATCAAAGTAGTCAACCCTAAAGGAAATCAGTCCTGAATGTTCATTGGAAGGACCGATGCTGAAGCTGAAACTCCAATACTTTGGCCACCAGATGTGAAAAACTGACTCATATGAAAAGATCCTGATGCTGGGAAAGACTGAAGGCAGGAGGAGAAGGGGACAACAGAGGATGTAGTTTGAGCAAGCTCTGGGAGTTGGTGATGGACAGGGAGGCCTGGCGTGTTGCAGTCCATGCGGTTGGAAAGAGTCGGAAACGATTGAGCGACTGAACTGAAATGCAACGTGGGGGACTCCTCTGGTGGTCCAGTGGCTAAGACTCGGTGCTCTCAATGCAGGAGGCCCAGGTTCAATCCCTGGTCAGGGAACTAGACCCCACATGCTGTAACTAAGTGTTCATATGCTGTAACAAAGACCCGGTGCAGCCAAGCACATAAATATTAAAGAGGAATGAACCAATGAGTGCCATGTGCTACCCTGGATTGGATCCTGCAAGAGGAAACAAGCATTGGTGGAATAGCTGGTGTAATATGAATAAAGCCTGGAGTTCAGTTAATAATACTGTGCTTATGTTAATTTCTTAGCTTTGATACAGAATGCATGACCATGTAAGATATGAACATTGGGGGAGGAGGGAACCTGAGTAGAAGGTATATGGGAGTTTCTGTACTATATCTGCAGCCTTTCTATACTTAAAATTATTTACTAAAAGGAACAAGTTATTATTAAAAAAACAAATTCAAAAGACAAAACTGAAAAAAGTGCCAAAATGGGAAACAATGTCTGTAGATATAACAAAGCATCAGGATCTTTAATACATATATAGGGTTCAAATAAACAGATAAAGGTACACACCTTTGGTATGTAAATAGGCAAATAAGTAATAATTTACAGAAGATATAAACATTTTTCTGGAAAGCAATTTAGATTTGTATGATGAACATTAAAAACTATGTATATCTTTTGTTCCAGTAATACTATTTTTAGTAACTTACCCAAAGCAGATGTAGTCATAAATATACAGAATGATATTAATTGAAAATTTATCACTAAAAGGAAAAAAACTGGGAAAAGCCTGTCCACCCATAAGACAATAGTTATGTAAATTATACTATGTATAAATGATGAGTGATGATATCATAATGCAGTCAAGGAAAAATGATGGTATCAAAGATTTTCTAATGCTCTAATCTAGTATTGGGCTTCCTTGATAGTTCAGCTGGTAAAGAATCCGCCTGCAATGCAGGACACCCTGGTTTGATTCCTGGGTCAGGAGGATCCACTAGAGAAGGGATAGGCCACCCACTCCAGTATTCTTGGGCTTCCCTGGTGGCTCAGCTGGGAATGAATCTGCCTGCAATGTGGATTAAAAAATTTAAAGGCAGGATTCACAATTAAATATTCAGCATGATCCCTATATAGAAAGATGAAATACATCAGAATCTAATAGTGACATTATTTCTGGTAGTGGGATCATGGGTTCGGATTATTTTTTACTGTTCTCTGTAACTTTCTTTTTCTCTAGTAAACATGTATTACACTCATATTAAAAACAAATAACAAAAAACAGGAACTCAAAAACAACCTACTCTTACCAGTCCCGAGTCCTACCCCATCAGACATTCTGACAACAAGAGTGGATTGGAAGCACAGACACCAGTTAGGACACCATCCACAGGGGCCCACAGGGCTGGCCCCGGAGCTCGCATCATTCAGTATTTTCAGCTGAGGGTCTGGATGAAGATGTTCAGGACATGCTGATAAACGTGCAGTGATCCTCATGTGGACTGCCACCTAGTCAAGATTACCTTCCCATAATGGGGAGAAGAGACTTCTAATCAAAGAAGAAATCCAAGTGACCTTTTATTGTTAGTCACTAAGTCAAATATAATATAAACAACAACAACAAGTCCCATGAACGAACATGAATAATACGCACGTGGGACGGAGAAGACTGAATTTAAAAACAGAAAAAAAGGGCCTTGAGCACAACTAAAATGGGAAGAAAAAAACGATACTTAAAAGTGGGGTAGGCAAGCGTGACTTTGGGATAATCTGTGCGAATATGTATGCTGCGCAGTTGCTGTTCAGTTGCTTCAGCATGCCAGGCTTCCCTGTCCTTCACTATCTCCCAGAGTTAGTGAACGCTGCACAGAATAATGTACAAATCCTCCTACCTCAGAGGCTTTGTAGACTCCTGTGCCGTTAGGTCACCACCCCAGCAGACAGGATAAGCACACCCCGCGTGTCACAACCCCGGCCCCAGGCACCATTAAGTGCGGTGTGTAATTCACAGTATTTCTTCCTACCCTGCCTTTTTGTGGCCAGGTGAGTTAGATTCAAACATCTGTCTAAACAATCCTGAAAAGTTTCACCCACTTCATATCATTCAATAATTCACCCATTCTAGGATTTGATAAAATAATTTCCTGTTGTAATAAAACACTGTCACCAAACATACTATTGAAATGGAAAAATAAGCTAGTTTTCCCCATCCGATTTGGTATTAAAAATTTCAGAGAACATGAGCTTGGGTTGGAGACTTTTTTTTAGCTTTAAGAATGTAACTGCACTTTGTAACAGACAGAGGGAAGCATGTGAGAAGGTAAGTGCATAACAGTTTTATTGTTCCTTTTGAAACTGGTGGCTAAGTTACGTCTTTGCCTTTCCTCCTTCCCTTCTTAATAACAATTCTCCTAAATCCTAGCAAAGTAACTGCTTTGGGTTTCATTAATACAATCTTCATATCACAGAAAGGAAAAAAGAAAAAAATGAAGGTTTCACAGTAAGGTGAGAAAAAACAGGATTATTTCTATTTCTTTTTAAATTAAAACTAAAAAGCTTTTTCTTTTCCTACTGCTTGACTGTAGGGATCACAGGAAAAACAGAGACCTACCACTCGGCAAAAATCTGTGAAAACTCCAGTGAACTGTTAGCCACCGGGGAGATGAAGTAGAAGGGGATGCTGGAGAGGCCGGCCGAGTCGATGTACTGGTACAGGCACTCCAGGAGGTCGTAGATCACTCCCGAAGGGTAGCAGGGCACCAACACGTTTCCTCCATTCCGAACTGTCAGTGCTAGAAGGGCGGAAGCCACAGGACACTGTAACTCAGACAGACTTCAATAATATTAAAAACAAAAAAGAAAAGAGAAGAGCTGAGGCCAGAGCAGGGGAAAGGAGCATCAAAAGAACAGTTTTATACAGGGAGGACAGAACTTTACAAATTATGTTTGCATTTCTTTCATTTTTCCACTTCTGTTCCTATAATTCACTTCATTTGGGTAACAATCAACTTGGTTTTTTGGGGGGAAAATGTACAAAAAAATTAATATTCTATCAACTGAGATATTTGGTGCAAAAAAGATTTTCATACCCATACATGGAAAAAAACCCCATGTAATCTTGCCTCTACTTTAAATGAATAACAAATACACTATTTTTTTAAGCAAAAGTCATCAAAACAAAAATTTTCATCAAAATATAAAGAACAAAAAAAGATTTGAGTTCTAATTTTCAGTTGCTTGCTATGTAGTTCAAATAGCAATAAAATCAGCAGTATTATAGTGTGTAGGTGGGGAGGACCCTGAGTTTTTTTTTAAAGGAGCAATTTTAGTAAGGATTCTCAGTCACTGGTCCATTCAACAAACAATGGACTTTAAAAAAAATATGAATGATTTATCTTTTGGTCTTCGTCACTGGGAGGGCTTTCCTCTCGTTGCAGTGAGCTGGGGTACCGTTCAGTTGTGATGCGAGGGCTTCTCACTGCAGCAGCTTTTCTTGTGGAGCACGGGCTCTAGGGTCTTGGGCTTCAGTAGTTGTGATTCCCAGGTTCTAGAGCACAGGCTCAGTAGCTGTGGTGCATGTGCTTGGCTGCCCCGAGGCATGCAGGAGCTTCCTGGATCAGGGATAGAACCCACGTCTCCTACAATGGCAGGAGGATTCTTAACCAACTAGACAGCAGGGAAGCCCCAACACTGACTTCTTTTGAAGACCAGCACCAGAGTGGGAGGGTCCAGAGGCTTACTGATGATCACCTGAGGGATCATCAACATCTCAGGCCTGGGAACCAGGGTGTGCAGGGGTGGGTTTGGGTTTTCAAGTTCCCGATGGCAGATGAGCTTCGGGACGGACCATCCCAGTGCCTTCTCTTTTCAGCTCCTGCTCAGAACTTTGTTTCATTTGTCTCTGTTTGGGCTCTGATCATTGCTGAGTGACCCATAAGGAAATAGGCCAAGTTTTTCCATTTGACTCATTCTAGTGGCATTTTCTTCCATGAGTGTTTTGTCTATAAGAAAATCCTGTATTCTTTAAAGGCTTAAAATCAGTTATCAAATGAGGAATTGCAACTTATAACCAAAATCGTAGTAGAAACTGTAACTGGCTGAGACAAGTCAAGCTCTCAATTTCTTTCTTCGTCTAGTTCCCAATATAGATGAAAACAAGCAAAGTTAGGGCACAGAACCTGAACTCTCTGATGCCTTCTATCCTCCTGTATGTCCCAACTCTCACATCCATATTCTCCAAGATGCTGTGCATGGAGGACTGGCTGACCCGCTCTTACTGGAGTAGGAACCAGGGAAAAGATGAGAGCGCTGCAGGGCTCCAGTCCCACTCTGTCTCAAGCTGTGGGACCTCAGGAAAGCCACTGCAACCTGCTGGGCCTCAGCTTCCTCACTGCTTACAAGAGGAGTGAACTACATCAGTGGTTTTCAAGCTTTCTTTTGTAGGAAAATTGCCAGAACATGATAAACATACAACTTCTCCACTAGGCCTCCTCTCCTCAGACAGTCCGACTGTGGCACAGCCTCAACATGTGAGGCAGCTGGTCAGTGGACCCCTCTGAGAAACAGTGGATTACATGGAAGAGTCTTTCGAGATCGGAAGCCCTTGGATTCCATGATTCTAGAGTTATAAACAAACACACAAAGAGTCTCTTTGAAACCAGTCCAATTATTCTTCCAAGGTAAGAGTAAACTGTTGTTGTTTAGTTGTTCAGTCGTGTCCGACTCTTTGCGACCCCATGGACTGTGGCCTGCCAGGCTTCTCTGTCTGTGGGATTTCCTAGCAAAGAATACTGGAGTGGGTTGCCATTTCCTTCAACAGGGGATCTTCCCAACCCAGGGATCAAACCTGCATCTCCTGCACTGGCAGGTGGATTCCTTACCACTGAGCCACCTAGGAGGCCCAAGAGTAAATTACTCGTAGCTTAAAATCAGCAAAGAATAAAAAAGTCTACAACTATTGGCAAGGGAAAGTGGAATTTCACAGACAATATTAGAAGACAACCAGTTCCCTCCCCTAGAGCTGAGGTAACAGGGCTGAGGGGCCTGAGCTCATGAAGTCCTCTTTGGTAACACTGATGGAATGAATGTGTCCCCTGAAGTTCATATATTGAACCCTAACCCTCAATGTGACAGTGTTAGCAAGGGGATCCTTTGGGAGGTGACCATGTCTATATGAGGTCATGAGCGAGGAGCCCCCACGATGGGATTGGTGCCCTTAAAAAAAAGAGGAAGAGGCCCCGGGGCAGCCTTTCTCTGCCATTTGGGGACACAGCCAGAAGGCTGCTGTCTGTAAGCCAGAGAGAGGGTTCTTGACCAGAACCCAGCCGTGCTGGCCACCGCATCTCTGACATTCTAGCCTCCAGAACTGTGAGAAATAAGTGTTGTTTAAAGCTACTAGCCTTTGGTATTTGTTACAGTAGCCTGAGCTAAGATAGGAAGCGATCTACATACTTCTAGAAGAAATGCAGCATTTCTAGACTTTATTGACAACTATTCCAAAGAAGCATACATTTATTCCAGGTAGAAAATACTCAACAAGTCTCTCAATTATAGTCCCCCCCTGCCCCACCCAAAGAAGAAAAAATAATACCAAGCAAATATTTTTGGGGAAAAAATACACCTGTTCAATATATCCCTGTTGTGAATTCAAAATACTAAGTCTTTTCTGTGCTATTATTTGCAAAGCAAAGACAGGATTATTTCCTTCTTTAACTCTGCTTATCCTATAAGCACTCCTGACCCACCTGCAAAACCCACCAGTAAGAAGAAGAAGAGTTTCTATGTAAGTGGGAGAATGTTGAGCGTCGGCTGTATAATTGCTAAAAATTCAAACTTACCGTTATAACCACCATTCTTATTGTGCCTTCAGATTTAAGTTGCTTAAGAACTGCTTTTGTTGACAACAGTAGGTTTTGAAGGATAAACAGAAAGCGTGGAAATAAATGAGGGAAAAAGTCATAATAGGGGGCATCAACAGGGTGTGAATGTGAAGCAAAGGGACAAAAAAGTACCATAGGAGCAGGGTGATCCAAAAATAAACGTAAACCATTTCCTCCCATGTAGGACTTTCCCTAGACACATACCTAGGTTGCTGCAGAACTCACCCACCATGCTATCAGGGTTTGCGGTGGGAATCTGGGTAAGGCCCGTCAGGATGAGAACATCGCTGTTTTTGAGAGATGCTTGGTCCATGGGCTGAAAAACCACAGAGAACTAGGCTTAGTAATTAAACAAAAAAAGGTTAGGTATCAGAAGTAAAGGAAAAAGAGAACACAATCAATGGTCTTTCCATGTCCAACTTATCAACGGGTCATCTCACTTCCTTTTACAACATGCCTATCATTGAAGAGTGATTGCCCAAGCGAGATGGGTACCAATGGGAGGGAACTTTATGGGGTGATGAAAAAGTTCTGACATGCTATGAAAACTCACAGAAGTCTGGGGAAGGATGGATTCCTGTATATAGACGGCTGAGTCCCTTTGCTGTCCACCTGGACCTACCACATTATTAATTAGCTGTGTGTATGCTTAGTGTGTATGCTCAGCTGTGTCAGTTTCTTTGTGACCCCACGGACTGTAGCCCACCAGGCTCTGCTGTCCATGGAATTTTCCAGGCAAGAATACTGGAGTGGGTTGCCATTTCCTCCTCCAGGGGACCTTCCTGACCCAGGGATCAAACCTGGCACCTGCACTGGCAGGGGGATTTTTTACCACTGTGCCCCCTGGAACTCCATTATAAAGCAAAAAGCTAAAAAAAAAAAAAAAAGATAACCCCCCACCCCAAAATATGAAAAAAAAAAAAAAAAAGAAATAAAATAAGCTTTTTTTGTAAAGCTATCTTACACATACCATCACAAATTTGAGGTGGACCTCAAATCTGAGCCTGTACCAGGATCACCTGGAGGTGGGTGGACTGCTGCCGCCCACCCCCAGGGTTTCTGATTCAGGTTTGAGGTGGGGCCTGAGAAGATGTAATTCTCATGAGCTCCCAGGAGATGCTCCTGGTGGGGATGTGGATGGTGGTCTGGAGATCGTGCCCTGAGATCCGCTGCACTGTACAGTCTGGTTCTCAAAACAGCCCTGCCACGTACAGGAAACTGGGATCGCTGTGGAAATACAGAGGTCAAGACTCAAAAAGCTGGGGTGCTTTTCCCCAAGAGTCAGTGGCAGAGGAGAGAGGACAGCGGATCAGGAACCAGAAAGGTAAGCCCCCTTCAATTCCACTACCAGTACAGGACCTCAGCCAAGCCTCGGGCTGGGCTTCTTATAAAATGACCCGTCTCCCTTCAGGGATTTCTCAGAGTCTCATGCGCTAATTTACACGATCTTCCGGTAGCCTATGGAGTCCTATAGCACAATGTTATGCAATCCTTAGGTTGTTCTATTTTTGAATTTCATTTTGACTGCTTTCAGAGCATTTAAAAAAAATACAAAGTACCTCTTCCAAATAAATCAGGATTAAAACTGGAAACAAAAATGAAGGCCCATGCAAGGATGTATTATACAACATGAGGAATATAACCAATATTTTACAATAACTGTAAATAGTACTCTTTTAAAATTGTATAAAAATAGGGACTTCCCTGGTGGTCCAGTGGCTAAGACTTCGTGCTCCCAATGCAGGGGGCCAGGGTCTGATCACTGGTCCGGGAACTAGATCCCACATGCTGCAACTACAGATCCTTCATGTTTCACTGAAGACTGACGAGTCCACGTTCTGCAACTAAGACCCGGTACAGCCAAATAAATATTTTTTAAAACTGCATAAAAATTTTAAAGTATTTAATAAGAGGAATAGAAAGGGGAAAAACAGAAGGTCCAGAGACCGAGATGCTAGAGAGCTCATCAATGTTTTCATTTTGTAATATATCTTTTGCTCAATTTCATTTAACCTACTCACTAGAACATCAGAAGGAAAAAACAGGAGGGATAAACATTATCCCTCCTCTTTCCTATCCAAATTTCTCAGTAAAATGTCAAATAGCAGTGCAGCCAAGACCTACCACCTGCATTGCTATTTCTGAGTCCACGTGCCTTTTGATGTATCATCCTTCAGCATCTTATATCTGCATGGACATATGGGCTTCATTAATTTTTTTAAATAACATGATTGTGGATAGATAAGTTGCTTAATACAGTGAAAAACATTTTTTTAAAACATGGATACAGGGGATGTACAGTTGTGACAACTATGTTGAGCAGCTTCTAATTGCTATTTGCACAGACACAATAATGCATGTAAAGAGTTTTTCTTCTGCTCAGGCAGAACTGACCTGCGTATTTGCCTTCTCAACAAACACACGTATGTTCGTTGTTTCCAGAGAAGGAGGGAAGGGGGAGTAAAGCATGGAGGTTTATAGTCACTGATGTGTGAGGAGCCTGGGCATGCTCAGTGTGTGCGTATGTCAAGAAGGAACTGGAATGGTGATCAAAGGGACCAAGCTTTGTTGGGTAGTATATTTAACTTATGGATGAGAAGGGCTTTCCAGGTGGCTCAGATGGTAAAGAGTCTGCCTGCAGTGCAGGAGACCCCAGTTTGACCCTGAGGTCACGAAGATCCCTGGAGAAGGGAATAGCAACCCACTCCAGTATTCTTGCCTGGAGAATCCCATGGACAGAGGAGCCTGGCGGGCTGCAGTCCGTGGGGTTGCAAAAGAGTTGGACACGACTGAGCGACTAAAACAAAACAAACCAGTATTCTTTCCTGGAGAATTCCACGGACTGAGGAGCCTGGCGGGCTACAGTTCATGGGGTCACAAAGAGTTGGACATGACTGAGCGACTAACACACACACACACACTTAGCTTAAAAGGACAACAATTTTATAAGGACCTTATTAGAACAAACCACTAATAATTCACAGGGCTGATAGGGGATTCAGCAGCCCTCAGAACCTCCTAAAATCGTACAAACAATTCTGTCTCCCTATATCCATTCTCCCACAGATTTAATCGGGTTGTCATTTGGGGCCATGATCTCCAAAAGGTTAATTAAAGACAACTAATCTAAACAATGACTCAGAAGCAATTCTGGCCTTGAAAACACCATCATCTCTGAACCTCAGCCATTACCACCATGTTCCTTTTAAAAATTAAATGCCCATAATAAAAAACAAAGGCAGTGCTACAACATGACTAGCACCAATTTGGATGTTATAAAATACTTCATGACTGAGTCACACTGGATGTTCACAGATTTAGCCCTGTAACTAACTCAGACATTTCTTGTGGATTCCTCAGTTCTGTTCAGTTGCTCAGTCGTGTCCGGTTCTTCGAAACCCCATGGACCACAGCACGCCAGGCCTCCCTGTCCATCACCAACTCCTGGGGTCTGCTCAAATTCATCTCAATTGAGTCGGTGATACCATCCAACCATCTCATCCTCTGTCGTCCCCTTTTCCATCCTTCCCAGCATCAAGGTTTTTTCAAATGAGTCAGGTCTTCGCATCAGGTGGCCAAGGTATTGGAGCTTCAGCTTCAGCATCAGTCTTTCCAATGAACACTCACGAGTGATCTCCTTTAGGATGGACTGGTTGGATCTCCTTGCAGTACAAGGGACTCTCAAGAGTCTTCTCCAACACCACAGTTCAAAAGCATCAATTCTTCAGTGCTCATCTTTCTTTATGGTCCAACTCTCATATCCATACATGACTACTGGAAAAACCATAGCCTTGACTAGATGTCCCTTTGTTGACAAAGTAATGTCTCTGCTTTTTCATATGTTGTTTAGGTTGGTCATAACTTTCCTTCCAAGGAGCAAGCGTCTTTTAATTTCATGGCTGCAGTTACCATCTGCAGTGATTTTGGAGCCCCCCAAAATAAAGTCTGCCACTGTTTCCACTGTTTCTCCATCTGTTTGCCATGAAGTGATGGGACCGGATGCCATGATCTTAGTTTTCTGAATGTTGAGCTTTAAGCCAACGTTTTCACTCTCCTCTTTCACTTTCATCAAGAGGCTCTTTAATTCTTCTTCACTTTCTACCCTAAAGGTGGTGGCATCTGCCTGTCTGAGGTTACTGATAGTCCCACACATCATATCCAGGCTTCTGATGCCAATTAGAGCTCACTCTTCTCAGGGGTCTCCTTGATCCTCAGTGGGAAGGGATGTGCCCTGCTTCTGAATCCCCACAGCCCTTGACTGGATTTCTAACCTGACAGGACCCATCACTTGGACCCTGGATAAAGTCCTGTGGGCACCCATCTTCTTCCTCTACGGTAACCTGTGTAAATCTAGCACCTCCCCATTTATGTTTCCCTTACAGTCGAGCACAGCCCACTGTCCAAATCAGGTTAAGAAATACCACAGACTAGACGAGGGAAGGAAGGAACAAACAAAGAGATGAAGGCATGTAAGCAGTGCATGTTAAATCTGAGAGAAGGAAACTCTGCCAGGTTAGAAACCAAACAGCATGTGTAGAAAGAAGAAGACAGGAGTCCATTAAGTGGTCCAGTCTCTCCCTCCTGGCTTCATGGGATCCGTTTCCCAAGTCCAATCCTTCAAACCCATCACGAACTCTTTGCAGCTCAGCTTCCTCACTGCTACTGCCCTTAAATATATTAGGTTTAACTCTCACTGGTTGGCACCGCCTGACCAGTGAGGACAGAGCTTTGTTTCCTCAGGACCGACCCGAGGCGGCTGAGGCTTTGGGACAACTTGGGGCTACGTCCATGGAGAGGAGAAAGCTTCCTGCGGCCTTGGCAGCTAAGGCGGGGAGCAGCATGCGGTGGTTTGTCCCAGACGTCTTTCTTAAATAACATTCTGGGGACATGGCTGTGTCCTTTCCCAGGAGGAGTGGGCCCTTCGTGGACATATCCAAGGGACCGCTGCAGACAGATGTGTTACTAGAGACAGTCATCTGGTCTCCGTAGAGGAACTGAGGCCCAAAGAAGAGAAGTGATTTTTTCAGACTGCCCCCTCCTGAAGGGTCAATACTCGGCCCGGGCCTGGCTCTCACGTAGTAGGCTCTGATGTGACAGAAGACAGCGGAGAACTGAAGCCCAGGTGTTCCATGGGGCCAGCTGACCAGAGCAGCACAGGCAGCCTCAACGGGCTATCCTGAAGTCTGGGTTCTGTGGAGGCAGGAAAATGTCTTTGTGTTGACCTTCATCTCCAGCTCTACCCTGGGCACCAGGTAAGCAAGTGGTTTTAATCCCTTGTGTTCTATATCATGGAAAGTCAGACACTTTCAGAAGATTCCCAAGGACTGAACCTGATTGTAAGATCTCCATAAGGTCAGGCACAGAGGGAGAAACAGCAGCCTACAGATATTTCCTGAGAATATCTAGAAGGAAATGAATTCCTTCAAGAATTAATTCCTTAGAAGACTAAGGAGTGGCTGAAAAAAGCTAACATGTACATCCACGTGAAGATCTAGAGCAAGTCACAGATTTATAACAATACAATGCATTAGAAAAATCAATCAAACAAACAAAAAACCAGAAAACTTTTATTCTAGAGCATCCAGATCGGAGAACTGCATAAACAACAAAACACTTGGGGAATTCAGAGGGAAGAAGAAAAATGTAAAAAACAAAACAGCAAAACAAACCTACCCAAGCAACTGTCTTAACTCTAAAAACCTGACTCAAAGACTCCAAATTTGAGATATTTTCTTCAGAATTAAGAGAAGAATCTACATTTACATTTATTACTGCCAAAGACCTTAAGACCTCAGGAAAACTGACCAGGGGGAGCATCTCCCTGCACTCCAGAGGGAGAAGGGTCAGGAAGAGGAGGCAGAGAAAATACAGGCGGTGTGCTAGAAGAAAACATTCTCTCAGGCTGGCCACCAGCCTCCTTCACCCTCAAGGGCAAGAAAGAATTCCCACTGTGACCACCGGAGGCTTCAGGGTACTGACTGGGCAGAAATTCTCAATTGGTTTAAAAAAATTTTTATTTCTTACAAAGAAAAAATTTTCTTTCCAATGTTCTATGTCAGGGATTCTTAACCTGATGAATAACAATGGGCTTCTAAAGACTCTATAAGCTCAGCCTTCAGAAAATAAATGTAAAATGTCATATAGATGTGCAACAGATTTTTTTTTTTATTAACAGTTCTTATCAGATTCTTACCACCAGGATTTTGAGGCTGTGACCCACAAAACGTTAAGAACCACTACTCTATGGACTTCCCTGGTGGTCCCGCGGCTAAGACTCCGTGTTCCTAATGCAGGGGGCCCAGGTTCAATCCCTGGTCAGGGAACTAGATCCCACAAGATGCAACTAAGACCCAGCACAGTCAAATAAATGAATAAACATTAAAAAAAAAAAAAAAGAAAAGAACCACTGCTCTAAGGCAGAAGTTTCCACAGGAAGCCGCTGCTGTCCAACATCTCTCCTCTCATCTAACAGACACTCACCACCTGTCTGGCAACCGGAGAACCACCTGTTTGAGCCTCAAGGCCCAATGTTAACTGGTTAGGAATTAGCCTGGTGATTGACTGAGCCTGGACTCCCTTTCCAGGCAAGGATGTAAGGGATAGTCCTCAGGGCAGGAGGGCTGAAGGGGTTTGGACACCTTTCCAGGTCCCTTTCGTGGTCAGGAGAAGGATGGGAAAAGATCAAAATCATAAATGAACCAAACGCAAACCCTAAAGCACTGCTAATACGAACAACACCAACAAACATCTACCACTAACTTTAAAGTTCCACACTTCAAATTTTAGCCTTGGGACTTCCCTGGTAGTCCAGTAGCTAAGACTCTGCGTTGCCCATGCAGGGGCCCTAGGCTCTATTGCTGGTCGGGGAACCAGATCTAGATCCCAGATGTGGCAACGGAGACCTGGCACAGCCAAATAAACAATATTAAAACAAAAATTTTTTTTTTTTTTTTTTAGCCTTGCATGGGTATCAGTGTCCTGTCCTAGGCCAGCCTCTAAAACGACCCCCAAATTCTGTGGCTCCCCATGTCTGGGTATATGCAGGTTTTGCCCTTTTATACTGGTGATTTTCACATCTAAAACTCAAGCCCCACCCCTAAAGTCAGGCAGAATAGCCAGGAAACTACTGAAATAATGGGTATAAATTTGCCTTTTCAAACTATAATAGAAAAATTAGTGTTCAACATTGGTTCACAATGCACAAGCAAATCCATTAATTTCATTTCCAAGGCTCAAAAGGCTGCTGGCTGTCTTGTAGAATTTCAGGGACAGCATAGAAAGAAAGGCAAATGACAAATTTTGAGAAAATGAAAAACTAGAATAAATTCCCAGAGAGACCATGGGTCCTGGAATGGGGACAAAATGATGTCGTTGTTCAGTCGGTAAGTCACGTCTAACTCTGTAATCCCATGGACTGCAGCACGCCAGGAGGAGCCAGAGCCAAAAAGGGTTTGGCACTGAGGGAAGAACAGGGACTGGGAAGAGAGCGCTTTGACCATTCTCTGCAGTACCCCTGGCAGACAGCAGCCTGCTCCAACATACTGTGAGGGAGAAAACGCCGGAACAGCGGCATGAATGTTCACAGCAGGTGCGGGCACACCCACAAGCCCTTGCTTACTCCCGTCACCCCACAAGGCTACTGAGTGGTAACAAGTCAGAGGGACAGATTCTGGGAAAAAAGCAGTGTCTGGAGCTGAGGTACGAGAGGGTTTCCCTGAGAGGCAGGTAAGTGGTAACAGCTGACGGGGAAATAAAACCAGATGACTGACGAATGCGATGCCTACTAAAAACAATAAGCTAAAAACCTACCCTACACAGAGAATTCACAAACCGGATGGAACAGTGGCATTTACATTAAAAAAAGGCCATGCACAAATAAAGTAAAAATGAGTAAGTAAAATAAAAATAAGTATAGGGCTTTCCTCGTGGTCCAGCGGCTAAGACTCCAGGCTCTCAATGCAGGGGGCCTGGGTTTGATCCCTGGTTGGGGAACTAAATATCCCACGTGTTACAACAAGATCTAGTGCAGCCAAATAAATAAAAATAAGTATTTAAAAAAGCATAAAAAGCAACATTTGGAGATACTGTATATGGAAATATAATCATTGAAATAAAGAATTCAATACACAGGTTGAAGAGAAGTATGGATATAGCTAAAGAATGAACTCATAAGTTGAAGCAGGAGGCTGTTAAGAGATGAGAAATATAAAAGAAGAGAGATATGGAAAACATAGACATCAATATCTATATACTAGAAGTTCTTCAAGAAGAAAAAAAAAACAACCAGAAGGAATAATTTAAAAAAAGATTAAAGAATTTTTCTATGTTAAATTGGAAGATCTTACAGAAAAAACAGACAGGAAAACAAACAGGAGGAAATAAACATTTAAAATACATCACAGTGAAATTTAAGAGCATTGAGGATAAAGGGAAAATTCTACCAGCAGATCCCACAGATGAACACAAATCTGAAGGGCTTTGCAATTCTTCAATGCAATAAGGGTACAAGTGGAAAATGAAGAAATAGTTTCATAGGGTTATAGGTTCAAAGTTTTTTTCCCTTTAATTTTATATCTATCTAAGCTATCATTTATTAGGGCTTCCCTGATAGCTCAGTGGGCAGGAGACCCTGGTTCAATTCCTGGGTAGGGAAGATACGCTGGAGAAGGGATAGACTACGCACTACAGTATTCTTGGGCTTCCCTTGTGGCTCAGCTGGTAAAGAATCCGCCTGCAATGCAGGAGACCTGGGTTTGATCTCTGGTTGGGAAGATCCCCTGGAGAAGGGAAAGGATACCAACTCCAGTATTCTGGCCTGGAGAATTCCATTGACTCAATAGTCAGGGGTCACAAAGTCGGACACAACAGACTGACTTTCACTTTCACTTAAGCTATCATGTGACAGTGAAAGTGAAGTCGCTCATTCATGTCCGACTCTTTGCCACCCCATGGACTGTAGCCTACCAGATTCCTCTGTCCATGGGATATTCCAGGCAAGAGTACTGGAGTGGGTTGCCATTTCCTTCTCCAAATGATAAAAGCTATCATTTAAATGTGAGGAAAATTTAAACATATTCTCAGTAGTTCAAAATCTCCTAAGGATTACCATTTTAAGGCCCTCATGGTGAACATTCCTCCATTATTCCTGGAAAAAGAAAAGTAAATCTAGGAGGATTGTGAGCTTTATGGGAAATAAGGTTGAAAATAAAAAAAGAGCAAAGTTCACTGTTGTCTAAATATGTTCACCCCCCTGTTGATGTTTAGTCACTAAGCCATGCCCAACTCTGTGACTCCACACCAGGCTTCCCTGTTACTTCACTATCTTCTGGAGTTTTAAATAGTCTGAGACTAAATTTCTAGATACTACTGACAATGGTGGGTAGGGGAGAGGTGGGAGGAAAGAAGAGAAAAAAGATGAAAGGGACAAGAGGAAACTAGCTCTAGAGGGAGAGACAGACAGCGATAAAGATAATCACAGGAAGAACAGAAGAAGGAATAAACTGGAAGAATAAGACATACACAGATAACAAACAGGGGCCTACTGTATAACATAGGTAACTCCGCTCAGTATTATGTAACAACCTAGAAGGGCAAAGAATTTGAAAAGGAACAGATACGTGTATAACGGAATCACTCTGCTGCACACCTGAAACTAACACAACACTGAATCAACTACTGTTGTTCAGTAGCTCAGTTGTGTCTGATTCTTTGCAAACCCATGACTGCAGCACACCAGGCTTTCCTGTCCTTCACTATCTCCCCAAGTTTTCTCAAACTCATGTCCATCGAGTCAGTGATTCCATCCAACCATCTCATCCTCTGTTGTCCCCTTGTCCTCCTGCTCTCAATCAGGGTCTTTTCCAACGAGTTGGTTCTTCCCATTAGGTGGCCAAAGTATTAGAGCTTCAGTGTAAGTCCTTCCAATAATATTCAGGACTGATTTCCTTTAGGATTGACTGGTTTGATCTTGCAGTCCAAGGGACTCAAGAGTCTTCTCCAGCACCACAATTCGAAAGCATCAATTTTTCAGTGCTCAGCCTTCTTTATAGTTCAACCCTCACATCCAGTACATGACTACTGGAAAAACCTAGCTTTGACAATATGGACTTTCGTTGGCAAAATGATGTCTCTGCTTTTTAATACACTGTCAAGGTCTGTCATAGTTTTTCTTCCAAGGAGCAAGTGTCTTTTAATTTCGTGGCTGCAGTCACTGTCTGCAATGATTTTGGAGCCTGGGAAAATAAAATTTGCTACTGTTTCCATTGTTTCCCCACCTATTAGCCATGAAGTGATGGGACCAGATGCCATGATCTTAGCTTTTTGAATGTTGGGTGTAAGCCCTATTTTTCTATGATTCCTATGACTCAACTATGCTTCACTATAAAATTAAAAATGAAAAAATAGACAAATATGTTCAAACTTGCAAAAAGAAATTTAGTCTTCTAAAAAAAGGCAAGAAAACACAGGGAAAAGAATGAACTAAAAAAATGTGCAGATGGCAAAAACAAGACCCAAATAGTGATTTATGGGACGACCCAGAGGGATGGTGTGGGGAGGGAGGAGGGAGGGTTCAGGATGGGGAACACATGTATACCTGTGGTGGATTCATTTTGATATTTGGCAAAACTAATACAATTATGTAAAGTTTAAAAAATAAAATAAAATTAAAAAATAAATAAATAAAATAAAAAAATATGAAAAAAAAAAGAAACATAAATAGGTTTCACTAATCAAAGAGACTCTGTAGATTAAAAAAGAAAAAAAAATTCTTTATGACGTTGTCTGCAAGGGACTCACTAGAAAAGGACATAGAAAGAGTGGGGGCGGGAGTGGGGGGAGGATGAAAAACACAAGCAGCAAGTGTAGAAAGGAAAAAGACTCCTGGCTTTTAACATAGTCTTGATAGAGAAAAAAAGGAAACATTCTGATAGAATGAGCAATTGATCAACAAGACATAATGATAACATGAACACATTCCCCTGATTATCGGCTTAAAATATAAAAAGATAAATCAACAAATAACGCATCTTTTTCAGATACTGGTAGCTGAGCATGAATTAAAAACACAACAGACTCAAAGGGATAAACATATATGGAAAAAATTTTCTTTCAGCAGTGAATACAGTCTTTTCCAACATATGTCAGATCAAAGTGTCCAACTCTTTGCAACTCCATGAATCGCAGCATGCCAGGCCTCTATCACCAACTCCCGGAGTTCACTCAGACTCACGTCCATCGAGTCAGTGATGCCATCCAGCCATCTCATCCTCTGTCATCCCCTTCTCCTTCTGTCCCCAATCCCTCCCAGCATCAGAGTCTTTTCCAATGAGTCAACTCTTTGCATGAGGTGGCCAAAGTACTGGAGTTTCAGCTTTAGCATCACTCCTTCCAAAGAAATCCCAGGGCTGATCTCCTTGCAGTCCAAGGGACTCTCAAGAGTCTTCTCCAACACCACAGTTCAAAAGCATCAATTCTTCCGCGCTCAGGACTTCTTCACAGTCCAACTCTCATATCCATACATGACCACGGGAAAAACCATAGCCTGGACTAGACGGACCTTTGCTGGCAAAGTAATGTCTCTGCTTTTGAATATGCTATCTAGGTTGGTCATAACTTTCCTTCCAAGCAAACTTTCCTTCCAAGCAGTAAGCGTCTTTTAATTTCATGGCTGCAGTCACCATCTGCAGTGATTTTGGAGCCCAGAAAAATAAAGTCTGACACTGTTTCCACTGTTTCCTCATCTATTTCCCATGAAGTGATGGGACCGGATGCCATGATCTTCGTTTTCTGAATGTTGAGCTTTAAGCCAACTTTTTCACTCTCCACTTTCACCTTCATCAAGAGGCTTTTGAGTTCTTCTTCACTTTCTGCCATAAGGCTGGTGTCATCTGCATATCTGACGTTATTGATATTTCTCCCAGCAGTCTTGATTCCAGCTTGTGTTTGTTCCAGTCCAGCGTTTCTCATGATGTACTCTGCATATAAGTTAAATACCCAGGGTGACAATACACAGCCTTGATGAACTCCTTTTCCTATTTGGAACCAGTCTGTTGTTCCATGTCCAGTTCTAACTGTTGCTTCCTGACCTGCATACAGGTTTCTCAAGAGGCAGGTCAGGTGGTCTGGTATTCCCATCTCTTTCAGAATTTTCCACAGTTTATTGTGATCCACACTAGTCAAAGGCTTTGGCATAGGCAATAAAGCAGAAATAGATGTTTTTCTGGAATTCTCTTGCTTTTTCCATCATCCAGCGGATGTTGGCAATTTGATCTCTGGTTCCTCTGCCTTTTCTAAAACCAGCTTGAACATCAGGAAGTTCACGGTTCACATTGCTGAAGCCTGTCTTGGAGAATTTTGGGCGTTACTTTACTAGCGTGTGAGATGAGTGCAATTGTGCGGTAGTTTTGAGTCTTCTTTGGCATTGCCTTTCTTTGGGATTGGAATGAAAACTGACCATTTCCAGTCCTGTGGGCACTGCTGAGTTTTCCAAATTTGCTGGCATATTGAGTGCAGCACTTTCACAGTATCATCTTTCAGGATTTGGAATAGCTCAACTGGAATTCTATCACCTCCACTAACTTTACACAACATATGTAAACATTTACAAAAAAAGGATTGTGTTTCAAAGTAAGCCTGAACAAATTTCAATGAATCTGTCGATTCTTACTGTAACACACAAAAAAATTAGACTAGACTCCTGAAACCTAACCATGATATGACAAAAGTCTTGTTTAAGTCTAACCATACTGGATAGGCTTGAAACAAACAAAAGTATACTATAAAATAAACTCTGGTTATTTAAATCAGGAACATTAGGAAGGAAATTATGATATACTTAGATATAAATGACAATGTACTTATCAAAATTTAACAGTTTCCCACAGCTCAGTCTTCAGTCCTCAGCACTTATATTTAAAAAAATCTGATGGCTCTCCAGTTTGTCTCCAGGCTTGCCTTCATGTCTAAGTTCCAGCTCTGCATTTCCATTTGTCTCATGTTCTAATTCCCATTCATCATACCCACTATCCTCTTCTGCAACTAATGACCACCCCTGCCCCCGGCCAACTCCTCCTTGTCAACTGGATTCGTGTCATTATCACCATTCTCTGAGTCATCCAGGTATGAAATCTCTGCCTTACATTTTTCCTTCCCCGAAGATAGTCGGCATTCAAGGAATTTGTTGAATTTAAGATCCGCCGATATTTTAACTTACCTTTCCATCCCTACTATTTCAGGCTTATCCAAAGTCTCATTTCCATTCGCTTATTAGATCAGTGTACCAGTCTGCCACAGTCTTCCTAGCTCATGGGCTTCCATTACTAAAGCTGAATTGGCCCTTTACTATTAATATAAAGTCCAACTTTATAACTGCTGTGACAGGGTGTAAGCAGCTGCCAACAACCCATAAACAATGGGCATGGCTATATGTCAACAAAACATTATTAACAAAAACAGGTGGGAGATCAAATTTGGTTCAAGGACCATAGTTTGTTGACATCTGAAGTAGACTACTGAGCTTTTTCAAATCTTTTCTTATCCCTGCTAAATTCAATACAGAATCCAATCATCTGGGCAAAAGAAAATCTAATTTACTTTCTTTTTTACATACCATAGTGGTTGCCAGCTAGAAATTAAAATTAATTACTTAGGTATGTTACTCATTACTTTCAAGACCTTATTTTTCCCTTTAAATTTATGGATCTTGTAAGAATAATTTACTGGAAATTACATCGATAGTACTGTAAAGGCTTTGATCTAAGCAGGACAAATCGGAAGAACTGGCAGCCAAGTAATCTTTCTGTCTTTTATGAGAGAATATATCAGGAATGATAGAAGCTGCCAATACAAAATTTTGATTCAGTGAAGCAGATTAAGATGACATTGATGGGGTTTTGATTTCAGCAAGCGGGAAAGGCCCAGAATTCTGCTAGCTATAGGAAAAAACAGCAAGTTGTCCCCTCTAGACCTTGAAACAAAAGTTGCTTATAAAAAAGGTATGAAGACAAAGCAGCGTGGCAGCTCAGAGCATTCTATTGTTCTAGACTTACAACACTCTTTTTCTCATATTAAAATGGGATATGGATTTCACCAAGTTATCTATCCATCCATCATCCACTGACTATCTAATCTCCATCACCCTCCTTTATAAACATGGAAAGATATATGTGTGCTGTGCTAAGCTGCTTCAGTTGAGTCCTACTCTTTGTGACCCCATGGACTGTAATCTGCCAGGCTCCCTGTCCATGGCATTTTCCAGGCAAGAATACTGGAGTGGACTGCCATGCCCTTCTCCAAGGGATATTCTGGAGCCAAGGATCAAACCATGTCTCTTACATCTCCTGCACTGGCAGGTGGGTTCTTTACAGAAGCGCCACCTTTTATACCCAGATAATCACGATGGTGTGCTCACTCACCTAGAGCCAGACATCCTGGAACGTGAAGTCAAGTGGGCCTTAGGAACCATCACTACGAACAAAAGCTAGTGGAGGTGATGGAATTCCAGTTGAGCTATTTCAAATCCTGAAAGATGATGCTGTGAAAGTGCTGCACTCAATATGTCAGCAAATTTGGAAAACTCAGCAGTGGCCACAGGACTGGAAATGCTCAGTTTTCATTCCAATTCCAAAGAAAGGCAATGCCAAAGAAGACTCAAACTACCGCACAATTGCACTCATGTCACACGCTAGCAAAGTAATGCTCAAAATGGTCCAAGCCAGACTTCAACAGTAAGTGAACTGTGAACTTCCAGATGTTCAAGCTGGATTTAGAAAAAGCAGAGGAACCAGAGATTAAATTGCCAACATCTGATGGATCACCAAAAAAGCTAGAGAGTTCCAGAAAAACATTTACTTCTGCTTTATTGACTATGCCAAAGCCTTTGACTGTGTGGATCACAATAAACTGTGGAAAATTCTGAAAGAGATGGAAATACCAGACCACCTGACTTGCCTCCTGAGAAATCTGTATGCAGATCAGGAAGCAACAGTTAGAACTGGACATGGAACAACGGACTGGTTCCAAATCGGGAAAAGAGTACATCAAGGCTGTATATTGTCACCCTGTTTATTTAACTTATATGCAGAGTACATAATGAGAAACGCTGGGCTGGAGGAAGCACAAGCTAGAATCAAGATCGCTGGGAGAAATATCAACTTCAGATATGCAGATGACACCACCCTTATGGCAGAAAGTGAAGAAGAATTAAAGAGCCTCTTGATGAAAGTCAAAGAGGAGAGTGAAAACATTGGCTTAAAATTCAACATTCAGAAAACTAAGATCATGGCATCTGGTCCCATCACTTCAAGGCAAACAGATGGGAAACAATGGAAACAGTGACAGACTTTATTCTTGGGGGTTGCAAAATCACTGCAGATGGAGACTGCAGCCATGAAATTAAAAGACGCTTACTCCTTGGAAGGAAAGTTATGACCAACCTAGATAGCATATTGAAAAGCAGAGACATTACTTTGCCAACAAAGGTCCATCTAGTCAAGGCTATGGTTTTTCCAGTGGTCATGTATGGATGTGAGAGTTGGACCATAAAGAAAGGTGAGCACTGAAGAATTGATGCTTTTGAACTGTGGTGTTGGAGAAGGCTCTTGAGAGTCCCTTGGACTGCAAGGAGATCCAACCAGTCCATCCTAAAGGAAATCAGTCCTGAATATTCACTGGAAGGACTGATGTTGAAGCTGAAACTCCAATACTTTGGCTACTTGATGTGAAGAACTGACTCATTTGAAAAGACCCTGATACTGGCAAAGAATGAAGGTGGGAGGAGAAGGGGATGACAGAGGATGAGATGGCTGGATGGCATCACCGACTCAATGGAGATGAGTTTGAGCAGGCTCCAGGAGTTGGTGATGGAGAGGGAGGCCTGGTGTGCTGCAGTCTATGGGGTCACAAAGAATCAGACATGACTGAGTGACTGAACTGAGCTGACCTTTTATAAACATGAAAAGATATATGAAATGAAAAATAAATTCTTTACAAATATCTAAAAAATGGAATAAGTAACACTTATAACAATACTTATACACTGAGCTTCTTATCAATATGACTGTTAATGAACAACTAACTTAAAACTTTCCAAAAGCTTCAGTCTATACATTCAAATAAAATTCAAATTTCTCATGAAGTCCTACATGGCTTGGCATCTTGGACATGTTATGATCACACTTCATACAGTGCAATCACAAGGGTGTGCTCTGCTCTGCAGACATGCCCAGCTTGTTCTAGTGTTAGGAGCTCTTCATCTGCCATGTGTCTGTCACACTTCGCCTACACAGCTTTACATGCCTCATTTCTCCAGGTCTCAGTTCCAATGAGATGTTTCCCTCGAAGCTTTCTCTGACCATCCAAGTTAAACTAGTCACCATCACTCTCTGCAGAACTCTGTTTTCAGCACCTGTGCCGCCACCTGGAGGCTTTCTGCTCATTTATCTTCATCACGCCGTTCTCTCTCATCATATGAATACTGACCCCTGAGAGGAGACTTCGTCTGCGGGTCACCACTGAGTCTCTAACACCTAGATGAGTGCTTGACAGGGCAGGCCCTTAGTAAATATTGAAAAATTAGTATTTGCTGAGTAAATGAGCGACCATCTCTGTTACATACATCAGGCTCTGGTTATTGAAAGTGTTGGGAAATCTCTAAATCCCAGAGGTGACCTAAAGGCCGCATGATCTTATAGAGTAACTATGATCCTAAATGTTCAGACACAAATAATCTAACTTTGATAAAGAGTAGGACATAAAATTTCAGGTAAGCAAGATGAAAAAGCTCTAGAAATCAGCTATACAACACTGCACTTATAGTCAACAACCATGTACCATACAGTTACACCTTTATTATAAGGGTATAGCTTATGTTCTAGAGTAGGAAATGGCAACCCGCTCCAGTATGCTTGCTGAAAAATCCCATGGACAGAGGAGCCTGGTGGGCCACAGTCCATGGGGCTGCAAAGAGTTGGATACGACTGAGTGACTGAGCACATACCTCATGTTAAGTGTTCTTACACAACAAAAAAGAATGTTTGTGGAAACTAAAAGCAGAAAGATTTAAAAGGCTGATGCTTTGGTAAACTTGCAGTACACAAAATTAATATACAGAAATCTGTTGCATTTCTCTACACTAACAATGAAAGATCAGAAAGAGAAATTAAAGAAACAATCCCATTTACCATTGCATTGAAAAAGAGTAAAATACCTAGGAATAAACAAGACAAAGGCCTGTATTCCAAGAAGTATAAGATGCTGATGAAAGAAACTGAAGATGACACCAACACATGGACACGTATACCATGTTCTTGGGTTGGAAGAATCGATATTGTTGAAATGACTATACTACTCAAGGCAATATACAGTTTCAATGAAATCCTTACCAAATTATGAATGCTATTTTTCATAGAATTAGATCAAAAAATCTTAAAAGTTGTGTGGAGACACAAAAGACCCTGAATAGCCAAAGCAATCTTGAGAAAGAAAAGCAAAAGGAATCAGGCTTCCTGAACTTCAGACTGTATTACACAGCTATAGTCATCAAGACAGGGCGGTACTGGCACAAAAACAGAATTATAGATCGATGGAGCAGGAGGACAGAAAGGCCAGAATTAAATTCATGCGCCTGTGGTCAATTAATCTACAACAAAGGAGGCAAGACTATACAATGGAGAGAAGAGTCTCTTCAATAAATGGTGCTGGGAAAACTGGACAGCTACATGTTAAAAAAAAATGAAGACAGAACAATCTTTAATACCATACTCAAAAATAAACTCAAAATGGATTAAACACCTAAATGTAAGACTGGATACTATAAAAACTCTGAAAACATAGGCAGAACACTCTTTGACATAAACTTCAGCAATATCTTTTTTTGATCTGTCTCCCAGAATAATGGAAATAAAAACAAAAACAAACAAATGGGAACTAATTAAACTCAAAAGCTTTTGCACAGCAAAGGAAATCACAAGGGGGAAGAAAAAAAAAAAAAAAAAAAGACAACCCACAGAATGAGAAAAAAGCTCATGCAGTTTTATATCCCCAAAAAACCCAATCAAAAAATGAACAGAAGACCTAGACAGACATTTCTCCAAAGATATAAAGACAGCCAACAGGCACATGAAAAGATGTGCAACCTCACTAATCATTAGAGAAACACAATCTAAACTATAGTGAGATATCACCTCAAACTTGTCAGAATGGCTATTATCAAAAAAGTCTACAAACAATACATGCTAGAGAAGAAGTAGAGAAAAGGGAATCCTCCGACATCGTTGGTGGAAATGTAAATTGGTACAGCCACTATGGAGAACAGTATGGAGGTTTCTTTAAAAAAAAAAAAAAAAGAGTTACCACATGATCCAACAATCCCATTCCTGGGGCTTTTATCCAGAGAAAAACATGGCTCGAAAGGAGACACGGACCGCAGTGTTAACTGCACCACTATTCACGATAGCCAAGACGTGAAAGCAACCTAGAAGTCCACTGACAGAAGAATGAGAAGGTGTGGTAAATACATACAATGGAATGCTACTCGGCCATTAAAAAGATGAAACAATGCCATCGGCAGCAACATGGACAGACTTAGAGATCATCATACTAAGTGCACTGAGACAGAGAAAGACAAATACCGTACGATATTGCTTTACATGTAGAATCTAAACAGATACAAATGAACTTACTTACAAAATGGAAGCAGACTCAGAGATTTACAGAATGAATTTATGGTTGTGGCCGGGAGGGCTGGGTGAAGTGATAGATTGGGAGTTCGGGACTGACATGTACATACTGTTTCACTTAAAATAGATAACCAAGAAGGACCTACTGTAGAAACGAATAAATAAATAAAAAATGACAAAGAGCTGACGCCACTCTGGAAACATTCTGAATGTAGGGTGAGTTACTGAAAATTCAGGGATTCCCTGGTGGCTCAGACAGTCTGCCTGCAATGCGGGAGACCCATGTTTGATCTCTTGGGTGGAGAAGGAAAAGGCAACCCACTCCAGTATTCCTGCCTGCAAATCCTGTGGATGGAGGAGCATGGTGGGCTACAGTTCATAGGGTCGCCAAGAGTCAGACATGACTAAGCAACTTCACTTTCAACTGAAAATCTGAGTTGTTACAAGGGAATTTAGAATTACCTGTGGGTGCGTGGTAAGCAAGGAGGATCCAGAGACATAAGACACTTTCTCATAATGGGACTGGATGATCCAGTTGGAGCTTCCAAGGGCATAGCCAGAGCTTAGAGGAGTCACCTGGACCGCGCCGAAAAGCTCCTAGAAAAGAACCATTGTAAGAATGTGTGCTGAACTTTCAGTAGTGCGGTCATGCCAGTTACGTTTGCAGAGGAAAAAAACAGAAAATCCTTCTTCACTTAGAAACTATTTCAAGTCAATCAGAAAGTTTAAGAACAGAAAGATGGTGGAGACCATGGGACAGACACATCTTACAGTCTTTTACTTATCACATTTCTGAGAATTTCAGTCCATCCACATGTCACCAGGCACCCAGGTCCCACCCATTAAAAGGCAGAGATGATATATTATGATATAGGCCAAAGAGATAAATACTTGGGTTTTTTTTTTTCTTTTTTTTTTTTTAACCCTTTTCAGGTTAGGAATTAATATCTTGGTTGTTCTGTAAAACAACCAAGATATTGGCTTGGCTTTGGGCCACAGTTGACAGGAATGGGAACCCTCATCATGATCAGAGCTCAGAAGTCATATGTGCCAAATTGTTTCTTGATCCCTTTGATGCTGTTCTCTACTTCACAAGTCCAAAACCTGTAAAGTGGTGTCACTGTTCTAAAGTAAACAGGATGAGATGCCTTTTTCCCCCTGACTTATATGCTAATGACTGATGGGGAATATAAGGTTTAGGACAGAGCACCCAGTAAGAACCTGGGAAGGATGGGGGAAAATAACAGATGTTCTATCTTTCCACTTAAAAAAGGGAACTATAGAATCCTTCCAAAGAATCAAAACCATTCGTCAATCAGTTAAAATCGTATTAACACTCACAATTTTCTGAGAATATCCCACCAGCTGGATCTTACTGAGGGCAGAGTTCACCTCCTGCATAGTGTAGCATCTTCTCCAGGTTGAGACTTCTACTGCATCCTTGAGAGGAGAAGGCAGGAGCCTGGAAACAGATCATCAAGTCAGCTCTTAAGTACAGAGAATACTGTTCAAATAACATGCCCATTTTGTCTAAGCTGTCCAACCTACTGGCATATCTGAATGTTCACAGGATAAACATCCCTTTATAATTATTTTTATTTCTGTAAGGTTGGCAGCACTCTCCCTTCTTTCATTTCTGATTCTAGTAATTGCAGTATTCTCTCCACGGGGTGGCAAACAGTAACACATGGCTGGGCAACTGAACTGAGCTGAACTCCCTTTTTCTTGGTCAACCTAGCTAAAGGTCTGGTAGAGTTTTGTTGATCCTTTCAAAGAACTAACTTTTGGATTCATTGATTTTTCTCCATTGTTTTTCTACTCTTGATTTTGCTTATCCAGCATATAGCTGGATCTTCTCTTTTGTCTTTTTAAACCCATGTGATAATTTTGGTCATCTGAACTATTTAAGCCATTCACAATGTTACTACTGATATATAATAGTTGGCTTACGTTTACCAATTTAATTTTTGTTTTTTATATATCACATCTTTTTTTGTTCTTCTATTCCTCCACTGATTTTTAAAGATAGTAAGTGAATATTTTCTGATAGCCTCTTAAATCCCTTCATGATTTTTCACTTTTTAAAAAGTTATTTCCTTAGTGGCTATCCTAAGGGCTTATCTTATATCTCTTAATATAGAGCATTTCTGTATAACCTCTCACATTCTCTTCCCTGTTCAAAAAAGATAAATGAAATAAACATTACTCATGGGCCTGCAAAGTTATAGAAAAGAACTAGGTTAAACACATCTGAGGCTTGGCAGAAAGAGGAAAATAAAACACATTTTGAAACTTTTCAGACCAGCATCAGGAGCAATCATTAAAACAAACAAAAATGTGTCATTAGAAAGACATTTTATTCAATATTATTTTGCTCAAACACAAATAAGAATAGACCTAAAGAGTGAATTCTCTGAGATTCTCTGTACAATACAGGTGAAGGGATTTCCAGAGAACAGAACCTGTGCATTAGCTCTGTTCTATCTCCTAAACTGACACTGAACAATAGTAAAGAATCACACACACACACACACACACACACACACAACCAGCCCTTCAACTATCAAAGAGATGAGAGGAGAGCTAATAGCAACAGCATTTTAGAAAGTAGAAAGACAAATAATGACTGATTTTGCAGACCCAGGAAAGTTCAAGTCATTTAATTTACACTGCAGAACTCACGAAAAGCTCAGCAGTGGGAAGCAACAGGTATGTCTTGTAGTGAGGTGAAAGTGAAAGTGAAGGGAAGTCGCTCAGTTGTGTCTGACTCTTTGCGACACCATGGACTGTAGCCTACAAGGCTCCTCTGTCCATGGGATTTTCCAGGCAACAGTACTGGAGTGGATTGCCATTTCCTTCTCCAAGTGAGGTTAAAGGTGAGCCTAAAAACAAGAAAATTCCTAGAAAAAACTGATTAAGAAATAGAACCTACTAATTCTCCTCACCTAATCCATATAGCTCAGCAATTGCCCCTTTCCCTCCAAGGCATGTCACCAGAGACTCTTCTCTAGGGAGAATAAAAATGAGAGTCTGGACCAGGGGAAACCAGCAATACCTAGAAGCAACCTCCTTAAGCAAAAGTTTACATACTGAGAGGGATGATTTTCTTATCCTCAGAGCAGAACACTATCAGTTAATCTTACACCCTGCAGGGTAGGAGACTAGAAGAACCTTCTCTGAAACACAAGATCAGCACCGAAAAACAAAACCAAAAAACAAACAAACAAAAAAACCCCACAAAAAAACCCCCAAAAAACCCTCAATGAAAAGATACTGACTGACATTGGGGTTTTACAGTGAAATTACCTAACCAGACTATGTTATGGTAAAGTCTAGAATTCAACAAGACCTGGCACACAGACTTTCCAAGTAGCTTTTTTTTTTAAAACTGTCTGATTCTTAAATATGAACCAATAACCAAGGATCACCATGTATTTGAATAAAGCCTCTAAAATGATAAAGGCCAAAACAAATGGAGGAAGGAGAGGAAATAAATTAGGTAGGTAGAAAATAACAATCATTATACTCAGATAAATAAAAGAGTGTACCTAAGAAATGAGAAGACGTTTCTACTAAAAGGGTGAAGAGTCATTAAGAGAATGAAAAGAACACTTATAAATGAAAATATGACATTATACAATGAAAGCAGGCCAACAAAACAACACGATTTCAAAATAAGCTGCTGCTGCTGCTAAGTCGCTTCAGTCGTGTCTGACTCTGTGCGACCCCATAGAGAGCAGCCCACAAAATAAGCTAAAAACATTAAAAACATATTCAAGACACAAAGACCCATATAAATGAAGAAATCAGAAAAGCTTAAAAATGAAGGAACAGAACTACATAAAGAATTAGAAATTTAGTAAGAATTCAGGAATGAAGACTAAACTGAAAGACACACAAGAGTGGATATACACAACAGACATGGCAAGAGAGCAAAGACAGATACAACATACAGGTAACAGGAGTCCCTCACAGAAATCCAAGCAAGGGAACAGAATACCAAAACCCGTAATTAGAAATAAAAAGAAACTACACACTGAAAGGACACAATGCAGACTCGAGAATACTGACCCAGGATAACTAACACCAGATATATTCTGGGAAAATATTTAGATTACAGAGAAAAATCTTTAGGCATGGAGGCAAAAAGGGCAAGTTATTTACAATGAAAACAAGAAAAGACTACATCGGTTTTCAACAGTTTTCAATGTTTTTTTCTAGAATAAAATAGAGAAACATATTTAAGAGACTCAAAGAAAGAAAATGCAAGTCAAAGATTACATATTTAGCAAAACTCTGTGACTTTCAAGGTCACAGAGCACGGAAAAACAGTTATTAATCAGCAAGAACTCACAGAATACAGTTCTCATGATTCTATCCTGATATATCACCTGAAGAATGAGTTTCACACAACCCAAACTGACTACAGTAGAAACATCAATATAGGGGTTGATAGTATTAAATGCAGAGTTCCTTGAGGAGAAAGGCCAAAAGAAGTTGGAAGGGAGAGAGGACAGTATGTAACGGCTACATGTTCTGACAAGATAGACACAGTCAAAATATAAAAGCAGCAGAAGAAAAATATATATTCTCTGTCCTCCAAAAAGGCCTCGAAACAACTGACCAATCCAGTAACAGTGAGCATTGTTAGCAACCGGAATGGGAGCTCAAAATCCCATTTCCACTAAAAGAATCCAGAGTTTCTTGGAGAAATGGGTGATTCCAGGTTTAGGAACGTAAAAAAGGAGTCTTAGACATCCTGCTACATTAGATAACAAGCGAACTATCAAAAACTACAAACGATGTAACAAAAGGACATAGTGGATGAACTGAATATACTTTCACTGACGGGACAAGCTGAGCTGCAAGAAGGGTGATGTGGTGATGGGATGAAATCCACGTGCTATGTATGTTTCAGCGCTGTGATTAGACTGGCGCACAGAGACCCGGCTTTTGAGTTACCAGACATTTTCTATCTCTTAACCTAGGTGGTGTTTATAGGGGTAGCTGCTTTACAATAGTTTTGTTAAGAAAATGCACTGGTCATAACAAACACCCTCTTCCAACAACACAAGAGAAGACTCTATACGTGGACATCACCAGATGGTCAACACCGAAATCAGGTTGATTATATTCTTTGCAGCCAAAGATGGAGAAGCTCTATACAGTCAGCAAAAACAAGACTAGGAGCTGACTGTGGCTCAGACCATGAATTCCTTATTGCCAAATTCAGACTTAAATTGAAGAAAGGAGGGAAAACCACTAGACCATTCAGGTATGACCGAAAACAAATCCCTTATGATTATACAGTGGAAGTGAGAAATAGATTTAAGGGCCTAGATCTGATAGATAGAGTGCCTGATGAGCTATGGAATGAGGTTCGTGACATTGTACAGGAGACAGGGATCAAGACCATTCCCATAGAAAAGAAATGCAAAAAAGCAAAATGGCTTTCTGGGGAGGCCTTACAAATAGCTGTGAAAAGAAGAGAAGTGAAAAGCAAAGGAGAAAAGGAAAGATATAAACATCTGAATGCAGAGTTCCAAAGAATAGCAAGAAGAGATAAGAAAGCCTTCTTCAGCGATCAATGCAAAGAAATAGAGGAAAACAACAGAATGGGAAAGACTAGAGATCTCTTCAAGAAAATCAGAGATACCAAAGGAACATTTCATGCAAAGATGGGCTCGATAAAGGACAGAAATGGTATGGACCTAACAGAAGCAGAAGATGTTAAGAAGAGATGGCAAGAATACACAGAAGAACTGTACAAAAAAGATCTTCACAACCCAGTTAATCATGATGGTGTGATCACTGACCTAGAGCCAGACATCCTGGAATGTGAAGTCAAGTGGGCCTTAGAAAGCATCACTACAAACAAAGCTAGTGGAGGTGATAGAATTCCAGTTGAGCTATTCCAAATCCTGAAAGATGATGCTGTGAAAGTGCTGCACTCAATATGCCAGCAAATTTGGAAAACTCAGCAGTGGCCACAGGACTGGAAAAGGTCAGTTTTCATTCCAATCCCAAAGAAAGGCAACACCAAAGAATGCTCAAACTACAACACAACTGCACTCGTCTCACACACTAGTAAAGTAATGCTCAAAATTCTCCAAGCCAGGCTTCAGCAATATGTGAACCGTGAACTTCCTAATGTCCAAGCTGGTTTTAGAAAAGGCAGAGGAACCAGAGATCAAATTGCCAACATCTACTGGATCATGGAAAAAGCAAGGGAGTTCCAGAAAAACATCTATTTCTGCTTTATTGACTTTGCCAAAGCCTTTGACTGTGTGGATCACAATAAACTGTGGGAAATTCTGAAACAGATGGGAATACCAGACCACCTGACCTGCCTCTTGAGAAACCTATATGCAGGTCAGGAAGCAACAGTTAGAACTGGACATGGAACAACAGACTGGTTCCAAATAGGAAAAGGAGTATGTCAAGGCTGTATATTGTCACCCTGGGTATTTAACTGATATGCAGAGTACATCATGAGAAATGCTGGGCTGGAAGAAACACAAGCTGGAATCAAGACTGCTGGGAGAAATATCAATAACGTCAGATATGCAGATGACACCAGCCTTATGGCAGAAAGTGAAGAAGAACTCAAAAGCCTCTTGATGAAGGTGAAAGTGGAGAGTGAAAAAGTTGGCTTAAAGCTCAACATTCAGAAAACGAAGATCATGGCATCTGGTCCCATCACTTCATGGGAAATAGATGGGGAAACAGTGGAAACAGTGTCAGACTTTATTTTTCTGGGCTCCAAAATCACTGCAAATGGGGACTGCAGCCATGAAATTAAAAGATGCTTGCTCCTTGGAAGGAAAGTTATGACCAACCTAGATAGCATATTCAAAAGCAGAGACAGTACTTTGCCAACAAAGGTCCGTCTAGTCAAGGCTATGGTTTTTCCAGTGGGCATGTATGGATGTGAGAGTTGGACTGTGAAGAAGGCTGAGCGCCGAAGAATTGATGCTTTTGAACCGTGGTGTTGGAGAAGACTCTTGAGAGTCCCTTGGACTGCAAGGAGATCCAACCAGTCCATTCTGAAGGAGATCAGCCCTGGGATTTCTTTGGAAGGAATGATGCTAAAGCTGAAACTCCAGTACTTTGGCCACCTCACGCGAAGAGTTGACTCATTGGAAAAGACCCTGATGCTGGGAGGGATTGGGGGCAAGAGGAGAAGGGGACGACAGAGGATGAGATGGCTGGATGGCATCACTGACTCGATGGACGTGAGTCTGAGTGAACTCGGGGAGTTGGTGATGGCCAGGGAGGCCTGGTGTGCTGTGATTCATGGGGTCGCAAAGAGTCGGACACAACTGAGTGACTGATCTGATCTGATCTGATCTATCTAGCTTTGTGGGGTTTTTTGGTATCTGTGTTTTTTATTACAATATAAAAAGGTTAATTTTAAAATACAGAAAAATTTATGTCAAAACAAGAAATAAGTAGCAGAAACAAAAAAAATTCATAGGAAGGTTGGGAGATAAAAGAAATTCCCAGACAGAATAACAAAACAAAGTGACAGTAAAGAGGAGAGAGAAGTATTTGAGTGTCAGTCCAAGAGGTTCAACACCCAAATAACACGAGTTCCAAAAAATACACAAAAATTGAAAAAAGGGATTTTAGAAAGGGGGAAAAATTTATTTTTTAAACCAGAATTGAAATTCTCCATTTTCTAGATTGAGGGTCAGCAAACATTTTAGATACAGGGCCACAGACGCTTTAAACTCTGGAGGCCACATACAGTCTCTGTCAAGTTATTCAACTTGGCAATATACCACCACAATGATAAGAGTGTGTCCGTGTGCCAATAAAACTTTATTTACAAAAATAGTGGCAGGCCAGATTCAGACACAAATCAGGTACTTCACCATAGCTGCCGGCACTTTTCTAGACTGAAAGGACACACTAAGCTCAGTCCATGAATGTAAACTATCTTTAGGTAAGACACACCATCATAAACTTTAAGGACAAGAAGATTCTAAAAGTCTCCACAGAGGAATAAACAGCATACATACAGGAGATCAAGCCTTACTGGACTTTTCCACAGTATTTCTGGGAGACAGAAGAAAATAGTGCAATACTTTAAAAATTCTATGAGCAAACTACATCTGGTTTGCATTTCTATCGGAGTGTGAGGGTAGAATGCAGACATTTTAGATGTGCAGGGTCATAGAAAATTTACTTCTCATGCACTCTTTTTCAGGGAGCTGGTGGAGGAGGTGCCTGGCAAAATGAAGGTGTAAACCAGAAAAAGAAAGGCCCAGAAAACAGAGCTTCTAACAGAAGAAAAGGGTGAAGAAATCTATAGGATCAAGGTGGTGAAAGTCCCAGACTGAATGCTATGTAGCAGTCCCAAGAGCATCTGACACCAGGCAGGGTAAGAGTGAAGACTCAGGGAGGGGACTTCTAGAACAGGAAGATAAAATTGTCAGACTATTCATCAAGTCTGAACATACTGAGGAGAGACTCAGACAAATGGGGGAAAGGTTAGAGATCAATTAGTAATATAATATGTAAGGGCTTTCCAGGTGGCCCAGTGGTTAAGAATCCACCTGCCAATGCAGGAGACGTGGGTTTGATCCCTGGGTCAGGAAGATCCCCTGCAAAAGGAAATGACAACCTACTCTGGAATTCTTGCCTGGGAAATCCCATGGACAGAGGAGCCTCGCAGGCTATAGACAAGGGGTCATAAATAGTTGGACGTGACTGAGCAATTGAGCATATATGCACCCAGAAAACTAAGCAAATAAACAAACAAGAGAATTACTAACTCAAGGGAAAACAGAAAGTTGCGCAAGAAAAAAAAACTCTAACAATGTTATACGGCCAGTGAATTGCATTTCCATGGTCATAATAATGTAAACATGGAACCGAGATTCAGTAAAAACAGCACACAGGTCACGTAGGTCCAACTCTCTTCACCTTTGTTTCTGCAGCAACAAAATAACAAGAATCCTTCTTGTTACCTTCTGCATAAAGACAGGTGGTCGAGACAGGTGGTCTAGAGGACAATTCACTCTAGAGGACAGGTACATGAAATAAGAAAATCAGGTGCATATCCCGATTTTCTTATTTCATGTACCTGTCCTCTAGAGTGAATTGATTTAGGTTTCACAATATTGAGTCAATAAATATTTACTTAGCTCTGATTATGGCCACAGTACTCAAGTCCTGTAAGAAATTGAATAGGTATAACATAAAGGCCTCAGCTTACAGGCCCTTAGTCTGAAAAAATTTTTACAACAGTACAAGGCAAAAAAGGAGACATGAAAACCATCATAAGTCATTCTTGCCTGCATACTTGTCTTCCCTCCCAGAAGGGGCTAAATGATACACTGAAAATGCAAATCTCTACACATACACACACACACTCTCTCTCTCTCCTCCTCCAATTTAATGGTTCACCATTACATTCAGGATAAAATTGAAGGCTCTCAGCATGACTCATAAGGCTCTTCTTTATCTTGGTCCTGCCTCAGCCTACATTCTACACATTGAACTATATAAGGAGCTCTCTTAAGTGCCAGGCTCCCTCAAAGCTGTAACATTCCACTGTCCACTTCTTCATATTTTGTGTGGACAACGTGTGTGCATACTCAGTTGCGTCTGACTCTCTGTGACTCCATGGTCTGTAGCCCACCAGGCTCCTCTGCTTATGGGATTTCCCAGGCAAGAATACTGGAGCGGATTGCCATGCCCTCCTCCAGAGGGTCTTCCAGACCCAGGGACTGAACTCGCATCTCTTGCATTTCCTGCACTGCAGGTGGATTCTTTACCACTGAGCCACTGGGGACGCCTTACTCCTGCTTCAAAATCTAGGTGACCTGTCACCTTTTCTCAGGTCTTGTGACACCTGTCTCAGCCAGGTGCATATCCCGTGTGCTGAGAAGATGGCTGACGGAGTCTCAGAGTCCAGGAAGTGGCACAGAAGCCCTCTCTGGAGCAGGTTCATGGCAAGGGGCCGCCACCGACACTTCTGTCTCCTTCCGCACCCCCTGCTACTATCTTCCGCCCACTGAGGAAGGAGAGGTTTCTCTTGGAGATACGAGGGGGCAGAGCAGACGATTAGACTTGTCTGGATGTAAATCTCAGTGCTGCCTCTTCACCTGTGAGCCTCAGTTTCCTCATCTGTGAAAAAGGAGAGTATCACCTCCCTGTTAGAGCTGTCCTGTGAGGAGTGAAGGGCAGAACACACAGAAGTGTCTGCCATAGAACAGAGGCTGGGTGAGGACTCTCTCCAACCTTCCCCAACATACACAGCCATCGCTGCCCCAGAACAAGCATTTCCCAACAATACTGTAGTGGACTTCAACCCAGGGTAATTTCTTTAGATGAATCTGACCCTGAACTTGAGTGGCCCGGGCACTGCTCCAGAGAGTCTCAAGGAAGAACCCAAGTTACTCCCCTGCTTTGAGTGAGTTATGTGTGCTCAGTCGTGTCCAACTCTTTGTGACCCCATGGACTACAGCTCGCCAGGCTCCTCTGTCCACAGAATTTTCTGGGGAAGAATACTGGAGTGGGTTGCCTTTTTTTCCTTCAGGGGATCTTTCCTGATCCAGGGATCAAACCTATGTCTCCTGCATTGGCAGGTGAGTTTATTTTTTTTCTCCCCACTGGGCCACCTGAGAAGCCCTGCTTTAGTGCCTCCTTTAAATTCCTTGAGATCAGGAGGCCCTATGGCTTGGGCTTCCCAGGACTGCCCTTCATTAAGAATAAAGACTTCTTCCTTTGGGCTGGGTATGAGCAGGAGTTTCTTAACTTGCCACCCAAGCTGGAAGGTTATTATGTGAGTGGCTAGAGTGATAAATAATGATGCCTAACCACATCTTTCACCTCAGTTGGATCTGTTTTAATTGCTCTCAGCTCTGCCAAGGCCCTACCATAGAGACACCTCTTCTTGAGACTGTGCTAACAAGTCACACGCCAGCTAGATCAGATGCACACTCTTTAACTGACTTTAGGTACATCGGTTTGTTTCTGGGCTGTCTATTTGGTTCCATTGATCCATGTGTCTGTATTATCTGAAGCTCACTGGTAAGTCTGGGAAGAGGTGAGCCCTAAGAAAGCATGCGAGGTGGTAAGCATCTGGGAGAAACTGATCAGTGAGCCAGAAGAGCAAGGTCAGGCAGGTCCCCCACCCCTCTGGTCTCAAGTCTGACCTGATCAGCTTAGGATGGGTGACAGGCAGCTTCTGACACAGCTTCCAAAGCTCCCCACCTCCCATACTTGCCCCCTTGTGTGAGCTCCTCCCGCCAGATATAGGTTGGACCTACCGGCTAGCTTCTAGTGAAGAGAATATGACAAAGGTGGAAGCGGTCACTTGCAAGATTAGGTTACAAAGGACTGCGGCTTCCTTCTTGTCCACAATCTCTCCTCTAGCCTCCTGTTTGCTCTGATGTAGCCAGCTTCCACGCTGTGAGATGCTCTGAGGAGAGGCCCATGGGGCAAAGACCCAAGGGAAGCTTGAGTCCAACATCCCTGAGGAACTGAATCCTTCCAACCTCGACGTGAATGAGCCAAGAAGGGGATCCTCCTGGTGAAGCCTGAGAAAAGGGTGGCCTGGTGGGAGACCCAGTTACTAATAAATTAGGAAGCGTCTCGGGCTGTGCTCTGGTACAGAGGCACTGTTTTCAACTAAGTTTGGGTTTTCTCAGCTCTGGTCAATGACATTTTTACAAACGCTAACTGTACAGAACATCTGCAGCATGGTCGTCATACCCAACTTAAATCTGATTTCTGCTTTAGTTGAAACATTGAATAATTCACCTAACCTCTTTTCTTCCTTTCATAGATCTAAAAGGACGGTAAAACGTTTCCTTCAAAAACTGTTGAAGACCACAGCAAATGAGTAATCACACACACACGTGTATATGTATACTATATTATTAACATTATATATCTATGATTATTCAGTGCCTATGAATTCCTCCCCCTTACTCTTACGCTTAAATTCTTTGGGTACTTTATTCTGGTACCTTATATATAAACTATACTACTTTTAGATCTAAAACTAATTATTTGTCATTTCTCTATTGGAAACATCCAGAGGTTTCCTTTAGCACATAGGTTTGGTGACTCTGTTTTCACAAACGATTTTGATAAATTTTCTATCCACTAGACAATAAACTGTGGAAAATTCTGAAAGAGATGGGAATACCAGACCACCTGATCTGTCTCTTGAGAAATCTGTATGCAGGTCAGGAAGCAACAGTTAGAACTGGACATGGAACAACAGACTGGTTCCAAGTAGGAAAAGGAGTTCGTCAAGGCTGTATATTGTCACCCTGTTTATTTAACTTATATGCAGAATACATCATGAGAAATGCTGGACTGGAAGAAACACAAGCTGGAGTCAAGACTACTGGGAGAAATATCAATAACCTCAGATATGCAGATGACACCACCCTTATGGCAGAAAGTGAAGAGGAACTCAAAAGCCTCTTGATGAAAGTGAAAGTGGAGAGTGAAAAAGTTGGCTTAAAGCTCAACATTCAGAAAACGAAGATCATGGCATCCGGTCCCACCACTTCATGGAAATAGATGGGGAAACAGTGGAAACAGTGTCAGACTTTATTTTTCTGGGCTCCAAAATCACTACAGATGGTGATTGCAGCCATGAAATTAAAAGACGCTTACTCCTTGGAAGGAAAGTTATGACCAACCTAGATAGCATATTCAAAAGCAGAGACAGTACTTTGCCAACAAAGGTCCGTCTAGTCAAGGCTATGGTTTTTCCTGTGGTCATGTATGGATGTGAGAGTTGGACTGTGAAGAAGGCTGAGTGCCGAAGAATTGATGCTTTTGAACCGTGGTGTTGGAGAAGACTCTTGAGAGTCCCTTGGACTGCAAGGAGATCCAACCAGTCCATTCTGAAGGAGATCAGCCCTGGGATTTCTTTGGAAGGAATGATGCTAAAGCTGAAACTCCAGTACTTTGGCCACCTCATGCGAAGAGTTGACTCATTGGAAAAGACTCTGATGTTGGGAGGGATTGGGGGCAGGAGGAGAAGGGGACGACAGAGGATGAGATGGCTGGATGGCATCACTGACTCGATGGACGTGAGTCTGAGTGAACTCGGGGAGTTGGTGATGGACAGGGAGGCCTGGTGTGCTGTGATTCATGGGGTCGCAAAGAGTCGGACATGACTGAGTGACTGATCTGATCTGATCTGAGACAAAAGACTTCAACCAGGAAATTAGTCAAATGTATTGTTGGCTTTTCCAAAAGAACAGTCTTTGAATATTCTTTTGTGCAGGGTTAGCTTGCAGTGCTGCTCTCTCTCTTGGTGTGCACTGGCTAATTGCAATCCAACCAGTCCCCTCTCAATCATGCCATGTTGCCATGTTCTTGCCCACAATATCCTCTTATCTTAGAATGACCTCTTTCCTCATTCAAACCTTGCTTAACCTGCTAAGCCCGGCCCAAGTCTCGTTACTTGGATACAGGTACTATGCCTTAAACTTTTGGGGGCATTTCCCTACAAACTTATCATAATGCCAGGCCCTTGGGAGTTAATCAACAAACAAGACTGAAGTCCTCTGAGTTTCCTACTTCTACCCCCAAATTCCCTTCGCTAACACCATTTTTACTCTTTCAAGTTACATGGTCCCTTTCTCCTTCTATCACCTAACATCTCGTCTAACTCGCTTTCCCTAAAACTTATGCTTGAGGCCATAATTACAGAGAGGCCTTTATAGAGCCATTCAAAGCCATTAGGATTATTGGCTGATTAAGGATAAGTCGGATAAGGAAACCCAGTGGGAACTAGTTCTGTTTTTGCTGGCTTTCTAATTTATCAAAGTCAAGTTCTCAGAGTCTAAATGTTTAATAAGTACTTTCTAAAAGATTTCATTGTTTTGTTTTGTTCTTATCACACTTGAGTGCTTAATAAACATTTTTTTCCCAGGGCTTGACATCATGCCAGAACTCTGCTGTCTGTTCTTCCATCCTACCAGCACAAGATCATGTGTTTTCGTAAAAGAGCAAGACTTTTAGGTCCACAGGGACCACTTAAAAGCTTATAAATAAAACACTGGTTGGGCTTTTTCTATGTGTTTGAGAAGAAAAGAAGCAGAAAAAATTTCTTTCCTCTCATTATAGTGAAGTGTGCTTAATACACACAGAGGTGGCGGGAGGATGGAGGTGTGTCAGCGGACTGACACTCTTTATTGTTTTTGTTGTTTAGTTGCTCAGTCGTGTCCGACTCTTTGTGATCCCATGGGCTAGGTTTCTCAGTTCATGGGATTTCCCAGCGAAGAATACTGGAGATTAGCCATTTCCTTCTCCTGGGGATCTTCCTGACCCAGGGATCAAACCTGAGTCTCCTGCACTGGCAGGAGGATTCTTTATTACTGAGTCTCCAGGGAAGCCTGATGATCTTTATGGAATCTACCAAAAGCAAAACCTGAAAATCAAGCATTTCTTAATACTAAACTGAAATCAGATTATAAACCTTGATTTTTGTTTTAGATCAATTTCTCTCTTAAAAGCACAAAGGCAATTGTTTAGGCTACCAAAGCATGACATAAATAATTCTTGAGAGGGCCTAACCCATCTCTGCTTTCATTTTCTGCTTACCAAAACCCTCTTATCTATAATTTCATCTCTTTAAGTGGACTTGCTGCCCGAAACAGAGTCCTAGGCAGATGAACGCTCCTAGTTCTCAGGATAAAGTAATTAAATGGAGTTTTTGTCTGTCAGCCAGTATCCTGGGAGTTTAGTTAGGCTGAACCTGCCCTTCAGAGGCTAACTGACTCTAAGTGAAATGAAATGACTAAGTTTCTAGAACTGCAAAGTTGTGATGATGCCATCAAAGTACCACCACTCTCTGCTGCTGCTAAGTCGCTTCAGTTGTGTCTGACTCTGTGCGACTCCATAGATGGCAGCCCACCAGGCTTCCCCGTCCCTGGGATTTTCCAGGCAAGAACACTGGAGTGGGTTGCCATTTCCTTCTCCGATGCATGAAAGTGAAAAGTGAAAGTGAAGTCGCTCAGTTGTGTCCAACTCTTAGCAATCCCATGGACTGCAGCCTACCAGGCTCCTCTATCCATGGGATTTTCCAGGCAAGAGTACTGGAGTGGGGTGCCATTGCCTTCTCCGACCACTCTCTAAGAACCCGCTTAAGACATCTTTAAAAACTCTAACATAAGCAAACTGTGTTCAATTCAATTCTCTTTATTACAGAAAAGAAGACTGAGTCCCGGAATCTGAATGATACTGCTAATGATCATCAACAGGGGGATTAGGAAAATAACTTCTCTTCTGCTATACTAAATACTAAATTAGGGGCTCTCACTAGGAAAGGCAGTGCTGAAAGATAAGTAAGGCTGAGGAAGGCAGATGTGTGATGGTTACTGAAAGGGGGGTGATGTGAGCCACGCGTATCATTAGAGGGAGAAAGGATGCTGGTGTTTGCTGGGCACCTACTATGTGCCTGGCACTGTTTTAAGGACTTTACTTGCATTACTCATTTACTCCTCACAACAACCTGGTGACCTTGCTAATACTATTCCTATCATATAAACAAGAAAACAGCCCAGAAGAGATGAACTTCTGCAGCCAAAAAGCAGATCTGAAATTCAAACACCAGTCTATTTGACCTCTAAGCCCAGAGTTTTAATTTTCTTCCTGCTACATAGTGAGACCTGATAAATTCATCTATAAATACCTAAAGAGTGTCAGAACAGAGGAACTTCAAGTACAATACGCTTTTTTTTTTTTTTAATTATGTCTTCTATAAGGTATAAACCCACATTTTAAGCTCTGAGTACTGAAAATTGCCATAACATTTCAGCCAGGAATATATCGATACATAATTCCTTAACGCTAGTCAGAGGATTGTGACAATATCCTGTAATGATTTAGCCTCTTAATTATAATTGTAGATTTCTAGTCTTATACAAAAAGTGCTACATTTACATAAAAAATATTAGAAGATGGGTTAGTTTCTTCAGTGCAATATTGTGCTTTAAATTTTCCCATTAAAAACCTAAATTTTGAAGTGTATATGGGAATGTCAAGAGGCTCAAAAATTTTATGGTAGGGGATTCTCCTTTCCCTACCCTTCAAAAATCTCTCTTTCAAGAAGTGTAAGCTGCAATGTCAAAATGAGGAAGAAGGATAGCTAACTTCTAAATAAATCTCAGGGAGCAGTGTCAGCTGAGCTGGGGAGTCTGACAGCTGCCAAAAAGCAAGCGTAATGGTTTTTTTTGGGCGGTGGCAGGTTGGTAAATACACTAATACTAAATCAAATGCTAATTCAAACTAACTTCCTATGATTTAAGGGAATTTGTCAGAAACCAATGAGCCTGCAAGATGTTCATATATTGTTTTTTTGGTTGATGGTCTTATGAGTAACTTAAGCGACTTAGATGCATTTTAATTTTAAACACTTAACCATGAGACAGCTTGTATAAGGTTTAGGTCAAAAATTAGGGGCTTGAATCCAACTCATGGAAGTGTTCTGCTTGAGGTATTCATCGGTAATTTTATTTTAATGTGAGAGCCAACTTTTTAAAAGGTAGGAAAAAAAAAATCACATGTGAAACATCCAGATCCTGAGCTTCTCATAAAAAAAAAAAAAAAGAACAGGTTTTGGCAGTGATGGGCTCACTTTCCCATATGCCCTAAACTGTGCTGAAGCTGTGTGTCAGCTGCCCCTTTGGAGAGGTGTGGTCACCGGGCCATGGTTCCCGCCAGCCAACCCCACTCCTGTACTTACCTACCCCTTTCTCATCCCTAGAGGTATCTGAGATTGTGAACCCTATTTTATAGGAATGGAACAAGGGGAATGAAGGAATTAAAAAATAAATTGAGATATAAAGAAAAGATACAGCTGTATCATTTGTTCACTGTACTAAGTGACAGCAAGCAAACAGTGATTCGCGATAGACTCTGTCACAGTGTCTTGGGACATATGATATCATCTGGCTTATGACGGGGAACTTTTCAAGGGGTGTAAATCCTTAAATGTTTACATGAAACGCTTTTAGTATTCTGGCACAAGATGAAGTTCTGGGTGACTATTTTGAGAGAACTCTTTTGTCAGATTTCAATTACAAAATAGCTCCTCACATTTTTCTACCAGTTCTAATATTTATGCTGAATTTCTTCGAGAGAAAAAAAAAGAGGACATGGCTTGCTTGATTGTCCATCACCTTGGTTTAATCTTTCCAATAATCAGACTCTTCTCTTTCACTGTCAGTAACTACGGCTCATCTCACGCTCAGAAACCAAAACAAAATGCTTGATGGGGATCAGAAATATGCTCAGGATACACGAAGTAATGAAATACAGTCTCCGATTGGTCCAAGTTATCCTTTCTTCTCAACAAGCTACCTCTCAAGAGTTTCTGGTTTTTGCCCACCAGGTGGCGAGATAACAGATTCAAGGTTTTATTTCAACTAGCACCTTTTTCGGAGAAGGCAAAGGCAACCCACTCCAGTGTTCTTGCCTGGAGAATCCCAGGGACGGCGGAGCCTGGTGGGCTGCCGTCTATGGGGTCGCACAGAGTCGTACACGACTGACGTGACTTAGCAGCAGCAGCAGCACCTTTTTAAAAAAACAGAGATATCCTAAAGCACCTTAGGAAATTACTTTCAGGCGCCCTCCCTAGCTCTCTGCTCCTTCAAGTTCAATTCACCTTTTCCCCTAAAATACGATGGCATTTTTATCGGTGAGCCAGTTATCTTGTATTTTACAAAGAATGGGAAGCAAAGACCACTGCCAAGGATTCTGTCCAAGGTCACAAACAAAAAAGGCAAAATAAGGACTTGGACGTCTCAAGGCTTGGTCCAGGGTTTGGGAATCAGGAAACAGTGACCTTTGAACATCATTACTGGTGTGCCAAAATTCTTCATGGCAGAATATTTAAGGGTATAAATTTAAAAGGAGGAAGTGAGGGGAGCCAAGGTGTACGTGTTCCACAGCAAGTGAAAACAAACTCCTCAGGTTTCTAAGGAGGGGGATGAAGTGAGGAACTGGGACAAGTGTGGGCCAGTGGGCAGACAGGAGAGGGGAAAAAAGGAGAGGAGGTATGTGATGGGCAGGAGGAAGGAGGCTGAGAGTAAGAAGGCACTCACGACGGGAGGGGACCTGTGCTAAGCTGGCAGATCAAGGAAGGCAGCCACGTGCACTGAGAAGACTCAGAAACGCACGCGTCTCCCAAGTGTTTCCTAATGACAAGTCAGACAGATACCATGTCCCCAGTGAAGGAAATAGAGACACAAAGAAGACCCATAAAACACAGAAGATGTGCACTCTTATGCGTTCTTCCATCACATGAGGGGCTCACATGCTCTGCAGGAGAGGCCTGTAATGGCTGAGGGGCCACCCAGCACAGTGGTTAGCAGCGCGGTGCTGGGATCCAGACAAGCCCAGCTGCCTGGGTTTGAATCCAAATCCTACCATCCTCTAATTGGTTGAGCTGAACAAGTTACTTAACCTCACTGTGCCTGTTTTCTCTTCTGCAAAACGATCATGTTGAAGAACTAAGTGAATTAAAGAAAACACTGAGAAGAGGGTCAGGCACATAACAAGTGCTACTTAAGTTAAACAAGATAAATAACACATATGATAAAGGAATGCATCGAGGAGATTCATATTCTCATCTCTGAGACAGTCACAGTATAAAAACAAAGTAGGGACTTCCCCGGCGGTCCAGCGGCTAAGACCCCCCTTCCTATGCAGGGGGTGCAAGTTTGATCGCTGGTTGGGAAGCTAAGGTCCCACATACTGCATGGGCCAAAAACCAAAACGTAAAACAGAAGCAATATTGTAACAAATTCAATAAAGACTTTAAATATGGTCCACGTTAAAAAAAAAAATATAAGCAAAAACCAAACAAAGCATATTCTCCTAGCTACATGTTCATAGTGTGTATTAGTTGACCAGCTGTGTCTGACTCTGTGCAACCCAATGGACTGTAGCCTGCCAGGTTCCTCTGTCCATGGGATTTCCCAGGCCAAGAATACTAGAGTGGGTTGTCACTTCCTCCTCTAGGGGATCTTCCTGACCCAGGGATCGAACCTGGGTCTTATGCATGGCAGGTAGACTCTTTATGGTCTGAGCCACCAGGGAAGCCTATTCATATTCATGTATCCTTGTAGAAAGAATGTCACAAAACCCAAGACATTCTAAAGTTTAGGTAATAGATGGCTCACAAATCATGGACCTAGAGGGAAAGAACTCAGTGACGAGGTAGCTGGAAGAGAGTGGAATGGGTAGGAGTATAAGGAACACACCTAAGAAATTACAGACGAGTTCTGACTCTGGACGCCAGGCCTGGAGGGCTGGGGCTGAGGTGCTGGGGGCTAAGGGCAGCAACTGGGAGGGGTGACCAGCTGCAATATATTAAGACTGACTGGTGTCCTCTACTATCCATCAAACATGAGTGCAGGAGAAGAACCAAGCTGCCTCTCTGCCTTCTCGACTGCATTTCCACTCCCTTCACCTCTTCATTCTTCTGCTACAGCCTTCTTAGTTCAGGCTTCTGTTCTCTTGCCTGGGTTTCTGCCACTGGGTTTCCTGCTCCTGTCTCTGTATCCCATCCATCCTCCATGCTGCTTCCAGGGTTGCTTCCTCTCAGTAGATATGCGATCATGTCTCTGCCTCGTCAACCTCCCCCGATGAACTTCCCACACCCGATTACAGAAAAATCAGTCTTCACATGGTAGACTCTTCATTAGCTTGCTCCAGTGTCCCTGTCTAGGGACATTTCACCCTTCCCCCTCTGTACTCAACCAATTCTAATCCACCCTGACTTCTCATTGTTCCCTGAATATACTATATCAAGGGCCCCAACCTCTGGGATCTAATGCCTAATGATCCGAGGTGGTGTTGATGTAATAATAACGGAAATAAAGTGCACAATAAATGTGATGCACTTGGACCATCCCCAAACCATCCCCCGCCCCAGTCCATGGAACACCTGTCTTCGACAAAATGGGTCCCTGGTGCCAAAAAGGCTGGAGACTGCTGTATCCTACGATGCTTTGCCTGGACCCCACTTTATGACCTTATCTATCAGGAGAGGTCCTTTTCTTTCTCTGAGACTAACTTTAATTGTCATCTCCTAAGGAATATCCCTCCTCAGTTCCCTAAGCAAAGAAACACCTTCATTTTCGGAGTGCCTATAGCCTTGTGACCAAGCATCTGTTACAATCCATGCCACCCAAGACTGTAATGTACGTGTTTCACTGTCTGACTTCCCATTAACCCCTCTGCACCTCAAAGAGACAGCCAACTGTTTACAAAACACCCAAACCTAGCATACTCCCTTGCATATGGCATGGCTGCCTCTCAAAATATGCTGGTTGAGTCAAACACAGGGGAAAGAGAATCTTGGTTCTAATAGTATAAGCTCAGCAGAAAACAAGAAAACACTTGAGACTGCTTTGCTAAGCCCTTCCCCTGCCCCCACAGCTGTCAAGGGGAGCAGACCGCCCACTGCTCACCGCTGAATATCCTTGTTCTTCCACAGGGAGGCAGACTGGGCCTTGGGCACTCGTTCAATGAAGTTCACCAACTCTTCCATGAGAAGCCTGAGCGGAAACAAGGAAATCTATGAACACCCAAAAAGAACGTCAGAAAAACATGGCACTCTAACACAGTCAAGAGAAATGGGCTTGTTTGCCTGCCCCTCCCCAATCATCTTTCTTCCTGTTTCATAGAAATGTGGGCACCATTTTATATAAAGCTGAACAAAAACTTAGACTCTGTCTTGAATTTCCATGTTAAAAAATCGGAATGTAAATGATTTAATTCAACTTTAAAATAAGCATGGAGTGTCGCTTATCTTGAAAGGCTGAAATATTTAAACCTACAGTTTTACTCTCACTCTTAAGATCTCTGCCTTTATTGAAGTAATTAAAAACACAGCAGGAGAAAAAGCTAAATGAACATGAAGTATCTGATTTTGGTGGTAGCAGAGGTAGGGGCAGGATCGTTTCTTAATGACAACATTAAATGGACATTTTTAAACTGGGAAAACAAATTTTCTTCACATATGTTTTAGGAATGAACAAAATTCCACATGCAAGAACACTAATCCTAAAGCTCTAACTCAAGGACCTGCCACAGGACAGGCTCTGCGACTGCAAGCTGGATTTCCACAGACTCCCACCTGAGGGAACCTGAGAGATGCCTCACTCAGCTGGTCAAAGATCTCATGCTCCGAGGAAGCCACGGAACAGAGTGCTGAGAGGCCCCTGCATAGCTACAGGATGACCAGAAAGCTAGAAACAGCCTTTTACATCTTGACTCCCCTATGTAATGCAGTACAGATGTTCCATATCAACTTAAATCCTCTCCCAATAAACATATAGGCGTGGCAAGCCATAAATTCATTAGCATTTTGAATGCTGGAAAACTTCATTTTGCTTCCATTTATTTACTTATTCCTAATACCATCACTGTCTTTCATCTCAAGGGAGCAGCACCTGTTCTGGCATGCGAAGGTCTGGGGTTCAGGCTCATGGCTGTTGTGGCTGTCGCTTTCAGGAGAACATTCTGCTACGTTCATCCTCAGGACTTGGCTTTCTCACACAATCTAATGCTTTCAGTTTCTCCTCTCCCTGAAACTGATCCATCACCTTTACTTTTCTATTATGTCTTTCCCTCAGATCTTTTACAGTTTTTCTGTACACACTGAGGGTAATAAATTGGACACAAAAAACACAGACAGATTTTGCTTCACTCCTGGTAATTCCATCTTGCTGGACTTCAGCCAGACTCTGGAACCTAGAACTAAGAGTCTATATTGCATGTGGATCCTGAAGTTTGTGTCTTGATAGTTTTACCTCATACCATACTGGGCTGTTTGCTTCAACACAATTCTTTCTGTTCTGGGGTAATTTTCTTCACATAATTTTTATTTTCTCACTAAATGATGCTATGGTTACTTGAAACAATCTTCTGTCCCACAGAGACTTGGGAGGGGATGGCATCTGGCTCACAGCATTCTCAGAGTCAAAGAAAGACTGTGAGGTTTTCATTTCATTGGGTCTTGAGTTTCACTCAGTCAACAGTACAGACAACTTCATCTAAATTCTTATCCTGTTTTCTACCAGCCATCTCTCTCTCTTTTTTCCTTTTATTGGCATGTGGGATCTCAGTTACCCAATCAGAGACTGAACCCACACCCTCTAGAGTATTAAGTGTGGAGTCTTAACCACGGGCCCACCAGGGAAATCCTGCAAGCCATCTCTGTTTATAGTCTGCACTAAAAGGCTGGGTGGGGCGGGGTTGGGGGGGGGTGGGGCGCGCAGATTTTGAAAGCAAAGTAGTAAATTTTCTTTTTTTCTTAAATGTGCTGTGTTCCTTTCTCTCCCAAAGCCCTCTGCATTGCATCTCGGTGGCACCTACTGAATGATACCTCCCCTAATTAGTGTCGTCTGCATAGAAGAGTTGTCCCTCTCTTTCTGTTTTTCTAAGACTAAACGACCACTATTTGCAGCATCCATCTCTAGGCAACTCCAACGAACATTTGTTTTATCAGCAGAGTTGTCTATTCATTCTGTTTCTCTGGGTCAGCTGCTCAGGGGGAAACAACGGTGCCCCTAGGCACAGCACTCTATTAGAGAGTCACTGCGGAAGGAAGGAGCTCTCCAGCCACTCACTCACAGCTCAAGCAGAAATGCCCTCACCTGCCGATCTGAACGGTGGGCTCCGTGGCGTAGACCGTGCCCGTGAACCCTGTGTGCTCGGTGATGTAGGGCAGGGCCATCATGCAGTGATAGTTAGAGATGAGGATCACATCCACTGTAGACAGATCTATTAGCTCGGTCTGGAAAAAAAGGGGAGGGAGTAATACGTATCTGTGCGCGGCACACAGATCAGCATGATGGGGCTGAAAAATGACACTGTCAGAAGGCAGAGGAGCGGCTGTGGTGCTACAGAATAATGATGCAGTCCCTGTAATGTTTCCGGTCTCTCATATGGGGATATTCCCTAGTGCTGACGTGGAGCAGCAGGACAGGACGGCTGCTGATTTTACTAAAACAGAGTTCTGAGAGGCAGACGTATGAGGATAAATGACAACGGGACACTGGCCGCTGCTGCCTGCCAGGTGGAGCCAGGTGACAGGAAGCAGCTGTGAGGGAGTACCACACAGGAAGCAGATCTTCAGAAGTCCACTGCGGCAGACAACTTTATTTTTTTTCGAGGTAACTTTTGACCACTAGTGCTGGATAGAGAACCCCTCCCCCCCGACAAATGTAGTGGCAGAGTCATAAAAGGAGGTTATACTCTTGTATTCTACCCTAATCACAACCCTCAGTCTACCCTTTACTCCACTATTAATGTCATGTGAACAGGGAAAAAGACAGGTTGGCAGGTGAGGAATAATGCTACTCCTGTTGAGTAAATTTTATGAAAACTTTTAGTAGAAGGGAACGATTTTTACATAAATTTAAGCCCTACCTGCCTTTAAAAAAAATTATGAAGTATTTTTTTGGGGGCAATTGCTTCTGTTTTTTTTTTGTTTTTTTAATGTTTACTTATTCATTTGGTTGTGCTGGGTCTTAGTTGCAGCACACAAGATCTAGTCCCTTCACCAGGGATTGAACCAGGGACCCAGCCATTAGGAATGCAGATTCTCAGCCACTGGACCACCAGGGAAGTTCCCCTACCTGCTTTTTAACGCTCAATTCTCTTCTTCCGCTAAGCCTTCCTGATTTGCCCAGATGAAAGAAAGCACTTCTTCCTAAGAACTGCCAAGGCACTTTGTGAATATCCCTCTTAAAGCAGTTACTATTCTTTACTATGGTGGGCACCTCAAAGTACCCCCTTGTCTCCCCAAACTGGAACATCTGAGATCAAAAATCCCGTGGGACTCATCTCTGTCCCCTTCCAGCTGTGGCAGCCAGGACAGAACAGGCCTTGGTGCGTTGTTGTTGGAGGAATACATCATGAGAAGCAGCGCCCTCTGTGGAGGCGCCATTGTGAGAAGCTAGCAGCTCTGGTTCAGAGACATCTCCTCAGTCTCTGAGCTCTCCCTCACGGAACTTATCCCACAGAAACTGCATGAGGCAGTACAGACAGCATGGGGTAACTCAAGAAAGAGTTTTCGTTAGGAGACTGGGGCACAGAGCCACTGTGTCCCCCACAGAGTAGAAGTAACAAAGATGTCTGCGCCATCTTTGCAAACAACAGAGACAGCGCACCACTTTGGCTGTGGGTATTTTCTGGTTGAATGACTTTATGTGTAAAGTAAATTGATTTAATAAAACCATCAAGGCATAATCAGCTTCAGCTCCTTAGGACAGAAAGGAGATTAGAGTCAAAAGCTACTCACTGCCAAGGCAATGGCAATCTGTGTGAATAAAATGTCTAAGGACCACAACTTAACTCCATGTTGTGTACTGCACTTCCAAGACTATGTCCTCACATTAATGAAGGAAGGTCTACTGGTTCTATTTCTCACCTCCTCTCCAGAACCATTTTTAAACAAATGAGAAGGTTAAGACAGAGTAGCAGAGTGACAGGTACAGAAGAAAACAAGGGAAGGAGAGCTGAAGCAACAGTAAAGGCCAAAAACTCCCCTCCCTTCCTTCTACCTCTATAGAAACTGGGTAGGATATTTTAAATTTCTCTTTAAGGATGTAAGAATCAGTCCACAGAGTCTAGAATGATAAGAAATCTAGTGAAGACAGCTGGGGGACAAATGTGTATACACACACCCACACGTATTGCCTGTATATATATCAAAGACTGCCTACATAAACAATTTTCTGAGAAATAAATTTAACATCCAAACTATGTGTGTGTATTTACTTTCACTCAATGATATCCCATAAAGATTATTTTTAAACTTCTTCTATATAGACACTTTGGTTCTGTGTGTGTGTGTGCACATGTGTGCTCAGATGTGTCTGACTTTTTGCGACCCCATGGACTATTGCCAGCCAGGCTCCTCTGTCCATGCGATTTCCCAGGCAAGAATACTGGAGTGGGTTGCCATTTCCTCCTCCAGGGGATCTTCCTGACCCAGGGATCGAACGCATGTCTCTTGCATCTCTTGCACTGGCAGGCAGATTCTTTACCACTGCGCCACCTGGGAAGCCCAATACAGACACTTGGATTCTACAGACCATGAACTGGATCAAAACAATTATAATTTATTGGCTGCTTACTGTACTATCCTAGACTTTAGGCACAGTCTGTGGTACAGACTTTGGGGGAATAAAAAGATGTTTAAAGTAGCGGCACTAGATTGTAAACTCCATGAAGACTAGAATTTTAGTTCGGTATGGCTCAGCCACAAGTCAGCCAAGGCTGGACTGTGTCTAAGTCCCTCTCTTCTGATTCCAAGACTCTCCTATTTTCTTCTGATCGTACAATGCCCTGGTTTCCCTTAAAACTGTAAGTACTACTAATATGTCATGGGCTACCCTGGTAGCTCAGATGGTAAAGAATCTGCCTGCAATGCAGGAGACCCCAGTTAGATTCCTGGGTTGGGAAGATTCACTAGAGAAGGGATAGGCTACCTACTCTAGTATTCTTGGGCTTCCCTAATGGCTCAGCTGGTAAAGAATCCACCTGCAATGTGGGAGACCTGGGTTCAGTCCCTGGGTTGGGAAGATCTCCTGAGAAGGGAAAGGCTACCCACTCCAGTATTCTGGCCCAGAGAATTCCATGGACTGTACAGTCCATAGGGTCGAAAAGAGTCGGACACGACTAAGCAACTTTCCCTAACATGTCATAAACTACAAATTCTGATGCAAGTTGTTAAAAAAAACCCTATGGCTCTAGAATCCAACATATAATGCTGTTGCTTTTAGCTTGGCAAAAGTGAACTGTGGAATGGTGACTGTCTAAATTCAAAGTTTAGTAGGAGTCTATGAAGCAAGTAAGAAACACCCCAGAACCCCAAGCCAGGGATCCTCTGCTGTTGGTCACAAGCTGAAGGTTGCAGTGGTCAATGCCACAGACAGTAAACTGAAAAATAAAAGCACCTGGAAATAGGAACCTTTGAACAGATGGGGGACTGGCCCACCAGCTCCTAAATGACAAATGAAGACGACAACGTTTTATCAGCAGTTAGGGAGAGCTCAGCATTTTGCTGTCTCCTTCACCCTTGGTCCTATTACTTCACCACAAACTCTCTCCCTTATCTGCCAACTTCAATGACCACGTTCTTCGCTCTCTTTTGCTCTGGTGTCCTAAAAGGTCACCTCACATAGTTCAAAGAGAGAAAGAGAAAGTTTATCTAAAGGGTATCAACAGAAGTTGTAGAAATGGAAAGAGAGATAGGAAGAAAGGACAAAACTAAGAGACACAGCACACCCAATTTCTTTTCTCTCTGGAGCTGAACTGTAAAAGTCTGTTTGACAGACACCGACACCCCCAGGGCACATGGAAAGGGCAGAATGTGGCTTCTCAGTGATTTCCCTAGGAAACTGGACAGGCTACTGGCCTCCCCACAGTTCTCCTTTGTGCTGAGAACTCCACCCAGGCCACTCTGGGGATTAGGCCTGTCAGTTGAGATGTTTCCTTTAAGACTAATGCAAACTGATCTTTGTTTCCTTTAAAACAATGGAACTGGACTCAGACACTTATAACAAGTCTCATTGTGATGATAATATGTAAGCAACAGATATCCGTAACTCAGTTCAGAATCTGAATTTCAAGCAATATTTCATGTGTTGTTAAGTCAGCAAGAAGTTTTCCAGTTTACTGTACTAGCGGAATAACAGCAATTCCCAATTACCCAAGACTAGAAAAAGTCTGGCTAACCTAAGACAGAGGCATTATCCAACGGGCCCTCTGCAATCCTGGATGTGAAACCTGTAGATTCGGAGGGCGTACTCTATTCATTGTACTCCATCATATCGCGTGCTTGAGCATCTGTGGATTTTGGTACTCATGGGGGCTCCTAGAACCCATCCCCTCAGATACTACGGGATGACTGTAATTACAAAACTGAAAGACTTAGGTTATTCTTTACCTTGTTCAACACTATGCCCCAGTGTGAATGTCACTGGGTATTATAAAAAGAACTAGGAAGAGAATGACTTCAGTGATTTATGGACAATACAAAAAGCTCCTAAATGATCGAATTTTAGTCGTATAACAAAGTGCCTAGGATAAGATTCATTTTGATTTCAAAATAAGAAGTTCAGCCCCTTAAAATTATTTCTTGTCTTCACTTTTGAGACATGATCAGAAATGCTTTGTTCCTACAATAAGATTCACTTCACTCTTACCTCTGGTAGGCAGAATTCGGGTACAGAATCCACAAATACATGACCTGAGCACTCCTTTAGCTCCTAAAAGACATGAAAGAAAAAAAATTCTAGGACAAGATGGTCAATAAACACAGTGCCAAAGAAATTCCATCCCCAAACCAAACTCTCTTTGAAGTGTTGCAGAAGGCTGGAGTTGGAGGAAAGTGGGAAGGTTATTTAGGTCAACTGGTTCTTGTTTAAGCTCAGGGCAGCTGAACATTTTATTCAGTATTAAAAAAATCAGGGCGTGCATGCACATTTCTTGATGCTTCTTCAAGGAAGCCATGTGTGGAGACAGGCTGCTTCCACAACTCCAACCCAGAACTTTCCAAATAATAGTTATATGAACTACACCAGCAATATCAGAATGATCTGGAACAGACAGTGATGGAAGTAGACTCCTGGGTTTTACCTAAGAGCTAAGGGATCAGACATGAAACCTATATCCATGATAAGCATGTCTAGTGATTCTGTTCTGCAATTAGACTGGGAGTCCAGAGTGCAGATAAATGAACTGGAACCCCTTTCCCCTCCTACCAAGGTTTGAGGGGCAAATAAGGAAGGAGATGAAGAATACAGGATAGAGATTAAATCACCCCCCCACCCCCACCACCATTCAAAAGAAAACGCTATATTTATATACTGCAACTCCCCACACTGCCCATGACCTACAGTATTTAATAGGCCTGTCGTCCTTCAAATTCTTTCACAAACAGACCTTGAGAAAAGGGTGTGTGAAAGCTTATAAGAGAGGTGCTAAAAAAAAAAAATATAGCAGGAGGAAGGGCAAGTGATAGAGGGCAAAGAAGCTGGCCGATAATAGATGCATCACACAGCCACATTCCATCGTGAGCAACGGGGAGACTCTGAGAAACGGTATCAAACGTACACCCAGGAGTGATTCTACCCAGAGGCAAGGGACCTGGGATATTTACACAGCAATTGCTGCATCTAGGGGAGCTTCAGGAAAAAACTGTCAGGCAAAGCCATACAAATGCCAGCAGCTGGAATTACGACACAGGACACTGAAGAGACTGGAGTGGCCCCGGAGGCCACCAGAGGCGCTGTTTTCTCGGGATGACACTGTGCTGAGATCTACACAGGAGTTTTTGCTCCAAAGTTAAAGCTATGACTCTATAACGAAACTAGTACAAGATAAAAATCTGGTTGACTGTTTTTCCCAGAAAGGGAAAATTACAGTTGGAATTGTGTTCCACTGTGTTGTCATTAGTCACTGAACATAAATTTCTGTATATTCATATATCTCTCCTTATACATTGGAGTTGGAATGATTTTACTCTCAATCTTTACCTGAAAATATGGCATTAACTGTCTGCTCTCCTCCTTTTGAATTTTACACGTCTCCTATCAGAAGCTTAGAGAACATTTCCTGCTCTTGCCTTCCACTGTAAACTCCGGTTCCTCTCCTTATATGACTACCATTTAACCAGTGAAATGCCGAGCCAGAAAGAGACTGAAACCATTTGTAACTGCAATATACCTGCCAGTGAAAAACAAATGAGCAATTGTGGTTAATGGAGGAAGACCCCCAACTCCCTTGGGATGAGATTAAAAACGATTCAAGACAGATCATGGGAAACTGCAAAGCACTGCCCGGCCTTTCATGGGCTGTGTAATCTTCTTCCCCACACTCCCCATGCCCTGCCATGTACCAGGGTGCGGGGTCTGTCTACCTTGCCTGACAGATCCTCCTCTGAGGTGCTCGTCTTTCCTGGCGTGGAGCAGCGTATTTGCCATTCTGAGCCCTTACAATGTCACTGTATTTTATTCGCCACTCCCTCCTAATGAAATGCTCCCACAGACACATGCGAGTCATCTTGCTCACAATGCATGGGTAATGGGATGCTTCTGAGCCTTTCTCCGGGAACAATGATTTACAGCCAGCAGGAGACACAGGCTGAAATTTCATCAGGTGCACAGGTTCTTGAATGTCACCTAATTTTATAGTTAGGCTATGAGGGAAATCTGATTTCAAGTCATGCATCTGGCTTGCACTTGAAGCTGGGGTGAGGGGGCAGGTACAGGAATTAATTCTGTAAAAAGAGCTCCTCTTTATTTAACAATATCTATTAGGAGAAGGAAATGCCTTATTCAGATGAATCATTTTAGGATCCTCACATTCAGTCTTTTAATTATGAAACCGGGGAGAGAAAAAATGACATGGAGGTCTAAGAATGGCGTGGATAAGCTTTACAGTGTCTAATCTTCCTTTATCTCTCATTTTTTTTCAGAAGAAAATTTGGCTAGATAAATTTTAGCCTTTGTTTTGTATCTCTGGTCTCTCATATGGAACTTAAATGCCTAAAAATTGATCTGAGGAAGGACATACCATGAAGACAATCTAATGGCAAAAATTTAACAGCCTTGAAAAAAAAAAGTAATTTGAGTCATTCAGTTTAGGCCTAGTTAGTTCTTACGGTCATTAAGAGAACTTCAAATTTCTAGACTTCTGTTAAACTAACCATGTTCTTTTTTGACAAATCATAAGAGTATCCATGCCAGGCTACCACAATCACAGATCATAGTCTGGAAGGCCCTTTGTTCACGTTTACTTGAACACGTGTTTCCCTCTCATGGCCCAGAGCACACGGCCTAGAAGTGAAACACTTGGCTCCTCAGTCTATTCTCCACTCTGCAGTCAAAGTGGTCTGAGCAGAGGATGACCCTGCCTGCAGCAACCCTCTGTGGCCCTTCGTTACCTAAAGAAGAAGATTCAAAGTTTTGACAATGCCTTATGTGACCTGGCCCCTAGAAGAGCCGTTTAAAACTCAACAGTGTTTGGTGGGCTTTAAAGTTATTTTTAAAAAAAAGTTCACTCCTTACAGGAAGAGTCAGTATAGCCTCAAAACGAAATGAGCTGGATGGAATTCTCTAACAAGCAATGCCACTGAAACACTCATCACAATTCTAGAAATAATAGTTTTATTTTTGGGGTGATAAAATGTATTTCCAGCTGAAGTCCCTAGATTTTACACATGTGAAAACTGGATCTGTGTCTGAACACCAAGACTCCTTAAAAAGCTCTTAAAAACAGTAATTACCAAGTACTGAAGACTCTACATGGGTCACAGGAGTTTTTAGGGAGAAGACCAAGGGGAAGAAATGAACCCATTAGTCACATTACTGTCGGGTGACTCCAGAACGATAAGATGGCTTTCCAGTGGGGGTAGATACACTTCAGCTTATCATTACCTTGTCCAAGAAAGCGTTTCCATCCTTTAGGGACCAGCCAGGAAGATTGGACAGTCTGGGACTGCAAAACAAAAGATTAAATTATCCTAAATAGATTATAATCCTCAGTGATTTCATGGTGACTGTACCGGCTCCACAAAATGAAAAACAGTTTAAAAGGAGTGGCAGCAAGGCTCACCCAAAATAACAATCAGAAAGATGAAAAGTAACCAAGTGGTATCAAGCTTAAGAATTACATGGCAATGGAACATTAAAAAGTCAAAGAGTTCTGCCCTCAATTGGGAAAATTAAAAGAATGCTATACAGAATAATAAAGAGAAAAAAGAAAGATGAGGCACGACAGCGTTGTGTAGTTTTGCAGTCACTGGCCCTGACTTCACCTTGCTTGCGTTTGACAACAGGCCTGAGGGAAAGGCCGAATGGGACCCTCATATTGCGGAGGACAAAATAGGCTCAGAGAGGTCAGGTGTCTGTCAAGAACACTTAGCTGCCTACCAACCAGAATCTACCACAAATAAAAATCAGAATTCGGCTCAAAGTCACCTCTGTATTCATTGCTTAAATGAATTAGTCACTTGTTACCTGTACCTTGAGTTTCCAATTCTGGCAAATGAAGCTAGCTTTTCTCAGTGTTATAAAATGACACCGTATCTTAGTGAGTAACTTCTAGAAGGTGAGGTTAATTTCACATATATGTTATATCAAAGAAATCTGAACTAGAAATCATTCACTTTGGCAAGCTCAGAATTTAACTGAGTGCTACGAGCTGACCAGAAGAATTACACTGGAGGTTGAAAATGCAAACACTTTGGGAGAAAAAAAAATGTTGGTAAAAAGAAAAACTTAATGACCAAGGTGATATGTGAAGAAAACGCATCAGAAGCACAAGGTAGATTGCAAAAGGATTTTAGCACTTCAACACAAAATTAAATTAAAAAATAAAGGGCAAAGTATGGGTGTGGGACTAAAAGACCCTATAATCCAAAACCAAATTAATGTATAGTACTTTATCCTCTTGCTAAACTGATTATCATCAAATTCTGACTTTGTAATTAGGTGCTAGGTATGAAAGTCAAATTGAAACAAATAATGTGAAATATTTGTCAATCTTCCAGGAAAGATTAAAAACCTGAATTATATATATATATATATATATATATATATATATATGCATCTGATTTTAGCAAAAAAGGTAAGAATTTGACATAATTCCTAGTTCACAGAAAAGCTGTTAAGAATATAAGTACAATGAAGTCCCACATACCCTTTGCCTAGATTCTCTGTTTACATTTTGCCTTTATTAGTCAAAAAGTGAGAATTCTGAATTTCATTCTTGAGAATGAAAATTACTACTAGGAGAATCAAATTTGGCTGGCATAAATTATATCTGAAAAACTTAAAAAAAAATGCTTGGAGTTTTCTCAGAAAAATACTCTATTACCATTAGATGACGAATTTCCATTTCATTTCATAGTCACATGTGTACCTTCACTTAGAGACTTTTTTAAAAAATATTCACTACCAGATCAGATTAAAAAACCAAGCATTCTAATAAAAGTGTAATGATAGGCCAGTCTCAATACTGTTCTCATTTCATGCACGTGGACTCTTTACAGGAAGGTTATAAATGTCCACTTCCCTTTACAAAGAGAACTGGATCAGAGGACTTGTATCCTGTTTGTTCCCTACTGGACACACACAACTCAGCCTTCAAATTACAGATGATTGATTCAATTAGTTTTGTCCTCAACAAGTGATTAGAAATGGTATGCTGCCGTGCTCAGTCGCATCTGACTCTTTGAGATCCCAAGGACCGTAGCCCGTCAGGCTCCTCTGTCCATGGGATTTCCCAGGCAAGAATATTGGAGTGGGTTGCCATTTCCTTCTCCAGGGGACCTTCCTCACCCAAGGATCAAACCTGTGTCTCCTGCACTTCAGGCAGATTTTTTTACCGTGTGAGCCACCAGGAAAACCCATTTGCTGCTTATTAAAAAACAATTTTTTTAAAAGTAAAAATTTCAGGTATTATTGTTGGCTAAACATTGCTTGTAACATCAAAGACTTCTATGAAATATCTGGAGTTATTTTGGATTTGAGAAATTGCCTGTAGATGGGACTGAAGGCTCAAAGAGCCTGACCACGTTGTAACAATAGTGCCAAAGATAAAGGGGCACAGAAATGTAGCCCCCGGTGGCAAATGGATGCTGACTATAGAGATGCAAATGTTTTGTTTTTAGGTCCAATTAGGTAAATGACTAAACTATGAAGAGCTAGTAAATGTTAAGCTACCAAAGAGGAAGAAATGTACTACTTTGTTCTTATTGATTACAAAATTTCACCGTGTAAATTTTTTGAACAAGGAAACAAGTCTCTTCACAAAAATCTACATTAAAGAAATATGGGAGGTAATGATATTAGAAAAATTCTGATTACAGATGAACACATCTTTGTACCCACTATTTAACAATAATTTCTATGGGAAAAAAGGGTGCCATTAAAAAATGTTATAGTCAAAAAAAATATGTATACAAAAATTTTTTTAGTAGTTTTAAAAACAGGTAAAGTATAAGTAACTAAATAAACAACCTAAGGTATTTAAAAATAACCTATTGTCTAGAAAAATAGTGAAAGGTAGAATGAACATGGTATGCAATTCATTTTCTCTTTATATGTTTCATTTTCCCATTTTCCGGCTTTGAAATGCATTACTTTTATAATCAGGAAATAGTGCGAGAGGCATGACTACATTCATTCATTCAAAATATATTTATAAAAGCCTGCTCTTGATTAAAATAGGCAAAGTAGAGGGACATGGCAATAAATAACCCTTGAGTTTGAGGAGCTTGCACTGCAGTACAGGGAGACGGTAAACAGCAATTACAATGGAATAAAATAAACGCTCCGACAGGGAGCGCAGAGGTACTATGGTTCATACAGGAAGGGCACTTGTGACAGGGTGCAGAGGTGTGAGAGAGCAGGAACATGGAACAGGAGCACGAGGTGAAGACAGAAAGAGGGATAGGGAACGGCCTCATCATTTAGTGAAGTGCTGAAGCGGGAAAGAGGTATTCATCTTCACTTGTTCATTCATGAGTCTTGATTTATGTGTCAGGCACTCAGAGGCTGGTGATACTGACCACGAGCAAAATGTGCCTGTCATCCTGACAGGGTAGGGGAAACTGATCAAGTAGTCACGCACACAGAGAGCAAGCTGTTACTGATGATGAGGCAGCGCCACACAAAGCGCCATGAAGTATCCTCACACGAGAGTGATCTAGGCAGCATCGGGACCCCTTGAGTCTCTGCTGATTGAGCTGAGATCTGGATATTGGGAAGTCAAGGGGCAAGTGGGTCAAGGGGCAAGTGTGTGTGTGTGTGTGTGGTGATTTGTCCTTCATTGTGTCTGATTCTTTTGTGATCCCATGGACTGTAGCCCACCAGGCTCCTCTGTCCATAGGATTTCCCAGGCAAGAATACTGAAGTGGGTTGCCATTTCCTCCTCCAGGGGATCCTCCCAACCCAGGGATTGAACCCGCATCTCCTGTGCTGGCAGGCGGGTTCTTCATCACTGAGCCATCTGTAGTGGGATCAAAGGTCAGGGTCTGGAGGGAATAGAGCAAGAAGATAGCTGCAAAGCCCAATCACTCTCAACAGCCTTCAGTATGGACGTCTTAAAAAAGGTTATTCAAATGAAATTTCATGGAGAGTCCCATATACACTACTCTCCCCCTCAACCAACGAAAACGCCATCTCTCTGTCCTTCCCATGTAGCAAGGGGTATCAGAAATGATTTCAGAGAGGAGCTCCTGCTTAGTAGGTAGGCTAAGGCAAAGGTGGGATGGGGGAAGGGTGGAGAGCCTTCTTGGCTGAAGAACAATCTGTGTAGACTGCTCCCAGGCAGGGGAGAAGTCTTTGAAACTGAAGGAATACAAAGAGCAGGAGACTAAAAGGGTATCAAATGTACCAAGAGGAACTTGGTACTTAACCTAAAAGCAATGAAAAATCCACTGAAAGATCTTAAACAGATGAGAGACGAGATTAGATCAGTCTTTCTATTAATAAAAGGTGATTCTGGAGAAAACTAACATCAAGTATCCTCTGAAAACATGTGCCACCATTTGTGTGGTAATCCTACCAAAAACAGTAAGCCCAACCTCACTGTGAAGAATCATGAGACAAACCCAAATTGAAAGACGTTACATAAAATAATTGGCCTGTACTCCTAAAAATGGCAAGGTCATCAAAGACACAGGGCTGTGAAGACATGACTGAATGCAATGTCATCTGGATTGAACCCTGGACCAGTAAGTTACTTTTCTTTTTTGCTATAAAAGGCATTACAGAGAAATATGAGCTGGTATAGCTTGGGAAATATAAATAAGGTGCTAAGTTGCTTCTGCCATGTCCGACTCTTTGCGACCCCATGGAGAGTAGACCGCCAGGCTCTTCTCTCCAATGGATTTCCCAGGCAAGAAAACAGGAGTGGGTTGCCATGCCCTTCTCCAGGGCATGTTCCTGACCCAGAGATTGAACCGTGTTTCTTTTTTTTTTCTCTAATTTTTTATTTTTTAAAATTTATTTTAATTGGAGGCTAATTACAATATTGTGGTGGTTTTTGCCAAACACTGACATAAATCAGCCATGGGTGGACATGTGTTCCCCATCCTGACCCTCCCTCCTACCTCCCTCCCCATCCCATCCCATCCCTCAGGGTCATCCCAGTGCACCAGCCCTGAGCACCCTGTCTCATGCATCGAACCTGGACTGGTGATCTTTTTCACATATGGTAATATACATGTTTCAATGTTAATTCTCTCAAGTCATCCCACCCTCACCTTCTCCCACAGAGTCCAAAAGACTGTTCTTTACATCTAGGTCTCTTTTGCTGCCTTGCATATAGGGTCATCGTTACCATCTTTCTAAATTCCACATATATGCGTTAATATACTGTGGTGTTTTTCTTTCTGACTTACTTTGCTCTGTATAATAGGCTCCAGTTTCATCCACCTCATTAGAACTGATTCAAATGCATTCTTTTTAACAGCTGAGTAATATTCCATTGTGTATATGTACCATGGCTTTCTTATCCATTCGTCTGCTGATGGGCATCCAGGTTGCTTCCAAGTCCTGACTATTATAAACAGTGCTGTGATGGACATTGGGGTACACATGTCTATTTCAATTCTGGTTTCCTTGGTGTGTATGTCCAGCAGTGGGATTGCTGGGTCGTATGGCAGTTCTATTTCCAGTTTTTTAAGGAACCTCCACACTGTTCTCCACAGTGGCTGTACTAGTTTGCATTCCCACAAACAGTCTAAGAGGTGAACTGCATTTCTTATGTCTGCTGCATTAGCAGGCGGGTTTTTTACAAGTAGTGACATCTGGGAAGCCTAATATAGCTCAGATACTAGAATGATATCAATGTAAGTTTCTGGATTTTGATTATTGTGCTGCGGTTATATAAGAGAATGTCCTCTTATAAAACAGGAACTTGAGTATTTAAGGGGCAAAGAAGCATCCTGTCTGTATCTTTCAAATGGGTCAGAGAAAACTTTATGTGTATGTATTAAGAGGAAGTGATAAAGTGAATGTGATAAAATGTCAATAACTGGTAACAATAATTGGGAATTGTGTGTACTATTCTTGCAACTTTTCCATAATCTGAAGTAACTCCAAAATAAAACATTACAAAAAAAGAAGACTCTGGATTCAGACAGGGGCAAGGCCAGAGTTGAAGAAACTGGTTAGAAGGCTTCGGCAGTAATGCAGGTAAAAGAGGGTGACGGCCACCACAGCAGCACTTACGAGAAGAGACGGGAGTCTAGCACTATCTAGGAGGTGAAAAATGACAAGGCTCAATGAAAGATTTGGCTTCTCCGGTGGCTCAGTAGTAAAGAACCCACCTGCCAATGCAGGAGACTTGGGTTCAATCCCTGGGTCAGGAAGATCCTCTGGAGGAGGAAATGGCATCCCCACTCCAGTATTCTTGTCTGGGAAACCCCATGGTCAGAGGAGCCTGCCCAAAAGAGTTCATGGGGTCGCAAGAGAGTCAGACATGACTCAGTGACTACACAACAGCAGCAACAACAAATGGAAGACCGGGTGCAGGAGGGAGGAAGGTGGCATCTGGGGAACTCCCAGTTCTCTGGCCTTTCTATCAGGATGCCCTTTCTTAAGACAGGGCAGCAATGGGCGGGACCAGGTCTGGGAGGGTCGGTTCTCCTCTTCTGGACCAAGTCTAATCACGATCTCAGTTTGGGGCATGCTGAGTTCTGAAGTGCTTTCAAAGGTACATCCAAAGACAGAAGCCGAGTGGGTGTTTTGGATTTATGAATGTGGAACTCAGAAGAGCATTATTAACTGAAAAATATACATTTGTAAGTGACTGTCTGGATGGTTATCGAGGCCTTGAGCATTGATTAAATTCCCTTGGTGGAGGCTCTGTGGCTAAGCACCGAGTACTTTAGAATTCTGATGTGTGATGGCTAGATGGAGGAAACTGAATCCCAAAAGGAGACAGGAGAGGAAGAGTCAGAGAAGTAAAAAAAAACCAGGATGGCACAATCATGGAGGTGAGTGATGCTAATGGCCGAGGAGAATGAGGCTGACACCTGAGTATAACAGCTAATGACATGGGAGCCATCTGCGATTTTACTGAGAGATGTCCTGGTGGGTTGTGTGGGCAAAGCAGATGGGAGCAGGAATGCTGAAGGGGACAGTGGAGTTGAGACAACTTAAAAAAATTAAGAAGTGATTGAGCATAATTAAATGGGAAGGAATAAGTCAAGATGGAAAGATTCAAGATAAAGGAAAGATTATAAAAGTGAAATGACTCAGAGACGAGAAGGGTTGAAAACCAGAGAAGATAAAGTGATTCATTCATTATCACAAATATTTACTGAGCAGCTACTGCATACCAGGAACTATTTTAGGCACTGGGGATACAACAGAGAGCAAACAAAATCTCTGCCCTTATAAAACTTATCTCTCATTAGAGAAGAAAGACAATATGTAAAGCAAATATGTCTGTATGATATAACGAGAAGTGCTCTGAAGACCAACAAAGCAGGACAAAGAGGTGGGGGGGGGGGGGACTGGGGATACTATTAATATTTCAGCCAAGTAGATCGCCAAGATTTTGAGCAAATGAAGACACTTTTTGTGGGGAACTGCCATGGGCTGCTAATCGTCCCATTAGTATAATGTCCCTCTGAGAGAAAAACAATGACAAGAAGAGAGGGTAGAAGCAGATTTTCTATCTACTTGAGGACACAGAACTGGTTAAAGACAGGAATGAACAGGACAGGGAAAACATGTAGCGACGACTGTCTACAAAACCCAGGTTTGAATACCTAGATGACCCATGGCCCTACAGAGCATGTGGGTGCCCTTTTGGGAACCCTCAGCATAGCCTGATTTTTCTTTTCTTTAGTATTTATCACAAATATATAGACAGTTGTTTTTGTAACACAAGTATAACTAAATCTTCAGCAGTGTAATTCTTTTTCTCCTGATGGACTACAAATTCCGTGAGGAAGGAAGAGCTGTCCCATTCTTGTCTGTGTCCTGTGGTCCAGGACACTGCAGATTTTTAACATCAAGGGAATCAACATTTTAATCATTGGAAGGAAACAGACAATGATGTTAGGCTATTTTAATAAGGAAAAACTTGCTCATCATTGTTGTCAAGAAATGCACGTGACACCTACAGTTCCTGAACCGACTCTGAACGCACTTCTTTTCTCTTTTGGATACTATCAGTGGATGGTAAATGCACTTCTAAGTGCTGGGTGTGACTATAACTGAACGTTATCAGTTATGCATAAAATGGAATCTGGAATTCTCTTTGATCTTGTCCCCACGACCTTACCTTATGCCTCTGTTGTTGTTTAGTCTCTCAGTCACGTCTGACTCTTTGTAACCTCATTGACTGTGGTCTGCCAGGTTCCTCTGTCCATGGGATTTCCCAGGCAAGAATGCTGGAGTGGGTCACTATTTCCTACTCCAGGGGATCTTCCCGACCCAGGGATCAAACCTGCATTTCCTGCATTGGCAGGTGGATTCTTTACCACTGAGTCACCGCTGTATGCCTTATCTTAGAAAAAAGTCAATCCATTTTAATTATACCTTTTCTAGAAGGTTCATGGGGTTATCATTATGAATAATCACTGAACACAGTGAATTCTTCAGCAGTGAATGAGAACATATGAGATGGTTTACCTAGCTTGTTAAGCTTTTAAGTTCTTAAATCTGCTTGAGATGGCTTCTCTGTTTCCCTTCCTCCATGCAGCATCACTTTTTGCTACTGGGAGTATGCTGCTGCTGCTAAGGCGCTTCAGTCGTGTCCGACTCTGTGCAACCCCACAGACGGCAGCCCACCAGGCTCCGCCGTCCCTGGGATTCTCCAGGCAAGAACATCTGCTTCTAAAAGGATCCGCTTCTTTTATAAGTTGCTGCTTCTAAACAGCAGCAAGTTGGAAAACTGATCTCTTAGACAAGGTAAGAGTGAACAGTGCTGCCTGTAGGCTTGGGGGTAATCTGTCTGCTTTAAGACAAGGACTTTGGCTTCATATGTGATTCTGTGATATCTACAGATGATCAGTATCAGATACTGCTGCTGCTACGTCACTTCAGTCGTGTCCGACTCTGTGCGACCTCATAGACGGCAGCCCACCAGGCTCCTCTGTCCCTGGGATTCTCCAGGCAAGAACACTGGAGTGGGTAGCCACTTCCTTCTCCAATGCATGAAAGTGAAAAGTGAAAGTGAAGTCACTCAGTTGTGTCTGACTCTTCACGACCTCAGGGACTGCAGCCCACCAGGCTCCTCCATCCATGGGATTTTCCAGGCAAGAGTACCTGAGTGGGTTGCCATTGCCTTCGGCAGTATCAGATACTAATAGATATCTAATACATAGATACCTACCAAAAACAAATGTCAGGCTTTATGATGTCAAGTCCTTGCAGATGATTCTAAAATTCAATTCTTGGGGCTTATCAGTTGACCATTTATCTACTCCTACATGAATTAGCAAGAAAGATGAAATATACATGACCTCACTTGCACTGAGCAGTTGCAGGAACATTTTACAGAAGCTCAGAAGAAGTTGTAATAAAGAAGTCAATCAATAAATCACTACAACACTTTCCATCAACCCAGCCAAAGAATATTATTTTAAGAACATTTTTAAGGGAACAAAGTAAACTCCGGACAACACACAGGGCACTGCCATCTTGATGCTACTGGGGACCATTTTTCAGCCAACTAAAGCTCAGTCTATTTCAGATACATCGGTACACACCTTTGAACAAGTGGCAAAGGAAGGAAGTTGAGGGTGGAAGTCATGTCCAGTCCACAGTCCAACATAATGGTGGTTGATTTGAATTTGAGCACGTTGCATGGTAAGGTTGGGTGCCCTGACAGGCAATACTGAAAAGAAAAAAAAAAACTTTTGTCAATAATCAATTACAGAAGAAGTCTCAAAAATACAGTGAATTAAATAAAGCTGACCATCTTCTCTCATTACAACAGGGTGTAAATTCAGCTAACTTTCTATATGGTTTCCTCCCTTTCACAGCTCTGGATACCACTTCCCCTCACATTCAGCATTCTCTACCTCCGATCATATCCAGTTCTTTGTAGGGTGCCAATTTACATCTCAGGCAAGCAGAGTTTCGGAGGGGCCGAGGTTATTCCAAATAGATGGTTTCCAGGCTGTAGTTTTCTGCTCCATTCTCACATGACACATTCAAATCCCCACTATCCCACCATACCTAAGTACTGTGTGAAAGTGAAATAGAGTCAAAGTCGCTCAGTTGTGTCCACTGGGTAAGGTCAAATTAAATTCTAAGCTGGAATCTCAAACTGTGCTACAGGTTAAATTTTCTCCTCTGTAAATAAGTCAGATGACTTTCCTTTAGGAGGAAACGCTGGGGAAAGGTAAACAAACAAGCCTTAGGGTAAGGCTCCTAATGGCTCAGCCTTGCCAGGACAAATGACCTCCCTGATGTGCAGACACCAAGCAGGAGTGACGAACACCAACTCCCAGCCCATCAGGAGCCTCCTGCTTGTGGCAGCAGGCCTCAGAGGCCAAAGGGACAGGAGCCACCGCGGTGACAGGGCAAACCAACACGCCGACTGCAAACACTCTTCACGTCTTCCTCGATGGAGTGGAGACGACAGATGCGCCACACTGAGAATTATTTATATGGGATGGACTCTGTGTCACCTTTTATAATTTGACTGCTGCTCTGAAGGAAAAAATGAAAGAAGAGAAAAAAGACCTTTTCTCTCACGTTTTAAGTCATCTTACAGAAGCCTCTCTTGAACAGCAAAGTCCAGAAAATGGAAGGATCAATGTTCTTCATCTCTGGACAGACACATTTTTCTTTCTGATTTAAGTAAAAATCAGGGTAAAGTGGGACTTCCCAGGTGTCATAGTGGTAAAGAATCTACCTGCCAATGCAGGAGACACGGTTTCAATCCCTGGGTTCAGGAGGATGCCCTGGAGAAGGAAATGGCAAGCTGCTCCGGTATTCTTGCCTGGAGAATCCCTGGACAGAGGAGCCTGGTGAGCTACAGTCCATGTGGCTTAGAGTCGGCCGTGGCTGAGTGCCCTGCACACACAGGGTAACGCGACACCAGCGCTGGCCCCCACATGGCCACCCAGCTCCGGCCAAGTCTTCACAGGCACTGGTTCTACCACTGGACACAGTTCCTACTTTTCTCCAGAAGACAGTACAGGAACCGATGAGTTTTTCAAACCGCAGTTTCTAAAACTGATAAGGCCGAGAGCCAAGAAATTTTGGGTATTTTGCAAGCTTCTTTTCTGGCCATACTGTGTGGCTTCCAGATTTTAGTTCTGCAACCAGGGATCGAGCCCAGGTCCCATGTAGTGGAAGTGCAGAGTCCTATCCACTGGACTGCCAGAGAAGTCCCTTGCAAGCTTCTTTATTCCAAGTTTATATAAGATAATTGTATTTTTCATTGTATAATTCACAACTCATGGCCTAAAATAGTACAGGGTTACTTACAATAAAAACAGTAGCAAGAAAGTACTAAAAAAGTCCAGGAAGCATGATTTGGGTAATTATACTTTACCTTAAGTTCATTCTTTAAGAGCTATCAGAACTACAGAATATATTTTCCAACTAATCAAGGCAGAGCTATCCACCCCCGCCCTTTCTCCATCTGTTTCCTATTGCCAGCTTGGTCTTCACACTTATCTAGGAATCATGTATAAGTTAAAGATAAACTATCTCAAAATGAACACAGAGCAACCTGTGCCCCAAACATAACAGGGGTTTATTCTAATATGAGTTCTCCTATAAAAAAACAACAGACCAGATATTCAGAAAAACCTAAAAAGAAAAGAATTGGAATGTATCTAATAATGATTATTTCTGGGTAGAAAGATTAGTGTAATTTTCTTCTTTCAGCTTTTTGCATCTTCTCAATGCTTGACCAGCATTTACCATACTTTTGTAATCAGAAAAATATATATAACTAAAACAAAGCTGAAAATTTAGCCAGCCACATCGAATGACAAAATCTTTTTGATCTTCATCTTTAAATCACGGATAACAAGCTGCAGCAGAAGACAGAAAATGGACATGGCAAAGCTGCTGCTCAGATTTCAGGCTAAGGAAGTTAGCCATCTAACTGCTCCTGTCATCCAAGGATAAAAAAAGACCAGGACCACTTCATAAGGGCCATAACTGACTGCAAGACACTCCCAGAGCCTCTACTAAGAGTGCCAGACTTTGATGTCAGTAGCTCCAATTTTGTGAGTCAGGAAATAGAGCTTTTTACACAGTTGAAAGGGCTGAGAAGAGAACCAAAGACGCACAGCAAATTCTCCCAAGTCCAGAGACCTTACTCCTGCTTCCCAAACCGTACTGCTCACTTTGTGAGGGTCAGCTCAGTCTGCTGAGACGAGAGTAACTGTCACCAGTCAATGAGCCACCTGGCAAGGTTCCCGAAGTTTTTCTGCTCCACTGATGCTCTCTGCCTGTTTCCAACATGCAGTTGTGAACAATCACCAAGTAGATGATAATCTAGTGAGGCTTAGGAGACTAATGCACAAAAACAGTAAGTAATCATGTGACTTTATAAGTAGAAAAAAGATGACAAATTTTGACAAATACTCCTCACCAGCATTTTTCCAGTCCCTGACTTTCTTCATATTTGTAAAAGCTGTAATTTTAGTGCACTACTCCTCTGTGTGCTGCTCTTAAGACCGACAGCTGTGTTTTCTTTGTCTGTCGTTACATCGCACTTCATCTTTACCGGCTGCCTACAAAAATACACCATCACTTGTTTAATCATGCTCTTGCTGTTGAACATTTAGGGTCGCTTTAGGTGCTGCGATTCATGGGGTCGCGAAGAGTCGGACACGACTGAGCGACTGAACTGAACTGAACTAGGTTGCTCTATCACAAACATGGTTGTAGTGTTAACTTTAGCGCTCAAGGCTTTTTCCACACTGGACTGTTTCTTCAGAGGATTCCCAGAAGTGGCATTAACTAGGTCAAAAAAATATGAGCATTTTATGGCTCTTGAAATATGCTGCCAAAATGTTTTCCAAAAAAGGCTGTGCCAATTTACAATGTCATCAGTCATACAGCAGAAGATCCATTACACTGCTTAGTCCGATTAGCATTATGGTCAAAACCATCTGGAATCTACCAAGACAGAGGTTAGTAAATGTTAGCAGTGGCTATCTAGGAGCAATTAAATGACCCTAAACAGGAAATCAACTACTTGATAAATGCTTTAGTTTTGGGAGGCAGCTTGAAGAAATGATTTAAAGCAGGGAGTTTGAAGCAAGAATGCCTGGGCTCAAAAACTGGTCATGCTCATTATTAACATGTGATTTTGGGAAAACTACTTAACTTTGCAAAGATACAGTTTCCTTATCTGCAAGATCTAGTAATAAACGCTACCTTCCTAAACTTGTGAGGACTAAGTGAATAGACACAGAACCTGACATATAGTATGTACTCATTGTTACTGTAGTTACAGAAGGGGTTGAAGAGGCTACCTAAATATTTTTGGGGAAAGTTAAGAAAGTTAAGTCGCTCAGTCATGTCTGACTCTTTGTGACCCTGTGAACTGTAGCCCACCAGGCTCCTCCATCTATGGGATTCTCCAGGCAAGAATACTGGAGTGGGGTGCCACTTCCTTCTCCAGGGGATCTTCCCGACCCAGGGATCGAACCCAGGTCTCCTGCATTAGAGGCAGACACTTTAACCTATGAGCCACCAGGGAAGCCTTATTTTTTTGGGGGGGACACCTAAATTTACAGCATTTTAAAGAATAAATTCTATTTCATTGTGGCCTTCACTAATGTTTTAGACATCTGTGTATCCCATGAGACTAGGCAGGGACATCCCTAGTGGTCCAGCTGGTTAAGAATTCACCTGCCAATGCAGGAGACATGGGTTCAATCCCTGGTCTGGGAAGTAGGATCCCGCATGAGCAACTAAGTCCACAAGCCACACCTTCTGTAGCCCCCGACTTGTGCAACTAGAGAAAGCTTGCATGCAGCAACGACGACCCAGCCCAACCAATAAATAAATACCCAGCACAGCCAATCAATTAAAAAATAAAAAGACTAGGTGAAGTGAACGAACAATTTTACAAATATTTTTCTATTGCTAGTTTTCCTTCCTGGAGAAGGCGATGGCACCCCACTCCAGTACCCTTGCCTGGAAAATCCCATGGGCGGAGGAGCCTGGTAGGCTGCAGTCCCTGCGGTCGCTGAGGGTCGGACACGACTGAGCGACTTCACTTTCACTTTTCACTTTCATGCATTGGAGAAGGAAATGGCAACCCACTCCAGTATTCTTGCCTGGAAAATCCCAGGGACGGGGGAGCCTGGTGGGCTGCCGTCTCTGGGGTCACACAGAGTCGGACACGACTGAAATGACTTAGCAGTTTTCCTTCCAGGAAGATAACAGTTACTACTGCAAAAGTGAATATTCTAGCAAACATAAGGTTTTATAATTTTTATTATTTTTAGAATTATTGACATTTGGGGGGTAAATTTTTTTTTTATCAATTATAGTTAGTAAACATATTTCCAATTCTCTTACTTTCCTTTAAAACCATTTTATTATGGAAAATTTCAAACACACAAGTAAGCATAATTAGTACAATAAACTCCCATCACTTGGATTTAACATCTGTCCATTTTCTGTGCTTCTCTTCACTGCCTCCTTTTGATGTTGATACACTTCTGCAGAATGGCTTCTGTGCTGACAAACCAATCTGATCTCTGAAAGTACTGTTTTCATAAAGAGTCTTAAATCTATCTCTTACCCACGACTGAGACAAAAAATGATTCCATTTTTCTAAATATCATAGCAAAATTCATTAAATGTAACTTCTTCCACCTTTAACTCATCTTTAGTTTTTAACACCTCCGAGTCCTCTAATACCTATTTCTGAAATCTCTATTTTGTCCAGTCCTTTTTTGGTTCTGTTTTCCATTTCTCCCCTCAATGCTGCTAGTTTTACTATATTGAAATATTTGAAAACAAGTTAGACTGAAGACTTGACTACTAAAATAGTCTTCCTAAGGATCTTAATGGAGGCTACATTTAAGCTATGTATTTAGGGAATGCTGCCATTTCTACTATATAACAACATTTTTCTGACCAGGAAGCAATGCAATGATTTCTCTTTAATTTTTTTTGCTCTTCCTTTACAGTTTAAGATGTTTTATTCCTTTAGTTCAAAACCAACTAGTCAATTATCATTAACATAAATATATTTTTGCTTTTTAATTTCCACTCTTGGTTTTATTGTTCAAGTTTTATCTGTAAAAATTCCTGCAGTTGGATGTGCAGTGTAGCCCATTAAGTTATGCATTCAGGCTACAGATAGCCCTCTAAGTGATGCTCTGGAGACATTTTTCAAATTCACATTGAGTTTTCAATTTATCCATTTCTAAGGACTTATGTGACTTCTATTGTGATTTCTGCTTTGAGCCACAAAGAATTGGGTGTTGTATATGCACATGGGCTTGGTTTCACTTTCAGATATAAAAGTGGTAACGGTTATCTTTTGGTAATTGATTTCTAACTTTCTTGTGGGCAGGGAATAGATTTTATACATACTTGCTGATATTTATTGAAACTTGCTTTGTAACAGTATAGTGTGAATGGTTGATTTTTTTAATAAATGAACCAGTGTGCATGAAAACTGGGAATATATAATCTAATTGTTGTATACAGAGCAGATGGAGTTTATTATTTCACCTAATGCCTCCAGAGCATCTCCTATATCTTTACCTACTTTTGAGTCTTAGGAGAAAAGAACTTGTCGATTTCTTTTTGAAATTCTGTCCTATTTTGCTTTTTACATATCGAGGCTACATTGCTACATAATCGAAATTATTACTATTGAATATTTTATCATTATGTAATGCTCTTTGTCTCAAAATCTATTTTTAGATTTATTTCTAAATAATATTATAGCTATATCAATTTTTCCTTCAGTGAATCAGTCTTGTGTTTTTTAAATGAAATTTACATATATATAGTTAAAAGTGAATCACCAAATTCAAGAAGTAACTACTTGTGAGCTATTTCTTCTAGTTATTTCTCAGTAATATCATTATACTATTATTTCTTGAGTTATAGTTGTTACTGACTTTTTTCTGCTATGGAAACTATTTCAAAACTGATGAAACTTTGCTATGGTCCATAACCAACATATGTACAAAAGGATTCTCTATCACATTTGTAGCAAAGCTTATGAAGACAACTGCCACTTTACTTGAACTGGGTAACAAAAATTTAAAAGGAATGAGAAGTTTGTGTAACAGATTAATGTACCGATTAACACAATCATTAAAGCAACTTATCAGGATTTAACTGTTTTTTCTCTCAGTGCTATGCAAATTAAAGAAAGATATATCCTAACAATAGTATTGTAGAGTCAGTGAATTATTCTACACTTTTTTTAACAGTTAATGATTATTTACCACCGTCTTAACCAACTTCTTTGTTCACCAATGCTTCTTGTATCTCATTTCTCTCTTTTAGGGACAATTTCCCTTTTTCCTGAAGTACATACTTTAGGCTATTTGCTTCAAATGGTAAACTCTTAGTCATTACTAGTCTGGAAATTTCTTAATTTTGACTTTATTCCTCAATAGTGATGGTGGTGGAATTATAAGGTAGCAGACTACCTTCAACAGTAAATTTATTAATCCAACTGTCCTCTGGCAACTCTTAGGGCTAGTGAGAAATCTGCTGCTAGTCTAACTGGTAATCCATTACAGGTGGCTATTAAAATCTCTTTGCCAATAGTGTTTTGATATTTTATTAAGATGTACATTGGCATTTTTGGGGGGGGCGAAATTATGCTTCTAACATATAAGGACTCGTCTTCCACAGCTGTGAAAAACACTGTCAGCCATTATCATTTTTAATACTATCTCTACCGCATTCTTTCTTCCTAGTTTCTACTAGTGAAATGCCTATTAAATGTATGTTGCAATGTTTCATTTTACTGTCTCTGTAATTATCCTTTCATATTTTGCTTTTTGAACTTTGTATACTCCATTCTGGATACTTTTCTCAGCTCTATCTTAATTTGCTAATTCTTCCCTATTGGTGTCATATCTCCTATTTAAACTCCTCTACTGAAATTTTCTTTTCACTACTTTTCATTTCTAGAAGTTTTCTTTTTTAAAAAATAACATCTTGGTCTCTTCACAGGTTTGAAATCTTCATTTATGTCTTTGATCATTTTAATGTTTTAATTTTAGACTCTCCATCAGATTGAACAATTGTCTGAAGTTCTTAGGAGTCTTGTTAGGTTTGATGATTCAAATTGATAATGGATTTCAATACTGTTGTTTTCAATTTTTGGATGGTGAGCCCATCTTTGGTGGGGCTACATCTGTGGGAATTCTATGTATCATCATCTTGAGATCAATCTTTAAGTTGATTTCTCAGCTTGACTATTTATACTTACAGAGGAGCAGACAAATCAGATTCAAGACTCTCAAAGCACTGGCCCCAGCTCCTTGCAGAGACAATCTTCCTTATTGACCTCTTGAACAAGCAAATGGTATTTTTCTAGTACTCCTTTTTCATTGAGGTACACAGCCCTTGGTGGTGGGAAGCGGGGCGGGGAAGGGGGCAGTTTCTGGTTTTGAAATATATGTTTCTGAATATTACAACTGTTACTAAGAAGACTCATGAAACCTCAGGTTTCAGCAAATTTAAAAGACTTTAATTTTAAAAAGCTGCTATGAACACAAAGTGACAACTAGCCAATCTGGCCTCACAGAAATCTTTAAAAGCTGTATGAAAACAACAACAAAATTTGGCAAATCAACTATATTTCAATTAAACAAATAAAAAATAAAGAATTTGTCAGATTAGTATGTATGGTGAACTTGGCAATTTCATCATACGGCAAATTCAAGTTTAGTGAACTGGCTTTGAGAAGTAAGTCTGTCTTCTACAGAGAGAACCATGGACTGAAACATCACATATGTACTTCTCTTTCCTAGTCTTCTTTAAAATGATGATAATACATAGTTATTATGATATGGTATTTATTAACTGTCAGGCACTCTGCAAGAACTTTCCATTTAACTCCTTTAACCCTCGCAGGAACACTATGAGGTAGACACTATATTCCCATTTTACAGATGAAGAAAATGCAGCACAGAAATTGTGAGGTCCCAAAGCTGTAGAGGCTGTGCCAGCACGTGAACCCAGGAGAATGAGATCTGGACACAGAGCATTTCACCACCGCTGCATGCCACGTCACACAAAGAGAAAGGGACGTCACAGACTGGCAAACATCGGCAGAGATGACGTGCTCTGAAAGGCCGTAGTTTGAGTTGATAAGAATGTAGACTGAATGTATAATCTAGTGAACAAAAAAATCAGTTCGCTGGCTAAGGTAAGGCAAAGCAAAGATTAAATTATTAAATACGTCTGCATTCTATCATAAGCAGTAATTTTTTTCTGTTGGCTTTCCCCTTCCATTCCAAAAAAAAAAAAAAAGTAAAATAAATAAAAGATGATAGAATTCTCTTGCTGTAAAGTAGTTTTACTGATGAAACTGTTTTTAAAGCTCTGTAATGTAACCTTTAGGTTGAGCTAGTGCCAAAAGCTCTTTAATCTTGTTTGGGAGAATTTTACACACCATAAAGGAACTTTTTTTATAGGTAACAGTGTTAATGAAGTAAGCTGTAAATGACACCATTGCCATCATTTTTTCCCTCTTTTTCTCAATTTTCTATTTAGCCAACTCATATATTCACTGTGGATATCTGTGAGCAGAGAGAAGCGGTTCAGTTTTCTCTCTCTGGCAGTGAAATAAGCTTTAGTTCTTTCTGATTCAAATATGACATTAAAAAAATACTTCTAGCAAATTGATTTTAATGAAATGCTTTTCCTTCTTGTTACAACATTAGAAAACCAATTAGTATAATTAACATAGGGAAAAGCAAAACTTAAAAGATTGAGAAATGTATTTAAAAAACTCAATATCATTATAAAGGCAAAAAGTCTTACCAAACTATAAAAAGAATATTTCTTTAATCTGATAAGTCGCTAACCAAATTCTACATCATAGTTGATGATGAAGCATAAGAAACAGTTTCCTGAATGTCAAGAACCAAAGGCTATCCACTATGACTGGTTAAATTCAATACTATACTGGAAAAGATATATAATGCATTAAGACAAGAAAAATAAAAGATAAAATAGTTAGAAATGGAGAAATAAAAATGTCACTGTCCACAGATGATATGCTTATAAGACATTCTGAAGAAAATCTACTACAACTAATAGAGTTCATCAAGATTGCTGGATACAAAAAAAATCAGCCTACCAAAATTAACTGAGTTCTTACATACCAGCAATGAACATTCAGTAAAAGTAAAAAAAATTAAAATGAGAATACCATGTGTATATGGTAAAAATTTAAATGCATCATAAAAGTAAAAAAAAAAGTATAAAACCCTATAAAAAAAACTTAAAAGAAACCCCAATGTATAAAACTCTCTTTAAAAATAATGTTAATTGGAAAGATAACAAGCTGCTTTAAGAAACAGAAACAATAGGTGAGGGAGATTAAGAGGTTCAAACTTCCAGATGCAAAATGAATGAGTCATGGGTTTGAAGTGTACAGTGTGGGGAATATAACCAATAGTTATGTAATATATTTGTATGGCGACAAATGGTACTAGACTTATTCTGGTGATCATTTTGAAATACATTTGAAATACCCAGAAATATTTGAATCACTATGACATGTAATGGAAACTAATAGTTATAGGTAAATTATACTTCAGAAAGAAACAAACTCACAGAAAAAGAGGTCAAATCTGTTGTTACCACAGGCAAAGCAGTGGAAGGAGGAAGGATTGGATGAAGGTGGTCAAAAATTACAAGCTTCCAGTTATAAGATAAATAAGTACTATATAATATAAAACATGATAAATAAAATTAACACTGTTGTATGTTATATATAAAAGCTGATAAGAGTAAATTCTAAGAGTTCTCATCACAAGGAAAATTTTTTCTTTTCTATTTTTTTAATTTTATATCTATATGAGATAATAGATGTTCACTAAATTTATTGTGGTCATCATCTTGTGATATATGTAAGTTAAATCATGCTGTACACCTTAACTTACAGAGTAATGTATGTCAATTATATTTCAATAAAGCTGAAAGAAAAAAAGCATAAAAACAGGGAACTTAGTTGGAAAAAAAGACTCTATGAGACAAATAAAAGGGGAGAGAATTCACTGCCAGCAAACTGTGTTATAAAAATGTTAAGCAAGTTCTTTAGGAAGAAAGAATCTATACCAAAAAAGTGAAGAACTCTGGAAATGGTGAAAATAAATGCACATTTTAAAAGCTACTTTTTAAATTGTTTAAAAATATAATTAACTGTCTAAAGGAAAAAATGGCAACAATATTGTGTGTAGCTTATAATGTATAAAAATGTGTGACCACCACAGCACAAAGAATGGGAGGGAAAACTTGAAAGTAAACTACTGTAAGGTTCTTATATTCAACATGAAATGAGCCAATTCCTCAAAACAAATCTGCTTGAAAAAAATCAGTTCTCACTAGTCTACTTTTTATGGAAATTAAGAATCATATGAAAGAGTCAATTAAGAGCTAAGATTAGCTAAAAATATATTGAAGAATAAATATTAGAGAAGATTTAAATTTTCTGATACTACAACTTACTACAGAGTAATTAACAGTAAGATGTTGCACTAAAGTAGCTAATGGACAAGTGGTAAAGGAATCAACAGTCCAGAAAAGAGGTACATACGTGTCTTGGAGTCTGACAATAAAAGCAGCATTACCAATGTATGGAGTGGGGAACAGTTGTAACCTATTTGGAATAATTACTTCATACCACACAAAAAAATTAATTCCAGATGACTTAAGACAAAAACTTCACAATTTGTAATGAAAAATAAAATGGAAAGAGGATAACACCTTATCACTCTGGGATAGTGGGGAATTTTTTAAAGAGATAAGAAGCACAAAGTGTAAGACAAAGATTCATATATTTGACTACGGTACCTTAAAATGAAAGCCTTCAAAAGACACCACTAACAGAGAGAATACACAAGCCAGAGATTGAGAGAAGGTATTTCCAATATATGTTATTTTTAATAAGCATTGGTAACCTATTCAGTACAAAAAGCTCATTCAAATTAACAATAAAAAGATTTAAAAATCCAACAGAAATAGGGAAACAAAAGTGGTCAATAAATAAAGAAGCTCAGTACCCCAGCATCAAGGATTTGATAGGCTAAATAAGACAATTTCGATAACCTAAAATTAGACTGATGATATTATATTTTGGAAAGAAGGTAGTCAAACTGGAGTATAAATTGGTATAATCACTCTGGAGAATAATCTGGCAACATCTAAAAATACTGAGGGCTGCCCTGGTGGCTCAGTTGGTAAAGAATCCACCTGTAAAGCAGGAGACCCAGGTTCAATCCCTGGGTGGGGAAGATCCCTTGAAGAAGGAAATGGCAGCCCACTGCAGTATTCTTGCTTGGGAAATCCCACGGACAGAGGAGCCTGGTGGGCTACAGTCTATGGGGTCGCAAAGAGTCAGACAGGACTTAGCAGCTAAGCCACCAATAATACTGAATATATATATACACACTGTAACATACACTAAACTAATAAAGCCATGCGTGGGTGCGATACACGTCAACTTGAGGAAACAAGTAACTTCTGGAGAGGGAGCAAAAGTGACGATTGGGAATCTTGCCTTTAGAGCCGACTTACGTCAAAAGTGGGGAGAAGAGGAAGAGCTGATCCAAAACAAGAAAAGAGGCAAACTGTTAACATCTTCTTAACATTAGTAACGAGGACAAGAGTGTTTTTCTGTATTGTTATCGACGCTCCTGCAGACATCAGAATTCTATAACTATACCTTTCCTACTGTTGTCAAAATTTGTAGTGCCCTTTTCTTTATAACAAAAGTTGCACGGTACAAAAGCAAAATCTAACAGAGTTTAATGGATAAATATTTGAATATTAGTGTAGCGTTTGCCAGGTATGTTTGTTAATTTTCAAGGAACTACTAGTGATAACGGTTCATGATTTTCATTGATGCAAAGGGAACATGACTTACAACGACGGACATGGCAATAGCAATGGAATCAAGTGAGAATGCTACCTCACAAAATTCAGTAAGATATTGCCTTGGAGGAAGGAAAGAAACAGATACCACCCAGATTTTTATCTCAAGTTTTGAGATTACATTAGTAATTTTAATAAACTCCTTGATGCTCTCTGAAGTTTGGCAAAACATTTCTCTAGCAAAATTCAGCAAGGCTTTTTAATTTTATGAGAAAATTTTCAAATGCCATTGATAATTACCTAAATACCAGAAATGTTACATTAATTTGATAGCTATATTTATAAAGCATACATACTCATAAAAATAAACATCAATGCTGACACCTGAAAATGAATTCTAAAAATAAAAGTAGACCCTTGCTTAGAAAGGAACAGGAACTGAAAATATCATTGTATGAATTACCTCCAGTAACAATAAGAATTACTGACAAACATTTTCTATCCAATATTAAATTAGCTCTTACCCCCAAACTGAATGAAATAAATACTATCAATATCAACTTGATTGTCAATGCCCAAGGTCACACAGTCAATAACAGACTGATTTTGCACTCAAATCAGTACATGTTCCAAATATTTTCTCTTAAATCATTCCACTAATACATTAGAAGTTTTATATATATAAAATAGTGCATTATACTAAGAGCAATAGAGTTAATATGGATTGGATAGTTGGATAGAAAAAAAATTCAAGAATCTTAGCAATAAAAATGTCCCTATTTTTCTCTAGTAATCTCTTCTAATTTCTCCTTCAATATTGCTTCCCTGTTGTACTACTACCTAACTCTTGCCAGGTTACTTCTAAGACAGTTTGGAATAGACCAAGAAAAGGTGAAGTGAAAGTGAAAGTCGCTCAGTCATGTCTGACTCTTTGCGACGTCATGGACTATAGGTCCACGGAAGTCTCCATACCAGAATACGGGAGTGGGTAGCCTTTCCCTTCTCCAGGGAATCTTCCCAACCCAGGGATCGAACCCAGGTCTCCCGCATTGCAGGTAGATTCTTTACCAGCTAAGCCAAAAAGGAAGCCCAAGAATACTGAAGTAGGTGGCCTATCCCTTCTCTAGCAGATCTTCCTGACCCAGGAATCAAACTGGGGTCTCCTGCATTGAAAGGGAGAGCATTCAATTAGTTAATTTAGATGGCCGACAGAGTTATTTCCATACTTCTGAGAAGTTGTGCATTCGTATACTTCAGCCTTTAAAAAATACGGTATTTCCTAATGGTGAAGTCCCTGACCTTGGGAGTGGGGTAGCTCCTGTCAGCTGCCGCCCCTATAGGAAAATTTGGCCTTGGAGTACGGAATGAAGCAAGGCAAAGGCTACTAGAGTTCTGCCAAGAGAATGCACTGGTCATAGCAAGCAACCTCTTCCAACAATACAAGAGAAGACTCTACACATGGACATCACCAGATGGTCAACACCGAAATAAGATTGATTATATTCTTTGCAGCCAAAGATGGAGAAGCTCTATACACTCAACAAAAACAAGACCAGGAGCTGACTGTGGCTCAGATCATGAACTCCTTATTGCCAAATTCAGACTTAAATTGAAGAAAGGAGGGAAAATCACTAGACCATTCAGGTATGACCTAAATCAAATCCCTTATGATTACACAGTAGAAGTGAGAAATAGATTTAAGGGACTAGATCTGATAGAGTGCCTGATGAACTATGGATGGAGGTTTGTAACACTGTACAGGAGACAGGGATCAAGACCATGTCCATGGAAAAGAAATGCAAAAGAGCAAAATGGCTGTCTGAGGAGGCCTTACAAATAGCCCTGAAAAGAAGAGAAGTGAAAAGCAAAGGAGAAAAGGAAAGATATAAGCATCTGAACAAGGAGAGACAAGAAAGCCTTCCTCAGCAATCAATGCACAGAAATAGAGGAAAACAACAGAATGGGAAAGACTAGAGATCTCCTCAAGAAAATTAGAGATACCAAGGGAACATGTCATGCAAAGAGAGGCTCGGTAAAGGACAGAAATGGTATGGACCTAACAGAAGCAGAAGATATTAAGAAGAGGTGACAAGAATACACAGAAGAACTGTACAAAAATGATCTTCATGACCCAGATAATCATGATGGTGTGATCACTCACCTAGAGCCAGACATCCTGGAATGTGAAGTCAAGTGGGCCTTAGAAAGCATCACTACGAACAAAGCTAGTGGAGGTGATGGAATTCCAGTGGAGCTATTTCAAATCCTGAAAGATGATGCTGTGAAAGTGCTGCACTCAATATGCCAGCAAATCTGGAAAACTCAGCAGTGGCCACAGGACTGGAAAAGGTCAGTTTTCATTCCAATCCCAAAGAAAGGCAATGCCAAAGAATGCTCAAACTACCACACAATTGCACTCATCTCACACGCTAGTAAAGCAATGCTCAAAATTCTCCAAGCCAGGCTTCAGCAATACGTGAATCATGAACTTCCAGATGTTCAAGCTGGTTTTAGAAAAGGCAGAGGAGCCAGAGATCAATTGCCAACATCCGCTGGATCATCAAAAAAGCAAGAGAATTCCAGAAAAATGTCTATTTCTGCTTTCTTGACTATGCCAAAGCCTTTGACTGTGTGGATCACAACAAGCTGTGGAAAATTCTTCAACAGATGGGAATACCAGACCACCTGACCTGCCTCTTGAGAAACCTATATGCAGGTCAGGAAGCAACAGTTAAAACGGGACATGGAAAAACAGACTGGTTCCAAATAGGAAAAGGAGTACATCAAGGCTGTATATTGTCACCCTGCTTATTTAACTTCTATGCACAGTACATCATGAAAAACGCTGGGCTGAAAGAAGCACAAGCTGGGATCAAGATTGCTGGAAGAAATATCAATAACCTCAGATATGCAGATGACACCACCCTTATGGCAGCAAGTGAAGAGAAACTAAAAAGCCTCTTGATGAAAGTCAAAGAGGAGAGTGAAAAAGTTGGCTTAAAGCTCAACATTCAGAAAACTAAGATCATGGCATCTGGTCCCATCACTTTATGGGAAATAGATGGGGAAACAGTGGAAACAGTGACAGACTTTATTTTTTTGGGCTCCAAAATCACCGTAGATGGTGATTGCAGCCATGAAATTAAAAGACGCTTACTCCTTGGAAGGAAAGTTATGACTGATCTAGAAAGCATATTAAAAAGCAGAGATATTACTTTGCCAACAAAGGTCCATCTAGTCAAGGCTATGGTTTTTCCAGTGGTCATGTATGGGTGTGAGAGTTGGACTATAAAGAAAGCTGAGCCCTGAAGAACTGATGCTTTTGAACTGTGGTGTTGGAGAAGACTCTTGAGAGTCCCTTGGACTGCAAGGAGATCCAACCAGTCCATCCTAAAGGAGACCAGTCCTGGGTGTTCATTGGAAGGACTGATGCTGAGGCTGAAACTCCAATACTTTGGCCACCTCATGCGAAGAGTTGACTCATTGGAAAAGACCCTGATGCTGGGAGGGATTGAGGGCAGGAGGAGAAGGGGACGACAGAGGATGAGATGGCTGGATGGCATCACCGACTTGATGGATATGAGTTTGGTTGAAATCCGGGAGTTGGTGATGGACAGGGAGGCCTGGCGTCCTGCGATTCATGGGGTTGCAAAGAGTCGGACTTGACTGAGCTACTGAACTGAACTGAACGGTAAAGTCATTTTTAAGTCTTATTTTGAAATTTAATTTCAGTTAGATCTTCTGAATGTACTTAAAATTTCCTCAATAACAGAATCGAGTATCAGCTTTTAATTTAAAGTTTAATTAATTAAAATAAAATACAATTTTAAACTGTTTAATAGCCACATGCAACTGGCAGATACTCTAATGCATAGGGCAATTTTAGAAAAAGAGAGGGAACGTTAGGCAAAGATTTCTGAGATTAGCAAATGAGAAGAACCATAAAAGAAAATCTATAAATTGGCCTTAATCAAAATTGAAAACTTCTTCAAAAGACACCCTTAAGAAAATGAAAGATAACTCAGAGACTGGGAGAAAATATTTGCAAAACACATCTGATAAAGGACTTGAAAAGAGAAAATTAAAAAGAACTTTTACAATTCCAGCCAAAATAAAAAACTGAATGTTAATAAATGGGTAAAATATGTGAAGATGCATTCACTGAAGATGACATATGGATGGCAAATGACAAAATGCTAAACATGAGTCCTTAAAGAAATACAAATTAAACGCACAGTAAGGTACCATGACACTCTTACTAGAAGGTCAAAGTTAAAGACTGACAAGCGCAGGCATGGGTGCAGAGCAACCGGAAATCTCAAACACGACCGGTATAATCTGGGGCTTCCCTGCTGGCTGACCGGTAAAGAATCTGCCTACAGTGCAGGAGACACGGGTTTGATCCCTGGGTGGAGAAGACCCCCTGGAGAAGGAAATGGCACCCACTGCAGTATTCTTGCCTGGGAAATCCCCTGGACAGAGGAGCTCGATGGGCTACAGTCCTTGGGGTCGCACAGAGATGGACACAGGACTCAGTGGCTGACCACCACCATACCACCAGTATAATGCCTGAGAGTCATCCCTGTTGTTGCAAATATCAATAGCCCACTCTTTTTTATTGCTAAGAAGTATCTCATTGTATGGATGGACCGTGTGTACTTATTAATAATATCCACAAGCTGATGAATATTTGTGTTGCTGTTTTCAGTTTTTGACAATTATGAATAAAGCCACCATAAATATTTACATACAGGTTTTTGTAGGGGGATACAATTTTTCATTTCCCTTGGGTAAATCTGGGACCAGATGCCATGATCTTAAGTTTTCTGAATGTTGAGTTTTAAGCCAGTTTTTTCACTCTCCTTTTTCACTTTCAACAAGAGGCTCTTTAGTTCTTCTTCGCTTTCTGCCATAAGGGTGGTAGCATCTGCATATCTGAGGTTACTGATATTTCCCCCGGCAATCTTGATTCCAGCGTGTGCTTCATCCAGCCCAGCATTTCGCATAATGTACTCTGCATATAAGTTAAATAAGCAGGGTGACAATATACAGTCTTGATGTACTCCTTTCCCAATCTGGAATCAATTTGTTGTTCCATGTCTGTTTCTAACTGTTGCTTCTTGACCTGCATATAGATTTCTCAGGAGGCAGGTAAGGTGGTCTGGTATTCCCATACTTGGGATGTGAGACTTGGACTATAAAGAAGGCTGAATGCTAAAGAATTGATGCTTTTGAACAATGGTGCCAAAGAAGACTCTTGAGAGTCCCCTGGAGAGCAAGGAGGTCAAACCAGTCAATCCTAAAAAAAAAAAAAATCAGCCTGAATATTCATTGGAAGGACTGATGCTGAAACTGAAGCTCCAATACTGTGGCCACCTGATGCAAACAGCCGACTCACTGGAAAAGACTGATGCTGGAGAAGACTGAGGGCAGGAAGAGAAGGGGGAGACAGAGAATGAGATGGTTGGATGGCGTCACCAACTTGATGAGCATGTGTTTGAGTGAGTTCCAGGAGATGGTGAAGGACAGGGAAGCCTGGCATGCTGCAGTTCATGGGCTTGCAAAGAGTCAGACATGACTTAGCAACAGAACAACGAACAACTATGAAAATATAAGAAATTACTTGATTTATAAGATGGAAAATATTCTAAGATCACCCAGTCCAAATATTAATATCTGTTTTAAAAATGAGGAGTCAAGCTCTTTCAAGGCTTGTGAACTTCTCTCTGCACCAACACATCCAAGTGTACACTTTCACTACCATCAATAACTACCGTTCACTAGGAGACCCGCCATGTCCTAACAGGGTGTGAAAGATTCTTAGTGTGGTAGACAAAGGGAAAGTGCCCTTTGTAGAGAATCCCTGCCTGACACCACAGCATCCTGAGCTAAACTGGCTTCCACTGAGCCAAATCTGCCTAATTTGGAACTATTATCCCTGCTGAGAACTGTGAGCCAGGCCCTCCAATACTCAGAGATTTCTATAAATACATTTCAATTTTATTTGGTAATCTTTCATTTTCTTCCACTTTGTCTCTTGATTCTATCTTGCAGGAGAGCTGTTAAAGGTGCCAATCACACTCGCTGTCAAACTGACTACACAGCTGGATAAAAGAGAGGGTTCATTTTCCACTTGAGCAGCAAGTCTGCAGCATGCACAGTGAACAGAGAAGCCACTTGCTGGTTGGGGCATGGCTAAGTATCACCCACAGCTGGTAACTGACACAGGGCTCTTCCCTCTTGCTTATCCAGTCCTCTGATTTGGCTCTCCGTGAAAATGAGTAAAAAAGCACAGTGGTCAGAAAAAGCAACTCCCCACAGTCTCCAAGAGAAGTTTAGGAAGGTTGGGAGTGTTGCCAGTAAATATTAAGGGTGAGGGAGGGAAAACAGGGCTTGGCTTGGGAAGGAACATTGTTGGCTGTCTAGCAAGAGAACTTTAAATCTGTTAAAAAATAATGGTTGGCGGAAAAAGAGTTCAGAGAGTTATGTATATGACCTTATTTATGATGGCTCAGCAGTAAGGAATCCGCCTGCGATGCAGGAGACCTGGGTTTGATCCCTGGGTTGGGAAGATCCCCTGGAAGAGGAAATGACAACCCACTCCAGTATTATTGCCTGGAGATCCCACGGACAGAGGAGCCTGTAGGCTACAGTCTATGGGGGTCGCAAAGAGTCAGACACAACTGAGTACCTGCACACGCACACACACATCAATTACATAAATATACTTTTTAGTTTAAAGAAAAAAAAAAAAGATTTGAAGCTCATAAACCAAACTGGTAAAAGTGGAGTGAGGGTGGTTGACCAGATGGAACTTTCACTCTCTGCTTTAGATATTTCTGTACTCCTGACTTTTCCTTTTTAAAAACATTAACTTTTTTTTTTAATCTGAAAAAAATTCACTTTTGGAATAATGAGCAACCACAGAGGTTTCTGTTGGCAACAAAGTTGTAAAAGTGGTTGAGAAGAAAGAGGCAACAGGATTTGGAGGAAAGGACATAAGAACATGAGAGAGATACACAAGGACAGAAATAGCTTAATGACAATAACAGAATAAGTACTCCTCTAAACTTTCATAGAAACGATGAATACATATACTCCCCACAACAAAAGCTGTGTCCCACCACCACCAAAAAAAAATTGTGTTAAAGGTCTCATATGACTGACCTACGAGCTCTTTTGTTCTAAAGTGTTTAGCTTCCTTGTGATTGGTTTTCAGGTGTTTAATGAACATTATTAACCCAATATGTCCTATAAGAACAACAGAGGTAAGGGTGATAAAAGTGCTTGTAAAAAGCAACATATGACTATGATCGATAAAGATAATTTTAACAAGGGAAAAGAGGTATAGAATTGGTAAGTATCATTTACATGATGAATTATTTAGCAGTAGAGGCAATTTAAGGACAATGTAATTTATACAAATAGCTGCAAATCTGCAGCAATGACAATGAGCAAGAAGGAAGAAAAAGGATTAACAAATGGTAAAACTTGTGAGCTGCTAACAGGATCTGCATCAACAAGGACACCTATTAGTCTACTATTAACTCAAGAGGAAGCCAGGAATTTTTTTCTAGGCATGTTAAAAATTTTGTACATTCCCCGCCCCAAGTCACAGAGAAATGCATTGGTTCAGTCTCTTAGTCATGTCTGCCTCTTTGCAACCCCATGGACTGCAGCACACCAGGCTTCCCTGTCCATCACCAACTCCTGGAGCTTGCTCAAACTCATGTCCATCGAGTAGGTGATGCCATCCAACCATCTCATCCTCTGCCGTTCCCTTCTCCCGCCTTCAGTCTTTCCCAGCATCAGGGTCTTTTCCAATGAGTCAGTTTTTCACATCTGGTGGCCAAAGTACTGGAGTTTCAGCTTCAGCATCAGTCCTTCCAATGAATATTCAGGACTGATTTCCTTTGGACTGGTTTTGATCCCCTTGGCAGTCCAAGGGACTCTCAAGGTTCAAGGCCCAGACAAATCTGGACATCAGTCAAACATGAAGGAGACAGCAGAGACATCACGGTTACTAGGAGTTCCCTGTGGCATTTGTGCAGGTAATCGGGAAGGGGTGTTACCTAACCTACCTTTCAGTGATGGCAAGACTGTTCTAATGTTTGGGGTGGTGAAGGTGGTTTAGTCGCTAAGTCGTGTCCGACTCTTGCGATCCCATGGACTGTAGCCTGCCAGGCTCCTCTGACCATGGGATTCTCCAGGCAAGAATACTGGAGCAGCAAGAATACCATTTCCTTCTCCAGGGGATCTTCCTGACCCAGAAATTGAACCCGGGTCTCCTGCATTGCAGGCGGATTCTTTACCGAGCTACTAGGTCTTATCAGCACAGAGAAGAGTACGGCTAACTCAGCTTTTGAATGAACGTGCTTCTGGATGAATCAGGGGAACAGCTCACATCTCTTTTAGTCACTTAACGATTTTCAAAGACACGAATTGACCAATAGTTTTTGATTAAGTGAATACAGTTCTAAAAACAGCTACCATTTATCAAGTACGTCATGATTGTTCTTTACATGCATTTATTTATGTTGGAGACAAAAACCAAGCTAGCAAACCATGTTTCGGGGGTACAGAAAAGGCTTCTGAACCAAAAAATGTCTTAGTAGTCACACCAGTATCAAGTCAGGGGTCAATAAAGGACAGAGCTTTCATCTGACTCTCCCATCCGGGTCCTTGGGCGAGAACAAAAGAGCAGGGTTTTGCTTTTCTTTTTTTTTTTTTAAACTAACACTGACCCTATAGAAATGGCAGCAAGGAGACATACTCTTACTGGAGGAACTAATTTGATTTTGATTTTCAGATTGTTGTGGTTTATGATAAAATACTTCTTGGAAAATCTGTATATGGAGTATGAGCAGAGAAATTCTAAGACTTAAGGGAACTACTTGATATAATCGTGGGGTAGGAAAAGCACCATCCTAAATCTATGATCCTACTAGAAAATGACACATTTGATTATTTATAGTAAAAATTCTGATATGGCAGAAACCACTATAAACAAGGCAAAAGATAGAATGTAAAAATTTTATAAAATCAGAACAAAGAAATTTCATCCTTAAAATATAAAGAACTCTAACAAATGAGTAACAAAAAGATTCCAATGGAAAAATGGGCAAAAAAAACCCCCAGGTCATTCACACATGATTATAAAGGGTCTCCCCCACCTCAAAAAAAGGACAAAGTAAAGATGTTCAACCTTTATAAAAGTAATACAAGTACAAATGAAAACTACGCTGAGGGAAATTCCCTGGTGGTAGAGTGGCTAAGACTTCGTGCTCCCAATGCAGGGGGCCTGAGTTCAATCCCTGGTCAGGGAAGTAGATTACACGTGCTGCAACTAAGATTTGGCACAGCCAAAGGAGGCAAACCCCCAAATCTAACACTGAGAGAAAATACTGTCTACACACTGCTGCTGCTGCTGCTGCTGCTAAGTCGCTTCAGTCGTGTCCAACTCTGTGCGACCCCATAGACGGCAGCCCATCAGGCTCCCCTGTCCCTGGGATTCTCCAGGCAAGAACACTGGAGTGGGTTGCCATTTCCTTCTCCAATGCATGAAGGTGAAAAGTGAAAGTGAAGTCGCTCAGTCGTGTCGGACTTCTAGCGACCCCATGGACTGCAGCCTACTGGGTTCCTCCATCCATGGGATTTTCCAGGCAAGAGTACTGGAGTGGGGTGCCATCGCCTTACAAATATTCAAAATGGAAAGGCTTGTGACAGACACAGTCATCTCATTATCTGTATTTCCCTTTGCCCTTTCATAGGAGAACCCCAATTTGCAGGTGGAATTCTAGCCACTTGGAATAAAGATTCCATGGTCTTGGGACTTCTCTTATGGTCCAGTGGCTAAGACTCTGCTCCTAATGCAGGAGGCCTGGGTTTGATCCCTGGTCAGGGAACTAGATCCCACATGCCGCAACTAAGATCCAGCACAGCCAATTAAATACACAAATAAGATTTACCAGTCTCTCTTGCAACTAGATGTAGTCATTTAAGTAAATTCTAGCCTAGAGGAATATATTGAGGTGTGCATGCAACTATGAGAACCAACTAAAGGGAAGGAGCATGCCTTTCCTTGCTCCTTCCTCCCTCCCGTGTATGCGTGTGTGCTCAGTCGTGTCAGTCTGTCTGTGGCCCCATGGACTGTAGCCCGCCAGGCTTCTGTGTCCATGAAAATTTCCAGGCAAGAATACTGGAGTGGGTTGCCATTTCCTACTCCAGGGGACCTTTCTGACTCGGGGATCGAACCCATGTCTCCTAGCACCACCTGGAAGCCTCGTTCCTGCTGACTAGAAAAAGGACGTGATGGCCCAAGCTGGTAAAGTCACACTGGATCACAAACAGTAAGCCACACTTTGAAGATGGTGGGGACCTGGACTCTTTACCCCTGGACTTCCTTTGTAAGAAAGAAACAACTGTACTGTTTCAGCCATGTTACTTCAGGCTTCTTATCTCTCAGAGCTGAATCGAATCCTAACAGATTCACAGCATGAGACAGTCTGAAGGGTATCAGTGCACGCATCCATCACACGAGATTAGAGACCAGAATGTGACACGGTGATTACTCTAGGTGGTGAGATTTGGGCGAGTTTTTTTCTATCTTTCAGTTATATTCAGAAAAAAATGTATGAGTATGTATTGGTTCTATAATAGAGCTATTTTATTTTGAGAAAAGTATTCTAAAAATTCAAGTGAATTAAACAAGTTTTCTTTTATTTAGTCCCTGTGAAGAACTGTTACTTTAGCTGGATGGATTGCTTTTTAAAAGAAGCCACGTTGTCTCAGCTGACAGTCTCCCACTGAACAGAAGCAGCTTGCCTGGCCCAGAAATAGGTTGCGCCAAGCTGAATTTCTCAGGGTTCCCTCCAGAAAACTACAAGGAGATGGTAATCCCTCAGGCACTTTGCCAGTCCTCTCCCAAGCTGCTATTTACGGCCGGGTGACACAGTTTAACCAGCAAGCCATCAATTTCATCCTTCGAAACTTTCAGGTCAACAAAATGTTGAGTTACAGAAGCCAGGCACAAGAGAACACACTCAGATATATAACTAGATACAAATTTACCAACTGTATGCATACATGACATGCTTGCCACTTTTATTGTCAGAAAATTTTATTTAAAAAAATATCCTGAGGACAGCATCACACTTTTTTTTGGAGACTTCTCTCTATTCAACCTATTGATGTGACCAAGAATATTCTAGGAATTCATCCATTCTGCGGGAATGGGGCCTTCCCCACCTCTTTCTCCATAAAGAAATGTCAAGGAATCAGTGAGGGTCTCTGATTTCTCTTTTTCCTCTCTGGACACTTCTTACATGGTGCCCAGTGACTGAGCCCACTGATTTTCGGGATCCCTCTCATTTTCTGATGTATTCACAACTTCTGTTACTGTTCATAAGGTCCCTGTAAAGGTGCTTAGTTTAGACAAATCTTGTCCTAAATAGGTAATTCTGACTCTGATTTACTTTGATGCATTTGTTAAGCTCCTTAATGCCTCGTTTTGATTTCACTTTAAAAAATATTTTCTGTAACTGCAAGAATCATCTTTTTTGATTTCACATTTCAAAGTTTTTAACTGTGTAAAATACAGTTCTTCTAACTCCTCTGTCCTAGATTTCCGAAGGGATGAATTTAAAGCTTTGGGTGTGTAAATATTCTTCAACATTCCTGAAACTTCTTCTTAAAAAAAAAAAAAAAAAAAAAAAAAATCCTTACTCTTACTTCCCAAACCACTAAGTCTCACACTGATACTCCACCACTGTGGCTTCCATCTGCCTTTCTAACTTTCATTCCAGCAAGCTTGCCCCGAACTGCAGTGAGCTAGAGCTCCAGTCACATGTATCAAAGTGAAGCCTCTAGTCGTGTCCGGCTCTTTGTGACCCCATGGACTGTAGCCCACCAGGCTCCTCTGTCCATGGGATTCTCCAGGCAAGAGTACTGGAGTGGGTTGCCATTTCCTTCTCCGGGGGATTTTCCCAACCCAGGGATCGAACCTGGGTCTCCTGCATTGCAGACACTTTACCATCTGAGCCACCAGGGAAGTCCAATCACATGTATAAACATGGATAAATCCTTCAGATGTTAATAACACATACGATAACAATGTTGATATTCTAAAGTCATGAATTAGAAGAATGTGAGGGACAGAAATGTGTTCATTTTTGTACACACTGCTACAGAGCAAAAAACGTATTAAATTGCATATGCACAGTATCTGGAAAATGGAACACATTATTTGGAAAATGGAACACTCACTTCCAAATCTTTTTTTAAACCACCCTACTGATATATGACTGGTATGTGAAAAGGTGTATGTATTTAATGTAAATAGCCTGCTGAGCTTGGTGATAAGCATACACTTATGAAACCATCACCGCTATCAAGTTTATAAACATATCCATCACCTCCCAAAGTTTCCTCTCACTTATGACTATTATTATTATTTTTTGTGTGCTGGGGGTGGTGGTGGTGGGGAAGAAGATAAGAACTATGAACAAAACCCAAATCCCTTAACGGTTCCATCTACCTGGAATAAGACCATAATGTTCATCCTCCAACTTATTTGTAAACCACGATATTTCCAAGGCCAGCTCAAATTTTACTTCTCTAGGAAATTCTGATTCTCGGGATGGAATTCACCTTTCATAATCCTCTTCCCAGGTGGTGCCAGTGGTAAAGAACCCGTTTGCCAATGCAGGAGACATATGAGACAAGGGTTCGATCCTTGGGTGGGGAAGATCCCCTGGAGGAGGGCATGGCAACCCACTCCAGTATTCTTGCCTGGAGAATCCCATGGACAGAGGAGCCTGGCGGGCTACAGTCCACAGGGTTGCAAAAAGTCAGACACGACTGAAGCGTCTCAGCACACGTGCACAGTCACTAAAACCTCACACACTCAGGCACGCACATAAACAGCGTGCACAGTACATTCATCTATGGTTTATTAAGTGATGAGTTACCGGGAGGGAAGGTCTATGTCTTACTCATCTTTTGTTTGCCCTACAGCACCTAAGAGGTTTTGATTTAATAAAAGATAGTCATTTAATAACATTTATTGGATTGTATAGACAAACAGTGGAATTTTGATTGGTTTCTCTTAACTGTTAGTTTTAACTACCCCATAGTTAGTTGTTCATCAACAGTTTCCTCCTATTGGATCTATGTAGCTTGAATCAAATGCAGCTTAAAATAAATAAGCCACTGCCTAGGGCTCTGAACTCCTCTCTGTTTCTTCAGGTTTTTTATTTTTTGGTGTGGTAATTATGTTTATTTTAACAGACAATTTGTTTACATTTCTTGCCTTTATCAGGCCTGTCTCTTAAGTACAGAGAAACTATTTCTGGCTGTTCTGCTTTCCAAGGAAACCAGGCAATTTTCTTTTAAGGTCATGGAATTCTTTTACTTCCACAAGTCTGCTCTGTAGCACCTAAGACTTGCAGTTATAAAAACCACTGTTTTCTCAAAAGTCTGGAAATGGCCTGCAAGATATAATTAACTACCTGGAACAAACAATATCACACAAATAGATCTTCCCCTCAGAAAATAACTGTTGGCTTATGTGAAAACAATCTCACTTTTTTTTAGTGACTAGAAAATTTTGGAGCAAGAAAGCAGTATGTAAATTCAAATATACAAAAGTTTCAAGCCAGAAATCAATATAACAGTTTATATGTTCAGTTCAAGCAGCATGTCCACATATCAGAAATAGAACAGAAATGCCTATTCCAATAGAAACGCCTACCACCCCCGCTCCTATTCCAAACTATAAGCCAATGTAATTACACTATTGGAGTGGGGGGTGAGGAATGAGATTAAAAATATTATCTGCCAAGTTACACACCTGAAAACCTAAAAGAATTAAATGGAAAAAGTATTAAATTTCAATATAAGAAAATTCAACAAAGGGCTGTGTAGAGAAAGCAAAAAAGAAATACCCTTCTTATAAGTGAACAATGCAGGGAAAGATTCCAATTATAGCAATAACCAAAAAGACATGTTTAAAACCGGGTTTAGATAAAGGAAAAAGACATTTCTTGTTCTTAGATTCAATGATATGATGGAAGAAATAAGTCAATTCTCTCTTTAAATTTTGTAAATTTAACCTGATTCCAAGGAAAATATGAAAAGAATTTTATTGGAAACTCATCATTCTGAATTGTATATGAAAAAAAAATAAGAGTAGTCTGGAAAATTCTGAAGTGAAGAAAAATGGATGGGCACAAGTACCACCACATATTAAAATACATTATAAAGCTACAGAAGGTAGAACAGTTGAAAAGTGAAGTATGAATTGATCAAGCTGGGGAGAAGAGAGAGGAGAAGGAAAGGGAAATAAAGATGCTTTTCTAAACATATGAAAAGATGTTCCATGTCTTACATAATGAGAGAAAAATAAGTATAATGACATATCTTTTTTTTTTTTTTCCCACTTCCCAGGGAGGAAAAAAAATTAGACAGCTTGATGATAATACTGTAGTGGTGAGCTGGGATATAGTTGCCGGCAAGAGTGTAATCTGCTAAGTTGCTATGGGGGCATTTTGACAACAAAATGAAATAAAAGAATGCATATACCTTTTGAAATGTACCCTACAGATATGCTTCCAAAGATGGTCACAAAAGAGATTATCTATGCAACACGATTTCTAATTGCAAAAGGACTGGAAATAACCTAATGCTCACAGAGGAAGGTTTGGTTAGATAAATTACGGTATGAATACCTAAACAACAAAACACTATGCCACTGATTTTTTTCTAGCAACAGTTTGAAAATATTTTTGAGATGTGTTGATACTAATTTCACATGCTATGTATTATGGTTTATATTAGCAACAAAAACCATTCCCTAATCTTTAACAGTGAAAGACTTTCAAATAGTTGGGAGGGATGTATGTGGGGGAAATTGACCTCTACCTTTGAGCCTAACATCCTGATTCTGAACTCCTCCTTTAGACAATGAAAAGATAAAGTTTCTGGTAGAAATATTAAAAAAAAAAAAAAATTGAAAGGAGTTTTGAAACTCTTTCATTGTTGAGAATGAAAGTATCATGAAAACAAATGACCCAGGATCTTGTTAAACTTATTAAGTATGCATATGGAGTGTTCACTTTAAAATGAAGCTGCTCTAGATACTGATATGAAATGATCTTAAAACGTATTTCTAACTTAAAGAAAAAGAAACATGCAAAACTAGAGAGGTAAGTATCTTAACTTTCATGTAAAAAACAAAGGGATGCAAATTACGCAAATGTGTGTATTTCCACAGAATCTCTCTGACGTATACACAAGAAACTGACAACTGAGATTGCTCTTGGGGAGAAAGAGAGAGGTGGTAAGGGATCTTTTTTCTTTTAAAACTTGTGTACAGGTTTTTTTTTTTTTTTTTTTTAGTTAAACAATATGCATGTATTACCTCTATCTTAAAAAAAACCCCAAAAGATGCTCAAAATCACTAAACAGTAGGGAAATGTAAATCAAAACCATAGTGAGATAGCAACTAAACAGTAACAGTGGATGTGAAGCACTAAGGCACGTCTGACTGGCTCTCTGAGACCCCAGGTACTGTAGCCCACCAGGCTCCTCTGTCCGTGGGATTCTCCAGGCAAGAATACTGGAGTGGGTTGCCATGCCCTTCTCCAGGGGGTCTTCCTGACCCAGGGATGGAACCCATGTCCCCAGCTGAGCCAAGGGGGAAGCCCTGATGGCCCACACCCTTTAGGATGGCTTTATCTAAACAGACAAAGAGAAAATGACAAGTGTGGGCCAGTTATGAAGATGTGGAGAAATCAGAATCTCTGTGCAATGCCGGTGGGGATGCATTGAATAAAATGTGCAGGTACGGACACTATTGGAAACAGCATGCTGCTTCCCCAGAAAGTGAAACTTAGAACTACTGTATGATCCAGCAATTCAACTTCTGGACATACACCCAAAGATCTGAAAGCACAGACTTGAATAGATACTTGCACACCTGTGTTCACAGCAGCTTTATCCATAGCAACCAAAAGCTGGAAACAAGCCAAGTGTCTATCGACAGATGAATGGATCAACAGTATGTGGTATTCAACCCTAAAAAGGGGAGAAATTGACACAGGCCACAACATGGGTGAACCCTGAAGATATGATGCCAAGCAGTGTCTGGAAACGGATGGTGGGGCTGCACAACAATGTAAGTGTGCTTAAAGCTGCTGAGTTCAGTTCAGTCGCTCAGTCGTGTCCGACTCTTTGCAACCCCATGGACTGCAGACCGCCAGGCCTCCCTGTCCATCACCAACTCCTGGAGTTTACTCAAACTCACGTCCATTGAGTCGGTGATGCCATCCAAGCATCTCATCCTCTGTCATACTCTTCTCCCCCCACCTTCAATCTTCTCAGCATCAGAGTCTTTTCAAATGAGTCAGTTCTTTGCATCAGGTGGCCAAAGTATTGGGGAGTTTCCAGCTGAAAGGTACACTTAAAAATGGTTAAAAGAGTAAATCCTACGTTGTGTATATTTTATCACAATTAAAAAAAATGTAATGCACAAATAGAAAATCTGAAGAGAACTATAGCAGGTAAAGAAATGGATACAGCTGATTAAAAATCTTCCCAGAAAAGCCCAGGCCCAGATGACTTCACTGATGAAGTCTACCAAGCATTAAAAGAGAAAATAATACCAATTCTCACACAAACTCTTTTGGAATACAGAGGAGGAGAGAGTATTTCCCAACTCATTCTGAGAGAACAATATTACTGATATGAAAGCCAGACAAAGACATCAGAAAAATACTACAGACCAATTTCTCTGATGAATATATACGCAAAAGCCATCAACAAAATATCAGCAAACCAAATTCAGCAACATCAGCAAAGGATTTTACCTCATGATCAAGTGGTAATTATGCCTGGAATGCAACACTGATTTAACATTCAAAATTCAACAAAGGTAATATACTATATTAATATAAAAAAGGACAAAAACCACATGATCCTCTTGATACACATAGGAAAAATATTTGATAAAATCCAAGACCTATTCATGATAAAAATGATCAACCAACTAGGGCTAGAAGGGAACATCCTGAACCTGATGAAGGTATCTATAAAAAAACCCTACAGCTCAGGACTTCCCTGTTGGTCCAGTGGTTAAGAATCTTCCTGCCAAATGCAGGGGACACAGGTTTGATCCCTGGTCCAGGAAGATCCCACATGCCTTGGGGCAACTAAGTCCACGTGCCACCATTACTGAGCCAACGCGCCCCACAGCCTGTGATCCACAACGAGAAGCCACCACACTGAGAAGCCCGCACACCACAACTAGAGAAAAGCCTGAGCATCCATGAAGGCCCAGCACCCCATAAATAAATAAGCAAAAACCCTACAGCTTCTACCATCCTCAGAGGTGAAAGGCTGAATGCTTTCTCCCTAAGACTGGGAAGGGGGAAAAGACTGGCACCCCCGCTTGCTCCACTTCCATTCAGTATTGTATTGGAGGTTCCGGCCAGTGCAAATAAGCCAGAAAAAGAAATGAAAACATGGAGAAGTCAGAAATTAACACTTCCGTCCACACAGTATTAACAGTCCCAAAGTGGAAACAATCCAAATATCTATCGACATGGTACATGGATATACAAAATGTGACATGTTCACGTACAGCATGACTGAGCAATACCTGCTGGAAGTCAGACACCTAAGACTGTGCATCACATGAGTCAATTCATATGAAATGACCAGAAAGGGCAAATCTACAAGACAGAGGGCAGATTAGCGGCTGCCTGCGTCTGGAGGTAGTTATGAGGATTGCTAATGGGCTCGAGGGATCTTTCTGGAGTGATGAAAATATTCTAAAACTGGATTGTGGTGGCTGTTGTACAACTTTGTAAATTTACTGAAAGTCACTGCATAGTACCTTTTAAATGTATGAGTTTTGTTGTATGTTAAGTATATCTCAATAAATCTATTTTTAAAAAAATGTAAAAGGAGGACTTCCCTGGTCGCAGAGTGGATAAAAATCCGCCTGCCAATGCAGGGGACATGGGTTTGATCCCTAGTCCACATGCCTTGGGGCAACTAAGTGGCACAGCTACTGAGCCTGCATGTTGCAATTACTGAAGCCTGAGCATCGGAGCCTGTCCACTGCAGCGAGAGAAGCCACTGCAATGAGAAGCCTGCACACCGCAACTAGGGAGGAGCTCACTCACCACGGCTAGAGAAAGCCCACGTGCGGTAACGAATAATAATAATTATTATAAAAAGTTTAAAAATTAAAAATGCACAGAAGTAACAATTACAATATCTTTTACGTTAATACTACTGCTTGTTTACCTGTATTTTCACAGGCTGATTAAAAAAAATGAGAAGACTTACTAAATTAGAGCATCTAATTATGCATTTCTCTATTTTACTGGAAGAGAAAAATGCAGAAATAATGTATTCAGGAAAGGCCAATCTTTGCTTAAGCCATAAATTTGACGAATAGATTATGTAAGACCTTTTATTATTCACCTTCCCTATCCCCTTCATAAGCATGAGTGATGAAAAATAAACTGTACCTTAAGGGCAAAAAAAGTGTTAGTTTTGCAATTTCTATTAAAGAATGGCTTTCTTTAACACCATCTATCTGATGATCTATCCATGAGAGAGTCAAAGTTCATCCGTTTGTGTTTTCTATAAATTTAACTGTTTTAGACCCTTAGGGCATTTCTTTCAGATATATGGTCAACCAGGACAATTGGAGAAGGCAATGGCAATCCACTCCGGTGTTCTTGCCTGGAGAATCCCTGGGACGGGGGAGCCTGGTGGGCTGCCGTCTATGGGTCACACAGAGTCGGACACGACTGCAGCGACTTAGCAGCAGCAGCAAGACAATTGAAACTTCCTTACTCTTCTCACAGTCAAGTTCCCATCACAGTTCAGTCTTGATCGCTGAGACCCTCGGGGCTCTCAAGCCAACTCCTTTCTCTTGCAGTCTTTCCTGTTCCCCTTTATTCTCTTTGTTAGCATTCTTGCCTTTTTCTCAGGATCGCTGACAATTCTGACACCTACCCTTCTGACTTAGCCCTTCCTGACGCCCCAACTCCTAGCTTCATGTCACTGGTCATCCTCTTCTTTTCTGCAGGGTGTGGGGTCTCCTCTGCCACTGAGGCATGCCTGACCCAGCTGCTTCTCCGATCTGCCAGACCCCATAATACTGTCATAATAATTACTGCTGCTGTGCATCAGTGCTTTCAAAGCGACACCACAGGTTCTTTGAAAAGTTCCTTTCGAGGATTCTTATGGCCAACAAGTACATACTGCTATATTTAAAATGGATAACCAATAGGACCTACTGTATAGCACAGGGAACTCTGCTCAGTATTATGTGGCAGCCTGGAGGGGAGGGGAGTGAGGGGAGAATGCATACATGTACATGTGTGGCTGAGTCCCTTCGCTGTTCACCTAAATTAATCGGCTGTTCTGCTGTTTAGTTACCGAGTTGTGTCTGACTCTTTGTGACCCCATGGAATTAGCTTGCCAGGCTCCCCTGTCCATGGGATTCTCCAGGCAAGAATACTGGAGTGGGTTGCCATTTCCTTTTCCAGGGGGTTTTCTGGACCCAGGGATTGAACACGGGTCTCCTGCTATACTCCAGTATAAAATTAAAAGTTAAAAAAAAAAAAAGATTCTTACGGCACCACCTTTTTATCTGAAGAGATCTGATACACTTTCCCACATCCACACATCACTACTGTAAGGACGTTTTACTAAATGCGGCTCAATCTGAGAGACGAGAAGATGTGAGAACTCATAAAGGAGACAGTTACATTAGTAAGACATATAGTTAAAGAAACAGATGACGTCCTTGGCAAGGGTGGGGAAATATATTCTCATACACTACTGGCACAATGGTTAAGCCAGAGGGCAAGCTGGCCATGTCTGTTACAATATCAAGGAGGTACCTTCTAGGATACCATTAAGGACATTTTTGGGGGGCAACAGAGAATGAGATGGTTGGATTCCATCACTGAATCAATGCACATGAGTTCAAGCAAACTCTGGGAGCTGGTAAAGGACAGGGAAGCCTGGCATGCAGCAGTCCATGGGGTCATAAAAAGTCAGACATGACTTAGTGACTGAACACCAACAACACTTAAAAAGTACTTGAGGGACCTCCCTGGTGGTCCAGTGGTTAAAAATCTATCTTGCAATGCAGAGGACACAGGTGTGAACCCTGCTCAGGGCACCGAGGCCCCATTTGCCCAGGAGCAGCCAAGTCTACTGCTGCAACTACACTCTGGAGCCCAAACACTGCAACCAGGGAGCCCGTGCACTGCAATGAAAGAGCCAGCCTGATGCAAGAAGATCCTGTGTGCCGCAACTAAGACCCAACACATCCAAACAAATACATAAGTACTAAAAAAAAATCTACTGACGCCAGGGCCCAGTGATAGCTCTCCATCAGAAAGTTCACTGTAATACTGTCGAGCTGCACAGTGGGCCTGCTAGACTTTATTTCCCGTAAAGGCAGGGAGTAAATCTGTCTTCTCCACTGGAACATACCCATTACCTTAAGCAATGCCTAGCACAGAGAAGGCAGGTGTTCAGGAAGATCTGGTGAATGAAGAAATGAGTGATGATGACTGAAGAGCAGTTTCTGCCTGGACCTCAGTTGGTATTTGGTAAGCCAGGAGCGAACTTTCCATTGGGAATGCTAGTTCCGTGGCTATGCTGCACTCTTGGCCCTAGACCTTCAAGTAGGTTGCCGATTGTCAGAGCAAATGGCAGATGAATCTGAGTTCTCAGAGCAAACCAGCTACAAAACAAACGTGTTACTACAATTAAAAGCAGCAGTATCGCTGTCATGCTTGTATGGTATGTCAGATTGTGTGTGTGCTCAGTCATGTCAAACTCTTTGCAACTTCATGGGCTGTAGCCCACCAGGTTCCTCTGTCCATGGGATTCTCCAGGCAAGAATACTGGAGTGGGTTGCCATTTCTTTCTCCAGGGGATCTTCCTGACCCAGGGATGGAACTGGGTCTCCTGGATTGGCAGGTGGATTCTTTACTGTCTGAGCCACCAGGGAAGCCCTATTACATATACCCAAATATAAAAATTTCCTTTTAATTCGTTACTCATCTTGGCGTATACATATATTTTTTGCCTTAAGTATAAAAGGTTTAATCTTTAGAGTCACCATCAGGACTTAGAAATGCCCAAGAGTAAAATATCCAGTTTAATCCCAGAGCACAACTGAACAGTGGTCCGGCCTTATGTCAGTTTTCAGAGCTCGAGGAAAACATCTTCAAGGGAAAAAAACCCTATCATACTGAGGTGGTGACAGAAAGGGCCTTTCTAAAGCTTGAAATGACATTACACCATAGAGACACACGAGGGCGCTCTAACAAGTAGCAAAGAGAAACACAGAGCTAGTGAAACCAGGTTGACATTTTAACAATTGTACGGAAAGAGGTGAATTAAGTCCTGGTAAAATTATGTTTGTTATTTACAGCCAGCCATCTTCTGTTCCTGATCCAAAGTTTGAGAAGCCAAAAGGATTTTGCAAGTCTTAAAACTGCAGGAAGAATCCACTGCTCTCAGATCCAAGGTAAGGATTAAGCACATCCCTTCCTAAAGGGATGTGCTTCAAGGGATGTGTTTGTTAAACTGACCTTGAGGCAGGATTTGCCCCTTTCAAGCCAGTATTTTCTTTCAAATCTACAATTCCACTTGGTGCTTTACCTGTCCTCAGCTGGAAGTGGCCCATGAATCCATTTCTTTGCTCCATCTGCTTTCTTAAGAAAAATGGTGAGTGACAAGTTTGCACCTCCCCATTCCCGCCCCAAGCTAGTAGTAATGAAACAGCATTTTATACAAAAGGAGCCCAAACCACTGAAGAAAGTAACTCACGGCCTTATTGAGGTTTTAAATTCATAAATACAACTACAGCATATAATTTTCTCCATCAAATTCAGAGTATAGCATAGAACGAGCGTTTAAGTGACCTTTCTTTCAGATCTTTAACAAGACAGCAACAGAACTGCAGAAAGTCCTGGATTCTGAGGCAATCAGGCTCATTTCACTAAGGATTATTATTCATCTTAAAATCACATTCAAACTTTCGTCTCAGCAAAATTACAAATAATTCCATGTCATCGATCCTTGGGGTCAAATTCAATAGTTAAAATGAAAAGTATTAAAACTTTGAATGCCACGGGTATACTGTGGTTGTATAATACATCCTCATTGACTGAATAAACTAGAGGATTCTCTCCAGCTCTGGAACTATCTACAGGAAGCATGACAAATGATTCATTTTTGAACTGCTAGTTATTTTATTCACTTTAACGTTCATCTATTTGAATGACTAAATTCCTGGCCATGATGTTTCAAACTTGATTTCTGTCAATGAATTTGGTTTTTTTTTTGGGGGGGGGGATGGGGGCTCCCAAAGTCTTTGTTAAAGACCCTGGTGAGTTCAGTTTTCTATGCTTTGCTGCATTTGGCCATCAGGGTATACCCAATTAGGCTTAATTGATATTAAAAAGGGAAGAGGCTCTAAAACGTGCTAATTTAGAGGATATGTTTCTAATTTTCTTGTTCTTTTCAAAATTGTCCTGATTAATTGAAGATGAATTTTCCTCAAATAAAGTTGCCTGATATTACAAAGAAAAAATGAAAGTGTTAGTCACTCTCAGTCATGTCCAAATCTTTGCAATCTCATGGACTAGCCCACCAAGCTCCTCTGCCCATGGAATTTTCCAGGCAAGAATACTGGAGTGGGTTGCCATCTCCTATTCCAGGGGATCTTCCTGACTCAGGCATCGAACCTGCATCTCGAGTTGCCTGCACTGGCAGGTGGATTCTTCGCTACTAGCAATACCTGGAAAGCCCAACTGTATAGGAGGCATGACAAAAAAGAAGTCCAACTTGCTGTCAATGTTTCTGAAACCACTTTGCTGTGTTGAAAGATACTCCTCATCAAGTACCAAATGAGTTTTAGTTAGTTATTAGGTGGATGAAAAATAAAGAGGGAAGGAGTACAGATAGAACAATTCCTCTTCCTCTGAGGCATTTTATGGTTCTTAAAGGAAAAAAAATATTTCTACTTTTTCCATGTTTTCACATCTCTAAATAAAGTAAGCAGGAGAATTTTATAAGCAAACCAAAATATATGTAAATTAAACCCTAACTCTGATACCCTCAGCAAATGAGTTGTTATAGGAAAAGAAACCTGCTTCCCTCTTGCCTGCCTTCACACCACACACATCAACCATGATTTATCTTTTATTGACAAAACATGGTCAGTCTTTCAACGATTTAGGTGCCAAGCTCTTTGGCTTCTCTCAGCTGAACCCTCTTCAAGGAAGGCCGGAGTGCATTTGACCTTCTTATCGGTTCAAGAACTACCTTTCCAAAGGAGCTGTATCTGACTCCCCACACACCCCCAGTATCCTCTCAATCCCCACACCCTGAACATGATGACTCCGTTCACCCAGATGGAGGTGAATTATAACTTTTTCATTACTTTGTATCTTCTTCATTAGATTGCATGCTTCTTTAGGACAAGGGTGGTGACTTTCAATTCTGCATTTTGAAATGTTTGGAAAACTGACCCAAAAGCAAATTGACACTCTCAAGGTTTACTGATCCCTGTGCCCTTCTTCTAATAGAAACAGCTTTAGATAGAGACAGTTTTGGAACTGAATCCACCTTTCTTATGTTCTCTGCCGTCTCAAAGAACAGCTGACACTGTGCAGAGTATATATGCCTGTACCGTGTGTGGGTACATACACACGTACTTTGCAAAAGCATGCTCAAATAATTAAGAGAAACCTTTTGTTTTTCCTCAAAAACTTCAGAAAGTAAAGCCTGACAATACCTGGCTTGCAGAAACATGACTTTTAAAGCCTGAGAAACAGCATCTCACACCTTCTCTACTCAAATTATGCTATTACGAATTCCAATTAATTAGTTGGAGTAAATTAGTTAAACCTGTGCACACTGAGAATAAAATGGCTCAAAACAAAAGCCTGAGCGGCTTTCCTATAAGCCAAGCGTCTGAGTTTTGTAATGCAAAACTTTTCCAGGTATCCTGGCATGCTCTAACCTTAGCTCACGCAGTCCCTACAGCTCTAGATTGTAACGCCATGTAACAGTTCCTCTCAGCCCATCTTATACAGAATTTAAGACTCAAACCATCCAAGATCACACTCTGACTTCGACCTCCTTTGAATGATCAAGGGCAGCTAGGAGTCTATAACAGAGAATTAAATAAGAGATTAAGATCCGCCTAGAATTTTCTAAACTCTGTTCATGTTACCAAACCTTCTCAACAACTGTAAAAAGGAACGCTTAATCAAGTGTCAATCCCGTGGAAAGAAGTGTACCAATTATAACATTCACGTGGCAGCCGAGAAACAAATCAAACCTGGTTCGTAAAGTCCAACCTTGGTTCGTATGTGAAGGTAAGATTCAATCTCTTTATCTAACCAAAAGGGCCGCGCCAAGGGATGAATTACATCTAGCAGTTGTGAAGGGTCTGAGTTGGAATTCAAACTCAACAACAAACATCAGCTTTCCTTGGTTCACCCCACCTTCTAGTTCCCTGCCACCCCTCGTCCGAGACGGTTGCCTTCCTAAGGTGGAAACGACGAATTCCAAAAGGATATGCCCTCCGATCTAAGAGCGGAGACTCACCAGTTTCATGCTGGACTTTTCGCTGGTAAGTAGCAGTTCCTCGACTTCTCAAGCCCAGAAAGCGTCTTCCGGTTCAATCTCCGCCACGGCCCCGCCGAGAGCATCGCGGGACATGCAGTCTTTTTTTCCCTACGCCCCTTTCCCGGCGCATCATGGGAAATGTAGTCATTTCTCCGTGCATCATGGGAACAGCGGTCATCTTTCCTTTTCCTCTCCTCTTAGAACGCCTCCTTCCGTCAGCTCAAATTCATCCGCGCCGCCAATTCATCCTCCGTCTTCACCCCAGCATGATATCATGTCCCTCATCTGGGCCCAGAATCCATGGTATTCTGGGATGTGTAGTCCCTACGGCTCTGGCGCCCCTTTCCCCTCCTCCCTGTGGGAAGGCGCACGGGCGCGGTACTTGCCGGGAGCTGTAGTTCCTTGGGGCCTCCGGACGCAGAGTCCCGCACCTTTACTCAAGGGAGGCAAAAACTACAACTCCCAGGGCCGCCCGGTGGCAGCAGGTGGGAGCGGGGCTGTTGATATCAATATGGCGGTTGTCAGCCAGACAAAGACAGTCAGTCTGATGTGATTGAGACAAGGGAGGTTTTTCAGGGGGAGACTGGGAGATAAGGGCCTCCCCTCCCCCTTCTCCTCTTCCTGCGCCGGCCTCAACCCCTCCCCAGACCCCTCCCGACGGGCGCCCCACGCGGAAGACACCCCTCCCCCCTCCCGCTTTCCCCTCCTCCCTACCTCAGACCTCAGCCCTTCGTACCGGGACGTTGGGGAGGGGGCTGTGCCGGGCGGGAGAACTCAGCAAAGCATTCTGAGGTGAGTCGAGTGGTTTGGAAGCCTCAAGTCTCTCCAGTCTCTTTCCTCACTTCTTTCTCTTCACTTTTTTTTTGGGGGGGGGGTGGGTGTTGGGGGGAGTAAGTGAGTGGGCTGGGGATGAGTGTCTTAAGCGGCCCAACTGAGAGGAGGGAGGAAGCGGGGGGTTTCGCGGGGGTGACCCGAACGCAGGGTCTGGGGTGGGGCAGTTTGTGGGGGCGGTAATTGAAAGGCGTCCGGTGCTCCCAACTCTTTTCCCCTGGTTGCCTCCCCAATGGGCGGAAGGTTTGAATCCTGGAGGTGGGGTCTCCAGTTTGGAGTTTGGGAAACTGTGAGGGGAATTTGAGGTGCGTGGGTTTGTTTGGGGTGCAGAGCTGTGTTTGAAACTGGGTGACGTGCACTCGGGCGATGGGTTAGCCTTGAATAAATGTCTCTGGAGAGGAAGTTCGAGAGCCGGAGTCGGAGCTTTTAGCTGGGCCTGGGCGGAGAGGCGTGCGCGAGGTGCGGCTCCGGGACCTCTGGGCTAGCGGAGCGGCGCGGGGTGGCCGCGGGGAGCGACTCGTTTGTGTCCCATCGGCGGCTCACACTCCTCCTCCCCGTCTCCCGGGACCCACCTCCACCCCAAACTCAGGGCAGGCGCCTCGGAGAGATGAGGTGCGGTAGAGGTGGCTTTTTGCATCCTCAAGTCGGTAGCTAGGTGGGAAAGGAAGAGTGTTCTTAATATTTTATTCCGGAACCGTGTTTTGGTTACACTATTGGGGCTACTTGGAAAGGAGTCCTCCACCCATCTTCACCCCGAAACAGTAGGTCTCGTTGGTCGTCTTCGCCTTCCATAGATGAAACATTACTTAAGATTCGGGGGCGGAGGGGTGGGGGTCGGGAGTGCCCACTTGTGTACGCGACCCTCTGTGTCTGCTGAAGACACGGAATGACTGTTGTGTATCCTGTGGTTGGGTGACTTATTTTCGTAGTAGGAAAAACTGTTGGAAATTGTTGAGGGGGGTGCGTGGGGACTCGCTAAAAGGCGCAGCTTGTATTTTTCTTCTACCCCACCCTGTTCTGTCTCGCATTTGGCTGAAAGCTGGTATGGAAGCGAGAGGAAACATTGGGTGAGTGAAGGGGAGAATGCACTTGGCATTACAAATACTATACTAAGTAAAGTTGAATGATGGTATAGAGTGATTACCGTTTTTATTTACCCTGAAGCTTTAAAAATCTTACGTATCATGTAGGGCAGAGTGATGTGACTAGTTAATTTCTATGGGATCCTGCAGGTGTAGAAACCTCTGCCGCCTCTCTCTGCCTGCCTGCCCGCCCTCCCTCCTTTCCTTCAGTGCTTCGTTTCTGTTCTGGCATGGTACATTTCTCTTCTTTGATGGACATGCTGCCTCCTGTGCCTGTTTCTTTAGTTGGTTCTATGTGGTTGTGCTTTTAGTGGTTTTGCTGTAAGATGCATCTTTCGATGAAGAGGACCTGCATTTGTTTTTAATTTGCATTTATTTCTCAGGTAATTATCACATCAAGATTGTAGTGCTTTGCGTTAAACTTATTTTAAAATTGCACAGCGGAGTTAGATCTAGTTGAATTAAGTGTGTAAGTCAAGGTTGGGAAATTTGAATTCTGATTTTTTTCCCCCGAGTTTCAATTGGAGTTACAAAGGGAAGAGGATTGCAACATCTCTTGTTTCTCACAGTCTTTAATATTTAAAAACATTACACCAGAAGAATTAACATAATTTGTACTTCTTTCACCCGGAAATGTAAGTTTTTCAATAACCATTCTTTTGTCATGTATTTTTAGTATTATGAACTTTTAAATAAAGAAATTGGCATAATTTGTCTTTTCGACTGCTGAGAATTTAATGTATTTACATATTTGGCTTATCAATTCTTGAACCTATCAGTAAAGGACCTTAGATACTCTAAAAACTGGAAGTTACATCATATGTAATTATATGGTATGTTTTATAACCTGTGATTTGCAATTTCTGTGGTTGGTCATTTACACAGATAAGCTGACTTGTAAGTATGAGGTAGCATATTTATTTAGATTGACCTGAATAGAAAAAAAAGAATGTGTTTTTTCTAAATCTCAACCTTAGGATATAAAATGTGTTGATACAAAGCTGACTTTTTAGTTTGTTATTAACTAGAATTTCCAGAATTATTTGTTTTAATCTTCTATTTTAGCCTGAAATATTACCTTTGCAAAAACTGGAGAAATATCCTATATAACTCCATAAAACAGTGTTTTTCTGCTGAAAGATAGTCTACTAAACAGTGTCTTTAAATGTTCATGATTATTTTATAAATAAAAAAACTAAAATGTTTGTTTAGAGTTGGAAAACTTTAAAATATAAGAATATATTCCCTTCCCCCTACCCTCACCTCAGATTTTGGTTTATTCTATGGAAATGCAAAGTTACTTACTGAGAAAAGCATTCATTCAACTTTTTCTGACTAGTGGTTTGGTTGAAGCCAAATATATTCCTTGCATTGGATGGGGTGATTCTGTTGCATTTCAGGCACTGAGCAGTAAAATGATGTAAAGCCTTTACTGCAGGTTAAAGCATAAAACATTCTCAGCATGTGGAAGTCATATGGTTTACGGAAAAAGTAGAAAATCAGGGCATTGGTCCCTGTCCAGGTTAAAATTTCATCGGTAACTGTGAAAGAGACACATTTATTTAATATGATTGCTTCAAAAAATGTTGCCTATATAATGAGAAGTTGAAAATTCAAACTGTTTTTAACCAATCTGTTGCTAGTTTAGTGTACGGCGTGCTGTGAACACTGTGGTTGCAAATGTGCACCAAGGAGCCTTTAGGGGTCAGCTTTATCTCAGTGTCTTTAGCGAGGCTTCATTTTTCACTGCTGTCTGAATAAATTTCAGTCTTCTTAGCACAGATCTTAGATGAAGCATCTAATAGAAACTTAGTAGCTCGGTATTGGTAAGTTACAAATATATTGCAACAAACCTTTCCTTGGTTCATGTTTTGAAAAAAAAAAAAGTAGTAACCAGTTTATGGCAGTTTTTGTAGCAAGTATTGATTGGATGGCATTGCTTGTTCCTGAAGATATTAAACACACTGGGAGTATTTGTGCTTAATTTGTTCATTTTGGATCTTTTGATCATTATAGTGAGTCCATCTCACTTTTAATGTTTCAGGTGGTTTCTATGTTCCCAGTAAAACCATGTTTGCTTTTTCTATTCATTTCTTTGCAGTTCTTCTGGTATTTTAGTATGCAGATCTTCAAACTTGACTTATTTTTCTTGGGTATTAGAAATTTATCCTAGGATGTCACTTTTCATAAGTGAAAATTGGTATACTCTTCAACTTTTAAAAAAGGTTAACATTTATAGATAAACTTTAACAAGCTCAATGCAAGTGTGCTGGATTTTTTCATTTTGTGTATCTGCTTTATTTAGGGTTTTTTTTTTTGTTTTTTTTTTTTACTTCCAGGTTTAATTTTATAGCTCCCTTTGCTGTTTGGCTAGATTATTCTTTGAACTGTTGGCGTTTACTTCTCAATTTACTAGAACTTTATAAAAAAAGCTCTTTGAGTGGAAATCACAGGTTGTCTGAAGTGTCATATATGTACATTCACATATATAAAGCACCTTTATGTTTGTTTTTGTATGAAATTGGTATATACCTATCAGACATACAACCCATAAAAAAGAAATCTGAACCACAGGTAACAAGAAGCTTTAAAAAACTCAAGCTTGAAATCAGAGTTTGCACCACCACATGTTTGTCCACATTATAGAAGTTATGGAGATTTTTAGTATTATTGCAAATCATGATTTTTGCAGATTCTGCCAAAGTCTGCTTCTTTCCAAAAGAAAGCTAGTGGTATTGAAAATTTTCTCAAAATAATATTAATATGTGATTAAATCCCTAGATGCAACTCCCCCCTCTCCCCCTATCCTGTTACTTACTGGTCTTGGGTACCATCCTAAGTAAAAAGCACAAAGATTTTTTTCTGAGTGATTCGGTCATGTAAAATTTTTAGAGTGAACCTATTTAAATATGACCCAATGTTTTAGATAACTTGTTTTTGTTGATCTTAGATGAAATGAATTGGAAATTTACTAACATTGTTTTGGACACTTTCCAAGAGCATTTAGTTACTGGAAGGGCCTGGCTTTAGTGTTGTTTTTACCTTACAGTGGTAATAAGGTTGAAGTTATAGTAAGTTTTTTCAGTACATTTTTTTCATTGTTCATTATAGTACATTTGTACATTATAGTACATTTTTTCAAAATGTAATATTTTACAGATCATTGACTTAAACTATAAAAATAGTGGGGTTTTTTTTTGTTTGTTTATTTGCATTTACAGACAGAAGAGAAAAAACATAATTGATTTGACTTTGAAGTTATGAGTTGTTTTACTTTTTTTGAATCTCAGGAGTTGTCTGCAGGCCCCTTCTAAGTGATAAAATGATTTTGATCCATTTAAAGGGCGTTTAGATTTTCCTTAAATTTAGAGTGCTAAATATAAGAATGTTTGCTAAATCTCACAAACTTTGTAGCTTTTCTGTCCATGTTCAGTGATGGTCTGCGTGTGGTTTTACAGCTCTCTTTACTGTCGGCGTATTAAACAATTAGTGTGGAGTTGCCGGGTGGCAGTAATTTTAAGTTATATAGTTACATTTTTAAAAGAGGATAAAGTCAGATGCTGTGCTGTTGTTGAGAAGAGGGTGATTTAATACTAAACCTTTCTGCTTTAAGGTTTTGATAAAGTAACAGGATCATTAAAATGTGCAGCTTTTGGTTTGGGCCTGGTCAGTGAAGGCTTAGACTCATCCTCACTCTCCCTTTTCTAAATCATGAAGTCAGGCTAAATTTTTCTCCTTTGTATCTGTCTGTTCACTTGTTTTCATTCTATTGCTATTCCCTTAATTCGGGTCTTCGTCCTTTCTGTCTTTCCACAGCCCTCTCTTAACTCATCTTCAGGTTTCTGGTTTGTTTTTTTTTTATTCTTTCATCCTTATGCTCCCACCTGAGCGATCTTGCTAAAATAAAATGTGAATTTGCTTGTTAGTCATACTTGGCTTATAATCCTTAATTGGCTCCTTAGCCCTTAGGTAAAGGCATATTACCATTCCACCTGTTCCAAATCTTGGCTCTGCCCCATCCTAGCTGTGTGACCTTCAGTTCCGTTCAGTCGCTCAGTCGTGTCCAGCTCTTTGCAACCCCATGAATCGCAGCATGCCAGGCCTCCCTGTCCAATGAACTCCCGGAGTTCACTCAAACTCACATCCATTGAGTCAGCGATGCCATCCAACCATCTCATCCTCTGTTGTCCCCTTCTCCTCCTGCCCCCAATCCCTCCCAGTATCAGAGTGTTTTCCAATGAGTCAACTCTTTGCGTGAGGTGGCCAAAGTACTGTCATTCCTTCCAAAGAACACCCAGGGCTGATCTCCTTTAGAAAGGACTGGTTGGATCTCCTTGCAGTCCAAGGGACTCTCAGGAGTCTTCTCCAACACCACAGTTCAACAGCATCAATTCTTCGGTGCTCAGCTTTCTTCACAGTCCAACTCTCACATCCATACATGACCACTGGAAAAACCATAGCCTTGACTAGATGGACCTTTGTTGGCAAAGTAACGTCTCTGCTTTTCAATGTGCTATCTAGGTTGGTCATAACTTTTCTTCCAAGGAGTGTGACCTTAGGCAGATCATTTAATCTGTGCTTCAGTTTTCTCACCTGTTGAATGGGAAGAACTAGTCCTTACTTCATAGGATTATTGTGAGCTCTTAGAATGATGTCGACATATTGTAAATGTTAACTATATCGTATTATACCAGATATTTTATGCTCCTGTTCCTGCTTTATATTTTATCATTACCAATCCCAGGCCCTATAGGCCTTAGCGATCGATGCCAAACCAGCCTCTTTAGCATAGACAGGGTTGGGTGTTCATTTGTGAGAGCTGCAGCTGTTACTAATGTCTTCAGAAGTAAAGAATTGTGACCTTTAAAGTATTATTGCTGTGTTTATGCTTCCATAGTCTGTTATTGTGACTTCTGTTTTTTCTCCCAAAATAAAAAGTAATATTAGTTAAACCATAGCCTAATTCAGGATACAATTTTAAAATTCACTGTCCTAGCCCCATTAATACATGCTTAAGTTTCTTACCTAAATCTCCCCCTGTTAATCTGACTTGTTGTCTCATAACTTCAGTAAAGACCTATTAACTTTGTGTAGTTTTCTTCCACTTTCCCCCTCTGTTCCACCCCCAGAAATGTGAATTCTTGTTCCATTTCAGGTAATGTATTTTCTTTACATTGCAATTGGGACAGTTGAATACTTGCTTTATATGATCTGGAAGCCACGTTTTAGACAGACATCTGTTTTATCTACCTGCTGATGTTTATACTTGAGCTTGGGTGGCTCCGCTGCTTCAAGTCGATTTTCCAAAGTGGTAGATGATGCATAGATGGTGATTTATATCTGTATCCCGTTTCTCTCAAGGAGGAGAAAGAATGACTTGTATTTACCAAACTGAGTCTCGTAAGGATAAATGTTACCCAAACACCCTGTGTCTAGAGGACACAGGGTGACAGCTAAGGTATCAGTTCAGACTGCAGAATGTAATTTTTGTAGGAGGCTATATTATGACTGTAGTTTGCAACCACCAATTTAGCCAGCATTTGCCTTCATGGAACATAATTGTTAACTATGGGGAACTTGAAAGTAGCTATTCTAAGTATTAACTTTATCTGGTTGAAAATCCATTTTCTGGAATCAAAGGTAGCCAGCCTATGTTTAGTTTTATATTATAGCTGTTTAGAGCCATTCAGGTCAGGAATAGTTGTACACTTTGTTGTCTGAGGATGACCTCTCTGTAAAGATGGCATGGTCTTATTTGGAATACTGTGTCCTGCTTTTCAGTAAACTCACTTTGCTTCAGATGTGCAAGTTCTAAGGTTAAATATAAATTTGTTTTTGAGTTTTTTTTCCCCTCAGAAAAAGTTTCTTCCTTCAATAAAATGTAATAATTAAAAAAATACTGGTTGCATTTTAATGCAACACAGGCATCAGCCGACTTGATCATCTTTGGTTAAACAAGATATTGTTGATGACTACCAGCGATTGGTTACTTCTCATTTTATGTTTCTTGGTTGACAGCATTTCATTTAAGTGCCTTTACTCTGTTACTGACAGTGAAAGTTTGTATTACCTGGTTAGGTCTCAGTTTTCCAGTCTGTTGAATAGGGGATTTGGGTTAATTTTTTAAATATATATGGTATTTTTGTTGTCATTGATTAAAAGCTATCCATTTACTTGTTTATTTTTAATCTTTAAATAATTACAGGTTCACAGGCAGTTGAAGAATAGAGAGGGCCTGGTACCTTTCACCCAGTTTCCCCTCCTGGTTACATCTTACATAACTTTTGTGCAGTATTAAAGCCAGGAAGTCGACATTGGTACTCTGTGTGTGTGTAGGTCTTTGCCGTTTTATCACACATGTGGATTCTGTAACCAGCACCACAGTCAAGATGCAGAGCTCTGGTGTCACCCCCGAGACTGAATGATCCCTCTTTATTCGTAAATGTTGTTGTGCTGTCAGTATAACTAAGAAGAAAGATACCAATTATTGGATCAGTAATTTCACTCTTGGCCTTTTGTAGTTTGGAAGTTCTTTTGGCATATCTTGAAAGTTTTTATGGAAAATTCCAATTAAACTTTCTTATAAGAATTTAAAAATTGGCAAGCTTTTCTTAATTGAAGATTTTTAACATCAGTACCTGTTAAACTATTTTTAGTAAAAGGTAGTGATATTTCTTGCCGCAGAGGATGTATGCTAGAATCAGTATTGGGTAAACAAAATCAGTTATTCTAACGTTAGTCTAGTCTTTGACGGTGTTGATGCAAACTTGTAGGATTAATTGATTATGAGCTCAAGTTTTCGTTTTATTTGGATTTGTTACAAGGGAATTCTCTTCAAAGGTTCAAAGATTGTTTTCAGAGAAAATACCTGAGAAGGAAAAAAGTGGTAAAGATACTTTTATTAGTCTAGGTACAAGAAAGAACCATCAGGTTAAAGACTAGGTAAGGAGCTGGCCTTTGCCTCCCCTTTATCAGCTGTGTGAGTTATAAAGCCTGTCTTCAAAAATGAGGCTGTTAATCCAACGTATCACTGATTATTACAAACCTCAAATAACAAAGGTCTGCTTTAAACAGGCTTACAAAATATTTGCAGATATGTTTAACAGAAAAGATATATCATGTGGTTTTTGTCTCCTGTGGATTTGAGACAGTTTCTTGGTCCACACTGATATTTGCTTTGAAAACATCAATTAAATTTTAATTTGTTTCATTGGTAAGAATATGGTAAATATTGGTGGTTCTTCTTGATAAGTCAGATTCATATTTAGAAAACTTACTGGCTATCCGAGATTTCACTTTCTTCCTGATTCAATTTTTTTTTTCTCTTTGGATTTATCTGTTGCCAGCTTTTTATATTGGCTTCATGTGCATTCTAAAAAAAAATAGTGCTTTAATCAGGAATTGTTTGGCTTGAAAGCGAGGTTGTGGTAGGGATCCGGTTCTTTTTGGTTGATAAAGAACAACTAGACCTTGTACAGATGGGGAAACTGTTAGGATCTGAGAAGCTGGTGTCTGTCTCATTCTGGGGCTTTATGGTTCCTTGTCTTGCTCTCTCTTTCCGTGTCTGCTTAATCTGCCTTTCCCATTTCTCCCTTCCACTTTTGTTTGCTTTGCTATAGTTTTTCAGTTTCTGCTTCTTCATAACTTTGACTTGCAGGTGCATTTGGTTTGCCATGTTACTGATTTGAACTGCTCTTTTCCTTTCAGCTAAAGCTTACCTCCTAATATTTCTTTAAATTCTCTTGATGAGAGAGAAATCTGAATGCATTGCATGACCATGAGTTAGATGTGTGTTGCTGTTCTGTGGCATTGGTGAGTAGGATGCAGGAGGACTCTTGTGGTAGGAATTGAAGAGGGTATTCAATTAAACATGTCAAGTCTAGCAGTACATAGATAGATACTCTGAGTTACAAAGATGAGTTTAATCCTCCTCGTGTAGAGCACCCAGTGGTATTAGCCTTAATAAAAGGTGACTTCCAATGTTCATAGCAGTATTATTTATAATAACCAAGACATGCTGCTGCTGCTGCTGCTAAGTCGCTTCAGTCGTGTCCGACTCTGTGCAACCCCATAGACGGCAGCCCACCAGGCTCCCCCGTCCCTGGGATTCTCCAGGCAAGAACACTGGAGTGGGTTGCCATTTCCTCCTCCAATACATGAAAGGGAAAAGTGAAAGTGAAGTCGCTCAGTCGTCTCCGACTCTTTTCGACTCCGTGGTCTGCAGCCTACCAGGCTCCTCCATCCATGGGATTTTCCAGGCAAGAGTATTGGAGTGGGGTTCCATTGCCTTCTCCAACCAAGACATGAAAACAACCTAAATGTTTATTGCCAGATGAATGGATGAAGAAGATGTGGCATATATACATTGTGATGTGGGAGGTGTTCTGGGTAAGCAAGGTGTTTTTCTGGTTGTTATGCTTAATGATTAGTATTATGCCCAAACATTGAGCCTTTAATGGTTATATCATCAGTTCATTTTTTATTTGTATTTATTTTTTTTTTTTTATTTTTTTTTATTTTTTTTTAATTTTATTTTATTTTTAAACTTTACATAACTGTATTAGATTTGCCAAATATCAAAATGAATCCGCCACAGGTATACATGTGTTTTTAAAGTTTTATATTTTCACATTCCAACTCTTAAGGCAGTCTTCCCCCCCAGTTTTTTTTTTTCCTTCAATAAATCTCTCCTACTTTTCTATATCCATTAAACAAGATTTTTTTATAGTATGCCTTTTTATATAGCAACCATCTCTTGAAATTTTGCTCTGACAGCTTTAATTACTCACTTTTGGGGGGATCTGCCATCATTCTCAGAGTCTTAAATAATCCTATTTAGCTCAAATTTAGCTGGTTGAGAGCATGGACTTAGTAGCCAGACAGTTTAGGTGTAAGTCTGGCCTCCATGACTTACTCTGTAACTTTAGTAAATCTTTGCCGCGTCTCAGTTTCTCCATCTGTGTGTTGGAAGTGAATGATAGTACTTCCATTACAGGATTGCTGTGAGTGCTTCAAGAAGTACCGTAACGTGCTTAGGATAGTGGTGGGCACAGATGAAGACATCTTTTTTATTAGTTGTAAATAGAATTCTCATATGTTGAAAGTAGTCCCTTCCTAACTTATTTTTTGGTGATTTATTTCCTCAATTATACTTTTGTAGGCCTTAGTTGCATTTGATACAAATGGCTATTTCCTTCTAGTTAAGATTCCTTCTATCCAGGTCTTCTTCCTTCCATTTTCTTTTTCCTTCCTTGCTAAAAGTTACCTCTGGTCTTAAGAGTTCCTACATTTGAAGCCTTTAAATCACCCTTCAGTACTTTTCCTTTCCTGACTGCTCTCTCTCCTCCCCCGTCTAACTTATCCGCAGTGTGCTGCTGATTTTCTCCTCCTCATGTCTCTCAGATCATTCTCGTCCTTTTTGCATCCATAGTTGCCACCCTCAGCCCTGCTGGCCGAGATGATTGCAGCGGTGAAACTGGCCTTGCTGCCTCTTCTACACAGTCCCATTAGAATAATTGTCATCAAGCTCTTTTCATCCAGTCGTTCAAGAAGTACCTTAGTTCGAGTTGTGTTATATCCCTGTTTTTAATCCTTGTATTTGCTTTTTTTTTTTTTTAAGATTTTCTAACATTTTCTTCCCTCCCTTACTAGCATTCTGTTTTCTTATTTCTAAAGATGTTTTCTCTGTTAGTCAAGTAAATTACCTTTCTTTCTGCTGTATGTTTTCATTCTTTATTTCTTGATACATACTACTTTCTCTGTTTAATATATTTGTATAGGCTTATCTCGCCAGTTTAAATGTTCTTAATAAGACCTATTTATTTTTTATTTTTTTTCCAGATCACTGATTCTATTTTTATTATGTTTGATTGCAAAGCAAAATCTAGCTATAAACTATTTTTAAGATAACCATTAACATTTAAATTTACAATTAAATTAACAATTTATTTTATTTTATTTTTTGATATTTTATTTATTTATTTATTTTTTTGTTATTAGGATTTTATTTTATTTTTATGAAATATGTATAATATCATATATGAAACGAGTTGCCAATCAAGGTTCGATGCACAATACTGGATGCTTGGGGCTGGTACACTGGGACGACCCAGAGGGATGGTATGCGGAGGGAGGAGGGAGGAGGGTTCAGGATGGGGAACACATGTATACCTGTGGCAGATTCATTTTGATATATGGCAAAACCAATACAATATTCTAAAGTTAAATAAAATAAAATTAAAAAAAAAATAAGACCTATTTAAAGCCTTCTCTTTCTGAGGAGACATTTTCCAGTGAACCTTGTCTTGCTCAGACCAGTTCATTTTTTCCATAAATAAGCTGCACTTGTATACTCAGTTGATAGTGTATATAACTTTTTGTATTTACTTGTAAGTATATCACATTTTAAATATATTGGTTTTCATTTCATGTGTATGGATTGGATTCTTAGTTGGAGTGTAAAGTCCTTGTGTCCCTTATTGGCTCAGCTATCTCTGCCATTCTTTTCTCTTCTCCTTTAATTTTCATAGTTCATTTATTACGGCTCATTCATCCAACCAATATTGACTACATATTATCCACATAGACTCTAGGAAGCTCATGGTTTGGTTTTGATAGAATCAGAAGGAGGACTCAACCCTGAGTTAAAGATCTCAGTACTATACCTGAGTTATTCTCAGCCCAGTAATTTCTCAGATCCACGCTTAAAAATAGTAATTAGCATTTGATAGATTGCTGAGTCTTAAGTTCCTCACAAATATTTGTGCTACAGAATGCTGGTAGTAATGGCAGTAGTTAAGCATGGTCAGAGTAGAAAGTTTAGGTTCACTGTCTTCTAAGGATAGAAGATTCCCCCCACCCCCTGCCTTTTTTTTTTTTAAAACCTGAACAGTGGGAGATCTAAGGACCTTAAAAAATTTCTTGCTTATGAAGTTATTGTATAGAAAAGAATTCAAGCAATAAAGTACATGTAAAATAACAAGCGTAGCTTCCCCCTCTTCTTCCCAACATGTTCTACTCTGGTTTCTGTCCATTGCTTGTAAGAGACCTTCCTGAAATGTAGTAGTTTAAAACAACAATAATTATTATTATTTATTATCCTCTAAGGGTTCTGAGAATTGGCTCAGTTAAATGGTTCTCACTTTGGATCTCTCATCTGGAGTCATCTGAAGGCGCTCTCACCCCTGTGTCTGATGCCCAGGTTAGGAGAGCTCAAACAACTGCAGGCTGGGATAGCTGGGCCTTGTTTAGCACCTCTCTTGGTCTCTGTGATCTCTCCAGTGTGGTTTGTTCACAATAGCTGGACTGCTTACATGGTACCCTGGGGGCACCAATGGCAGGGGTCCCAACAGAGAGAGAAAACCAGGTATATATTGCTTTTTACGTGACCCCGTGGACTGTAACCCACCAGGCTTCTCTGTCCATGGCATTTTCCAGGCAAGAATACTGGAGTGGGTTGCCATTCTCTTCTCCAGGGGCTCTTCCTGACCAGGGATAGATCCCAGGTCTCCTGCACTGCAGGCAGATTCTTTACCACTGAGCCACCAGGAAAACAGGAGTGACAAGTTCTAGAAGAGCATGTATGAAGGACTATTGTTGTCAGTTATGGAAGATACAGATCAGGGATAAATGCTGTTAATAATTTGGTTTACTCTTAAATCATTGTCTTTGTATGTACAAATCATACTTCCCAACTGTCTACTTATATGATTTTATCATACTCCAATTTTTTTATGTCATTAGGTAACTTTGCTCTATTTGACATGGATATATGTTATCCCATTACATGACAAATATATAATATTGTAAGAGGTTAAACAACTTATTTAATGTTAGAGTTACTATTTTTTTTTAATTTTACTTTATATTGGAGTATAGTTGAGTAGTGCTTCCCTTGTTTCTCAGACAGTAAAGAATCCGCCTGCAATGCGGGAGACCTGGGTTCAATCCCTGGGTTGGGAAGATCCCCTGGAGAAGGGCATGGCTACCCACTCCATAATTGTGTCCTGGAGAGTCCCCATGGACAGAGGAGCCTGGCGGGGCTCTATGGGGTTGCAAAGAGTCAGAAACCACTGAGCAACTAAGCACAGCACATAGTTGAGTAACCAACTTATTTTTCATTTAACAACGTAATGGTGTAAGTACTCATCTTATTTGTGTTGAACATCATAAATTCCCTGGTGGCTCAGACGATAAAGCTTCTGTCTGCAATGCAGGAGACCCAGGTTTGATCCCTGGGTTGGGAAGATCCCCTGGAGAAGGAAATGGCAGCCCACTCCCGTATTCTTGCCTGGATAATCCCATGGACCGCGGAGCCTGGTAGGCTACCGTCCATGGGGTCGCAAAGAGTCGGACACGACTGAGTGATTTCACTTTGAGTTTCATAAATTAGTGAATTATAATTTGCTGTAACCACTCACCTAAAGTAGACATTTAAGCTCTCTGGGAAAGATTGAAGGCAAAAGAAGAGGGTGGCAGAGGATGTTATGGTAGGATAGCATCACAGAGTCAGTGGGCATGAACTTGGGCAAACTCCAGGCGATAGTGAGGAACAGGGACGCCTGGTGTGCTTCAGTCCACGGGGTCACATGGAGTCAGATATGACTTGGCAACTGAACAACAATAGGCTTTCTGGAGTTTATGCCTAGGAACCTTTCTTGACTGGTAGTAAATGTTGCAATAATAGGGCTACTACTACTAATAGTCAAGAGACAATAAGCTTTTTCCTTATGCTGCTCTTTCAACCATTTGGAAATTATTTCTCAAAAAAAAATTTTTTTTCCTTTGCTGCTGCCTCCTTTTCTTCTCTCTGCTGTAATTCAATAATTCTGTGCTTCTGTCTTGCTCTCAAAGAAGATATGGAAGAAGTGGGAATACCATCATATATATAGTAAAGCTATCTTATTTGGCACTTTCCCATTTCAAGGATTGTTTTTTTTTGTTCCTGTTAAGTAATGAGAAGCCATTAATTTGTAAGTTGTTAATTAATTTTAAAAAATTGGCTATAGTAAAAATCATTAAAAGCTGATTACCTAAACATTTCACTTTAATGAAAAAAGTATATGTGTATTTAACAATCACTTGATACAGCCCTTGGTTCTCAGTTGGGATGATTTTACCCCCTTGGGATATTTAGCAACATTTGGAGACATTTTTGAGGGTCAGAACTGGGGCGGGGTGCTGTTGTTGCCATCAGGCAGTGGTAGAGAAGCCAGGGATGCTGCCAAACATCTTTTAATTCACAAGACAATATTGCTTTCCATGCCCTCCCCTGCCTCCAAAGAAAGAAGTCTCTAGTCCAAACGGTCCATAGTGCTGGGGTCAAGAAACCTTTATCCAGGGCCAAGGTCTTTTCTTGATATATGAATTCACAGACTGGCAGTCTGCATCAGATTTTCATGCATAAACTATACCCATAATGTATTATTTATAATTTTGAGTTTTGATTTCTTTTGAATGGGAGGTAGACCTTAAAGACATATAATCTGTGAGTCATCTTAACATTTTATTATTTTCCCCACATCTCCAGTGGTCCCACCCACACTCAATTCAATAGCATTTTTAAAAGTAAATCATTTATTTTATCAAAATAGTCCATCTTTTTTTCAACCTAGTTTTTATAGAAACAGTTCTTTATACTCATATTTTGTTAGTTCAGATAAGATATAATTAAATTCCAGCTTTGCAAGAGCAGCTGATAAAGGGACTTTGGTTACCAAGACTAGATTAAGTGGTTAAGACTTTGCCTTCCAATGCAGCGGGTGTGAGTTTGATCCCTGGTTGGGAAACTAAGATCCCCCAAGCCTTGTGGCCAAAAATCCAAAACATAAGACAGAAGCAGTGTTGCAACAGATTCAATAAAAGACTTTTTTTAAAAAAAGGACCACATCAAAAAAGTCTTTTTAAAAAAAGGACAACTGACTTAAACAGTGAGGGAACAAATGATATAAACAATCAGCAAACAAATCAACCTTTTTTTTGGTGCAGAGTAGAGTATTTGAGATATTGTCTTTAGTATCTCATGTCAGTTTGATTTAGAAGGGCAGTCTAGAAGGCATTGGTTGATTGTGATGGCTGGTTGAGTGTAGGTTGGCTTAGAGCTTCTATATGAGCAATAAGAAATGGGAAGAATTTTTTTGTTTATCAAAAAGAATTGTTTTCAAAGTAAGTTCACTGGAAACTAATTCTTACTTAAGCTAAAAAAAAAAAAAATGCCCCAAACAAAATCCGCACACATACACAGAGCAAAAATAGACAGATAAACCTACAAGCATGCTATAATGTTAACATATAACTGTAACAATACATGTTATACATTATACTGCAATGTTATTACATATAATGCAATGTAATGTTGCACCTGTACATGCATCATTGCGGTTGCATTTTGTCTTGCCCCAAATTGGTTGGATTTAGGAGGACATGATAGAGGAGAGTGAGAAGAGGAGATGCCAGTGGTAGTCATTTGAAAGAGAATAATGGTCTCCAGTCTTAATTAATACGCTTTAGTGGTAGGAGTCTAGTGATCTTTGGGTATTCAGGATAATCAAGAAGCCTATTCTATTTGGAAGTTATTAAATTATTTTCCTGGGTTCCAGCCTCTCTCATATATTTAATCATATTTGTGTGTGTGTGCTTCAAAGACAGCGGCGTTATCCTATTTAACAGATCTCTAATTTAAATGGACTGACTTGCATGGTTGTCTTCTTTTAGATCACCTTCATCTGAATATTTGCATGTTAAACCCTGTCAGCCAGTCTCTTGCCTTGTACCAAAACATTTCGTATGCTTCTTTAAAATACTTGAACTCAGGATCTCAGTTTCTCTAGTTAATTACAGACTTGATTCTAATAGACATTTCTGATCTTTGCCTTATATTAGCACTGTTTTCAGCGGTGATTATATGAATTTTTAACATATATGCATAATTTTGGCTACATGAACTTGTGCAGGCTGACTTACTGCCTAATAAAAATTGTGTTATTTTGAATTTAATCCGAGATTAATCAGAGAAATCCAGGAATTGGCATTTTAGATACCCTAATGAATTATCTAGTCACCACTAGCCAGTGGGAAATACTGCTTGAATAGATGGTTAATCTTCTCAGAGCTAGAGGATTAAACTGAATTAGCATAAGATTGCTAAAGTTGTTAATTACTATTTCTGTAGTTGTTGGAAATGTTAGCTTTTCTTTCCTGCACTTTCTGCTAATGGTGGTAATTTCTTTATGGAGAAAAACTTGTAAGAGAAGCCTAAGAGATTACTTAACAATGTAAGTAATCTTTTTACCCCCTCAAGTTAACTCTTAGTTAATGAGATTTTTAAAAATTATCATTTCTTCCCCTCAAACATACATAAAAAGAAAATTCAATGTATAAAATGTTGCTTTGTATATTTATGTAATTGTCTTACAAGACATTTCTAAAATACTCAATATCTAAACATTTTTAAACTTTGTATATCCATTTCCTCTCCTTTTTCAAGCATAATGAGATTCTTAGGAAAAACTTTTTGAAAATGATAATTATGAATGGATTACCAAACTGAACTGACCAAGTTATCAGAGTTATTTGAAAAATAATTAAATGGAATCTGGGGGGAAAATTCATTTTTTTAAATGAAAGATTATTTTTCACTAGTGTCAGGAAGCATTTAACAGGAGGCTTTCTGTGTGCTGTTTTGGATCTGTCAGGAATTCTCTGTTCCTTATTAATTCCTGAATATTCAGGAATTAAGAGGAGAGGCAAGCCTCTCCCAGGGGCTGAGGAATCCAGGCATTTCCTTCTTTAGTGTTTCTATATGGTGATAAGTACCCTCTTCCTTCATGTGAACCATACGGTAAAAGTGATTGTTTACAAATCTCTCTCTTTAATATGGATTGCCTATGTTTTGTAAGTCTGGAATTTTAATCTTTATCTTTGCTGAGAATAACTACTTTGTAAGACAGTATATATGCCCACACCATGTTGATTAAAACACCTTTGCTCCATCAGAGCTCTGGTCCCCATGTCTGTCTTTTTCTTTCTTAGTCTCTCTAAGTTCACTTTCCTGCCTGGGCTTCTAAGACCCTCTAGAGAAGGCGCTCTGCGCCTTCACCCCATCGAGAGGGCGCCTGAGGCCTTCGTGAACAGAGCGAGCCCCATGCAGGGGCTTTACTGGCTTTCTGCGTAAACCAAGGAATATCAGCCTCCTTCTCTCCTTTACTTTCTTATCGTCGACTCTGGACCACCAGGTCCCGGTCCATGAAAGGACCTCAGCACACACGGACCAGTTGCATATGGGGTCAGGTTAGAAGAGGCGCAGTGCACAGTTTAGGGCGGTTTGTTGCATGTGTGGTGATGATGTTTCGCATTGTTGGTGGTTGTATCAACAAGGTGTAATGTACAATTCTTTAAAGAAAAGGACTGGAAATGATCTGGTTTATCATTTGCATCCAATAAGGAATTGAAGGAAGAAAGATTTCCTTGTTTAAAGTCTTAACTGTCAAGGTAGAACTCAGGTCATTTATCTCTTTGTTTCACACTCTCTCCATTGTTCTGCCTGTTACCAAAGACAGTGAACTCTAATTCACTTTGCTCAAATTCTGCAAATTAGTGAAGGGCAGTTAGGGGATTTAAATAACTTCCTTTTTATAGATGGGTCTATATTTTTAACAGTAATTCAGTTTATCTCTCTTGTTTTCATTATCACTTCAGTATATAGTATCCGTTATCTAACAGTCTCATCCAGGTAGTATAAAAATGGTTCAGTCAGTCACTTATTTGTCATGTACCTCTGCATTTGACCATGTTGTCTTAGGAAGCCTTCAGGCTGCTCAGCTTCTCTCTGCGATCTTAGGTATGTATAGCTACTGTTGTATTTTTGTCTTGAGTTTTCCAACCATTTGCTGACCCTCGCATTATGAATCTCTTCTGCTCGAGATCTGTCAAATAATCATTATTGTATATCTATATATGTAGTCATTTTATTGTCTGATTTAATTCATTGGTAGACATTTGAGGCATCATGTTGTATAATGTGTAGACACTGGTTTATATCCATTTACATATCATTTTTGCATCAATTTACAAATGAGCATAGAAACATGTTTTTGGTTTAGTTTGTATTTTTATTTTAAAATGAAAACATAATCAGCTAGCCTTTTTTTGATTTACAGAACCTTTCCTAGGACCATAATTTGTCCATGTTCAAAGACTAGGTTTGTTATTTTTTTTAATTTAAGCTTTTTTTAGTTGAGGAAAAAGGGAAAAAATGGACCTTTACTAAGTATATATAGTTTGAAAATGTTTGTCTTTATAAACTTGAAAATCTATTGATAAAAACAAAAAAAAATTAAATGAGTATGTTAAAATATGGGTTATACAGAAGGCCTTAAAATTAGGCATTGATAAATACACCACCAGAGTTGCTGGAGTATTTGAAGCAGGTTTAAAGAATTTTTTGAAATCATGTTGAGTTTGACCTACACGATAGGTATGATGGCCAGTTAGTTTAAGACAGTGGAAGAGCAGTATACATCGACAAAGTCTAAACATTAAGTTTCCAATTACTGACTGAATATTATGTAAAATACAGTAAAAAGTGAATGACTGGAAATAGAAAAAAAAATAACCTAAGAAATATAGGATTCAGGTCCAAATATTATCAGATTCAGCAGACATATTATTTTGCGAAATTGCTATTGAAGTTTCTAAACACATATTCTTAGCTTCTGTAATTATCTAGTAATGGATCAGTCTCAGACAGTAACGGTGCACATGGATTGGCATTGGTCTGCAGATCACATTTTGAGGACTGTTCTAGAATATACAAGTGTTGTAAATACCGTGTGTTAGAAGTCATTCCTAGACTAGAAAACTCTCTTTTACAGGAACTACTGCTGCTGCTGACAGTACACTGGGGCCTAACCCTAAAGTGCTGGGTGGCCTCCTGTGAGGACCAAGAAAGGGGACATGGGAGCTAAAAAAAGTTTTATTGAGGTGTGATTTATGTAGCATAACATTCACTTCTACTAAGTGTATACAGTGACTTTAGTTAATTTGCCAACTTACGTAAAACATCACCTGAGAACAGGTGATCAAACAAAACTTTGTAAACAAATTTTTATAGCAGAGTTATTCATAATAGACAAGTAGAAACAGTCCAAATGTCTATTAATTGATGAATGGATAAACACAATTTTAGAACATTTTAATCACATCAGTCAGATCTTTCATGCTCTTTTGTATTTATTACCCATTCCTATCTCCATCCCCCAGTCAAGCACTGATCTATTTTTTGTGACTATAGACTTACCTTTTCCGGGCATTTCACCTAGACAGAATCATACAGTATATAGTCTTTTGTGTCTGGTCTCTTTGATTTAGCATTTTTTTTTTTTTAACTTTGATCCATGTTGTAGCATGTATCAGTATTTTGTTCCTTTTTATTATTGAATTAAATTTCATTTTACAGAAATAACACAATTTGCTCACCAACTGATAAATGTTTGGTTTTTTCCCCAGATTTTAGGATATTATGAATAATGCTTACGTGAATATTTGCATGCAACTTTTTTGTGTGAACATGTTTTCATCTCTTGTTTAACTTTTAAAGAAATCCCCAAGCTGTTTTATGGTGACATGAACTATGTCCTAAGGTTTCAGTTTCTTCACGTCCTTTTCAACACTTGCTTTCTTTTTTGATTATAGCTGTTTTTATACAAGTGATGTACTGTCTCATTGTGGTGCTAATTTGCTAATGACATGAACATCTTTTCATGTGTTTTTTGCTCATTCATATATCTTTTGTGAAATACTTATTCAGATATTTTGCCCATTTTATAATTGAGATGTTCGTCATCTTATTGTTTTAAGAATTCTTTTTGTGTTTTGGATACACATCTCCTGTCAGATACATGATTTCCAAATGTTTTCTTCTAATCTTTGACTTTTTTATTTTCTTTCTCTTATTGATGTGTTTTGAAGTGAGACTCTTTCAGTGTTTGGTTACATTGTTCCCTATTTTAAAGAATCACAAGGACTAATATATGAAACGGGAGATCAGTGGCAGGGTGTGTTCTTTAGCCTGTTTCAGAAACTGCTTGCATATTGCTGGGCTTTGCTTCTGAATTATGCTAAAGACCGAGTGACTGTTTTAAGCCAGGTCTCCTAGTACGTGTGTTGGTGGAGCTGTTTGGCCATTTCATTGACATAAGCATCCCCTTTCATTGTAATTCCTCAAGTAGGTTTCTTGGTTGGAGAAACAAAGACTGACTCTGGCTATTTAAACTAGAAGTAAACTTATTAAACGGATGTCGCGAAGCTCTCAGCATGTCTGGGAAGACTAGAGACCCAGACTGGTACAACGGGCAGAGCTGCTGCTGGCCGTCCCCTGGCAGGAGCCGCAGGTCCGCCCTGCTTGGGGCAGCATTCTGCTGCTTGAGACCTGTGCTGATGCTGTCGGACTTCTGTTTCTGTCCCGAGACTTAAATCAGGCTGCAACGGTCCTCTCTACTCAAGAATGTTCTTTCTGCTTGTTTGTAACACACATTCCTGATTCAGAGTGTGAGGCAGGTACCTCTGCCTATGGACTTTTTCTGAAGGAAGCTGGGAAATGAATATTTGGCATTTTCAAGCTTCTTAATAAGAGATAAATCCTACCTCTCATTAATGTTTAATGACACAGTATTTCTCATCTAAAAAGAAAAGGAGAAAAACAGTCTTTCTCTCTCTTGCTCATCTAGACACTGCTGTGTGTCTCTTCTCTCCTCTGTAGGCCGTATGGACTGGAGGCAGTTTTCGCCTCTGTCTGCTGGCCTTTTGTGGATCCTCAATCCACTGAAATCTGGTGTGCACTCTTCTTCTATAATGTGCCTGAAATTCACAGACAGATGTCAGTCTTCCGGTTTGATGCATCAGCAGTTTTTGTTAAGGATCATGCCTCTTTTCTGAAACAGTTCCTTCCTTGACGTCTTCGAAACCTCCATATTTGGCTTTCTTCTTAGTCTCTTGGAGGCTTCTTCTTGCCCTCTAATAAAGTTTTTCAAGTTCCTTGAAGGTGTGTTCCAGGCCCTGTTTTCTTCTCATTGCACACTCCACGGGCAAGCTCATCTATTCCGGTAGCCTCAGTTACCACTTACAGACCAGCCCACACAACTCTGTTGTGCTGCAGAGAGAGCTGTGTATACAGTTAGCTGTTTCCTCTTGGGTATGTCAAAGATATCTCAAAATCAACACTTTTGAAAGCCACATTTAGGTTTTCTCTTCTAGTATTACTTGTTTTGACACCAGCAATCAAACATCTGGTCAAGCTAGAAACCTGTACACTGTCCTTGAACTCTTCTGTTGACTTCATACCACTTCTTCTAGAATTCTATTTATTAAATGTCTCCTGAAATTCACCAGTTCTCGCTCTCCTTCCTGCAATCACCCTGGTCCAGTGGTGGCCTAGAATGGTTCACTGTAGAACTTTCTAGTAACACACCCTCGTGCTGGTCTTGCCTTGTTTCCAACAGGATAGCCAGATGGATAATTAAGATAAAGTCCAGACTGCTGAACCTGCCTTTTAAGGCTCTCCAAGATATTTACCCTCACTTATCTGTAGATCTCTTGATAACTGGTTTTCTTCTTCCACTTGATACTTCAGTTATACTAAACTTCCTTCAGTTTCTCAATTGGGCAGACTTCTTGCCTCATTTATCCTACATGCTGTTTGAGTAGTACATTTTCCTCTCCCACTTCTATTTTAGTGTCCCATTTCTCCACTTGTAACTCAGCAGTGCCCACTGAGTCTTCCTGTTTTAGTTTCAATACAATTCCCTAGACTAGGTGAGTTCCTTCTTTTGCATGCTTTTGAAACACCTTCCCTAAAATAATACTCTTTACAATTTATTGTAATTATTTGTCTTTTCTCCCAAGACTTCAAACTACATAAGGACCAGAATCGTGCTTAAAGGTGTATATACACACCTACCTCTATAGCACCTACCATAGAGCTTCACACACAATAACTGTATGTTAAACAAATTAGAGTCTCTAATCTGTTCAGAGAGAGAAGGCCTTCTTGTAGTACCAGTAGAACCACCTGAGACGGATGAGTTCAATGTACTGGGCTTAGGTTAATCTATTTTAAAATGCCTAGAATTTCATTACTCTAAATTATCAAAGAGAATATTAGCAAATTATTGGCACTTACATAGTAAAATCTATCTTTAGGAACTTACTAAAATTATAGTTGTGGAATTGAATATGTGTCAGTGGTGGTGGTTTAGTTGTTAAGGCGTGTCTGACTATGATCCCATAGATTGTAGCCAGCCAGGTGCCTCTGTCTATGGGATTCTCCAAGCAAGAATACTGGAATGTTTGCCATTTCCGTCTCCAGGGGATCTTCCCGACCCAGGAATCGAACCCGTGTCTCCTGCATTACAGGCAGATTCTTTATTGACTGAGCTATGAGCAAAGATTTATAATTTATTAATGGTCAGTGGGAAATTTAACTTATAAAACGTGAAATAATGCCCATCAAAATTATCGTTCCTCACTTTTAACTGTGGGGTGGCATTTTACAGAGGGCACAAATATCTGAACATATGCTTCCCCTCTTCTCCTTCATCATGACAAACATCTGTGTTAGGTTCAGCCTGGCATCCTTTGACCCACAGCCCTGAAGGCAGCCATGACAGTGATGTGGCATTGAAACCTTTTTGACTTCCCTAGCTTAAGTAAGGGCTCAGTAGGGTTTCAATTAATAAGTGAATATGTGGTTTTCATTTTGGTGAGAATTTCTTTTTTCTCTATGCCTATTTCAATGGGAATCTACCTATTTGCTTAGAAGTTATTCTAAAAATTAATATTATGGCTTTAATACCTTCATTTCCTGTAATGGAAATGAAGTGCTTTCTAAAAGCCAGTGAGTGCATTATAAACATACATGAATAGAATGAAAGAACTGTAAAGAAAATCTCTGCAGAACATATTTTTATTTATTCAAAAGTGGCAATAGAAGAAACACTGCTGGGTCAGAGTAAAAGTTGGGATGTTTCAGTTGCAAAATTAGAAAATTTATGAAGATAATTTAAACTAAATTTAAACTGTATGAAGTGATTTATTTATGTATCAGAAGAATCCAAAATTAGGGCAGCTTCAGGCAAAAGTTGATCCGGAGACTTTGATACCATCAATAATCTTTTTTCATGTTGTGTTGTTGGACTTTGCAGTCTCAATTTCCTAGAGAAGCCCTGTCCAACAAATATGGGCGTGTCCTTTGTAGTAATAAATATTCTAGTAACTATGCTTAAAAAGAAACATAATTTTAATAATATCCTTCATATAACTCCATATGTCCAAAATATTTCCATTTTAATATGTAATCTGTGTAAAGTTATTAATGAGATATTTTTTTTTTCATACCACATCCTCAAAATCTTATATATTTTATCCTTAAAACACATCTCATTCGGGACTAACCACGTTTCACGCACTCTGTTAGGTACACATGACTGGCGGCTGCTGTAGCAGACAACACAATTCTAACATTTCTGCTTTACCTTAAAGCTGCTTTTCCCCATTTCTTCAGGTTGGCCACCTGCAGTGATGGAACCTATCCAGGCCTGGAGTTTTCTTTGTTGGGATATTTTAAAACTATGAACTTAGATGCTTTAATAGCTGTTGGACTGTTCTGTTGTTTCTTTTGATCGTTTGTATATTTCAAGGAGTTGGTCTGTTTCATCTAAGTTGCTGAGTTTATGTAAGAGTTTTTTTAATTCTGTCCTCGCTTTCATTATCAAGAAAGCATAACTGATGAAATATTTGTGCTTCATTTGAGTGTATACACATCATTTTACACCAGCATACCATGCTTAAATGCTTCCAACTTAGCAAAAGTGTCTAAAAGTAGTAAAATCGAGATCATTCAAAAATAGTCATTTACTGGGACATGAGTGGACAGATAACTAAAAAAAGGTCTACCAATGGTGTTTATGAAATGTTATCAAAATCATTTAAGCACCTGAATTCAAGGAAGGCTGCTGCTGCTGCTGCTGCTGCTAAGTCGCTTCAGTCGTGTCCAACTCTGTGCGACCCCAAGGAAGACTACTCAAGTCATAATCCAGTTTTAAAGATCAGGAGCTTCTTAAGGACACTTATAACATTATCCAAACATTGTAGCAGCTTTTAAAGCATTACTATATTCTGTCAGTTCTAAATTGAATAAGTTAGGGAGTTAAAAAAAGAAGGATGTTATTTTTCTTTACCAAAATACCAACAAAGAGGAAACTGGCAGATAGAATATTAGTTGTTCAATGTCCCTGTCGTAGCCAACTTTCCTTTTACGATGAAAGATTAATCCTGTAGCAAATGTAAAAGATGTGGGATCCACACGACCTAAATGACCCATTTATAATTCTGAATGTCAAAGTAACATATGTATTTACCTCTCTTTCAACAAAAACCATATCCTTGAAAGGTAGTAAATAACACGAATTTTTATGTACCAAAATTTACTAAATTTTGTTGCAGATGTAAAACATTAAAAAAAAAGCCTTTAAATACTTTCATAAAATGAATAGTCAAAGATCACTGTTAGAAACATTTGGTCTTCCATAGTACTTTTTCAAGCTCAAAGGTAACTATAAATGCAAATTTTGTTTAGGTGAAAGTAAGCATTACCTTAATTTAAAAATGAAAGCCTTAGTCAAAGATCTTTCAAATGTTGAATATTATAAAGAACAAGCAAAGTGTTTTTTTCAGTAGCTAGGCTTAGAGATGTATTGCATACAAAATTGGCTTATGAATAAACAATTATGTTTATTGTGACAAATATAGCATTTTAAAAATATTTCTTCCCGGATTTAACATTAGCTGGGTAAACTTCACAGCAGCTCTAGTTTCAAATATGTATGTGTTAACCTTTTAATTACATTGTTTCTTCAGTCATTCATCAAGTCTTTTATTATTAAGGTCCTACTCTGTGGTGGGGCTTACAGTTGTGAATAAGATAGACTTGGTCACATAAGTCCTTCATATTTACCTGTAGATTAAAATCCTGTGCAATATCTTCTTAAAGTCTGAATATATTATCAGTTTATTAAGAAGATTTATTGTTCAATTCAACATGAGATGGTGTGATAAACCTACATGTTTGTTTATACATATTTATTCACTTATGCATATATACATACATGTATTGGCATGTTGGGACTTAATTAACAGAGCATAACTCTGGAGTTAAGTTACCTGAATTTGAATTTTCCACCTGCTGCTTACATGCTGTGTGATCCTTAACGAGTTAATACTGTCAACCTGCCTGATAGGGTTGGATTAAAGGAGTTACTTGGTGTAGATTTAGTGCCTGTTAAATGTTAAGGCTTCCCAGGTGGCGCTAGTGGGAAAGAACCTGCCTGCCCATGCAGTAGAGCCAGGTTCCATCCCTGGGTTGGGAAGATTGCCTGGAGGAGGAAAAGGCAACCCATTCCGGTATTCTTGTTCATGGGAGAATCCCATGCACAGAGGAGCCTGGCGGGCGACAGTCCTTGGGGTCACAAAAGAGACACAACTGAGCGACTGAACAGGCACAAATATCAATACTTAGAGTTCTGTTAGTGTTATCATTTACTCTGATGACTAATAACCTATATTTTGTCAGAAATGATTTTGTTTATTAATTTGAAAAAATTAGGATAAAGCCTGTGAAATCTCTATTAGCTGCAAATGAGCTGTCTTATGTTAATTGTCATCGTTACGTTAGTTTGGACTTTATTCTCCAATTTGACTTGACAAGTTCTGTCCATCTCCATCATATAGCCCAAAACTGTAGTACATATATGGCCACCTCTGTTTTTCAAGGGTGCTTGGTGACTCCCACTGGCAATATGAACAAAATCAGAGTTTTGTTAGTAAGGAACAAAGGAAAAAATATTTTCAGCAAGCCACTAACAATGTCTGCCATAATTATTTTCTGTAAAGTTATTTTTCTTCCTCTTGTTTTTATAGTTCATATCAGGGATTTCCTTTCTAAGCAAAACAATAAAGGAATTATAAAAAATAAGGGTGTTGAAAATAATTCACTTTATAATGTATTTCATACCATATACCATCTTTGTATATCCTTCAAATGCCATGGTGATGTTGTAAATAAAGATTGATAGCTATTTTATTTTAAATATTGGGTAACCTTGACTCTGGAGAAGGTGATGGCACCCCACTCCAGTACTCTTGCCTGGAAAATCCCATGGGTGGAAGAGCCTGGTAGGCTGCAGTCCATGGGGTCACTAAGAGTCGGACACGACTAAGCGACTTCACTTTCACTTTTCACTTTCCTGCATTGGAGAAGGAAATGGCAACCCACTCCAGTGTTCTTGCCTGGAAAATCCCAGGGACGGGGGAGCCTGGTGGGCTGCTGTCTGTGGGGTCGCACAGAGTCGGACATGACTGAAGCAGCAGCAGCAGCAGCAGCAACCTTGACTCCAGTGAAATTTTAAGTTAGGTTCTCTTTTCTGAAGAGGGAAGATGGTTTAAGTACATCCTATCCTTGTAAGGGACTGAGTTATTTTGGCTCTTGAAATTTATTGCATCACTGTTTTGTGCTTACTTAAGAGAAACAACATAATAACTATTAAGACATTGTATGATTGCATTATGTTAAGAGCTTTATTTTCTTTAGTGATTCTATATAAACTACTCATTTATCAGTACTGACCTCATACCCAAATATTTCCCCAAACAAATTAATGAGCAGACATTAATTGAGCATCTAGAATGCTAGAGATTGTGCTTAGGTTTTAAGGGAAAGAAAAATGAAGCAGAGTCCCCTACTTAACCTTTTTAAGATCGACTATCTGATGAAAGAAATAGGGATATAAATGAATTGAGCATTATTATATTATTATTGCCATAATAGAAATATGCCCAAGGTAGTATAGAAGCAAAGAGAAGGAAAATGCTCAACTCTGCTTTGATTTTTGAGAGTAGTGTCTCAGACAACATTTCATCATTCTTTTGGAAGACTAGAAGTTATATGAAATAATGACTGGATGAAATAGTAAGAATGTAAATGAAATTGCTAACCTGAGTGGAGATTTGATTTCACTTCCTATCTTCAAGTTCAAGGGTAACTTAGTCTTAGATAAACTAGACTAAACATGGAAGAAAACTCTTTTTGGAGCTAGTATGTGTGTGTCAGTCAGTTTAGTCGCTCAGTTGTGTCTGACTCTCTGTGACCCCATGGAGTGTAGGACACCAGGCTTCCCTGTCCATCACCAACTCCCGGAGCCTACTCAAACTCATGTCCATTGTGTCAGTGATGCCATCCAACCATCTCATTCTCTAATGTCCCCTTCTCCTCCCGCCTTCAATCTTTCCCAGCATCAGGATCTTTTCCAGTGAGTCAGTTCTTCGCATCAGATGGCCAGAGTATTGGAGTTTCAGCTTCAACATCAGTCCTTCCAGTGAATATTCAGGACTGATATCCTATAGGATGGACTGGTTGGATCTCCTTGCAGTCCAAGGGACTCTCAAGAGTCTTCTCCAACACCACAGTTCAAAAGTGTCAGTTCTTTGGCACTCAGCTTTTTTTGTAGTCCAACTCTCACATCCATACATGACCACTGGGAAAACCATAGCTTTGACTCAACGGACCTTTGTTGACAAAGTAATGTCTCTGCTTTTTAATATGTTGTCTAGGTTGGTCATAGCTTTTCTTCCAAGGAGCCAGCATCTTTTAATTTCATGGCTGCAATCACCATCTGCAGTGATTTTGGAGCCCAGAAAAATAAAGTCTGTCACTGGTTCCCCATCTATTTGCCATGAAGTGATGGGACCAGATGCCATGATCTTAGTTTTCTGAGTGTTGAGCTTTAAGCAAACTTTTTCACTCCTCTTTCACTTTCATCAAGAGGCTCTGTAGTTCTTCTTCGCTTTCTGCCATAAGGGTGGTGTCATCTACGTATCTGAGGTTAGTGCTGCTTCTCCCAGCAATGTGTGTGTGTGCTCAGTCACTAAGTTGTGTCTGACTCTTGTGACCCCCATGGCCTGGCCTGCCAGACTCCTTTCTCTGTCCATGGAATTTTTTAAGCAAGAATACTGGAGTGGGTTGCCATTTCCTACGCAAGAGGATCTCCATGACCCAGGGATTGGACCCACGTCCTGCACTGGCAGGTGGATTCTTTACCACTGCGCCACTTGGAAAGATTGAAACTAGTATAATTGATAACAATTAAATGGTTTGGAATGTCTCTAAGTTTGTGATAACCAAAAAAAAAAAAAAAAACACTTCAAAATGAACATTTTGTAAACATTCAGATCATATTCAAAACAGACATTTTCACAGTTCCTTTGTCGTTATTTGGTGTCAGAATGGTGAATTATGACCTTTATTCTTAAGTTTGTCACACGGTGAATAGTGTTATATAAAGGAAACTTGTAAAGCATCTGGAAAGACTTTAATATTTTTCAATCTGTAGGTAAAATAGGCATTAATGATGTACTAGTGAAGTGAAGCATTAGTAAATATGGTTGACCAAATGAAACAACATGGTTAGGAATTGAACAATGAGTTTGATAACTGAATATGTTTCATTATTCAGTGTTTTAACTGCAAAATTACTCATAAGATGTATGCCTCATTTGAAATATAGAACATGTACTATAATAAAACATGCTTACAGTTAATTTTAAAAGACATATATAGAGTTTACAGAAATAAAATTATGTTATCTTTTATATTCCAGGACTACTAAATAAGTAACAGCAAACAATCCTCTGTCCTTTGGTAGCTTGTCATTCACGGAGGTAGAGGCCTCCACACAACTGTTAGTGATCCAGGCAATAAATGCCGAAGTGTTAAATTATACTAAATCAACCAATGAGAGGTACACATGAGCTAATTATTGCAAAAGTAATGTTTAGAAGAGGAATAAGAGACAAGAAAAGTAATTATGAACTAAAATCTTCCAGGAAAGCTCAGGAAAGAGGCTGACCTAAGCTTGGTTTTGAAATAATAGAGCATCACCTTGGTGGGTGTTTATCTTTGAATTCTTTTTTTCAGGAACTTTATCTTTGCAAAGACAAATTTATGCTTTGAGAAATCAAACAAATCATCCTTCATATAATGGAATCTTTGTGGCTTACCAGTAGTTGTTAACCTGGGTACCACTGAAATCTGAAAATTATTATATAAAATAGCGTTAGACACAAATATACACATAGAACATTTTCATGTAATTTCAAGCAATTCTCAAGCTTCTGCTTGAGTTCTCCAGGCATTAACCCTCTTGTTTTTTTCAGTGGTTCTTAATTTATAATAGAGACTTGGAGTCTATAAAGTTGTAAAGAGAAATGCCAATATATTACCATAGTATTCTATCAACCACTATTATGAAATCTCTTTTATCCAGAGTGTGTTTTGATAGCAGCTGCATTTTTCTCGAATAATAATAACATGTCAATAGTTTATAAAGTGAGGCCATGAACCAAGTCTCATTTTACACATGGAGTAATAATGTATAAAGGCTTGTAGGTAGGCAAGAATTATCCCCTTTTTGTTTTTGTCCTTTTTAAAATTATTCTTTCTTTTGAAAATAAATTGTATATAGCAAATACATATGACATAAATGTAAAATTTAACCATTCTAGTGCATATAATTCAGTGACTTAAGGCATATTAACTATCGTGCAACCATGAGCTCAATCTGCATCCAGAACTTTCTCATCACTTCAGAAGGAAACCCTGTAGCCATTAAATAATACTCCTGATCCCTCCCTCCCCTATTCTATGCTATGCTAAGTCACTTCAGTCGTGTCCGACTCTGTGCGACCCCATAGACGGCAGCACACCAGGCTCCCCCGTCCCTGGGATTCTCCAGGCAAGAACACTGGAGTGGGTTGCCATTTCCTTCTCCAATGCATGAAAGTGAAAAGTGAAAGCGAAGTCGCTCAGTCGTCTTCGACTCCTAGCGACCCCATGGACTGCAGCCTACCAGGCTCCTCCATCCACGGGATTTTCCAGGCAAAAGTACTGGAGTGGGGTGCCATTCCCTTCTCCGCCTCCCTCCCCTAGACCCTGCCAAGGACTCATCTACTTTAAATCTCTGTGTTGTTGTGTGTTCAGGCGCTCAGTGGTGTTTCTGACTCTTTGTGACCCTGTGGACTATATAGCTTGCCAGGCAAGAATACTGGAGTGGGTTGCCATGTCCTCCTCCAGGGGATCTTCCCCATTCAGGAACTGAACCTGCATCTCTGCCTCTCCTGCATCGTTAGGCGGGGTTTTTTACCACTAATGCCACCGGGGAAGCTTATGTCTGTGGAATTGCCTATTCTGGACATTTCGTATAAGTGAAATCATATATTATATGGCCTTTGTGTTTGGCTTATTTCACTTCGCAAAATATTTTAAGGTTCATCCTTGTAGCTCCAATCAGTACTTCATTCCTTTTTATGACTAGATACTATTTCCTTATATGGATATGCCATATTTGTTTATCCATTCATCTTTTAGTAGACAGTTGAGTGGTTTTTACTTTTGTCTATGATGATACTGGTACTATGAACCTTTGTATACAGATTTTTATGTGAGTATCTGTTTTCAGTTGAATTGTTGGATCATGTGGTAATTCTGTAACTCCTTGCGGAACTACCAAGCTGTTTTTGCAGTGACTGTACCATTTTACATTATCATCAGTGTAGGAGGGTTCCAGTTTATCTACAACTTCATTAATTGTGGTTATTTCCCTGCCTTTTTTTTTTTAATTCTAACTAGAGTGAAAGTGTTAATGGCTCAGTCGACTCTTTGCGACCCCAGGGACTGTAGCCTGCCAGGCTCCTTCGTCCATGGGAGTCTCCAGGCAAGAATACTGGAGTGGGTTGCCATTTCTTTCTCCTGAGGATCTTTCAACCCAGGGCTTGAACCCAGGTCTCCTTGATTGCAAGCGGATGATTTACCACTGAGCCACCAGGGAATATCAGTGGGTGTAAAGTGGTATCTCATAGTTTTGATTTGCATTTCACTAATGACTGATGTAACTGAGCATCTTTTGATGTGCTTGTTGGTCGTATATCTTTGAAGAAATGTCTTTTTAAGTCCTTTATCCATTCCTGTTTGTTTGCTTTTCTGTCCTTGAACTTGGGGAGTTTCTTGTATTTCTGAATATTCCTTATTCTGTGTATAATGTGCAAGTATACTTTCTCATTTTGTGAGTTTTTTCACTCTTGTGGTAATGTCCTTTGCACAGAAGTTTTTAATTTTGATGAGGTCCAGTGTACCTAATTTTTCTTTTGTCACCTGTGCTTTTGTTGTCATACCCAAGAAATCCTCGCCAAATCTAATGTCACGAAGATTTTCCCCTGTGTTTCCCTCTAAGAGTTTTGTAATTTCAGCACTTTTATGTTTAGATATTTGATCCATTTTGAGATATTTATTATGTTTCTTTTTATGTGTATGTATATATATAGTTGAAGAAAGTTTAGTGTGAAGTCATGGATCACATATAAATCATCTATCAGTGATTTTTCTTCTAGTCTGTGCATTGATAAACTATGTCTCAGAGGTCAAATCTGGTTCACCACCTGTTTTAGTACAGTACAGAAGTTAAGAATGATATAATTTAAAATTTTTTAAGTTAAATTTTGATAGTTGAAATCAGGAAAACAGTAATGTAACATGTGAAAATTTCATTGTCTGCAAAAGTTTTAGTGGAACACAGCCACATTGATTTGTTGATGTGTTATTGATGGCTACAGAGTATATTACATGTTTTGCATCAGTGACTAAGAACTGAGGCTTTCAGTCAAGATACATATCAGATCAAACTAGTTTGCAGAGAGGTCTCTTCACTCCCCTCCCCATAGGGTGTTCTTAATCCTAGTTTTGTTCTTTTTAAACTAGGAATGTATAGTAACTATTTAATCCTTTCTTACTATGTTTCATTATTGGCAAGCTATTATTATCTGCTTTCAGCTATGTGGTGGTGATAGGGAAATGTTCTAAAACTACATGGAGTTCTATAGGTGAAAATTAAATGTGTTTCTGAGTAAAGTTCTATAGGTTAAGCACCTTGACTTGGTCGGAAATACTGATTCAGCCTTTAGAGTTTGACTCAAAGCACTTAAAACCCTAACAATCTTTTGTGAAGAATCTCCTACCTCCTACAATAAGGGTTTCTTCCTTATTGTTTTGCTTTTTTTAATCTTGAATTTTTAATAAGAGGCATTCTTTATTTCACAGAAATCTTTTTTTTGATCCTTATTGAAGTCAGTTTTTATGTATTTTTAAAATAAATACAATTTAAAAATACACTATATGTAGCTAAAGATTTTCTCTCAACCGTTACTTTTGATGACCTTGAATCTACTACTTTTAGATACTTAGGGAAAGTGAAAGGTTGGAAGCAGTTAAAATTTATTGTGCAGATGGCAAAAATGTAAATAAACCATAATTATTTCATTAGTTTTAGTTTTTGATGCTGGTTTATTTAATTGTAATAAAATGTATCTGTCTGCTTTTTGCATTCTAAAAAATTTGGTAAAACGTTTAAATATAAACACACAAACAGGAGAGGGTTCAACATGGTTACATAGGAAGATACCAAACTAACCTCCTCCCACTGACATAGCAAATCTACAACTACATAGGTAATAATCCCCTCGGAAAGAGATCTGAAAACGAGATGCACAGTCTCCAAAACAAAGGGTCAAGTGACAGCATCAAAACGGGTAGGAGAGACATACTGTTATGCCAAGGGAAAAAAACACCACATTCCAGTTGGCAATTCTGGAAGAATTGCAAAGGTACAGTTAGGTTCCCTAGGAGTGAGGGATTTGAGCTTCACTTCAGGCTCCTCAACTCTTTAAATACTAAACAGGAGACACAAGCCCTCAAAACACCTGGCTTTGAACAATAGGGAATATATCTAGGAAAACTGTACAATTATAGGGAACAGAAAACCCATTCTTAAAGGGCTCACACGCAGGCTCACTTGATCCCAACTCCAGCACAGAAGCACCAGGTTGAAATGTGCATTGACCATAGGGGAAGGGAACACATTTAGTAATCTTGAAGCATGTGACAGAGGCAGGAAAGAGCTGGGACACTCCCCGAGGACTGAGACACTGATGGGAACCATTTTTTGTGTTCTCAGGCTATTTTGCTAATACTAGAACTGGCAGGTGCCGTTTGGGAAATCTTCATCTAACTTGTTAGCACCAGTGGGCATATGTCTTTGAGAGCCCCACCCACCCTCCACCTCAGGTGGGCCTCAAAGTCTGCTGGACAATACCCCAGCCACCAGCACCTGCAGCCACTGCTGCCAGATCCCACAGCCATTCCAGAGGCCAGCTCCACCCGCGGTGTGCCTGTGACAAGAGGGTGCGTACAGTCCACGCAGGAGATAGCCTGCAGCAAGAGGGTGCATACCTCCATGTAAGAGGTAGCCGTTGAACACTTGGCTCTATGGCAGGCAGGAGTGCCCTTCTGATCCCCATGGGACATCTATATAAAGCCAGTCCTTCGATGCTGGGAGATGGAGTGGATTTACCAAACATGTGAAAACAAACACACAGAATTAGGCATAGTGAAGAGACAGAAGAATGTATTCTAATGGAAAAACAAGACAAAACCTCAGAAAATGAACTAAATGAAACAGAGACAACCAATTTACTTGATTACAAAGTTAAAAGTAGCGGTCATAAAAATGCTCACTGAACTTCAATGGATCAACAGAGTGAGAACTTTTTTTTTTTTTAATTTTATTTTATTTTTAAACTTTACATAACTGTATTAGTTTTGCCAAATATCAAAATATCAGAGTGAGAACTTTAACAACATCAAGTGGAATAACATTTGCAGTGTATCGGTCCCAGCAGGAGAAGAGAGAAAAAAAATATTATTTTATTTAATACAGGAAATATTTCCTGATATATTTGAGGAAATAAAACTTCATTAGTCTGAGGAAGGAAACAATCATCCAGATCCAGGAAGCCCAGAACACTTTTGAATAATATGAACCCGAAGAGGCACCAAGCACAGTATATAACTAAAATGGTAAATGTTAAGGATACGTGAAAATCATAAAAACAGCAAGAGAAAAACAACTTATGTACAAGGATAACATAAGGATATAGGCTGCTTTTTCAGCAGAAACGTTATGGGCCAGAGGAAGTGGATGACATATTCAAAGTGCCAAAAGGGAAAAAACTTTCATACAAGAATTCTCTACCCAGCAAGATAATCATTCAGAATTGTAGGAGGGATTGAGTTTCCCAGATAAACAAAAACTGAAGGAGTTCATCACCCCTAAACCAGCCTTATAAAATATTTTAAAGGGACATCTTTTAACTGAAAAGAAATTGTACTAATATATGTGAAAGTAAAAGTCTCCCCGTAAAAGTAAGCATATAATAAATGTTGTGGATCAATCCTGTATAAAGCAAGCATAAATGTTAACAGAAAGTAAAATTAACTAAACCTGCAATAATTAGTTAAGTAAATTTGCCATTTACTGAAATAAGACTGTTGTTTTTATTTGGCTTATTTAGGGAAATTGGGGAGGGGAAAACTGCTTATGCATTCCCTTTGGACCTGTTTGAAATTCATGAACTGTTGGATATTTATGTCATGACCTCAAAGGAGAAATCTGAAACGGAGAAATAAATTTGTGAGGTTTACTGTACCTCTTTTACAGTGAAACAGTTCCATCCTCTGCCCACCATACTCTTGGTTCTTCCTACTGTGCTCCCTCCCCCACCCACAGCTCTTATTTCCTAACATACTGTCGTTTGTCATGTTATGTGGCATATACCTGTGTTACATATTTTCTGTGTTTGTTGTGTATTGCTTATATCCTCCTCCGAATCCCAACTGATAAGTGTCAGGAAGGCAAGAATTTTTGTCCATTGTATCTCCTATGTGAAAATCAGTGCCTGGCAGTTAGTAGGCCTTCAATAAATATTTGTTGAATGTTCAATGAATGAATGAAGAAAGACATTCCACTGTTTTTAAGAGATAAGATGAAAGAGGATGGATGCGGCTGTAGCATGCTTTTGCTTTACATTTGGAAAGATGTCAGAGTTCTTGCATGATGATTATTTAAAGTTTTATAAAAAGTCATCTCACAGCGAGAGAAAGGAATGTCTGTCCGAAGATCAAGGAGAAGGGAGATTTGCAGTAGCCATGGTGGAGTGTGGGAGAATGGATTGACCAGAGAAATGTAGAATTGTTCCCTTGTGTGGAGGGCTCCTTTGAGATCAACAATGGTGAGCTTATCATGGAATCATCTTGCCCTTTGAAGATCTTTAGTAGTTGCTGGGCTGCTCAGGTGTAGTCATGCATGGATAAGGTGGATAAAATAGGGTATCTGAGTTTATGAATTTTGGTGGCAGAACATTTTAAATGATTAGAGTCCAGGATTTCACATTGACAGTAGATGGATAAAAGTTGGAAGATGAACTTTCCTGTTTATTGTTGAAGACATTGTCAGAGGCACATTGGAATGATGTGGAAGATGGAGTGAACTGGTGGGAAAGTACAGGGCATCCTGAGGATGGACCTTTGACAACATGGTGAAAGGCATTGTGGAGTTGGTTTCAGCTTCCTTTTTTAAATTGAAGTGAAATTCACATATATCAATGATTTTAAAGTGTAAACTTAGTGTCATTTAGTGTGTTCACGGTGTTGTACATCCCATTATCCCTGAAGGATATCCCTTAGTTGTTGTGTGTGTGTGCGCATGTTCAGTCATGTCCGACTCTTTCTGACCCCATGGACTGTAGCCCACCAGGCTCTCCTCTGTCCATGGGATTTTCCATGGATCACTTGGCTAGTTGATGGGTGACTTAGAGCACCTTCCTTGGAATGTGTAATAGAGGCTCTAGGAACTGGATGTGCTGCTGTTGCTTCATATTATAACTCAGAAAACTCATATATTAATGAAACCAGACTCTCTATTACTAAAAATAGTAGCTCTTCTCCATCTGAACTTAGGTGTTTCTCTCAATTTATACCATCATTCTCCCAGCAACTGAGGACTAAGCTCTGGTAGCCTTTTTACCTTTTTCAGCAGTCATCACCATACTCATAAATTGCTTCCATCCTTTCCATTCCCACTGCTGTCACTTCAAACTGGATCCTTATATGCCTGAACTTATAACCGGGTACTCAGGGCCTTCGACAGTCTTACCCTTTCTTGTACGGTTGTTTTGGTGATCAAATGAGATAAGTGAAATATTGCCCGGATTCCCTGATGGCTCAGACGGTGAAGAAGCTGCCTGTAATGCGGAAGAGCTGGATTCAGTCCCTGGCTGGGGAAGATCCCCCCAGGGAACGGAATGGCAATCCACTCCAGTATTCTTGCCTGGAGAATCCTATGGACAGAGGAGCCTGGCAACCTACTGTCCATGTGGTTGCAAAGAATTGGACACAACTAAGCGACTAACCCTTATGGCAGAAAGTGAAGAAGAACTAAAGAGCCTCTTGATGAAAGTGAAAGAGGAGAGTGAAAAAGTTGGCTTAAAGCTCAACATTCAGAAAACTAAGATCATGGCATCCGGTCCCATCACTTCATGGTAAATAGATGTGGAAACAGTGGCTGACTTTATTTTTTGGGGCCCCCAAATCACTGCAGATGGTGATTGCAGCCATGAAATTAAAAGACGCTTACTCCTTGAAAGGAAAGTTATGACCAACCTAGACAGTATATTAAAAAGCAGAGACATTACTTTGTCAACAAAGATCCGTCTAGTCAAAGCTATGGTTTTTCCAGTAGTCATATATGGATGTGAGAGTTTAACTATAAAGAAGGCTGAGGACAGAAGAATTGTTGCTTTTGAACTGTGGTGTTGGAGAAGACAAGAGTCTTCTTGGACCTTGTGAGTCCTTTGGACTGCAAGAAGATCCAACCAGTCCATCCTAAAGGAGATCAGTCCTGGGTGTTCATTGGAAGGACTGGTGTTGAAGCTGAAACTCCAATACTTTGACCACCTGATACAAAGAGCTGACTCATTTGAGAAGACCCTGATGCTGGGAAAGATTAAGGGCAGGAGGAAAAGGGGACGACAGAGGATGAGATGGTTGGATGGCATCACCGACTCAATGGTCATGGGTTTGGGTGGACTCCGGGAGGGGAGGCCTGGCGTGCTGCCATTCACGGGGTCATAAAGAGTTGGACACGACTGAGCAACTGGACTGAACTGATAGTTATTTGACTTCATCTTTGCCCTCACTGTTAACTTTATCATCCTCCTGTTTGAGTCAAACTGGTCTAGTCAGTATCTGTAAGCATACTTAGTGTTTTTTCCCCTCACTTAACATCTTTGTTACAGCAATTCCACTTCCCTAGAATGCTCATCTCCCTTTCTTTCCACTTTTGTATATAATTCCCACATCCTTTATGAAGTCTTTATTTATTTGTGTTTCAGTAATCAGTCATTTATTTGAAATTAGTTGGAATATAGATTATTGTACCACTCATTTGGCATTAGGCTATTTTGCCTTAAATTATTTTTTTTAAATGTACTTTAACTATTAATATTTGGAAAAAGATAGTTGTAAAGGTTTGAGGGTAGAAAACATGTTACCTAGCACCTCGTTGAGTATTCTGAATATAAATTACTGACAAATAATATTACACAGTGTTGAGAGAGTCGGCAGAAATCCTTTTAGAAAACACTTGGCTGCCCTTTCTCCCAACCCCCTTTTTTATTTTTGTTAACACATTGCTTTTCAGAATGATGCGTTCACAAAAAGTGATTTTTTCCCCCCATTAAGTTGATGTTAGTTTATCATCTTAATTCAGACGGGGAGATTTAAAGCTAGTTAGATCATTTTTCCATATTTAATAATTCCAGATGATTAAAAATTAACAACTGTAGGAAGTTTTATAGTGATTATTGAAAAGTCTCTGTCGCTCACCAAGTTCCTTTGCAGATTCCTCCTCATGTAACACTGTTTTTTAGATTGTTGTATATTCTTACAATTTTTTTATGCAAATACATAATTTTATTTTCAATTCCTTTTTCTACAAATGTAGCATATATGCTTTTCTTCATCTTATTTGGCAATCATTTAATGGAAATTTTTTCATATCAATACATAGAGAAACTTCCTCATTCTTTCTTAACATTTGTGAAGTATTGCTCGCATGGATTATTACACTTTTTTTTTGCGTAGTCCCGGAGAAGGAAATGGCAACCCACTCCAGTATTCTTGCCTGGAAAATCCCATGGACAGAGGAGCCTGGTGGGCTATAGTCCATGGTGTAGCAAGGAGTCGGACACAACTGAGCAATTTCACTCACTTTAATATTGCTCATTACGTTCAAGTTTGGTTAGGATGAAGATAGCTCCACATTCTTCTATTGTTCTACATTTAATTATTAAAGGTTGTGCAGTGGTAAAAAATCTGCCTGTCAGTGTAGGAAGTGCAAGAGACACGGGTTTGATCCTGGATTGGAAAGATTCGTTGGAGTAGGAAATGGCTACCTCCTCCAATGTTCTTGACAGAGGAGCCTAGTGGGCTACAGTCCATGGGATTGCAAAAAGTCCATTGTGACTGAGCAGACATGCCTGCACATGCGCGCACACACACACACTGAAGATAGCACCACATTCTTCTGTTGTTACGCTTTTAATTGCTACTTTAGAAAACCATAACCAAGAGAATACCAGTAAAGGGAATAATAATGACTATCAAATTTGTGTATTTTTTAAGCACTTGACATAGCAGATTTAAATGAAATTCAAGAAAAATCGTGTGTTGAATGCCTGCCAAATACTATAGAAATGTTTTTATTCTCAGAAGTTATAACAACTTTTTAGAAATGAAAATCTTTGAATCTGACATTTGTGCCTAAAATACGGATTTCTCTTTTCCCTAGTGAAAAATAACATACAAGTTTTGTTGGTCATATTAAATGGAGACTATTTCATGAATTGCTTCAGGAAATTGGTTTGAGTTCAGGCATGAGAAACTGCAATACAAAAAGTGTAGTGAATCCCCAACTGCGTCCCAAGAAATTAAAAGCTCCCTAGAAGTAGGATTGTTCTGAATGTCAGGCTCATTCACAGAGAGGAAGATGTGGCAAAGCCAGAAGTTTTTATTTGTGTGTTAACTAGAGTTTAAGGTAGCTCTCTGTGACTGGTGTGCAAACTGAGGCTCTTCAAACTTCCAGAAAGTGGGAAATCAGAGGCAGAAATGGAAGTACGTAACTAAGAGGGAGAACTAAAATGGTATGCACTGAGGTGACAAAAAGATGTTTTGTGGATCAGCATAAAGCAGCAAACTGAGGAAAAATTCAGATTAAACTAGGAATCTTTGGGAAAGGAAACTGAGACAAAGAACTCCTAAGGGGTGTCCAGGAGTTACTAGGGATTTTGCCTATTTTTGGAGATATGCTGAATATCAAGTACCTAAAATTCAAGTATTAACTCCTGAATGAAAGTATATTGACGTAATTTAGAAAGATCTTTAGTGATCAGTATTGCTACCATGAAATATTTTTGCTCTAAAATTAATTCTCAAGTAAACAGTACCTTACTTGACCTTGTAGACCTGGCATTTTAGGAGAACTGTTTGCCAGAAAATGAGATGATTTTGGCTTCCCAGGTGGCATTAGTGGTAGAGAACCTGCCTGCCAGTGCAGGAGACATAAGAGGTGCAGGTTTGATCCCTGGGTTGGGAAGATCCACTGGGGAAGGACATGGCAACCCACTCCAGTATTCTTCCCTGGAAAATCGTATAGACAGAGGAGCATGATGGGTTATGGTCCATAGGGTCGCAAAGAGTCGGACATGACTGGAGCAACTTAGCATGCAAACAGTATTTAGCAATGACTTATCCCTTATCATTCAGGTTAAATACAGTTAACTGTAAATAACTGTTGATGAAGTCACAAGAAAGACTTGAAATGATAACTTTAATACTGAGTTTTCTTACTGAGAGTTGAATCCTGGGTAATTGTGTTTGGCTTAGTACTCATAGTGTCTCTTTTTCCTGTTTTCCTCAAGTAATTTCATATATTTGCATGTAAGTATCACATTTTTATGTCCAAAGAAGTATGTTACATCTACTGAATGCCTGTGAATGTGGATTTCATTCTGTGTTCATCTGTTAACCTTTTTACCAAAAGCTGTATAATTATGTGAAGTTCTATGCATGTATTTATTTTGTCATCAGTCGCTCAGTTGTGTCCGATTCTTTGCGACCCCATGAACCGCACCACGCCAGGCCTCCCTGTCCATCACCAACTCCCGGATTTCAACCAAACCCATGTCCATTGAGTCGGTGATGCCATCCAGCCATCTCATCCTCTGTCGTCCCCTTCTCCTCCTGCCCCCAATCCCTCCCAGCATCAGGGTCTTTTCCAATGAGTCAACTCTTCTCATGAGGTGGCCAAAGTATTGGAGTTTCAGCTTTAGCATCAGTCCTTCCAATGAACACCCAAAGACTGATCTCCTTTAGCATGGACTGGTTGGATCTCCTTGCAGTCCAAGGGACTCTCAAGAGTCTTCTCCAGCACCACAGTGCAAAAGCATCAATTCTTCGGCGCTCAGCCTTCTTCACAGTCCAAGTCTCACATCCATACATGACCACTGGAAAAACCATAGCCTTGACCAGATGGGCCTTTGTTGGCAAAGTAATGTCTCTGCTTTTTAATATGCTGTCTAGGTTGGTCATAACTTTTCTTCCAAGGAGTAAGCGTCTTTTAATTTCATGGCTGCAGTCACTATCTACAGTGATTTTGGAGCCAAAAAAAATAAAGTCAGCCACTGTTTCCCCGTCTATTTGCCATGAATGATGGGACCAGATGCCATGATCTTAGTTTTCTGAATGTTGAGGTTTAAGCCAACTTTTTTAACTCTCCTCTTTCACTTTCATCAAGAGGCTCTTTAGTTCTTCACTTTCTGCCATAAGGCTGGTGTCATCTGTGTATCTGAGGTTATTGATATTTCTCCTGGCAATCTTGATTCCACCTTAGCTTCATCCAGCCCAGCGTTTCTCATGATGTACTCTGCATATAGGTTAAATAAGCAAGGTGACAATATACAGCCTTGACGTACTCCTTTTCCTGTTTGGAACCAGTCTGTTGTTCCATGTCCAGTTCTAACTGTTGCTTCCTGACCTGCATACAGGTTTCTTAGGAGGCAGGTTAGGTGTTCTGGTATTCCCATCTCTTTCAGAATTTTCCACGGTTATTTTGTCATTAAATAACATTTATCTCTACTTTGTAATTAGTACTGTAATTAAGTTAGAGCCAAAAGAGAAAAGGTTGCTGTGCTGCCCTGTGATCTTAAATAAAGAGCTCCCAGGTCCAGGCTGACACATTTGAGACAACCTTAAATAGTCTAAACAGTTACTTCAGGTTGTAGCATAAAATTTCCCCCCACCTAGAAATATTATCATATGCAGTATAGCTTTACAAACTCACGCAGTAAAACTCTTCAGATGTGCTATCTTTATAGCAGTGTTGTTCATTGATTTTCTGCCTCTACATGGTTGCTTCATTGAGTATATCCTTGTGAAGACAGAACATCTCTCATTAGAGTCACTCTGCCCTCCTCTTCCCATAATGCCATAAAGATGTTCCTGGTATTCATGTGGGTACAGGTGGAAATCCTTACTGAGGGAGCAAAATCACTTAGGCTCTTTGACCCAGTAGTATTGTGAAGTGCCCTCTGATTATGCTAGACCCACTTACTATCTTAATATACAAAAGTATGCTCCACTTTGAGATCCAATGACTGGTTATTTAGACTGGTTATTAAATGAGGAATGTACCAGGAAATTTTTTTGTTTCATAAAGAAATAGCTAAGGTGACTGATGGACAAATGGAGAAGGCAGTGGTACCCCACTCCAGTACTTTTTCTGGAGAATCCCATGGATGGAGAAGCCTGGTAGGCTGTAGTCCATGGGTCGCGAAGACTCGGACACGACTGAGCACCTTCACTTTCACTTTTCACTTTCATGCATTGGAGAAGGAAATGGCAACCCACTCCAGTGTTCTTGCCTGGAGAATCCCAGGGACGGGGGAACCTGGTGGGCTGCTGTCTATGGGGTCGCACAGAGTCGAACATGACTGAAGCGACTTAGCAGCAGCAGCAAGGTGACTGATGTTATCTAATGAAGGCATGTCTTTCTTACAAAAAAATACATTCCTGTATAATTATGATCTCTCTGATTGTTGTGATCTGTGTCTTTTCACTATTTTCAATTGAAAGATAGGATATTGTAAGAGATAGTCTGAATTCAATGATTTTTTTAAAAATGAGCTTATTATCAATGTTATTTTTATGTGAAATAAGTGCACACATCATTGGAAAGATCATTCAGAATTACAAAATAAATGTCCATGCATAGACCAGTTTAAGAATAATGTATAGTATTATAAAAAAAAAAAAGAATAATGTATAGTATTATAGCAGTGATCTGTAAGTGTAAACAAATAACTCTTTTACTCTGGAAGTTTAACCCTTTGACCTATAGTTAATCTTGTTTTTTATCTTTTATTACTCATTTGTGCTTGTTCAATGGTCCAAAGCACTTGGGATTCACATTGCCAATCAGAGTTGAAAGAGAGCTCTGAAATATAGCAGCTGTCAGTCAAGAACCAAACCAGAAAGCCACAGTAGCTCTCTGACTCTTCTACATCCTGATATTTATTAATCACCCAGCAGTAATTAGTGCACCCACTTTTATTCGACCTCCATTTGCAAATGCCTCCTTTATGTCAAGACAGGTTAGTACTTTAAAATGCCAAAATGCTTCAGTGACTGTTGTACCTAACATGACAAAATTGTTGTTTCGTTCAAAGGCTCTAGAAAAAGACAGTACATGCAATTTTGTAGTCTCTTTTTCATTTATTATTATATCCTGAATATTTTCCATGGCATTAGATGTTGATTTCTAATTTTTTCATTAGGAATATATATTAATGAACTCTGTGTGTCATAATATCTTTAATAATCATTATTGCTGACATGTGGATTGTTTCCAGTGTTTCATTATTTTAAGCATTTTTGTGACTTCATATTTGCACATATCTATGTGATATATTCCAAATTTGAAATCTTTATATAAATATATTATCTCATTTTAAAATTTTCTCTATTGGTACCTTCACACATATGTACGTAAATCTGCTTTGGTAGATTCCTCTAGTATAGATTTCAGTAAAAATGACTTATAATCTTATTTCAGAAGGATAATTTAAATTTCCTGAGAATTATGTAAGTCATACATGTGATGTCATTGAAGACCTGAATACTAAGGAAAAGCTTTTAGAAATATTAGTATTTGCAGTTGGACCTTTGTGTAAGTACTCTTGGTTGCCTAGTCTGTGGGTCTCTTTTTCCTTCCTTGCACTACACTGATTTTGTTCTTGTATAGGTCAGTGAACCTACACATGACATTATCTATAGCTTAAAAACAATAAGGTGTTGTTTCTCAGTGGGAATGGCAGAGTGGGGAAGAGCAAGAGGGCTCTTTGCCAAAGGTTATTGGTCTTTTCAGTTAACTTATTCCAAAGCTGTCTTGTCTTCCAGTCTCCTTGTTATATGAAATAGTAAATATTCTTGTAGTTTAAGGCACCTTGAGTGGTGCTGTCTGTTATTTGCTCTAGAAAGTATGTTAGTGAAACTTTGAGAGATAGAAGTGATTTGGAAAAGGTGAAAAATCCTGCATGTAACATTTTCAGTGGGAGAAATCACATAAGCCAAAGTGTTCAAGGAGTCATCAGATTGATGGTCATATGCAAGTTTCTTGTGCCTTACACCAAAAAAGGGAGAGTTACCACATCAAACTCTGTTTTCCATAAGTGATATCTCAGCCCTAAAGAGTCCTCTAGAACTCTCAGGAACATCTGCAGACTTTCTTACCTCATTTTCTCCAACAAGCTTGAAACTTGGCTTTTAAGGTCTACGTTGTATTTACAGTTCTCCTATGAAGAAAGCTGTAGTCAAAGCTCTGTAGGAGCTAATAGGGAAACGCTAGTTTAGCGTCATGTGTTCACACACAGCCCTGGGCTGTAGCAGAAAATGTGGGAGTCGTGCTAGCATGGAACCCATGTAGTTAATGGTGACGGTTGATTAAATAGTACTTTTCTTGTGCCTTTCAAAATACTTAATTCTCTACTAATGGAGAGCTTTGTCTTCTCATCCTTTCCCAAATGAATACCTTATCTTTACATAATTCATTAAGAAAAATATTTAAGCACCTTCTTTTTGCCAGATTCTGTTTAAGGTCCTGGGAATATAATGGTGAAACTATCTTTATTTAGATAGGGCTGGGAGTTCAAATATATAAACAAGTAAATAATTTTAGATGGTGGTAAGTTCTAGAAGAGTATACATCAAGGTTATGATAACAGTATTTTAAATTATGTGGTCATGAAAGGTCTCTCTGAGGTGACATTTGAATTAGCACCTCAGTAGGAAACCAGGCGTGAAAAGAATATTTTAGATGAATGCAGTTAAACTCTTAAAACAGGAGTGAGCTTGGGGTTTGTTTGTTCATTTAGTGGCTAAGTCTTGTCCGACTCTTGGTGATCCCATGGACTGTAGCCCACCAGGCTGCTCTATCCATGGGATTTCCCAGGCAAGAATACTGAAGTGGGTTGTTATTTCCTCCTCCAGCGGATCTTCCCAATGCAGGGATTGAACCCATGTCTCCTGCATTGGCAGGCAGATTCTTTACCACTGAGCCACCAGGGAAGTCAAGCTTGGGGGATTCAAGAATAGAAAGAAAGCAATGGTGCTGGAGGTTTAGGGAGTGAGGGCAGAGGCTGAATCTTTTATGGCAGTGTATGTAGGTCATGATAAATTTTACTCCATACACACCGAGAAGCTACTGTAGCATTTTAAGTAGGGGCAAGGCATGATTTGAATTGTAGTTTTAAAAGATCATTTTGGCTGTCATTGAGAACGATTTGTAAGCTCTGCTTTATAAAGAGAACAAATACAAGCAGACACTAAGAGCCAATGAAAAACCAATGTGTAAATTGTGGGGAGCCCTTATTTAAGTTCTTTTACTTCATACCCCTCCTTTTTAAAATTTTTATTTTATAGTTTTTGTGGTGTTTGAAAGAGTAGGTTTAGCAGTCTTTTAATTGACTTTAATGTTCCTTGTGTTTTTTCCCTTATCAACTTCTTAGAGGAGAATCTTTTAATCTATTTTTCTGTCAGTACTCAGTAGTTTCAGTTAATTACAGACTAACTGGCCACTTCAAAACTTAGTGAGTTGAAACAATGGGGATGTGTTGCTCCTGATTCTGAAGGTTGGCTGAGCTGCTTCTCTGTTGGTTTTGCCTAGGTTTACTCCTGTGGCTCCATTTAGGTGGTTAGACTAGACCGCAGGTCCAAGGTAGCCTTACCCACGTGTCTGGCTGCTGGTTAGTGCCTTGGTTCTCCTCTGTGTGTCCTCTCAACTGCCAGGAAACTAGACCATCTTCTTTACATGATAATTTCATGGTATCTCTGCAAGAAAGAGAAAAGCAGACGTTCTCAGAGGCTTAAGGTTTAGGTCGGGAGGTTGTGTGACCTCACTTCCATCACTTTCTGTTGGTGAAAGAAGTGCAGTCAGATTCCAGTCCTCTCTCTTGATGGGAAGAGAGGCAAAGTCACATTGCAAAGGAGCAATTATTATGACCCTCTATGAAAGTAGTCTGCCACAGTTCACTCTCTAACCACTAAAGTTTGTATTCCTGCCAAATGCAGATATACTCATCCTCTCCCCTAATTCCCAAAATCTAATTGCAGCCTTACTCTCCAAGTCCGAGATCTCTTGATCTGCACTGGGTCCAGATATGAATAAGGCCCCTCAAGTTCATTTCCTCTGAACTCTTGCTTCAGAGACCTGTGAACTAAAATGAATACCGAATCAGTGATCTTAGATTTTTAGCTTAAGAAATTGGACAAACATGAACAAATTAAACCCAAAGTAAGCCAAAGGTAAGAAATAATCAAGAATGATAATCAGTAAAAAAGAAAATAAGCAGGGAAACCAGTGAAACCAATAACCAGTTCTTTGAAAAGCTTCTTAAAATTGACAGACCGCTACCTACATTGGTCAAGAAAAATGGAAAAGACACAAACTACCAATATGTGAAATAAAAAGGATATCTCTACAGATCCTCCGAACATTTAAAGAACAGTAAGAGAATATTGTGAACAATATTGTGAACAAATTTGATTATTATTTTTTATTTTTTTAATTTATTTTTAATAGGATGATTGCTTTACAATAGTATGTTAGTTTCTGCCATATAGTGTCATGAATCAGCCATAGGTATACATTTGTCCCCTTCCTCTTGAACCTCCCTTATGCCAATAAATATAACTTAGATAAATGATCAGATTCCTTGATGGATGCAAACTATCAAGGATCATTCAGAAAGAAAATAGATAACGTGAAAATCCCCACGTATGTTAAAAAATTAGATTTGTAGATAAAAACCTTACTGCCGCAAAAAAAAAAAAATATGAAAAGTAACTCCCGAGTCAGATGTCTTCTCAGTGAATTCTCCCAAACATTTAAGAAAGAAATGATGCCAATTCCACACAAGCTCTTTCCAAAAATAGAAGAGAAGAGGAACACTTCTGAACTCATTTCATGCAGCCAAGATTCCAAGACAAAGACATGACAGGAAAAGAAATCTGTCAACCACTATCCCTTGGGAACATACGCAAAAATTCTTATTAAAATATTGGGAAATGATAAACAAAATGGAAACAAATTGAATCCAGCAATGTAATAAAAAGTTATTCTATCATGATTAATGTAATGTCAAAAAATGTAAGGTTGGTTTAACATTCGAAAATCAGTCAGTGTGATTCATCATATTAACAGGCTAAACTGAAAGAACAGTGTCATGGTGGTTTAGTTGTAAGTCATGTCTGACTCTTGTGAGCCCATGGACTGTAGCCCGGCAGGCTCCTCTGTCAGTGGGATTCTCCAGGCAAGAATATTGGAGTGGATTGCCGTTTCTTTCTCCAGGAGATCTTCCTGACACAGGAATTGAACCCAGGTCTCCTGCATTGCAGGCAGATCATTTCAATAGATGGAGAAAAATACCATTCATGAAACAAAAAGCCAAACTCGGCAAACAAATAATAAAACAAACTTCTTTAAACTGATAAAAACCTAAAACTAGCATTATACTCACTTGTGAGGACTGAGTGCTCTCCTCCTATGACTGGGAACAAAGCAAGAGTTTCTGCCCTTGTGCTTTGTTCAACAATGTACTAGAGTTCCTAGGCCATATGTTAAGGTAGGAAACGGAAAGGCTGATAGATTAAAAAAAAAACAAAAAAACTGTCATTATTCACAGACAACCTGATTGTGTTTGTAGAAAATGCTGTGTAATTGAATTTTTTTTTTTTTTTGAGCCCCTAGAACTATTAAATCAGTTTAGCCAAATCACAGGGCATATGGTCAATATACAGAAATCATTTTTAGTTCTGTATACCCTTATCTATTGGAGAAGGAAATGGCAACCCACTCCAGTGTTCTTGCCTGGAGAATCCCATGGACGGAGAAGCCTGGTAGGCTGCAGTCCATGGGGTCGCACAGAGTCAGACACGACTGAAGCGACTTAGCAGCAGCATACCCTTATCTGGTATTAGCAGTGAACATTGGAAAGTCAAAGGTCAATAACAATGCTGTTTATAATAATATCAAAAAATGAAATACTTTAGAATGAATAATGAATGTACAAGACCACATTTATTATTATGATGCTGAAAACCATAGAGCATTGCTCATATACATTAAAGAAGACCTAAATAAATGGATATGTATAATATGTTCATGGATCAGAAGACTCCGTTTTAAAATTTCATTTCTCCCCAGATTGATCCATAGATTCAACACAGTCTTAAAACCCTAGGAGGCTTTTTTGTAGAAGTTGACAAATTGGGTCTATAATTTATATGGAAATTTAGAAGACCTCTCAGACCCATTAGAAAAAAGAACAGCAAAACTGGAGGAATTGCACTATTTGATTTTAAGACTTACCGTAAAGTTACCGTAATCAAAACAGTGTGGTATTAGCATAAGAATATATCAGTTGAACAGAGTCTAGAAATACCCACACATTTATGGTCAGTGGATTTTTTATAAAGATGCCAAGGCAATTCATTGGGTAAACAGTACTGGAGAACTGTTTATAATAGCCAAAGCATGGAAGCAGCCTTCATGTCCGTTGCCAGATGAATAGATAAAGAAGATGTGGTACATATATACAGTGGAATATTGTTGTTGTTTAGTTGCTAACTCGTGTCCTACTCTTTTGTGACCCCATGGATTGTAGCCCTCCAGGCTCCTCCATCCATGGGATTTCTCAGGCAAAAATACTGGAGTGGGTTGCTATTTCCTTTTGAAGGGGATCTTCCTAATCCAGGGATTGAACCCATGTCTACTGCATTGGGAAGGCAGTGGCACCCCACTCCAGTACTCTTCCTTGGAAAATCCCATGGATGGCAGAGCCTGGTGGGCTGCAGTCCATGGCGTCACTAGGAGTTGGACACGACTGAGCGACTTCACTTTCACTTTTCACTTTCATGCACTGGAGAAGGAAATGGCAACCCACTCCAGTGTTCTTGCCTGGAGAATCCCAGGGACAGGGGAGCCTGATGGGCTGTGTCTGTGGGGTCACACAGAGTCGGACACGACTGAAGCGACTTAGCAGCAGCAGCAGCTGCTGCATTGGCAGGTGGATTCTTTACCACTGAGCCACCAGGAAAGCCCACAATGGAATATTACTGAGCCATTAAAAAGAATGAAATAATGCCATTTGCAGCAAATGGACCTCAAGATTGTCATACTGAGTAAGGTAGGTCAGAGAAAGACAAATATGGTATGGTATTGCTTATATACAGAATCTAAAAATAAAGATACAAATGAACTTATTTATAAAACAAACATTCACAGATTTAGGGAATGAATTTATGGTTACAGGGGTGTGGAGGGTAAGGGAAAGGATAGCTAGGGAGTTTGGGATGGATATGTACACATTGCTATACTTAAAATGGATAACCATCAAGGACTTACTGTATAGCATAGGGAACTCTGTTCAGTGTTATGTAACAAATGGGAAGAGGATGAAAAAGCATAGATCCGTGTCTATGTATAACTGAATTACTTTGCCATACACTTGAAGTTTAGTGAGGGACAGGGAAGCCTGGCATGCTGCAGTCCATGGGGTTGCAAAGAGTTGGACATGACTAAGCAACTAAGCAACAACAATACTTGAAACTAACACAACATTGTTAATCACTTATCCTCCAATATAAAATAAAAAGTTTATAAAAATGGTGCTGGAGAAATTGTATATACTGATGGGGTAGGACTGAAGGGAGGAGAGCAGGGGAGAGACCTTGACCCTTGTCTCATATCATATCCAGAAATAACTTGAATGGGATATAGTCCTTAACCTAAGTGCTGAGACTTAAAAACATCTGGAAGAAACATAAGAGAAAATGTGAATTTGCAGAGGCAGCATTTCTTCAAGAAGACCCAACAAGCGTGAATGATAATAGAATGAATATTGATAAGTTCACTACATAAAATTTAAAACTTTCTTTGAAAGGGGTGATTAAAGAGCAGCAGTATCATATTACAAACAGATGTGCATCCTGAGATGGGTGTAATTTGTATTTTTATTTTGCAATCTCTTACTACAGTGTAGTGTAGAACAGAGTGCTGAGTTTAAAGTCAGAAATTTTCTCATTTGTAATCCTAACTCTGACACTTGTCAAAGATATAGTTTACTAAATTACTTAGTGTTAACATTTTCAGAGCCTTGGTTTTCCTTTCTTTTCTCTTTTGTGAAATAGTCATATGAATGCTTACCTTATGGGATTACAGTGATGGTCAAAAACATAGGAATAAAAATATAAGAGTGCTATTGCTGTTCTTAGTGTGTTGTTATTGTTACACATGTTGTTGATCCTTCACTTCTCCGCTCATAAAATGGTACATGTGAAAGAACCTCCCTTCCACACATAACCAGCTATAATTAGCTTTTAGGGAAAGTCTGAAATTTTTTAATGTTTCAGTAGATATTTAAATAGATCTCCAGTTTATCCTTCTGATCCTTGTTGATGATGGAAATCAAAGTAGGTATAGTGACATTATTTTCATTTTCTTTTAAGAGAACTGCTCACACTACTTTTTGTAGTTTTATGCCAAACCAGTCCTTTTTACTAGTAATATTTTAATGAACAATTGAAAAACATTTCCTAAATGTGTAGAGATATTAATAACTATGTCACTTATTATATGAATAGCTATTGTAACATTTAAATATATACTGTGTATTATATACTTAAACTGTAAAACAGTAGAAGCAATTAGTCATTAGTGTACTTTCTGCTTGGAAGCTTTTTCCATGTAGTTTTTTAGCATAGTAGGTTCAGCTATCCTTTAAAACGTGCAGTTATACTTGCAGTTATATACTGTGGGGAATGAAGGATAGTTAAGTGGTTCCCAAGAACATATCAGGTACTTTGAGCTAAAAAGAGAATAATTTCATGTCAAACAGGACAAACTCCATTGCTTCACAAATCCACTTGGCTTTGGCACAGAGAAAATGAGTTTTTTAATATCTGAAAGTTAGATTGTAGAGCTTCATCCATGACTCACTCATCCATTATAAGTTTAAACTTTCTATATTACAGACGTGAAGACCCTCTCTCTGTAAAGGACCACTGAATCCAAGGGTTAAAAAATAACAGCAATCACAGCCACTTTCCAAAAGGCCAAATTAAGGGATTTGAAGGCAAGAGAAATAGAAAATGTTACTATCATTCTGCTTTTTAAAAGTACAAGATTGTTTTTCATTTTATATCAGGGTAGATAAGACAAGATATGAGACAGTGGTATGGAAGAGATCAAAAGGAAAAAAACCACTGTTTTTTTTCTGTGTTCTGTATTTCTATTTTCCTGTTTAGTTGTTGGTCAACTATGTTCGCCATCACCCAAGCTATTCGACTGGGACAAGATGAGAAAAATAAATATAAGATGGGTGGTAAAAGATGGTACAGCGGAGGTAGAAAAACATTTATAAACTAGTTCTGGGGGGTTCAAAGCGGGTGTCGATACTTCTATACAGATTTCCAAAGTTCTTTGGATTGTGCTAAAAAGTTATTGTTTTTTTATCCATACTCATTGAAATTCTGTTTTTCTCCTTAGCAGTTAATCATTATTCCTAACCTCTATTTTTTTTGACTTTATGTTACTTTTAACTCTAAGGAAGATTATTCTTATATATACAACATTATCATTTACTAGAGTACTTACTTACCATAGGCCAGATGGCTTCATAAGCCACAGGCACCCAAGTCCTTGGGTTAGTCTATGAGAGACGAAATCTTATTCATGGCTCCCACTCAGGGTCTTGGATCAATCTCTTTGTGATATGGAATCTTCTTATTAATGGCTTTGAACTTTTCTATTCTTTAGAGAAAGTCCTTTCTATTTATGAAAATAGAGTAAAGCCCAACAGATTTTGTTGAATACAATCTAGTGATGATATCTTCTGGTATTGCTAAAACATAAATCTTTGAGACTGGAGACCTGTCTCCCATAATACTTATCTTCCATTAATACTTTGCACAAGAGTAGAGGCTTAATATATGTTAATAACAGTAAGAGTATTATTTGCATCATTTAGAGTCCTCCATGTATTGGGAAAGGAAAAGAGGAATAAATATGTTTGATGACTAAGAACAGCATAGATTTTCAAAGTGAGATCATAAAAAATTTTCTTGAAGACACCTTGTGGGAGAAAATGGAAAAACTACTTTAAAACATTAGAAAGTGCTATTTGAAGGTAAAGCATGTCTCCCCTTATTCATTTTTAATATTGTGCTACTTATTTTTTTTCCTCCCTCTTTCTCCCAGCCCTTATCCACAGCTGCTTTTTTAAAATACTTGTTATTAGGTCTCATCAGGGGTGCCTCATTTGAATTTCTGTCTCTGTGTATCATATTCTCTTTCTCTGAGAAGATTACTGGCCTATTACATTACTTTCATTTATTTAAAGCCAGGATAACTGGCTTTTGCCTCAAGGTATCATAGAGTTCTTATGTGTCTAACATCCCAAGCCTAGTTAGTTCCCCATATTTCATGAAACAGACTTTGATGGCTGTTCCACATGCTAGTGATCAAGTATCTCTAATGTTATAAAGAAAGAGCACTGTTGAAATGTGACCTTGCACAAGTCAGCCTCATTCATCTGCAAAATGGAGAGAATTAATATGTGTCCTTGAACCTAATATGGTTTGTTGTGAGTAAAGATTAAACCAAGCTTTGTAAAAAGCTACAGGACCTCTACAGCTTTAAGATGTTCTGGGGATGATATTTCTAAAGTACCACGTAGGAAAGATTGCATTAAAATAAAATATTCACACACTGTGAAGCAGCAAGGGGTACCTTTTCAGTCTCATTTCTTTATCTGTAGTAGTCTCTTTATCCTCTGTCTGTAGAAATTTAATCCACCTCTAAAAGCCTAGGGCAAATGTCACCACCTTCATAAATTTTTTCTTTATGTTCTAAATTAAAAGTGATGTCACCCTCCTGGAATTCAGTAACTTGGCAGTTTTGGTTTTTTTTCCCCACCATTGTTTAAAGTCTTTATTGAATTTGTTAGTGTTGCCTTTGTTTCACATTTTGGTTTTTTGGCTTCCAGGCATATGGATCTTAGCTCCCTGACCAGGGTTCGAACCCCTACCCTCTGTATTCATTCGAAGGCAGAGTCTTAACCACTGGACCATCAGGGAAGTCCCATTTTGGCAGCTTTTTAATGGATATAGCAGTTCCCTTATTTTCGCATTATTGGCCACTCGCCCCCTATACCTGAGAGAACCATCTAGATATTATAAAACAATGATTAGACTAGACCTGTGGTCACTCCAGCCTTAATGTGTCTGAGCTCACATGGGGGATCTTGATCTCACTCACTCTTGGAAGTTGGGGGTCAGGACTTCTGCTTCAACCACACTTTTCTTCCTTTAGTCTCTTGCATTTTACATGCCCCCTCCCACAGTAGGTCTTTTGCGCATGATGTTGCCTTCGCCAAGAATTAGTGTTTCTTTCTTTGTCTTTATGATGCTTATCCTTCAGATGTGAGCTTTATCATTAATTCATAGTAAATCCTTTTCTTGGTCAGCTTTCCCACACTGTATGTTCTCATAGCACTGGATACTTGTCACAAGTGAAGCTTTGCCATTTATCTGTATAATCATTTAAATAATGACTCACTGAATTGGCAGCTCCATGAGGGTAGACACTATGTATGTTCTTGTTCTTTCTTACATTCCTATTGCCTATATAAATGCCTATAGTTTCTGGAACATAGTTGTCCTCTAAACTATTTGAGTATATAGATGCATAATAGTCTACAAACAAGCTTTGACACAGACGCTCTAGACCCTTGCATTCGATCCTTGATTTATAATTGATTTGTAAATTCTCTATTAACCTTTCTTTGTTTTGGTGTCTAAAACTGAATGAAACCTGTGTTGCCTTCCTCACAGGGTATGGTGAGCATCAAATGAGAAATGTGAAGATATTTTGAAGAGTATAAAGTGCTATTTGAATATAAAGTTACATTAAATAGCTAGTAATGTGAGAGAGACTGTCATGGATATAGAATATATTACATGGGCCTTGTTAATGTTATTTGTTCTGTAACAATAGTAGTTGCGTTTTGAGATGGAGTTTAATCTTATGTATTGGATTTCTTATTTTAGAAATTCTCTCTTCACTATCCATTGTTTAGGGTGGTGAGTATCATTTATTTCCTCTTTTGAAAAGCATATGACCCAAAATTGCCTAACATTGGCCTTCAAATTCACTTTTTTTTTAATGGTTCAGCAAGCCCTATTATGTTAGTACAAACCGCATCTTTCACAAATGGCTTATCTCTGTATTTATAATTACTTAATGCTGTGTGCTATGAGGCATAACAGGATTGCATATGTTACTTTAACTCTGGACAAAATGGAATAGGAAAGCATCAGTTAAATAAATTGAATTGATACTCTGTTACTGTATTTTCGGAACAGGACAAGATAGCCTCTTTTTTTTTAAACAAACTTTCTGGTTATTCCATAATTTTCTTAAACTATATTTATGTTGCTTCGTCTCTGTTTTCTGTTCCCAGTTCTTCCTCCTTCACCCTTTTAAATTTCTCTAGTTTTTCTTCTTTTTTACTTCAACAGTCTGGGTTGCAGGGGGAAAAAAAAACCTGGCTGTTAATCAAGAACATGATCTCATTGCTTTCAATGGCTTAGAAAAGAAACATTTTAAAGCAGTTGAAAGATTTCACTTTGGAAAGTAGGTACTGCATAACTAAGTGTGTTGGTTCCCAGCAGAGCCTTGAGTAATCTCTTTCCAGCCATCCTCATATTTTTTTCTCTTCTACTTCCTGTTCAGTGAGCAAGTGCCTAAGTTAAAAAAAAAAAAAAAAAAAAAAAAGAATCCGTAAGACTTCTCTTTAGGAGTTCTTGCCAGAGTATTGTTTTCTGTTCCTTAACTGGCCCACGTATATTTTTATCCTTTTGTGTCGTGATTATTTCCCAACTTCATCACTTATATAGAGATGGAGTTAATTTTTAGTTTCCCTCCTTACTCATACAAGCCCCCAGCCCTCTTCAGAATTCCCTTAAGTGTATCTGGAAGCCCTTGAGTGGAACATAACATGTATCCGAGAAGTGAACATTATTGTCCTACAGCCTTCTTGGGAAGCCCGTCCCCCCAGCCCGCCCTAATGTGGGACCTTGCCGCTGCCCTGCTGTTGCGTCCTTGTGAGGGGCAGCAGCCGTGCCAGGTCTGCTGTCTCCGGGGCCGGCAGAGCAGCGGTCTTCAAGTGCTCAGAGGAGTGGGCTGAACTGGAGCCACCGTCCACCACCCCCAGCCCTGTACCACACTCTGTCTGCAAGTCCCAATGTAGCAAGAGCTTGTGCTCACAGCTTCACAGTCTCTGTTGAAAAGGTGTCTTATCTTTTGAATCTACCCTTTTACTCTTTCTGGGCTCAAAACCAGTTCAGAGAGCCAAATTAAAAAAAGATACCATGCCATTTCTTCCATTGTTCTTATTTCATCTCACTTTCCTTCTCTCTTTCTTCTCCCCCCTCAGCCTCCTCTAGGTTCCCACTGACATTTCCATTCATGAATTAAAAGGCAAAATACCATCTACAGAGAGAGGTCCCTGACTCACTAGTTCTGGTAGTTGCTGAGTTCATAATCATACTTGGAATCAGCTCAGCCTACCTGTTACATTCTTAAAAACGTTTTTCAATAGATATCCACATGCCTGCTACAAAATTCATAAGATAGAAAGATATAATGAAAATTCTTCCTAGCACCTCCATCTTTCAGTTATCAAGTTCCTATCCTGTAGAGAATCAGTGTTCCAGTGTCCTCTGTATCCCTCCAGAACTCCTTATGCATGTATAAACAAATGTATAGATAGTTCCTTATATATTCTTTCCTACTTCGCTCTTCTTTTCTCCCTCCTCCTCCTCCTTCACAAATGACATATATGCCATGCTCTTCCTTGTTCTTTTCACTTGGAGGCTGTTTCATGTTTGCATATAAGGGATTTCTTATGGCTGCATTGTGTGATTATACCATAATTTATCTATTCCCCTAATGGTGTACATTTAGCTTGTTTCTAATCTTTTCCTATTAGAAATAATGCTGTAAAAAATAGCACTGAACATAATTTAGTTTGCTCGCTCATGTATATCTGTAGGGTAGACTTCCTAGAACTGAGATCGCAAGGTTAATGGTTATACAGTTTGGAACCTGTGACATTTTCAGTTATTAAATTCTGAGGGAGGGAGGTTGTTCTGTTTCTGATTTCTGACTTATATTCTAGAATCTGCCTTCTAGCTTTATCACCTATTTGTTGATTGCTCAGGCAGTGTGCAGGCAACATAATTAAGTGGTCCAGATATAAGGAAAACAAATAGATTTAGTTTTTGTTTTCAGACTTTTCATAGAGATATAAGAATAAAGAATTATTTTTTCTATCATGACACAAACTGCAGTATGAGCTGGGTCATAAACAGCAGCTGATATTTAGTGTCTAGAGGTGACCAGGCCAGTGGTGACTGGGAGCGTACGTGTCTGATATAAGAAGGGGAGATCAGTTCCAGCCAATTGTTGGCACAGGAGGGATTATGAACTAAGGGTGACTCGGAGGGTAATAGATGCAGCAATTTTTTTTTTCTATAAAAGTAAAAACTTGGATATTTATATTCAGTCTCCTGACTTTTAAATACCACATAGACCAAATAAACATGCATCCACGGGATTGATCCATCACCCTAAGCCTCCAGTTTATGCCCCCAGCTGTTGTGCATATAGAGGCAGCTTCTTGGTCTGTTTCTCTAACTCTGACCTCCATGTAGTCTAGTTCCTCATCTGCTGTCAGCCAGGTTCTGTCTCTAGCATTCATTGATTCCTAAGGATTCAGTTCTGCATATCATCATTGTCCATGTTCTTAACTATTTAGACTTTACTTCACTCTTGATGTTTTCCAATCATAACATACAGAATCAAGAGATTTAAATATCGTATATCTATTCATTTAGTCACAATATCTTATGACTTGCAACAAGTGTTTTCTAATTTAGAGGTGTAGACGTTAAGAATTTTAGCTGCCAGAAGCAGAACATAATGATATTTATTATGTTCTCTTTATGATTTCTACCAGGATTCTTTTTAGATTTTGGTCATTATTTGAAGGGGCAGGGGAAACACGATCATAGATATGAATGAAGTATTAAAGCTTATTAGCAAGAAAGCTTTTTCTCTCTGAAATCAGTTATGACTTTCTTTGGATGTGGTTTATCTGTGAGGTACTGAAAGAGTATCTAAGAGATACTGAGAGAACCAAAAGAGTCTCCAGACTTTGCATCATGATTCCCATCAGATTCTAAACTTAGTTGGTAGATAATTACTGTTTCTTTATTCCGCTTTTCAGAATTTCCACTAGAGAGAGGTATACGGTTGTCAGCATCACATCTTCCTTCCCTCCTGTCACTTTCTTCCACCCTGCCCCCAACGTGCATTCACCATTCCTTTAAGATGTTGAGAAACTACTGCCTTTCATACCTGTTCTCAAATAAAGTCATTTATTCATAGTTAGAGTAATTAAAAGGTTAGGGGTGTGTGTGTGCTCAGTCGTGTCTGACTCTTTGCGACCCCATGGATTGTAGCCCGCCAGGCTGCTTTGTCCATGGGATTCTCCAGGCAAGAATACTGGAGTGGGTTGCCATTTCCTCCTCCAGTGATCTTCCCAGCCCAGGGATCAAACTCACATCTGCATTGGCAGGCAGATTCTTTACCACTAGCACCACCTTACAGGCACTGTTAAAAAAAAACAAAACTGAATTGTGGGATAAAACTTGGGATAGGGAGTCCTTGCGGTTACTTGGGGGAAACAAGCCTTGTCCAAGCAGTTCTTGGCAGAGAGCTGTCTGCCAAATCGGGATTTCTATGTACTCATGAAACCACTTTCTCATCATAGTTTAGTTTTCCAAGTAAATTCCCATATTAGAAAGCAAGTACTCTCAATACCAGCCTTTGCATTGCTTTTCTGCTACTCGCCTTAAGTCATTTTTCCCCTGAGGTGTAATAACCTTTATGAAAGATTGCTGCTTCAGACTTACAAAGGAACACGGAGGCTGACATTTCTGGGTGCCTCCATAAGGAACCTTTATTGTATCCTGTTGAGTCCTCGTAGTGACTCTTTGAAGTAAATGACATGGTCCGCAGTTTGCCAAGGAGGAAACCAGAGTTTAACAGGATAAGACGTTTGTACAAGGTCAAACTGCTAACAAGGGGTAGAACCTGGGATTTCAAACACAAAGCAGTCATGGTCCAAATCTCTTACTGTGTACTCCTCTGTCCTACTCCCAGTTGGGTTTGTTTTTTTTTTGTTTTTTTTTTTGCACCTTAGAAAGATTAACTTAACTATGTGTAACAAGAATACGGATGGAGCCAGAGAAGGCAGTTGGAAACCATGGCATTAATACAGCAGAAAGAGGAAGTCTCAAGGAAGATACAGAAGGTCACAGATAAAAGAACCTACTAAGGAGGTTAATTAACATTAATTTGGTTTAGCTTGTACTTGTATTTTATTTTAGTTCTCCTTGTAAAGAGTGGATTTTTCTAGCTATAAACCTCAGTTTAAAATGACAGCCTATCAATTATATTAGTATCTTGATGTTATCTAACACAGTATCTGGGAATATGGCAAAAAGTATAACCGTAGAATTTTAAGACTGAATCATTTTCTACCTTTCATAGAGATTATCTTTAATATGAAAGAGGGTGGTAAGTATTTTAAGATTTTTTATTTATATATTAACTCATATGAAAAGACGTAATAAGGAGCATGGGATACAGAGTCAGCACATTTTTTGATGCTGGTTAAACATAAAAGAATTTAAAACAGATCTGAGTCTGGAAATTATTCTAAAGATTGAAGAAGTCTTACCACCTATAATTAGATATAGATCTGTAGTATAGAGGGTGCTTTTTGAAAGCTGATTGTATTCAGAAGGATATAGTAAGTAATTTACAATATTAATACTATTTCCATGGTACATTATACATTATGCTTCTCCATATAGTTGGAGAACTCCTGGACTTTACATTAGGTATCTGAGGAAAATAATTCAGAATAAGGGGTTTGAAATATATGAAGACTTTAGCAGATAAAACTGAGATAAGCCATTATGAATCTGGAGTGGAATACATGATCATGCTGGGATGACCAGATCATGGGGAAAACATGAAGGAAAAAAGAAATAGAGAAAATAGGATGGTTGTCTGAAGCCTGAGGGTTTTTGTTTTTGTTTTTTGCTTTAATTTTTATTTTATGTAGGAGAATAGTTGATTCACGGTGTTGTGTTTCAGGTATACAGCAAAGTGACTCAGTTATACATATACATGTATCTATTCTTTTTCAAATTTTTTCCCATATAGGTTGTTATAGAATACTGAGCAGTGTTCCTTGTGTTATACTGTAGGTCTTTGTTGATTATCTGTTATAAATATAGCAGAGTATACCTGTCAACCCCAAACTCCTAACTATCTCTCCTCCCTACCCTTCCTTCCTGGTAACCAGAAGTTCATTCTGTGAACTTGTTTCTAATTTGTAAATAAGTTCATTTGTATCATTTTTTTAGGCTCAGACAGTAAAGCGTCTGTCTACAATGCAGGAGACCTGGGTTTGATCCCTGGGTCAGGAAGATCCCCTGGAGAAGGAAATGGCAATCCACTCCAGTACTATTTATTGCCTGGAAAATCCCATGGACAGAGGAGCCTGGTAGGCTACAGTCCATGGGGTCGCAAAGAGTCGGACACGACTGAGCGACTTCACTTACTTACTTCACTCACTTAACTTTAGTTTCTGCATGTAAATATCATATGATACTTGTCTTTGACCTCACTTAGTATGATGATGTCTAAGACCATTCATTTGCTGCAAATGGCAGTATTTTATTCTTTTTAATGGCTGAGTAATGTTCTACTGAATATGTATACCACACCTCCTTTATCCTTTCATCTGTTGATGGATGTTTTAGGTTGTTTCCGTGGTTTTGGTTATTGTAAACAGTGCTGCAGTGAACCCTCAGCTGTATGTATTTTTTCGAATCATGTTTTTCCTCCAGATGTATGCCCAGGAATGGGATTGCTAGATCATTTGGTTGATGATTTGGTTACTCTATTTTTCGTTTCTTATGGAACCTCCATACTGTTCTTCATAGTAGCTGTACCAGTTTACATTCCCACCAACAGTATAGGAAGGTTCCCCTTTCTTCACACCCTCTCGAGCATTTATTGTTGGTCGATTTTTTTTGATGATGGGCTTTCTTACTGGTGTGAGGTGATAACCTCATTGTAGTTTTAATTTGCATTTCTTTAATAATTAACGATGTTAAGCATTTTTTCATGTGCCTGTTGGCTGGCTGTATGTCTTTGAAGAATTATCTCTTTAGGTCTTTTGCCGTCTTTTTGATTGGATTGTTTAGGGTTTGTGTTTTGTTTTTTGTTTTTTGGATATTGAGCCACATTAGCTGTTTGTAAATTTTGAAGACTAATCCCTCGTCAGTCACATTGTTAGTAAATATTTTCTTCCATCCTGTGGGTTGTCTTCATTTTTTAAAAAATGATTTCCTTTGCTTTCCAAGCCCCAGGTTTTCAAAGGCAGAAGTATGAGAAAGTTGCGTGCTCCCCAGCTCAGGTGCAGAGCCTGTCCTCATGACTTGAGGTATGTTTTTGTCTGTTCAGTCAGACGATACAAAATGTGAGGGCCTAACAATGGTAGACTGTGGAAAAATGTAAAAAATAAAAGAAACTTGTCCTTGGGATGCTTATGTATTATAAGTAGTGAATAAAGTATAGATAGGCTCCCTGAAATTTGATTGACCATACCTTTTACTTGGAAACAATTTGATTGACTGTCTTCCTATTTTGAATTATATATTAGCATACCTCCTGAGATACAAGAGATAAAGCATGTCTCCACCTCTCTGCAGTGGGAAACATGAATTCCCTTGTCCTCAGCCTTCTTCATCCCCTTTTCAGCACTCACCTCCTAGTAAATTGACAAGGGTATGCTTCAAAGCTAGTCATTTATAAAAGTAGTTGATAATGCTCTCAGAAGTATAATTTAATGGATGCTGGGAATGTCCAAAAATAACATCTCTCTGGCAACCTGTTGATATTAGAAATTCTACCGTTAGCAATTCATGATAAGTTTCCTATTGAGTCATCCCTAGGCTATTGATTTAACCCCAGTCTAACTAAAGTAATATTTCATATTTTTAACAGAAATTTTCAGTTACAGATTCCTCTTTGATCTTGTCCTCCCAGTAACCCCCAGTTTCCATGTTCTACTATGCTATCCTTTGCCCATTTAACTCTGGCCACACTGTCCTTGGCGCTATTCTTTGAACATGGTAGACAATTTCTGTGTCAAGGTCTTGACCTTAAATGTCCTTTCTCCTATATCTACATGACTTTCTTCCTATTTAAAAATTATAATCCTGAATTCGTTCCTAGCTTTATTTTTCTCTATTGTATTTATCATGATCTGAATACTTTATGATTGACTCTTTTTTAAAATTTGTCTTTTACCACAGAAATGTAAGGTTTTATGTGAACACAGTTTTATTTTGTTCACTGCTGTACTTTTCAGTGCCTAGCATATACTAGGTGCTCAGTAGGTATTTGGTAAAAGCATAAATGAATGAATGCAAAACCCTGCAGGATTGAGGCATAAAAGAAGTTCCTCTGGGGAAAGTGTCTAACAAACACTTCTTAAGATAGTATTTCCCAAAATATGTTAAATTTGATTTCTCCTTCTGTAAGAAATACTTGCCTAAGTCCAACTATGGGACAACTTCTGTTTGCACACTTGTCATAATTCTGAATTCTTAACAAAACTTTTAAGTGACATGCATTTAAATAGACCCTGAGTTTCTGAATGACTGATGGGAATATTTGCTTTTATTTGTTGGTAAATTTGTGTAAGCAGTAATCTGGGCATCAGGGTTTCTGGCTCCAATTATCAGATTTTTTTTTTTCCCCTCTGTGAGGTATTTAGGAAAGATTGTTAACATCAATTCCAGTTTAATACAAGATTTTATGAGTCACTTTATTCTAGCTTAATGAAGTATCTTACTTCAATTCCATTGTTATTTCATTTATTAAACCTGGGAAAACTGCTGACATAGGGGAAATGCAAAATGGTAAGGAAGATATTGGATCATCCAGAAATGCAGAATCACAAGTTACTGTTCTGGAAATTATCAGTGTGTTAATGTAATCTTCCTGCAAAAGAGAAGAGAGGCTTCAAAGGCACATGAATGTTTGAGCAATAGATGGGAGCATCTGGATTGGTTCTGTGAGTAAATTGTTATATTTTAACATCGAGATATTCTAGATGTATGCCAATAGGAATGTTTTTTATATGTCTTTGTTTTGGTCCAGGGGATATTTGAATACAGACTTTAAAATTTATTTATAATGATGACAGGAGACTCTTGCCGTTCAAATCGCTACGTCTTCCTGTTGTAGTGAACTCTGGAGAACTGTCTTGGCCTGTTCAACATGGAACTGTTGGACTGCTGAGTTCTCCGTCCAGTACTGTTAGCTCCCTAAGGGACATCAACAGTCCTAACAGAGTTTGGCTCCAAGGACACTGAATGTCGATTGTAAACCAATGACAGAATATCTCTTTGGGAATATTAATATTACTTACCCTGCTATCAAGAGCAAAGCTCTGTTTTTGTATCTTTAGCATTTGCTTATCCTTTGGCCTATAGGACATATTCAGTATTTAATAAATGCTTATTAGTTTTTTTGTAAAATGATCCAATTACATTAATTTTTAATTTAGTAACATCTTTTCGCTGTTAATTTCAAGGATCAGGACTGTTAAGATTATTTTGTTTGAAGAGACTTGAAAATAGACATTTTCAACCATTTCTTAACTAAGCAAAGATTTATTTACTGTTTATACCTTGGCAGTAGTAGTAGTGTTAGTCACTCAGCCGCATCTGACTCTTTGCAACCCCAGGGAAGCCCCACAACTCAGTGGGAGCTGGAACTACAGCAGTTGATAAATAATCCTTGCTCTTAAGAAGCTCACATTTTAGGAGAGAGACAGATTTGTATATGAATTATAATGTAATATGGCAGAAATATATTTGTGGTGCCCTACTAGCAGAGAGTTTTGCAAAAGTTTGCTGTCTTATAAGAGTCTCTGAAATTGGTGGAAAGGAAAGGCGGAAGGAAGCATTCATTTTTTTGCAGGGCTATGGGAACTCCTTGGCTGGCACAAGTACTTACTAGGTAAAGGAGGACATTACTTTTAGAGAGAAGACTAGTTTGAGAATATTTATGAATTGTTTTGACCAATGTCTATTATATGAGTTCCCTTTAAGTAGACATATCTTATTGTTGGTTAGTCATTAAGTCATGCCTGACTCTTTTGCAACCCCATGGACTATAGCCAGGTTCCTCTGTCCATGGGATTTGCCAGGCAAGAATACTGAAGTGGGTTGCCATTTCTTTCTCCAGGGGATCTTGCCAACCCAGGGATTGAACTGGTGTTTCCTGCATTGGCAGGCACTGTTCTTTACCCACCAGGAAAGCCCAGACATATCTTCAGTTCAGTTCAGTTGCTCAGTCGTGTCCAACTCTTTGCGATCCCGTGAACTGCAGCACGCCAGGCCTCCCTGTCCATACCCAACTCCCAGAGTTTACTCAAATTCATGTCCATTGAGTCAGTGATAACATCCAACCATCTCATCCTCTGTCATCCCCATCTCCTCCTGCCCTCAATCTTTACCAGCATCAGGGTCTTTTCCATTGAGTCAGCTCTTCACATCAAGTGGCCAACATATTGGAGTTTCAGCTTCAGCATCTGTCTTTCCAGTGAATACTCAGGATTGATTTCCTTTCAGATCGGATCAGATCAGTTGCTCAGTCGTGTCCGACTCTTTGCGACCCCATGAATCACAGTACGCCAGGCCTCCCTGTCCATCGCCAACTCCCGGAGTTCACTCAGACTCACGTCCATTGAGTCTGTGATGCTATCCAGCCATCTCATCCTCTGTCGTCCCCTTCTCCTCCTGCCCCCAATCCCTCCCAGCATCAGTCTTTTCCAGTGAGTCAACTCTTCACATGAGGTGGCCAAAGTACTGGAGTTTCAGCTTTAGCATCATTCCTTCCAAAGAAATCCCAGGGCTGATCTCCTTCAGAATGGACTGGTTGGATCTCCTTGCAGTCCAAGGGACTCTCAAGAGTCTTCTCCAACACCACAGTTCAAAAGCATCAATTCTTCGGCGCTCAGCCTTCTTCACAGTCCAACTCTCACATCTAATATTAATGATGGGGAGATGTGTAGTTTTATTTTCAGGTTATATAATTATTTTAGAATGGAAAAGCAGAGGAAACATAGAGGGTAACATCAAAAGCACTGCATATCTTAAAAGTAATAAAAGGCTATAATTCCTGTATTAGATTGACATAGTAAATTCTAGAGGGCATGTGGTAGTTATGGCTCTTCTGATTGTGTATTTCTTGATAAGGTGTTAAGATCATTTAGCAGTGAAGTGTAGTAGTCTAGAGACTGCTTCCCAGAAGCCAAAAGGATATGCATATTCCACCCTCTTCCATCTGTTTGTGAGTTGCTGCTGCTAAGTCACTTCAGTCATGTCCAACTCTATGTGACCCCATAGACAGCAGCGCATCAGGCTCCCCCATCCCTGGGATTCTCCAGGCAAGAACACTGGAGTGGGTTGCCATTTCCTTCTCCAGTGCACGAAAGTGAAAAGTGAAAGTGAAGTCGCTCAATCATGTCTGACTCTTCGGGATCCCATGGACTGCAGCCTACCAGGCTCCTCTGCCTATGGGATTCTCCAGGCAAGAGTACTGGAGTGGGGTGCCGTTGCCTTCTCCGTTTGTGAGTTAGTTCAGTAATAAACAGTGCTTGTTATATTCCAGGTACTACTTTACGAGTACATGCAGAAAATAGACAATAATGGCACAGATAATAGACAAATAAAATATATAATATATATCAAATAGTAATATTTACGTACAAGAAAAAAAAAGCAAAAATGAAACTATTTTGCTTTTGAAAACAAAAAAAGCCTTAAGTTTAGGAAAGGGAAGCCTGGATAAAAGGCTGAATCAGTTCAGTTGTCTCTTTGATGTTTAATCACTGCTTCTTTAATGAATGTGCAGAAGTTTTGTCTGCAAACTTAATACATTCACAAAAATGACTTGGTGGTGGGAGAAAGTAACACAATTTTGGGTTCAGAACAAGAAAACTAATAGTTCCCTGTATCCTGCTCTGGTTAGGTTCTCTGCAGGAGTCTGTGCTGAATGTGGGGAGACCCGCTTTTTAAAAGAAGATTAGATAATGACAAACAAGGAAACCATGTCAAACTGGAATCATGACTGGGACTGTTTAGCATGGAGACTCTTTCTGAAGATTTTACAGACATTTAAAACACTGCCTTGTGGAAAAGAAAAGAAATGTAGTCTTTATTGATTCAGTCAGATAAGTGGCTTGAAGTTATTAAAAAAGTTAGAGTCTGTTAAAGGAGTATCTTTATCAGCAAAACTCTACATTAAACTTCCTGTCATTGGAAATGTAGGAGGAGCTACGTGAGTATTTCTGTCTTTACAAGTTCGACAAGTAGTATATGTACTAATTCTTTGGAAATAAAACTCTCCATGGTATACAGCCTTACGTAGTGAATCATAATGAGTAAAACATAAGAGGAACATCATTAGTATCTTAGTGGTGTATCTGTTGACCAGCTTGTTGCATGGTACTTAACACAAGTAAACATTTGCTCCATAGAAATGATAAAATTATATCCCTAATCTTATATTTTGAAGAAAGAGTAAGACTAACATAAGTACTTCAGTTACAATTCTAATAAGAAAAGGCAAGTCCATTAGCTGATTGACCTTGGGCAAGTGGTGTGTGCGTGCTAAGTCACTTCAGTCGTGCCTGACTCTGCCACCCCAAGGATTGTAGTCTGCCAGGATCCTCTGTCCATGGAGTTCTCCAGGCAAAAATACTGGAGTGAATTGTCATGCCCTCCTCCAGGAGACCTGCCTGACCTGGGGATCGAACCCACGTCTCATGTCTCCTGCATTGGCAGATGGATTGTTGTTGTTTGTTTGTTTGTTTGTTTTAGGAGTCGGACAGGACTGAGCGACTTCACTTTCACTTTTCACTTTCATGCATTGGAGAAGGAAATAGCAACCCATTCCAGTGTTCTTGCGTGGAGAATCTCAGGGACAGCGGACCTGGTGGGCTGCTGTCTCTGGGGTCACACAGAGTCGGGCATGACTGAAGCGACTTAGCAGGGCCATCTGGGAAGCCCTGGGCAAGTGGTGTCTTGTCTTAGTTATCTACTTCAGAGGATGGTGAGATTGAATGAGTTTGTATATGTAAAGCACTTAACCAGTGAGTGTTGGCCAAGGGTGATGGTTGTTGTTTAGTTGCTAAATTGTGTCCAACTCTTTTGTGACCCCATGGATGGTAGCCTGCTAGACTCTGTCTGCCGGGGTCCAGCCCCGGCTGATCCAGGGTATTCGAAGCGGGGACGGCATCAGCGACCTATTTAATTATTTATTCATCAAAGATATAAAGAGTAATAGAATGAGGATAGCTCAGTAGGAAAATTCAGTGGAGAAAAGAGGCTGAGTAGCTTGGTTTACGCGGGAGACCAATAAAACTTCAAGACAAGAAGTTTGCACCACTTACGGAGGCCGCAGGCGTCCTTCCGTTCTCCCAAAGGAGAGGAGACGCTGAGGCCTGCCCGGTCAGATCTTAGAAGCCCAGGCATAATTAGTAAGCATGGCAGGTTCCGCGCTCCAGATGGAGACTCAGCCAGAGTGAGAGAGAGCGCAACATGGGGAGACCAGTATTTCGAGAAACTGATCCCAATTCTTTATTTTCCAGAGTCTGTTTTTATACACTGAGATGTTATACAAAAGTCACGCGGGGACAGCAGTCCTGACTTTTATTAAAGTCAGGTGCTTCACACAAATGTATACAGAGGTCTTAGGTGTGTTACATCATCTTCTGGCCAGGGGGGCCTGCTGACAATTTATGACCCTCTCCTTGTGACAGCGGTCAGTCAACACTTATTTCTCCAGGAGTGATTATTCTTAAAACAGACGCCACCCAAATAAAGTTACATTCCTATAGGGTGAGGATGTAGTGGGTTTTAGTTAAGGAAAGAATTTACTTAGCCTAAGGTCTAATGTGATTTATATCAAAGGTTAATACTTATTTCTTCTATATATTCATTAATGTGTATAAGGGCAGAGGATATGGAGACTTAGCAGCAAACATTGGCTCAACAAATGAAAAACCCTTCATCAATACAATTTCTAATCAGCCCACTATACTTATACTAATGGTTTTCTAACTTTTCTAAGGAACCTGTGTTTAGAAGGTTTAAAGCATCTTGTGCCTCTCACGGTTGGGAGGCTGTGAGCAATCACATGTGGCCAGACAAGCCTGTCAGGCAGACTAGAGAACCTTCAGAGGAGTTTGTAGGTTGAAACACTCCTATCACACCCAGGAATTATTATTAACTGGAGCTCTAAGTTAACTCCTTCTCCGAAAGAGGTGGTGGGGGACATCCCCCCGTAAAGTCAGAGGTGTAGGGGAAAGCGCAAAGTAGTAAAGTAGGCAGGCTCTGGTTATGGGGGTAGATGCTCGAGGATTTCCAGGGGGACTCCTGAGGCTCGATCCCGCCTTTGCGTATGTCGAGCCTCCTTCCTCATGACCTTTGCCATGGGCGGAGTGCCTCATGCCCAGGCAAGATTACTGGAGTGGGTTGCCATTTTTTTCTCCAAGGGATCTTCCTGACCCAGGGATCGAACACAAGTCTCCTACATTACAGGCAGATTCTTACTGAGCCACCAGGGAGACTTGGCCCAGAGTAGTATTCTTTAAATGGGCCACCTGGGAAGCCCTGGACAAGCTACTACTACCCAACAGTAGATGCTGTTGGGTTTTCCTGGTGGCTCAAATGGTAAAGAATCCACCTGCAATTCAGGAGACCTGGGTTCAGTTCCTTGGTTTGGGAAGATCCCCTGGAGGAGGGCATGGCAACCCACTCCAGTATTCTTGACTGGAGAATCCCATGGGCAGAGGAGCCTGGCGGGCTATAGTCCATGGGGTCGCATAGATTCAGACACGACTGAGCAACTAAGCACAGTAGTTGTTATTTACAGTTAGTAGTTGTTTCCAGTTTTAACCTGGCTACCTAGAAGCATCATTTGAAAGATTATTAATAGTATTCAAATTTAGATGAGTCTTTAATTCCTAATATCTGGTTGGTTTTCCTCACATGTCACCAACCATTCATTGTAGTAGGGCCTCACTTATCTGGATTTGTTCAGGGAAAAATGTTTGACACATGTGAAACACCTGATTAACTTCCTAAAATGAAAACCTTTGTTTTAACCACTTCAGCTTTTAAAAACAAATCGATCACATACTTACCTGTCTTTTAAAAATGAAGATCCTAAACATGATTTGAACTATTTGATAAGTTGAGTATTATGTGTATGTATCTATAATTAGTTTTTTAGTTATTTTGCTCTTTTCAGGTAGCTGTCATTCCCGCCCACCCGCCCTTCCCCCTGTGGTAAAGCCTTTTTATACCCTTTCTGTCACTTGCTGCCTTTTCATACTGTTCAATGGGTTCTCAAGGCAAGAATCCTGAAGTGGTTTGCCATTCCCTTCTCCATTTCCAAAGTCAAGTGGGCCTTAGAAAGCATTACTACGAACAAAGCTAGTGGAGGTGATGGAATTTCAGTTGAGCTCTTTCAAATCCTAAAAGATGATGTTGTGAAAGTGCTGCACTCAGTATGGAAAAGGTGAGTTTTCGTTTCAATCCCAAAGAAAGGCAATGCCAAAGAATGTTCAAGCTACTGCACAGTTGCACACATCTCACACGGTATAGCAAAGTAATGCTCAAAATTTTCCAAACCAGGCTTCAACAGTACGTGAATTGTGAACTTCCAGATGTTCAAGCTGCATTTAGAAAAGGCAGAGGAACCAGAGATCAAATTGCCAACATCTGTTGGATTATCAAAAAAGCAAGAGAGTTCCAGAAAAACATCTACTTCTGCTTTATTGACTACACCAAAGCCTTTGACTGTGTGGATCACAACAAACTGGAAAATTCTTAAAGAGATGGGAATACCAGACCACCTTACCTGCCTCCTGAGAAATCTGTATGGAGGTCAAGAAGCAACAGTTAGAACTGGACATGGAACAACAGACTGGTTCCAAATTGGGAAAGGAGTACATCAAGGCTGTATATTGTCACCGTGCTTATTTAACTTATATGCAGAATATGTCATGCGAAATGCTGGGCTGGATGAAGCACAAGCTAGAATCCCAAGACTGCTGGGAGAAATAGCAATAACCTCAGATATGCAGATGATACCACACTTGCGGCAGAAAGCAAAGAACTAAAGAGCCTCCTGATGAAAGTGAAAGAGGAGGGTGAAATAGTTGGCTTAAACTCAACATTCAGAAAACTAAGATCATGGCATCTGGTCCCATTACTTCATGGCATAAATAGTTGGGGAAACAGTGGAAACAGTGATAGACTTTATTTTTGGAGGCTCCAAAATCACTGCAGATGGTGACTGCTGCCATGAAATTGAAAGGTGCTTGCTCCTTGGAAGAAATGCTATGACCAACCTAGACAGCATATTAAAAAGCAGAGACATCACTTTGCCGAGAAAGGTCCATGTAGTCAAAGCTATGGTTTATCCAGTAGTCATGTATGGATGTGAAAGTTGGTCTATAAAGAAAGCTGAGTGCTGAAGAATTGATGCTTTTGACCTATGGTGTTGGAGAAGACGCTTGAGAGTCCCTTGGACTGCAAGGAGATCCAACCAGTTCATCCTAAAGGAAATCAATCTGAATATTCATTGGAAGGACTGATGCTGAAGCTGAAACTCCCAATACTTTGGCCACCTGATGTGAAGAACTGACTGATTGGAAAAAGGCCTGATGCTGGGAAAGATTGAAGGCAGAAGGAGAAGGAGACATCAGAGTGACAGAGGATGAGGTGGTTGGATGGCATCACCGACTCAAAGGTCATGAGTTTGAGCAAGCTCTGAGAGTTGGTGATAGCCTGGTGTGCTGCAGTCCATGGGGTCGCAAAGAGTCGAACACGACTGAGCGACTGAGCTGAACTGAACTGTCCCTTTCTAAGTTCCTATGTCTTATTTACTCTGAATTTGGAAACCAGATACTGAAATTTGAAGAGAATTGCATGTTAAAGTGATAAGATATCTGAAATTGGCCTGAAAATACCCTTTGGAGCCAGGGGAACAAGAAAGAGATAATTTTTCAAGGAGGGTGATGGGTACCTAAACATTTATTATTCTGGCTTTGTACATGTTTACAAATTTTCATATTAAAAAGTTTTTAAAAACCACCATTTAAGAAAGAATTCTATGTTAGATATATAGTATATTAAGTTCTTAATTTTTATATTTGTAAGGATTTACGAGAAACTTAATAGTATTTATCTTTTTACAGAGGACTGAGGATTAAAGGGGAGAAATGTTCTTTTTATTCTGGTGCAGTTTTATGACCTTTTTTTTTTTTTTTGACCTCCATGTGCTACATTTATATATCTGTGTGTGTGTTTAATGTGCATCCAGCAAGGAAGGAATTTTACGTCCTCATCATTAAATTCAAAGTACTAATAGTAGCAAACTTATGGGATTGTAAGGCTTATGTATCTCTGTATATTTACACATTTTTTTTATTTTACTGTAAATTGGTATTTTCGATGGGTAACAGTGGTTTCTGTGTCAGGTGCTAAAAGAGCAGTAAAGGAGCTCTGTAATGGCTGTTTTGAACTTCTGAGAGATCTTTTTGGATATCCAGAGCTGAGCTTACGGGCCTCACTAGTTGGCTTTAGCAGTGTCCTGTTACCTCTTCCTTTGATGACTTACTTGCTGCCTGTGCTGTTAGAGCGAACTCTTCCCTTTCTCTTGTGCTTTGCTTTCTTAAAATATTCTGCCCTTTCTATGTTTACCATTATTGAATAAAACAAGATACATACCAAACTGCACAATGTAAATTCAATTTTAAATCACCAGTGACATACTGGATTCACAGTTAAGCATTTCCTGAAGGTAGGAGTATAAATTGATCTTCTTTAGGGAGGCCATTTGACGAAATCTCTTTATCATAGTTTACAAGGTATATGCTTTTTTTCATAATGATTCCTCTACTGGGAATTTACCCTAAAGTTACACTTCGATGTTCAAAGATGTATGAAGGAACTGTATAATGTCTCAGTGGAAGAGAAAAAGGAGTTTGGGATAGAAGACAGACTTACATGGTTTAATACTTTTTATATTAAAGAGAAAAGCTAGAATAAAAAGAACCTTTTTACCACCATCTACCAGTTCTTATTCCTAATGGATTTTCCAGGTTACATTTTTTCTTCAAGGATCATCAATGCTGACAATAGACTTTTTCATTGTGGAAAAACCTGACATTGTGTTGAATTTTTACAACCCTAAAATCATTATTTGATAATTGAGTCCAGTTCTGATAGTAGGAATGTTTACAATTTGTTTGCATTAATGTATCTTTAACTATTGCATAGATGCATTTATCCTTCCTTACACATATTCGCTATGTATACCCTCATCCTTAACCCCACCTCCAATACCTGTTGACTACCTATTTTTTCTCCATGTTCGTGTATGTATGTATGTCAATAAACATACTGACAAGAGACACGCCTATAAAAGGACTGTTTTTGTTGGTAAAGAGTCTGCCTGCAATGCAGGAGACCCCGGTTGGATTCCTGGCTTGGGAAGATCTGCTGGAGAAGGTATAGGTTACCCACTCTAGTATTTTGGCCTGGAGAATTCCATAGACTATATAGTCCATGGGGTGGCAAAGAGTCAGACACCACTGAGCAACTTTCACTTTTGTTCTTGTAGGTTTTCTTTTTAAATCTCATCATACTCATTTGATTGCATTTTGCTGTTTATTTTTTAACTCAATGTGGCAATGTGCAAATCCCACCAAGTCACCTGATAAAACTCTACTTGATTGCATTGTGTTCATTGATCAAAGTATATTGTCATTTATTCAGCCATTCTTGTATGGACTGAAACAGTTCTATTTATAGAGACAAGAAATAGGAAAATAAATGACAGTAAACATCCTTGTACGTATTGTGTATGATTACTTTTGTTTCTATATGATAGATTCCCAGGAATAGGACTACTCGTTAAGTTCAGTTCAGTTGCTCAGTCGGGTCCGACCCTTTGTGACCCCACAGACTGCAGCATGCCAGGTCTCCCTGTCCATCACCAGGTCCTGGAGTTTTCTCAAACTCCGGTCTATTGAGTCAGTGATGTCATCCAACCATATCATCCTCGGTCGTCCTTCAGTCTTTCCCAGCATCAGGGTCTTTTCCAGTGAGTCTGCTCTTCACATCAGGTCGCCAAAGTATTGGAGTTTCAGCTTCAACATAGGTCCTTCCAAGGACTATTCAGGACTGATTTCCTTTAGGACGGACTGGTGGATATCCTTGCAGTCCAAGGGACTCAAAAGTGTAAATGCTTTAAATTTCAATTTATGTTGCCAGATTTCTTTCCAAAAGGACTTTGTCCTTAGACCAGTGAAATGACCGTACCCTTTGAGGACATATTATCAATCTTTAAAATTTTGCTGAAGTTATATCTCATTATTAAACTAATTGTTATTTCTCTGACTTCTAGTAAATTTGAGTGTTTTTTTAAATAAACAATGACAGCTTGGATCTATTCTTTCTCTACATGTCAAATATTTTTTCTGATTTGCTTGTAGTTTTTTTTTGGTTCAGTTGCTCAGTCGTGTCTGATTCTTTGCGACCCCATGGACTGCAGCATGCCAGGCTTCCCTGTCCTTCACCATCTCCCTGAGCTTGCTCAAACTTACATTCATAGAGTTTGTGATGCCATCCAACCATCTCATCCTCTGTTGTCCCCTTCTCTTCCTGCCTTCTATGTTTCCCAGCATCAGTGTCTTTTGCAGAGAGTTGGCTCTTCATATCAGGTGGCCAAAGTATTGGAGCTGCAGCTTCAGCGTCAGTCCTTTCAATGAATATTCAGGATTGATTTCCTTTAGAATTGACTGATTGGATCTCCTTGCAGTCCAAGGGACTCTCAAGAGTCTTCTCCAACACCACAGTTCAAAAGCATCAGTTCTTTGGTGCTCAGTTTTCTTTATTTTTTTTTTTTTTTTTTTTTTTTTTATTTTTTTTCAGCTTTCTTTATAGTCCAACTCTCACATCCATACATGACTGCTGGAAAAACCATAGCTTTGACTACACGGACCTTTTTTGGCAAAGTGATGTCTCTGCTTTTTAACACCCTGTCTAGGTTTGTCATAACCTTTCTTCCAAGGAGCAAGTGTCTTTTAATTTCATGGCTGCAATCATCATCTGCAGTGATTTTGGAGTCCAAGAAAATAAAGTCTGTCACTGTTTTCATTGTTTCTCCATCTATTTCCCATAAAGTGATAGGACCGGATGCCATGATCTTAGTTTTTTGAATGTTGAGCTTTAAGCCAAATATTTCTCTTCTCCTCTTTCACCTTCATCAAGAGCCTCTTTAGTTCCTTATGGCTTTCTGCCATTAGGGTGGTGTCATCTGCATATCTGAGGTGAGTGATATTTCTCCTGGCAATCTTGATTCCAGCTTGAGCTTCATCCAGCCCAACATTTCGCATGATGTACTCTATATGTAAGTTAAGTAAACAAGGTGACAATATACAGCCTTGACGTTCTTCTTTGCCAATTTGGAACTAGTTCATTTTTCCATGTCCAGTTCTAACTGTTCATTCTTGACCTGCATACAGGTTTCACAGGAGGTAGGTAAGGTGGTCTGGTATTCTTGTCTCTTGAAGAATTTTCCGCAGTTTGTTGTGATCCCCACATTCAAAGGCTTTAGCATAGTTAATGAAGCAGATGTTTTTCTGGAACTCTCTTGCTTTTTTGATAATCCAGTGGGTGTTGGCAATTTGATCTCTGGTTCCTCTGCCTTTTCTAAATCCAGCTTGAACATCTGGAAGTTTTCAGTTCATGTACAATGCTTCCTAAGGCCTAGTTGACTTCACCCTACAGGATGTCTGACTCTATGTGAGTGATCACACCATCGTCGTTATCTGAGTCATTAAGACATTGTTTATATAGTTCTTCTGTGTATTCTTGCCACTTCTTAATACCTTTTGCTTCTGTTAGGTCCATATCATTTCTGTCCTTTATTGTGCTCATCTTTGCATGAAATGTTCCCTTGGTATTTCTGATTTTCTTGAAGAGATCTCTAGTCTTTCCCATTCTGTTGTTTTCCATTATTTCTTTGCATTGTTCATTTAGAAAGGCTTTCTTGTCTCTCCTTGCTGTTCTTTGGATCTCTGCATTCAAATGGGTATATCATTCCTTTTCTCCTTTGCCTTTTGCTTCTCTTTTCTCAGCTATTTGTAAGGCCTTGTCAGACAACCATTTTGCATTTTTGTATTTCTTTTTCTCAGGGATGGTTTTAATTATTGCCTCCTGTTCAGTGTTTCAAACCTCCGTCCATAGTTCTTCAGGCACTCTGTCTACCAGATCTAATCCCTTGAATTTATTCATCACTTCCCCTGTATAATCATAAGGGATTTGACTTCAGTCATACTTGAATGGTCTAGTAGTTTTCCATACTTCCTTCAATTTAAGTCTGAATTTGTCAGTAAGGAGTTCATGATCTGAGCCACAGTCAGCTCCCAGTCTTGTTTTTGCTGACTGTATAGAGCTTCTCCATCTTCAGCTACAAAGAACATAATCTGATTTTGGTGTTGACCATCTGGTAATGTCCATGTGTAGATTCTTGTGTTGTTAAAGCTATGACCAGTGTGTTCTCTTGGCATAATTCTGTTAGCCTTTGCCCTGCTTCATTTTGTACTCCAAAGCCAGACCTGCCTGTTATTCCAGTTATCTCTTTACTTCTTAGTTTTGCATTCCAGTCGCTTGTGATGACAAGGACATTTTTAAAAAAATTCTTTACTTTATGATTTTTTTGTAGTAGGAAATTTTAAACTCTTATGTCTACCTTTTAAAGTTTCTTCTCTTTGATCTTCTAAATTTTGTTGTAGAATGTGTGTCTGAATTTTATAGATTTATGTCTATTGCAACTGGAATTTAAATTTTTATATATAATTTAAGATAAAGATCTGATTTCTTGCTAGATGATAAGTTATCCTCAGTTCAGTTCAGGTCAGTCACTCGGTCATGTCCGACTCTTTGCGACCCCATGAATCGCAGCACGCCAGGCCTCCCTGTCCATCACCAACTCCCGGAGTTTACCCAAACTCACGTCCATCGAGTCGGTGATGCCATCCAGTCATCTCATTCTCTGTTGTCCCCTTCTCCTCCTGCCCCCAATCCCTCCCAGCATCAGGGTCTTTTCCAATGAGTCAACTCTTCACATCAGGTGGCCAAAGTACTGGAGTTTCAGCTTCAACATCAGTCCTTCCAATGAATATTCAGGACTGATCTCCTTTAGGATGGACTGGTTGGATCTCCTTGCAGTCCAAGGGACTCTCAAGAGTCTTCTCCAGCACCACAGTTCAAAAGCAGCTTGTTGAACTAAAATGTAGCCTTTGGCTTGTATATTTTCTTGTGTGTTCTGGAGTCATTCAGTTCTTTACTCTCTTCGTTGCTTCTGTGTGTCTGTCCCCAGTGTCGTATGGATTTGTTTAGTTTCTTTTGTGTTTGTTCTGTTGTCCGGCCAGTGAAGTCCACTTCTGGTTTTCTCCTTTGTTTGATTTTCTTGGAGGTTCTTGGACTTCTTTTTTTCTAATTTTAAGTTCCTATTTTTAAACTTTAATTGTGGGGGGGAGCCTTTTTCTCAATACAGCTATTTATAAGTATTGGGAAAATGTTACTAGTATGATTAATGCATTTTTTCCCCTGTTTTTCTAGGTGTCTCCTGCTAAACTAGCGACAATTTTTTAAATTAATTTAAAGTGTATCATACTTCTTAACAAAAAATTTCAGCTTTTTTTTTTAATAGAATAGCTTACATTTTTTAGGTATTCCTTTAGATCATTAGCAAAAAGGTGTATATTTCTCTTTCATTCCAATATTTATTCCATTTAATTCATTCTTATGTCTTATTAGTTTGCTATAATCTTCAAGTTAGTGTTGAATTACAAAGGGTTCAATGGGCTCCTTCTCTTAATTCTATTTTTATTAATTTGATTTACTGACTGAGCAATAACATTCATATGGTTAAATGATACAGTTCTCTGAGAACACTCCCCTTCCCACCCTTTTCTGAATCTGTCCAGTTCTCACCCTGTACTTATAGTAACCACCATTACTGGATCTCTTCCACAGATCAGATTTCTCTATGTGGAAAAACACACACATATATATATAATATATATTTATTGCATTTCGTATGTAGCAGAACACTAAAACCATTTCAAATAAAATAAAGATTTTGATTTCTTTGATCCAAAGATTATCTAGTTCATCTTGTTTATAAGTAAAAATATTTTTGCACATTTTTCTTAATTTTTTATATTATGTGGCTCAGTTGAGGTAACTGAGGAAATACAGTCTCTGAACTCTTGCATATTTGCAGTGTTTTTCTTAGATCAAAATGTAAGCTTTGTTGGTACAGAAGTCTCTCAGTCATCTGTGAACTTTATTCAGCTCTTTCTCTTTTAAGTATAATAGATGAGAAGTCCAATACGTAAGTGATTTTTTTTATCTTTTATAGGTTACTTGCTTTTTATAGCTAGGTGCTTAAATATGATCCAGCATCCATAAACTTTTATCCCTGATACCTTTTAATAAACGTGTTTTCTTTTACTATAACACTCTCCTTTTTGCAGTAATAAAGCATAGATAATATTGAATTTACCATTGTAACCGTTTTAAAGCAAGCAGCTCGTGACACTAAGTACAGTAAACGTTGTTGTACAGCCATCACCGTCATCCACCTCCAGAACTTTTTCTCATCTTCCCAAACTAAAACTTCGCACCATTAAACAGTAACTCCTCCTTCCCCAGCCCCCTTTAAGAACCATTCTTCTTTCTGTCCCTGAGTTTGAAGACTGTAAATATCTTGTAAAAGTGGAATTATACAGTATTTGGCCTTTTGTGCCTGGCTTCTTTCACTTGGTGTAATGCCTTTGGGGTTCATTGATGTTAGCATGTCAAAATTTCCTTCTTTTTTAAGGCAGACTAATATTCCCTTATATGCACGTATCACATTTTGCTTAGCCATTCATCCGTTGATAGATATTTGTTTCCACCTTTTGGCTTTTGTGACTATGCTGCTATGAACTTAGGTGTACAAATATATTTTCGAGTCCCCACTTTCATTTCTGCGTATATACTTGGAATTGAAGTTGCAGATCTCATGATAATTCTATGTTTAAATTTTTTAAGAAACCACCATACTATTTTACATAGCAGTACCCCCCATTTTATATTTTTCATCAGAGCACACAAAGATTTTATTTTATCCACATCTGTGCCAATACTTGTTATTTTATGTTTTTTTTTTTTTTTTTTTTTATAGCCATTCTAATGATGTGTTGTAATACACAGTCTTAATCTGTCAATTTAAAAAATCTGTCTCTTATGCTAGGAACGCTCTATGATACTGAACCTGAGAGCAGAGAACTCACAGCAACTTGCTTGATCTTCTGTCCTTTGAATGTTTTATTTTTATGTATTATTTCAAGTCCACTTATGTCTGGAATATAAATGACATAAATTCAGTGATTTGCACTTACACAGGTCTGTATCAGTGTCTTAATCTCCGTTTCCTCATCTGTGAAATGAAGGTCTTTGGTGATTTTCTCCCTAGATTGTCTGATTCAGTTGTGGTGGTATTCTCATATGTATAGAATTAAGATCAGAAATACTGTAAGGCATTTATGAGCCCTTCATAGACTGTGGAATTCCTTCCTTTCTACCTGTCTGTTCCTCATACATACATGTTAAAGGCCAACAAGACAGGTCTACTTAGTCCCTAAACATCCTTCATAATCTTTTTTTAAACTGTTTCCTCTTCCTGATTCTTTCTTCACTGATTCTGACTTCCCTTCATACTTTGATTTGGTGGAAGTCTTATTCTAAACGTCAAATAACAGCTGAGATCTCACTTAAAGAAGTCTTCCCAGTTCTCTGTAACCAATTAATTTCTGAATTGCTATGCTCATAAATCTTGTATTTTTAGTCTTAATGTCTTTTATTGGAGAGGGGTGTGTGTGTGTAATTTTTGTTTTACTCCCCCCCCCCCGCTCCCCCCCTCCCCCCATAGTTTAATAAGCTCTTACACTACTGGGACCATATCTTACTTATGTTATGACCTTGTTTCTATTTCAGGACTAGTATTTAGTGTATTTTAACTAAATTTGAGCACGAGTGAAAAAATATATATATATTGACCAGTAATCCATGTGTGGCTTGTTGTTGGTGTTTTGTCCAGGAAATGCAATCAACAGTATTTTTAGGAGGTTTTCTTTGTGTTTTATATCTGCCATTTAGGACCAGTATTTCTCACGTCAGCAAGAAAATTAACTACAGCAGGAAATTCATTAAAGCTACAGTTTAGAATATGCAAATGTGAAAGGTTTCTAACTTTACCGTGTACATTTCACATATATCATTAGTCACTGTTAGACACTTTGGTCTTGCTTAATATAATTCAGTGCTGAATGTGTATTTTAATGTGAGAGTTTTTGACATCAACATTTTTGGCTTTCATCTACTTTATAATATTAACTTGCAGTTAATGGAAATAGTTCCCATATATTGTGGTTTGAAACTGCTAATAAGTGCCGTCGGTAATACATGATCTTTAGCTCCTAAACCGTGAATAGTAGATTTCCTTTTTTGTTAAGATCTATGTGTGATTTAAACGGGGTTCACAGCGTCTGAACGCTGAATAAAGCAGTAGAATGTTAATGAGAAGATAGAAGTACTGAACTCGCTCCATTATTAACTTCAGCCTGTTCAGGAATGGACACCGTTATTGGTGTCTTTTTAAAATTAGTAGTAAAAGCCCCTGCTACTTGATAATTTGTGAAGTACCTCACCACCATTTAAAAAATGTTTTAAACTCTTGTAGCTTTTTGAAGTAGTTCCCTATTACCTCTGTTTTATGCATGTGGAATTAAGACTCAGAGAAATTAAGTCACTGTAAGATTTGGCTAGCAGGAAAATAAATAATGGGCTTCCCTGGCGGCTCAGTGGTGAAGACGCAGTGCCAATGCAGGAGACGCCGGTTTGATCCCCGGGTCGGGAAGATTCCCTGGAGAAGGCAATGGCAACCCACTCCAGTATTCCTGCCTGGGAAGTCGCATGGGTAGAGGAGACTGGCGGGCCACAGTCCTTGGGGTCACAGATAGTCGGATGTGACTTAGCGACTAAACAACAACAAAATAAAAAATAGACTTGGAACTGCACCCCAGGTTTTACCCCCAGTTAAGACTGTTAGCTTCAATCATGCTGTGGTATGTTTTTTATTTATAGGATTCTACATAAGTGTACTGGAGTTCTTATCAACAAGTTATCCTGAATGTCACAATATTGTGTGTGTATATATATATTCCATTTCATGTTTAAATCTGTTTCCTTGGGTGGTATCTGGTAACAGATAAACTTCAGGGATGATTTTCGTTTTTCCAAGTGAGTAATTTGAAAGCTTTAAAAAGTATTTTTCTATTTTTAAAATAGATGTTTTATTTGAAATAAAAAGTAATTTTTAAAAACCTGGTTATTTGATGTTAACTGTTAATCCTTAAATTATATAATTAACATTTTTATTCAGTATTTGATTTCAAAGTGTTTCTGAATTCTCTTTTTTCCTACAGAATGATGAATAACGCTGATCATCTCTAGCAAGGACATTGCTTCCCCTCATGTAAAGCATGCTCAGTTCCTTCCCAGTGGTGTGAGTATCTAGTTCTCCTCTTAATTTTCATCTTCTCTATTGTTTTAATAAAGTTAAGAAAGCATTATATTATAGTACAGAAGTGATAGCAGTGATTTGTAGAGTTGAAATAATTTTTTCATAGTTATGTGGTAAGGAATGAATTTTCAGATCCATATAACGTTTGTCCTTTACTATTTCTGTTTTCAACTTTGAAGTCTAACATAGATTTTCAGTTGAACATAAAATTACTTATAATTTTAAAGTGCTTAATAGCCTAGAAATTTGTGAAACAGATGGCTAGTATTAACTTCTTTGTGACAAGCAGAATATTGGTAGAATGTTACTTTAGTGCTGCCTTTTGTATGCAAACTCCTAAGCACCATAGCCATTTTCTTTACCTGCTGGGGATAATAAGCCTAGTTTATGCCTATTAGCTAATACAGTTGGTAGCCTTTCTTTGGAGTCTGGCAAAAAATATAAATTAGATAGTGGTGTTATGTTGAGAGATTTTTTTGTGCTAGGATATCAGCCGTAACCACTAGTTCATATTAAATAGGCCTCTGAACAGAAGTATTCTGGGAATTTCAGATATTAGAGAAGATAAAGTACCTATTAGCTCATTAAGTGCATCTTTAGCGTAAGTATTTTTTAAAAATTTGTTTCAGTCTACATTTCAATTAAATTCCTTCTGTTCTGGTTGTCAGTTCTGTAATCCAGTAAGCGGAAGAATGGTAGATTTTCCTTGTTACTTAGATTTTTTTGTTAAATGTTTTTCTTCTCTTGTTGACTTTATAGTACATCAGAAAGTCTCTGGAATAGACCAGGTGGTGTGAACTGTGGCCTGAGGTGTTGCTAAGTAGTTGTGTGCTTGGGTAAGGGATGATACTCTGTTGCTCTGGGCCTAATTTTCCCTGTTTTAAAAAGTACAGTTTATTTGTTAATGGCTGTTCACCATAGCCATTAGAATGTAAGCATTGTGAGGCTTTTTTTTTTTTTTTTTAACCTTATTTTGCCCTTTTTTTTTTGCCTTATTTGTGCCTTGTTGCATCCTTTTTCCATTGTATGTAGTGTGACACATAGAGGTTATTCAGTAAATGTTGTTGTTTAATCCCTAAATCATGTCTGACTCTTTGCAACCCCATGGACTGTAGTCTACCAGGCCCCTTTATCCATGGAATTATCCTGGCAAGAATACTGGAGTGGGTTGCCATTTCCTTCACCAGGGGATCTTCCCGACCCGGGGATGGAACCTACGTCTCGCGCATACGCAGGCAAATTCTTTACCACTGAGCCACTGGAGAAATCTCAGTAAATGTTAATTGAATTATTTTTGTCTAAATGGTCTCCTATTTTCTGATTCCACACCTAATTTATAATCTCCCTCTATAGACTTTCATGTTTTTACTTGGATTTTATTTTCCCCATTGTATATAGATGGCTATTATTTAAAAATCTCAACCTTAATTAGTGGTAATTTAAGAACTATTAAAGTGTAATTATAAATTGAATATAATCTTATTTTTCTCAAAATCTACATATTTTGAAAAGAACATTTTTATGCTCTTACCTATAGTGATAGCCTTTGTTCTTTTGCATTAGTCAGTTCTCCCATTGGTTTGAATTACAGAATCACTTTTCCATATTGTAAGCTCAGTCCCCAGCAAATCTTCATTTCTTACTCTTGTCATTTTCTTACTTTAAAACTGCCATTCCTTTGATGGTAATAATAGTTGTGAGAGTAATGTGCCATAAATAGTACAAAGAGCCTTTAGTATGTCTTTAGTTGGTTAATATTATGATTGACTCTATAATGTGTTAAATCATCATGGAATAAATACCATGAATGACAAAACTAATATATGACTGTACCATATTTTGCCTAGTCATTCTAGATAAAAAGATAAAGACAGCAGAGTCCAGCTCAAGAAAATACTGTTATCCAGTAAAATCTTATTAGCTGTTGATGCTTTACAAGTAAGGTGGTTCTGTCATTTTTGCACAAATGAGTTCAAGATTAGGCATTTGCGTATGCTTTAACCTTCTTTCCTCTACATGTTTCTAGGATTTAGTTAAAGTTTGTTCTGAACCTCAAGACTTATTCAAGAAGGGTTTACATATACAGGTAGAGATAAAATTAATTGTATAAAGGGTTTACTATTATAGCCTTAATAGTATGGTATTTTAGAATGTCACTTTGTGAACTGAGCCATAATTCCTGAATTTAATTGTTCTTTTATGCCTTAAACATTGTCTGTGTTATTACAGTGTCGAAATTCTTCTCACATCATTTTCAATTATTGTTGGCCTGAGTCTGCATTCAGATGAGTAATTTAAAGTGAAAGATGTTCCTTATCCTGTGAACAGTTCTTGTCTTATATGGGAAAATTAATTCAGTTTTTACATGTTATCTTTTTCTGTTGTGAAAGAATTGCTGGTATCATGGACATAGATGACCTTTCTAGGTCATTATTGCCATAATCTCATGATGATGTGCTTAAACTAGGTGAATTGTAAGAAATAAAATTTGAAAATGACAGGATGTGTGCCTTTGTTTATGTTAATGCACATTGGAATATTGTTCTCAGTATCTAAGCGAGCTTCTAATCTTGGCATTTTCTCAATAAAATATTGTGCCTTCAATGTCACATGTATGATTTGATCCTGCTCATTATCCCACTCTGCTCTAGAGCAGTCATACATTTTGCTCTAGCAATTGTAGATCTTTTTACTTTAGGTATGTCTTTGTATTAGGAACCTCTCTTGGTGCAGGGCACATACATCTAATTTAAACAAAGTGAAGCATAAAGGGAAGTCTGTGTGAACTTAAACTGTTTCCCTGTTGGCTCAGATGGTAAAGAGTCTGCCTTCAATGCAGAAGACCTGGGTTCAATCCCTGGGTCAGGAAGATCCCCTGGAGAAGTAGATGGCAACCCATTCCAGTATTCTTGCTTGGAGAATCCCATGGACAGAGGAGCCTGGTAGGCTACAGTCCATGGGATTGCAGAGAGTTGGATATGACTGAGTGACTAATAACACTTTCACTTTCATGCTGTTACACAACAATATAAGAAGAAGAGCAGGGATGTAGTAGGGGCTTAGGAATGCCTAGAACAAGGGATGTGAATACTGTAGAGTTTTCCGCTTTGCCCTGCATTTCTTATTATGCCTGCCTTATTTTCCTACAAACCAGCTCCTTCTACATGGTGAGGAATATACCAGACTAACATCTTCTTGCAGCTGACCACAGTTACAGTGACTGTCCATCTTCCTGCCACTCTAACCTGCATATTTTGAGAAGAGCATGACTGTTTCCTTGTGTGCCCACACTGTTGGCCAGAAGGTAGGGCATTTTGAGTGGCAGGGCTTCCCTGGTGGCCTGGATGGTAAAGATTTGCCTGCAATGCAGGAGACCCAGGTTCAGTCCCTGGGTCAGGAAGATTCCTTGGAGAAAGGAATGGGAACCACTCCATTATTCTTGCCTGGAGAATTCCATGGACAGAGGAGCCTGGCGGGATACAGTCCACGGGGTCACAAAGAGTTGGACACCTTAGCTACTAACACTTCCACTTTTCACTTTCATCCTTTCCAAGAACATGTGGTTGGAAACAGACATTCTGGGTGGACAAAATAATAGGTGCCTTCTTTTATCTTCTTTCATGACTTTTGAATTAACCACTTTTACAGTGGGTTTCCGTAGGGAATTCCCTGGTGGTCCAGCCTTTAGGACTCCACGCTTTCACTGCAGAGGGAGCGGGTTTGATCCCTGATCAGGGAACCAAGGCCCCACAAACTATGCAGCATGGCAAAAAATAAAGTGGTTCCCATAATCAATGACTCTGAAATGACATAAATACATTGTTTTAGATACTGTGGAATCTTTAATTCTGGTTGGTTTAATAGAAGCTTTATGGTGGATACTTTTCAGTTAACAGGGTAAATTCACATGATTCATTTTAGTTTTATACTAATATACAGAGTGCTGCCCCATACAGAGGGAGGTTTGAAAAGTTACATATAGAATACTATTAGCTCTGATATAAATGGGATAGGAAAATATCATGGTTGATTTTTTTTTTTTTTTTTGTCTGCAAAATAAAACAGTCCTTCACATCTCATATATAAAATAAGGTCTGTTTATGACATGTTTTGAAAGCATGAAGACTAAAGTTAGCAGTGAACAACTCCATTTTCAAGAGAAAAGAATATATAGAAACCTGAATTTACCAAATCAGTAAGTTAAAGGGTAAATTATTTGGATTACTAAGGGGCAGCTACTTTTAAAAAGAACTTCCTGGGATTAAAAACTAATATGTTACTAAACACTAGAAAGGACCAAGGGCTGAGGGTTAAGATAAAACTATAGTGTCAAGTGTCTCTTATAAGCCATTCAGAAAATGTTTACACAGCTTTTTCAACAAATTTTGAATATAATATACCTACTGAAAAATGTACGAATTAGAATTGTACAGCTTGGTGAATGTTCACATATTATGCACCTGTGTAACGTAACTAGCATGAAACAAAACATTACCAGTACTGCGTATTATTTTAATAGTAGAGCATTTATGTTAAGCAAGGTATACTCTTCTGTTGACATCAGGAGAAAAAATAAATGAATTACTCTGGTTGAACGTTTTATGTTTTTCTCTCTCACCCAACTAGTCAATGATATATTATGGGTTGGGGATGGGGAAGGGGGGCAGATATACGAAGCTGACAAGGAAGTTAGTCGAGTACAACTGTAACAGCTAATAGCCAGAGCTTTAGAATAGCCGGCAATTGGCATTCCAAGCGTCTGAAATAGAATAGCTAAACAAACCTGTGGTATATTCCTACAATAAAGTACTCTTCAGCAATAAAAAGACATCAACTGCTGATACATACAACATCATAGATGAATCTCAAAAACTTCATACTGAAAGAAGCCTTACACAAAAGAGTACATAGAAATTCCATTTGTAGGAGGTTCTGGAACAGAAAAAATTAACCTCTGTCATGAGAAAAAATCTGAGCAGTGGTCGCCTCTGAGGAGAGAGAATGGGGACTGACCAGGAAGGAGCACTATGGAACTTCCTGGGTAATGATAATATTCTGTATCTTCCGAGGGATTTAATTTCACAGGTGGATGTACTTCTCAGAACTCAAAAGAATGGTAAATGTAAGATTTGCATATTTTATTTTATGTAAATTTTACTTCAATAGAAAAAAATACCTGAACAAATACTGAGCTCTAGCTAATGATCTACATGTGGAAGGATTTAAGGAGAGGTATACAGATGTCTGTCACTGATTTTGAAATGCATCAAAAAATGAAACGAATAGAGGGATTCATAGAGCATGGATAGATTATGTGGTAAAGCAAGTAAAATACTAATGGTAAAATCTCGATGATTAGTGTATGTCAGCTTTTTTTTCACCTTTTCTGTGGGTTTAAAATTTTTCATTATAAAATCTTGGAGGAAGGAAACAATCAGGAAAGAATGTAATAATCATGAAAACAGGATTTTTATGTCGAATAGCTTGTCACAAATGAATATTGGAAGAGAGCAAAAGGAAATGTGATTACGCAGAAGGCAGACAGTGTGGCCCATGGACACAAAAACCTGCATATTATTTTAGGCCCGCAGAATGTCTGTTTTTATTTTTAATGAGCTGATCTCTAAAACTAGAATGACTTCACGTAAAAGGTATAGATTTCTGCCTGCTTATTTTTTAAAAGGACTTGGAAGGCAAAACAGTCACTCCAAAGGTAGATACAGATTCGTGTGGAGTTTTCGTATACGATAAAGTTGGTGTTTCAGACCAGAGAGGAAGAGATGTACTACTCGATAAAGCGTATTGGAGAAGTGAACTATCCTTTTGTGGAAGAATAAAGCTCAAATCCTTTCACACTCATTCAGTAAATACAAATTCTATATGGACTAAAGATTTTAAATATTAAAAAAAGCTGTTACTAGAATCCCTAGTCCCTCAGTGGGGTGGTTTTGTCTAAGTGGTTTAACTTGGTAACTTAAAAAAGGACAAAAGCCTGTGTCCCGTATCATTTGATTCCAGTAATTTCTGCCATATATGCATGCTTTTGGAGTCAGTAAGATCTAGGTTTAAGTCTTTTTTCCTATGTCTTAATGAGACTTTTTCCAAGATACAAAACCATTGTGAGCTTTAGTTTCCTCAACAGTCGTCAGTCAGTGTAGTACTAAAAAAAAATTACCATAGAGTGTTGTTATGAGGAACCGAGATTGTATGACATGAAACTCTTGCCCAGTGCTGGCCTAGAGTGAATATTCAATAAATTTTTATAGAGGGATATGTGTGTGTGTATGGTAGTCACTCAGTCATATCCGACTCCATGTGACCCCATGGACTGTAGCCCACCAAGCTCCTCTGTCCATGGAATTCTCCAGGCAAGAATACTGGCGTAGGTTGCCATTCCCTTCTCCAAGGGATCTTCCTGACCCAGGGATCGAACCCACGTCTCCTGCATTGCAGACAGACTCTACCCTCTGAGCCACCAAGGAAGCCTCTTGTAGAGGGATAGAGAAACTATCTCCAAGAGCTTAGGAGAACTGATTCAGAGTAGAAGTTTACCTGGAAAGGATGAGAAAGTTCTTTGACATTTATTTTCATCAGCAAACACCTGAGAGCCTGCTGCATGCCATGCAACCTATTTGGCACTAGAACCATAAAAATAGAAGAAATTCCCACTTAAAAGAATCTTCAGTACAAAAGTCAAGTTTTATAAGAAAGGAATTCGAATGATGAGAGTTTTTATGATATTTGACAATTCCCTTAAACTTAATATTGTCCTCGACTCTGAGGCACTTTCTGGTGCATTGCAGTACCGTTTGTTAGTTAAAGGAAGCGTAATATGGAAGCAGTTTCCTATGAAAAATGAATAGGTCATTGTGGACACAACCACCCAAGACCATTTCTTGAGATAACTATATAGAGAGAATACATTACAGAGATGAAATACTCATGAAATTGCAAAGTGGTGGGTGAAATGGTGCTTATTAAGTTTTTTTATGTGCCCCATCACGTTTCCATTTAAATATTTTTGCTAGTTGTTAGTTATTTACTTGGGCTAAGCTTACCAAATTGTTTTTGTCTATGCCAAATAAAAGTTGCAGAATTCCTAGGTCAGTTTTGCCTATAAAACAAAATATTACCCTTAATCATGTCTTAGTCATTTTCAGTAAAGACGTTGATAGAGAAATATTTTGTCTGTTCATTCTCAATACATAATGATACATTCTTTGGTAGATATTATAAATAAAGGGACTATTTTATTTTATTTTTTTTAGTTTGCTGGAAACCATGTCTCACTATACAGATGAACCCAGATTTACCATAGAGCAGATAGATCTGCTCCAGCGCCTCCGGCGTACTGGAATGACTAAACATGAAATTCTCCATGCCTTGGAAACTCTGGACCGCCTTGATCAAGAACATAGCGACAAGTTTGGAAGAAGGTCCAGCTATGGAGGAAGTTCATATGGGAATAGTACCAACAATGTTCCAGCATCTTCCTCTACAGCTACAGCTTCCACGCAGACCCAGCATTCGGGCATGTCCCCGTCACCTAGCAATAGTTACGACACCTCCCCACAGCCTTGTACTACCAATCAGAACGGGAGGGAGAATAACGAGCGATTATCCACGTCCAATGGGAAGATGTCACCAACTCGCTACCATGCCAACAGCATGGGTCAGAGGTCATACAGTTTTGAAGCCTCAGAAGAGGACCTAGATGTAGATGATAAAGTGGAGGAATTAATGAGGTTAGTTTCTTTCTTATTTAGAGTCCTCCAAATATTTATATGCTTAGACTGATTTTGAGTAATAAAGCTGTATTTCAGCTCTTTACATATGAGAACTGTGGCTTCCCTCTTCCCCTTTGGTGATAAAGAAAAAATTAAAATTTTTATGTTTTTAATTCAAAAAATTTTTTTTCTCTACCTAAGTTCTTTCTCTTTACTGCTTTATAAGTCTTTTCCATTCTGTTATCTAAGCAAAGGTTAGCTTTCTCTTTATGGCTCTAATTTCTAACTTCTGAATTTTATGAATTGCTAACAAATATGTTGTAAGCCTTAATTGCATTCTAAGTACTTTCTCTGAGAGATAGGATGTTTTTGTAATAATATGTATACTCTTAATTTTTCCCTCCAACACACTAATTGACAAACTAATTTTGAGCATTTATTATTTAAAAAGCAGTGTTCTTAAGAAAAATAGACATGGTTTCTATTCCTAAGAAACTGAAGTTGTGATTTTTGCAGTAGGTGCTGTGTACACACACACACACACACACACACACACACACACACACAAATTTAATGTCATCTATTTTAAGATAAGTGTAAGCACCTTGAATTTGAAACCCTGAAGAAGTCCAGTTTCAACAGAGGTAATTAAAGGGCTTCACCCTGAAGCTGAGACACTTTGAGGGCAGCACTGCTGTGCTTTCCATTCTTGTGTCTCCGGAATCTAGAACTGTCCTTGGGACATACTAAAGGCTTATTATGTCAAGTGAATAAATGAATTTGAGCTAAACCTTAAAGGATAGCTTCTGTTTTGAAATATAGAAATTTTATTTAAAGTTAAGGGAATAGTAACAGGTAGAAAAGGCAAGACATGTTTAGTCTTCTAAGAACTGCAGATTGGCTATATATGGTGACAAGAATAGTATATTGGGAGGCCAGTACAGGTTTGGGACAGATTTGAATTACATGTACATGATTTTATGTTTAACATGATGGAAATTAAAGGATTTTTTTTAAGAGGTCTGTAGGAAAGAGATAAAAAGCATTATTTTCGGTAGATTAGCACTGCTGTAGTAGGGAAGAGAGCCTGCAGATAGATTTGTTGTGGTTTATATGAAAGAAACTGTAGCAGGAATATGTCAGAAATAAAATTTTAACTTATGAGTTATAGTTCTTCTATAAGACTGTAGGAATTTAAGATAGTATAATGGTGACTTAATATTGCCATCTGAAAGGTCTGTAGTACCACAGAGGTAAAATAATCTTTTGAACAAACTGTCCTGAAGTTACATTTAGGGTGGAACTGCCATATAGGGAATTCTGGGCTAAATGGACTGTTGTATCTAGATTCCAATGTAATTCCTGTAATAAATGGTTTCATAGAGTGCCTACAGGACCTGTTATTTAAGCTTTGTAAAGCTTAAAAGTATAAAACATCAGTGTGGCTTTTCATTCATTTTCCTTGCTTAAACAGCTGGCCGAAGTTTATGTTCATTTTGAATTTAACATCTCTATCACTGTTAAGATTGAGAGAGAGGATCATTTGGGCAAACGGAAATTACTTTAATAGTTAACATGTAACAAGGTTAGTTTTTAATTATCCTAAGCAGAGTGGATATCAACAATAAAATTTGTTAGGATGATAGCCTTTTTGTTGTTGTTGTTGCTGTAATTAATCAGGTTTAGTGGACTTGAAAAGCATTAGTTAATTCCCAGATGTGTTTTAGACTAATGGGAAGTTTGGGAAAAGTTAATTTTTAACAAAAGTCTCTGGAAGATTGTCCAGAGTCTAAAACTTGAATATAAGGGTCTAAAAGCTTGACAACAGGGTTTATGCTTAAATCCAGCAAGTACACACATTCAAGTTTCATCATTAGATATATGTGTATGTATGTGTGTGTTTGTAATTGTTACCAGTACTTAATTTACATACTGCCCCTTGTTGCATAGGTAGGATATTTTATGACTTCTTTCTTAGAACTGCTCCTGTGCTGTCCTCTACTCATCTAGCAGTCTCATGGATCCTTCTGGCGCTCTGTGGTTCTCTGCCGTTGCACCCTCACCCACACCTTCACTCTTCCTTTGAGCCCATCTCTCATTTTTCTCAAGTTTACAAATAATCACAGTCCTCAGGTTTGAGGGAGAAGTTTATTGCATGACTATTTCACTTTTAATTATCACAACCATGCAGTATGTGAGGTAGAGCAGAAATATTGAGATACACAAAAGTTAAATAACTCGACCCAAGAAAACTTAAGTGGCAGAGCTCAGTTCTAACCCATGTCTTTATTACCAGTGTGTCTGTCACTGACTGGTGTCTGTTGCTTCTGTAAATACATTTTTCATGTGTGTAGATTTCAATAAAATTTTAGGAATGATTATTAATATAACTCAAGACAAAGTGTGAAAGCCTTAATGTACTTATCCTCCACTCTCCCCCCAAGTGATATTTGTCACTTCAAGTCACTCCCTTGGGTAGCCTAATGAATTTTTATTTGGTCGAATGTTAGAGAATGAGTTTTGAGCAGCGAATCTTTCTGAGAACCCTGTGCCCACATAGGGCTCCACTCCCCTTTGCCCACTCCACACTCTGATGATATAGAGGGTTGTACTCTAGGTAGGGAGAACGGATACCTAAATGCCTCCTGCTTCCTTTCCTACATATGTCACATGTAATTCACCTCGCTCATGCTCACATTACCCAGCCTCCAGAGCACTCAACTCTAAGATTTAGCTTTCAAATCTCATAATCCATTGGGTCCAAAAACTAAACTCCTAAAAATTTCAAGGTACACAAAGGAGAATTTTTTTTTTTAATTTGATTAATTTGAAAGAAAGTAACTGCTACTTTTTCCATTTTTGGATTGGTCAGGGTTTTGAAAAAATCAAAGGGAAACTAGAATGTGGATTCTCAGCAAATTGTTGAATGTAACATTTTAGGAAGGACTTTAAAACCAAGAGCTAGGATAAAGACCAATTTTACATGTTAATATTTTTAAAATGCATCTATTAGTATATATGTTTATATATAGTTGTATATGTATATCTGCTAATAGTGTATATCAAAATGTATTGTCCTACTGTGAATGTATAAAATAACAATTGAAATGAGGTTTATCAGAATTAATTTGTCATATAAAAGATGTTATTCCTGACTACCCACATATTAAATTTCATGTGTTTAGTATTTTATCTAGGATTCTGAGACATTATTCCGAGTTGATTATCTATATGCCTGATAGATTATTTACTTGTGTAGGTAGGGATTTATGTTCTGTAGGACATAGTATTCAGTTACCGTGGTGTTTACACATGCAGAGTAGATTTTAACATTATCTTGTAAGCTTCTAAATTATGCTTTTTCTCCATTAGTAGAAATTAAAGGGAGCAGTTTCCTATTCGTACGTGAAAGAATTTTTGTGTAGTTAGTTATGTTTTTACACCAGTGAAATAGTCTGTATTGGTAGGTATTGCTCCACCTTTGAAAGTCTTGAGATAGATGACTTCTTTTAAGAGGTCTTAAAGAATGTGTAGTGTATATCAACTAAGAAAATTTGGATGATCTTAAAGCATACAACTTTTAAACATTCAGTCTTTAATAGCCTTTGTTCCAGAAAAGAAAGCATTACTATTTTGAGCTAGTATACATAACTCTCTTCCATTCTGTTTTGGGAAGCTTAGACATTTAACATTAGGAATTTAGAGCTGTTTTTAATTAATTATTTACATCAGGTTTTCCATTTTATAACCTTTTATCTTTAACTACAGATTTTTTCATTTATGGAACAAATTAAGCTCTAATATATGCAAACTCCATAATGAATAAGACACAATCTTTGTGCTCAAGGACTTTGCTAGTAGAGATAAGACCAGATCAGGAACTACTATAATACAGAATTGCATGTAATATATTGGTATGTATATTTGAAGTGGTTAAAGTTAGGTATTAGAAGAAACAATCTTTTTTTAGCTCTGAGGATCAGAGAAAACTTCTCTGATTAGATGGTGATTATTATTTTAAGATGTCTTTTAAAAAGGTGACTTCATGAAGAGGCATTACTGAGTGTATCTAAGTGATTAGATAGAAGTAGAGTGGTAGCTTATCTTGGAAGAAAACTATGGAATCAAAGAAAGATCAGCCTACACTTCACTTTAATTCCATTAAGACTGGAGAAGTAGAAATCATGAGGAGAGTGAGAGCTTATAAGGGTGGAAAAATGGATACATTCTCTTTAAAGATGTCGAATTTTAGACAGAGGAAGTAAGGCGTAAGAGGTGAGACAAATTTGGAGTAAATGAAGGAATTTTCACACCAAGAAATCGGTGATTTCACAGGATATGATGTGGACATTAGGAGTGGCAGGTCGTTTGTTAAAGAAGGTGGAATGAATGAGGGGGAATATGTGAAAGTTTAGAGAACAAGTTTAACCCAGTAGGATGGAAGTTTTTGAAATACGTAAGAGAAGGTTAAATGCTGTTACTATTTTGGAACCACCTAGTGAAACCAACTAAATGACAGAACACTTGCATCTAAAATGACTTTATAGAAATCTTTTCATGGTGCCTTAAAATACCCAATACAGATGTTAACTTCAGTCTTACGTACTTATAGCAGATCATTTGTTTCTTTTTTTCCTGGAGTTCTCTCTGGCGTATTATAAAATGATAGTCATTGTTTATATAATGCTTTTACAGTTTCAAAAAGTCTTACACTGAAGAATTTTTAAATTTTATATATTAGGTACACACATTTGATAATAATTTTCATTTAATTTTAATTTCATTGCTTGTAGAAAAATCTTTAAAGCCTTGTGATGGGGTAGGGGGCATATTATTGTTCTTATTTTACCAGATGATGAAACCAGCTTTATTAAATGACTTGCCCAAGCACACCCTTTATCTTTTAAGTTTTGTTTTTCTTCAGTTTGAAAAAGCTTCTTTCTGGTAAAGCAGTTGAATAAAGAGGTTTTTATTTTTAGTTTTTTAAACTCATTATGGATATTTAGAAACTTCCCACGTAACTAAAAATAGAATCTCTGAGAGGGTTAAATGAACTTCTATTCCTTTGCAGACTTTTTGGGGTTCCTTCTGTCTTGCTGCAGTGCTTGGTAATATCATACCGCAGGGCTGTGAATAATTCACAAACTGGATGTGCCCTATTGGAATAATTGAGTGTTATCTCCTCCTTATGACTTAGTCTCTATTCGAGGAGAAATTGATTTTAAATAAACTGATTTAAATTCTGATTTAAATCAATAGTCAAGAAAATACCATTTCATCATTTTCCCCACAAAAGCTCATTTTTATTTAACCTTACTAAATACCGTCTTAAATTCAGTGTTCATTTTCCTAGAAGGATATTCTGTACATTGGAATGCAATGCTTTACTTAAATTTTTTCAGCTTAATTTTGCATCTGTATCAGAAACCAAACAATTTGGTTGTTTTATTTACATAAACCAATTGAAATAGATACTGCTGAAGTTTATCTCTTGCTCTACTGACTGTTGTTGGATATTTGAGAGCCAGATGGTAATGTAGATGGGTATTTTGACCTTTAAATGTATTGTGCCCTTTTCTTTCAGATATATAAATTTCAAATTACGAATGCATATTTTTCAAAGAAATGTTTCCAGTATGAATAAGCATTTTGGAAGGAATTTGCCCAGTATCTAGATCAGTATGAGAAGCTTTAAGTACTGGATTAGGCTGCTGATTCTTTATTTTCTTCCTCTGGGAATCTTTTTGATTAGGATTTCCAACCAGTGGATGAAGAGTAGACTGTGGAGCTCCAGATTGGAAGCTGTCCCTACCATCACTTCTCTGCTCTTTTCCAGAATTCCTGAAAGGGAGCATGAAATTCACCAACAGAGCACTTAGCTCCTCCTCAGCAAAGGACTGCCAATCTGCTCTGAGTAAATCACTGCTGATTCTTTGGGGATAGGATACTTTACTTTTCTCATTCCAGATGATCTGTAGAGAGACTTGAGCTCCAGTCAGGACTTTGCAGGACTTCACAAAGCAATGTATAAAGATTTCATGGTCCCTTTGTCTGAGATCAGGAGTCCGCAGAGTTTTCCTGTAAAGGGTTAGATGGAAAACATTTTAGACTTTGTGGGCAAGAGGCAAAATCGAGGACATGATATAGATACTTATATACAAGAGAGAAAGCAAATGATCACAAATTTTTATTTGCAAAATTCAATATAGAATAATAATTGATCATCAAATACCATCTTTAAGATACAGGCCTACAGAGAATATTAGAATTTTTGGGTGAGAAGGGGATAATATTTTGCTCAATTCATGTTCAAAGTTAGTATTCCCTGTCTCAAATTGATTGCAAATGTTCATCATGAAAACTACTTTTAGCTCATAGGTTGTATAAAAACAGATGGGAGGCCAGATTTAGTCTATGGGCCATAGTTTGCTGATCAGCTGCATTAGACCATAAGTTACCACTATTCAGTTATTTTGAGCTTGAACAAAAAAATCCATTTGTGTGATTCTTTTGAACATTCAAAGAGAAATTGATTAGTTTTAAGGCTTTAGGTATAATTTTCATTGCAATATTACATTTGTCCTGGTTCCCATTCATTGTCATTCTAGTGAATGTCTCATCTTTTTGAGAATTTCTTGGACTTTTAAATAAGTAAAAATTTATAAGAGTCTTAGTGGAGGAAAAATTAGGTCTATGATATGTAATATCATAGAATATAGTATAGAATAGAATATAGTATAGTTTTAAGTATTAAGTATCCTGTGTATTACATGTATTAGGACATTAATGTGTCTTTTATACTAAAATTTTATATTCAGCCTGCCCTGGTAAAAATTTTTTTGGTTTATTAAGGACAAAGAACGCAAATTAAAAGGCAAAAAAGCGCCTTAAAATGGCCAGCATTTTAGCAGTTGTGAGAATGATGGTTTCTGTTCCTTTGACAGAGGTTTTCAAATGAACTGAACTGATTTATGCAGTTGCATAGTTAACATGCAAAACCACAATCTACTCACAACTGATTTTTGTTGTTGTTGCTGCTGCTTTTTATTTTTCTAGGATTTCTGTCTGTATAAGATACATTCATTCCCCAGTAATGAAAATTTGCATATACCATATGGCAGCTTGTTCCTAATGTGAATTATACACAGCATGCGATTAACCATCTCTGGTATGAGACTTACATCTACTGTGGCATTCACTAAAGCGTCTGTCTGATGGTGTGCTGTTTTAGGACTTGAATGGTGTTTCTTGGTTTGTTTTAATTTCATATTTTCCCACAAGCTCGGTCTGTTTTACCTTTATTTTTGTGTCCTTTCTTTCTGTGTTCTCCCCACCTCTCTGCTTCACCTTTCTTAGCAAAGATGAGGATTTCTACCTTCAACATACATTGTTGGTCTTGTCTTCTGTTTTTGTTAGGAGGGACAGCAGTGTGATAAAAGAGGAAATCAAAGCCTTTCTTGCCAATCGGAGGATTTCCCAAGCAGTTGTTGCACAGGTAACAGGTAAGAGCTGACGAGCCCTTTATTCTGGAATCTGGTCTAGTCTCTGCCTTCTAGTGCAGATGTTGGAATATTGCTTGCATTTCTGCATTGCAGTGCAGATCTGTCAACTTAGGCATAATAATGTATGCCTGTGATTTAAAACCCATTGTCTCCGATATCTTGGAACTTCTCCAGTGATTTTTTTTTTTATCTTGTGCTAGTAAATTTTACAGCATTTGTAAAAAGCACAAAATTCCCTATTTTATGACTAAAAAGGATTCTCTGGTTTTCTTGTAATTGTGACAGAGCTTATGACACATGCACATCCAACTGCTTTCTACATTTCATATTTTTAAAAGCTTTACAGTCCTCCAAATCTACTCCTTGATTTTACCAATTAAAAAAAAGATTCATGGGAGTGAAGGAAGTTGTGTGTTTTAACCACTTTTTCATATGTGAAAGAAAATGTATATTCTCAAACCATAACTGAGAAGATAAGAATTACCAATGTCTTCTCTTTATTTTTTTATATCCCATCCCATTACCCAACCAACAGCAGCCCCATCCTGAGTATGTGGTGTATATGTGTCATTCTCTATTCAGATTGCATTTTTTATGAAGTTCTTGAATTGGGGGGTAGCATGTCTTTTCTTTGTTGGTCTGTAGTCTTCTTTTCTCAGATATCAATAATTTCTAAGAGCTTAGTAAAATCAACTATATCTTAGTCATGGGAGGAACTAGAAACTCTTTCAACTACACACATGTTGTAGTTGATATATTGTTGTATGTTGTATATTAACAGATAAAAAAATTAATTTGTTCCTCCCATTCTTTTTTTTAACATTCCAGTAGCCTCTCTGTGACTTTGGCCTTTTTAGCCTTTGCACCTCAGTTTCTCCTATTAATACATTGAAATAGTTGAATCTGGTCTTCAACAGCACCTTCCAATTTTAAGATGCTATTTCTGTTCTCTAGACATTGATACATATCGAAGCTCATTTTCCTCAAATGTTATTACTGACCATTTGGTTAAAAATGAAACATGAGATTTTGGAAATCTTAAATTTCACCCCAAGAATCTAAGGTCACCCTGTCTTAGTATGTGTGTAACATATTACACTAGTAAAGTATTTTATAAATGATATTTCTGTTCATGGTTTAAGAAAAAGTTAAAGGCATGTCCCTTCCTCTAGAACTATTGATGAATCTAATTTTTGTAATCTTCAGTTGTTTTTCAATAGGATGCTTAAAATGTTACTTTTATCTTCAAGGATTAAGGTGTGGTGCTAAGGGCATTATAAGGGCAGTTTAAGTGGGTTTTATCAAAACCCACTGATATGCACTGTGGAAAGATCAGTTGTCTCTCAGGACTTTTAATTCAGCCCCCAAGATTAGAAGCAATAGTATCTTCTAGTTTGCCAGCCTAAAAAAGAAAAAAAAGGCAAAACTATAGTGTTATAAACAGCATGATAAAGTTGATTTTGCTCAAGTGGAAATATTTCTGAATCTCTTGAATACCCTGAATCTTGAATCATCTTGGACCTTTAAAATAGTGTCTTTGAAATCCATCAGATGTTGATGCAAATTATAATACGGTACCTCTAAAAGGAATTTCTTTGCCATATCTGAGGCATTAGCTATACCATACATCAAATACTGCCTTTTTTGAAAGGGAAATTAAAGATGTTTTAGCATCTTGCCATTCAAAATGTAGTCCGTGGGATAGCGGTATTGGGAGAATGTACCCAGTTCTCCATTTACATTTCTATGTACATCTGTCTATCTCCATTTACATTTCTCCATTTAGAGAAATTTCTACATTTAGAAATGTACCACCCTAAACCTACTGAATCAGAATTTACATTTTAACCAGATCACCAGGTGATTTGCGATGAGAAGTAGTATTCTAGGAAACTGGTGAGCTTTCTTGACATTAACTGCCATGGATTGGCATTGTCTAGCATTGTCTCAGTCAGTGACAGTCGTCATGATGCCATCTCTTGTTTTTGAAAGCAAGAGTTGAAATTTTTCCACGTGTTGTCTGTTAGAACTCGTGGACTTTGCCACTGTAATCATAGGATTTGGTACCATTAAAAGCTTCTTCCCCTCATTTCTGCCTCACCCTAAGTGATATCACTGCCTCTTCCTCCTCTTCATTCCTAGTCCAAGCTTGGGTTCATTCATATATCTTTGGTTCTCCATTGTATGGAAAATGAAGTTCTTTATAATCTACTCCAACCTGCTGTTTATAGCCATCTTGTTTTCAGTATCCTTGCTAGCTGGACTCAGCTACTTGCCATTTCTGTATCTGTTCGCCTAGATGCTCACAGTCGTTGACTGTGCCTAGCTTGCCTTCATCTGCTCACCGTGGTCTTACCAATTCCTGTTAATCAGTGTTGTTGTTGTTGAGTTGCTGAGTGATGTCTGACTCTTTGTGACCCCATGGGCTATCTCCCGCCAGGCTCCCCTGTCTCTGGGATTTCCCAGGCAAGAATATTGGAGTGGGTTGCCATTTCCTTCTCCAGAGGATCTTCCCAACCCAGGGATCGAACCCAAGTCTCTTGCATTGGCAAGCGGATTCTTTACCACTGAACCAGCAGGAAACCTTTTATCAACAGTACTTCTGTTACTGTCCTCATTCTGACTTCTTTGATCACTGTAGCCCATGTAGACCTCTCTTTTTTGCCTGAAATTAATACACCTAGTCTACCACCCTGAGAGGTTAAACTTCATTTCAGTTCCGCATTTTAGAGTAGTAGTCTTTAAAAGCAGAGATCTTCTTAAACATTCTCAAAGAGTCTAGCATTGCACACACATACTCTGAAGATCTCATGTTTCCCTAGAAAAGGAGTACTAGTGAAGCTAACACAAGGTATACATGTGAAAATTTATCCAGTGACTTTGTCCAGTGATATTTCCCCTCTGGAAATACTTACTTACTCAACAAATGCAGCATGAATTTCTGCCCTTAAGGGATTTGCATTTTTCTTTTATCTGCTTTAATTCAATTGTTTATGTTAGGCAGGGGCTCAAGGATGATTTATAACCAGATTGGTTCATTGTCCCTTTGGTCTACTTACTGAATTCATGTATTTCTCATGTATTACTATGTCACATTTCCACTCAGCCTGTCTAACCATCCACCTAAACTCAGAAGCAATGCTTTTCATTCCAGAAAAGAGATCTAGCTAGAGAATAGTAAGTTAGTGAGAACTAGTATAAAGCTTAGCCCTCATAACTGACCCAGCTGAGATAAAGAAGGCAAAGTTAGAAAGGCTTCTAGGCACTTGGGCCTCACTCACTGGGGCACCTGATTAATATACTGGCACATTTTTCTGCCTGTTAAACAAATTAGTCAAGTTTATCTTAGAAGAATAGCTACCTGATGAAATCTCCCCCAACATAAAAGATGTGGTGCTCTGGAATCTGTCCTAGATTGGAGTCAGTTAAGTTTAACTCCAGTATGTGACATAATGAAATAAATCAACCTTGGGTAAAAATGAGAACGAGTGGTGCATAACAAAAGGAAATGCTAAATAAAAATGTGTAGTGAGGTGCAAAATTACCACACATGTGCTTGTTCCAGAAACAAAATACAGAGGCTTCTTTTTATAGATTTGGAGGATTTCTATAATAAGATAAACAAGAAGTTCATGGGTGGGGTCTGTATAAATAATATCCTACTGATAGGAAAAATGACAGTATAAACAGGATATAATAACAGTGCCTGCTGAATTTCCCAGCATGTTATTTGTAGCTTCTTTCACAGAGTCATAACTGCTCCCGAGTGGATTTTTACCCCTGTAAGAGATCGGGCAAGTTTCAAAATTCTCACTAACAATGGTAAGGTGGGGAGCATACATAGTCTTTGCTTTAGTAATAAACATGTAGGTTTTATATTCACTTTCAGGGTGAAACATTTTCTTGGGGTGTGAGAATTATTAAGACATGATTTCTTCTTAGGTGACCTCTGGAGAAAATCAGGCTGGCAAAATAAGTGGGTAAATGGGCAATGCTTTAGTGTGTGCTTATCAGCTAAATAGATACCCTAATTAGATTCATGTCCCCTTAAAAAGTAAATAAATAAAAGAAGAAAAAAACCGACATCTCTGAGTTTTAAGAAATTTACCCCAATTCTGTTTTCTTGGATGATAGTGGTATAATGGGAAAATGACCATTAAACTTTTGAATGCCAAAATTCTAGTCCTTCTGTCAAATAGCCTTGTGTTCCAGGGCAAATCACATAACTTTGCTTAGCCTCATTTTCTTTATTTATAAGATGTGGGGTTTGACCAAATGTTTTCCAAGTATCTTTTCTAGTTGTCAAACTCCATTCTGTTTTTAAACAGCTAAGTACATTTAACAAGTGTGCATTTTACCCCTCCCTCGTGACTCTTATTCTCCAAATGTAAGAATTTGTATAAAGAGAAGCTCTGAACCAGTTTTAGAAATGTTTCAGCTGAATTCAGATCACTTTCCCTTTCTTCCTTATCTTTAAAATGAAGAATAGGGACTTCCCTGGTGGTCCAGTGGTTAAGACTTCATGCTTCCACTGCAGAGGGCATGGGTTCCACCTCTGGTTGGGGAATTAGGATCTCACATGCCATGTAGCATGGCCAAAAATCAAACAACCATAAAATAAAACGAAGGATAAAAGCACTACATATTTAGTTTAACTACAGTAATTTCTTTACAAAGTTTTGTACATATTGATCCTCTCCCTGATTAGAGAACTTCAGACCTGACACTAGAAACCAACTAAAATGTCAATATACCTTTTAAAAAAAATGGACTTTATGTTTCAGGGTAGTTGTATATTCACAGCAAAAGTGAGCTATAAGTATAGAGTTCCCATATTCCTCCTGCCCCTCCACACACATACACACGGCCTCCGGTATTCTTTGCATCTAGCACTTTATGAACCTACATTATCACCCAGAGTCCCGATTTACTTTAGGTATAAATAGTTTTGTACATTCAGATAGGTCTTGAAAAAATGTAATTGCTATTATCTACCATTATAGTGTCAGAAGATGACACTCTAGTTTCATTGCCTAAAAATTCCCTGTACTCTACCTATTCATCCTTCCCTCTTTATCCCCTGACCCTTGACAACTGCTGATCTTTTTGCTGCCTCCATGGTTGTGCCTTTTCCAGAGTGTTATTATATAATATGTACCCTTTTCAGGTTGGCTTCTTTCACTTAATAATAATTATTTAAGATTCTTTAATGTCTTTTCATGGTTTTATAGTTGATTTCTTTTTAGTGCTTAAGTAATGTTTCATTGGATGTACCACAGTTTATCCATTCATCTACTGAAGGACATCTTGGTTGCTTCCAAGTTTGGGCAATTATGAATAAAGCTCCTGTAAGCAAGTAGAATTTACATTTATATTAGAAAAGTAGTATTGGTTGGGCATAAGTCACAGACTATGGTATTATCCTATTATAACCAAATATAATTCTAATGCTTATCTAACAAGATCTTATCAATTCCTACCTGATGAATTTTACTAGCTCATGTAGAGCTCCACTATGAAGGCTATTATCTGTCTATAAATATGGCAGATTTCTGCATGTAAGTTGGAACTTGTGTTTCCAAATTGAAAAGGTTTAGAGCTTTAGTTTCTATTAGGAGAAAACGTCCTTTCAAATATAAATGTTTTTGCAAAGTACATTTTAGGATTTTTCCCTTGTCTCTGAAGAATAAGAACAGATGCTATCCTCTGGTTCAAAACAATTATTTTATTCTCATTTTCTTCTACATTCAGCAATTTGTTGCCAAACTGTTTTCTTATAAATACAACACATACGGTTACCTTTCTTTTCCTCAGTAAAAAAAATCCAGGCTGTATATCTGAACACCCATTTTTCTCACTTTGGTGAGAGCTGTGAAAAATTGGAGTGAAAATAATTTCAGAGGACACTTTTTGTCATTAGAAAAATCAGTTTTCTATAGTTTTTGATATTTAATGTCTTACCAGGGCTATTAGCATCTCACATGCAGTGTATGGGATTATACATTTTTGCTGTTAAACTTAAGAAGGTTGATTTTCAGTATAAAACAGGATTTCTCTTCCACCTATGTTTAAAGTAGAAACTTTGTTTTAAAAAACTTTATTCTACCAAAAGCTTTGACAAAAGTGATTTTAAAAAGTTAGGCACAAGTGTGGTTTTTCATCCCTCAGCAGTTTTCATTTTTGTTTCTTCCCTGTTCTTGCTTCCTAAGATCATGGAGAAAAGTCTGTACTTAAGGTGTAATATTCCTTCAAGAGTTTTATGAAATACTTCTTACCTAACATAAGTAAATTTTCTTTATATTAAAAAAACCTACAGGAAAAAATGAAGAAGAAATAACCCCAGTAAGAGTCAGAAGGTGTCTGTGTCTGATAAAATAGCATAGCCTAAAGTTCAGCAGTAGGCAGTATTATAAATAGCAACCTGCAGAAGAAGACTCAGAGGGAATGGAATAAATACCATTTTTACTAAATTACACAAGTCTTTTATGCCTTAAGGAATATTCCTGCCAACTCTTGTTGTTAATTCATCGGTTGCTGCATGTATTTATTATTATTTTCTGGTTGCGCTGGCTATTCATTGTTGCACATGGGCGCTCTCTAGTTGCAGCGAGCAGGGGCTGCTCTTCGCTGTGGTGCGCGGGTTTCTTTCTGTGACGGCTTCTCTTGTTGCGATGCACAGGCTCTCTAGGCACATGGGCTCAGCAGTTGCAGCTTGCAGACCCTAGAGTGCAGGCTCACAAGTCGTGGTACATGTGCTTAGTTGCTCTGAGGCATGTGGAGTCTTCCTGGTCCAGAGACTGAACCCAATGTCCCCTGTATTGGCAGGCGGTTTCCCATCCACCACACGCCAGGAAGTCCCTGTATCTGTTTAGGTGAGGAACTGAAGCTTGAACTAACAAAGCTTGAGGGCCTTGATATCTGAGAGACCTATAAAATTTTGAAACAATCATGCAAATTCTTATGGCCTTTAAGAAAGCTTTTAGCATCAGTGTGTATCAACTTCAGCTAAATTTAACTACATTCTTCAACAACAGGGGTTTGAATTGTGTGGGTCCACTTTATGTGCGTTTTTTTCCCCCCAATAAATGTAGTATCACATAGTCCGTGGTTGTCTGAATCCATAGATTTAGAACCATGGATTTGGAAGGCCAACTCTAAAATTATACTTGAATTTTGAACTGGGCAGAGAGGTCAACACCTTGAGCCGCCGTGAAGTTGTTCGAGTGTCAGCTAACTGTATCATTTGATCCTCACACAGTAAAGTTGAGGTATATAGGAGAGTGTTTTTCTTCTTTTTTTTAAATAGGCTTTATTGAGGTAAAAACTTTCTTAAAAGTGGAGTTCTCTCTGAGTTGTACGAAGTTTACAGAGTGGTATAATCATTACCAAAATCAAGATATAGAACATTTTTGATATCTCAGCAAGTTTTCTCATGCCTCTTTGCAGTTAAATCTCTCTCCTCACTGCCAAGTCCCTTGCAACCATGAGTATGTATTCTGTCAGTAACATTATATAACTAGAATCATGCAATATATACTTTTTTAAAAAGTTTATTTTTATTCAGGGAATATTTGCTTTGCAATATCGTGTTGGCTTCTGCCATAAAAAGTGAATCAGCCATGAGTATCTTATGTCCCCTCCCTCTTGACCTTCCCCCTCACCCCCTACCCCATCCCACACCTCTTGGTTGTCACAGAGTACCCTGTTGAGCTCCCTGTGTCACACAGCAACTTCCTGTTGGCTGTCTGTTTTACGATGGTAATATGTATGTTTCAACGCTACTTTCTCCGTTTGTCCCACCCTCTCCTTCCCCCACTGTGTTCAAACTCCGTTCTCTATGTCTGCATCTCTATTCCTGCCCTGCATGTAGGTTCATCAAAACCATTTTTCTAGATTCCATAAATATGCATTAATACATGATATTTGATTTTCTCTTTCTGACTTATATCACTCTGTGTAATAGCTCTAGTACACCCACCTCAATAGAACTGACTCAAATGTGTTCCTTTTTATGGCTGAGTAATACTCCATTGTATTCATGTGCCACAGCTTCTCTAATCCATTCATCTGTTGGTGTATGTCTAGGTTGCTTCCATGGTCCCAGAGCTATTGTAAATAGTGCTGCAGTGAACATTGGAGTGCGTGTATCTTTTTCAATTACGGTTTTTTCAGGGTATATGCCCAGTAGTGGGATTGTTGGGTCGTATGGTAGTTTTACTCCTGGTTGCCTAAGGAGCTTTCATACTGTTTTCCATAGTGGCTGCACCAATTTACATTCCCCTCGGCAGTACAAGAGGGTTCCTTTTTCTCCATACCATCTCCAGCATTTATTGTTAACAGATTTTTTGATGATGGCCATTCTGACCAGTGTGAGTATCTGACTTCTGTCAGTTAGCATGAAATTTTTGAGATTCATTAGTGTTGCTAAATGTATCAGTAGTTTGCAACTTTTAAATCCTGAAAACTAGTCCAGTGAATGGATATAACAAAGTTGATTTATCTGTTAATCAGTCAGTGGACATTTGAGTTTTCCTGGTTTTGGCTATTCAAGTAATGAATATTTGTCTACACGTTTCAGTGTGGATATATGTTTTCATTTCTCAAAGCTAAAAGTAGTTATAGGGTTACTAGTAAGTAAGAAACTGCCAAACTTTACCAAAGTGGCTATACTATTTTGCATCCCCATCGGGAGTATATGAGATTTCCAGTTGCTTTGCATTCTCTTACTTGTTATTTGTGGTACTCTTTGAGTTTAGCCATCCTAGTGCGTATGTAATAGCATCTCACTCTAGTTTTATTTTGCATTTTCCTAATGACTAATTATCTTTTCAGATGCTCATTTGCTATTCATGTATCTTATTAGATGAAATGTCTGTCATATCTTTTGCCCATTGTTTTTTAATCGGGTTGTTTCCCTTATTGATTGTAAGAGTTTTGTGGATATTCTGGATACAAGTCCTTAAATATGAGGATGTACAGATACCCAAGTCTGAGGCTTGCATTTTTATTTTCTTATTGTTGTCATTTAAAGAGCAAATGTTAAACGTAATTATGTTTATTTTTTCTTTTTCCTTTGTGGTTCATGCATTTCATTTTGTGTCCTAAGAAAATCTGCTTGATTTTCTTCAATTTTTGTCTTCAAGTTTTCTACAAGTTCATACATTTATTTGAGTGTGTGAAACATTTCAAGTTAGTTTTTGTGTATGTGTGAGGTAAGGATCTAGATGTATTTTTTTTTCCCCCACATGATTGTCTGATAGAGTACCATTTTTGGAAATAGTCAGCAGTTGTCAAGACACTAGACCCTATTAAATTACATTGGCACCTTTATCAAAAATCATTTGAATGTGTATGTGTGAGACTCTTTGTGGGTTCTCTATTATGGTCCATGGACTTTATATCTAGTCCTATACCAATACAAAGCTCAGCCTTTCAATTTCTATAAAAAAGGATATTTGTAGTGAGATTATGATTGGGATTGTGTTGAAAATATGGATAAAGCTACCATCAAGAATCTTTGACTCACACTGAGTGTTCCCATCTACAAACAAGATATATCTCTCCATTTGTTTAGGTCTTCTTTATTTTCCCTCACCCATGTTAGTAGGTCTTGCACATACTTTCTTAAATTCATCTAAATATTTTATACTTTTGGTATTACTTTTTTTATACTATTTTTAATTTCAATTTCCAGATTGTTTCTTGCATCATAGAATAGTTGATTTTGGTATTTTGACCTTTTATTTTGTAACCTTGCCAAAAATCCATTTACTTGGTACATTTTTTGATAACTTTTTTGGTAAATTCTTAGAATTTTCTACATCAGCAGTCATATCGCCTGTGAGTAGAAATAATTTTGCTTCTTCCTTTTACTGTGTTTGTCTTCTGTGTCTTTTTTTTTTTTGCCTTATTGCGTGGACTAGCACTACTAGTTAAATATTATTAACTAGCACTACTAGTTAAATATTAAATATAGTAATGTGTATAGACATCTTTGCCTTTTACCTAATCCTAGAGAGCAAGAATTCAGTATTTCTTGAGTAAGTGCCATCTTAGTTGTAGATTTTTCATAGATGTCCCACATCAAGATGACCCTTAAGGGAAGTTCTCGTCTACTTCTAATTTCTGAGAATTTTTATTGTGAATGGATATTGTACTACATCAAACGCTTTTTCTGTATCTGTTGAGATGGCAGTGTGGTTTTCTCTTTCTGTCTCGTTATGGTAATTACATTGATTTTCAAATGTTAAACCTTTCATTCTAGGGAAAACTCCACTGAATTATGATGTATTAGTTTTTTATGTAGTTTGACTCAGTTTGCTGGTACTTTGTTGGAATTTTTGCATCTGTGTTGATAAAGGGTTATTGTTCTGGGTTTTATTTTTTTATTCTTGTAATGTCCTTGTCTAGTTTTTATTACTATGATAATGTGACATAATAAGATGAATTTGAAAATGTTCTCTTGTATTTCTAGAAGAATTGGTATAGAATTTGTATTATTTCTTCCCCAAATATCTTTGAGACTCTGGTGGGGTTTTTTTATAGTGACTTGGTCATGCTGCTGCTGCTAAGTCACTTCAGTCGTGTCCAACTCTGTGCGACCCCGGAGACGGCAGCCCACCATGCTCCACCGTCCCTGGGATTCTCCAGGCAAGAACACTGGAGTGGGTTGCCCATTTCCTTCTCCAGTGCATGAAAGTGAAAAGTGAAAGTGAAGTCGCTCAGTCGCATCCGACTCTGTGCGACCCCATGGACTGCAGCCTACCAGGCTCCTCTGTCCATGGGATTTTCCAGGCAAGAGTACTGGAGTGGGGTGCCATTGCCTTTTCCAAAACTTGGTCATGACTTACTGTTAAATCTAATCCTGCAGGTCTTGTGCCCTGTACTGAAATCAGCAAAATGGAATGTACAATAGTAGAGATGTAGGGGTCAGTAATACTTCACATATTGCCAATACTTTTCTACATGATGTTACCCTTGGCAGAAATGTTTTTCTCTTGCCAGTGGCCTAGGATATCAGGATTATAAACCACAAACCAAACTGAATTTGGTTTGGATACAGCAGTAGCCCTTCTCCTGTGCTCTAGTATGTCTGAGTAAAGAACATAGTTTTCACTCACTTCAGCTAAGGGATTTTGCTTTTTCTAGAGTTTACAAATGTTGACTGACCTATCTCTGAAACTGTCCCCAAGCAGATCCATGGACAACATCTTGGTTTTCTGGACACACTGATTTTAATGTATATGTCCAGTATAAAATTGCCACAGGATTGCTGTCATTGTTGATGATGGGAATCATAGTAAAGAGTTTTTAGAAACATACTTAATGTGACCCCTATTGAATATTTCTAGACATTTTAAGAACTAGAATATGCTGTTTTCATAAAATTGTTTCTTTTTTCTCCTTGGACTATTTTAAACATATAGATTTTTCGTGTTCCAAGCCCTTCCATTACTAAATACTGTTAGAAGGGCATTCATTACCAATTTGTCTTGATTTTTTTCTAAAACATAAAGAGTGACTTTGAAATGTTTGAGTGCCCTTAAAATAATTATCACACATAAAAATATTCAGTAAGAACTCTCTCTTAAACCACTGTTGTCTGTACGATTTTCAGTCTTTAGCTCTGCTTTATCACTGTGTTGAGATCCGTCAGGACAGCATATAGTCCTCTGAGCTGTAGATGACCAGTTGGTCTGCTTTTTACTACTGTGCACCTTGTGAGCTACGCCTCTCTTTTTGGAGAGGTTTTTTTTTTTATTTTTAGCTGTAATTTATTTTAACACTTGCCAAGTGCTAGATGCTGTGCTAACTGTTTTATATATTTGAGAGGCAGGTGTTAACTTCTTCAGCTATAGACGAGAAAGCTGAGGCTAAAGGAGTTTGAACCATTTGCCCATAGTCACACAGCTAATTACTGTCATGCTGCCAAGCCAGTGTTCTAGTGGTCAAGTGCATGAGTTTGAGGATTTAAAATATTATTTCTGTCACTTACTAGTTATGTAACTTTGGGCAAGTTCCTGAATGTCTTAAACCTCAGTTAGTCCTTTTGGAAAATGCAAATAATAATAATACCTACCTAAGGGTGTTCTTGGGATTTTCCTGGTGGCTCAGATGGTAAAGAATCTGCCTGTAAGACAGGAGACCAGGGTTTGATCCCTGGGTCAGGAAGATCCCCTGGAGAAGGGAATGGCTACCCACTCCAGTGTTCTTGCCTGGAGAATCCCATGGACAGAGGAGCCTGGCGGGCTACAGTCCATGGGGTCGTAAAGAGTCAGACACGACTGAGCGACTAACACTTTTCTTTCTTTCATAGGGTGTTCTTCAGTAGATTAAATGAGTTACTTGATATAAAGTTTCTAGCACACAGTACATACCATAGAAAATTCTTTATTTTTATGATTATTAACCATTATACTGCTTAATGTTGAGCCAGCAATCATTTCCCCTTCATCTCTCTCCAGACTGACTTCTGAATCTAAGCTTCCTGAACTAAATACGTTAACCAAAATGTTTCCAGCCTTGGACCAACATAATATAAACTTTAAAAAGTATGTAGTGCCCTCATGTTTATTGCAGCATATTTACAGTAGCCCAAGACATGTAAACAACTGAAATGTAAACAGTGTATGAATGAAGAAAGAAAAATAAGTCCTGGCGATACAGTGTATAGCATGTAGTATATTTGAAAGATGCCAAGAGAATAGACGGAGAAGGCAATGGCACCCCACTCCAGTACTCTTGCCTGGAAAATCCCATGGATGGAGGAGCCTGGTGGGCTGCAGTCCATGGGCTCGCTAAGAGTCGGACCTGACTGAGTGACTTCACTTTCACTTTTCACTTTCATGCATTGGAGAAGGAAATGGCAACCCGCTCCAGTGTTCTTGCCTGGAGAATCCCAGGGACGGGGGAGCCTGCTGGGCCTCCGTCTATGGGGTCACACAGAGTTGGACATGACTGAAGCGACTTAGCAGCAGCAGCAAGAGAATAGATCTTAAAAGTTCTCTCCATACGTACACACAAGCACAAAAATGTTTGTACTTAGGAATGGTGATGATTTTAACCAAACTTACTATGGTAATCATTTCATAATAAATGAATTTATTAATCATTATGTTGTACACCTAAGACTAACACAATAGAAAAAATTTCAGGAAAAGTGGATTTTAATATAATGAAGTTTATATTAATGAAAAAGTTTAGTAGTTGATTTCACATTCAGCATTTCAACTGACCTTTAAGAATGGATCCACTTGTCAAATTTCAGTTTTGTATCAGAGAATAATACCACAGTTTTGGGAAAAGTTACTAAAATAATCCTTCCTTTTCTATCTTAAAAAATTATATTGTCTCAATTTCATCTTGACAATAGCATAGGGAACTTTCTTTACCATAACTAGCCTTCCACAGTTTGACATGCAAAAAATTGCCTTAAAAATCTGATTTATATAAATTCCTCTAATATCCTGAGCAGAATTAGGACGTGATGAGGACAGACTCCAGCTCCTTTTGTGGCAAGGTCTTCCTTCTCTCTGCCCCATAATCTTTCTGTGTGCTTACCTTACTGGCATTCTGACTAGTATTCTCATTGTATTATTCCAAAGAAAGGGAAATCAGTTGTAGTAATGCTTGCACAACTCTCTGAGAATACTAAAAACTATTGAATTGTACACTTTGAATGGGTGAATTGTATGGTATGTGAATTATATCTCAATTAAGCTACTATAAAAAGTTAGGGAAGGAGAAAAATAAAAATCATCTATTTTCTGAACAGAATTAGTTTCCTAAAGTGGGATTTTAAATTTTTCTATGTATTATTACCAAAATAAAAAGCTAATAATAAAACTAAAATTAAAAATGAAAACATATATTGACATTCTGTATTAGAAATATATGTTCATGTGGTCAAACTTCAGAGGGCATATACAATCCTTAACCTCTCCTGTTTCTATCAGTCATAGTTCCCTTCCTAGAATAAACTACTGTTACACTTTGTGCAGGGATATTTTATGCATATGCAAACAAGTATATCTACAGTCCTTTTCTCCTTCTTTTTTTGCCACCAGATACATGGTATGCTATATACACTATTCTGCACCAAGCTTTTCTAACTTGGAAGTATCCCATGTCAAATACATAAAGGGTATTATCACAGTTTTGTTTTGGTTTTCTTTTCCCCAACAGGTTTTTTTTTTTTTTTGGTATGTAAAACAATAACACATCTTACAGTCAGTGCTGTTGTAGATTTGATGAAATGTATGGCACCCCACTCCAGTCCTCTTGCCTGGAAAATCCCATGGACAGAGGAGGCTGGTAGGCTGCAGTCCGTGGGGTCGCTGAGTCGGACACGACTGAGCGACTTGACTTTCACTTTCATGCATTGGAGGAGGAAATGGCAACCCACTCCAGTGTTCTTGCCTAGAGAATCCCAGGGACGGCGGGACCTGGTGGGCTGCCGTCTATGGGGTCGCACAGAGTCGGACACGACTGAAGCGACTTAGCAGCAGCAGCAGCAGCAGCAGTATAAACATTGATGAACATCCAGCTTGGATCGTTCTCCAAACCAGTCGTAAGCATCTGCATTCTAAACATTGCTCTCCATCTTTGTCAATAATTGATATATTGTTAGACTTTTTCATGTTTTTCCAACTGGAGAGAAGTGAAATGGTATGTCATTGCAGTTTTATTTTTAATTTTTTATAAAGGATTTATTTATGCATTTATTTTTGACTGTGCCGGGCCTTCATTGTGGCACACGGGCTGTTTGTGCTGCATGTGGGCTTTCTCTAGTTGAGGCGAGGGAGCTTCTCTCTGTTGTGGTGCGTGGGCTCTGGGCCTGCAGGCTTCAGGAGCTGCAGCACGGGGACTCCGTAGTTGCAGCTCATGGGCTTCGCTGCTCAGCGGCATGTGTGATCTTCTGGATCAGGGATCGCACCCATGTCCCCTGCACTGCAAGGCAGATTCTTAACCACTGGACCGCCAAGGAAGCCCTATTTTTAATTTTTTATTAAGGTATAGTTGACATGTTACATATAAATTTCACATGTACTACATAATGATTTGAATTTTATATACATTACAAAATGATCACCATAACACATCTAACTAACATCTGTCACTATACCTAGTTACAAAACTTGTTTTTCTTGTGATGAAGACTTATTAAGATCTACTCAGAAATTTTCATCATTGCAGTTTTAAATGCATTTCCCTGATTACTGTGCAGGTTAAACATCACTTCATGTTTATTAGCCATTTACATGTCATTTTTGTGAGTTGCCTGTTTAAATCAGTTGCCCATGTTTTATAGCATTGTTGTCATCTTTTTAAAAAAAATTTTTTTTGACAAAAATTGTATATATTTAAGGTTGTACTATGTGGTGTTTTGATATATGCCTATATTATCCCTTTTTAATTATCACCGTTTATTAAAAATCCATTCCAGGCTCTGAAGACTAATTTTCAACCAACTGTTAAAATTTAGCAATTCAGTAACTGTCTTAAACCATTTTTTTTGCCTTAATCTCACACAGAGACATTAAATACTTGTTTAATAAATAAATAAATTTTGTTTGGCTAAATATTTAGATGACAGTTCAACTTTATAATATATTACTTTTAAATGCACTTAGTCTTCTGTATGTATAACATTTCTATTTTTTTAAAATGTATATGTACATCCCCTTTGATCATATAATTTATCTCTTAGGATTTTATCCTATAGAAATATTTGCTTATGTCTAGAATAATGAATGTGTAGGAATATTTATTGCAGCATACGGTATGATAGCAAAAGGCCATTAATAACCGAAGTGCCCATCAGTAGGGGACTAGCTAGATAAATTATAGTGCATTCATGTTATGGAGCACTGTTTGTCCTTAGAAGTATAAAAGTATAATGCAGCTTAATATGTGTTAAGTGGAACGAGGAAGGAATGGGTTTTAAGCTATGGGAAGGAGGTGACTGATTTTATTTTTAGGCACCAGTTTTAAAACACAACCATGTCATAGGCTCAGCAGCAACATGTTCTGGCCAGATTCAGCTCAAGTTTCAACAGTTTGCTCTGGGTGCTTTTTGATACCAATCAGAACCACAACAGGATTATGTCATTTTTTTTACTTAATTCTAAAGTTCATCTGTAGGAAAAAATTCATAAGAATATCCAAGACATTCTTTAAAAGGTACAGAGAAAAGAGTTTGAACAAATTTGTCCTGCCACATATTAAACTGTATGTTTAGAGTGATTACATAATATCGTATTGGCAGATTGATAAATGTGTTGTTTGTACAAAACAGATTTCAACAATAGATCCTTGGATCTATTAGGAAATTCAGCTTAAGTAAAGGAATTCTTTTAAATCTGTAAGGAAATTATGTTTTCCTGTTGGTTGTCCATTTGAAAATGAGAAGATAAAAATAGGTCTTAACATCTCACCAGAAACAGACATCAGTTTTCATATGGAATAAAGATATCTATATATCTGTATATCTCTGTGTGAATATATATATATATGTATATATATATCTGGAGAGGGACTGGCAACCCACTCCAATATTCTTTCTTAAAGAATTCCATGAAGAAAGGATCCTGGCAGGCTGGTCCATGGCGGTCACAAAGAGCTAGACACAACTGAGTGACTAACACTTTCATATATATGTATTCAAGCTGGATAAAAAGCCTTAACATTACTGTTTTGAATATTTTTATTATTTTGTAATAGGAAATAACACATAAATCCCCAGAGATAAGTTTAGATAAATTTAACTGTATAAAAACTTTAAGCATATATCCAATAAAAGACACTATAAACAGAATTTACACTGAAAGATAATTTGAAATAGCAAGAACAAAGAATTGGTATCTGTAAATGTCAAAAGAGCAATTGCAAGTTATTATGAAAACAACCCAATAGAAAAATTTGCAAAGCTATCAGTACATAATTTATAGAAGATGAAGTATAAATGGCCAACAAACATAACTAAAAGATTTGCAGCCTCTTGGAAAATTAAATAGGATCAATCAGGCTACAAGATAACAGGCTTGCTTTTTTTCCCATTAGATCACCAGATTTTAAAATATTGAAAGCTACTGCTAGTTAAAAATAATAGAATTTTTTTCCATTTCTGTCTCATCATAACCCAGCATAAAAAATAAAAATAAAAAAATTAAAAAAAAAAACTCAGTCTTCACTAAAGTGGTGAAGAACCTTAAAACACAGTCTAAATAAAATAAGAAATCTGAATCTAAGGAAAATGTTAGGCATTGACACATGCCTCCTCCATCCTGGGTAAGGTAACAAGTTGCCCTGAAAGTATTTTAGTTATGAATGGTTGATCCCTGATCTTTGTTTAAAGGTAACAGTTCTAAAGGGGTGAGGCCACAGGAGTCATGGGAATATTCCTACATAGACTTGTTCAACATAGAAACCCTGTATCTGTAAGCAAAAATTCCTTAGTCCCTTATTCCCCCAGCTCCTGGCAATCACTAAGTTATTTTCTGTCTCTATAGATTTACCTATAGACAGAATTCTGGGTATTTCATGAAATAGACTCATACATTATATAAGCCTTTGTGTCTGCCTTCACTGTTTTCAGGGTTGATCCATGTTGTAGTATGTATCAGCACTTCATTCCTTTTAAGAGCTGAGTGATTTTCCTTTATATGGATTTAACACCTTTTATTTATTCATCAGTTGTGGGACAATTGGATTATTTCCACTTTTTGGCTATTGTGCGTAATGCTGCCATGAACATTTATGTACTAGTTTTTGTGTAGGCAGATTCTCTTAAATAACACAGAATGGAATTGTGGGTCATATGGTAATTCTATGTTTGATGTTTTGGAAAGCTGCCAAACTTTTCCATTTTACAGACCCACCACAGATGTACCAGCCATCCAGTTGTTTTACATCTTTATGACACTTGTCTTTCTAATTATAGCCATTCTGGTGGTTATGAAGCCGTATCTGGTAGTCTTGATTTGTATTTTCTTAGCAGTCACTGATGTTGACCATTTCTTTCATGTGCCTTTTGGCCATTTATACATATTCTTTGAGGAGGTATCTAGTCAAATCCTTTGCCTGTGTTTTGAGTTTTGTCTTTTTCATATTGAATTGTAAGAGTTCTTTATGTATTCTAGATACAAGTCCTTTGTCCTATAGAGGGTTTGCAAATATTTTAATTCTTGTTAGTGACTTTTGAATACATAAGACTTTAATTTTGATGCAGTCCAGTTTTTTGTTGTTGTTTTGTCATAGCTAAGAAACCATTACCTAATTCAGAGTCACAGATTTATGTCTGTTTTCTTCTAAGAGTTTTATAATTTTAGCTCTTATATTTAGGTTTGATCCGTTTTAAGTTAGTTTTCATACACAATGTGAAATGGGAGTCCAGCATAATATTTTTTTGTATGTAGGCATCTAGTTCAGCACAGTTTGTTGAAAAGACTAGTCTTTTCCCATTCGATTTTCTTGTTACCCTCATCAAAAATCAATTGATGATAAATGTTTGGGTTTGTTACCTGACTTTCAATTCCATTCCGTTGACCTGTCTGTCTCTCCTAATGCCGGGCTTCCGTGGTGGCTCAGTGGTAAACAATCTGCCTACAATGTAGGAAATGCCAGTACCACACAGACTTGATTACTATAGTTTGACAGTATGTTTGAAATTGGGAAATGTGAGTTCTTCAACTTTCTTCTTCTTTTTAAAGATTATTTTGGCTATTCTGGGTCCCTTACATTTCCATAGGAATTTTAGAATTTCTTTATAAAAGCCAGCTGGAGTTTTAGTAGGAGTTAGACTGAAGCTATAAATCAATTTAGAAAGTATTGTCATTTTAACAGTGTTTAGTCTTCCAAGCTATGAAAATGAGATGTTCCTCTATTTAGGTATTTTTCAATTTCTTTCAACAATATTCTGTAATTATCATTTTACAAGTCTTGCATTACTTTTGTTAAGATTTCTTCCTAAATATTTTATTGTTTTTGAAGCTATTGTTAGTGGAATTGCTTTCTGAATTTCATTTTTGAATTGTTCATTGCTAGTGGCTAGAAACGGAGAAGGCAATGGCACCCCACTCCAGTTCTCTTGCCTGGAAGATCCCATGGATGGAGGAGCCTGGTAGGCTTCAGTCCATGGGGTCACTAAGAATAGGACACGGCTGAATGACTTCACTTTCACTTTTCACTTTCATGTATTGGAGAAGGAAATGGCAATCCACTCCAGTGTTCTTGCCTGGAGAATCCCAGGGACGGGGGAGCCTGGTGGGCTGCCATCTATGAGGTTGCACAGAGTTGGACACGACTGAAGCAAATTAGTAGCAGCAGCAGCAGCAGTGGCTAGAAATAGCGTTTAATTTTTGTATGTTGATCTTGTATCCTGCAGCCTTGGTATATATGTTCTTCAGTTCTGATAGTTTTTGTTTGCATGTACTCATGTGTATTTCTTCAGAGTTTTCACAATATCATGTCATCTGCAAATAGAGGTAGCTTTACTTTTCCCTTTTCCATCTGGATGCCTTTAATTTCTTTATCTTGCCTTATTGCCCTGGCTAGCACCTCCTTGAGAAGGCAGTGGCAACCCATTCCAGTACTCTTGCCTGGAGAATCCCCGGGACGGTGGGGCCTGGTGGGCTGCCGTCTATGGGGTCGCACAGAGTCGGACATGACTGAAGCGACTTAGCAGCAGCAGCACCTCTTTATTATGCTGAATAGAAGTAGTAAGGGTGAACATTCTCATGTTGTTCCTGATCTTAGTGGTGAAGCTCTCTATCTTTAGCCACTAAGTATGATATCAGCTATGGGTGTTTCATGGATGTACTCCATTAAAGTAAGAAGTTTACTCTTAAACAAAACTTATTGAGTGTTTTGTATCATGAAAGGATGTTGGATTTTTCAAAATGCTTTTTTTTGTGTCTATTAAAATAATTTCATAGGTTTTATCATTTGTTAATATGTTATACTTCATTGATTGGTTTTTATATGTTGAATGAACTTTGCTTTCCTGATATAATTCCTACTTGGTCATGGTGTATAATCCTTTTTATATGTTGTTGGATTCAGCTTACTTGTCTTTTGTTGAGGATTTGTATATCCATATTCATTGGGGACATTGATTTGTAGTCTTCATTTGGTTTTGGTATCAGGGTAATACTGACCTCATGGAATGAGTTGCGAAGTGTTTCCTCCTTTTCTTTTTTTTTGAAATTTTGTAATGAGTTGGTGCTAGTTTGTGTGTGAAATTATTTTTTGAACACTTGGTAGAATTTACACTTGAAACCATTTGCTCATCCTTTGTGGGAAGATTTTTGGCTACTCATTTGTTTACTTGCTATATATCTTATTCAGATTTTCTGTTTCGTGAATCAAGTTCTAGCAATTTATCTATTTTATCTAGGTATATAATTTGTTGGCATACAGTTGTTCTCAGAATTCCTTTATTGTTCTTTTTATTTCTATAATGTCAATAATAATGTCCTTTCATTGCTAATTTTAGTCATTTGAGTCTTTTCTCATTTTGCTTTGTAAATCTATCTAAAAGTTTCTCAATTTTGTTGACCTGTTGAAAGAACCAATTGTTTATTACATTTATCTTCTCCACTACCTGTTTCTATTTTCTATTTCATTTGTTTCGCCTCTACATTATTTTCTTCCTCCTGCTTGTCTTGGATTTAATTTGCTTTTCTTTTTTCTAGTTTTTTTAAGGCAAAAGCTTAGATTATTCAGATCTTTTTTCCATATTTAATACAGGCATTTATAGCAGTAAATTTCTCTCTGAGCACTTCCTTGTCTTCATCTCATACATTTTGGTATGATGTGTATGTGTGTTTAAGCATCTCAAAGTATTTTTAATTCTCTTGTGATTTCTTATTCTTTGACTCATTGGTTAGGATTGTATTGTTTAATTTGCACATATTTATGAATTTCCCCAATTTTTTTCCTATTATTGATTTCTAATTTCATTCTGTTGTGTTTGGAGAACATACTTTGTTCAATTTAAAAATTGTTGACACTTGTCTTGTATCCAGAAATGTTCTATTCTGGAAAATATTTCACATACACTTAACTTGAGAAGAATGTGTATTCTGCTGTTATTGAGTGAAATGTTCTATAGATGTATGTTAGGTCTAAAAGGTTTTTATTGTTGTTCAAGTGTTCTGTTTCTTTCCAATCTTCTGTATAGTTGTTCTATTATTGAAAATGGTATGTTGAAGTTTCCAGTTATTGTTGAATTGTCTATTTCTCCCTTCAGTTCTGTCCGTTTTTGCCTCACAACATTTTATATTTTTCATTGTGTCTTCTTCATGTTATGTCATTCTAAAGTGTTCTTATTTTATCTCATTACAAATAGTGTCTTTAAGTATGTTTTGTTTAACATTAATATAGCTACTCCAGTTTTTATTTGGTTACTCTTTATGTGGTGCATCTCTTTGCATTCTTTGACTTTCAATCTATTTGTATCTTGGAATAAAAAATATATCTCTTCCATATTTTCTGGCACCTAGTATTACTGCTAAAAGTCTATAAAGCTTATTATCTTAGCGATTAAAAAAAATTGAATGAGGCTTGAACTTCTAAGCCAATTCTGAGAATATAAAGAAATACTATGTCGAAAATAAAAAAGAAGATTAGCACATGGAAAAAAATGTATCTCTTATACAGTGTGATCAATTTTTAACCCAGTCTTCCCATCTGCTTTGTCTAAGAATGTATAATCCATTTACATTTAATGTAGATATGATCAAGTAGAATTTATATCTGCCATTTTGTCATTTGTTCTGTATGTCTTGCATCTGTTTTATTCCCCTGTTGCTCAATTTCCTCCCTCTTTTGTTTCATACATATTTCATACATATTTCTGGTGTACAGTTTAAATCTCTTGTCCTTTCTTCTGCTGCTTTTTAAAAAATTTGTTGTCATTGGTTGCCCTGGAGATTACCATAAAATCTTAGTTTATAATAATCTAGTTCAGATTAATACTAACTTAATTTCAATAGTATATGAAAACTTTACTCCTTTAGAGCTTCATTCCCTATCTGCCCCTCAGCTTTGTGCCAGTTTTGCCATTCAGTTTACTTAGATTTATAAATCTCAGTTTGTGCCCATCAACTTAGATTTATAATTATTGCATTTTCCAGTTTTATTTTAATTCAAATTGGGAAAAAATAAGTTATAGAGAAAAAATACATTTATACTGTCTTTTATATTTACCTGCTGTAGTTACTTTTGCTGACACTCTATTTCTTCATGTGTATTTGAATTCCGTGATTCCTAAGATGTCGATGTTTGCTCTTGCCATCTCCTGCTTGACCATGTCCAGTTTACCTTGATTCATGAACCTTACATCCTAAGTTCCTATGCAATACTGTATTTGAATTACTGTTTAGTGTCCTTTTGTTTCTGTTCAAAGAACACTCTTTAGTATTTCTTGTATGATATGTCTTCTGGCCATACAGGATTCTCTCTGGTTTTATTCATTGGGCAGTGTCTTAATGTTGACTTTACTTGGAAGGATAGTTTTGCTTGATATAGAGTACTTATTAATTGGTCTTTTTTTTTTTTTCCCTTCAGCACTTTGAATATATCATTCTTCATGGTTTCTGATGAGAAATCAGCCATTGATCTGCTTATTTTTATTTATTTATTTTTATATATAGTTAACATCTCTACCTCTCTTGCAAGTGTGCTTAATTATGTCCAACTTCTTATGACCCCATGGCCAGGTTTCTCTGACCATGGAATTTTCCAGAGAAGAATACTGGAGTGGGTTGCTATTTCCTACTCCAAGGGATCCTTCCTACCCAGGGATCAAAGCCACATCTCTGTGTCTCCTGCATTGGCAGGAGGGTTCTTTACCACTGGTGCCACCTGGGAAGCCCAATATATTAATTTCTGGTTTGCAGTATAATAGACCAGCATTTATATGCATTGCAAATTAGTTATTACAATAAGTATAGTTACCATCTGTAGTGAGTAACTTACTGAGCATTCCTTGTACATAGTAAGTCCCTTCTTTCTTGCTGCTTTCAAATTTTCTTTGACTGTGGTTTTCAGCAATTTATGATGTACCTAGATTGGATCTGATAGAGGTGGAGCAAAGGATCAAAGTAGGTGATTAAATAGTTAATCCCACTAGGGGATTGTCGGAGAAGGCAATGGCACCCCACTCCAGTACTCTTGCCTGGAAAATACCATGGACGGAAGAGCCTGGTAGGCTGCAGTCTATGGGGTCACTCAGAGTCGGACACGACTGAGCGACTTCACTTTCACTTTTCACTTTCATGCATTGGAGAAGGAAATGGCAGCCCACTCCAGTGTTCTTGCATGGAGAATCCCAGGGACGGGGGAGCCTTGTGGGCTGCCGTCTCAGGGGTCGCACAGAGTCGGACACGACTGAAGTGACTTAGCAGCAGGAGATTGTAAATAGAAAAAAATATAGGAGACCCCAGTAAGTTAATGATCACTCAAGAAAGCAGGTTTGCTTAACCACAAAACCAGACAGGCTTGCTGAGCAATAAAACCATGCAACAGAAGCGTGAGACGTGCGCCTAAACAGTAAGACAATGGTGGCATGAGATCCACATCCTGCCCAGTGAGCTCAGTAAGTTAATGAACCCTAGGACATGCTCTCTGCACACATGAAAACAATAATTGGTGAAAAGGTGACCTTTCAAAATGAAAGACATTCATTGTACTGACACCTGAAATAATTGTTCTATAGTGCCATGACAGTCCTGGCTTGACCATTTAGGGAGGAACAAACCCCCCTCCCCAGTCTGGAGAAGGGGTTGATGTAAGCATGACGTCTACTTAAGAATGAGGAAGAAAGTTGTCTTTTCCCCCCTCCCCACTTTTCCTCTGATTACAAAACTGTAGCCCACTAAGTTCCCAGAGTGTAGCATCCTCTCACCCACCTGGTAAGCCACACAAACATCCTACTCCAATAAGTCACTATTTATCACTTTGCCTCTTGCTGAATTCTTTTCTGCACTAAGCATAAAAGTCCAGAGCTGTTTGAAGCCCCCCTGAAATGCTACCTACTTGCAGATTGTTGAGCTTCTTGAATGTGTAGGTTGTTTTTCATTAAGTTTTTGAATTTTATGACCATTTCAAATATTCTTTCTTTTTTTTCTTTAACTTTACTCTCTCTCTTCATCCTGGGAATCCCATTATGTATATGTTGGTATACATGGTGGTGTCCCACAGGTTTTTGATACTCTACTATATTTTCCTCATTATTTTTATTTCTCTTTCTTATAAAAGATCATCTCAATCAACCTATCTTCATGTTTACTGAATATTTCTTTTGCCAGTTAACATCTGATGTTGAGTTTCTTTAGTAATTTTTTCATTTTACTTATTGTACTTTTCTACTCCAGAATTTGTTTGGTTCTTTCTTGTAATCCCTGCCTCTTTATTGATATTCTGTTCAATGATGCATTTTTCTCATACTTGCATTTAGTCCTGATTGAAATCTTTGTCTAGTAAGTCTAACACCTGCGTTTCTTCAAAGGCGTTTCTTAGTGACTGCTTCTTGTGCTGTGTGTGTCATACTTGATTGCTTCCTTGCATGGGTCATAAGCTCCCCCCCCCCTCAAACTGGCAGTTTGATGTGGAAACTCTTGAAATCAGATTCCTCCCTACCCCTTGATTTATAATTGTTTTTGTTGCTCTTTGTTTAGGGACTTTCCTGATCTAATCCTGTAGATTCAGTATTCTTTATCTTTGTGGTGTGTGGTTTCTGAAGTCTCTTCCTTGTTAGCTTAGCAATCAGCTAATTATTGGATAGAGATTTCTTTAAATGCTTACAAGCAATAAATTTCCCAGCTTTGCTGAGGGACTCTGTATATATATTGAAACATTCCTTTAATGCTCAGGCAGACAGTTTATAATTCTACCTTACCCTTCACTTTCTGCTTGTACGACATCTCAGAGTCAGCCAGAGGTGAGAGCTTCATAGTTCTTTCCTGTGACGCATGTTGCCCTGGTCATGCACATAGACCTAGACATGTGCACAGCCCTGTACATGTACCTGACCTTGTAGATTCCTGGAACTATGTCAGAGTTTTCCAAAGACCCTCATAGACATCTTAAGAATTCCTCAGCTTTTAAAATATTTTGTTCAGTTCTTTGTTTGCCCCAACTGTTAGCATCATCACTTCAGGCACCTGTAATGTTAAATGATCACCACTGATCGTTTTCTACAAACCACTTCCCTCCCAGGGAAAAGGCTATTCACACTGAGAGAGGTCTGAATAAGGTCAAATGAGAATAACCTTTGCAAATGGGAGTTTCCTGGAAGTTGCCAAACAGGTGAAATAATGTCGGTTCTCTCAGAACGGTGTTTGGGGGAACTCCAAGCATGTTTTCCCTCTCCGTGGCTAGTAGAGCGCCCTTGCTATTCACTGTGACTGCGGTGCTGGTATGATGGGAATGCGTGTAGCTCAAATTAAAATTTCGCATAGCTGGCCTTACTAAAATTTAGCTTTTCTTTTGAATACTTGTACACCTTTGGTTAATTTCCAGATTTCTGAAAAAGTTGATTTTGACAACTTCAGCCAGTACTTTTATGGTAGAGCAGTTTTTGCTCTCATTGCATTTTGGGGGGACTAACTATTCAGAAAACCTTACTTTGCTACCCCCTGACATTACAGCCATTTAACATTTTAAAGGAAAGTGTAACACTCTCCCCTAAAATTCCCTTGTAGTGTTTTCCTTAGAGTATAAACATGAAAGGCAAGCATAGAAGGACTGGGGAATGCAGCAACAATAAACCTATGCTGGTAAAAACTGAAGAACTCTTACTAACCAAAAGTTTAAAATATAAAATTTCAGCATTAACTGGAAAGAGGACAAGGGGAGTCTTTTAGAGAGCATGAAAATAATCTATACCTTGATTTGAGTGATGGTCATTTGTGTGTATAGGTATGTCAGAACTCATTGAACTCTTCACTGTATGTAAAATATGCCTCAGTTAAAAAGGGGACAACAGAGTTGTTGAATAACATCACTGACTCAGTGGACATAAGTTTGAGCAAATTCTGGGAGATAGTGGAGGACAAGGAAGCCTGGGGTACTATAGTCCATGGAGTCACAAAGAGTCAGACATGACTTAGCAACTGAACAACAAAAGCAAAAATACAGAGCTAGGAAGGGAAACGGTGGGAAACTGTATGATAAACCCTGATTTCATTTAAACATACAACTGTGAGTAAACAGCTATGGCAGTTATGAGTCCAGGACAGAATGTTGACTATACAGAAATAAATAGTCAAGTATCTTCCAAATATAGGAGATGGATGTACAGTCTGGAGAAGGAAATGAGGAAAGTATGTTATAATGCATGTGTATTAGTTATCTGTTGCTACTAAAAAGATTACATTGACCTTAGCAACTTGAAAGAACCTACATTTTTATTGTCTCACTCAGGCTTTATAGATCAAGATTCCAGAAGCAGCTTAGGTCATTCTGGTTCAGGGTGTCTCAGGAGGCTACAGTAATCAGTAGCTTAGCTAATGCTAGGAGAAGGACTTCTAAGAGGGCTCACTTGCATAGCTGTTAGTGAAACACTTCAGTTCTTTGCCACATGGATTTCTTCATAGGGCTGAAAGCGTGGCAGCTAGCTTTTCTCAGAACCAACTATTAAGAGAGAGCAAAACAGTCACTTTTCATGACTTAGCCTTGTAAGTCATCATATTCTGTTGGTTGCACACACCAACCCTGAAGCAGTGTTGGAGGGGATTACATAAAGGTAGGAACACTGAGAGAATCATTAGGAGTCATCCTGGAGCCTAGCTATCACAGTCAGCTAATTTTCTTAGTTTTTTTAGCCAGGAGCCATTAGATACTGCCCACGAGTTAGAAAACAGTGCTTCCAGCCTCCTAATGTTTTTATATGATCCTTGTTTGTTTGTTTGTTTTATTGCACCCTTAGGAACCCCATTTCCCTTAGAGAAGCATTTGCTAAACTTGAGTAGATCTTTCTCTCAGGGCTCCCTCACGGCTCAGACAGTGAAGAATCTGCCTGTAATGCAGGAGACCTATGTTCGATCCCTGCGTCAGGAAGTTCCCTTGAAGAAGGAAATGGCAACCCACTCCAGTATTTTTGCTTGGAGAATTCCTGTGGACAGAGGAGCCTGGCGAACTACAGTCCATGGAATTGCAAAGAGTCAGACATGACTGAGCAACTAACACTTCTCTCTAGTGTATTTAAATTTTTTTTCTTGTGTTAGGATCAAATCAAACTAATTTGATGTTTTTACATTTTAAAATTCAGAATGTAGTAGTATCTCATTTTAGTAATTATTTCTGCCTATTTGGTGTCCAGGTATGCTTGGAGTGATTTTGTAATGAGTGTAGTTATTTCTAAGTGGTAAAAATCTGGCTAAATTTCTTTTATTAGCTATCCTCCTAAGTTTTTTACTCTCCTCTGAATTGCTTAGAATTCTTTTTATAATGAGCATGTGTTAATATTTACAAATCAGACTTAAAAAGTAAATTTTATAATATTTAGTAATGGTGATGATGTAGGGGAAAATGCTCATCCATGTTGGTTAGAATATAAAACTGGGTACAGTCTTCAGGGAACAATTTGGTATCTATCACAAAGTTAAATGCCACTCATATGCTACAAATCAAATTCCATTCCTGTAAATTGGCCCTAAAATATTTATTTACATACACAAAGACAGGCATAGAGTGTTCATTGCATCATTTATAATCATAAAATTTAGCAACAGTTGAAATGTCTAATAATAGGTCAGTGTTTAAGTGGATTATGGTGTATTTCTGCTGTAAAATACCATGTAGCTTAGAATGATGAAGATTCATAGTGTGCTACATGAGAAAATTCTAAGATGTGAGAAACATTGTTACTTACTACGTATGGAATAACTCCAAATGTGTGTTTAAAAAAAAAACCTAGATGCATATATGTGAAAGTGATAGTCACTCAGTCATGTATGATTCTTTGCAACCCATGGACTGCCCGCCAGGCTCCTGTGTCCTTGGGATTCTCCAGGCAAGAATACTGGAGTGGGTCGCCATTCCCTTCTCCAGAGCATCTTCCCAATCTAGGGATCAAACCATGACTCCTGCATTACAGGCAGATTCTTTCCTGTCTGAACCACCAGGGGAGCACACATATGTACATGTTTGTGTATTAAATGCATAGGAAGGAGATTGGAAAGATTCACACCAGATAAACAAGGATACGTTTAAGGAATGAGAGAAGGGTTAAAGACAGAGGAAGGACTTTTTTCTCTGAGTTTGTGACTTATTTTTATGGGGAATGGATGCATGCGTTCTAACTTAAAAATGTTGAGACATGTCTCTCACAGTGTGGAAGGTGAATTGCAGAAATGACTGTAGCTCTCAAGTAGAAAATTCCATGAAGCACATTCTACTTTTTCTAATTAAAAAGGATCTGATCTTGAGGGTTTTTCATTTTATGTATCTTAGATGACTTGTTCTTTTCATCAAAGTTATTTCCATTATCTAGGCAAGGGAGGCTGAGATTCCAAACTGCAGGAATGAGGACTGGAAAAACAAAGAGAGTTTTTGGAAGAGAAAAGGTTGGATTTAGTAAGCATGTGAGAGTTCGGAGAATGAGTGGAATGGAAGATAAAATTGAGATGGAGGACACAGGAAGAAGAGCAGATTTAAAGGAGGAAGCTAATGAATCAACTTTACTGTGTTGAAGGCCTGTGGGAAATTCTCATGATGCTATCCAGCAGATGGTTTGAAAGGAATAGGCTGGTGCTCCAGTGACGGCTGAAGTGACTTAGCAGCAGCAGCAGCTAGAAGTCACTGGTATTTAAATACTTTAAACCATGATTTTTGGTAGATGAGATGACCAAAGGAAGAGAGAGTGTAGAGTGAGAAAAGATGCTTAAACACGGAATCTTGGGGCACTAACATGAAAGGAGATAACATAGCAATCCCTGAAGTTGGCTAAAAAGTTGTGTTGGGGTTTGTATCCAGCATTCCAAGCATGAAGACGATGTATCACATGCCACAGGAAGTTGGAGGAAGAAGAAACATTGAAATTTGTAGTACTGGGGGACTTGGACAAGAATGGGTTGTGGTGGAGAGCCCTCTAGTGGAAGGGAGCATGGTATTTGAGGAACTGGAAGGAGCCTGATAAAGCTGAAGCTCAGAAAGGAATATGAATGACCATGGGCAGGGAGGCTTTTTCATCCTTTGAATACAATGTGATCACTTCCTTATTGGAAAGAAATTAATCAGGGGTTAGTTTTAGTCTCTCAGTGTATGAAGGTTATATGTAAATTTCTCTTTTCGTCTGCCCTGTGCAAGGTAGAAAAGAGCTTTTGAGGAGGTAAAACTTTCATCAGAGAATGACATTGTTTTCAGCAGTGGAAACAGTGGTAAAGGGAATTAGGAGAATTTTCTCCCAGTAAAGAGAGGCTTCAGGGCCTTTTGACACTAGCTCAGTTGAAGTTCAAAAGACATGGAACAGCCCCAGAAGAAGTTGCTAACTAAGAAATATCATTGTAAAATGTATTATTGTAGATGCTCTAGTTTTATAGTGCCTTTTCTGGAAAAAGCTACCTGATTTATTACTTTGTTTTCTTATAAAAACTGAGATTAAGTTTACAAGAAGTTCCTTGTTTATTTCTTCCCCTCACAAAAGACTGGACAGGAGGCTATTCTTTATTAACTTCTCTCTCTGTTTTATTAAATTAATTATTACAAATAGAGAAAATTGCAAAACATATATTAACAGTTAACATTGCTTACCCCAGAATGGAATTGGCCAGGGAAGGGTGAAATTAACTTCTTTTTGCACTTATGTTTTGTTTAACTTAATTACAGTGTTTATAAAGCAACCAATAAAGTTTGTTGTGTTTAAAGGGAAAAGATAAAAATAAAATTAATAAATATTTGTAGACAGAATAAGAAAACAGTATAGAGATGCACAGGAGGGAGAGTCCACCATTCTATATTCATATAGTGTATCTTTGGCTATATATGAGCTTTTGTTACTGTACAAAACAACATAGATTATATAAAAATATGTGTATTCATTAAACTATGTACTTTTCCATATATCATGGACATCTTTCCGTATTGATACATACTTCCTTTTTTTTAGCACTACATAGAATTTTTAAAAGTTTTTTGGGGGAAAAAAACCATTTTTTATTGAAATACAATGTAAAGAGAAAAGTACCCTGTTTAATAACTTTTACAAAGTGAAGACACAAATGCAACCACCATCCAGATTAAGTTCAAGAACAGTGCTGGTGACTACATAGGCCTTTCTCATCCTGCCTTCCATCATTAACCTCCCTCCTAATCAGTTAAGCACTATTCTGATCATCATACATACAGATAAACTGGGTCTGTTTTTAAACTTTACGTGAATTGAATCATACAGTATTGTGCATGACTCTTTATGTGTATGTCTGACTATTAATTATTTTTGTGAGATTTATCCATGTGATTGCATATAGCAGTAGCTTACCCTTTTCCTACTTGGTATAGTAGTCTATGATGGCTCAGTGGTAAAGAATCCACCTGCCAGTGCAGGAAATGTGGGTTCAATTCCTGGGTCAGGAAGATCCCCTGGAGTAGGAAATGGTAACCCACTCCAGTATTCTTGCCTGGGAAATCCCATGGACAGAGAAGCCTAGCAGGCTACAGCCCATGGGGTCACAAAGAGTGGGACATGACGGAGTGACTAAACAATAGCAACAAATAACAGTGTATAGTAGTGTGTGGTAGAATACACAGATACCACAGTTTGTGCATTTTCCTGTTATTTGTATTTGAGTTTTTTTAAACTAGGGACTAGGATAGAAAATGCTCAAAAAAGCCTTCGTGTATGTGTTTTTGAACACATTCTCTTGGGTATGTACACATTTCTGTGGGAATGAATTGCTGGATCATATATGTTCAGCTTTAGTAGATTCTAGTAAATTTAGTAAATCTAAATCTAATCTGATTTGGTAGATAAACTCAGCTCTTTGCCAAAGGGGCCCTGATATGTTACCCTTCCATCAGCTATATGAAAGTATCCTATACTCCATTCCCTGCCAACGCTTGGAGTTGATGGCTTTTTGTTTGGCTGGTTTTGGTTTTCTGTTGTTTGTCTTTGGCTGTTACAGAGCATTAGTTTAAAATTCTGCCCAGGATTTTATTATATGAATATACCGTAATTCACTGTCCATTTGCTGGACTCTTGCCCTGTTCCCTTGCTATAGCACAGCCAGAGCTTGAACAGCTCTAATGCCTAGTCGGCGCTGTGGTTTGTTCTGTGTGTGATCTGACTGTTTGAGGAAGATGTAATACTGTAGGAACCAGAACCAGTATATTCTTTGATTTTTTCTTAACAGATTTTCCTCAGATTCCCTCTGTTTTTGAGTAGTATATGATACCAGTGTAAGAATCCATGTAAAATAGTTTCATTTTGTTGACGTGAAAATCAGTTTTGATTTCATGGTGGTAAACGGTTGTTTTCTTCACTCTTGTTAAAAAGTCACGTTAAAAAAAAAAAAATAGTGTAATGCCTGAAACCAGACTTTCAGTGAAAGCACTGGTAAACACAGCTAATTTAATTATACTGAATAATTTGCATTCTCGTAGAACAAGCATACAGTGATAGCTACCAGCACCTGAGTAACATAGATCTTGAACCCATTGGAAAACTGCTGTGAGAATGATCTGAGAACATAATCCTTTTGTTTTTGGAAAATTCTGAATTTCATCCTTTGAAAATGAAAGGTTTCCAATCAGAGAACCATGCTTCAGCTCAACCTTAACAAAACTCCCCTCCCCCATTTACTCAAATTTTCTTTTAATGTGGAGTTTTACAAGTACAGAACTCTACTCTGGGGACTTCCTTCTAATTAGTCCAATGTGATCACTAGACCTGCTGCTTCTCATGTTGGGTGAGTGATTACTTCATGATAACCACTCTTCCTATTGTGCAGTATAACTTTAAACAGGTGTTTTCACAGGTGGTATTCAGTACTATCCAGTTACCATAAGTAATTCCTTGTGAGAGTTTAGTACTGTTAACCCTTCATGGTCACTGAATGGTCTTTTGGAAAGTGCCTTATGGGCATGTAAGACAGTTTTATATTTCCTATTATTCTTCGCTTTTGTCAGTTGTATGTTGAATTATTCATTTTTGGAATAGCTATAATGACCCGAAGGAGCATGTTATTCTCATCCTAGTAAGTTTTAGACGTGCTTTTTTACTTTCACGTGGAGGTGTTTCACATTTATTATTAATTGCTGTCAAGAACTTTTTAGTGATAGCTGAAAACTGCTGCTTTATATTCTGCTCAGTGTTTGGATAAGTCGGTTAAAGGAACATCTTTACCTCTTGGGATTTTTTAAGAGGTGCTATTATACATAGCTGTAAATCTTCCAGCTGTTAGTTATCTGTACTAACAAGCCTGAAAATAAATCAACAAGTGAGCTAGCCTAAATGAGTTAACATAATCCAGAAACCTTACTGAGGAGAGTATTTTCAATGACCTCTCCTTTCTCAGCCCCTAAATCTTTTTCTCAGTATCAATAATGTGTTGTCTGGGTTTTTTTCCTTCTAAATATCTGGTAAAAGTTCTAATGTCATAAATCAGTATTGGGGTGGAGGTGGTGACGGTGGTTGAAGGAGCACAGATTGAATCGACTTCTGACTTTATCTCATATTCGGGACCTGGTGTAGAGATGAATTTAGAAAGCATTTTGAAGTCTTGGTAAATAAAATGCTTTGACCTCTAATAGATCATTTCTGAATCTATCCTTGCAGCCAGCTTTTACAAAGAAGCCCAATATTAAAAGCCTTGCTCAAGTTGCAGCTTCCTTGTAGAGTAGGAGAGTAAAGTACCCAGTAACCTAGTGCCAACAGACGCCTCGTGAACTTCCGTCACTGCAGCACCCACAGCAGCTGTTTCTCTTTCTCCATAGGTATCAGCCAGAGCCGGATCTCTCACTGGTTATTGCAGCAGGGGTCAGATCTGAGTGAACAGAAGAAAAGAGCATTTTACCGATGGTATCAGCTTGAAAAGACAAACCCTGGTAAAAAAATTTTTCCTTTTTTTAATTGCCTTTGAAACAGGACAAGTATAATTAATTCCTTCGTTGAATCCGTGTGCTGATTCGTCTTCCCCAAGGTAGTTTCATATGCTGCTGTTGCTCCTTTATGCCAGAGAACTCTCTTTAACCGTAAGACCTAAGCCCTGATTATTATACTAGTTTTTAGTTCAGTGTTCAGCATTGTCTAGTCATCTTCACCGCTTCCTCCAAGGTGCCTCTCTGTTTCCAGGTTATATGACATTTCTAATCGTAAGTGGAAAGAATGGTCATGATTGTCAGTGGTCAGTTCCCCCCGCCCTCAACTAAAGCTACATACAATATTTCATACCTAGTTTTATGTGTGTTTCTAAATCTTGTTTTAGTAATATAAATTTAATATTTTTATTTTGTTCACAGTATACCATATCCAGTGGTTTCTGCTAATAATTTTCTGTTTCTAATTCTAATTGTGGGTAATGAATGTGTCTTTGGACTTTAGAGTGAGCTGCCCTGTTGACTTTGGGGCTTCGAATAGAATGAAATCTTAAGGGAAAAGATCACAGAAACCTTTGTGTCAGAAGTTAACAGGATATGCAAGATCTATTGCAGGATACAGGTGGTATATGAAGTAAAATCTGAAGTTTTTGACAGACTGTTTCAGTCTACACATTACAAAGCCTGGTCACAGTGAGGTCAGTCTCAAGTTTAACCTTGTGACTGAGCTTCTTCTGTAACACTAGAGCATTAAAGCCTTTGCTTACAGGCTGAATTATCAATCCGAATATTGTGTATTGAAGGCTCTTAGCTAATAACAGCATTGGCTCTGAGGTGGAAATAGTGTTATGGAGACATGCTTGTTTGCGTGTGCCTGTGGTAAGACTTGTTTTTCAAAGAGCACTTTTTATTTGAAAGGCTTGGGCAGACAAAAGAGAACAGCATACTCTCCCCAATGAATTTTTTAAACTAACCAGCCCCCCATTTTCTATACTGAAATGTTACAGATGTACAAAAAAGTTGAAAAACTAGCTCACTTAACACCTGTTTACCCTCCTCTTAGATACAGTGATTGTTCACAATTTGCTGTGTTTGTGTTATACCTATAAAATAAAAGAATTGTTAAATGTATGGTTATATACAAACACACTCTTTCTCTCTCTCTAGTATTAAAGAAAAAAAGAAAAAGTGAAAGTGAAGTCACTCAGTCGTGTCCGACTCTTTGCGACCCCATGGACTGTAGCCTACCAGCTCCTCTGTCCATGGGGTCTTTAGCATTTGTCTGCTTAAGAAAAGGATAATAATACTTAACCACAGCCCCTACTATCACATCTAAGAAAATTAATTATAATTCCTTAATATCAGCTAATATCCAGTCCATATTCACATTTCTTTAGTTGTTGAGAGAATGTTTTTTGTAGCTTTTTTTAAGATTAATTTTTAATTGTTGTATAGTTGATTTACAATATTGTGTTAAGTTTCAAGTGTATAGCAAAGTGATTCAATTATATATGTTTCAGATTATTTTCCATTACAGGTTATTATAAGATACCGACTGTAGTTCCCTGTGCTGTACAGTAAATCCTTATTGCTTATATATTTTATGTATAGTAGCTTGTATGTGTTAATCCCATACCCTTGATTTATTAGCTTTTTTTAAAATTAAATGTTGTTTAGGCTGACAAATTGGAATTTGTTATGTCTCTTTAGACTCTGAAATCTAGTCACTTAAAATTTTTCTTTCATGGCATAAATTTTTTAAACCATCTAATCTTACAAAGTGTCCTACATTCTGGGCTTTTCTTTTTCCTCTTAGTGTGAACTAACTTGTTTTTCTATACCCTGTGTATTTCACCTAAACTGAAAGTTAGGATTGGAACCTTGGTTAGATTCAGCTTAAATTTGTTTGGCAAGAGTAATTCATACATCGTTTAAGAAGGACATTTACTGATGGCCTTAATTAACTTTGAAGCACATGAGGATAAACTGAATATGTGATAAACTAGGTATAGTAAAATATTAGGGGGTAGAGGTACAGATAATCACTATAAAATTCTTTCATCATTGCTGTACATTTGAAAATTTTCACAGTAAAACATTAGGGCAAATGCTTTGTAGGTAATTTTACCTCATGTTACCACATGTCAAGAGACATGTAAAAGTCAGTTTGTATCACTCCTTATTTGCTAAGCTTGATTATTTGTTAAATGGGTGGCCACTAGATCCTGTTTTTGCGGGTTGTAAATAATCTCTTGGGTGTTATTTTGACACTGGATAAATTGCCTTTTTTGTAACAACCATTTTGCCAATGGTCTTAGCATCCATTGATGATGCTGACCTGAATCAGTTATTCTGATGGAGGAGTGTAAAATGGTAATGATGTAGTCTAGCACTCCTCCACTATTTATTAGCTGGCAGTTTTTCTATAAAGAGGAATTTTCATCTTTAGATATTTTTCTAACGACATCTAGATATGCAGGCAAACCTCTCAAAATAATGACTTTGCTGTTGCTGCCGTTAGTGACACATTCTAAAACAGCACAGTTTAGAAAAAAATATAATGCAAATGATGTATATAATTTTAAATTGTCTAATAGCCAAATTTTAGAAATAAGAAATTGCTAGAATTAATTTTGATAATATATTTATGTTTGTGTTATCACTTCAACATTTAATCAACACTTTAAAAGGTTACTGAGATCTCTCTTCCCCCCTTCTGTACTTCCTTTTTCTTTCCTTTTTCCCTCTCTTTTTTTTTTCTGTATTTTTCTTTGAAATCCAGTGTGTATTTTACACTTGAAGCATCTGCCATACTTCACGTGCTCAGCAGTCAGGTGTGGCTAGTGGCTACCATATAGGACAGTGCAGTCTAAAGATTCATGTTGAGGCCACACTTCAATCTGAGCTCTAAGCAGTCTTCCCAAAGACCTGACTTCTTCAATGATCCACAGCACAGCAAATCAGAAGGAGAGGAACAAAAACATGGCACTTGATCTGTTGAATACGGAAGCTTACACTATGATAGCAAGGGTTGCTGCTGCTACTGCTAAATCGCTACAGTCGTGTCCAACTCTGTGTGACCCCATAGACCGCAGCCCACCAGGCTCCCCCGTCCCTGGGATTCTCAAGGCAAGAACACTGGAGTGGGTGATAGCAAGGGTTAGGCAAGGTAAATAAGGACCTGTGTCCAGGGGTTTCATAAACCTGGTCATATGCTAGCAGTTGGCTACCAGGGAGACTATCAGAGGGATTGTTCATGTTCCAGAATATATATAGCAGAGCAGTGAAGAATTTGGAGGACAAACACTAGTCAACTCTGTCAGGCAATCAGCCTCTGTAAGAGAAGGGATTTTTGTCTCTTAGGTTTGGCACTCAGATCAGTGTTTGACATATAATCTAATCATGGCTGATAAAGGTAAATTCCCACACTGGATTTCAGGGCTGGACTTTAGTCTCAGACAGGAACGTGGATACCAGGAAAAGGAATTCCCTAGAAACAGGAAAGCAGGCTGTCAGGTCAGCGTTGGTGTGGCTGATCAAGATTGCACAGTCAGTTGTGGAATTCGACGACTGGAATTCAGCTTCAACAGGAAAAACGGGAAAAGGCTAACAGCATTCATCCAAATGTTGATTAGCAGGTTTTTTTTTAAGGATATAGAGTCTCCCTTTAAGAATGCTGCTGCTGCTGCAGCTAAGTCGCTTCAGTCGTGTCCGACTCTTCACGACCCCATGGACTGCAGCCTACCAGGCTCCCACGTCCCTGGGATTCTCCAGGCAGGAACACTGGAGTGGGTTGCCATTGCCTTCTCCACCCTTTAAGAATAAGTTCCTCTGATTATATGCATTTGCTGTTCAGTGAAGTTACGTTACCCACTGTCCCCTTTTTAAAGGCTTCCTGTTTTTCATTTGAGAATCAGATCCATTCTGGTGGCTTCCCCGGTGGCTCAAAGAGTAAAGAATCAGCCTGCAATGCAGGAGACTTGAGTTCGATTCCTTGGTTGGAAAGATCCCCTGGAGATGGAAACCCACTCCTGTATTCTTGCCTGGAAAATCCCATGGACAGAGGAGCCTGGCGAGCTACAGTCCATGGGGTTGCAAAGAGTCGGACATGACTAAGCAACTAACACACACACACATCCATTCTAGTTCTGAGTTCTAACTTTCTAGTCTTTTCTTTAGGATGTAATTTGAAGTTAGCTGAAGAAAAGAGGGTAAGTTAGTGATGATCAGTTGGTCATTTTTATTACATCAACAGTAATTAGATATTACCAGTTGGAATTTAACTTTTTAAAAGGTTTTCTTTGTACTCTCACCTTGATTAAAAGAACTAATATGGTACAGAATTTTTTCTAGATAAATTCACTTTTATTGACCTTAAAATAACCTTTGGTTTTAGCTAAAGGATTGTATTCTTGTTTCATAGGCACTTTGGAACTATTAGCCAAAATTACATTAGCATCTAAGAATAGCTTATCCACTGTGTAGTCAGTAGTTGCCTGTAATACATCAGAATCTTCTTTGCAAGTCATTGCAGAGGTGATTAGAATCCAACTAAATGTATCTCAGTCGAGAAGTGGTTAAATAAATGATGATATGTTTGTAGAATGGAATACTGTGGAGGCTATGTAGCTATTTTTTAAAGGTGACTTTACAGGAATTGGATTTATATGTGGTAATATCAAATTTGTAAGTGAGTAATGTAGGCTACTAATGATATAGTATGTTTCTGTTTATATAGGGGGATACACACACATACATATGTAGTTCCATAAACATGGAACATCTCTGGGAAGGTATATTAGGAATTGATAAGAAAGGCTCTGTGGAGGGGAACTGAAAGAAGAGGAGGCCAGGAGTGGCAGGGAGGTTAGTTAATGCAACTTTTTTGTGTCTTTCTAAATTTTGTACCATGTACTTGTGTTATATATTCCAAAAACACATTGAGAAGAGAGGGAGGGAGAGAGGCAAAAAAAAGAAAATTTTCTACCTGTTTATAGCTTTCAAAATATAAAAAACTGAAGAACCTAGGTCCACATAGTTCATACCTATTTTGAGAGGCAGTTAGTTAGAAAATACAATGTCACTGATTTTTCTTGATCTTTTATTTCATATTTTTTCTCTGTCTAGGACAGATAGCTTATCAGAAGAAGTGTAAATGGTATTATCCCTTTGCATATATTCTGAGAAAAAAATGAAAAATTAAGGAAAATCACACAGTGAAAAAGTGCCCCTTTTCCCCTCCCTCTAAATTTAAGCATTTAGAAAAACAACCAAAAAAAAAAAATGTGTACATTCTGTGCCTTTATTCCTGGGCTCAGAGCATTTCTCTCTCTATACCTTATTGCAGTTCTTTCTTTTCACCCTCTTCACTCAGGATCCATTTGAATAGTTCTTTTTTTTTTAAGTCTCTCTTTTAGTAGACTCAGCAAGAAAAATAATAGAGTGGATATTTATTTTTTACTGATAATCCTACAGATATAGTGTAGTTCTCTGATAAACAGACCAATCATCAGAATTTCCCAGCACAACCCAACCCCTGCCAAGACATATGAATAAAATAGGCTGATGGAAGCTGATCAAATACATTTTATCTTGTTTCTTACGAAAACATTTACAAGAAAATGCTTATTTTTAAAGCAGTGAGTATGAAATTTAGCATGGTTGACATCAAAAGCCCCTTTATTTAATTAAATTAAGCTCAGCAGTCCTTTTGCTTGTCTAATTTAAACATTAGTACAGCAGACAGGGCTTGATGAGTTCTTCTTGGCTCATGGCTGTGATTCTGCATATTTCTAAATTAAACAGTTAAATAAAGTTTGCCAAGAGGTTTATGCAGCAAGCACATGAAGTAAATTTGGAGATCAGAGGTAATGCCTCCTCCTTTCGCTGTTGCAGAGTTTCAGAGCCTCAGGGAGATCATGTGTGTGACAGTGGGGAAGATGAAGAATTACTTATAGAGAAGCTAATATCTGTGAATGGAGTAGTGATATCGTGCTTGTTGTCATTGTTTTATTAGCTGATTGGCAAAGGCTCACCCAAAAGTAATCCCGAGAAGCAAGAAAATAATTATATATGCAAAGACAACAGTTACCAAAATGTTAAAAATCTATCAGCAGTTTAGGAAGAACTGTTTGTTTTTTTCCTCTCTCTCTCTCATGGGTTTAGATTTGCTAGATAAATCTGCAGAATTTTGTGTTGCAAATCTTGCATATGTTTTGAGGGAAAATGCAAAATTAAGGAAAATCATACAATGAAAAGGTACCTTTCTTCCCCTCTAAATGTAAGCATTAAAAAAAACAAACAAACTAAAAGTGTCAGTCTTTGTATCAGGGATGGTATGTGCATTTTCTTAACAAAATTTTGTTTTAATGGGCGCCCAGATATAATGTGGAGAAAGTTTCTGAAGAGAGCACAGGTAACACACTTCCTATAGGGAAAAAATAGTGGCTTCCTTAGCCAACACAGAGTGCCTGTGTTTACTTCTCATATACATTGTTCCTGCATCCCACTATCTTTGTATTTTTCTCTCAAAGTCAATAATTTTGAACCCTTTCTTGGGTAATTCATTGTTCTCCATCCATGTCAACCAAAGCAAGAGGAACATGTTTCTAGGTCATATTTGTGTTTATTGTAATATTTCCAGCATGCTTCTTGTGCTGTTTTAAAATACTACTACATTGACAAAGGAAAAGGAGCAAGAAGAAACCCTCAAGAGTAATATAATAATATTATGTTTCAAATTAAGTTTGTTTGTAAGTTTGAAATCATTCAGTTTCTACCTTCTGTGCATAAATATCCTTGAATTCTTTTAATGTAACCAGGCCACTTCTTACTTCACTCTCTTCTCTTCCTCCTTCCCTGTCTCCTCTTTCCTTTTCCTTCCTGACCAATTTTATTTCATCTAAGTTTCCTTTTTCTAGAAAACCTGGAAAATACAGAATATTATGAAGAAGCATAGTTACATTACCAATCAACCTTAATATCAGGAAAGAACCATTATTGTCACTTGGCTTATTCCTTCCATCTCATGATTTGGTTAAGATTCTTTGTTTTCTTTGTGCCCATTTATCGCTCTAAGAAAGCATACCATAGATAGAGAGAGATACAGCATACTAGTTGCAACTCACTGACCTATTTCTTGTCCTCCACCCGCTGAAGCCCTGAAGTTCTATATCCTTTTACCAGAGCAGACCTTGGAGGGGCCCTGCTGCCTCACCCAGATCATTTCTACTTCTGTCTTAATCAGCCATAGTAACAAGTTTGGTTCTGTTTTGGACTGTAGAATCGTGGCTGTAGAATAAAGTCTGTATATTCTAACTTAGACTCCAGAGCCCTCGTTATACTGTAAATCCTGCTTGCATTCAGAAGAATACCAAAACAAGGATTCTGAAACTCTCTAGCCCCATTATTCCCTTTTTACACCTAAACTTTGTTAATTTTGAGTTGGGCCCAGATCTAATTGCCAAGTTATTTTGGCAGAATAGAGCCCTCTTTCTTGAGCTATCTAAAGAAAGGTTTCAATTTAGAGTTTCATAGTGTGTGGGCCAGGAATTTTTTAAATCAGGGATCAGCAAACTCTCCCTGTAAAGGGCAGATAGTAAATATTTTAGGCTCTGCAAGCTGTGTGGTCTCTGTCACAGCTACTCAGTTCTGCCATTAGAGTACCAAAAAAAGAGGCAATATGTAAATGACGAAGTGTGGATGTGTGCCATTAAAACTTTTATTTAAACTATAGCAAAAGGCCAGACTGTGCCACACCTTTTAAGCTATCAGTCTATAATATCTTCTGCAGGTGACAGATTTGCCCATTTGAGGAAGAAGTCAAATATTTACATCACACATAACAGGAGATCATGTATATATTAAGAGTGCAAACAAAAGTGAAAACTAAAAAAATGTTCTGAGTAATACAAGATACACTGACCATAAAGGAACAGATGAACAGATCTGACTATACAAAAATTAAGATCACAAAGCACACCATAAACAAAAAGTCTAAAGACAAACTGGAAAAAAACAGTTGCAGTCTATATGATTGGCAGTTGGTGTGGTGTCTATACGCCAGTGAGAGGAATAACCTGAAAGAAGGACAAAAGATAAAAGTTCACAAGAGAAGATACATTAAATAATTGTCAGAAAATAGGAATAGATGCTCATTCTTACTAATAGTGAAATCTTTTTATTAGAATTTTTTTTGCCTGCCAAATTTATAAATGTGAATGATTAGTAACACAATACTCAGTGTGTTGGAGAAAATTGGGGAAATAACTGGAGATGGTTGTGATGTCTTCTATTAGTTCTATCTTATTGTGTAACAAATTACCCCACAGTTTAGCAGCTGAAAACATCAAGCATCGATTATCTCACAATTTCTGTGGATTGGGAATTCAGGAGTTGCCTATGAGGTTGTAGTCAAGCTGTTAGCACAGACAATCCCCACAGACTGTCTTCTTCTAAGGTCACTCCTGTGAGTCCCTGCAGGCTCCAGTTACTTACAGCCTATTGGCTAGGGACGCCAGGTCCGTCCCATGGACCTTACATTGGCATCCTGAGTATTCTTACTACATGGCCACTAGTTTCCCCCTGAGCAAGTGATCTAAGAGCCAGAACAACAACACAGACACCACAATGTATTCTGTAGTCTAATCCCCAAAAAGTGGGATGCCATCACTTCATGACATGTTGTTGGTCGCATAAACTAATCTTGGTACAACAAGGTCAATATGAGGAGGTGGGATTCCTCAGGAGCCACCTTGGAAGCTGGTTACCATACAACTATATTGGGACTGTATGTCTGGAGCCTTCGGTCTGTCAGCTGTCCTCTCTGCATAGCTTCTGCTGCAGCTAGGGTGTCCAAATTGGCTTTTTTTCTCAAATGTCTGGTGCCTGGGTGGATTTCACAGGAGCAGCTGGGAGCAGACTGGGCCTCTTTCACTCCATATGGCTGGCTTTGGCTTCCTTAAAACAGCATGGTCTCAGGTTAGTCATAGTTCTTATATGGCAGCCAGCTTCTCCAAGAACCAGCATTCCAGGAAGTCTAGTCAGAAATGCAAATTTTCTCAAGACCTGTGCTGTGTAGTTCAGTCGTGTCCAGCTCTCTGCAGCCTCATGGACTGTAGCCACCAGGCTCCTCTGTCCATGGAATTTCCCAGGCAAGATACTGGAGTAGATTGCCATTTCCTACTCCAAGGGGTCTTCCCTACCTAGGGATCAAACCCACTGTCTCTTGCATCTTCTGCATTGGTAGGAGGGTTCTTTACCACTAGCAACACCTGGGAAGCCCTTATGACCTAGCCTCAAACTATCTCTATTTTCAGCATGTCCCAGGGCCTACCCAGATTCAAAGGCATGATTACCAGGAGGTGTGACTTACTGTGAAGGGCCATCCTTGGAACCTATCCAAGGAATTTGTGTTTAGGAGAGATGATGTTGTCTTACTCTAAAGTGGGAGCAGTGAAGATCATATAAATTGGTCTGATTCTGGATATATTTTGAAGATAAAACTGATAGGATTTGCCTGTGGATTGCTGCTGCTGCTGCTGCTAAGTCACTTCAGTCGTGTCCGACTCTGTGCAGCCCCATAGACGGCAGCCCACCAGGCCCTGCCATCCCTGGGATTCTCCAGGCAAGAACACTGGAGTGGGTTGCCATTTCCTCCTCCAATGCATGAAAGTGAAAAGTGAAAGTGAAGGCGCTCAGTCACGTCCGACTCTTAGCGACCCCATGGACTGCAGCCTACCAGGCTCCTCCGTCCATGGGATTTTCCAGGCAAGAGTACTAGAGTAGGGTGCCATTGCCTTGCCTTCTCCAGCCTGTGAATTAGATATATATTATAGTAGGTAGGGTAAAAACAGCAGAGTCAAAGGTGAATCTGAAATTTTTGAGCTGAGCAGTTTGAAGAATAGGGACACCATTTTCTTGGACAGAAAGACGGCAGGGCAGCAGCTTTGAAGAGGAAATGAGGATTGGTTAAAATATTGGACATTTGTATGAGACAGTGCATGTAATGATGTACCCATTAAGGGGATGTCAACAAATCTGTATGTAGTACAATAGAAACACTATCTGTGATATTAATTGCAGGGTATAATAAGTAAAGAATAATTCCAGTTATGGAGAAAGAAATACATTCATGCATGCATTATTGTAGTTCAGGCTGAGAAAAGACTAGTCTGAATTAGTAAAATATCTCAATTGTACATTTTTTCCATTGGTTTTATTACATTCAGGAGGTGAGAAATAGTATAGCATTAATAGGTAGAATTATGGAGATCTGATTTAGTTAATAGACTAAAAATATCAAATATCTCTTTCTGATGCTATATTTGGCTTTTTTTAAAAAACATTTGCAACAATTGTGTGTGTTAGTCCCTCAGTCGTGTCTGACTCTTTGTGACCCCCTTGGACTGTAGCCCACCAGGCTCCTCTGTCCATGGAATTCTCCAGGCAAGAAGAATCTCCCTGACCCAGGGATTGAACACAGGTCTCCCACATTGCAGGAAGACTCTTTACTGACTGAGCCACCAGGGAGCAATAATTAGGGTTATCTTAAATTCATCTCCTACCTGCATACTTTGTTTAAAGGGCTCCATTTTCTCAGCAACCTGAAGACTTAAATAGTAATAAAAAGGATCTGAATGTGTAGGGTATATTGTTCAGAAAGATTAAAACTGTCAAGTAGGAATCTCAAGAAAATTTTTTCAGAAGATTCTTTGACTAAGTTGTCACTGGGCCAAAAACCATATATCCTTTTTCCCCTGAAGAGATAGATTTTGAGCTTTGTTGACATAAACAAAAATAAAAGACAAATGACTAGCTGGAAAAAAAAAATGACACTTACAATAATTAATGATGGGTTTTTTCCCTAAGGAAGAGTTTTTATCTCCTGAGATTTTTATTTTGGTCAAATAAGTTTTTAAAATATAAGTATCAATGTATAGGGCCTGCAAGTTCCGGTGAAGGGGCAAAAGTCAGTTGATGATTTCACGATACATTTTTCATGCTGGTTTTAGTAAATTACAAGATATTTACAAAAGAGTATCTTGTTTATTTTCAGGGGCTACGCTAAGTATGAGACCAGCACCCATTCCAATAGAGGACCCGGAGTGGAGACAAACGCCTCCCCCAGTCTCAGCCACGTCTGGCACCTTCCGACTACGGCGAGGCAGTCGATTTACCTGGAGAAAGGAGTGTCTGGCTGTCATGGAAAGGTACCTGTCTCCTTTTCCTAGGAGCAGTCTCCCAAAGTGAGGAAAGAGAAACTTGGGATAGATGTGGACCCTTCATTTCAAACAAGTAATTTGAGATCTAGATTCTTTCAAATTATTTTGAGGTAGAATAAGTGCTGTATAATTGAAATACTATTAATCTTACCATAGAGAATTCATAAAACTATAGTTAGCATTTCTCCATGTAATTTGTGTCCTCAGTGATTTAAGAAACTTTAAAATAATTTTTTTGAGTTTAGATCTTTGTATTATACTGTAGAAAAACTCATTGAAGTCTTCTTTTCATAAAAAATGTTGAATAATTGTGTAGGAGGCTACTGAGACCTAACTCTTTTCTGCAAGTGAGGTCTGGCCCTGTTTCTTCTGACTCATAACTTGGAAGGAGCCGCAGTAACAGGACCACCATCACTGTAGCTCCCTCCATATGACTCTGTGGTATCTTCAAGCATCCCCCAGGGGTTTTAGTCTTGGACTTTGATTCTCTCAGTCATGTCCTACTCTTCGCAACTTCCCTGGTGGCTAAGATGGTAAAGCGTCTGCCTGCAATGCGAGAGACCTGGGTTCGATCCCTGGGTTGGGAAGATCCCTGGAGAAGGAGATGGCAACCCACTCCAGTATCCTTGCCTGGAGAATCCCATGGACAGAGGAGCCTGGTAGGCTACGGTCCACGGGGGTTGCAAAGAGTCGGACACGACTGAGCTACTTCACTTTAACTTTCACTTTTCACAGCCTAAATGAGCTTCGTCCCGAAGGCTAGAAGTACATGTTTTTGATTTTGATTTCATGTCCTTTGACTCTAGCACCAGTTCCTGATCCATAGTAGGTACTCAGTACTTTGTAAACTTTAATTTGACCGTAGCTTTAGTCTTCTCATTTGAAATTATGTAAGTTAATTAAATGTGGTTATGAAATGTTCTTTGGCACTAAGCCGAAGAATTGATGCTTTTGAACTGTGGTGTTGGAGAAGACTCTTGAGAGTCCCTTGGACTGCAAGGAGATCCAACCAGTCCATCCTAAAGGAGATCCGTCCTGAATATTCACTGGGAGGACTGATGCTGAAGCTGAAACTCCAATACTTTGGCCACCTGATAACGATGAACTGACTCATTTGAAAAGACCCTGATGTCGGGAAAGATTGAAGGCGGGAGGAGGACGACAACAGAGTTTGAGGTGATTGGATGGCATCACCGACTCAATGGACATGAGTTTGAGAGTAGACTCCAGGAGTTGGTGATGGACAGGGAGGCCTAGCGTGCTGCAGTCCATGGGGTCGCAAAGAGTCAGACACGACTGAGCGACTGAACTGAACTGAACTGATGAAATGTTCAGTATATTTAAGGTGGATCCTATAGTATAATTATCCTTTTCGTCTCCTACCTGTAAGTAATGTTTATAGAATCTTGGTTTGATAGACAGTTTTTGTATGCAGTAGGGTAATAATTGTCTATTAGAAAACTATCTCCCAAGATTAAGAGGTAGAGAAAAAGAATATATTAGGCAGAGGTGAAAAGCATTGAACTTTTTCATATTGTGATTTCTCAATAATTTAAATAATAGAATGGAATTGAATGTTTAAAACCAAATTTAACTTCTAAGCATATACATACTTACATTGAGCCCGCTTCACATTTTTTTCCTGCTGTCTACTCTGGCCAATTGAATGGTATACTAAAAAGAACATTTGACTCAGAGTCAGAAGACCTGGAGCCTGATCTTGGCTTTGCCATTAACAAGCTGTGAAACTTTGTTCCAGTCACAGATTCTGAGCTTTAGCTTCCACTAAAAGGTGGTTTTTCCACAGCCAGAGGTGAATTATATGCAGTCTAGGACTTTTGCAATCTCTCTTCCTGCCTTTGTCTTTCAGTCACTAAGTCATGTCCAACTCCTTGTGACCTCATGGACTGCAGCACAACAGTCTTGCCTGTCATCCACTATCTTCCGAGTTTGCTCACGGTCATGTTCAGTGTGGGGGTGATGCCATCCAACCATCTCATCCTCTGTCGCCCCCTTCTCCTCTTGCCTTCAGTCTTTCCCGGCATATTTCCGAATGAGTAGGCTCTTCACATCAGGTGGCCAAAGGCACCATCAGGGGCTACAGCATCAGTCCTTCCAATGAATATTCAGGACGGATCTCCTTTAGGATGGACTGGTTGGATCTCCTTGCTGCCCAAGGGACTCTCAAGAGTCTTCTCCAACACCACAGTTTAAAAGCACCAATTCTTCAGCGCTCAGCCTTCTTTATGGTCCAACTCTCACATCCATACATGATTACTGGAAAAACCATAGCTTTAAAAGTAATGTCTCTGCCTTTTAATATGCTGTCTAGGTTTGCCATAGTTTTTCTTCCAAGAAGCAAGCGCCTTTCAATTTCATGGCTACAGTCACCATCCACAGTGATTTTGGAGCCCAAGAAAATAAAGTCTCACTGTTTCTACTTTTTCCCAATCTATTTGCCATGAAGTGATGGGACCAGGTGCCATGATCTTAGTTTTTTGAATGTTGAGTTTTAAAAAGCTAACTTTTTGACTTTCCTCTTTCACCTTCATCAAGAGGCTCTTTAGTTCCTCTTTGCTTTCTGTCATTAGAGTGGTGTCCTCTACATATCTGAGGTTATTGATGTCTCCCGGCAATCTTGATTCCAGTTTGTGAGTCATCCAGTCTGGCATGTCACATGATGTACTCTGCATATAAGTTAAATAAGCAGGGTGACAATATACAGCCTTGATGTACTCCTTTCCCAGTTTTGATCCAGTCTGTTGTTTTATGTCTGGTTCGAACTGTTGCTTCTCTTCCTGCATATTTCCCAGCTCATTAACATCACTGCCTGAAAGAAGGAGATTTTCAGTGCTGAAGTTCAGACCACCTTTTTATTTTTGTGATCAAGTTGAAATTAAAAGCCTTTCCTAATGAGAAGGTTGGACCCAGTAGGCAAAATGAAACTATAGAGATCCATTGATGTTATAACATCTGTTCCTTTCCCGACTCTGTTATAGATCAGAAAGAAGGCATTTATTGAATAATAATCTTTATAGGCTTGAGTGGTTAAAGTGAAAGAGTGAGACTTTATTGTACTAAAGACATGACATTTACTATCTCTTCTGTTTTTCTCATTTAGAAATTTGGATCCTTCTAAAAAATTCATTCAGAATTTATCACAGAACAGACATGCATTTAAATAATATCTATCTTGAATTATTTCCAATATTTTACATTTTCCTCTTGATAGCAAAATAGCTCTTGTATTAGTTTCTATTTGGTATAAGTACTGATTGTTTTATTGATTGAGAGTTAAATTTTTTGATGAAGATGTTGCAGAAAGGGAGACTCCTTCCAGGGCCCATAAGTGGGCTCTTGTCTAATATTTGGAAATGAACTGTCTAAGGAAATGCACGTGCTGACAAAACAGGAGACTTTATTGGGAAGGGGCACCCAGGTGGAGAGCAGGAGGATAAGGGAACCCAGGATAACTGCTCTGCCACGTGGCTCATAGTCTCAGGTTTTACGGTGATGAGGTTAGTGTCCGGACTGTCTCTGGCCAATCACTCTGACTCAGGTTCGTTTCTGATGGTGCATGCATTGCTCAGTCAAGATGGATTCCAGGGAGGAGGATTCTGGGAGGTTGGTAAGACATATGCACTGGCGTTTTCTCTCTCCTTTTGACCTTTCCGGAATTCTTCCGGTGCATGGTAGCTTGTTAGTTCCACCTTATCAGGACCTCCTGTTAGTAATGCAAGTGGCTGCTGTCTCGCCTGGCCAGAGTGGGCAGTTTCAGTCACTTGTCCCCTTAACAAAAATACCAGTATCCATTTATCACATAATGTCAGTTTGAGGAAGGATTAATTAAAAAATTGCTAACATTAATAATAATGGGTGATATTGCTAATACATTTTCAGAATTGAACCTTGAAAGCTTTGCAATTCGTTTTTTCCCAAGGCAACAAGAACTGGCCACAAAATCACTGATTAAATTTCACCTAAAAAGACATTGAGCAATTATCCTATGTGAGGCTCCTGTTCAATCTTAGTTTTCACTTTTTAACCTTAATTTTAATTAGTGTGTCTTTAATCCAGAAATTAGTTATCTTTGGCTTATCTTACCTGACACAGTCAGTAAGAAAGTATGATGTAGTTTATTCCAGTAGTTTCAAAAATGCCAGAAGCCTTTGAAAGTTTTTAATAGCAGTAATACAGAAGGTCATAGTATGATCTTCTTTCTGTGAAAATGGAGCTTTTTATTTTCTAACACAGAATATAAAATTCCCTAGCCTTAGAGCAATTCTTGACTTTTTTTCCTAGACCAAATGGGCAAATAAATACATATGCACAGACTATAAAGCCAGCAAAGTACCAGCCTTACTCAAACATATTAGTACAAGTCAAAAAATACTGCATTCTTCACCTCATACACTAAGATAAATTTCAAATAAATCAAAAAAGTGAATCTATATAAATAATAGAAGAAAACATGAATGATTCATCCATATCCTAGAAATGGTGAACTTTTTCTTAAGATTCAAAATCCAAAAGCAATATGATTACATAACTTACAAGAAATATTGGGAGCAGAAAAAAACCATGAACAAAGTAAAATAAAAGAAAAATTGGATAAAAGACTTGCTGCTTATAATTGTCCCTAAAGTATAAAGAACTTTTAAAAGAGAGAGAATACCAACAACTCTATAGAAAAATGAACTAGAGGTATCAGCAGAAAAACAAATACAACTGGCTCTTACACTTTATGAAAAGATGTTTAACTCATTAAGAGAAATTAAAATTATACGGTATTAATAACTACCATTATTCCCCTATCACATTGGCAAAAATCCAACAGTTCCACAGTGTTTTCTGTTCTTTGAGCTGCAGAGAAATGGGCACTCGCATGCATTGCCCGTGGGAATGCAAAATGGAACAACTTCCATGGAGAGGATTTTGCCGGTATTAGGGAAAATTACCCATGGGTTTGCTCTTTAACTCAGCACTCCCACTTATAAAAAATTATCCCAAAGGTAAACTTCTAGAAAATCATCCCAAAGATATATGTTGGAATAGTATCAAAATACTGAATTCAACCAGTACGTCTGTTGGTGTACTGGGTGAATAAATTATATGGTACATCCATATGTTGGCTATCCGGGCTTACATAATGAAGTGCTATGCAGCTGAAAAAAGGAGGGAATTTTTCTTTTCATAGAATGAAAACCGTAGTGTGTCCATCTGTACTATTGCTATTAAGTATTTGAAAGGGGTTTTTTGCATTTTTACAGTTATTCGAATGGATACTTCTCTGTATGATAGTGATAGTCAGGATATAATGTTTTTGTAAAAAGGCAATATCAAATGTATATACTATGCTATCACATGTATTTGCTTACAATTTGTTTATGTATTTGCTTATAATATGTTTTTAAATGAAAGAATAAACCATGAAATAGATAAAATGATTTCCAATAGGAGAAGAAAAAACAGATTAGAAGGAATAAGGATAGAAGCTAGATTTCTCTGAATATACCTTGTTTTGACATTGTAACCATTTAAATATTTTTATAATTATAAAACGAGATTAAATTGAAATGAAGGGGAAAAGGCGATCCCTGAAAAAAAATAACTAATGAAACCAACAGACCTACTATGTGTATAAATTGATGACTTAGACACTCAGGATATTTATCAAATAACTTTATACTGCACAATTTTGACTGTGCTTCATGGGTGGGATACAGCTTAGAAATAAAAAGAACTGAAAAAATTTCACTTTTTATTAATTTTGGTAATATTAATATTGTTATTCAGATAATCTATTTAGATACAGATAGAAAAAAACAAGTAATCATTAATGTTATCAGGAACCAAAATTTTCGTTATAAAAGAGATTCAAACATTAAATCAAAAGAATTAGGTAAAAGACTGTAATCTCTGTATGTATGTGGATAAAAATAGCCATTTATCTAAAATTCTTTATTAAAAATAAACATTCTTGTTAAAATATGATTCACCTATTTAAAGAGCACAATTCAGTGCTTTTCAGTACATTTACAGTTCGGTAACCATCAATCACCATAATCAATTTTAGAACCTTCTCTTTATCCCCCAAAAAACCCTGTACCAAACAGCTGTCATTCCTTCTCCCCCTCCCAGGCCCTTCCAAATCTATGTAGCCATTAGTCTTCTTTCTCTGTATATAGATTTACCTGTTCTGGACATTTCCTGTGAATGGAATCATATAATGTGTGGCCTGTGTGACTCCCTTCTTTCACTTAATGTAGTGTCTTCAGGGTCAGTATTTCGTTCCTTTTTATTGCCAGCTGATATCCCGAAGTATATGTGTTGTTGTTGTTCAGTCACCAAGTTGTGTCCAACTCTTTGCAACCCCGTGGACTGCAGCACGCCAGGCTTCCCTGTCCCTCACCATGTCCCGGAGTTTGCCCAAGTTCACATCCATTGAATCAGTGATGCCATCCCACCATCTCGTCCTCTGTCTATGCCATATTTTATTTATTCATTTATCAGTTAATGGACATTTGGGGTTGTTTCCACTTTTTAACTATTTTGAATAATGCTGCCTTGAACATAACTTGTGTACCAGCAGAATTGCTGGTTAAATGGTAACTCTCTTCTCACCATTTTGGGGAACTGCTGTATTGTTTTCCTAAAACAGAGTCACCATTTTACATTTCACCCAGCACCATATGACGGTTCCAGTTTCTGGTCAACACTTATTATCTGTCTATTTGGTTATAGTCCTCCTAGTTAGTGTGTGTGAGGTAGAATCTCATTGTGGTTTTGATTTGTGTTTCCTTAGCTAATGATGTTGAGCATATTTTCATATGCTTATCGGCTATTTGTGTATTTTTGGAGGAATGTCTGTTTAGATCCTTTGCACATTTTTGAAAAATTTTATTTGTTTTGGCTGTGCCTGGTCTTAGTTGCGGCCTGCAGGATCTTAGTTCCCTGACCAGGAATCAAACCTGTGCCTCCTGCAGTGGAAGTACAAGTCTTAACCACTGAACTGCCAGGAAAGTCCTTGTGTCATCTTTTTATATCGAATTGTAAGATTTCTTTATGTATTCTACATACAAGTCCCTTATCAAATATATGGTTTGCAAATATTTTCTCCCAGTCTGTGGGTGGTCTTTTCACCTACTAGATATAATGACCTTTGAAGCATGCAAGTTTTTACTTTTGATGAACTCCAGTTTATTTTTTTGTATGCATTGTCTTATCTAGGAAGACTATACTAAATCAAAGTCTCCAAGATTTATTCCTGTGTTTTTTCCAAGAGTTTTATACCTTTAAGACCTATATTTGCCTTTGATCCATTTTGAGTTACTTTTTGTGTATGATGTGAAGTAGGGACTCAGCATCATTCTTCCACATGTGAGCCATCCAGCACTGTTGAAAAAACTTTTCTTTTTCCATCGATAGTCTTGGCATGCTCTCATGTCAAATCAATTGACTATATATGTGAGTGTGTTTCTGGACTCCCAGTTCTATTCCATTGATCTATATATGTCTAGTCTTACAACCTATTTGTAACTCTTGCATTATAGTATTGATAAATTTTGCTTTCTTCTTCTGCAAAGTTATTTTAGCTATTCTGGGTCCCTTGCATTTCCATATGAATTTTAGGATCACCTTGTCAGTTTTTAATAAGAAGCCAGCTGTAATTTTGATGGGAAAATCTTGTAATCTTAAGTTTGAATTATAAATAATAGTACGAATTAGTTACGTTTTCTCTTGGGGAAAAAAAAAAAAGTGGGAAGGGGGTATGTTACTTCTCATCTGTACCTACTCAAAAGGCCTGTAGACAGCGATCAACCTAGTAGAAATTAAGCACGCCTGGGGCCCAAGTTGTGGTCTAAATACCATTAGCACTAGGAGAAATATCTGATTCCAATCCTGGGGCAGGAAATACAGTGATGAGACTGGACATTATGTTAAAACAAGAAGGCTATTGCAGATAAGTGAGTGATTTCAAAAGAACTTAGGGGCTAACTTGAAGAGACTCCTGTTGTCCAAAAAGGGAATAGTTTGAACACTAGTAATAATAACAATTGTAATATTGAAGCTCATCAAACTGATTAAAAATCTGTTTGTAATAATGATACTAAAAAAATTACTGATCGCACCTAGAGAATTAGCCACCCAACTAAATATCTGAAGGCATGGAGAATGTAACCTGCTCTGCACATATGAACTTTGATTTACAAGTTTTTCCCTGAGGAAGGATTCCAGCTAATAAATGAAGAAGGAATGATTAGAGTTTCATTATTTTGCAAACTCTGAAGGAAATAATCTGACAGTGATCATTGATAGCTGCTAACATCCCATAGAAATAGATAAGCAGGCATTATGTACCTCTTAGAGGATATTAACAACACCGCTTATGGAGTATCCTTCTAACAAAATTGAAACTGAATCAAATCACATCTCTAGATCCAGCTGCAAGTTTTTAGGAAATATGGAACAAAGTTCTGTTAATCAATACCATGGAGATTCAAATGTCAACCAGATTCATGACGTGAGAGACCCTAAGCATAATAACTCAGTTTCTTCAAGTGTTTAAAAGAAAAACAACTTCAGCCAGGTGAGGAAATTTGAACCCTGACTGGATGAATGGTGATTCTTGTTTCAGTTATGATAATGGTTGCTTATATGTAAATGGTGCTGCGTTTATAAAAATTAGGGTTCTTGTCTTTTAGAAACATGTACTGAAATGTATTATAATAATATGATAAAATGATACCTGGGATTTACCTCAGAATAACACAAAGCATAAAGATAGGGGCAAGGGTGCATGCAAAACAGGAGTGGTGTCAGTAAGTTACTGATTCTTACAGTTGGGTGATGTTTACCTGGGGGTTCATAGTTCTCTATACTTCTGTAGATATATGCGTGTTAAAGGACAATCTAAATTTTGGGTCGAATCACATGGAACTAGGAGAAATGTAAAGCCTTCATATATCACAAAAACTCAACTCTACAATGTTATCTAATAGTAACATTTACTTGATAAATAATTGCTTGTCAATGCAGTGACAGCAGTACAGTGGTGAACACTGTAAACTTGTTCCTGGAGAGTCAGGCTGGAGAGACAGAAGTTAATGAAATAATCATACAAATCAGGGTAAAATTGCAATTGTAGTACATGTATGAAAGGAAAGGTACATTGTGCTTCAAGATCTTATAATGGGGGATGTGGTAATTCAGGGCTTACCTGGTGGCTCAGACAGTAAACAATCTGCCTGCAATTCAGGAAATCTAGGTTTGATCCCTCGGCCAGGAAGATACCCTGGAGAAGGGAATGGCAATCTACTCCAGTATTGGTTGGAGAATTCTGTGAACAGAGGAGCCTGGCCTGGTGGCCTACGGTCATGGGTTGGCCAAGAGTTGGACATAATTTAATTAGGTCGAAAGGAAGTGGGGGCTTCCCTGATAGCTCAGTTGGTAAAGCATCTGTTTGCAATGCAGGAGACCCCGGTTCGAATCCTGGGTTGGGAAGATCTGGTGGAGAAGTGACGGGCTATCCACTCCAGTATTCTGGCCTGGAGAATTCCATAGACTCTGTAGTCCATGGGGGGCTCAAAGAGTCGGATATGACTGAGCAACTTCTACTATCACTTTCAAAGGAAGGAGGAAAATATTGCAGATAGAAAAGAGAACTGTATTCATGTAGAACTGTGCTCTCTGATGGTGGCCAGCTGTGGCTGTTTAGATTTAAATCATATAAACTTTTAAAACTTTAAAATTCAGTTCCTTAGTCACACTAGCCACATTTCAAGCACCCCATAGTCATATATAGTTACTGACTATAGTTTTAGACAGCACAGATATGTAACATTTCTATCATCACAGAAAAGTTTGATGGGCAGCTCTAATACAAACCAACTGTATCTCATCTCTGACAGAAAAATAATGGTTAATATTTGACCCATAATGATTTGTTTTTATTTTTCTCTTTACTCAAAATATTAAGGAATATCCAAATATAAATTAAAACCCAAACATTAAAATATTTCAGAAAATTTTCTGTGTGACCATGATAGAAACATAAATATTTCACTAATTCACATATAAAATTATTACACTTTTGCATCCTTTTCCACATCTGGCCCTGCTTTTCAAAGTACAAAATTGAATAATTCATCACTTATAATGATGAGTCTTTTCTCTCTAATTAGCATTCATTCGTTCATTCACCTTTTCATTAAACATGTATTTTATACACTCCATTTGGTCTCCTGAGTTGCTTAATTGTAACAGTTGCTTTATACATCCAAACACACATACATATACACACAGATTCCATGCTGTTTATTTGTTAAAGAGATCAAGGTATTTTATCCTGTTGATTTTCCCACATTTTAGATTTGGACAATTACATCCTCTTAGTGTCTCATTACATGACCCTATGTTTTCTGTAGACTGGTAGTTAGAGTCCTGCTTAGATTCTGGTTCAATTCTTTGGCATATAACTGGTGCTTTGTTCTTCCTATTACATCGTATAAGGAGACACACAGTATCTGCTTGTCCCCCATAATAAGTAGTTGTTGCTCAGTCATGTCCGACTGTTTGCAACCCCCTGAACTGCAGACACCAGGCTTCTCTGTCCTTCACCATCTCCCGGAGCTTGCTCAAACTCACATCAATTGAGTTTGGCATACCATCCAACCATCTCATCCTCTGTCGTCCCCTTCTCCTGCCTCAGTCTTTCCAGGCATCAGGATCTTTTCTAATGAGTCAGCCCTTTGCATCAGGTGGTCAAAGTATTGGAGCTTCAGCATCAGTCCTTCCAAATGAATATTCAGGGTTGATTTCCTTTAGGATTGACTGGTTTGATCTTTCCTCTCATTAACTCTCTTTTTTAACATCTGTTTTTACTTATTTATTTATTTGACTGTACCAGGTCTTAGTTGCATCACAAAGGATCTAGCTCCTTGACCAGGGATTGAATCCAGGCCCCCTACATTGGGAGTGTAGAGTCTTAGTCATTGGACCACCAAGGAAGTCCCTTCTCATTAAATCTTTAGTTGCCTAGAAATATATTTTTTCATAAACTTGGAGTGGAAAGATACAGTCATCTAAATAATTATAGACCTAAGGAATGAATGCTATCGTGAAGATGGTTGATTAAATTTACGGGGTCTTGAGACTCGGACAAGCAGAGGAGAGAGTCAGGAAGACTTTACCAAAGTGGTGACATTTTGGCTGCATTTTGATGGGTGATGAATAGAAACTCACCAGCCCGAGAATCATAGAAAGGATAGTATGACGTTAGAGACTTGCTGTGGCCGAACATAGGGTTTTTCATCAGGAGCATCTCTACTTAGGACGTCATCGTACTATGCACTCTATAATTAAATAAAACCATGCTTAATTAAACCATAGCTTTGGTGTTCAGGCTTTATCATAAAGGAGATGTACCTGATCAGATTGGTCTGTTAGATAATGTTAGTAGGAGTATGGAAGATGGGCAAGACATCAGCCAGCTAAGTATGTATTTGAGCTTATAGCATATACCTAGAGCCAAGGTAAAATAAATCTAAGTTGTAGTATCTGCCCTCAAAAATCTTGATAATAATAGCTTTCCATTTTACTGTAGGATTCTACAGTCTATAATTATTGATCTTATTGATAATTATTTTGCATGATAAGTGAATTTATTTAATCTTCACAGTTCTGTACTATGGAATTTTATTATTTATAATTTATATATGTAAGTGCTTCAGAGGAAAAAAGTGACTAGCGTATATGTAAATGGGTTGAGGAGGGACATTTGGAGGCTGTTAGGGTAATCTATGCATCATTGATGAGGGCCCAAATTAATAATAATAAAGCAAAAGGAAAGAAAGTAGATAGCAGACAATAGGTATCAGAAAAGAATTGCAGGAAAAAATCAACCTAACTTAGTTACAGATTGAACATAGAGATAACAGAGCAGGAAGTGTAAAATAATTTAGCAGTGGTGATGCTCAAAGAGCATTTATCTGGGAGATACCCTCTGCACCATTAGAAAATAGTTTGACTTTGGTCAAATCATTTAATGTCTCTTAACCCTCATCACCATATTTATAAAAAGAAGAGTTAAGTACTATGATAGATAGTCACACAAACTTATGGTTTAGTCCCATTTTCACCTGATATTAATCTTTGGAAATTTCCATTTTCTGTTAAATGAAGTTGGTTATTAGAGTCAAGTGAGATAACATATGTAAAACACATAGTAGAATGCCTTTCTCGTGAGCAGTATTGAGCACATGTTCTCTTTCTACCCAAATTCCTTCCTCTAAGAGCTCTGACTGTGAGAGCACCTCGAGATCTCTGTATGAGCAGATTTCAGTGGCCCTAGACAGGGAGATTCAGGGGTCATCAGTGGAGTAGGTACAGATAGAGCCATAAGTCAGAATATACCGTTTATACATTCATCTCTTCTGTTTCTGTGTCTTCGTTTATACTGTGTCTGCATTTTGAGAAGAGTTATGAAGAGCTAAATATGGCTGCAGAAAAACTTAAAAACCCTTCTGACTGAGCTCATTTGAAATCCATGACCATGAACCTCAAGTGGATCTCTTAATTCTGCCAGACAGTCATACTATACCTTCCTGGTTCATTCTTTCCCACTCTCCTAAACCATTATTTCACACTTTATTCTGTCTGCAATCTCCCCATCCTGTCACACAATGATCTTTCTTCCCATTTAAATGAGGAAAGTGAAGGACTTAAAGGAGAATTTCACTAACTACCCTGCTGTTCATATGTAACACAAACAGACTGTTTTACTACTCCTTACCATCCCTGCAGCACTTCACTAACAGTCCTGAGCACATATCTTAGTGGTGCCTGCCTTACAGTAGATTTATATAGATTTAAATAAAGATACTGATATAATTAATACACGGGCTTCCCTGATATAGATATATAGATAGATCACCTTTTTTTGGCCTTTTTCCACTCTGACCTCATTGCATTGTCTGTACCACATATTTGACTTTTAAAATATCTAGTTCCAGAAATATTCTGTTTATATGAAATACCCAGAATAAGTAAATATATACAGACAGAAAGTAAATATGTGGTTTCCCAGGGCAGGGGAGGTTAGGGACATTGTGGGGGAGGATGAAGACTAAGGAAAGAGTGTTGGGTTTCCTTTTGGGGTGATGGAAATTTCTAAAACTGATTGTGATAATGCTTGCACAACTCTGGATATACTGCTAAGTCACTTCAGTCGTGTCCGACTGTGTGACCACATAGACAGCAGCCCACCAGGCTTCTCCATCCCTGGGATTCTCCAGGCAAGAACACTAGAGTGGGTTGCCATTTCCTTCTCCAGTGCATGAAAGTGAAAAGTGAAAGGGAAGTTGCTCAGTCGTGTCTGACTCTTCGCGACCCCATGGACTGCAGCCCACCAGGCTCCTCCATCCATGGGATTTTCCAGGCAAGAAAAAGTACTGGAGTGGGGTGCCATTGCCTTCTCTGATGGATATACTAAAAGCTACTAAAGTGTACAATTAAAGTGGGTGAATTTGGGGGTATATAGCTTTAAAAAAAAGTTATTTAGCATAGTATTGGGAGTTTCACATATATTTATCCTCCACATTTAAGTCTCATAACAGTCCTGGTTTCTTCTTTTTCTACTGAGGCAACCAGGGCTCTTCAGAGGTTGAATACCTTCCCAGGGCCACAAAGCTAATAAGTGGCCTGGCCACATGTAGAACTTAAGACAGTGCTTCCCATAGATTTGAGTTTTCCTTATTAACTAAGAGGAGTATATTTTTATTTGGGTGTACACTGATTGTTTTTAATATATGGACTTTACCTTTGATAATTCTGAAGTCTGATGCTACTAGATTAACATGGGATGCAACCTTCCTTGCTTAGGAGCTTTATGGAGATTGTAAATGGGAAGAGATAAAAATGAAAAAATGATTGATAATTGTTGAAGCTGGGTAATAGGTACATGGGAGTTCATGGGAATATTTGTGTAGTTTTGAAATTTTTGTAATCATAAAAATTTTTGTAATTAAAAAATAACAAAAAATAACAGGGGGACTTGACTAAGATTTTGATAGACAAAATAGAATTAGATAATTGACTAATATTCTTTCAATCATTTATTTACAGAGCATCTGTTGTGTGCTAGCACTGAGCCAGGCTCACCTCAAGTGGTTTACATATTCACAAAGGGAAAGAGCATCATCTGTATCATGTATCTGAAATCCCTACAGATACAAATAACATAGTGTAAGACTCAAATGTGATTTTTATTCAGCAAACCTAACTGTCCCTTTGTTCGTCCATTCAACAGAGGTATGAGGCAGATTGCTAGGGATATTGCGGATGGGTGTGTTTGAGGGTGAAGACATGGAGGATGATGGATGGAGTAGACCTGAAGTGTCTTTAGGGTTTATGGTCAGAAGCTGTGAAGGCCTTGCGGCCCAAAAGCAGAGCATGTGATGACTCTTCCCCTTTTAACCTTTCTGCCTTTGGTACTGGGGATTCTTTCAGCTTTAGAAGCAGGTGTGTCTTCAAAGAGTGTTTGGATATTTGACTGAGACACAAAAGAGTGAGACCTGACTATTGTGCCTGTTCTGGTTCAAGGGAGAAAGGTGAAAGAAATCTTGAGTCTCCTTATATAGGTTTTTCAGCCCAGTTAACCAAGATAGAGCAGCAACAACTTGAAGAAAGCTTTGACTAGACACAGGAATAAATAAGAGCACCCTGGGATATGTAGAAGCAATAGTACCCTCTTTGGAGCCATATATATGTTTATAGATTACTTCCTGCTGTTATTTTTCATCAAGAGTAGCCGAATGATGAGACTGTACCTGGGTGTGTCCAGGAAAATGAAGGCAAAATGAATCTCTCTGTGTGTGTTTGTAATTAAGACTATTTCATGTGTGTTTTACAGAAACAGTACACCTATGATTTGTTTTTTGTTCCTTTTAGATTTTTTTCACGCTCATCTTCAGTGAGCTATTACAAAACAAAATGGTTACTTAAGCCCAGAACCCTCTGAAATTATAAGGAAAACATTTTTTGTTGTTGTAACCTTTATCAATCTCCAAAACAACTTCAGAAAATTAATCCAAGTTATTCTCCCCAAGAGGCAAAGAATCAGTATTCAAAATTTCAGCTTAAGAGTGTGTCTTCCCCTCAAATTTAAGAATCTGAAAATTGTTTCTTCAGATAAAAGTTCCTCTTTATGAACAAAAATAACTTCATAGCCACAATGCTATAACATACCAAAATTAAGTCTTAGCTCTAAATTTGCTGTCACTTCTATTAAGCTGACATGTTATACAGTCTGAATGTGAAATCTGAAGCAGAGACCTGGGTCTAGTACACAAGTGCATTTTATATAAGTCTATTGTACATCCTGGGAGAATTAGCATAGAAGAGACAAATATGTTTGTAAAGTGTGTTTCTAGAATGTTGCTTGAGGTTTCTGTAATTTAATTCTCTTGGTCTTAACAGCATTTTGGAATTCTTCCCAGGACAGTTTATTAGTACTTGGATTTTGGTTTCAGTCTCTTTCCTTTCTCCTTTTTACTTTTAATTTTTTCAGTGAGTACTTGGACTGTGAAGGTTAGGAAGACCAATAGTTTCAGAAACTAAGCTCTATATTTAACTGCAGACTGGGTGTGGCTCAAAAATTGCACTGCAAGCTTGCTAGTATTTTGCCAGTCATCAAGACCCTGACCTGCAGGGAACATTCCTTTTCCTAGTCTTCTGACTCTGAAATATGCTGAATTTTGATGATATATGGTGTGCACTTTTGTGTGTGTAAATAAAATAGAGGGTCATGTAGGTTCAAACTTGAAGTGGTTCTGGAAGACTTGTTTCGTCTGTGTTCTTTTATAGTGGGACTTCCCTGGTGGCTCAGACAGTTAAGCGTCTGTCTACAATATGGGAGACCCGGGTTCGATCCCTGGGTCGGGAAGATCCCCTGGAGAAGGAAATGGCAATCCACTCCAGCACTGTTCCCTGGAAAATCCTGTGGACAGAGGAGCGTGGTAGGCTGCAGTCCATGGGGTCGCAAAGAGTCGGACACGACTGAGCGACTTCACTTCACTTCACTTCTTTTATAGTAATCTCAAATGATATTAACCTGCCCTATATTCATGGTGCCACTTCCCATTATCCTTTTATTACTTTTAATTACCACTGTGCAATTTAAAATTTTGTTACACAGGAAGTCTTCTCCACTACATCCTTCATTTCATGAAGCCACATTTTCTTTTAATGTTTTTATTTTGCTTGGCTTTATATAGTTTGAGACAGTTTCCTAATTACCATAAAAAAAGGAAAAATAACTGCTTGTTCTCCTAGTAAAAATTTCCATCATTTAAAAAAAACACTCTTATCTCTTGAGGAGAATCCTATTACTTTGTAAAAGGGAAAAATAATCAACTTTTCCTCTTTGGCAGGATCCTTTTGTATCCTTGTGTAGGGTAGCTTCCAGTGTCATTTGGTGTCATTCATATTATACAGATAGCTGTGGAATAAGAGACCTGCTCATTTCAGTAAGATTATACCTAGCCAGAAAAAAATTTGGAGCAGAAATTCTTATAAGTGCTTTCCTAATATTGCTTTTCCGAGAGATTGAGACCCATCCAGGTGTTTCTTTAAATGACAGCTTGTATCATGTGAACTATAAGGGGACTGTTTTGCCTTTGTTGTACAAAAATACATAAACTGCATCTGCTGACCACTGATTTGGTTTAAGCAACATTTAAGAACCTTCCTGTGATTTCATTTGCTTGTATTTAGTTACCATTTGTACAGAGAATAAGGAAAAGACCCTAAAGATCATCTAGTTCAAAGTTTGTTTTTTAAAACAAGAATTAAGAAGTTAATTAAATTAGCTAAACTCCAGAAGAAATGAGTTTAAGTTGTTTATTCTGAACCCATAACCATGTGAACCATAGAATCTTTTTGTTAAACTTTCCGTTCTTTCACTTTTTTATTTTTGTTAGATAAACATTTATTGTCTGCTGTGTGCTAAGTCATATGCTAAGAATTGAGATGCAGAGATGAATAAAACAAAAATCCTTATTGCATTTAACTTTCTTCCAGTCTGTGTTTCTTTATTCATCTCTCATTTCTCTCAGGCCCTCTTAATCTTCCTTTTTCCCCTCCTAAATTCCTTTCTATATCTTTCTCAAGATACCTCACTTTCTGTTCTTTATCTTGCCAGAATATTTTATATTTTTTTTTCATTTTTTTTCTCATACTTTCTTCTAAGTATGCTTCTTGCCTGCCCGCCTTTAATTCTCAAAATTGCACTGCTGTATGATTCTGAATAATTTCTTGTTATGTGTGGAGCCTTTGTTCTTACTAAGGCTCAGTGACTTTCGATAGGAAAATACTTCTCACCCTAGAAGTAAATCTTTGAAAACTAATTGCTTTGTATAACTACATGAATGAATAGACTAGCTTCAAAGAACAAAAGCATCTCCATGATAACCAAGTTCTATGAGAAGACCAGTTATCTAGAATTTCATTTACATACACACACACACTCTATATATACACACACACACATATATATAAAATCTCCACATAATTTATCTCAGTACCTTGTTTGTTGGTCAGCTTGTATTTCAGTCCCTCAGTATCTCCGTTTCTAGTAATGAAATAACTTAAGGGTATTACGGCCTGAAAATGCAAAGAAATCATTGTTCACCTACCTTTTATCAGTTAAGATAATGAGAAAATTACTTCCTTCTTCCTTATAAAATGAGAAAACTAAAAACATTTCTCACTGCTTAGAAAAAGTTTGCTTCTCCTATTTTTTATTTTATCTCCCAAGAGTAAAACTTCCTTCAGTATTTTACAATAGCAAAGAAATTTGCACCTCATTTTCATCTTGTTATGTTGCTGGTGAATTGAGTGCACTAGGTAAAGAGAATATCTTTTTCATATCTAGTAGAGGCCATGTGTCTGACCAAGATAGCAACTTTGGATAGGAAATTCAGAGAATTTGTTTTCAACTTCTTTACATTTAACTATGACAACTTTGGGGCAAGGCACTAAGTTATTACATGGAACATAGCGGTAAAGTAACAGATATGACCTATGTAATTTCAAAGAAAAATGTGAATGAAATAATGTTATGCAATAGAATAAAAATTGCATTACGTTGATAATGAAAAAGGAATAAACATAAAGATTGGGAGCAGCAATAAAAATTTTAAGTACATGCTGCTGCTGCTAAGTCGCTTTAGTCATGGTTTGCCCTAAATGTCGAATAGTTTGTACATTTGAGGTTACTTTTTGTCTTTCTGTTTGTTTCTGATACTATAGTGGTTAAGAACACAGACTTTTTTTTAAGTTATTTAGTATAATTGATCTACAGCATTGTGTAATTTCTATTGTACAGCACAGTGATTCAGTTATACCTTTACATATATTCTTTTTTCATATTATTTTCCATTATGGTCTATCACAGGATACTGAATATAGTTCCCTGGGTTGGGAAGATCCCCTGGACAAGGGCATGGCAACCCACTCCAGTATTTTTGCCTGGAGAATTCCATGGACAGAGGAGTCCATAATGGTCAAAGAGTCAGACACGACTGAAGCAATTTAGCATTCATGCACATGCTATATAGCAGGACCCCATTGTTTATCCATTCCATATATGTTAGTTTGCATCTGCTAGTCCCAAACTCCTAATCCATCCCTTCTCTACCCCCAACTCCCTCTTTGGTTACTGTAAGTTTGTTTTCTGTCTGTCAGTCTGTTTCTGTTACATTGATAAGTTCATTTGTCGTATTTAGATTCTATATATAAGTGATATCATATGGCTTGTCTTTCTTTTTCTGACTTAGCTCAGTATGTGAAGTACGTACTTCACTTAGTAACCTCTAGGTCCATCCATCTGCAAATGGCATTATTTCATTCTTTTTTTGGCTGAGTAGTACTGTGTCCCACATCTTCTGTATCCATTCACCTGTGGATGGACATGTAGGTTGTCTCCATGCTTGGCTATTGTAAATAGTGCTGCAGTGAACGCTGGGGTGCATGTTTTTTTTTGAATTACACTTTTCTCTGGATGTATGCTCAGGAGTAGGACTGCAGGATCAAAACTTCTGTACTGCTGTCTGTAGTGGCTGCACCGTTTGACATTCCCACCAACAGTGTAGGAGGGTTCCCTTTTCTCCACACGCCCTCTAGCATTTATTATTTGTAGGCTTTTTAAGATGGCCATTCTGACTGGTGTGAGGTGTTGCCTCATTGTAGTTTTCATTTGTATTTCTCTAATAATAGGTGATGGTGAACATCTTTTTATGTGCTTGTTAGCCTTCTCTCTTCTCTGGAGGAATGTCTGTTTGGGTCTCTGCCCACTTTTTGATTGGGTTGTGTTGTTTTTGTTAGTGAGCTGTTGTTATATTTTGGAAATTAAGCCTTTGTTAGTCACATCATTTGCAAACATTTTCTACAGTCCGTAGCTTGTCTTTTTGTTTTGTTTATGGTTTCCTTTGCTGTGTGAAAAGCTTTTAAGTTTGATTAGGTCTTGTTTATTTTTGCTTTTATTTCTATTCCCTTGGGAGACTAATCTAAGAAAACATTGGTACAATTTATCTCAGAAAATGTTCTGCCTATGTTCTCTTGTTAAGAATTTTATGGTGCCATGTCTTATATTTTAAGTCTTTAATCAATTTTGAGTTTATTTTTATATATAGTGTGAGAGTGTATTCTAACTTCATTGATTTACATACCCATATCCAACTTTCCCAGCACCACTTGCAGAAGAGACTATCTTTTCTCCGTTGTATATTCATGCCTCTTTTGTGAAGATTAATTGATGGTAGGTGTGTGGTTTAATTCTAGGCTCTCTATTCTGTTCTATTTTTTAATCCATATGTCTGTTTCTGTACAAATACCATGCTGTTTTGATTACTGTGGCTTTGTAGAATTGTTTGAAGTCTGAGAGGGTTATGCCTCCTGTTTGTCCTTTTTCCTCAAGATTGCTTTGGGAATTCTGGGCCATTTATGGAAGAACATGGAATTTTTAGTTAGAAGGACTGGGATTCTGGTCTCAACTATCTTACTCACTAGGTATGTATCCTTACTGAACAGCAGGGCATGTAAAGTACTACCCATGGTACATGACGCACATAATAGGTATTTAATAAATACATTCCTACTAGAAAAACGAGAACTTTCAAACAGAATCCTGGGTTTCTTCAAATGGAATTTTCTGAAGAGTTACCATTTTCCTAAGCCTCAGCCAATAAAAATCTATTTAGCATTTCCTTACTCAAAGTCATTAATCACCTCTGTGCCAGTCACTGCACAAGTGCTGAAACATATTTAAAGATAAGATTTTGCTCTAGTAAGTGTCAGTCTAGTGGAGGAGTCTGGTTTTAAAATACTCACAGAAGAGACAGGCACCAAGTCCAGCAGGACACAGAACAGAATGGTGTGCAGAAGGGCCCCACGAGGTGACTGAAGCGAGGCCCTACAGGGCGGAAGGCTGGGAAAAGGAAGAGCGGCGTTCTCGGCAGTGGAAGCAGAATGTGCAAAGACACAGACGTGGAGAAAAGTAGGTCACTGGAGTGTATGGTTAGGCAGGCGGGAAATGACGCTGGGGGTGCAGCCAGACTCGGGAAACCCCTGTATCACCACAGCTGCAACATCGGTCTTCCTCAAGCATCACATTTGCACCCATCCGGAATACGGTTGTTCTAAAGCCATTGTTCATGCTGTCTGTGCCGCTGTCCTCTCACATGTAAAGCGTTGACAATAGTCCTTTTATGATAAGGACTCAAATTATTTGTGGGGATGGGGGTGGGTCTTCATGTCTAATATCTGTAAAACATCCTAGGAATCAAAAAGCTGAAATTGTTTCCGGAATTTTGCCCTTTCACTGCTGAGTGCCTGGATTTGGTCCCTGGTCGGGGAACTAAGATCCTACTGCATGCTACATCTGAAGGAAAAAAAACTGAAACTGTTTTGAAAATCTTCTCAGCCTTCCTTTTTAAAGACAGGAGCCAAAGTGATACTCCCTTTTCTATGTGGCAAGGAAATACGTTGTAATTCCAGCCATTTTCACCTCAACTTTTTGACCCATTGTTTTTCCCTGCTAAAATCTGTATTATAAAGGTGGATTATTATAAAATTATAAAATCCAGTTTTCCTAGTGACTTCTGTTATAGCAGTACATTGTTAGGAAAAAAATGTGAGCCATAACTTTACCAGAATGAATTATTCATCTGTTAAGTAAATTTTACTTGGTACTTCAGTGACGTAGTTCATGTGCCCCTACAGCCTAGGGTTTGGTTACAACCAGCTGGCTCAGAGGCAAGCAGATTGCTCTGCATAAAGTCTGACATCGGTAAGTGTTGCCTGAACTTGATGGAACTGACTACTTAAGAAGACTCTACAACTGAAACAATATTAGAAAATGGTGGTTTCCATCTCCTCCACCAGACATATTAGACTTGGGGAGAGTATAGAGTAATACAATATTTTCTGATTTTGTTAAATTGTAAGGCATTGAATTCAACAATGAACAATAATTTGATCATTTAAAGTGATCCACTAAAAATGACTCAGAAACAGCAGAAAATTTACTTCTAAATGCCTCAATGTCATTTTTCCTTAGCCTGATCACTGTATTATTTTCCCCCCACAGAAACAGCTCTGTGGGCTTGAATTGGGTCCTGTAAAATCTAAGGGTTGTCTTGCCTTCACTGCAGCCCCTGGCAAGCTGGTCTTCCTTTTCCTCTCTTCTGATGTCATTGCTGTTCTAGGATAGAAAATGCTGCAAGAATACATTATAAATTTTGGAATTAATGGATGCTGGAAGATGAATTTTAAAAAGAGTTTAACCTCTTTAATACTCCTTATGGAATGATTCTGGTAGAACATAATGAACTACACCTCCCGTATCTCTGCAAATAGAAGGAAGTTCTTAACATTTATATAAGACAGCAAGAGCCTGAACATGACCTCATTTCAATCCATTAGACTATTTGAGGAAAAAACAACAAAACTTTCCCACTTATTGACAAGTAAAGTTATCCCAATCCATTTCTCATAGCCAGTAAGAAGATGAACTGTCCTTAAATGCATTTTAAAATTGGCAAATTACACTTCCTGGTTCCTTTTTGGTCAACCAGAAATAGCCAGAAGAGAAATTATCATGATTTTTTTTTTTTGAGGCAGATTAAAAATTCTCCCCCAATCCTTATTTGGAATATCTGCCAGCAGTTTTATTTTGTGCAAACAACAGACCCCTCATTTCTCTAGTCCCTGAGCCAACTCAACCAGACAAAAGACTCCGTGTTCCTCATGTTGCCCTGTGGCGACAGTTTACAAAGAAATGAAGTATAGTTGGGTAAGTATTGGTGTTGTATGTAATGAATCACCCAGTGAAGGTATGATTCATCCCAGAAGCAGAATTATATGCATCATATTATAAATATTAATACTGATAGAAATCAGTTTACAGACTAACTAGAAAATATTCACAGAAAATGAGTGAGCTTTTTCTTTTATAAACTCAACCAACATTTATTGAGGTTCAGCTTCAACTGCCCTGGTGGCTCAGATGGTAAAGCATCTGCCTAAATGCAGGAAGCCAGGATTCAGTCTCTGGGTTGGGAAGATCCCCTGGAGAAGGAAATGGCAACCCACTCCAGTATTCTTGCCTGGAAAATCCCATGGACGGAAGAGCCTGGTAAGCTACAGTCCACGGGGTCGCAAAAAGTTGGACACGACTGAGAAACTTTCTTTCTTTCTTTTCATCAGTTCAGTTCAGTTGCTCAGTCTTGTTCGACTCTTTGCCACCCCATGGACTGCAGAATGCCAAGCTTCCCTGTCCCTCACCAACTCCCAGAGCCTGCTCAAACTCACATCCATCAGATTGGTGATGCTATCCAACCATCTCATCCTCTGTTGTCCCCTTCTCCTGGCTTCAGTCTTTCCCAGCATCAGGGTCTTTTCCAATGAGTCAGTTCTTTGCATCAGGTGGCCAAAGTATTGGAGTTTCAGCTTCAACATCAGTCCTTCCAATGAATATTCAGGACTGATTTCCTTTAGGATTGACTGGTTGGATCTCCTTGCAGTCCAAGGGACTCTCAAGAGTCCTCTCCAACACCACAGTTCAAAAGCATCAACTTTTTGGTGCTCAGCTTTCTTTTTATAGTGCAACTCTCGCATCCATACATGACTACTGGAAAAACCATAGCTTTGACTAGATGGATGTTTGTTGGCAAAGTAGTGTCTCTGATTTTTAATATGCTGTCTAGGTTGGTCATAGCTTTTCTTCCAGGGAGCAAGCATCTTTAATTTTCATGGCTACAGTCACCATCTGCAGTGATTTTGGAGTTCAAAAAAATCAAGTCCATCACTGTTTCCATTGTTTCCCCATCTATTTGCCATGAAGTGATAGGACCAGATGCCATGATCTTAGTTTTCTGAATGTTGAGTTTTAAGCCAACGTTTTCTCTCTCCTCTTTCACTTTCATCAAGAGGCTTTTTAGTTCCTCTTAAATTTCTGCCATAAGGGTGGTGTCATCTGCATATCTGAGGTGATTGATATTTCTCCTGGCAATCTGGATTCCAGCTTGTGCTTCTTCCAGCCCAGCGTTTCTCATGATGTACTCTGCATATAAGTTAAATAAGCAGGGTGACAATACAGAGCCTTAACATACTCCTTTCCGGATTTGGAACCAGTCTGTTGTTCCAGTTCCAGTTCTAACTTGCTTTTTGACCTGCATAAGATTTCTCAGGAGACAGGTTAGGTGGTCTGGTATTCCTATCTCTTGAAGAATTGTCCACAGTTGTTGTGATCCACACAGTCAAAGGCTTTGGCATAGTCAATAAAGCAGAAATAGATGTTTTTCTGGAACTCTCTTGCTTTTTCCATGATCCAGCGGATGTTGGCAATTTGATCTCCTGTTCCTCTGCCTTTTCTAAATCCAGCTTGTACATCTGGAAGTTCACGGTTCTCGTACTGTTGAATCCTGGCTTGGAGAATTTTGAGCATTACTTTCCTAGCGTGTGAGATGAGTGCAATTGTGCAGTAGTTTGAACATTCTTTGGCATTGCCTTTTTTTGGCATTGGAATGAAAAATGACCTTTTCCAGTCCTGTGGCCACTGCTGAGTTTTCCAGATTTGCCGGCCTGTTGAGTGCAGCACTTTCACAGTGTCATCTTTGAGGACTTAAAAGAGCTCAACTGGAATTCCATCACCTCCACTAGCTTTGTTCGTAGTGATGCTTCCTAAGGCCCACTTGACTTCACATTCCAGGATGTCTGGCTCTAGGTGAGTGATCACACCATTGTGGTTAAATGAGTCATGAAGCTCTTTTTTGTACAGTTCTTCTGTGTATTCTTGCCACCTCTTCTAAATATTGTCTGCTTCTGTTAGGTCCATACCATTTCTGTCCTTTATTGTGCTCATCTTTGCATGAGATGTTCCTTTGGTATCTCTGATTTTTGTGAAGAGATCTCTAGTCTTTCCCATTCTATTGTTTTCCTCTCTCTTTGCATTAATCACTGAGGAAGGCTTATCTCTCTTTGCTATTCTTTGGAACTCTGCTTTCAAATGAGTATATCTTTACTTTTCTCCTTTCCCTTTAGCTTCTCTTTTCTCAGCTATTTGTAAGGCCTCCTCAGACAATCATTCTGCATTTTTTCATTTCTTTTTCTTAGGGATGGTCTTGATCACTGCCTCCTATACAGTGTCATGAACCTCCGTCCATAGTTCTTCAGGCACTCTATCAGATCTAATCCCTTGAATCTATTTGTCACTTCCACTGTATAATCCTAAGGGATTTGATTCAGGTCATACCTGAATGGTCTAGTGTTTTCCCTGTTTCTTCAATTTAAGTCTGAATTTGGCAGTAAGGAGTTCATGATCTGAGCCACAGTCAGCCTCAGTCCTGTTTTTGCTGACTGTTGAGAGCTTCTCCATCTTTGGCTGCAAAGAATATAATCAGTCTGATTTCAGTATTGACCATCTGGTGAGATCCATGTGTAGTCATCTCTTGTGTTGTTGGAAGACGGTGTTTGCTATGACCAGTGCGTTCTCTTGGCAAAACTCTGTTAGCATTTGACCTGCTTCGTTTTCATACCACTCCTTATGATAGACACTGGTTGGGATACAGTGATTAGCAATACAGATATGGAAATCATTGTTGATAGAATAGACATTCACAGCACAGACCAAGTTTGCTGTTTGTGTTTGGTGTTTGAACATCTCAAAGTAGTGTAATATGAACCTGTGGGTAAATATTCTACTTCTGTTTTAGTTGCCTTTTGGTTGAAGAACCATGTATGGACCTTGTAATTTCAGTGGTAGCATACAAAAGTGGTCTTTTTGAAAAGCTGCATATCATAGAAATCTCAATCATAATGGTGCCTCATCCACATATTCTATTTTATTGGTTCCTACTTTGTCACATTGTCCACTTAAAGCCAGAGACAAACCTATAGTTCTAACCATTTTGAGACTGTCGTATAGTTCCCATCCTTCTGGGGACAGAAACATTAATTTGTCCTCAAAATACCTTCCCTGGAACACGACTGTATGCCAGATTTGCTCTGATATCACTGTGAAGAAATTTATTGTGTACAATTAGTAAGATAACCTTTCAGTTCTGACAGTAATGCTATAAATAGCATGTTTTTGGTCAAGTGTTATCAGAATTAATTTGACTTTTTAAAGGCAATTAAGCAGTCATTTATGTATATCCTGGGTAGTTTGATTGACCAAACTAAAAACAGCAGCAAACCCATAACACAGGAAATAAAAAAGTAGGTTTAAGAGAAAGTAGCAAGTACCTTTAAATACAAGGTATTGTTTCTCCCTCTTCAGAGAGGTATCAGAATAATCCCAACTGGTGAACCTGATTCTCTAAAGAATGTAGGCTGTTGTCCATGTTTGGTTTGCTATTTGTTGAGATTCCCCTGAGAGGACAGATTCTCATTTTAGATACAGGCCATATCCTTTTAGCAAGAGGTGGTCATTTTGTAGAAGCATAGTATTGATCATAAGAAAAAACATGCAGGAATCAGTGGATTGATTTTATCAATCTTGTTCTATTGATCTTCATATTATAGTAAATTGTTGGTCAGTAGTGTCAGATTGGTAAAGGGCGAGTTTATAATTCAGTGCTTTATATTTAAAAATAGGCTCTCTGCCTCAGGATTACTTGTACACCAAGTGTAAGAAACTTGACAGTTCCAGATCACCTTGTGTGTGTTAGTTGCTCAGTCCGACTCTGCAAACCTGTGCACTGTAGCCCACCAGGCTCCTCTGTGCATGGGATTTTCCAGATAAGAATACTGGAGTGTGTAGTCATTCCCTTCTCCAGGGGATCTTCCCGACCCAGGGATCAGACTTGGGTCTCCTGCATTGCAGGCGGATTCTTTACCATCTGGACCACCAGGGAACCCTCCAGATCACCTTGCAAATCTTTGCTAATTCCTACTAACAAAGGCTGACAGAATAGGAAGATACAGCTGCTCTCAGCCAGAGGGGAAGCAGAGGCAGCAAGGGGCCTTGACCACGCCTTGGCTGAGATGTGGTAGATGCGGTTCACTCTCCCAGGTAACATGGTTTCCGCTGGTATGAAGTTCACCTAATTATCACTGGCATTTGATAGTTTCATTAGGAAATAAGGAAATCCATAGGCCAGCAAAACCAAACACTGCCCTCTTATGCATGTTCTTTTTCTTATTAAAATAAAATGTAGAGGGAGCAAACATTTAATGAATTCAGTGGTATGCAATCGAGAGACATGTCTTAAGAGAAGTACCATTTCTCAGTTGTTTTTCTTTAAGATGGTTAGAATTTGTCGATTTTACTGTTTTTGCCTGACAAATCCAGAAAATTGCCTACATTCTTCTTTTTCAGTCTTCATAGGACTGATGACTAAAAGGTAATACATATTAGAAGGCAAACTTGTTCTACATTGTCACATAGAAACTCACACCAAATGACAGGATAAAATGTATTAAACACTCAGTTCCTGAATTCACTGTTACCCTTGAAATCTGTTGATAAAATAGCAAGTAAGTTCTAGTGGCAGTTAGTATGCTGCAAGTAAATATAACATTTAAACATAGAACCTTTGCAGTGAAGGATCTTGGGTGATGAAAATTTTATCTCAGGGCACGTTTCATCCATGGTATCTATAATTTTGTCATATATGGAATTTTCTTTTTTATATTAGTGAAGAAAAGCCATTGTGAGGACTTGGAAGCTTTTTTTGGTGCCAGTGTCTGAAGAGGTACCACTTACTCTTCTACAACAGGGTGAAGTGAAGTGAAAGTGGCTCACTCCTGTCCGATTCTTTGTGACCTCATGGGCTAAACAGTCCATGGAATTCTCCAGGCCAGAATACTGGATTTGGTAGCCTTTCCCTTCTTAAGGGGGTCTCCCCAACCTTGGGATCAAACCCAGGTCTCCCGCATTGCAGGCAAATTCTTTACCAGCTGAGCCACAATTAACTGCTAGATATATCCCTCAAATGTGTATGGATGTTGTGTTTCAAAGGAGAAGTCCCAAAGTTTATTAAATTCTCCTGCCCCAGTTAAAAAGGTAGCTCGGTGTTGTTATGGATATTATGGTCTCCAGAGCAATTACATTTCCTTTCCCAGGAGGGAAAAGCCCTTAGGTGTAGCTGCAGTCCTGGGGCTGTCAAGGGCTTCTCACTAATGCTGTCACAGTTTTGCTTCTGGGAGCTCTTGTGAAATTTATAGGAGTTTGGTTTAGGTGATTCGTTGCTACGGAGATTTGGCATCTTAAAGGAAGTCTGAAACAATACTATATCATAGCTAAATAATGACCACCATTCCTGTGGGCCCTTTGAGCCAAAGAACTGAGTAAGGAAACTTGAGTTCTGGGCTGTGTGACCTTGAACAAGTCAAGTCTCCTTTCTGGCTCTTCATTTGTCAAGTCCATGTCTTCATCTGCAAAATGAAGAGGCTGACTTGGTAATATCTCCTTCCAGCTTAAAGTTCTTTGATTCTTTGTAAGAATATACTCTGTGGTATATCTAAATCCATGTGTAATGAACTCTGTTATGGGATTTCATTGCATTTATGAATTAAGATTCCAAAAGTCAGCCTTTCATATATGAATCCTTTATAGGTCAGTACTAATTTTTCTACTTAAAGTCTTCCCTTTTCACAGGCTTTTCTATTCTAAAACTTTAAGATGCCGCAGAGTCTCAAAAACTTAGCTTCTGTAATAGGATTGATTTATATTTTATTTTATTTATTATTTTTTTTAATTTAATTTTATTTTTAAACTTTACAAAATTGTATTAGTTTTGCCAAATATCGAAATGAATCCGCCACAGGTATACATGTGTTCCCCATCCTGAACCCTCCTCCCTCCTCCCTCCCCATACCATCCCTCTGGGTCGTCCCAGTGCACCAGCCCCAAGCATCCAGTATCGTGCACCGAACCTGGACTGGCAACTCGTTTCATACATGATATTATACATGTTTCAATGCCATTCTCCCAAATATTCTCACCCTCTCCCTCTCCCACAGAGTCCATAAGACTGTTCTATACATCAGTGTCTCTTTTGCTGTCTCGTACACAGGGTTATTGTTACCATCTTTCTAAATTCCATATATATGCATTAGTATACTGTATTGGTGTTTTTCTTTCTGGCTTACTTCACTCTGTATAATAGGCTCCAGTTTCATCCACCTCATTAGAACTGATTCAAATGTATTCTTTTTAATGGCTGAGTCATACTCCATTGTGTATATGTACTACAGCTTTCTCATCCATTCATCTGCTGATGGACATCTAGGTTGCTTCCATGTCCTGGCTATTATAAACAGTGCTGCGATGAACATTGGGGTACACGTGTCTCTTTCCCTTCTGGTTTCCTCGGTGTGTATGCCCAGCAGTGGGATTGCTGGATCATAAGGCAGCTCTATTTCCAGTTTTTTAAGGCATCTCCACACTGTTCTCCATAGTGGCTGTACTAGTTTGCATTTCCACCAACAGTGTAAGAGGATTCCCTTTTCTCCACACCCTCTCCAGCATTTATTGCTTGTAGACTTTTGGATCGCAGCCATTCTGACTGGTGTGAAATGGTACCTCATAGTGGTTTTGATTTGCATTTCTCTGATAATGAGTGATGTTGAGCATCTTTTCATGTGTTTGTTAGCCATCTGTATGTTTTATTTGGAGAAATGTCTATTTAGTTCTTTGGCCCATTTTTTGATTGGGTCATTTATTTTTCTGGAGTTGAGCTGTAGGAGTTGCTTGTATATTTTTGAGATTAGTTGTTTGTCAGTGGCTTCATTTGTATATTTTAGCTTTTACTTGGTAGATCATGTGAACCTCCCCAAAGTCCGATTTAGAGGGAGCCATTATTTAAGTCTGTAGAATTAAAAGTGAACCCTTATTCTTAAAACATACATTAGTGTAGAACATCTTTTGTCATACTTTAGTGTGTTTACGTAACAAATGTTTAAAGTGTGAATGTTTGTTGCCAAAAAACATTAAGATAAACTAAGACATCTATTTAAAAATAATTTTGTGCAATTCTATTTTGTTCATGCTTTGGGAGAGCAAACTTTATTTTCAAATAATGCTTTTTTGATTACAAAATTAGTACATACTCACTACATAAAAAATGGGGAAAAGCAGGAAAATGTAAAGAAGAAAATTGAAATGCCCTCAACACCACAGATAATCATTAATATTTTGGTGTGTTTCTTTTCAGCCATTTTTCTGTTATGTATGTATCTGCATATCTTCTAAACAGAAGAAGGTTGTATAAGAATATACCATAATTTTTTACATGCTGCTGCTGCTGCTGCTAAGCCGCTTCAGTCGTGTCCAACTCTGTGCGACCCCATAGACGGCAGCCCACCAGGCTCCCCCGTCCCTGGGATTCTCCAGGCAAGAACACTGGAGTGGGTTGCCATTTCCTTCTCCAGTGCATGAAAGGGAAAAGTGAAAGTGAAGTCGCTCAGTCGTGTCTGACTCTCAGTGACCCCATGGACTGCAGCCCACCAGGCTCCTCCACCCATGGGATTTGCCAGACGAGAGTACTGGAGTGGGCTGCCACTGCCTTCTCTAAATTAGTTACCTAGTCCCCTGCGATTGAACATGTGTGTTGACAGCTGTGTCTAGCTCAGGTCCTCACTTCATACCTGCTGATGTTGCCAGTTTGTAAATAGATACAGGGATGGTAAATGAAAGAAAAGTATTTTGAAATGCAGTTTTTAAAAAAAATCAGAGTTAGGTTTTGTAATACTACATAACCCAGTTTATTTTTATCTTAGGTAATTTTTTATTAGAAAATTAATAGTAACAGATTGTAAACTATTGTAAAGAAGAAAATAATATTTACATTCATAAATAACCATGAAAAATATTTTGGTACATTTACATTTAGTATTTCTATGTATGTGTACTTTGAAAATGATTAGAATAAGTCATACCTGGTTTTGTAACCTGCTTTTCTTCACTGACATTTTACAGTGTCATTTAGTGCTCTTTGAAAACATGGTTTTTTTAAACGGCTCCTTCCTTTTTCTTCAAATGTCTATACCATAATCATATTTAACAATTATTACCGTAGGAGACATTTAAAGTCTTCCTAGCTTTGCCCTGTTAAACAGTACTGACACAGACAGCCTTGTTCTTAACCTTTTGTCCTAAAAATAATATTGCCAACTTCTCCCAAACAGCTGAATCTATGCACATCACTGGCCTTGAGCACGCGCTGCCACCCCCACTGCGGCCTGCCCTCTGTGCGTACTCTATCTTTTTAGTCAGTGAAAAACCTCCATTTTGCTTATCTGGAGGGGAGAAAGCACTATTTTAGTTTTGTCTATGTTTAAACTTCTCTGATTACTAATGAGACCAGCCTTACATGTTTATTAATCATTCATACTTCAGCTTTTGGTATTTGTTCCTTTACCCATTTTTCTGTTGTGTATTCATGTTTTCTGCTTGACTTGTATATTAATTCTTTATGGAATGAGCTCATTAACCCTTTCTGCTATATATTTGCGATTTATTTCACTTTTATTTAAATGTAGATAAGTGCACCACTTTATTCTTGTGTGACTGCCTCCATCCCTTAGACTTCTTCATTCAGATGTTTTCTTTTACATTTAGCCATAAAGCATTGAGTTTGTAAGGTGAAGATCTAATTTGGTCTTATTTTCCAAATAACCAGTTTTCCCTTTCTTAAGATTTAAAATTATTTCTCGCATATGAAGTTATTATGTTTTTTGGTTCTATTTCCTATCCTTGGACCACAATTATGATTATCATATAATTTCACAATATTTGATGAGAGGGCCCATTCACTAATATTTATTTTTAAAATGTTCTTAACCATCCTCATCTGTTTTTTCAGGTGAGCATGAAAATAGTGTTGTTGACATACCACTCCCACTGAGAAAAAAGAGGGGAAAAAAATATATGATTGAAGTTAAACCTAGACATTAATTTGTGAAGAACTGTCACTGTCATATTATTTATTCTTATCTAAGAATGTGTTGTATGCCTCTCCATTTCTTGTCTTTTTTATACCTGTCAGTGAAATGAGTAACATTTTTAGTTTTTTGTGTATTTTATATATTTTTCTTGTTAGATATTTTTATTTTAATCCTCATTTTTCTTGCTCTCATGAATAGAGGCCTTTTTTCTATTAAGTTGTCCAACTGCTTATTGATACACGGGAAAGTTTTAGTATCTTTGTTGGTCTGTTTAGTCCCCAGCAATCTGATTGATTATTTCTGAGACAATTTGAATTTACCCCTTGGTTTTCTTGGTATAGCATAATATGCAAATGATATTTTTGTGGCCCTCCTTCCCAGTTTGTGTCTTAATTCTCTTTCATGTCCTATTGTAATGACTAGGACTTTTAGAAAAACATTAAATTGCAACAAGAGAAAAGGTTGTATTGGGGATGGTGGGCTCTGTTGCCCAGTTTCTGATTTAATTTAGATGCTGCTAGTATTTCCTCATAGTTCAATAGGTAAAGAATCTGCCTGCAGTGCAGGACACCCAGGTTCGATTCCTGGGTCAGGAAAATCCCCCGGAGAAGGCAATGGAAGCCCACTCCAGTATTCTTGGCTGGGAAATCCCATGGACAGAGGAACCTGGCAGGCTACAGTCCCATGGGGTCGCAAGAGTTGGATACGACTTAGTGACTAAACCACCACGACCACTAGCATTTTATCATCTTATTAATGTTACCAGTTACTATTTTTCCAACATATTATTGTGGAAAATTTTAAACGTACAGCAGAGCTGAAAGAATTTTACAGTTATCACCTAGATTCGACCATTGTTTTTTTTTTTTTTAAATTTTATTTTATTTTTAAACTTTACATAACTGTATTGTTTTCTTATACATCTCTTAGCAGATTGTTTTTCACTATTGATAGTAGTCTTTGTTGTATTGCAGAAATATTTATCTGTACTGAGTGTTCCAAGATTTTAAAAAAATAAGCACTGCTAAATTAGTTGCTGAAGATAGAGATGAATATAGCAGTCCCTTAGCTCCATTTGTTATCATGAAGTAGCCAATCTAAAAAGTCAGTAAAGCTTTGAAATAGGGATTTAGTATGAAAACTGTTCAAATGGAGGACAATGTTGAGCATCAAAAGAAGGGTTGCAGCCAATTTGGATTACAGAAGGAAAAAGAACTGAAGTTAGAATTTTTCTGTATTTCAGGAGAATGCCTCATTCACGTGTTTACTTTCAGAAATCAGAAATAGCTGCTTATTTCAGTTGGCCTGCAGGTGTAGTTCTATACTGAAATGGTGTCCATTAAGCTATGAGTTGAATCACAGTATCTCTTAAGACCATCCCATTCTTTTTGTACTGATTCTGTTTACCCAGAGTATTTGTTTTGTAGGGCTGACATAAAAGATTTCCACAAACTTGGTGGCTTAGAACAACAGAAGTGTATTTCTCACAGTTCTGGAAGCCACAATCTGAAACCAGGCTGTCAGCAGAGTGGGTTCCTTTGGGAGGTTCTGAGGGTAGAAACCCTTCCACACTTCTAGCGTTGGTCAGCCGTCAGAGGTCCTTGGCATTCCTGAACTTGCAGACCCATCACTCTGCTTTCATTTCTGCATTGTCTTCTCTGTATGTGTTCTTTTCTTTCTCTTATGAGGACACTCATTGGATTTAGGGCATAGTGTGACCTCATCGCAATCCTTCCCGTAATTACATCCGCAGAGACCCAATTTTATATACAGTCACTTCCTGAGGTTCCAGGTGGACGTGAATTTTCAGGTGACGCTCTTCACCCCCACTGCACCCAGCAACTTCCTTAGCAAGCAGGAATGGAAAAGAGCGTGGGCCTGGAGGTCAGGAAGCTTGGTTCTAATCCTAGCCAGCTCTGTAACTTTGGGGAGCTTATTATCTGTAAGCTTATCATTGTCCCCATCTTTCCAAGTCCCTGATTGTCCTAAAGTTCACAGTAAATGACGAGCAGTTGTATGCATGGCTGACTTCCAGCTCTGCTTCTCCTGTTTCTCTCTGATTCCTGGTTGTTTCTCAGGGATATTTTAAGGTATGATTAGTATCAGAGGAGCTTTGAGATCTTTGGATAAAATACAGGGTGTCACTTTCTTGGTTTTTAACTGAACTGAGGATGTCGTTAGGCTTTTATGGATTAACCAAAGAGAGGTGCTGTACTTGGAGAAAGTGTTCCCATTTCTGTCATCTCTTGCTTCCCTCTGTTATTTAAAACAACCACCACCACTCCCCCCACCAAAAAAAAAGAAATATTTTAGTTATTTTGTTGTTGCTGAAGATCATTTAACACACAGATGCTCTCAAAGTGGATATGGGACAACTAGGTTCCAAACTATTTCAGTTTAATGGTATTCTTTCCTGCCCTCCACTCAGTAATTATACTTAGTGATAAAGAAATACACACTGGATTGTAGATAGTGAGCAGTGTCTAACAATCCTGAAACGTTATTTTTTTAATTACTAAGGTGATGAGGTTTAAATCTCTCTTCAAGGGAGATAGTTCATTTAAAAACACAGGGTGGAGGGGCGGGGCGGGAATAAGTTCATTTACATGGCATTATCCTGGCAGATCAGACAGTAAAGAATCTGCCTGCAATGCAAGAGACTTGGGTTCGATCCCTGGGTCGGGAAGATAACCTGGAGAAGGAAATGGCAACTCACTCCAGTATTCTTGCCTGGGAATTCCATGGACAGTGAAGCCTGGCTGGGTACACTCCATGGGGTGGGACACACGCACGCACGCACGCGCGCGCGCGCACACACACACACACACACACACACCCCTCTTGCTTAGAGAGCCAGTTCCGGTCTTTTCTATGTGCTCCCTGAGACACAATGGGAGGAACTTTCCGGTTGTTATTTTTATAGACTTAGGTGCTACTGAAATGAAGGTGCTTCAAGGACATTTCCATTTGTTACCAGCTTATGGTGTCTCATCTCATGTAAATGATTTTGCCACTTTTCATTTTAATTCTTTGCTGCCATTGTCTTGCAAAGTGATCATTTGGTTTCTCTCTGAAGATATTCACTGATCATTCGGCTGACAATGTCCTTTGTCTGTAAAGTGTAGTGCCCTTAGGATTTATTTTATTGCTTTTATATTACTACCTGTAGATTTCTGTTTACATGTCTTTCCCTTTTTAGTCTTATAAAATGTCTAGGGCTATAAACATTCCTATATGGGACAGAAGTGTATTTCAGAAACAGGTCCCTTTCAGAGTCTTAAAGCCAAGTTCTCCCACAATTTATCCACCTGGTAACAGTAGAAATATCTAATCCTTTAACATAATTTAAGGATGAAATTCCAGAAGGTGAATAATAGATAGTATGTACTATTCCTAAGGCTATCTTCATTAGGTGGAAGGGAGGAAGTGGTGCCTAAACCCAGGAAGTGAGGGTGTCTTGAATTTTTATTACCATCCCAGTGTCTCTTGAATTTTATCTTTCCTTGTATTCCCATGCCTTAGCCTACTTCAGATCCTCTCCTCAGCTTTTACCACAGCTGCATAACTAACTTTTACCTCTAGTATCACCAGAGATAGTGCCGTACAAAATGTGTTTGATCATATAATACCCTTGCTTAAAAACCTTTGTCCAGTTGCCTGAAGTTAAGTGCAAACTCGATTATACTCTTTAAAATATAGACCAAATATTTTTCTTCAGTTTGATCCCCAGTCACCCATCTCAGGCTTCCCTGGTGGCTTAGAGGGTAAAGCATCCGTCTGCAATGTGGGACACCCAGGTTCAATCCCTGAGTTGGGAAGATCCCCTGGAGAAGGAAATAGCACCCCACTCCAGTACTCTTTCCTGGAAAATCCCATGGACGGAGGAGCCTGGGAGGCTGCAGTCCATGGGGGTCACAAAGAGTCGGACACGACTGAGCGACTTCACTTCACTTCACGCATCTCATGTACGTTTCATCCACACTGAACTCCTCATTCTCAGAACATTTTAAGCTCTTTTGTAACTCCCTTCCTTTTATATGTTGCTTCCTTTGCCTCATGCTATTTTACTTTATCCACCCTCCACGCTCTGCCTTCAAGAAACCTGCACAAATGTTGATTCTTCTCTGTTCCCATATACTACATTCATTCCACGAATACCGTGCATCTTACAGTGAACTCTAGAGTGTGTTTTGTAACATACATATATCCCCAGTGATTACATTAGGAGGCTCTGCATGGTTTATCTTTGCTACCATTTTGCCAATTGCTTGGTATAAACTAGGTCTCAGTCAACATTTTGAGTTGACTAAATGATTAATTACATCTAAAATCAGTCATTAGACTTATTTCTCAACTTTACTGATAGTCTATTGGTTATGTATAGTTCAAAAATAAACACTACTAACATAATTGTATTCAGCTATGTCTTAGTATAAAACCTCTGAATGAAGCAAGGGAAAACAGTGCATTGTACAATACGGTAAGACTCCAACTGCCTTTCTCCTGAAAGAAGTATTGTCGGTTTCACTAAAGGCCTTAACTGAAACCAGTGTTTTCTGTTTTCCCCTTTGTTTCTTTCTTACATTAATTTATTCCTTCACATATACATTTATTCAGCCATCTTTTGATCAGACAGTTGCTTACTGAGTGTCTGTTACAGGCCAGGCAGGTTCTCTGGACTTACATAGCTCCTCTTACAGGTAACTAGATAGAAACTATAGTTACTAATTTCTTCGATACTTCCTTTTTTCTGACAGTTGCCATGTCCCCTTCACAAAATACCTGTGAAAAAGACATAGAGTTTTTAGTTAACAGTAAACTCAGATGAGCCAATAATGTAATACAGTCCTGGACTGACGATATAATTTACTGTCTAAATGGGATAATTTAGGGGAATGAGAGTGCATGCTAAGTCACTTCAGTCATGTCCAGCTCTTTGCGACCCCATGGACCATAGCCCACCAGGCTCCTCTGTCCATGGTATTCTCCAAGCAAGAATACTGGAGTGGGTTTCCATGCCCTCCTCCAGGGGATCTTCCCAACCCAGGGATCAAACCTGTGTCTCTTAGGTCTCCTGCATTGGCAGGTGGGTTCTTTACCACTAGCACCACCTGGGAATGAGGGCCCAGGGGTTGTTAATAATCCAGGATAAAAGCACTATTTCAGGCAAACCCTAAATATAATCCTTATAGGCTAATCAGATTGCATTACTAGCTGCTTTTTGTTGTCTGAGCACATCTTAGGTTTTTATGTTTGTTTTTATTGATAACTTTGCCCTTTCCTCTCCAATGCTGGAAGCCTGTGCATCCCTCAGAAGAGATCCAAAGCAGTAAGCTTTCCCAGAGCAGTATAGTCCATAGAGATCTCTCTCTAACCTGGATTTATTTAACATATCATTTATATATTTAATTAGCAGCTAGACATATTCTGACTTGTCACTGTTTTACTGTTTTGACTGTTCTTTTGACTCCTTTTGTTTTAACTTCATATCTGATGTCCTCAACTGAACTGTGTACTGTTAAGATCAGGGTCATTTTTGAACTTACATCTACCCCTCAAACACATACTCAGGCTCATGTAATACATACTGGGTGAACATTTTATTTCCTGACCTGCCTTTGTCTTTCCTGAAAATTCTTTCACTTTGCATCAATATTGTGTAGCTGTCTGCCCCCTACCACCACCAAGAAGAAAGCTTTAAGAGCTTTGTAATTCTTTGCAAAAAAATTTTAACTATTACATTTTAAATTTAAATATTTACCGTGAGGTATTTTAAAATATATTACTTTATCAGTTTACCTTATACTGTATATATTTAATTAATATATTGTAAACATTGAAACATTACAGAAAGATGAAAGTAGTAATCACAGTCCAGTGTACACACCTGCAGCTGTATTAGCACATTTTAAAGAAAATTGATATTTCTGATAGGCCTACATTTCTTATAATAAGTCTTTAGCAGAAAAGAAAGGATTAATTGCCAAGCTTAGAGATTTAGAACTACAGTTAGTACATTATATTCTTGAACCTTTTATTTGGAAGGTTTGATTTGGAAGGTTACCAATTTGTTTTTATTCTGACTATACTTTATATAGTTAAATACTAAGTACAAATTAAATAAGATTTTTACAAAAATTTTTAACACATTAATCATATATGCCTGGGTAGCTCAAACAGTAAAGAATCTGCCTGCAATGTTGGAGACCTGGGTTCGATCCTTGGGTTGGGAAGATCCCCTGGGAAAGGGTATAGCAACCCACTCCAGTATTCTTGCCTGGAGAATTTGATGGACAGAGAATCCTGGTGGGCTCCAGTTCATGGAGTCAAAAGGAGTCAGATACGACTGAGCAGCTAACACAACAATCATAAATGCCACAACTGCAACGTCTTATTTGTGGTTTTGTTCTGTTGCCAAGTGGTGTCCAACTCTCTGTTACCCCGTGGACTGTGGCACGCCAGGCTTCCCTGTCCTTCATTATCTCCCTGAGTTTGCTCAGACTCATGTCCATTGAGTCAGTGATGCCATCCAGCCACCTCATCTTCTGTTGTCCTCTTCTCTTCTTGCCCTCAAACTTTCCCAGCATCAGGATCTTTTCCAATGAGTCAGCTCTTTGCATCAGGTGACCAAAGTATTGGAGCTTCACTTCAGCATCAGTCCTTCCAATGAATATTCAGGGTTGATTTCCTTTAGGAAATGACTGGTTTGATCTCCTTGCTGTCCAAGGGACTCTCAAGAGTCTTCTCCAGCACCACAATTTGAAAACATCAGTTCTTTGGCACTCAGCCTACTTTACGGTCCAACTCTTATATCTGTACATGACTACTGGAAAAACCATAGCTTTGACTAGACAGAAGTTTGACAGCAAAATGATGTCTGGTTTTTAATATGCTGTCTGCATTTGTCATCGCTCTTCTTCCAAGGAGCAGGCATTTTTCAATTTCCTGGTCTGCAGTGATTTTGGAGCCCAAGAAAATAAAATCTCTGTTTCCACTTTTCCCCATCTGTTTGCCATGAAGTGATGGGACTGGATGCCATGATCTTAGGTTTTTGAATGTTGAGTTTTAAGCCAGCTTTTTCACCTTCATCAAGAGGCTCTTTAGTTCCTATTCTCTTTCTGCCATTAGGGTGGTCATCTGCATATCTGAGGTTATTGATGTTTCTCCCGGCAGTCTTGACTCTGTCTTGTGAATCATCCAGCCTGGCATTTCACGTGATGTACTCTGCATATAAGTTAAATAAGCAGGGTGACAAAATATAGCCTTGATGTACTCCTTTCCCAATTTTGAACCAGTCTCTCATTCCATGTCTGGTTCTAACTGTTGCTTATTGTCTTGCATAGAGGTTTCCCAGGAGGCAGGTTAGGTGATCTGGTATTCCCATCTCTAAGATTTTTCCACAGTTTGTTGTGATCCACACAGTCAAAGGCTTTAGTGTAGTCAATGAAGCAGATGTTTTTCTGGAATTCTCTTTTTTTTTTATGATCCAGCGGATGTTGGCAATTTTGATCTCTGGTTCCTTTGCCTTTTCTAAATCCAGCTTGTATATCTGGAAGTTCATGGTTGACGTACTGCTGAAGCCTAACTTGAAGGATTTTGAGCATTACCTTGCTAGCATGTAAAATTAGTGCAGTTGTGCGGTAGTTTGAACATTCTTTGGGATTGGAATGAAAACTGACCTTTTCCAGTCCTGTGGCCACTGCTGAGTTTTCCAGATTTGCTGGCTTATTGAGTGCAGCACTTTCACAGCATCATCTTTTAGAATTTGAAATAGCTCAGCTGAAATTCCATCACCTCCAACTAGCTTTGTTCCTAATAAGGCTTCCTAAGGCCCACTTGACTTCCCACTCCAGGATTCTGGCTCTAGGTGAGTGAACGCACCATCTGGTTATCTGGGTCATGAAGACCTTTTTTGTACAGCTCCTTTGTGTATTCTTGCCACCTCTTCTTAATCTCTTCTGCTTCTGCTAGGTTCTTGCCATTTCTATCCTTTATTGTGCACATCTTTGCACAAAATGTTCCCTTGCTGCTAAGTCACTTCAGTCGTGTCCGACTCTGTGCGACCCCATAGACGGCAGCCCACTAGGCTCTGTCCCTGGGATTCTCCAGGCAAGGATACTGGAGTGGGTTGCCATTTCCTTCTCCATTGCATGAAAGTGAAAAGTGAAAGTAAAGTCCCTCAATCGTGCCTGACTCTTAGTGACCCTATGGACTGCAGCCCACCCGGCTCCTCCATCCATGGGATCTTCCAGGCAAGAGTACTGGAGTGGGTTGCCATTGCCTTCTCCAAATGTTCCCTTAGTATCTCCAGTTTTCTTGAGATCTCTAGTCTTTCCCATTCTGTTGTTTTCCTCTATTTCTCTGCATTGTTCACTTAAGAGGCTTTCTTATCACTCCTTGATATTCTTTGGAACTCTGCTTCTTTTCTCAGTTATTTGTAAGTCCTCCTCAGACAACCACTTTGCCTTCTTGTGTTTCTTTTTCTTGGGGATGGTTTTGAACACCACCTCCTGTACAGTGGTATGAACCTCCATCCATAGTTCTTCAGGCACTTTGTCTACCAAATTTAATCCCTTGAATCTATTCATCACCTCCACTGTATAATCATAAGAGATTTGATTTAGGTTATACCTGAATAGCCTAGTGGTTTTCCCTTCTTTCTTTAATTTGAGCCTGAATTTTGCAATAAGGAGCTGATGGATCTGAGCCACAGTCAGCTCTGGGTCTTGTTTTTGCTGACTGTATAGAGCTTCTTCATCTTTGACTGCAAAGAATATAATCAGTCTGATTTTGATATTGACCATCTGCTGATGTCCATGTGAAGAGCTGTCTCTTGTGTTGTTAGATTAGAAGAGGGTGTTTGATGTGACCAGTGTGTTCTCTTGGCAAAACTGTTAGTCTTGGCCCTGCTTTGTGTTGTACTCCAAGGCCAAACTTGTGTGTCATTTCAGGTATCTTGACCTCCTACTTTTGCATTCCAGTCCCCTATGATGAAAAGGACATCTTTTTTCGGTGTTAGTTCCAGAAGGTCTTGTACATCTTCATAGAACTGTTCTACTTCAGCCTTTTCCGCATTCGTGATTGGGGCTAGACTTGGATTACTGTGATGTTGGATAGTTGCCTTGGAAATGAACAGAGATCATTCTGTCGTTTTTGAGATGGCACACAAGTACTGCATTTCGGACTTTTTTGTTGACTGTGAGGGCTACTCCATTTCTTTGAAGGGATTCGTGCCCACAGTAGTAAATATAATGGTCATCTAAGTTAAATTCCCGCATTCCCATCCGTTTTAGTTCACTGATTCCTAAGATGTCAATGTTTACTCTTACCATCTCCTGTTTGACCACATCCAATTTACTCTGATTCGTGGACCTAACATTCCAGGTTCCTATGCAGTAGTGTTGTTTATAGCATTGGACTTTGCTTTCACCCCATACACATCCACAAAAGGGCATCATTTCCACTTTGGCTCATCTCATCATCCTTTCTGGAGCTGTCGCTCCACTCTTCCCCAGTAGTATGTTGGACACCTACCACCTGGTGGGTCTCAGCTTTCAGTGTCATATCTGTCTTTTCACACTGTTCATGGGGTTATCGAGGCAAGAATACTGAAGTGGCTTGCCATTCTTTTCTCCAGTGGACCACGTTTTGTCAGGCCCTGACTACCAGGGACATGCCCCTCAGCCACTCCACGTAGCAGGACGACATGTCCGGTGCCCTCCGCAAAGCCCATTTCTGACTTGTCACCTCCTCAGGCCCTGTCGTGCTAGGAAAAAGTCTAGGTTCTTATTTAGCTTCCAGAAATACTGTGGTTTTATTCTGTTAGTCACTAGAATGGCAGTCACAATCCTAGTATTTTCTAGATGATTCAAATCCACTTTTCAAAACGAGTTATTTAGGGAGTTAGATTAATAAGCTACTTGTTAATTGTTTAAATGTTTTCCTAATGTTCTTTTATTTTAAAATAATGTATTTTCATTTTAGAAATTCAATAGAGAAGTAAATATGTAGAGCAGAAAGTGAAAATCCATCTTAATTACTACCAATGTTTCCCTGTCTTCTACCCCAGCCCCCACTCACCCAACCCCAGGAGTCTTGCTCCCAAGACATAATCATCATTTGTAACAGTTTAATATGTACCCTTTAAAACTGTGTTGTGATAACTCTACATATACCCTTGATGGTCAGCAGTTCATTTACAGTGATAGCCATTTCTTTAGGAGGCCCCTGCACTGGGCTGGTGGTGACTCTGTCCATCATTATTGAGGAGGACAGCTCATCATTGAGGAGTGCAGATGAGGGTGAGTCAGACTTGGACCTGGTCTCAGGTGGCTCTTGGTGTAGCACGGGAGAGAGGTTTACAGTGATAACTATAATACAGGATGAAAAAGGTCTGAGAGAGGAACAGGTGAAGTGCTGGATTCACAGGATGAGGAATTACCTTTGACTGGCCAAGAGGTGACAGTGGAGCTGGTGAAAGACAAGATGGTTTGGAGGCAGGGAGGCAAAGAGCACGTAAACGGACAGTAGAAAGGCGCAGAGATGCAGGGGTTGACAAGGCCGTTCCATTTCCCCAGACTAGCATGCATATACGAGAGCAGCAGTAGATAAAGCTGCAGAGGCAGTTTGGGGGAGAAGGGGACTCTGAACACCTCTAAAATAAATCTTTAAAAATTTTTTAATAGAATAGCAGCATGACTGGAGATATACATTAGGTATATTAATCAGACATTAGATGGAGTAGAGTGTCAGTCACAGGCTTTGCAATAATTTGGAAGAGTTAGCACAATAAGGTATAGCAGCCATTGAGCTGTTGCCGAAATGGGACCTCTAGGTCTTAGCAGCTACCACATTCCATCAAATCTAGGAAGGCTTTGATTGTATGACACACCTTTATTTTATATACTGGCATGGGGTGGGGGGGATGCTGCCAGTTAATTTTCAGACACAATGAATTATAAGATGTATCCTAATTTTAGAATCATAATAATGAAGAAATATGTATCATAAAATGAGTGAAATAGAGTAAATTATGAGGGCACAGGGAAAGGATATGCAGGTGAGACAGGGTACTCAGCGCTGGTGCACTGGGATGACCCTGAGGGATGCGATGGGGAGGGAGGTGGGAGGGGGGTTCAGGATGGGGGACACATGTACACCCATGGCTGATTCATGTCAATGTATGGCAAAAACCACCACAATATTGTGAAGTAATTAGCCTCCAATTAAAATAAATAAATTTTTTTAAAAAAAGAAAAGATATGCAGGAAAGAAAGGAGACATGAGAAAATGAAACAGGGCAGGATGATGAGATCAGAGACACAAGTGGAGAAGTAGACCTTGAAGAGGAGACTGCATCTGCCTCTTCCATGAGATGCAGAGGTCAACGAGCAGTGACTCAGAGACATACAGAAGTTGAGAAGCTAAAAACATTAAACAAATCCTAGTAATCTCCATTTTGGTAAAAGAGGAGGCAAAGTGAAAGTGAAGTCGCTCAGTCGTGTCCGACTCTTCGCGACCCCATGGACTGCAGCCCACCAGGCTCCTCCACCCATGAGATTTTCCAGGCAAGAGCACTGGAGTGGGTGCCCAGGGCATCTGCAAAAAGAATGACAGTGGTAAGTCTAAGGGCTTGGGATTAAGCGTGGAAAGGTTTCAGGAAAGAGGGGCATGAAAAACAGAGGGTTATAGACAGTTGGCTAGAAGAACAAAAAGCATTCCCATCAGAAACAAAGGGCCTAGTTAAGGCCGAGAAACACAAGGTTATAAAGAAATCACTTGGCCCTATTTTATAACTTTGCCCAGGAACTCTTGGTACCCTGATTGAAGGATGGAAGAAAACAAGTGGAAGGTGCTTTCTGCAGGGTGGGAGATTGGCAGGACAGGTATGGTGGAAGGACACAGAAGCTGAGTAACCAGAATTTCTCCTAAGAGATACTGTTATTTGTTTGTTTTTTTCTATTGAAGTATAGTTGAATTACAATGTTAACTACTACTGTACAACAAAGTGACTCAGTTATACACACACATACATATATATGCATCTACACACATTCTCTTTCATATCCTTCCTCATTATGGTTTATTACAGGATATTGAATACAGTGGCCTGTGCTGTACTAGGTCCTTGTTGTGTCTCCATTCTGTGTGTGCCAGTTGCATCTGCTAATCCCCAACTCCCACTCCTCCCCTCCTTCACCCCCTAACCCTTCAACCACTAGTCTATTCTCTGAGTCCCCTGATTCTGTTTCATAGACAGGTTTATTTGTGTCATATTTTAGATTCCACACTTAAGTGATATTGTATGCTATTTGTCTCTTTTTGACTTACTTCAGTTTGGCTTCCCTTGTGGCTCAGATGGTAAAGAGTCTGCCTGCAATGCAGGAGGCCCAGGTTCGATTCCTGGGTCAGGAAGATCCCCTGGAGAAGGAAATGGCAACCCACTCCAGCACTCTTGCCTAGAAAATCCCATGGATGGAGGAGCCTGGCAGACTACAGTCCACGGGGTCACAAACAGTCAGACACGACTGAGCGACTTCACTTTCACTTAGTATGATAATCTCTAGTTGTCCTCATGTTGATGCAAATGCCATTATTTTTGTTTTTTCTTATGACTGATTGTGAAATGTGTATATGTATCCTATCTTCTTTATCCACTTGTCTGTCGATGAACATTTAAGTTGCTTGTCTTTGCTATTGTAGATAGTGCTACTATGAACATAGAGCTGCATGTATCTTTTGAATTATCATCTGGATGTATGCCCAGGAGTGGGCTTCCTGAATCATATGGTATCTCCTAAGAGATACTGTTGGTTCAGCTTGCCATGGAATTCAGGGTGAGAAGCGAGATGAAGTCAGAAGAAGAGTGATAGATGAACAGGTTTTTTAAGTTGGGGAAGGGTTTTAAAGGATTCGAGATTAGTGTAAAGAAGAAGAAATTTGAAGAGGTGGGGTAGGTAAGTAGAAAGTTGACTAGGGAATTTCAGATTTTCAGATTTAGACATAGAGTTCTAAGTCATCTTGAGTCTTGAAATGTGCTATCTTTCTAAAACACAGCTGGGAGTGTATCTCTGTGGCTTGTAAAACCTCTATTTCAAGATGAAATCTTTATTACGTATGGAACATCACAAGGTGGCCCCATCCTACTCCTCCAGACTAGCATCTCTCATTTTTTCTTGTGAACCCTGTATTCTAACCACACTGAACTCTTCTCCATACCCAGAATCATTAAGACTTTAATCTACCTTTTTGCCTTTGCTCATGCTTTTTCCCTTCCATGAAAAGTTCTTTTTCCTTGCTTTGCAAACTCCTAGCTTGTCTTCGAGAGGTAACTCAGATGGCACTCCTCTGCCAAGTCTCACAGCAACACTGAGCACATTTTCCTCCGTGCTCCCACCTCCTGTGTTCAGACAGCCTATGGAATCTCTTTACAAGAGCAGCAATATGTGTCTCTTCAGTAGATTATGGGCTTCCCTGGTGGCTCAGATGGTAAAAAATCTGCCTGTTGTGCAGAAGACCCAGGTTCAGTTTCTGGGTCAGGAAGATCCCCTGGAGGTGGAAATGGCTACCACTCCAATATTCTTGCCAGGAGAATTTCATGCACAGAGGAGCCTGGCGGGTTACTAAGAGTTGGACACGACTGAGCAACTAACACTTTCACTTGAGCGACTAACACTTTCACTTCACTTTCAGTAGATTATAAACTCCTTGTGGTTTCTCATTCTCTTCTTGACCCACAGTGGGTGCATATAACATTAGATACTTAGTATCTGCTTTTGTTGTCTTTGTTGCTGGATTTTAAATGAATGCGCTGATCGTGTGCTTTTCAAACATTAATGTGCAGTCACATTACCTAGAGATCTAGTTAAAATTCAGATTCTCATTTAGTCTAAGGCAAGGTCTGGGATTCTGCTTTTCTAACAAGCCCCTGGGTAATGACTGTGCTGTTGGTTAATGGAAACTAATCCAGTGTCTTTGCCCAAATAAATAGCAGAGGTGGAGTTAAGATGAAGTCAATAGGAATGTGGAAGTGCATCAGTGACTTGGAAGAATCCTCAGTATGAACATGGAAGCTCTAAAAATGATAGCAGAAAATCATGTGGAAAGAGATGTGTAAATCCCGGACTGAAGCAGGAGACCGCTGTGTGGGGTGGTGGTTGCACAGCTGCATTGATGGAGTCATTTACATTGTAGAGAAGGAAGGGCTGTTAGCTGACGGCAGCCGCTGTGTCGGGGCTCCAGCGAAGGATGCTCTCCACACGGAGAGGGTGCAGGGCAGAGGAGCTGCACCGCAGAAGGAGGGCTCTCACGAGGTTAGGGGCCTCCCAACAGAAGGGCACGTCACCGGTGCAGACCGAGGATGGGGGAAGGGAGGCCCCAAGGAAGTGAGAGGAAAAGGATGTGACAAGGGATCACTTCCTGACCTTACGTTTCCAGGTTCAAAGCACAGAAATTCTGCTTTCCTTTTTGAAAACTCATAGGTGACAGAACAAGTAGTACTAATAAGCATTCTGTTTCCACATATAGGGTCACAGGTCTGATAATGCCAAGGATGGGTTCAATAAACCCAGTTTCTTTAAGTACTGTTGTACAGAAGTAATACATGCATTTTAGCATATGGAGAAAGGCAAAAATAAATCTTAAAATGTTTAAATTTCTTCCTACTTATCCCTTTCCCCACGATAAGGTAGTCAACCTTGATGTGTACCCTTCCAGTTTTATCCATGCAGATTTTTTATGAGGACATTTTATTAGAGGATAAGTATATCTATATTCTGATACTTAGTCACTTAAGTTTTTTTTTTAATTGGAGGATAATTGCTTTACAATGCTGTGTTGATTTCTGCCGTACAGCAACTCAAATCAGCCATAAGTATGCGTATGTCCCCTCCCCCCACCCTTTATCCATGCAGATTTAATTACACATATGCAGGAATTTTTTTTCTCTTTTAGATTTTTATTTTATATTGGAGTATAGCAGATTAACAGTGTTGTGATAGTTACAGGTGTACAGCAAAGGGACTCAGCCATATATGTATATATATGTATACACACACACATGCATCCATTCTCCCCCAGACTCCCTTCCTATCCAGGCTGCCACGTAACACTGAACAGAGTCCCCTGTGCTATACAGTAGGTCCTTGTTGATTATCCATTTTAAAAACAGCAGTGTGTAGATGTCCATCTCAAACTTCCTAACTATCCCTTCCCCCACTCTTTGCCCCTGGCAACCATAAGTTCATTCTCTAAGTTAGACAGGAATTTTAAAAATTTCTTAACAGTACTTTTACATGCACATTATTCTACAGATTGGGTTTTTTTTTTTTCCACTTAGGACCATGTCAAGAACATCTCCCCAGGCCAGTGAATAGTTTTTTCTAGTCCTTTTTAAATAGCTGTGTGTAAATACAGATGTCTCATAATTTGCTCTGTCATTCTCCTATTGATGGACAGTTGGGTAATCTCCGAGTTTTGCTACCACAAACAAGACACGAAAGAGTCCTGTCATCACCAGTGCCTCTGGAGCAGAAGTCTGTGATTTCAGTATCCAGTACATCTTTTATCGAAGCCGAGCAGTGGCTAAACCTGTCCTATCCAATATAGTAGCCACCAGTCACATGTAACTGTTTAAATTTACTAAAATCAAAAATCCACTTCCTCCATCACATCAGCGTCATTTCAGGTGCTCAGCAGCCACATGTGAGTAGTGGCTGCCCGGTTGGACAGACTGTTTCTATCCTCATAGGAAATTCCATCAGACAGCCTGGACTAGACATTAATGTTACATCCTAGAAAAGGACATCTTTTTCAGTGAGCCTGTGTGTTAAGGAGAGCACATTTCTAAAAGTACAAACTTTGTGTCTTAATTGATTGCCTCTGCAGTTACTTCAATGAGAATCAATACCCAGATGAAGCAAAGAGAGAAGAAATTGCAAATGCTTGCAACGCAGTGATACAGAAGCCAGGTAAGGCAGTGAGCGCGCCTGGCTCTGGGCTGCGCTCAGACCAGCATTTGGGACCTCAGTCTCTTCCTCATCCTGGTGGTGCTCTTGGCTCCATTCCCACCATCCTCCTGTGGATGGTCATTGCTCTGTCTTGTTCACACTGTACTTCTGAGGGGGTGATTACACTACTCCAAATTAGGCTTCATGTGGGAAAGTTCCAGTGAGTGTCCTTGCTTGAGATGCGCAACCTTGAAATTACTAGTTTTAAAGACTGTATCGATTTCTTTTTCCAAAAATACAGCATAAACATACCAGTTTCAAAATAGTTTGAAAGTTGGCATACTTAAACAAGATTTGTTAATGTAAATATTAAGATAGTTTTGTAACTTGAAAATTGTATAATTCTGTATTTCTGTTTAAAGAAAGAATTCTTTTTGGAGCGGACTTCTTTCCCATTTCTACATTGGGATGACTTCTTAGCTTGGAGTATTTCCATTCTGAAGTCCAGTTGTTCCTGTGCAAGTCAGCAGAGCCCCTGAAACACTCATACGTCGTGTGCTAAAATGTTCTTCCACAGATTATGGTGGTGGTGGTGGTGTTTTTTTTAAGAAGAAACCATTCTCAGTGAAGAAGAATTGATCTCCATTTGGCCAGTTAATTGGATTGGCTTAAAGGATACATACAGAAGTATCACTTTTTTATGTTTTAAGTTTTATCACTGTTTTGTGATAGTTAAATACTAATTTATTCTCCGTTAGTTAGAAGCCAGACTTCTAACCGTCCAGAACATACACACTCAGCTACAACGACATCGGTATCCTTACTTCTCACAGGCCAAAGCCCTGGCCCTAAGGCTGTGCTGGATGGAACTCAGACTCGTCCTGGAAAGTACTTAACCTCCGTGCATCAAGCGCCTGACCTGTTTCCTGGTCCCGCTACCCACTGAGGGCTAAAAGCTAAAACAGAAAACGATGAAGGAGAAGGGTGGTTGCCATGTTGGTAACCGTGGTGTTATCTGTAAACCGTCACATTTGACAGCAATTTGCAACCTGAATTGTGCTTTGTGTTCCAGTCTAGTTACAATAACAGATGGGCATAGTGACCTCAGTCTTAAGAGGACATGGAGAGTGGTCCCTGTCAAGACAGCAGGAAACTAGTTTATACAGGGCCTTAAAGATGTAAGGGGACTTCAGCTATCTGGGAATGTGGTAAAGAAATAGATTCATCTGAGTAAATGATGCTAATTAAATGAACCTTTCATGTTACTGTCATGTGAACTTTGAATGCTAGCAGGCTGAATCCTTTAATATTTTATGTTGGAATTCATATTGTGTGACTTTCTGAATTGAAGCATTTTGTGTTATTAGAGCTGTCTGTATGTTTATTTATCCATCCTATCCTAAGTTGCTTCAGTCGTGTCTGACTCTGTGTGACCCTATGGACTATAGTCTGCCAGGCTCCTCTGTCCATGGGATTTTCCAGGCAAGAATACTAGAGTGGGTTGCCATGCCCTCCTCCAGGGGATCTTCCCAACCCAGGAACTGAACCCATGTCTCTTGTCTCCTGCATTGGCAGGCGGGTTCTTTACCACTATTTATATGTTTATTCTGGAGAAGGAAATGGCAGCCCATTCCAGTATTCTTGCCTGGAGAATCCCATGGACAGAGGAGGCTGGCAGGCTATAGTCCATGGGGTCACAAGGGTCGGACATGACTTAGCAACTAAACCACCACCACCATATGTTTATTCATTTAATAATTAAGTCTATATATAGTACTAGATCATGCTAAAAAAAAAATTCTATATCTGTTATTCTGGCAATAAATGCAGTGAAAAGAACATTTGGGGAAAAAAAAAGTATTGTCCCTTAAAACTAGCCTCAGATACAGATTTTCTGAATTTTACTGCATGTCTTCACAGGCAAAAAACTGTCAGATCTGGAACGAGTTACCTCCCTGAAAGTATATAACTGGTTTGCTAACAGGCGGAAGGAGATCAAGAGAAGAGCCAATATCGGTAATGTACCCGAGAGGCTGCTGTCTCTTTGAAGGCAGTCCTGAGCCTTGTGTTTAAGAGTGACTTCAGTTTAGAACTGCAGGTCTAAATGAGACTACCCTTTAAGCCTAACAAGAACTGCCCTTATGTTTTTCTTCATTGTATTTTTATAATGTGAAGTTAATATTAATCATACTATTTGTATTGTACTAAGAATGGCATTATTTCTAAACCTCATCATTCTTAATGTGCAGGAATCTGGAATTAGACATGATCTCTGATCAGTTACTCCTGTGTGCAGATGAAAGCTACCTATAAGGCCTTGAGAGGGGGAATGTGACACCCGAAGCCTTTTCATTCTTACCAGGCTATGACCCAGAGGCTAAGAAACAGCTGATTAACAGAACTGGAATAAAAGCGTCTTAATATACAGGGAACCTAGTAAAAAGCAAGATTGAAAAAAAAAAAAGGCATTTAAGAAACATGAATTGATGAGATCAGGATGGTGGGCTGGTTTTGAGCTTCTTAAATTGTATTTCACTTATAAACTTACTTCTTCATCATGACAATCCTCAAATGCTTTATAGAACCCCAAGACAGGAGAGCCATTTAATTAGCTGGTAAGTATGAAGCACCTACCAGTCAGCCACTCAGATGTACACACGAAGTAGCAGGGGCTCCAGAAGGGCAAATGTGTTGTTCCTCCCCCGACCTCTGTGCCATTGAATTCCACCTATCTGCAATTGAGAAGAAATAGGACTTAGTCTAGGGTTTTGTTTTAATTGCATTCTCATTTCCTCAATACAGATTCAGTGTTTAGACCTTTATGATATGGTAACAGATAATTTAGGGATCTGTTTGCTTTTTTCGAAGAAGCAGCAATCCTGGAGAGTCATGGGATAGATGTACAGAGTCCGGGAGGCCACTCCAACAGTGATGACGTGGATGGGAATGACTACTCGGAGCAGGTGAGCCACGGAGCAGGTGCTGCTGGGTACAGAGCGGGTGGGGTCGTATGACAACTCAATTCTGTGGGTGCGCTTTGTCCCGGGTGGGGGGGTGGGGGTGAGCTAAGGTCCCTTCAGCTCTGCTCATGTGTCTAGTTAGATTTTCATATAACTTGAATGTGGTTAAGATTCAGTTGTCCTGTTGAATTTGTGAGAAATCCTTATTCACCCACACGGATTTATTGTCATACAACAGGATACTTGGCAAGTACGCAATGGGGAGGAGGAGGAGGGAAGAAGTTCAGAGGGAGGCAGAGAAGCAGAGAAGGTAGAAGAAGAGAGGAGGATCTGATCCAAACAAGCAAGTTCCACCATCCACCACACACACACTCAATGTCTGAGAGGTGCTAGGGGCTTCGGGCAGCCGCGGCCCTGCCTGGACATGAACCCACCCGCACAGTGGAAGGGCCTACCCGCTTCGGCCCCGTGCCGTGGGAGCCCTCGTGCTGAGACCGTGGTCCGTCCAGAGTCTCTGGAACATGGACACACACACACCCTCTCATAAATGCATGTCTGCTCACCTCACCCTGACTTCCTCTTCATTGCTTAAGGGGGAAAATATATTTAATTGTAGCCACTGGATGGAATAATTCAGTAACTAAGAATGTGGGAGTTTTTCCTCACTTAAAGATATAAATTTTTTAAGGATTTTAAACTCACTCCATTTGGAATATGAAGAGAATGTGTGGTCGCTTCTAGGCGCCAGCGGGAACACATTTGCTCTTTCCTAGTCAGTGTACCCCGCTCAGCCAGCTCGTAAACAAGAGTCCACCATGCTCTCCTTCTGCTCACCATCCTGCAGCTTGAGCGTAGACACTGCCAGAGTCCCTGCAGTTCCATGCTGATCCCTGTTTAAACCAAAGAGCAGCCTGTGAGAATGAACAGTGCTGCCTATACTTCCCAAGGCTTCCCCCACACACCTCCCCCCACCAAGGACCCCCAGTCAGAGCTGCACATTTCACTCTAGAGAATGTTCTGGGAGTCTAAGCAGAAATATCCTTGTTAGTTTACCAGTGTAGATGGATCATTTCCATCCTTTTTCCAGAGGCCCTAAGGGCAGCACATACCATGCTTTTTTCCCAGGAAGGGACTTGCCCTTCCCAAAGCTTTCTGCTGTAGAGTCCCCTGAAGATGACAGGTGAGAAACTTCCACCTTATTTGTAACACCGCCTTCAGTGCCTGATGAACACCCTCCAGTGCAGCTTCCTTTACAGCTGTATTTATCACACAGCGATGTGGAAGGCAAGCTTCACACCTTCCAAGTAAGACACCTGCGCTTCCCTCCCCCAGCTCCCCTTACAGCCGGAGTGCGTAGCCACTTCCGACAGTTACCCTTCTCTCCTGTTGTAACTGAGAATTTGGAGTTTTAGGAGGGTTTTGGCTTATTTTCTACTAAAATGCATTTTTATCCGTAAGGTGTTGGTATCTGTTGTTTTGTCTGGTTCTCTCAACTGAGTGGAGACATCCTGTGAATCGTAATAATGTGTAAGAGCGCCCATCCAGGATGTAAGCTCACTAGTGTGGCCTGCAATCACTAGTGCCATGGTGGTTGCACGCCTGGAATGGTCCAGGTTTGATCGTCATCCCAGCAGTCTTTCTGACAGAAGGAAAAATTCTCAGCCAAAAAAAACACTTTAGTGCTTTTTATCTGCTGAACCATCGAAATGCCAACCAGTAGTCTCTGGACCTGTATCCATTCAGTGTCTACTTAAATACATTTCACCTCTACCCCGTCATGACCCCTCCCACAAATGTTCTGCTCCCCCTTGCCCCAGCATGCTTTTCTGTGAGCTGGAGGGTCTCCCCAGGCCCCAGTAACATCTGCTTCTTCCTTCTGCGCGTCTAGGATGACAGCACTAGCCATAGCGACCACCAGGACCCCATCTCGTTAGCTGTGGAGATGGCGGCAGTCAACCACACTATCTTGGCACTGGCCCGACAAGGAGCCAACGAAATCAAGACAGAGGCCCTGGATGACGACTGACGAGGGAGGGCTGAACGCAAGAAGTTAACTTAGTTTAGATGTAGCACCTTAGCAGACTTTCCTCGGTCCTTAACATGTGTTCTTACAGTATAACTTGCAGTTTCTTGTATGTCAGTTAGCCCTTAGGGTCTTGTTCTGTGAAGATGGCATGGTGCCCTCAGCCTTTGCATATACTCTCTCAGTATTAATTCCCAGTAACTAATAACCAACCAACCAACCAAACTTCCCTCTCCCAGCCCCCGAGGCTAGAAAATCTTGCTGCTCTGTCTTAGCATTTCAAGAAAGTGCTTCCAGGTATTTAGCTAGCCCTCAGTTCTCAAATAGTAGGCTCCGTGTCAAACCTTGGGTACCTTTCGATTCCTGTAACACTAGTCTCTACCCCTCTTCCTTCCCCAAGACTGGTAGGATGCAAGCTGAGGTAGTGTGGCCAAGATTGACAGACGGCATTTGGGGAGTGTCCGCAGAGTAAAAGGAACACTAGAAACCCCCCCTCCACGTGGGAATAATTGATTTCCAGCTGCAATAAGCCGTGCCTCATAATAGTCACACCGTGGCTAGATTATACTTCTTTGGGTGCTGTGCTAAGAATGTCAGTGGAAAAACTCGATCTCAGATTTTGGTTGATGTTAACATGCCTGACACAGACATCCTTTCCTCTCACAAGCTGTGTGACTGAGTAGATAAAATACTGCCTTCTGCCTTTGGGACCATGATTAAACAGAAAAATGACAACAAAAAAAAAGTTAAAAACCCACAAAACCCAGCTTGAGAGCATTGGGAAAAACCATGAGCCGAAGGTGTAATAATGGTGGATGTTATTAGAACCACTATACAGTGCGTGGCACAGGCACGCCCACCGGGAAGGTGCCGGAAGTCACCGCGGAAGCGGCTCTGCCTCCTGTCTGTGTCCCCTTTCCTTGCTACCAAAAACACAGAAAGGTGACTCGAGGATGGAGCTAAGGCCAAAAGTAAGTGAACGAACTTCCAGTCCCTGTAGCCATTAAACTGAAGCCCCTCAACATGAGAGGCTGGTAGAGGACTCTGTAGTGGGATTATGCCTGCTGACTGTCACAAGCGCAAATGCTTTCCTAAATAGGAGCAGAAAAAAGCAGGGGACATTTGCAACTTCCGTGGCGGGTCTGCGAGATGTGACTTGCTTAGGTGTTCTCTTTACTCTGTCCTTGTAGAGGTGTGAAAAGCTATATTGCTACAGGCAATTTATTTAATAATTGGAAGCCATATTGATAATGGATGTGGTAATATTTGTAAAGTTTAATCTACTTTAAGCAGCAGTAACTAATGGAATTTTTTTCCTTGATCACATATGTAGCACTTTTGTTACTTTTTAAAGATATTTATATTTGATAAATCTTTTTTTCATTTTGAGAACTCAAAATACCAAACAGTGAACTTGGTTAGAAAAGTCACCCTGTGATCACCTTGTCATCCAGTAGCGAAATGATGAACTACTCATGCATCCAAGAATATTACATCTGCCAGCCTCGTATGAAAATGATCTCTTGGCATCTCGATTAAAGGACACAGTGTCACGGTGCGTAAGAGGAACAGCTTCCAGTGTAGGCTGCGTCTGAAAGAGGCACAGCCGCTCTGTATTTCCTGCCTCACTCCACCTCTGTGAACGACAAAACCTTGTTTAAAGGGGTATATGCAGAGGGCTGGCTCTTAAGCAAGGTTTCGTCTGTCTGTCCGTCACCTGAAAATGATTTGTAAGATTGAAGGAGGGGGTATTTCCTGACCTCTTCACCCTTCCTCACCCACCAAATGTTTTCAACTTAAAACCATTGAGAGAGAGAGAGAATGACTGGCCTTCCTGTTTTCCCTTCCTCGTCAGTGAGATTCTGAGTATCCGCCAGCTTCCGGCTGGTCTTGCTCCACCTAAGGCACCTGCTGATGCGCTCGCCTCCGTGTCTGTCCATCCTGCTTATGTCAGTGTGAGGAGGCCTTTGGGAGGCATGGAGGTGCTGCCTCTGTGGGTCCGTGACTTTATAGAGCTACAGGCAGGACCTGCTCTTGTTCTAGGATTTCAGGGGGGAAATGTATATATTTTTTTCCAGCTTCCCAGAATTGAAGTAAAGTGGAGTAGTCTTTTTCTGTTTCACTGTATTACTTGAACCAACAAATTCAAGAGTAGCATTTGTTGTTCTCAGGAATGACCCGCCCTCCCCCACCCCCCACATTCATCTTCTTTCTTGGTGTGTTTGACTTTTTATTGCAATTAGACTGTGTTAGCTTTCTTTCCTTTGATATTATTTAGAAAAAAATGTATCTATCTTTCCATCTCGGTGGAATTTTTGTCTACTTACTTTCAGTTAAATCAGAAAGAAAAGGAGAGAGAAAAATATACTGTCTGACAAGCTGCATCCATGATTTATTGTAAGGAGATTATTATAATTGATAGCTTCTTTATGATGGGATTGCTAGTATCATCTGTTCTTGCTGGTTCCTTTTAAAGAAGCAGACTCAAACTATAAAGGCAGCTGCAGTTTCTAAAGAAACAGAGTGATTTCCAGAGAAGAGCCAAAAGGTTTCAGTGTTTTAAGACCTTTCAGGAAGGAAAGAAAGCTTCAGAGAATAAAGGTGAGTATCTGTGAAGGGAGTACCAGGTGCTACCCAGAAATCTGGAAAAAGTGAAAGAATGTGTTTGCCAGGCAGGGTAGCAGCTCCTTGGGTTCAGTAGGAGCAAGAGGAAGAAGCCTTCACCCCTTTCATTAAAGACAGCTGCCGGTCTGCTCTTAACTGCCACTGCCATATGTTTAACTTCAGCTTTCTCACCAAGAGTGAAAATTTAGTTCTTTGGGTCTTCAGTTTAAATCTACTACAGGCTTTTGGTCATCAGCTTGAACTCCGCTGTCTTCTCCGGGCTACCTTAGTTCTTACCATGTGTGTGGAGTTGCCACTAATGAGTAATATCTTTGGGGAGTAAATTTTTTTCTTCAGCTTTTTCAGGTTTAAAGGGTGGTATTAAAATAGAAACCCTAAGTTGCTCTCTGAAGGGAAGATAGACTCTTTGAAAACAATTCCACTGTGTGCTTGTGGCTTTTCTGTCCTCTTTTCTCACTTCCTGCTGTACATTTTTCAGGCCCCAGAGGACTGTTTCAGGGGCTGCTGCTTCCCAGGTGAGGAACCCTTGCAAGCAGTTCCAGGTAACTTATTTTTTTTTTAAGACACTTTCATTGAATTACTGCAGTCACATGCGTAAACTTCCTCCCCTTCTTAAAACAGAGCCTTACAGAGGGAGCTTTTAAAGGTGGACCATCCTAATGCCATTTTTGCATTAAATGAGAACCTTAACACCAGATGAAGGCCAGTCGGTACCAAATAAACCGTGTGGTTTATTTCAGAAGGGTTTGTAAGGCTGGAGTAAAGCTTAGGGCAGTTTTCTTCATAAATCTCGGTCCTCTGAGTGTTAGCTTTGAGTATTAGAGGAGTGTGGTTAGCTTCTTCCCACCTTCGGGGTCTGTAAAGTTCCCACAGTCTGGTGTTTGGCAGGGTAGATCTTCCCCACATCCCCATTGTCCTTCACAGGAAGACCACTTAAGTCCAATCGAGGAGATGGGAGAGTCCGTACCCAGGCCTATAGGGTTGCAGCAGTCTGTGACCAGCAGCTCCTCTATCCAGATGTCCAGGTATGTCTTTACCTCAAAAGGGACAACTCATGAAGAGCTAGCGACAGAGTTGTTTCAATTCTCCCTGTTTGGCCTTTGTACAATTTCAACTAGCAGGTATAAGAAAATCGTCTTTCATTTCATCAGAAATCTACAGGCACATCCTCTCTGTCTGTGGTTAACTCCTCTTCTCTTTGGGCTCCAAACCAAGGCCTCCTCTTGAGCTGACTTCCTGCTGGAATTTTCTCATCTTCTGCAGCAGGCAGAGTAGGGGGTGTGGTCCATCTCGTCACACAGAAGGAGTGTTTACTCCTTCCTGTCTTGCGGCTCTCCTGTTTGACTAGCTACTTATTCCAGTGACCAGCCATTCTCTCTGCCCACCCAGTGGGAATAATCCCTTTTTTCATAAATGAGCCCTGACCCCCGTCCTAAAAATGTGAATATCAAGTCCTTCTCTCTCTTTGGTCTTAAGAACAATTTGGGTAGAAGCAGTCTTCCCATGCAACTATGGCTCTGCCTTTTTGAATTGCTTTTTCTTTTTGTTGTTGTCAGAGAACCACCAGAAGATTTTTTTCCCCAGTGAGTCTCAACAGATTCTTAGGCAATAATTTCTCTTATTGATGACTTTGTGCACAGTCGTGTGCACTCTGCATTGAATAGCCTGACCCTCTACTTGTGCATTGGTTTTCTGTGCTAGCCTGTCTGTGATTTGAATCTTAGGTCAGAGTGCTGATAGAGCTTGTCATTTTGTTGTTGTGATTACACCAGTGTTTTACTACTGTATTCATTGGGCTGCGTTGAGACCAGCCAAATCCATTTATAGCTTTACTGAGCCGCATTTGTTTGTCAGGATTTCCCAAGTGAAAGTTGGGCGCACTGACCAGCTCCTGCTGGTGGTATCTGTTTAGGGGTGGGATGCGGGGTGGGGGGAGGAGTTACAGAAAACATTCCTTTTTGTGTGTTCTCTAAATAACAAGGGTGTTTACTCAGGATTTGGGGATCAGTTGTTCAGTTCAGTCGCTCAGTCGTGTCCGACTCTGTGACCCCATGAATTGCAGCACGCCAGGCCTCCCTGTCCATCACCAACTCCCATCCATCGAGTTGGTGATGCCATCCAGCCATCTCATCCTCTGTCGTCCCCTTCTCCTCCTGCCCCCAATCCCTCCCAGCATCAGAGTCTTTTCCAATGAGTCAACTCTTCGCATGAGGTGGCCAAAGTACTGGAGTTTCAGCTTTAGCAGCATTCCTTCCAAAGAAATCCCAGGGCTGATCTCCTTCAGAATGGACTGGTTGGATTTCCTTGCAGTCCAAGGGACTCTCGAGAGTCTTCTCCAACACCACAGTTCAAAAGCATCAATTCATCAGCACTCAGCCTTCTTCAGAGTCCAACTCTCACATCCATACATGACCACAGGAAAAACCATAGCCTTGACTAGACAGACCTTTGTTGGCAAAGTAATGTCTCTGCTTTTCAATATGCTGTCTAGGTTGGTCATAACTTTCCTTCCAAGGAGTAAGCGTCTTTTAATTTCATGGCTGCAGTCACCATCTGCAGTGATTTTGGAGCCCACGAAAATAAAGTCTGACACTGTTTCCCCGTCTGTTTCCCATGAGGTGATGTTAGCCACATTAAGTTTGGCAAACTGAGTTGTGTGCTCTGAAAACCCTCTTCTTTTTCCTGATCTCCATACTGTCTAGTTGACCATTACCCGCTAACACCTAAGTTACCCAGTTGAGAGCAGAAGGGTTTACCTGCGAGGCAGCAATGAGTGCCCAGGCTCTCCTGAGGGAAAGTTTCCCCAGAGCTGAGGGGGCCCTTCCTTTTCTAGTCCTGTGGTCTCCTTCACTATATGCTTCTCTTCCCAAAAGAATGCTAATCACTTTAGAGAAAAGATCTCTTTATCCCTCTTAAGAGAAACTGCGAACCCCCCACGCTCAGGTGGTGGGTTTCTAAACGCATGAAGCCCACAAGCCCATCTTCCCCCACAGAAACCCCCTCCCAAACCAGCCATACAAGAGGCCGTTCTTCATGCTCGCTGGCTGTCTGTGCCAGCTTGCTCATCTTGCCATCTCAGAGGCTGACTCGCTACACGCTTATAAATTGAGAACTTTCCATATCAGCTGCATTCTTCCTCCTCAGTGGGGAGGAAAAACAGCAGCAGAAGGAAAGCTAACAACCTGAGAAATCTAGGTTTCTATAATAATGCTTTTCTTTTCTAATCAAGAGGGGAATAAATGTAGAAGAGAGGGAAAATCTGGCTGCACCCCAGGACCCTACATCCTGTGCTCACCCAGAGACCTCGAGGACTCTGGTAGGCACCCTGGGAGTGCAGGCATGTCTGTCCTGGACTTAGTTACCTCGTTCTTTCCGTGACACCTGGGGCCAAGCAGCGAGCAGAACTAAATCTAGTTCATTCCATTCAAGTGAGCTCAGTTCACCACCCGCATTTCACACCCACTGACTCACTAGCCAGCTCCCAAACACCAAGCAGAAGGGCGCTTTGGCGGGGCCTCTGCCCTTGTCTCCTGGCATCCCGCTTACTTGGAGAGCTCTGGGAGCCGTTCGCCCCATCTGGGCAGCAGTGTCGTGCCCGCCAGTGGGTGTGGGGGCAGCAGGGGGACAGGGACACCAGCTCGCCTGGCGCTTCACACACCTCGGGACACCGGCTCCCTTGACTCCGTTCTCATTTTCTCTCAAATAAAAATGGCTCTCTACAGCCATAATTAACTCTCAAATTCACATTGGTGTGCTGTGATCAAATGAAGGTTTGCCTGAATCCTTTCAAAGTGTAACCATGGTAATTGAGGGGGGTGGAGAAGAATGAATATATAAAAATATAATGACAATTGTTCTGAATGACTGAGTGTCCTCCTGACATGTAATTAGCTGTTTTAGCAAGATGTAGATTGGCATGGTCATAATTAAAAGGATTTCTGTCCTTTATGAGACTGGAGATGGCAGATCTCCCGTTCCCTGTTCCCTTTGAGCTCTAATGCTCCCTAGAACGTTTGGAACAGCAACTCAGTAAACTGAAATAATGACATAGTGTTTGCGTCCGCGCCAAAGTGAAAGGAAAGGATTTGGAGTGATTTCAGCTCCCAAATGGAAGCCTTTGATTAGTGCTCCCCAGTTGACTTCTAAGTCGCACTAAACCTCTCCCTCACATCCAGTCTCAGCCTGCTCCGTCTTTGGGATTCTGACTCAAGTTTCTGCCAAACAGAGTCCACCACTGCGGCGCCTCCAGGTCACTCTGTCCCACGTGCTGACCAGCTCAGGTGCCGCGCTGGCCTTATCTGAGGCTTCCTGCCTAACAGACTGCGGAGAATTCTCCATTGCTCCTTGGTCGCCTGCGGTCCCCGTTGCTGTCACCATCAGAACGTGTTTTTCAGACACGAGCTTGCACTTGAGCTAAGTGAGATTTTCATAACCTGGGGCAGAAGACATGGCCTGGACACACCTGAAAGAAGCACGGCGCGGCCTGAGTGCTGCTGTCGGCCCCGCCCCGCCACTGCCGCAGGGTAGGGCCTGCCTGAGTTCCACCCAGGTCTGCTCACGTCACTGGCGGTTCCTCGTGTCAGCAGCCTCTGGTTCTCGAACTTGCCCCCCTTGTACTGCCATGTCAGTGGGATAGTCCCCCGGCCCTTCCCCACCCACGTTCCCTCCCTCCCACCTCGTCCCTTTGAACGCTGTGGGGTCTTGACGCCATACACGGCTTCCTGCCCACAGAGCCCGCATTCTCACCTGGAGGCCTCAGGCTGGACGGGAGCCGCCGCCTCGCTCTCTGAATGGGCCTCGTTTGGTTTCCCCGTCACTTCAGTTGCACGATGCAGAGTGAGTCTATGTGAATACCAGCACCAGCAGAGTGCCAGGGGCCCCTCACAAGCTGTTTCACCGGAGGCTCCTGACCGCGCTGGTGAGCCTGGCCCCTAAGCCCTTTCTTCTTCAGGCCTGGACACTCCAGGGTGGGGCAGCAGCCACCCTAAAGAAAACACAGCTCTTGTTTTTGTTCACACTTTGCTGCTGACCCTTGTGTAGCAGCCTTGCCCCCTCCACATAGCAGAGGGACTCCTACTCCAAACATTAAAGGTCAGTTCCATCAAATTGCTGAGGTAAGCTGCTGCTTCATAACCGTCCTCCCCCTTCATCCCCAAACACAGACACACACAATCGGGATAGTTGCTGCCTTGGGGTTCTTTTTTTCCCCACCTCAAAATACTTACAGTCCAGTGTACAGCAGTCAGGGAAGATAATGCCACAAGAGGTTCTTCCTCAGAGCCGCTTCTCCTACAAGATTAGAAGCAACTGACCCCTGCTTCCCCATCCATGCACAGCCATGGTGCCTCTCTGGGGATCCCCGCCATCTTCTGACGGTTGGAATGGTTGCAGGTTTATGAGGACCAGGGTATTGCATCTTGTCTTCCCAACTGCTGTCTCCATTAGAACAGAGAATCCGTTTTAAGATTAGCGATTCAGAGAACTGACCAGCTGAGTCTATGACTTGTGAGCCATGCATTCAGCCAGCGAGCAGAACATTCTGATTATCTGCTTACATTCAAAGAAAATAGAACTATCACTGCAGTTAAAACCTTCCAACACAGTATTTTAGGGATCAAAGTCTTAGATGTGCTGCTTAAAGGATGGTTCTACTTAAAAAGAACTGGAGCTGGTGAGACATTTCCCTACCCAGATGCTTCCAGAAGCCACTCTGGTGATTCAGGAAACCCTTCATCACCCCAGCCCCCACTAAAAAGAAAGTAGAGCCAACTTACCAAAATCAGTGAAAACATAGATAGTGCTTATCCCTGAATATGTATTTTTGGGAATAAAACACCAGAAGTAACCAGAGTACAAGCCGCCGTCCTAAACTGTCATAAACGCTCAGACCACCCAAGCATCTGAAGTGCGTAGTAGCTGCTGACATGCCCTAGCCTGTCCTGTCCTGTGTGCCTGGCGCTGCGCTGAGTGTGTTCACTGTCTTGTTTATTCTTGAAGCAGTACCCTCTGCATGGAGTCAAGTAAACTCTCTAGGTGCTGCTTTCATTTTAGTAGGAAGATAGCAGGATGTCCTGGAGAAGGCGATGGCACCCCACTCCAGTACTCTTGCCTGGAAAATCCCATGGACGGAGGATACTGGCAGGCTGCAGTCCAGGGGGTCGCTAAGAGTCGGACACGACTGAGCGACTTCACTTTTACTTTTCACTTTTCCTGCATTGGAGAAAGAAATGGCAACCCACTCCAGTGTTCTTGCCTGGAGAATCCCAGGGATGGGGGAGCCTGGTGGGCTTCCGTCTATGGGGTCGCACAGAGTCGGACACGACTGAAGTGACTTAGCAGCAGGACGTCCACCTGGCCTTGTTGATGAATTCTCTGCACTCCATCTGCTCCTCTCTCGCGGGCAGGGCAGGCTGGTCCCCGCTGTTGCCATCATTTCTTTGCCGACACGGGGCCAGCGTCACCATGATGATCTGGACACCAGGTCACCCCTCTTTGGCTCTCCTTGGCACCTCTCCTCTGCCACTCATGGTGACGGGCACACAGTGGCACTTAGCACCCGTGGCGTAAGCCCTCGTTTCAAGTCCGCTGTCCCATCTCCACCTCTAGGAGGCAGATGTGAAGGTCTTGCCCTTTGCTGGGAAGGAAGGTCTTGGCTCTGTTTTCTGGGGGGGAACCTGAATGTCCCAGCTCTTGGGTGTGGCTGCACTTTGTGGAGGCAGAGTATCCAAGGTCACTCTTCCTGTTCTCTCTCTATTCTGAGCATCTTTTCAGTGCCTGTGTTTGGGAGGTTCGCTAAGCCGTTCCAACTCACTCTGCCGCGCCCTCCACCATAGTCACAAGAGGTAGTGGGGCTGGGCCAGTGCTGGGTAAGTGTCTGCTCCGCCGTGGGCTCTCCGGCAGCCAGAGCTTTCTGATAACCATGGTTCAGCCCAGGGGCCAGCTGCCTGGATGTTCGTGTGTCACCTCAGTGACTGTTGTCAGGGACATGGGCTCCAAGGTGGCCTGAGGACTTCAACTTGACTAAAATTCACCTCCCTCCTTCCCCTCTGCTCCAGCTCTTTGCCTCCCAAAGTGGATTCTGTCACCTCTCTTCCAGCCGCTTAGTCCCACCCTCAGGAGACGTGAGACACGCAGGGTCGATCCCTGGGTTGAGAAGAAGCCCTGGAGAAGGAAATGGCAAACCACTTCAGTATTCTTGCTTGGAGAATCCCATGGACAGAGGAGCCTGGTGGGCTCAGTCCATGGGGTCGCACAGAGTTGGACATGACTGAGGAACTAGCACTTTCATGCATTATTGAAGCCCCCGAGAGTAGAAGCCACGCCAGGAGCAATGCCTCACTGGGAGTGGCCCCGGGAGAGGGTCTCCAGATTGACAGGAGGGCTCGGTGGCCCCTGGAATTGGCACCTTGTTGCACTAGCTGGGTTGTGACTCCCCACCAAATAAGCCCACCCTTAGAGTGAAGGGAAGAAGGTACTGGTCCTGACTTGACATCTCTGGGGGTGGGGGCAGTGAAATGTGAAAAGGGAGACGTGGACTCTCCCCAAGGACGGCGAGTGTGACTCACCAGGTGGTGTGCACGCCGAGCTGGTCACAGCACTCGGTTCCTAATGTCCCGGCGCTTCCGGGTCGGGTCTGACGTCAGTCAGGCTTCCGTGGAGCACGGACGCCTCCTGCTTTACTGGAACCATGAGCCCTGCAAAAAGTGGTGAGGGTGATTTTTCCAACTCATCATTCATTGAAGCAGTTAAACTGGAAATAGAACATTAGTGCTGTGTTAAAGTAAACAGCAGCCCATCTAGTGGTATTACCATGAAGTCTCTAGTTTTTAATGCCGGATCCGTGGGAGGCGGGCAGTACATGTTAGCGATGGACTGAACGGAGGTGAGAGAGCTCAGGCGTGGGCTGCTGTCAGGAGCAGGAGTGTTAGTCATTTGCCTTGAGAAACACATCTCAGTATTGTTAGTTAGTGAACCCCTTAATCATGCATCTCTGAAAACGGGCACCACAAAACCAAAGTTACTGGGGGCAGGAGGGGTGGCACTCCGGCAAGGCTGCTCTCGATGGTGTGCCGGTTCTCCTCGGACGCTCCTCTCAGAAGGGTCTCTCCTCTGCCTAATAGTTTTACTCACACTGGTCATAGAAGGCAAGTCCATGCAGCCCACGCCTCCCCCTAGCCCTCTGGCCCTCGGCCTGCCCCTGCATATGTTCTGCCCACCTTGGGTTCACCCGCTGTCCCCACCAGAAGATGCCAAGAACATCCTCGCCGCCTCCCTGGAAGAGCCCACAGCCTTCTCTGACCCCCTGGGCTCCCCTCCCTCCCACGGCCACTCTGGGTACGCAGTACCTTCCGAGGGTCAGTTTCTCTTTGTTTTTTAAGTGCCTGCACAAGGTGCAGACCTCTGGGACCTGCCAGAGAGTCGGCCTGTGCCCTGCCCTTCCCTCCCCAACCCTGCACTGGGCCCCTGGGGGGTGTGTGGCAGCTGCCCCCTGCCAGGGTCCCCGGGCTCCACAGGCCGGACAACTCCAAAGGTGAGCGCGCGGGGTGCAGTGTTTGAGGCTGGCTGTGTCCCTCTTGCCTGCGCCGCTGCGGTCACGATCACAGACTGTGGAGGCGCCTGCTTAGCTAGCAAGTGAGCAGAGTGGAAGTGGGGCAGCCGCCGCAGGTGCATCCAGACCCAAGAGGGCAAAGAATCAGAGTTAAGACCAGGATGACTCACCTGCCGGTCACTGGAACCCTGGCTGCCTGGCTCATCCTGTTCTGTCTGTGGGATCGAGGTGTCTGCCCACAAGGGCCGAGGAAAGCCGTCACCAGTAGGGGGAAACGAGATCAGAAGTGCGCCTTTGAAGATGACTGTGAGAGTATTCGTTTGCTTCTCTTTTAAAGTACGTGGAGTCTGAGCTGAATTCGGGGCCTTGGTCACGTGGCAGGTGGACGAGGGTTGTCCTGGGACCGCGCTGTTGACATCAAGGCACTGAGCTGTGCTCGGATGGGGGCTGGTGTGCTCCAAGGTTGTGCAGAATGGGACAGTCCATACGCAGGCACTTTATTTTCATGAATAATCCAGGCTTTTCGTTCAGACAGTGGAATAACCCACACGCTGGGCCTTCCCATTTAACATGTATGGCGTTTGCTGGAGGAATTGTGAGCAAGTGGCACGGGGCGGGGTTGACGGAGGCAGTGGGTGGGCAAGTCTGCCGTGGGGCGGCCACGCACAGGCCCCTGGTTCTCCAGGTGCCGGGTCCAGGTTCCACCAGCGCCGATCGGCTCCCTGGGTTGTAGCTGTGGCAAGGCTGAATGGGGGAGAGGCTGGTTTCTCTCAGCTCACTGGATGTGGGCTCTGGGTCGCCTGGCACTGGGTGACGGTTTGTTCCGTCTTCCTGGGCATTCGTTGCAGGGATGGGAGCTACTGGTGTAGTGAATTCTAAAGTGGAAAGTGAGTTGACGATGGTCATTTGATCAGATGTCTCGGGACTGCCCGAAAGTATTTAGCATCCACCAAATAGTCGAGTACCTGTGACAGGCCGGGGGGCCCTGCCCAGCAGGGGCGGGTGTTGCAGGGCACATCACCCCTCTGCCCCTGCTGCCACGTCCTAGTCTTCGTGTTTCCCTCTGGCGTCTCTGGGTCTCTGTCCCCACCTTGTGCACCATGCGTCCCTGAGGGGAGTCGCACCTGTGTCTTGAGTCTGCTGTAAGGTGTTCAGTCTACCTCAAGGGGTCGTCATGGTCAGCTCTGTCCCGTAGCAGTCCTTCCAACGTCGCCACACACACTGGAATGTATATCTGCCCTGGCCCCGGCCCACCTTCGTCAGTCACCCTCCTGACCCCATCTCTTCCTCTGTCACCACAAACTCCTAGTGCAAATTGGATGCTGCTTTAAATGTGAAAACAATTGTTCAAAAGCTATAAAACCTGAATGAAAGCTAAAGCTGAATTTATAAGCCTTGTTGCATATGAGCCAAAAGTGCAAAAAGCTCTATATAATGAACTAACCTGCCACTCGTATAAATATAAATATATATAAATATATTAAAATCAGACTGTTCTACAAAATTGTGTATTTGTATTTTTGTGTACGTACAATTTTCTGCTAAGCAGAAGGAGGATGTAGTATAGGATGCTGTGAGAAGAGATTCGGTTTAATCCTGTTTCTTTGTTACTTATTTTTGTTAACATCAGATGCCTGTCTTTGTCTCACGTGTATGACACTGTTTGGAAATCTGCAGTATCTCTCTTCCTTAGGGCCAGTGTCCTCTAGAGAATGAAACCTGGGGTGGAAAGAGCCGTCCTGGGCATCGGACATGGGGCAGGGGCCCAGGTTGCCCGGGTGCCACTGGAGGCCCTGAGGTGAGACTAAGGGAACCAGAACTCCCCTTTCTAGAAATCAGCTTCCAAAACAAGACTGTCAGCGCTAAGGCAGACTCCCCACCGGGAGGGGGTGCGCACGAGGGCCAGAAGGTCGCCCAGGGAGCCAGCCTGGCTCCCTGGGCTCTGGCCCCTCTTCCACCTAGTTGCTGCCTTTTTCAGATCAGGTTACAAAATGCCTCCCCTCTGCTGAGCTGCTGGCGCCTCATCCCCCAGGCCTCCAGCCCCAGCTCCCTGGAGGGTCTCGGAACCCACCTTCCCGGTGCTAACACACGAGGCGGTAGTGCGGCTGCCAGCAGTGGCCAGAAACGAGCCTCACGCTGGCTCTGCGCGCCCCGGACAGCCGGCCTGCCCCACTCCCGCCCACCTCTCGGCGTGCTCCCACCAGCCAGCGCCCCCCAGCCCCGACGTGAACCTTCTCTAGGGAGAGCGATACTGCACCTTCGCCTGTGGGACTCATATTTATAACAATGTGTGATGACTGTAGCAAACAGCCCTTGTTTCTGGATGTACATGGTCCGAGAAACAAGCGCTCTCTTGTATTGATTAAAATAGTTCCAACGAGTCCTGTATCCTTGTATCTCCTATTCTGGATTAGTGCCTTTTGGACAGTAGACTGTTCTGTAATTAAAATGTAGTATACTGCTTTTTTGTACAGTTTTGTTTTAATAAAACTTTTTTTTAATTTGTGTTTATTTTAGTATTGTACCTATTAGAGAATAAAATGTATAACTGAACAAAAGCTGGCCGGGATTTCTTTGAGTAAGAACTGTCATTCGGGAAGTGCCCAACCCTTCTGTCTTGAACATCGGTCCCTTCATGCTTTAAGAACAGTCTAGCATCCCAGAGACAGGAGATCGCTGGGAAGGGGTTCAGGGGATGATCAGGCATCTCCTAGTTGAGGGAATGTCTGCCGGGAATCTGGGCCCTGCTGCCTCCAGCCTGCGCTCCCTTCATGTCTGCCTGAATTTCCCAGGAGAAGCCGGGCCTTCCCGTAGCTTCCCCTCCGTGGTCCCCTCAACACAGGCCGCACGCCCACGTCCTGAAATCACTAGGATGCCAGCAGCTGCTCTTCCCCGAGGCCCACAGCCCTTGCTTGGCCGAGCTGCACCCTCAGCACCTCGCTTTCCTACGGAAGCCCTCTTTCCTGGGGCTTCACCTTCAACGTGAGAGAAAGCTGAAGCTTCGTTCCCTGCGTTTCTTTAAGGCATCTAATGGTCGGGAGCAAATTCTTAAGCAGGACCAAAGGACCAGGTGCCCAAGCTCCCATCTCACCTGACAGGTTTACCAACCCCTTCTCAGAAAAGGGAGCCAGGGTTCGTCCCGGCTTTAGGCTTTACGCTCCAAGCTTTAGGCTGCCAGTAGAGAGATGAGCAGGCTTGCGGAGGAGGGCGATTCCCAGGCCACCGCCACCCCATGCTGCTCCTGTTTGGGCCAGGACTGCTCCTTCCGGTTGTGCCCACAGCATCCCATCCCTGCACATCTAGAGTCCTCCAAACACATTTGCCTGGAGGGAACCTCCTCCGCCCCCCAGAGCTCCAGGGCCCCCAGCTGGTGGGCACCACGCTCTAGTTCATGACCATGGGGCTCCTCTGGCAACACGAGGCCCAGTGCAGGACGGCACGCAGCTGTTCCGAGTGACCCAGCGAGTGAGCGAACGGACAGAATGTGACACCCCCACTGGCACCATCTTAGGGTCTGAGCGACTAGAAACCCCACAGCCTCAGGCAAAGGAGAGCTCATTGAGTTGCAAGAGAGTAAGTAGCCGCTCAAAAAACGAGATTTATCCTAGGAGCCAGATCCATCTGAGACGCTTGCCTCGGAGCAGGACAGCTCCTGGCTGCCAAATTTCTGTCATTATTTGGCAGCGCTTATCTCTGAGAACAAGTCCTGGGCGCTTATGAATATAAACAAGTCCCGCCAGGACGTGCTCTGACTGCTGGCCACCTCCCCGTCAGCCCTCCCGGCGGCTGTGGCCCTTCCATTTGCAAGTACATTTTATCTCAGGCGAGGCGCTGGCAGAGGGACTCACCGATGTGGGGCCACCAGCGTGCTGGGCTGACCACGTCCTCGCGGGGAGGGCGGGACCCTGGGGCCACCTCAGAAGGCCTGCTCCTCTCCCCAGTGCTGTTTGGGTCCTCGCTGGGTGCCACGTCCTGAGGATGCTGGCCTGAGGCAAGCAGGACCCAAAAATTTGCCATCAGTTTCCACAACCTGTGGAGATGCGACCTGCTGGCGCCCACAGCCTTAATCCTCCTCCCCCGAGCCCCTTGCTGCAGAGGCTTTGAAGGTCCGCTCACCTGTGCAGCAATGCAAGGAGGCCCTGCTCCCTGACTGCAGCGTCTGACATGCGGTGCGGCACGCAGATCCAGGGGGACACAAGCCGAGGCCCAGAGCCGGGACATGCCTGCTCCCAAAAGTGGCCTTCCACTGAGTTAGCCCAGAAGCTCCAAGTCTAAGGTCATCAGGAGTTTCTGTTGGTCCTTGGCTCCTGAAAGATATCTCAACCGACTGGCCACAAAACCACATATGTGACAAAGACCGCCGGGCCTGGGGGTGTGTGCTCAGGGGACCTGCCTCTGCCCTGAGCCTCCCCTCTTCCAGTCTCCATGCTGAAAAGGCCACCCCATCACTCAGAACCAGGCCACCCCGGCCCCTGGGGGACAGTCTGGAATGAGCCCAAACACCCCTGCCTTGGTGGGGAGAGGGGAAAGCAACAGGAAGACCACAGACGCAGGCAGGAGATCATCTGGTTTTATTTAGAGGCTGTTGGTCATATGGTGGGAAGGCATATAAGGTACAAAATTACAGATGTTTAGTTCACTATACAATACAAATCATTAAGTCTTTACAGGTCATTACAGAGTCTTTGGATTTTTCTTAACTCCCATTTGACGTGTAGGAAATCAACAATCCCCCAATCAAAATCACTTCCTTGTGTGAACCCATCGTATTTACAGAACTCCACACAAACAAAGGCTCCAAAATGCCCCCAACACGATTAATGAGCAGCACACAGAAGGCACGAAGGGTTCCTCCGAGAAGGGTGCACACAGGAACAATGGAGTTGGGGTCTCAGGCTGCACAACCTGTCCTGGAGGTGAGGAGTGACAGACAGACAGACGGAGCGGCGACCCTGGGAGCTAGAGAGGTGTGAGCACAGGCCTCTGTCAAGGGCGGCTCATCTTAGCCCAGAAAACCTCCCCATGGTTTCACAGACAAGGGAGCTTAATCCAAGAGGAGGGAGAGTAAGGAAGGGGCGGGGGGTGTGCTGAGCATCTCCTAAGCCTTTCAGACTCCTCAGGGGCCGTTCACAGCTCACTAAGCACACAGGGCCCTTCGTGCCAGCCTGGCCCACCCTACTCAGCCCCACAGCTGGGCTTTCTCACTCTCCTGCTCCCTCTGGGCATCTCAGTCAGCCACGCCCACTGCCTCCCCACCCCAGTCCCCTGGGGTCTGCAAAGCAGGAGGGCTCCCGCCCGGCCTTGACTGTCCTCAGGCAGCCTGGAGCCCCGCACCACTCCTGCTGTCTTACTAAATCCCAGGGCCTGACTGGCTGACATTTAAAATGAGGTCTGTCTGTCAGGAAGTCGAGGACGGAAGACAGAGGGAAGGGGGCCCCCTTCCCTCCTGCCCAAACACTCTCCAGCCACACCCTACCCCCAAAAACCTCAGGGCGAAGGGCTGCCTGGCTCCTGGCTCTAGGGACCGCAGCCCTTCAACTCACAAGCTGACATCAGTCTGCACCGAGGAGCGAGAAGAGGCATGACAGCCTGGGGCAGGGCGAGCTGCCTGCCCCAGCTACAAGAGGACAGTCCCCAAGCCCCCAGGAAGCCAGCGACAGCGACAGAGGGGCCAGGGCGTCCCAGGAGCCTGCTCCATCCATACACACTGACCCAAGGCGATGTGAGGTCGTGAAGCAAAGTGGGGAGTGGTCCGGGGGGGGAGGGGGGCGCGAAGATGGCTGGCCCCACACGCTGTGAGGACACTGCAAGGCCGCCACACCCCACTGTGTTCTCCCGCCACACCCCACTGTGTTCTCCCAGAGCTCCCTCACTGCCCTCAAGGGTGCCAGGCCACCCAAGGGCCAGAGCAGGGCCAGGAGAGCCAGGCCAGCCATTGCCCTGCCAGCAGTGCTGACGGATGAGGGTGCCTGGGGCGGCCTGCGTGTTGACCTCCTGGCCACGGGGACAGCTCACCAGGAGGACCAGTGACATGGCCTTCCTAACACAAGCATGGGCCCAAACTCGCTTCATTCTGAGAAAACCCCAGGCGAGCCGGGGGCTACAGACTTGAGAGCAGCGACAGAGTTTTCCTCACGAGAGGAAGGACCACCTCTGCACACAGGGGCCCTGGCCGCAGCCCCCAGTCCCAACAGCACGAGGCCAAGGGCTCTAAGGAGATGCTGCCTCGCTGGGTAGGGACGCCAGGCCCCGTTGAGTGCAGAGCGGGGCCGGTGGGAGACGCTCAGGCAGAGGGAACTGGGGATGTTTGAAAGGCAGGCCCCAGGAGGAGAAGGGGGTCCTGAGGCCTCCCGGGACAACAGGGTTAGAAGGAGCTGACCCACATCACCCAAGGCTCCTCTCAGCCCCACAAGCTCCAGCCAAAAACCTTCTCAGGGCAGCGACCCTGCTGTCGTTTCATCCACTTTAGCTCATCCAGCAACAAAATAAGCACAGCCCCTCGTCCCCCAGCTGACCACCCCAGGCCGGTTCTGCGAGGTTGTGACGCCCGTCGCAGGGCAGATGGGCCCCAGCAAGTACTGGGCTCCGTCCATGAGGATCACAAACACCCCAACCACTTTCTGGTTCCCCACATTGTCTCTCCAAGTGTGGGGTGCACGACTTTCTGCCCCCAGGCAGCTCACGGGGGCTCTGGGAGCAAGGGCCGCCCTCCCAGGGACAGGAGGGTGTCCATGGAGGAGGATCTCACACTGGAAACAGGTCTGAAGGCAAACGTCTATGCTGGGAAGGAGGTTGCGTAGAAAAGCTGACACAGAGTTAAGAGCACTTGGTTCAGGCACACACCTTGCCTGGCAGAGGTTCCCCCAGCAGACCAGTGGAGGACAGGAAGGGAGTATGCCAGGGGTGGCCCCACAGATGGGACCCCTGGCCCCCTGCAGACCTGGGGCTCCGGCAGCCCTGGCCCCGAAAGGAGGAGACAGGCTTCTTGTGGCGGAGGGCAAACCACCAGCCTGGGAGCTGCACCCAAGGGATGAGGAAGACGCCTTCTGCCCAGGTCAGGGCAGCTGTCATGGGGGAGCCCCCCACCCCTCCCCAGAACCCCTAGCCAGCTGTCCGCTGGGGCAGCAGATGGGAGCAAGGGCACACCGGGCCAGGTCACTAAAACCTGCAGACTCCATGCCGGGCTGCTGTGCCCTGGGCAGGCGGAGGTCCAGGTGGGCTGGGAGCCGCTTCTCGGGGACACAGAAAGAGCCGGGACGGGGAATCAGAGCCTGGGGCTCCCACACACTGGAAAAACCAGTAACTCTCCTTGGTTTCAGCCTGCTCACTGTGAGAACCCTTCCAGGTCCCAAGCTAGGAGTATTTGTTGAGACGAAGGGGTGCGATTTTAGACTCCCGGGCCTGTCCCCCATTCTAAATAGGGCCAGGGCAGCTTGGGGTAATGAGATCTTGTTCTGGGTGGGCGAGCCCACGGCCGGCAGAGCCTGCACGCAGCTCCATCCTGTCCCGCGGTCCCAGAGGCGACAGGAGGGTGCCTTGGCGTCAGCACGCCGGGTCGTGGAGGCCACTTCATCCGAGCTCCTCCTGTGGACCTCATGGCCCCACCCAGGGGCAGGGAACCAGGGCCGCCTTCAAGTGAGGGGCTTCACGTTGCTAGAGAACCGAGTTTTGTTGTTCTTTTTTTTCAAGCTTTCTGGCTATCATTTTTAAGAGTCTAAACACGAGAACTGAAGAGGCAGCCTAGAATGTTGTGTGCAAACTCCAGCTCCGAGCTTCCACCCCCAACTACACGGTGTCCCCAAATCTTGCTCACAGCACAGGCCCAGTGGCTCCCGCGATGACAGGCAGGGAAGGCAGCCGAATGTTCGTCACCACTGACCACCACCTTGGTAATCCGAGACGCACTGATGGAAAAAGGGCTCAGGGCCAGGGCTGTCTGGCCCATGGCTCCTAGAGGTCCCCAGGGGTGAACCCCGCCAGGCTGCAGCCCTGGGCTGAGCGGGCATCAGGGCACAGAACTGCCATGAAGCTGAACTGGTCTAAGGACCCTCCCAGACCCCAAATTGCACCAAGGAAGGCCGTAAGGCCTCTGAATGCAGAGCACAACTACCACCTCCTCCCATTTTTGCTGTCAGCTGAGAGTAAGGCCACTTGTGCGCCTGTGTTTAAGACACAGGGAGGAGCTGAGTGTCCTCTGGCCCCTCCCAGACCCCCATGCGAGGCACCAGGCTGGCCGTTCCGCAGCGGTCATGGAGGCCAGTGATGTGCAAGGTGGGCCCTGGGCACTGGTGCTGGGCGGACGATTGTGGCTCGCAAACAATTTTAGATTTTGAAAAAATAAATATAAATAAATATATTCCAGGAACTCTGTTAAGGGAATAAATGGCAAAAAGAGAAAACTTTCCAGGTATAAAGATGCTGAAACACCCACAAAGACACCTCTAAGAAACCCTGTGGAAAAAAAGAGGGAAAGAAGGGACAGGCCCAGGGCCCAGGCACTTAGAGGAGCCAGCACTTGGGGGGTGTTGGGGTAACTGGGGTGCAAGCCAGGACTTGAGGCGCTGGGGGCCACCTCCATGGAAGTGAAAAGGCACTAGTTAACAATTATGTTTTAAATTAAGAGGTTAACAGGGTCACCAGAATAGAACAAAGAGCAACAGCAGCCGTGAGTGGGCAGCCCCAGGCCCAGGGACACAGCGGGGACCTCACTCTGGGCTCCTGAAACCTTCCGCCTGAGGTCCAGCTGAGATGTGCCCCCACCCCTGGGGAGAGGGCAAAACGGGGGGTGGGAGGGGTGGGAGGTCACCAGCCCCACGTCACCGTGCAAAAAGCATTCCTGGCCTGTCTCCAGGGAGAGCGGCTGGAGGGCCCCCCAGGACTGTCCCCACAAAGGCTCGGAGGGGCCCGGCGCCTGGTGCCCTCTGCCCATCACCCCGGAAGGATGGGAGGCAACTGCCCCGCCGCTCAGCTGGCCCAGGACTTGCGGTTTTCGGGGTTCCCATGGCCGCGCTCGGCCCGCAGCGCCATGCCCTCGGTCTTGGCCAGCGCTGCCGTCAGCGAGGCCAGGTTGGTGGCAGAGCTGGAGAGCGGGCCACTCCTGCGGGGCTCGGGGGCACCCTGCAGGCGGAGCCCCGCGCTGCGCCTCCGCCCCGCGCCTGCTGCCCTGCGCACACGGCCCGGCCTCACCAGCAACCCGTAGCCAGGGTTGCACTTGAAGTACTGCTTCCCGCCGATGGAGCCGTCATTCTTACCTGCGGAAATAGAGGAAGGTGTGGAGGTGGCTCCCAGCCCCAGGGGACCCCTGTGCACCCGAGGAGCTGCGCCCTGTGGAAGGCCTGGGGCCTGGGCAGTGCCTCCCAAGCAGCACCGGTGATCACTGCAGACAGATCCCTGTGGCCTCAGACACGGTCAAGGCCTGGCCGCTTCTGATGCCCATGTGCCAAAGCAGAACCCCTCTTCCCCCTCAGCACTGACCGTTTTCAGTCTGGACAGTCAAAATGCAAACAAAGCAAGGAGGTCGTAAGGTAGAATGATTATTTTTTCTAAATCTATTGGATGGGAACTGGCAAATTACCAAACTGAAGCTAGAGAAATGGGCTTCCCTGGTGGCTCAGTGGTAAAGAATCCACCTGCCACGCAGGAGACTCGGGTTTGAGCCTTTGGGTCAGGAAGATCCCCTGGAGGAGGAAATGGAAACCCACTCCAGTATTCTTGCCTGGACACTCCTATGGACAGAGGAGCCTGGCGGCTGTGGTCCATGGGGTTGCAAACAGCAGGACACAACTGAGAAACTCAACAGCAGCAGCTACTGACCTGTCACCCTGGTGTGTCAAGGTGGGGAGAAGATGTTTCCTTCATAAAAGCAAATAGAAAATGCTTTAGGGTGAAGGCCAGCACAGGGCAGGGGGATGAGGAGTGGGTCCCTGATGCCTCGTGTCCACCAAGCTTCCGCTCAGGGAACGGCTGCCCCGCCCTGGGATACACTGGCCGGGGGGAGAAAGGCAATAAGGCCGGCAGAGCGCAGCGTGTTGGACGCAGAGAGCCCCCTGTATCTCAAGAGAAAGTACGTCCACAGGAAACTTAGATGAGTACTCCCCGCTGCCTCACTTGCAATGGCCAAAAAGTGGAAGCAACCCAAATGTCCATCAACTGACAAGTGGATGAACACCACGGGGCATCCTTACAACGGGATCGCATGGGCCATAAAAAGGAACGAAGCGCTGACAGGCCGCAACCGGCTGAGCCTGGGGAGCTCGAGAAGTGAGATAAGTCAGCCACGGAAGCTCGGGCCTTTATGACTCCGTAAATATCAAAGTCCAGATTAGGACATTTCATATCAATTTCAACAAACAGTATAGATTCATGGTTTACCTGGAGCTTGGGGAGGTGAGTATCTTGCTAACCGACATACCACTTCTTCTGGGGGGTAATAAACCCATTGTAAAATCAGGTTGCACAACTCTCGAAATATAGTAATAACTACTGAACTGTATCCTTTAAACTTCTGGATTTTTTTGTTATGTGAACTGCATCACAATAAAACTATTTCCAAAAAAACCTGCAGTCCATTTGCTATATACAGTGTAGCTAGACCTAGAGGGCATTATGCTAAGTGAAATAAGATAGAGAAAGACAAATACTGTATGTTATGTCTTACATGTGGAACTGAAAAAATAAAGGACTATAACAAAACAGAAGCAGACTCACAGGTGCAGAAAACAAACTGAGGGTTACCCGTTGGAGAAAGGGAAGCGGGAGTGGCAAGACAGACGTAGGGGATGAAGAGGCACAAACTACTATGTGTAAAATAGGCTACAAGCATACATTATACAGCACCTGGAACACAGCCAGTGTTTTATAATAATTTTAAATGGAGTATAATCTATAAAAATTTTGTATCACCAGTTTGTACACTGGAAACTAACACTGTAAATCAACTGTATCTCAATTTTTAAAAAACAGGAAAATAATTCTTTAAGCCCTGCCCTCAGTTTTTCTGCAAATGATGATGTCTTGGCTTGGAGGTGAACCGTTCTATACAGGAGACTCACCTCTCCTTCCGTCCTCCTGCTGGGGGCCCAGGAGCCTGGGGGTGTCTGGGGAGCACCTGAGGCATCTGAACCTCCACACGGGCATCTGAGTTTGTAGCCTGAGCTAACACAGCACACAGAGCTGCCGTGACAGCTAAATGCAGCTGTTCCTGTGACTAAAAACTAAACTCCAGAAGTTAAATTCATTGTCGAATTAATGTTTAGTAGCTTTCAATGAATGTCGTACGTTTCTGACTAATCTCTGCAGGTTAAAAAAAGAGAGAATCTGACTCTTAAAACACTCAGGAGAGCCTTATCTAGAGAAAATTCCTGATTTTGAAAAGTGGTAACTGCGGAGCTCAGAGAGGTCAACGATGTGCCCAAGGGCACAGAGCAGGTGCTTGGCAGCGCCCACACTTTTCGGCCAGACTGCAGTGGGCATGGGGGCAGGCACCTGTCCCAAACTAGCATCACTCACCTGAAGGTAAGTCCAGCTCCACTCCAACCCAGGTGCCCTCCTGAAAGTCGGTGGGCCCCACGTATCTCACGATGCCCGTCTTGTTGGTGCCCACCGTCACATATTCTCCTTCCTTGAGCCACTCTGGGACCTCACTGGCTTCTTCAGAATCCGAGGACACTTCCAGCTTTCCCAGGGCCTGAGCCCCAGCACTGCCGTCCCCTGGGTCCCCTGAGGCCAGTGGGTCCTCCGCTGTCCCCGAGGGGCCACCGGGGTCCCCGCCAAGCATGCGCGTGAACGACTTCAGCTCCGAAGTCCGCACCTTCTTGATCCTGAACGGAGAGGCGGGAGCGGGCGGCTGGAACCAGGAGTCTGAAGGCGGCGGTGGCCTGGAGACGTCAGGCTCTGGGCCGGCAACTGGTTTCCCCTGGGGCTGGGTGTCCTCTGGCTTCTGGGGGGCGGCAGGGCAGTTCTGGCTCGCCTGGCTGGGTGGTGGTGGGCCCGCTGCCTGGTTCTGCTTCTCTGCAGATGCCCCGGCTGCGGCCAGGGCTGCCCCGCTGCCCGGTGTCTTTCCCTCCACCGAGGCGGCCGGGGGCTCGAGGGCGGCCAGGCCGGGGCCCGGAGGGGTCGAGGCCATTGCATCCAGACCCGGGCCACAGGCGTCCGACAGGGTGGCGGTGGAGACGCTGTGTGAGAAGTAGCCGCTGGAGGCTTCGCTCAGGGGGCTGGGGGGCCCATCCCCACCCTCAGGGGCCGGGGAGGTGGGTGTCACTCTCGGGGGCCCATCACAGGTCCTGGGCGCAGGGGTGGCTGGCAAGGCCACAGGCATGCTGGGGGCCACGCGCAGCCCCCCATTCTCCCGCTGAGCCTGGAAAGGGGAGAGCTGAGAGTTAGGCATTCCTCCCCAAAGCCTCAAGGCCAATCCTGTTGTCGTTGGAGACAGACAGCTCTGATGGTGGGACTAGAGTGGCCTTGCAGAGGGCGGAAGGTTCCCACATCAGCTCTCCGTGCAAACTCTGAGCACAGATAACAGAGGCCAATGGTCTGCAAGCCACTGCTGCCCCTCCCTGCCCTGACCCGAGCTGAGCAAGGCAGCCCCGAGTGCCCCTCATCGCCGCCCCCTTCCATAAGGCACAGCTCCTATAGCTACCTATGATAGTATGGTTTCTAGTCAAGAATTACACATTTGGTCTTAAATGTCTTATTTTTTGGTACAGAACTCCTAAAACCCCTGGGGTTTCCCAAATGCTATAAAGGTTTCCTGATACTCCTAACAAGCCCCTTACGACCACATCTAAGTTTATGTTAAGGGGGGTGACATTTGGAAAACCCCCAAGGAGGGGCTGGTTGCCAAGGGGACCAATCACATGACTAGAAGGGTGTAAGTTTCCATCCCATCCCTGACCTCTTGGAAGGGGCTGGAGGCTGACTCACTCACCAGTGGCCAACGCTTTAATCAACCATGCCTATGTAACGACCTCCACAAAACCCCTACAAGGACAGGGTTTGGAGAGTTTCTGGGCAGGAGAACACGTGGCGATGGGGGCAGAGCACCGTGCCCAGAGAGCACGGCAGTACCCTGCCCTTCCCCTGCAGGTCTCTCCCACCTGGCTGCTCCTATGTTACATCCCTAATAAACTGATAGTCTAGTACGTAAAATACCTCTTTTGAGTTCGCTCCAGCAAATTCACTGAACCTGAGGGAGGGGTCAAGGGATCCTCTGGTCTGGACCCTGCAAGGACTTGGCATCTGAAGTAGGGGCAGTCTTGTGGGGCAGAGCCCTCAAGCTGCGGGGATCGGATACTGTCACCAGGTAGACAGGGTGGGGGCGGAGTTAACTGTGGGACACGCCTGCCTGGTGGTGGGAACGATGATGCGGGGTGGCAGCTGGGCAGTGTGGTACAAGTTGGGCAGGAGAGCCTTCACATAAAGCATGGTGCATGTGAATGCCAGACTCCCTCTTACACCTCCTGCACTCAAGCCCGGAGCTCCTCTCTCGGGAATGGACCCCCCCCGCCCAGCACCAACTTCCTGGGGAGGCTAAGAGGATCACTGGAGGCCAGCAGAGCACGCTGCTCCTGCAGAACTGAAACGGTGGCCTCAGCGAGGGATCCGGACGAGCCAGAGCACAGCTCGGCAGGAAGCAACAACCCTGGGGCTTGCGGGGCCAGGAGGCAGGGGAAGAGGAGGGACAGAGGTTGCCTGTAGGCTGTCCCCTTCCCGAGAGGCTGTCTTTTGAGACGCTGCTTAAGGCTGGTCCCACGGCCCGCATCAGCGTCTCCGATCTGGAGACTCGTGGTCCGAGGAGCAGCCAGCCCGGCGAGCAGGGCTGAGTGAGGCCGGAGCTGCGCTGGGCTCCCCGCCTCTCAGCCCTGGGTCTGAGTCACTCCAGCAGAGCTCCACGGCCCTGCCGTGCTCTCGGGTGTTCCTGCCGTGATAACTGCAGCCACCGGAGAAGGCGGCAAATTATCTTTCTGTTCCCAGTGCACATTGACAGGGAATGGGAGACGGAGTGGGAAGCGGGCTGTGGGGCGAGAAGGGTGCTGCTCAAAAAAAGAAATATGTTCTCAATATTTACGGAAAGATTATTTATCTTACAGGAATGGCCATTTTCCATTTGAAATACAGGATTTATTTGAACTGGGAAACAGCTGAGATCTATAAGTCTCTTACAGTTACTTGGCTTAACTCAGCAGTTTGATAAATCATGCATTTTCACGTGAATTGTCATTTATATTCCTGTCTCCGGAGGCCCTCCTCCCCCCACAAGGCACACTCTCAGGGTATGAAATTAACGGCACCTCTTGAGATTAACAACCCATTTCTGTGATGGATCTCTGGGCTGCAAAATTTACTAAATCCAGTAGATCAATAACTGTCACCAGTATAAATACTCTAAAAGATGAGGCAATCCTTCAATCATTTTTCTTTCGCAACTTGTACATGTTTTATTTATCCTTTTCTATTCTATTTTTAATCTCACTGACCAGGCAGGGAAGAATACACAAGCAAAATTTAGGAGACTGAAATCTGAACAGTAACCATGGTTCTGACATAGTCCGCAGTTCCCTACTCCCTGGGGATAAGGCCGTCCCCACCCCCACCCCCCCCCCCCCAGTTGCAGGATCTGCTGAAGGAAAGACTTAGTCCTGAGGAGTGGACGGCCCAGGGACAGTGCCTCAGAGCCCCATCAGCTTCTACCCCATCAGTTTTCACTGTGTCCTCTGATGCGGGCCAGGAAGGACTTACTTTACGATGAGGCCCAGAGAGGCTCTTCACCCAAAGCCTCCAGTAAGGGAAAAGCTGGGGATCAGAGGTCAGATCCACAGCAACAGGAAAGAGGAGACGGTTGGAGGGGGGTAGTGGGGAGGGGGAGTTGGGGGGGGTGCAGAAGGTGAGCTCTGATTACCCCGGTTCTTGGTTCTTTCACGCTGAGCCAAGCGCAGCTCCGATCCTTCCGCTTTGGCACTGTGGGTTCCCACTCAATTGGAGTTGCTATGTGAGTGGGAATCTCCCTGCCTCTCTGGGTCACAGTTTAGCACAGACATTCCTAAGGCTATCGGAAAGCCTGGATCTGAGCAAGCCCGCAGGGAAGCACCCTCGTGTAAGGGTCTCCCTTTGCCCTACTGGCCTGGGAGTCCCACCCAGTTCTGCCTTGAGAAATCATCAACCCAACTCATGGGGGCTGGGGAGGGGGCAGCTCTACCTTTGGTTAAATTTGTGAACACCTAGGATTGAAATGGGTCGTGCAGAAAGGAGTGAACTCTTGGACATCTGAATTATCTTTCAAATTATTTGGCCTCTTTTGCTCCTGTTTTCGGAGAAGGCAATGGCAACCCACTCCAGTACTCTTGCCTGGAAAATCCCATGGACGGAGGCACCTGGTAGGCTTCAGTCCATGGGGTCGCTAAGAGTCAGACACGACTGAACGACTTAACTTTCACTTTTCACTTTCCTGCATTGGAGAAGGAAATGGCAACCCACTCCAGTGTTCCTTCCTGGAGAATCCCAGGGACAGAGGAGCCTGGTGGGCTGCCGTCTATGGGGTCGCACAGAGTCGGACACGACTGAAGTGACTTAGCAGCAGCAGCTCCTGTTTTAATAAATAAAAAACTTCCTATGGAAGACACAGCATCTCCTCAGAGGATGAACGGCACAGTGGGAGAAAATAGATTTGCTATTCATAAGATGAGAAGTGCTGTTCATCTGTGGGAGATCATAAGAGATGATTTTCTCCCCCAGCTTAGCGTCAGTCTTTTCACGCTGATATCATGAATCAGAATAAAATGTAAAACTGAGAATTAAGCCAACACTTGGGATAAGGAGATGGTTCTGTTTATAGAAATCGCCTCTGCCTAGCAGTGGGCTATTAAAACAGCAGACTACATTAGCAGTCAAGCACCTAAGAGTTTAGCAATCATATGATTAACAAGTTGAAAATAGAAAAGTGTAACAAGCAAAACAGAGAGGGAGAAGACAGTGACCTACATTACAGTTCATTATCGAGATGGGAATGCTAAAAATAAAAGCCACGGGTGAGGACTCCACAGTCGCAGCACTGGGGCCACCCACTGTATGTGGGACAGCCACAGAGAAGGCACCACCCGGCCCGACCAACTCACCTCCGCCATCCTGGGCGACCCGACGTCCGGAAGGGCCGACTGCACTGTGATTCGGGGCACGGGCTGAGGAAACAAGGGAGCGAGTGGGCTCGGGGCTCGGGGGAGCAGGGCAGACAGAACCAGAGAAGCCTTCCACTGAACAGACGGGAGAGCTGTCAGGAGGACCCACCCAGAGGGAACTTCTACAGCTTGTAGCGATTCTGACAAGTCACTGCCTGGCAGGGCTGTCAGGGGCTGGGCGGGGATGCTGTGCCGGAAACATACAAAGCCAGGAGCAGTCAGTGGCCCAGCGACACCAGACATGGGCTAAAGACAGTAAGGAGTGGAGGTGCTCTCTTCGCTTGCGCACGGCACGTGTTAGCCAAGGGCTGTATCTGTACATGGAGCTCTCTGGATGGCTCAGTGGTAAAGAACCCGCCTACCAATGCAGGAGACGTGGGTTTGAACCCTGGGTCGGGAAGATCCCCTGGAGAAGGAAATGGGAATCCAGTCCCATATTCTTGCCTGGGAAATCCCAGGGACAGAGGAGCCTGGCAGGCTACAGTCCCTGGGGTTGCAGAGTCAGACACGACGGAGCACGCCTGAGTATCACTTATTATCTGTACATGGGAGCATTTAGGACCCGACAGAGAGATGTGACAGGACAGGAAGATCGGGAAAGGCTTCAGGGGAGGTGGAGCACAAAGCCTTGCGCAGCCAGGGAGATCCCTGGTCCAGAGGAGTCGGGCGGAGCCGTCACAGGCAGCGAGGGGGATGAGGATGGACGCTAGTGTAGCTGGAGCACAGAGGGACAGGCATGCGAACAGAGGCTCTGGGGTCTGAGCCACGCTCCTGGGCAATGGCAAGGACCCCCACAGGTCCTGGGCAGAGGGGCAGGACGTGAAGAAGACCAACCTGCCGGTGGAAGGCAGACTGGCTGCAGAAACAGTGCAAGAGTGAGGCGGGCAAACGACAGGTGCCAACAACAGAGCAGGGTTGACGGGGTAAGAGCCTGAATTGATGGGCACAAGCGATATCACATGAGCGGAGCTGGTTACTTACGGATGTGTGGTTCAAGGAACAGCTCTTTAAAACAGAGAGCTAAAAACCACACAAAAACTAGAAGAAAGAAAAGTCGGGAGGAGGATCTGGTAACCCTGAAGGAGTCGGCAGCTGCTGTGTTCACAACAGCAGGCGGGCACAGAGCAGACGCGACCACCTTGGAGAACCCTGGGGCCTACCATGCTCTGCATTTATTTCCCCAACCAGGGTCTGGCCGCCTCCTGGGCCTGCCTGCTCCGAAGCTCAGGTCTGGAGGTCACCTTAGAAAGCTCGGCTCTAAGAGGGCTCCATCCAGGCCAAATACCTACCCTCAATCCCGTTTCACAGGAGGCGTCAAAGCTGGGTGTCGGGGTTTGTTGCTATGCAGTACCTTGATCTATCTAGTCTACCTGGTCTGGGAACCTTTTCAAGTCCCTTCCTCCAGCCCTGAGCAGCCCGTTCCTCCCAGGTCCCTGGTGTGTCTGGGTGCCAGGGCTCCTCTGCTGTCGTGACTCCCCAAGAGTCTGCAGGCATGAAGGCTGACGCCCAAAGCTGTGCTTACTTTCTAGCAGCCCAGACTCTTAACTGAAGGGAGAAAAGTCCATTTGGAACAAAAGCCCACTGAGAAGGGTGTCGACCTACATTCATACACCAAACAGCTGCGTTTTAGCAAAGGTACTGCTACAGCCAATTGTACCCTGGGACAGCCTCTGGGGGAAAGGTGCTGCTGCTGCTGCTAAGTCGCTTCAGTTGTGTCTGACTTTGTGTGACCCCATAGACAGCAGCCCACCAGGCTTCACCGTCCCTGGGATTCTCCAGGCAAGAACACTGGAGTGGGTTGCCATTTCCTTCTCCCATGCATGAAAGTGAAACGTCAAAGTGAAGTCGCTCAGTCGTTTCCGACTCTTAGCGACCCTTGGACTGCAGCCCATCAGGCTCTTCCATCCATGGATTTTCCAGGCAAGAGTACTGGAGTGGGGTGCCATTGCCTTCTCCGGGGAGAAAGGTGCTAGAAGTGATTAAGGGGTACGGGAACAGCACCAGCATCTGAGAAAAAGGCCTAGAGACAGTGAAGTAGGACATGGCAGGAGATACAGCCAAACAGCTGGGCAGACATGGGGATAAACTAAGGGAAGACGCTCTACCCTGCAGACACTGGGGAGTGCCTTGGGGCAAAGGCCGGGAGAGCCAGGGTCAGACGTGGGTTTAGGAAAGACAATGGACAGAGCCAGGGAAGGCGCGCCCTGCCAGCAGCAAGGCCTGAACCCCCAGCCTCTCCCTCGACTCCCTGACCAGGAAAGACCCCCGTGCCTCCCACCCAGCTCCCGTCACACATCTTGCCTGCCCCAGGCCTCCTGTCAGGGATTCTCCGCTTCAAGCATGCACCCTCCCCTCTGTCTTACGGTCCCTTCAGTGCCGGGGCTAGTACCTTCATTTTTATTTTCCCCATTGCGTCCGAAGCCCCCCACAAATGGAAAGGTGTTCAGACCATCTCTCTCAGTAAGGGCAGAAAACAAGTTTGTTAAGCTGGAACCCCGAAATACTTACATTCTTCAGTTATATCTTATTTAAAACAGACAAGATTGAGATGAAACATTCTCCTTTAAAGCACAAAAATGTAAAAATCCCACCAAGATGGAACTACAGCCACCCAGGATGAAACCTTTTCTGTGTCCTCCTAAACGGGGTACAGAAAAATATACTTTTCTTTGTGATTCAGAATAATTTTTTTAAAATCCAGTAAATGGGAAAGTACCTGCTTGACTGGGATGCAATACTGGAATCCAGCGGAGCCACAGGGCTTCCTGAGGACAGGGCCCCAGCTTCGTGGCTCCAGGCTTCTATGCTGAAGACCTCACGCTTCCCCGCACCGTCCCTCATTCTCCACAACCACTTCTTTCTGCAACGCTCCGCCACCCCCCCGCCACAACCACTTCTTCCCGAGTAGCTCAAACAGTAATGAATCTGCCCGCAATGCAGGAGACCTGGGTTTGATCCCTGGGTCAGGATTTCCCCTGGAGGACATGGCAACCTACTCCAGTATTCTTGCCTGGAGAAGTCCATGGACAGAGCAGCCTGGCGGGCTACAGTCCATGCGACCAGAGAGAGTCGGACATGACTGAGCAACTAACACTTATACTTCTTGATCAGGCAACAGATCTGCTCTGTAGAGACACCCACCCAACCCCTAGATACACCTGAAATGGCTGGAACCTGTGTCAACAATAAGATCACATCAGGTCTGAGTGGGTCCTGAGTGCAAACTCAGGTACTCCAGCCACACCTACTTCTCTGCTTCACACACCAGGCACTTCATGGTGCCCCCCTCCTAGGAACGGCTGCCGGACAGCAGCTCTGGATGAAAGAGCATCACAGTAGACTGTTCTCCAGCAGAGGACATGCTCAAGAGGGTGGGGGCACAGACACACAGACCACAGGACTGGCCAGAGACTCGTTTCCATGGAAGCTGGGTGACGAGTGCATAGGGATCCACCACAGTATTCACTCTATTTTTGTGGATTTCAAATTTCCCCACAATACTGCCCTGCATGACAGACTTAACTGGGGCTCTGCTTTAGTGGGGCTCTCCTTCAGCTCAACAAGGACTCAGGGACTTCCCTGGTGGTCCAGTGGTTAAGAATCCACCTGCTAATGCAGGGGACATGGGTTCAATCCCTGGTCCAGGAAGACTCCACATGCCTCGGAGCAGCTGAGCTGGTGTACCACGCTGCCGAGCCTGTGCTCTAGAGCTTGTGCTCTGCGACAAGAGAAGACGTGCTAATGAGAAGCCCGTGCACTACAACCAGAGAGCAGCTCCCACTCACCGGAACTAGAGGAAGCCGGAATGTAGCACTGAAGATCCAGCACAGCCTCCCCCCAAAAAATAAGTGAATAACTTTAAAATATTTTAAATACTTAAAACAGAAAAAAAGAAGCAAGGACTCAAGTCTCAGGTGCACAAAGTGTTGCGATAGTGCTGTGGGAATATGAAGACCAGAAGGATAGGGGATCCCTCTTAACAAGGCAGCAATCCAGTCTGGGGGAAGGACGGGTATGCAAAAAAATGAAAACATCAAGGAAGATGACAGGTATCGGAATGAAAGTTTCCAAGCAGAGAAGATGAGGAGGAGGAAGGGGTTATCCAGGGACCAGACCAAGAACACCTCCGTGGGGGTGACTTCACCTGGAGACAGACCTTGAAGACACAGTGGCTCCTTGGGGGGCAGGCGACCCATGAAGAGTGGCGTGACAAAGGCAGGCTGCCCTTTCTGTCTGGAGGCTCCCTCTTCTCACTTCCCTGCCCGGGAAAAGCTTGTCAACCTTCCAAGAGGTCTTCAAGAGAGGGAAGGATCTGGAGTGACCAGACTTGGGCAGAGGGAAAGGAGATCCAGGGTGTGCGGAGGCGGCCTTGTGAGCTTATGGTGGATTTTCGCAGGCAACAAAGAGCTAGCAAAGGAACTGAATGAAGCGGTGCTAAGAACTAGGCTTACAGAAGATATCCCTAAAGGAGGAGACAGAAAATTTGGAGAAATCAATTAAGCAGTTGCATCAACGGTTCGGCAGAGCACCAGAATTGTAAGAGACTGAATTTGGATGATAAGAGGAAAAGGAAACAGGAGAATTCAGAGATAGGAAGGCGGCCAGCGAACACCTGGAGACAACCAGGGGCGAGAGTGAGAGACGGCGCCCGGGAAGAACGGGAGACAGGGCAAGCGGGACGCAGCTGCAGAGGGAGCAGCGTGTCGGTGCCACGCTCCCACACACGTGCCCAACCGGGAGGGCGCACCCGCTTTCTCGATCGGGCGATGGCCTCCGGTGAATTCAGCAACCTTACTGCGGGCACCAAAAATACCTCCAGAGTGTGCTGAACTCTTCAGTTGTCATCTGTCCTTCACACAGAGGGGCTCACATTTCCAAATGGTACTGTTTGCATTTTAATGCTCCTCTGCATAGCCCCCATGCAAGCGGCTGCCTATTTTGAGAGCTCAAAACATTTCAGATCATAAGTTCATTAATCCTTACGACACATCTGGTAACTATTAATAAAAATGACTGCAAAGTGTTTTGCAGCTATAAATATTAAGAAGTCCTATGAGGCGCGTGAATATAAGTATAATTATCTACATTTCACACTTCAGAAAGTGAGGCTCAGAGGCATTCACCTAACAGTTAAGGCTGGACGGCTACACCAGGGCACTGTCCTGAGTGTGGGTCAGGTCTAGTGGACCAGCACGAGAGAGGCACGGGTTGGCGTGGAAGTGCTGTGGGGAAAAGGTGACAGTCACTTCTCAGACCCTATCTCGTCATTTTTAAGCTCAGGCTTTCATATGCCACCTCAATGATGGCACACCAGAGCTCGGATGTCCTAACTAGACATAAGAGCTAATTTGCCTGGAATGAAGTCTTAACTCCTTGACATGATATGCAAGCACATCACCTCTCATGAGGCTGGGCATGCTTCTTATCCAGAGACTTCCCCGCACTGTCCCTTACCTGAGGGAATAATCGCCCACCTGGTGAAGACCTAGCCATCATTAAGTCTTAGCTGGAGCATGATCTACTCTTCCTGAAACTGCAGGTAAAATGCACCCTCCTCCCCACACCTTCACCTATAACCTCAACACACCACCTATAACCTATTTATATATATAACCTAATTATCTGTCAATCCATCTTGATGGGGGTCATTCTCAACTGCAAGCTCTCTGCAGGGTAAGGATTATGTCTCATTCATCTCATCCATAAAACAAGAACTTAATGTCTGTTGATTGAACAAGTAAATAAGTGAATGAATGACTTAAGTGATATAAAGGCTGAATTGTACACTTAGGATTTGGAAAAATCCTATCAAATTCCAAATTTTGAGCACAGGAGTAGGTAGAGGGGAGAAAAGATGTCTGTTGAAGCAACTTAATTAACACTTTGTTCAAAAACACTGAATTTTCTGATACCTTTTTTTTTGTCTAAAAACGAACCTTTGCTAATAATCACCTCTTACCATGAATTTGATAAATTCTTTACAAGTCATGTTCTAATGGTTCCTAAGTAAATATGATCCTCTAAATCTTTTTTTTTTAAACTCTAACCAATCATTTTAATCCAAGCCTAGGAAAATACAACAAGAGATGTAAGATTTATTCTTGCCATAAATACTCAATAGCCAACCTTTGATTTTCATGCTGATCAAGTGAGAAAAACATAAAGAACACTACCAAGCTGAATACCTCCTCATCTTTGAATACATTCTGGTAAAAGTAACAAACATTAGACAAAATCAGACATGTACAATTAACTAAAGATCAAGAATCAGCAATAGCTTAATCAATATAAACAGATTTTGAAAGGTTATGTTAATCAGAGAGGCAGGGTGCTGAGCCGGCAGGGACAGGGAGAGCTGCCAGTGCCCCCAGCAACCGTGCAGGGACTGGCGGCTCCAGTCTGTGGGGGCGGAGGGGGGGCACCCCTCAGGACCACCCCGGGTCACACCGCCAGCACCCCCACCGCCTCTGCCAGGGGTCTGCGATCAACCTCATGATCTGCACTCTGGCTTTCCAGGAGGATCCGGCTGAGACTGCTGGCCACGGATGACACCAGCCCTTGTCTCCACCTGGCAGTCAGAGTTCTCAGTTTAAGTGAGTAACTCTCGTTCTAATCACTCCCTCAGTTCTTTGGGTAAACCTGATCGCCTCTGGGTTGCACCTCTGGAAGTGGCAATCCAGTCCATAGGAATTCTCTGAGCAATGTCAGCCAGGGAGGATGGTGGGTGGCCACCAGCTGGTCCTTGCCAGAGACACTGTTGCCCTACTTGCCACATGCTCCTTCCGGCCAGCGGCAAGCGTCCACGTGTCAGCACGGGACGGCGACTTCCCTTCTCTGACCAACATCACAATCCCTCATGAGGTTTGTACATTCACTTGAGTAGATTCCTCCAGTTCTATCCTCTTCCAAATCCACCTTCCAAACTGCAGCGAGAGGAGCCTCCTGAGACACAAATTTGACCACGTCACTTTCCTGCTTTAAGTTGTCAATGCCCAGAAATAATTGTTTTTAGAAAGAAATGGGCCAAAAAACCTGAAGAGAGATTCTACCCAGTGTTTCTCCACAGCATGACTAGTTCCTCCTTCAAATACGCTATAGATTTGATTCCATAAATATTATCACTTGCTGTTTTTAATCAAATCCAGTGAAATCTCTTCAGATCACAATCGTGCGTTAGATTTTGTTTCTTGACTGTGTCTCAGTTCTGCTCCTACTACACAGTGTCACCTTAGACAAGGTGTTACCTACCTGAGACTCATCTTCATCTCTAAGTCAGCGCCTAACATTACCCTTTAACTCTGTGCCTCCAGCATGGCAGCCACCAGCCAGGTGGCTTCTGAGCACTTGAAATGCGGCTGGTGTGACTGAGGAAGTGGATTTTTTATTTTACTTCATTTTAATTAATAACATAAATTTAAAAATTAAAGTGCCTTTTAGTATGTTTTTTGTAACGTCTTGGGCATGTGGATTTATTTTTTCAATTCTATGAACTCTGAATGCAGATCAAGTATTTCCAAGGAAAATTTAGTATCTGAATCGAGATATGCTAGAAATGTAAACTACACACCTGATTTTGAGGACTGTATAGAAAAAAAAAAAGAGGAGGATATCTCAGATTGTTTTTTATACTGATGACAGGTTGAAATGATATTATGAATATACTGGGTTACGTAAATTATTTAATTCAACCTGTTTCTTTTTACTTTTTCAAGTGTGACTACTAGACATTTTTAATGACACAGATGGCTCGTATTATATTTTCATCAGACAGCACTGTTGTTGAGCTGATGTATATAAAATCCCTGGCACAGTATGCACCCGTACATGTCTAAAGCACATGGTAACCCTAATTACTGGGATTCCATGCACTGTCTTCCAAGGTATTTCTCTAGATCTAAGTAAAACACGTACTAGGTGCCTGTGCTAAGTCGCTCAGTCACGCTGGACTCTGTGACCCCCATGGACTGTAGCCTGCCAGGCTCCAGGCAGCCTTCTGTATTCTAAAGGTTGTGTCAGGAGTTGAGGATACAATATGTGCAAAATCAAACACACACACAGTCCTGCTCTTCAGAAACAGGCACTCAGGGTCTAATACCTGATATTCCTATTTAATTTTAATTACATAAAACAACTAAAAGGGCTACCCTTATGGTCCAGTGGTTAAGAACCCACCTGACAACGCAGGGGACACAGCTGTGATCCCTGGTCCAGGGAAACCCACATGCTGCGGGGCAACTAAGCCCACGGGCCACAGCTGCTGAGCCCACGTGCTCCAACTACTGAAGCCCGCATGCCCCCGAGCCTGCGCTCCAAACAAGAGAAGCCACCACGGTGAGAAGCCTTCACACGGCAGCTAGAGAGTGGCCCCGGCTCGCCGCCACTAGGGAAAGCCCACAGCAACAAAGACCCAGCAAAAATAAATCAATCTTAGGAAAAAAACCCAAAACTAAAAGGCACACTTCTGTCAACAAGTAAATTATTTATCAGTTGATAAAAGTGAACGAGCCTGTCCTAACAGACTTCATGGTTGGATGGCATCACTGACCCAATGGACATGAGTCTGAGCAAACTCCGGGAGATACTAAAGAGCAGGGAAGCCTGGCGTGCTACAGTCCATGGGGCCACAAAGAGTTGGACAAGACTTAGTGGCTGAACAACAATATATGTGTTAGCTCAACATACTTGAGATCCTACATATGGAAAATTTTAAACACTAATATTTCGGAAGTTCTCAGGAAAGAAACAGTTTCTTACATATGAGGGTTTAGCTAGTTTACTTTTTAAACTTCTACATGATAATTGGTAAAACTTAAGTATTTATGTGGAAAAAGGTGTCTCTCTTTTAAAAATAGGGTGTAATAAGTCACTCTATCCACTCAGTTTCTCAAGTATCCATGAAGAAGGAAGGATATTTTATGAAAGGTAATGAAGTGAAGTTGCTCAGTCGTGTCCAACTCTTTGCGACACCATGGACTGTCATGGAATTCTCTAAGCCAGAATACTGGAGTTGGTAACCTTTCCCTTCTCCAGGGGATCTTCCCAATCCAGGGACTGAACCCAGGTCTCCCGCATTGTAGGAGGATTCTTTACCAGCTGAGTCAATAGAATGGTTGTTAATCTAAAAACTTAAAAATGGAGTCTAAATCTAGACTGTCCCCAGCTCGGTATGTCCTACAAGCTAAGAATGGTTATTACACTTTGAAATTATTAAAATATCAATAAAAGAATACTTTGTGACATGTAAAAATTATATGAAATTCAAATTTCAGGGTTATAAATAAAGTTTTATTGGAACAAAACCAGACCCATTGTTTAGCATTGTCTGCAGCCAGTTCTGCCAGCAAAGCCTAAAATGAGCCTAAAATAAAACTATCTGGCTCTTGACCAAAAAAGCCTGCCAACCCTGGGTCTACAGACTCATACAGAAGTATACAAAGCCCATTTCTGAAAAATAAGTGGAAGATGCGGCCTTCTCAAATCAACTCCTATCCTGCCTCAGAAACTATCTTCTTTTCATTATTCTACAGATTAGCTACTAACCCTGACTCTGAAGACAACTCTAAGTTGCCTCTGAAGGCAACTTAGTGTCTAAGTATGTCAATATCTATACATTTCTCGGGCAAAGACAGATGTTAAAATGTTATGATCTTGGAAAACAAAACAGAGATAAGAGTCTCATTTTGTAAAGCAGTTAAGAATTGCCTAAGAATTCATCCACAAAGCAACTGAACAGAAATCATTTTCCTTGAATTTTTAAAAAAGTCTGTATTCCAAAAGGTCTGTACAAACTTCCCTTTATTAATACAAGAACAAGCAATATAGCATAACATATCCAAATATAAACTACAGGGGAAAGAACCTTTAAAAACAACCTGAATACTTAAGGAAAACTCAAGGCTAGAAAACAAGGTCTAGATCCTTTTTCTTATTTTTAGTTAGTTACGATGATGAACTCTTGGTACTTACCTGGTTGTCCAGTGGTTAAGACTCCAGGCTCCCAATGCAGGGAGCCTGGGTTCAATACCTGGTCAGGGAACTAGATCCCACATGCCACAACTTAAGCCTGGAGCAGTTAAATAAATAATGTTTTTTTTTTTTTAATAGCAGCTTCCTTTGAGACTAATTCCTACACCTCAACCAACTGAAATAGAACTTAAGAAAAAAAAAAAAAAAGACGATAAACACTTAAGACACCACAGCAAGCATTTATACAGCCTGTTTCATCAGAGGAGCCCGAGTACTGAAGAGTCTAAAACAGCATCTTAGAACACAAGGGAAGAACCAGTAGCTGTGTTTGTTTCTCCCCATTTTACACACAGAACAATCACTCACATGAAAGCTGAAAGAACTACCTAAGCACCTTTCCAGCTCGGTTAGAGATGTGTAGGGCACTGCTTTCTCTACTCAAGGCTCTGTCCACCTAGCACACTGGAAGTGGTGTTGAAACTGGAGACAGAAACCCTTGTGGTCAGCAGGGTAGGCCTAAGCAAAGCCCAGGACACTGGAGAGGAGCTAACAGTAGAGCAAGGATAGGCCAGAAATGTGGCTGTGTTTCTGATGGTGGAAATTAAATGGGAGCATTAACTTAGATGGTAAAGAATCTGTCTGCAATGCGGGAGACCTGGGTTCACTCCCTGGGTCAGGAAGATCCCCTGAAAAAGGGAATGGCAGCCCACTCCAGTACTCTTGCCTAGAGAATCCCATGGGCAGAGGAGGCTGGAGGGCTACAGTCCATGGAGCAGCAAAGAGTCGACACGACCGAGCGACTAATACTTGCACTTTTTTCTTTCATTAACTCCTTAATCCCCCAAATGAACCAAAGATGCCATTTGGAATTCAGAAGTTAGAAGTACATAAATAGTTTCATCTGAACACCAACTTCTAGACACATGAAAAAAGCTATTATGCCAAATTAATTCAATCTAACTAATTAGAGAGCAGGAAGTTCTTTCAATTATTTTATGTGCTGTCTGAGAAACACACTTGAATATGAGTGCAGATTTCATTAATTGCAGTTCATTATTTTCCAGATTCGTTACTAAACTTGCATCAGAAGGTCAAAGACAGCAATTTTGTCAGCTGCCACCTCTTTCGGTGCTTGTATCTTTTGCATTTCTGGAACTCAGACAGAAATTGATTACAAAAAAAAAAAAAAATCTCCATAAAAATGAGAAACATAAGTTTTATAAATATGTTCAAGCCATGATTTTGAAAATATGAGAAACTCTGTCTTTAAAGACTTCCTTAAAATTGTTATTTTCTTTCTTTATAAATGTATTTATTCCTCAGGATGAATTGTTAACTTTGATCTTACAAGAAAAGATCCATGCATCTTCTCAAATACTGAAATATGCCCCCCAAATAATAGAATCTTGATCTGAGAACCTGCTGATTCCAAAGAACAAGTTAATAAACACTAATCTTTTCATTAGTGATTGTGTGTTTGTATCTTTGCATGAGGGACGGAACTGAACAGTCTTGTTTGAAAATGTCAAGGACACTCTGATTAAAAGTACTTTTTTGTTAATAATCATTCCTTCATCACTTCTTCTTCTCACCTAATCTAACAAAGAAAAGAGGAAATATGACTGGTAGAAACAGGACCTATTTCATTCCTCGGTTCTTACTGGGAATATTTTTACATTTTCAAAATCTTATTTTTTAAAAAGCAGAAGTGACTGAAATCCATGGCGGTGTTGGGAGAGGACCCTGCTGTCTATAAATCACTGTGCTGGTGCACGGTTGTTGCCTTCTCTTCGTTAATATCACTTCATTGTTCTGCGCCCTTCATTCTGCTGTTTTCCTGGAACCATCCTTACACGATTCTTCCCTGCCTTCTGTGTTGCCATCCCTTGAATGCTTATACAGTCAGCTCTTTCAGTCATTGTTCGGTCAAGCTATAAATAACTCCTTTAATCCTTCCTCATAAATCATTTCTGATGTTATTCTCTGAAATAATTCCAGTTGGTCAACGGACGTCCAGTAGTAAGGCACCCAGAGCTACGTGCAATGATCTAAGTGTCCTCGAATGAGGCCAGAGAGAATCCAGGCGTGTGTTTAGGTTGCTGTGTCTCTGCTACTGTGACTCTTCCAGAGGAGGAGGTTAAGTCTCCAAACTAACTTGGGACAGAAACAGAAAAAGCAAGAAGCTTTAAGATCTTTCATCACAGTTAGGTGGGAAACAGAGAGAGAGAAATGGCTTTGAAAACGAAAAGAAATGAGTGTGCTTACCTTACTCTGTGGCCTGCTGGGTTACTCTGTGCTGTCTCTACGGTTCCACTATGTAGTAGATTTAATGGATTTTTAGGGTATTTCTGTTTAGTTTTTAAATTTTATTTCTTTATTGTTTCTGGCTGTGCTGGATCTTCACTGCTGCATGCAGGCTTTTCTCCAGTTGCAGTGATCGGGGTTGCTCTCTACTTGCAATGCATGGGCTCCTCACTGCTTCTCTTGTTGGGAAGCATGGGCATGAGGGCATTCAGGCTTTGATAGTTGCAGCAGCCAGGCTCTAGAGCACAGTCGCTCCTCAGTATGTGGGATCTTCCCAACCCAGAATTGAACCCGTGTCTCCTTCGTTGGGAGGCAGATCCTTTACCACTGAAGCCACCAGGGAAGCTCCCCCTCTGTTTAGTTTTTTGTACCATCTCACATTACAAATCTTAAGCAGTGTTACTATCTACTTATTGTCTCTAAGTTGTATGCAATGTTCATATCAATATTTATCCCTTCCTGTATTGGGAGAATTGATCCAGCTTTCTTTTAGGCATATGCACCGATTTCTATTTTTCTGGGTTCTATCTTACATGTTATTCTAAAATGTGTGTTAAGTTTTTTAGTGTGGTATTAATTATTTAATGATTATATAGGCCATTGAAATTAATGCACTAACAAGTCACTAGAAGCAAATAAAAACGAGAATCAAAATAGAGAGCAAACTTCGAGGTATATGTGTATTTCTTTATGATACACTAGACACCTCACACTGGGGTAGAGCAAAGCCAGGCAACGGGCAGGGTGGTGGCGAATGTGCATCAGCATAAATTTTTTTTTTTTAATTTTATTTTATTTTTAAACTTAACATAACTGTATTAGATTTGCCAAATATCAAAATGAATCCGCCACAGGTATACATGTGTTCCCCATCCTGAACCCTCCTCCCTCCTCCCTCCCCATTCCATCCCTCTGGGTCGTCCCAGTGCACCAGCCCCAAGCATCCATCATCAGCATAAATTTTATCTTAGTCTCACTAGATTAGTGATACAGAGGAAGGCATGGTGTCCCTCTGTTTCCATAATGCATCTAACAAAACCTCCTATAATCTCCTTGGTAGAGAGAGGGGAAAACGGGGGTAGGAGGTGGCAGTTACTGAACAGGCAGAGCTGAAACACGTCCATTGGCCACTCTGTGGCTTGGGGAGTAAGCTCCAGTCACGTAGGACAGAGCTCTCTCTCACGCTTAATGTTCCATATTTTGTTTGTGACTCAAATGCAGAGTATGCCCTTCAAAAGTTTGCAGATGCTAATAAGAACAAATGTATCTTTAAAATAATTATTCAAAGAATATCTTGCTAACCTAGGAATGCTGAAACAAAACCAAGCTGACAAATTTTAGGACTGAACCTGAAGATTCTTATTTAAGTATTTTTATGCTTCAATGAAGGGGCTTCTCTGGTGGCTCAGTGGTAAGGAACCCGCCTGCCAAGCAGGAGACTTGGGTTCAACCCCTGGATTGGGAAGATCCCCTGGATAATAAAATGGCAACCCACTGCAGTATTCTTGCCTGGGAAATCCCATGGACAGAGCAGCCTGGTGGGCTACAGTCTATCGGGGTCACAGAAGAGTCGGACATGACTTAGCGACTAAACAACATGTGAAGTGAGGTTGCTTGGTTGTGTCCGACTCTTTGCAACACTATGGACTGTAGTCCACCAGGCTCCTCCGTCCATGGGATTTTCCAGGCAAGGGTACTGCAGTGGGTCGCCATTTCCTTCTCCAGGGGATCTTCCCGACCCAGGGATCGAACCCACGTCTCCCACATTGCAGGCAGACGCTTTGCCGTCTGAGCCACTAGGGAAGTCAACGTGATAATAAAAAGAGAAGTGCACTGGCCAGAGAGTAAGCAAATAAACAAGCAAATGAAAAGGGGGAACATTAACTGACCAGAAGCACAATGAACTGAAACTTTCCTTAAAAAAAAAAAAACCCAAAAGTGCTCTCATGGGCTGCTTTGGTAGAAGTACATTAGTCAGAAGAGGATGATGATAGGTGCACTGTTTTCAAGCAAAGGGATTACAATATCACTTCTAGGCTCCCCATTTTAGCAAGACCCTGGCGAGACCACTGAAGAACGATGCGGCATTTATTATGAGAGACAGAGCTGACATCTTTAGCTGTTAGGACTGGAGAAAGCCTAGGAGAGTAAAGAATCCTTAACTTCTGGGCAACAGCAGAAAAAAGCAGAGGCAAAGACTGGGTGGCAATAAGCCAACTATTTTCCTGAAGGACTCAGAGGGTCCACAGAGAGAGAAAAAAGTAAGAACTTCAACTTTGGGGGATCAAGTCTGATTTCCAAGTGAATAGGATGCCATTATAGAGATGATTACTGTGAAAAACTGGGGAACACTAAAAAAAAAAGTCTCGTCGGTACAGCAATGTACTGGGTGTTATTTTGAGATTCCATTGTTGCAAAAGTGCCCCATTTCCAAGGATGAAACATCATTTAGGTGGTAATGACTTAAAGCATATTTAAAGTGGCCCTAGTAAGAGAAACCTCTATATTGATATTGTCTCTGTATTTCTCTATATTGACCTGTCTCCATACTGATAGTGAAAATTATAATTTACTTTTCTAAAAGCTTTAGTAAAGATAGCAAAAATGAGAAGAACAGAAGCATCTCTGATCAACTAAGAATAGTTAAACAACTTTAAGAACAGTTCTTCAGTGGAACTTGCATCAGTCTAAGAAAGAAACTTCCTGAATAAGCCTTGATATCTCAAATCCCCACTTGGATGCAATTCTCTCACCTCTGAACATTAACCACAGTCCTTTACACTGGATATATTCCAACTATCTAATACTAACATCTGAACATACATCAATGGTCAACCAACATACACTTTCCATCAAATCTGCACCTGCCTTCAAGGATTAGGTTGTAGAGGAGATAACTAGTAAACATATAAATGTAAGTCCTAACAAAAAATTAAATAAGGGAATACACTGTATTATGTACGGTAGAGGCTGCTGTTTTAGTTTGGTTGGTCCAACACATTCTAAATTAAAGCATATTTGTTTACGTGGCCTTTCTTGACCCTTACAGTAGCAGACCAGTCTACTAGAGACTTACTAACCGCACAACGACTTTGGGGAAGAGCATTCCAAGTAGAAGGAAATGCAAGTAAGAAAACTCTTGAGACCAAAAGGAGCTTCATGTGTTCATGAGATCAACAAACAACAAAAAGGTCAATCAGTATGGCCTAGCATGGTGCACAAAGAAGAAAAAAAGGGAATAAAGATGAAAGGTCAGGGGCTGGATCACACAGGACTCTGTAAACCACAGTAAGGAATTTAGATTTTATTCAGTGAGAAGCAATGGAAGGTTCCAAGCCATGAACTAATATAAGGCCTTGGGAGCTCACTCTGGCTTCTGGCTTCTCTGTGAATAACAGACTCAGTGAGGCAAAAAGCATCAGTTGATCAGCTGGTAGCCTGCTGCACCATCAGGGCCAGAGACGATGGCTTGGATGAGTGATGAGAAATGCAGTCATCACACTGAAAGTGGTACCTATAAAATTTTACTGATGGTCTATTTGTGAGGTGAAGCAATGCGGTGGACATCTGTGCTATACGCTGAGATGGGCATATATTAATATTTCAGAGTATTCTGTATGCTGGAAGTAAACAGACTTGTGAGCTGAAACCGACAGCAATGATATGAACTTGTAAAATGTGAATGTCTAATTGATTTGTAAGTGGAAAAGCTGAATGGGCAGTTAGCTCCACGAGGCCAGAGCTCAGGGGCGAAGCCTGGGCTGGAGACAGAAATGTGAGCATCATCATTGCATAAACAGTATAAGCCACAGAGTTGGATGGGGATGAGGTTCCAGGAGGGTGCTCTGGAACCCCTGAATGTTAGCAGCTTGACGGAACAAAGGGTCCCAGAACAGGCAGAAACTGAGAAAGACGGAGCAGTCAACAAGGGAAGCCAGGTGAAGGGCTCAGTGCTGAAGTCCAGAGATGAAAATGCTTCCTGCATGACTGTCAAGTCAGAGGAGGACTGAGAAGTGCGGCGAGAGAGATGCGGCTCTCGTGACCTTGAGCAATGGTCCTTCAAGGACTGTGGTTTCATAAACCAACTGGGAACAGTTCAGATCCACCACTGGGCACCTTCATTAAGGCTACTTTTGTGTTTACGTTTTCATTTATTTATGAAATATGAAGTAATGGGGGCCACTTTCTCCAACACCTTTGCGTGTGCGTGCTAAGTTGCTTCGGCCGTGTCTGATTCTCTGCGACCCTGTGGACTATACCCCACCAGGCTCCTCTGTCCATGGGATTCTCCCGGCAAGAGTAACGGACTGGGTTGCCAAGCCCTCCTCTAGGGGATCTTCCTGACCCAGGGCTTGAACCCGGGTCTCTTACATCTCCTGCACTGGTAGGGGGGTTCTTTACCACTAACACCACCTGGGAAGGCCTTTGCACATATATGCTCAAATAAAATAAACTGAATGAATATTACTTAAGGTATCTTCAAAGTATTTCAAGGTTACCTCTCTTAACCTGGACACTGTGCACTGCAGTTTCCACCAACCACTAGACTGCTTTCTAAACCACTGCTCTCCCTGTCAGATCCGGAAGAACCAATCACTCACTGGCAAGAGAGGAAGGTTACTTCTTATGGTAACAGGTGCTCTGACTTACATCAAAACCTCGAAGCAACTTTAAAAGAAAAATTGTAACTCTGGTCATCTGAGTCACTGACTTCTAATGCGACTCCAATTTCCTTTAGCTTACGTAACTTTGTCTTCACCAAACAGCAATTGAAAAACAGTGGCTATCAAACTTAAATGTGAATGAAAATCACCTTACCTCGTGTGTGTGTGCTCAGTCGCGTCTGACTCTTTGTGACCCTATGGACTGGGCTGTAGCCCGCCAGACTCCTCTGTCCATGGGATTTTCCAGGCAAGAGTATTGGAGAGGGTTGCCATTTCCTACACCAGGGCATCTTCCCAACACAGGGATCGAACCCCCATCTTCAGCATTAGCAGATGGATTCTTTACCACTAGTGCCACCTGGGGAGCCCTGAAAATCACCTTGTGGACAGAGGATGAGATGGCTGGATGGCATCACCATCTCAATGGACATGGGTTTGTGTGGACTCCGGGAGTTGGGCTGGCACGTTGAGGTTCACTGGGTCACAAAGAGTCGGACACGACTGAGCGACTGAACTGAACTGACTTACGTTGTTGTTTAGTTGCTAAGCTATCTCCGTCTCTGTGTTACCCCACGGACTGTAGCCCGCCAGGCTCCTCTGTCCATGGGATTTTCCAGCCAAGAATACTGGAGTGGGTCGCCATTTCCTTCTCCATTGTGTACTTATAAATGCAGATTATCAGGTGGCCCAAGGTGAGGAATGGGTTCTAAGATCAGGCCATATTTTTAAGTTACCTTTTTAAAAAGCTACCATGGAAATTCTGGCACAAACAGTCCATGAATCATACTTTGTGAAACAACAACACAGCAGTTTAGAACAGAATAAGGTGCGCATGAACAAACCCTGGAAAAATCCTTTTCGCCTACCCTAACCCCCACCAAGTAGCAGGTTGGCTGTTTCTTTTAGCTCTCACCATCTCAGATTCATCCTGGTAATGGTCAAGCACCCTTTATGTGCCCAGTTAAATTTAAACATTTCCAAAATCTCAAAGTTTAATTTTTTTCATCCAATATGAATCTACGCTGATATAATATGCTCATATACTGCTAGCTTGAAAAAAATACCTGCACAGCAGCCTTACAAAACTATTACTTTGAATATACACTCATGAACTTAGAAAATTCTTTTAAAGAGTTAAGGTCTCAGGCAAGGACTCGCCTGCACTTCTGCAACTTGAATGTTTCAGTGAATGTGGAGAGGCTGATGTCAAAAGACCTATTTCAACAACTGAACTTGCATTATATGTGTTTTTGAATGAGTATAAATAAATCCTCATTTATCATTTTCTGCTGAATTCACACCAAGAGGAGGCTAGAAACTGCATTTCCAACAGGCTTCCCATGCACCATCACATACAAACAGTTTCCTGATGATCTGGAAAACCCTTTCACATCTTCTCTGAAACTTCTTCTAAGGCTGGGTAGAGAGTTTCAAGAAAAACAGGCCTGAGACAAGTGATCCCTTTTCATATTTAACTAAAAGAACAGATAGACCACAGTAGAGGAAAAATGTTGAGCGGCAAGGACGGGGATGATGTAAAATTGTTTGAAATTAGAAATGAAATCAAGAATTAAAAATAGAATTACATTTTCTGTTTGGCAATATACAAACAACACTAAGTGCACTTCATAAATTTCACTATTGTTGCTCTAAGTGATATTACCATAAATCACATTAGGAGCGTACTTGGCATTTTTTAAAAGCAAAAAGGATTGAGAGTGTCAATACGTTTAAACAGCTCTGTTCTCTTTGACGAGAGTGGAAGAGAAATTATCAGAGCTTTCACCAGGTCTGAAAGCCCAGCTCTGACACCCCCACTCCCCTCTCCCCTCCAGCTTCAGCGCATGGAGCAGGGCTGGGCCAGCAAGCCGAAGGGAGCACCTGCGCTCTCTGATGCTTTTACCTGATGCACGAGGGGAGACAGCTGTTTGCCCCTTTTCTCGTCACGGACGGGGAAGAGCGACTTTAGCAGCTTCGGCATCTGCGGCACCAAAGACTTCACCGGGTTCAAGTAGGAGGCTGCGAGGCTACTGAGTCCTGCCGAAAATATCAAAAGGAAAAGAGATACGGCAAAAGCGATCACAGAGATGCTCTCCTTACTGTAAACTGGCCAAGTGTTGTTTGTAAGCAAAACAAACAATAAAAATTTTTAAAGGTATACTGGAAAAATTAATACTAAAAAACCATAATAGTATTACGTGTATTGTGTGCTCACTCGGTCTTGTCCGACTCTGAGACTCCATGGACTAGAATACTGGAGTGGGCTGCCATTTCCTCCTCCAGGGGATCTCCCCGGCCCAGGGATTGAACCCACATCTCCTATACTGGCAGGTGGATTCTTTATACCACTGAGCCACCAGAGAAGCCCAGAGTGAGGATGATCCCTAATCAAATACATATCTAGTCACTGATTAACCAAAGGCTGATCACAAAAGGACAGACAATCAGACATGATGTGTCTTCTAAGGGAAGTACATAAAACTGCTCATTCATTTATCCTACCTTCTGCCCCTGCCTCAAACTAGCCTGAATCTGACCACGGCTGCAGATCTAACCATCAATTTACAGGAAATACACTGGGCAGACAATCATGCTTAAATAACTTGGTGAAGACGGCAAAAATAAAAATGTACAGAGTCTACGGCACAGAACCTGGTCTCTTCACCAAATACAAATGCAACAGGGAAAAAAGATGAAGAGGCACATGCTGACTAAACGGATGTGTGTGTGTATGGTAGTCGCTCAGTCATGTCCAACTCTTTGCAACGTCATGCGCTGTAGCCCGTCAGGCTTCTCTGTCCATGGACTTTTCCAGGCAAGAATACTGGAGTCGGTAGCCATTCCCTTCTCCAGGGGATCTTCTTAACCTGGGGATCGAAACTAGGTCTCCTGCACTGCAGGCAGATTCTTTACCATCTGAGCCACCAGGGAAACCCCAAGACGTATCAACTAACCATAGTGTGTGAACTTTACTTGAATTTTCATTCAAAATAACTAAGAAATACTCTTGGATCCACATGGGGAACTCTAAACACTGGCTAGATGTTTAATAATATTTTGTGATTATTTTTAATTTTTCTTCTTGAAATGTTGCTATAGGTATTCCTTTAGAAATATAGGTACAAACATTTACAGATGAGACAGTGTCTGAGATTTGCTTCAAAGTCATCCTGAGCAGCTGTGGAGATGTAGTGGGAGCACAGATAAGGAAGCCCGGTGATAGTCTGATCATCCTGAAGTCAGCACGGGGCACTTGAGGGCACCTCATATCACTCTTTCTACTTTATATACCTGATATTTTCCACAGTAGAAGGATTCTTCAGAGTGAGAGCAAAATAAAAACTTTAAACATACAAAAGAAAGAGTTTGTCACTAAAAAAAAAAGATCATTGCTAAAACCACTGATGATGGATATATGATGACTAAAAACGAAACTCAACTCAGAAGAATGCAGTGAGGAGGAGCAAGAAGCAGCCATGAGCAGAACCAAGCAGTAAATATATAAACCAAATAAACATTCATTAGATTTTTTTTTTATTTATGGAATTTTAAAACAAAGTAGTAGTCTATGACCAAATAATTTCACCCTGGGTATTTACTGGACAGAAATGTTACTAAAACACTGATACACAAACAAGTTTTAGTCACAGTAACGAAAAAGTGGGAACAAACCAAATGTGGATCAACAGGAGAGCTGGTTAAAACTGTGATAAATTCCACTGTGACAGTGAAGTCTCCCTCGTAAAAAAGAATAAACTGCTGATACGTGCAAAGGTATGGATGACTTCAACAGATATACTGAACAAAACAAGCCCAGCACAAAAGAGTACACACAATATGATTCCATTTAATGAAACCAAAGAACAGGCGAAACACTGAGATCCGAACACTGACCGATTGTGGCGAGTAACCCGAGTCATACAATCGTCTACAGCTTGACTGTGGTATAAGTTACATTAGTAAACAAATTTGTCAAAACTCATTAGGTATGACTCATAGTCAAGAAAAATGCAGCCAGAAACAGACTGTGAAATTGGTCCTGATGCTAGATTCAGCAGACAAGGATTTTAAAAGCACTTTTTATACATAGGTACAAGGATTGAAAGAGTAATATAGCCTTAATATATAAAAAGGAAAGAAATATCAGCAGAGAAGTTAAAACTATTTAAAAAAGAAGCAAATGGAAATTCTAAAAACTAAAAATATAACAGAAATTTTAAAGTTCTTGCTTGTGCTTAATAGAAGACTATAAATGGCAGTAGAAATTATCCAATCAGAAGAAACAAGAATAAGATAAAAAGATGAAAAATAGAATAGAGTTTCTGCGACTCATAGGGCAATATTAAGCAATATAACGTGTGCGATTAGATTTTCAAACGGAGTAGAAAGAGAGAAAAGAACAGAAGAAAAAAATGTAATGAACTAACAGTTGAATATTTCCCCAAATTGTTGGGGAAACCCTAATGTAGAGACCCAAGGACATTGGTGAAATCCAAGTAAGACAAACACTAAAAATACTACACCTAAGAACATCATTACCCAACTGCTGAGAAGAAAAATAAAGAGAAAAATTGAAAAGCAAACTATGTAAACAAAGACATATTTCATGTAGGGGGAAAGTGACATAAATGATGGCTGAGTTCTCATCAGAAAAGGGGTCTAAAGATGATACAGTGTCTCTGAAGTGCTAAAAGAAGACAAGCTATCAACTAAGAATTCTCTATCCAGGGAAAATATCTGTCAAAAAAAAAAATGAAATACAGACATTCTCAAAAGGAGAGATTTTCCTTCACAAGGAAAACTGTACAATAAGAAATAATACAAGATATTCATCAGGCTAAAGACAAACAGTATCAGATGAATATATGATTCTTCAGGAAGGAGTAGATAGTGACAAAAATAATAAATAGAAAGGAAAATATAAATGATTATCTATAGTCTCTTAATTTCCTTAAAAGACAAATAGCTGTTTTAAAGAAAAAAAAATTTATAACATTGTAAGGTGAGTTCATAACACCTGTAAAAGCAAAAGATACAACAGTAATATAAAATAAGAGGACTGGAGGAACAGGAAAATGGAACTATACTGATGCAAGATTCTTGTAATTATGCTGTGTGAAATGATAGATTATTAACTCTAAGAAGACTGTGGTAAAGTTAAGGGTACCTACTGGAATTCTTTAACAAAGACATTAATAAATAAATGTCGTTTGTTGTTTTCAGTCACTAAGTCTCTTTGAATGTCTGACTCTTTGTGATCCCATGGACTGCAGGCTGCCAGGCTCCTCTGTCCATGGGATTTCCCAGGCAAAAATACTGGAGTGGGTTGCCCTTTCCTCCTCCAGGGGATCTTCCCGACCCAGGGACTGAACCCATGTCTCCTGCATTGGCAGGCAGATTTTTTACCACTAAGCCACCAGGGAAGCCCTAATAAATAAATACAGTATTAAAAAAGCCAAAGATAAAATAAAATACTACAAAATATTTTTCAATTAACACAAAACAAAAAAGATTATAGTGGAAATAAATAAAAAGACCAAATAGAAACCAATAACAACATGGCAGACATTATATTTTATGTAAAAGAACTAAACATTCCAATTAAAAAACAGAAATTGTCAGACAAGATTAAAAAAGAAACTCTATACCTAAATATGCTGTCTATAAGATAATCACTCTTACAGATAGACATAGGCTAAAATTTTAAAGACTGAGGAAAAGATACACCATGCAAGCAATCTGCAAAAGAAAACTGGTGTGGTGTTACTAACATCAAGCAAGACAGACTTCAAAGTCAGAGTATTACCAGAAAGACAAAGGGACATTTCATAAGGAGAAACAGCACTTTATCAGCAAAAAAAAAAACAAAACAATCTCAATGTGTGTATACCCAATAACAGAGATTCTAAATTAATCATCCAGAAACTGATATAATTATAGGAAAAAATAGACAATTTCACAAGCATATATAGATATTCAATGCCTTTTCTCAATGATTGGTAGAACAAATATGGGGGGAAAAGTAAGTAAAACTACAGCAGATTTGAACAAGGACATCAACACCTAACTGACATACACAGGACACTGTGGCCCAAAATAGAAGAGACCTTTCCAAGTACACACAGAATGTTCACCAAGACAGAATATAGTCTCAAAAAATTTTAAAAGATTGAAATTTTAAAGAGTCTGTTCTCTGCACATTATGGAATTTAAAAGGAAATCAATAATAATAATACACCTTTGAGATATAAAAAAAAACTGAATTAACATGGTACCCAGTAATTCATGGGTGAAAGAATAAATCACAGAGAAATTAGAATATCTGGAATATAATGATAATAAAAGCACATCATGCCCAAATTTGTGAAATGAAGAAATAACAGACATCAACAAAACAGAAAATAGAATCAAACTTAGCTCTGTGGGAAGATTAAGAAAACTGATAAACCAGTCTCAAGTGTATTAAAGAAAAACAGAAAATAAAAATTACCTATTCAGAATAAAAAGAAGGAGCCTAACAGATTCTATAAACATTAAAAGATCAATAAAGGAAACTGTAACATTTATGAAAATTAAGTAATCTAATGAAACAGAAACTTCTCTAAAAAACACAATCTTTGAAAACTTACTTACAAAGAAATAGAAAAAGTTAAACTTTAAAGAAACTGAAGTCATGATCTCAAATCTTCCCACAGTGAAAATTTCAGACTCAGAGAGTGTCACTGTGAATCTTATCAAACGTTCAAGAAGTAGTAAGACCAAGTTCACATAAGCTCAGGAACTTCATCATAAAAGATGACGAAATTTTTCTCATCATTTTGTGTTCAGTTGCTAAGTCGTGTCCACCTCCTCGTGACCGCGTGGACTTCAGCATGCCGGCCCTGTCCTTCACTATCTCCTGGAATTTGCTCAAACTCATGTCCATCGAGTCGGTGATGCCATCCAACCATCTCATCCTCCGTTGCCTCCTTCTCCTGCCCTCAATCTTTCTTATCACTTTATGAAATCAATGTAATCATGATACCAAAACCCTAAACAAAGACATAGTTATGAAAAAGGTATATATATTCACCGTAGGACACATACATGAAACTCTAAACAAAATGTTAGCAAACAGAATCAAACAAATACGAAGGACAACACACCATGATCAACACATCATTTCTCACAGGAAAGCAAGATAAAGTCAACATTCAAAACAATGTGACTCAACATACTATGATAAGAAAGGGAGGAGCTTCCCTGGTGGCTCAGTGTAAAGAACCCATCTGACAATGCAGGAGAGACGTGGGTTTGGTCTCTGAGCCAGGAAGACCCCACATGCCTCGGTGTAACAAAGCTCGTGCACCACAGCTACTGAGCCTGTGCCCTAGAGCCCAGGAGCCACGACCGCTGAAGCTGGTGCAGTCTAGAGCCTACGCTCCACAGCAAGAGAAGCCTGAGCACAGCAACTAGAGAGGCACTCTCATGCGCTGCAACTAGAGAAAAGCCTGCGCAGCAACGAAGACCCCGGACAGCCAAAGATAAGTAAGTCAATAAAGGTACAGGAAAAAAAGGGGGACACTCAAATAGGCATTAACTAGTAGGACTTGGTAGAAAATCCTGATTTAAATGATTTTTTAAAATTTTAAACTATTTCTGAAAGATACTCATATTTCACGAGAGTGATTGAAAAACAAAAACATTACTGACCTGGGTCAGGAGAATGGTTACTCTGGGGAGAACGGAGGGCTGGGGCAGCTGGAGCAATTCCTTTGGAAACTCCAATTTGTGATACGTCCTGTTGACTTTCCCACCGGCCCTATTAAGGACAAAATAGGTCATTCTGACTTATCAATCAATTTTTTAAAAATTTAAAGATATTGAAGAGAAAAATGTTACACATTGCTAAAGCTTTATTCTTGCTGAAGACATGAAAAATCTGATTACCTGAGCATAATACTGTTAACAGCATAACACTATTCCTCTTCTTTACAGAATTGATCTCGCTAATAATACTTCCCACTTGGATATCCCCTTCAGTTATAATTTATAGTCTCCTAATACTCTTTCTGAAGGAGATCAGCCCTGGGATTTCTTTGGAAGGAATGATGCTAAAGCTGAAACTCCAGTACTTTGGCCACCTCATGCGAAGAGTTGACTCATTGGAAAAGACTCTGATGCTGGGAGGGATTGGGGGCAGGAGGAGAAGGGGACGACAGAGGATGAGATGGTTGGATGGCATCACTGACTCTATGGACGTGAGTCTGAGGGAACTCCGGGAGTTGGTGATGGACAGGGAGGCCTGGCGTGCTGCGATTCATGGGGTCACAAAGAGTTGGACATGACTGAGTGACTGAACTGAACTGAACACTCTTTCTCCTGTATCATACTGCATCTCACAAAACATGGATATAATAAGATATTTTTTGAAATGCTCCTTCTGCCTGCTCCTTAGGCCCTTTCTGCTTTTGTGCCTCAAGATACACTTTTCCCCCCCAAAGGAATGTTTTTATTTAAATTTTTTAAAATTTAATTTTAAATTAAAATTATTAAAAAAAAATTTTTTTAATTTATTGGCCACATCACATGGCATGTGGGATTTTAGTTCCCCCACCAGGGATCGAACCCACGCCCCCTGAAGTGCAAGTGCAGAGCCTTAACTACTGGACCACTGCGGAAGTCTCAAAATACCTTCTTTAACTTCAGATTCTAGACTGAAACCCAGGAACCACTCTAATACTGTTCAGGTTTCTTCTCCTCCGCTAACATACCACTCATGAAAGAAACACTCCAGAACAGGATATTACCAAGCCTCTCATTTTTAACAGATGCTAAAAATGAGTTCTAGTTAAGCCCAAACCAAGGAGTCATCAAGTTCCCAATAACACAGGTCTCTGAATTAACGAATCTGATTGTTCTTTCAACTTGTCTTGTTGTCACTCAGTCGCTCAGCAATGTCTGACTCTTAGCGACCTGGACTCCAGGCAGCCAGGCTTCCCTGTCTTTCACCAACTCTCAGAGCTTGCTCAAACTCATGTCCATCGAGTCAGCGACGCCATCCAACCATCTCGTCCTCTGTCGTCCCCTTCTTCTTCCGCCTTCAATCTTTCCCAGCATCAGGGTCTTTTCTAATGAGTCAGCTTTTTGCATGATGTGGCCAAAGTATTGGAGCTTCAGCATCAGTCCTTGCAATGAATATTCAGGACTGATTTCCTTTAGGATTGACTTTAACTTGTCTTTCAAACTCTCATGAAAGATTCTGTTGCAGAATACAAGAACAATGCCCGTCAGGTGATGGAGTAATTTACTTTTCTAGAACTTGTGGTGAGCCATAAAAATGGTCATCGCACCAAAGCACTTTGAACATCAGTCCCACCCAGTAAAGCAATAAACCTCCGCCCAGGCTACCAGCACAGAAACCAGTAATGGAGAGGAGATGCCAGTCTTTTCAAAGCTGTACATCCTCTTTAGATCCTTTGACAGTCACTCTTCTTTTCCACCCCAGTTAAAAAAAACAACGGTGTTTTCTGTTAGATTAAGCTACTACTCCCCAGATGAGTGACCCTGACGATCAACTTGCGTCTATATTAGTAAATTGCCTGCAAAGTAAGCTCTTTGCTGCTCCTGAAGATGGATGGAGGTAGAAAGCCCTCTTAGGTTGCCAACATGTATTGGAAACCTATTTGCTTTTAGCGGCAACCTAAGTACCGATCATAAAATCAATAAGCCCTAAGTGATTCGGATCCTGTTTACTTAAAGAAAGCCACTTTCTGAGGGAACTCTCTCAGCACTTGAAACTTTTTTCCCATGTTCGCGTATTTTGGACTATGCAGAGTCTCCGTTGCTGCCTGCGCTCTTCTCTGGTTTCGGTGCTCGGGCTTTCCGCTGCCGGGGCCCCTCTTGTGGAGCACTGGCTCCAGAGGGCACAGGCTGTAGCAGCTGCAGCACGTGGGCTCAGCAGTTTCAGTTCCCGGGCTCTAGAGCACAGGCTCGGCTGTCACGTGGCACGTGGGATCTTCCCAGACCAGACATCGAACCCATGTCTCCTGTACTGGCAGGTGAAGTCTTTACCACTGAGCCACCGGGGAAGCCCAGCACTCTCTATTTTAAAATGTGGTAGGATGCTCAGCATTAGGAAGCAAGGGACCAAAAGGCACGTGAAGAGCTGACGAGGACGATGGACTCGGAGCGCGTCACTGCAGGAGCGTTTGTGTTACTATGAACCACACGCTGATTTACATACTTGGTTTCATTAATGCCTTCTGCCTTTGAATTCAATTATCTGTCTGGGAAACTGCAGCTCTGTGTGCCCTGGGACGTCATAATTGGGTGTCAGAACAGTGAGGTCAATACTTTGGAACTTCTCAGGGGATGTAAAGCTTCATGCCGTGTTCACGGGATTAAGGTCATGCCTGGCTGTTCTGAAGACAACTTACTCAATTTGAGGATAAATTTGTTTCCATACTTTAGACTTGTCTTCCTTGTTCGGCAGCTGACTCAGTAGCACTCTGGCTGTTAGGAAAACCAAGCAGCTAATTTGAAGCCAGCCCCTCGGCTGTGCGGTGTGCGTCCAATGACAAATAACAGAGGTGTCACGTCTTCCCCAAGGCACACTCGGGGCTCTGCTAGCTTCCCGGGTAATTTTTCCCAGCTGGCACTCCCACACACAGTGTTACTCTCGAATCTGAACAGAGGCAATAACTCTTACTGTCTCGTATATTCAAATATCTCAAGTGAGAACCTTTGAAAGGATGCTCACCGTACTTACACAGCGCCTCAGCCATATTGCTAACTCTATTGGAGAATGAAAAACGGAGACATTTCATTCATCCATCTCCCTTAACCGTCATCTTAACCTTGAGAAATCTCACAGTCTTGCCGACCAGAGACAGGAACACAGAGTATCTCAAATCGCTCTGGGACAGAACAGGCTCTGCTTCCGAGGGAACAGCAAATTTGGATGATAAACCACTGCCCTCTCCTCTTTCTGACCCCATGGATCTCTAGGGAGACTCCACTGACCTCACTCACTAGATTCTTCTCCGGCAGCATATATCCATTCTCTTTCCAGAAGCAGAATCTGTGGTTCAGGGCCTAGCAACACACACTGCCCCCCAGGGACAAGGCAATTAGTGTCTTTCTAATAAAATTTACAGGGCTTCCCAGGTGGCTCAGTGGTAAAGAATCCACCAGCCAATGCAGAAGACCCAAGTTCAATTCCTGGGTTGGGAATATCCCCTGGAGACAGAAATGGAAACCCATTCCAGTGTTCTTCCCTGGGAAATCCCATGGACAGAGGAGCCTGGTGGGCTACAGTCCATGGGGTCACAAAGAGCTGGACACAACTGAGCAGCTAAACAACAAGAATAACAATAAATTTTATATCCTTGGCCACTCCAGGGTGATTCTCCCACTACTGAAATGTTGGGGAAGAAAAAAGGAAGCACCCCAGTTAAAGGTACTTCAGAGAGAGATGAACTCAAGATAATGAATAAAAAGACCTTGGCCAGACACTGGAACTTTCTGCCATCATATGGGCTCAGTTCTCAGTATGGTGTTTTTTTTTCTTTCCACTTCTACCACCGTAACCTATGCTCCATTACAGAACTCTTGGAAAGATGATTCTAAGATGTTTCTGACATTTTTTACCTCTATCAGCCTTCAGGATCAGCCACGAAGGGAGAATGTGAGAGTGGAAATTCTGGCTTCGTTTTGGGTCCCTAAACTAGCTTCATAATTAGTAGGAATTATTTGTGCTAACAGGCTGAATTCAAATATATAAAACCCTATTCAAGATAACAATTATGCTTAAAGGCAAAACCCAACAGGAAAAAATGCAGAAGGCTGTCAGCTGACCTGAGGACATGGATGGTCCCTGCAGGGACCTCCAGTTCTCCTGCTCCTGTTCTCCAGAAAGACACAAATGCTTTGGGTGTTCTCTACAGAGGTCTGGCTTGGATCAGGAAAGTGACAAAGAGGTAAATGAAATGCCAGTGGCACTCCAGGTCCACAGGTGGCTACTAACGCAACTCAAGAAGTGACTCGCCTTTGGCACCAACCATAACCAGTGTCGGGCTGAATGATTGCAGTTTTCAGGAAAGCGATGGAGCCAAAACATACAACTCAGCTTTGTTAACTGAATAGTCATTCCGATTTTTGGCTAATTTTTTTTTTTAATATTTATTTGGCTGCATCGGGTCTTAATTGTGGCATGCAGGATCTACTTTCCTGAACAGGGTCAAACCCAGGACCTCTGCTCTGGGAACATGGAGTCCTAACCTTACTGGACCACCAGGGACGTCCCTGGCTACTTTTAGTTGCATTTCAAACTGCATTTGGAAGATGACAAACATCTCACTAACTTATTTTAAAATATACGATTCATTTAAAATGGCTTTAGTAAGTACTATCAGTTATTTCTTCTTGACAGAGTTTCTTAAATCACAAACAGTCTCACCACACAGCTATTGTTTAAATGGAAAAACGATCTGTTGGAACTAATTCTGCAACTAAACTATGAGTCTAATCTGGTAGACTGGTCACAACAAGATTGCTAGGTTTTCGTTATATCTATTAAAAAAAAAAAAACAAAAAAACCTGCCTAACAATAATGATGAAAGAGCCAGTAACAGTAAATAAAAGCATCACTGCAATTAGGAATATTTTATATTTTTAATCGCAAAGCTTATGAAGAGTGATTTAAGCCATAAGATGAAATTAAGAGTTAAGGGTAGCTAATAAAAATTCAATGTATCTTTCTAAGATTAATTAGCTCACCCATTCCATCTTGGTGGAGCTCAGTAAACAATTCCAATTTTCATAGGTATGGAACATCAGTGAATGAGGGCAAGCAAAATGTGGCTGGCCGAAGTCCAAGTGTTAGAGGCCAAGGTGCGAGCAGGTTTTAGTACCTTGCCACTTGCTCTCACCTCCCAGAAGCCCTGATCCTAGTGAGCTCTGCTCTTGCCTCCCAGCCACAGCTTTCAGTGTTACTTTGCTCCCAACTAATCTCTGCCATGATGTTAACGCAAATGAGGAGGGAAGGCAGACCTGAACCTCCTCTGTGGCCTCTCCCCGCTTCTTTATGTAATGTGAACTAATTTTACTGTTGTGTTATTTACGTGGCAGGCAACAGAGCACACCAGGTTCTCTGGTCCATAGCTTTGATTCCATAATCAAGGAAAGAGGGACAGACATATAGATAATGGAACAGAGAACCCAGAAAGAAGTCCCCATGAGTGTGCAAGGTAGATGCAACTAACAGGATTATAATTTCCAATTATTTTAAAATACAGTTTCAAGCATTTTAAGCAGTGATTCCAGGTTAAAATTGTATTTCCAACTCAATTTCATTGTGTATTAAGTACCTCCATGCAAAGAGGCCAAGATGGAACCACTGGGCTACGTTCTGTGGTGTTGAAGGAAGGCCCAAGGCACTTCCGCTCTTCCTTTGCTCCTCTCCCCCTGCATCCCATGCTTGAGAAAAGGACGTATTACAAATTCTCAAACATTTACTGTACCATCGGCTTCATTAATAAATTAACTCTACCCCCTCACATCCCAGAGCCTCCTACACTCCATCAGATGCCTTCATTCCTAGCATCTTCTGACAGATATTTTCATAGTCCCAGGGAATGAAGAACTGTATATCCTGACTTCCAAAGTTATTTTTACAAAAGGGTAAGAGCCCAAAAAAAACTAGTACAGTGTCAAATGCGGTTGTCTTATAAAAACTACATTTAAAAATGCATTCACATTCTCAAGGTAAAAGCAAGCACGCTTTCAATAGGAGGATAATACATGTATCCCACTCATTAAGAAAAACCTAATGGGTTAATTACCTCTCCCTGGATCTCTGAAAACTGAAGAATGCAGGAAGTCCCCAAAAGAAAAGAAAAATGCATGAGTCTCTGAGGTTTTCCAAAATAATTTCTTCAATAATCGCTCCTTGAGGATTTTGTGTGAAAATTATTATAGATAAAGCAACTGGAGAGTTTCTCAAACCACTACTTATAGGAGAATAAAATCTACCTACCATAAAGGGTAGAGAATAACATTTTTTCCTTTTAATTCTTTCAGTAGGTAATTTGTTCCCATGATCCGAAAACCAAGTAATATAAAAAGGCACACCATGAGAAGCCTCCTGCTTTGGGTCCCCACACACTGCCGCCCTCTCCCTAGACAGGAAGTAGCGGCATCTGTTTATGATACATCCTTACAGGGTTCCTGCATGCGTGTGTACACCTAGCAACCCACACACACTCTTCTCTTGTGCTCCCCGCTCCCGCACAGACAGCAGCATACTGTGCTGCGCTTCATTTTTAATCACTAAGTGTATCCTGGTGTTCCTTCCATATTAGTACCTGGAGGGGTTCCTAATAATTTTTATAGCGCATAGTATCCATTTGTGTTTGTGTGTGTGTGTGTGTATGCACACATGGACACAGATAAAACATATTTACCCAGGTCAAACCAACAGACATGTGACTTGTTTCCAATCTTCTGCCATTATAAACAGCATGGCGATGGCCCTCATGTACATGTCATTTCTTACCTCTATAAGCACTGCTGCTGTATAAAGGGGTTTTAATAGGATCTAAATGATTCTTACATCAACTAGTTTAAACACTACCCCATCCTAGGAATTCTATTACGGGCAGCTTTGTAACAATTCTGAATTCAAGGCAATGCCATTCTGGATGCAGTTTACCACTGTTTAGTTTAAAAGGCCAAAGGGAGGACTCTTCTGTTCCTTGCTGCTACTGGTAGAGGGAAAGATTTCTTTACTCTCTAGGAATAAAACACAATTTTAAAAATATTTATTCTCTCTCAAAATTTTTTAAGATGCTCTGCTTTAGATGATAAAACCAGTGAGAGCCCCTCATCCGCAAATGGGGCAGCCGCTCTGTGCTCCCTGCTGAAGTGAGCCTGGAGTCAAATCCTCTGCCGAGTGTTTCATGGCTCTGTTTCCTAACATTAGGTGTGGTCCTCTGTCACCTGAGTCTCCTTACTCATTCAACAGGTCCATCCACTACTCCTGTCTTAGGGCAGTTTCCCTCTACCTCTCCCCTAGTGACAGCAAGGGTCTCTGATTTAGATACATGGACACTCATATAACCTACGGATATGGACACAGCAGGAAGTCAAGGGATCCAGGGTGACAGTGGTGAGGTGGAGGGAAGCCCGGCTGTACCCGGACACTGTTCAGGACCGGGGGGCCAACAGTCTACAGGAAGATGAGGAGATGGCTCCACGGCTGACCTGGGGGCACAGTTAGGAATGGGACGCTGGCCCTTCTGCTCTCCCTGACAAGACTGCCGCTGTCCATCAGAGCCCAAGGACACTGTCCATGCAGAGGGGTGAGACAGAAGACTCCAAACTGCTGCAGTGGGAGAGAAGGGTCCTTCACTGTTGGAGGTGTCTGATGAGAACGGGAAACACGCTGACACAGAGCAGGCAGAGCCAGCCCTCTGCTGCTGGGGCGGCGCCAGGATACCAGTACAACCTGAGAGGGTGGAAATCAGACTTCCCTCATCTTCACTGTTTCCTATCCCTAACCCAGGGGCCCCAGGACATCAAGATGACTGAAAAGGGGAAGGTCTTGGTAGAGTAACAAAAAACATGCGACATTATTTACTCATTTAATACATCCTGCTAGAAACTCCCTGGTGGTCCAGTGGTTAGGACCTCATGCTTTCATTGCAGGGGTGCAAGTGTGCTCAGCTGTTTCAGTCACGTCCGACTCTTTGCAACCCCATGGACTGCAGCCTGCCAGCCTCTTCTGTCTGTGGGATTCTCCAGGCAAGAATACTGGAGTGGGTTGCCATGACCTGCCCTCCAGGGGTTCTTCCCGACCCAGGGTCGAACTAGTGTCTCCTGCATAGGTTCTATCATTGGTTGGGGCACTAAGATTCTGTATACTGTGGCCACAAAAACCAAAACCCAAAACAACCAAAAACCCATGTCCTAACTTCTCCCCAACCCTCCACAGAGACTGCCCTGGGAAAAGGCCTCCAATAAACTTCACTCTCACACCCAAAATAGTCTCTTCAGTCAGTATAGTCTCTGAAGCATCCAGAAGGAGTTCCTCCAGGTTCCCAGCTGCTCTTCCTACTACCTCTCGTCTCTGAGGACTCCCGTCTGTCACTCTGGCCGGCTGCTCCCCCTGCACAAGCCCTTAAGCGTCACCATCTCCCCACACAACCTCGCCTCCCTGTCTGAACCTCTTACGGCCAATTCAGGAGACTCGGGTGAATCCCTGGCTGTTCCAGCCAGGCCCTGAGCTCCCCAATCTGTGTTCAGCTAGGGCTTCCAGACCCCTGAACTGGCTGACACACCTTCAGGCCAAAGTTGAACTAAATCATTTTCTTCCTCAAACCTGCCTCCTCACATTCTTCTCTCTACTATGTCCCCAGAACCTGTGTCAGCCAGTCTCCCCCTAGCTCCACCTCGACACTCTCGTCCCCAGAGCTCTAGAGGCTCCATTCTCCTGAGCGGGTCCTGACTCCCTTCCCCTCTCCCCCCACTGCTGAGACCTTTCCCCCCACCTGCTCCGTCCACCCTCACTTGTGTGTTGATAACAGTACACATTTCTACTATATACATTATTCTAATGTAATTTTATGGACCACAGCCAGGAACATGAGTGGGGTCGAGGTGGACTGCTTAACAGTGGCCCAGCTCCCCCACAACTCCCCAGTACATCACACAGGAACTTTTGAAACAAGGGCCCTCTCTCTGGGCTCTGCCCTGCACTGCATGCTCTGCTTGACTCGGGCTTCCTTCTCCCTCCATGCTTCTGTTCACACTCTTGCTTCAATCCCTTCGGCTTGGGTGGATATTATCATCCTTCAGCATTAAGCTTATGGCAGCGGGGGCGGGGGGCGGTTCCCCTCTTTGCAGCCTTTCTTGGTCCTTGAATAGTACCTATAAAAGTGAACACTTTCTCCTCTGGGTTCCTACTCTATCTAGGCATACTTCTATTATAGCATCTATATTCCTTTATTCTATTTGAACATAGATGAGACAATAATTTTCTTTCAAGTAGATATTACTGTTTTGTATTTTTTTTTTCCCATTTAAACATAAAGAAACCAGCAAGAGAGAAAAGCTGAAAATCTTTTGGCCACTTTTTTCCATGAATTTATGATAGAGGATTTGGGTAAGATGGATTAAATAAAAAGTCATGGTTTTTCTTATATTTTCCTTAAAATTATTTATTATATCAATAATGAGAGTTTTCCAAACACTCTGCTTTGTTTAGGTGATTATAACTGTGCTATGCCGATCACACCTATCAGTGGACGTGTATCAAGGAGTGCTAAAGCCTAGCACACTTTTAGACTCACGGAAGGGGGTCAATGAACTGATGAACTAGCGCAATCTCAGTCGTATCCAACCATCCACCTATGACTGTTTTCAGTGTGATCCTTTTAAGTAAATGATAATGAATTATCTATGCTTAAAACTCTGTTAAATTGGGGAAAGCTATATTAACAAGTACATAAATACATCCCAGCTAATAAAATTTCTGTTCCCTTATTTTTCTTTGTTCTAACATATAATATTAACTTTTAAACATAGTCTTATTCATCACAAATTTTCAATTACTTCATCCATATTTTAACTACTAAAAATCTGAAATGAAGTTCCTTTTCTGACACAAACCGGAAGAATATGTTTTCAACAGGAATAGGAACTTAAGCAACTAAATTGTTTAACCCTTAAAAAGCAGAGTAACAATAAGGTTTCAGTAACATTATTTTAACTGGCAGATAAAAAGAAATGAACTCTCAACACTTTCCAATAAATTTCACATAGCATTGAAAAGTGGAAGAAATTTTGGCATGCACGACGAGCGTGTGATACGTGAGAGGAGGAAAAGTTGGATGGGAAACAGGTCTAAGACTGACAGAAAATAGTTCTGAGCACCTACCTTGTTGCTACCCAGACTGGAGGGTGGAATAAGATCCTGGCGGCTGCCAGACAACTGAAGAGGGAACGGAGGAGAATTAGCCCTTGTGCTAAGCACACACGTCCACGATCCTGGAAATACAACGCTTAGAAAACCAAATCAACGGAACGTTAAGCTGGGTGGTATGAGAGAGGCTGCCAAGACCAAGCTGCAGACTAGACTCGTGGCCTTTGGCACCCTGTTAGGCATGGTTTCTGTTTTTGTTTTTCATTGAATTAACACTTTTAACAAGGCAGGTTTGTATAAGATCAGATGTCCAGCTTACATAGCAGTAGCAGCCAACTGGGCCCAAGTAAGGGACACTTGATTTGTTTATCCATTTCTATGTAAAGGATACCAGGCTACTAGTTTCCTTGTTGTTGCTGTTGTTTAGTTGCAAAGCCGTGTCCGACTCTTGCAACCTCATGGACTGTAGCCCGCCAGACTCCTCTGTCCATGGGATTTCCTAGGCAAGATTACTGCAATGGGTTGCCATTTCCTTCTCCAGGGCATCTTCTCGACCCAGGGACTGAACCCAGGTCTCCTGATTGGCAGGCAGGTCCTTTACCACTGAGCCACCAGGGAAGCCCACTGGTTACCTTATCGTGTCCTGATCTGACGACTCCTTTCTCTGGGTACTGCAGTAAATGTATACACAGAAACTATTTAGTTTAAATCATAGGATTCTAAGTACAAAATCTCTGCACATACAGAGATTTTAGTACATCATTCAGTGCATTTTAGTACCTCATTTTCTGAAGGAGTGAGAAGATATTTATCTGAGTTAAAGGGAGGTTTTGTTTACTGTCTGAGAATGTTCCCAATCTTCCCATCTGAGATCACCAGTGACATCACTCAGTCTCAGGGAGCCACCTATGCCCTCCAGCCTGACACCCATCCTGTCCTGTCCGTCACTGGGGTCTCTCCAACACCAGGGTTAAGGGTCAGCTACTCTTTATTTCAACATTTATACTGTGGTTTCCCTTGGTGTGAAGTTCAGACAACAGTGTACTATTTCTCACATCCACCTCTTTATCAAAGTAAGGAAAGCAGAGATAAATCACAGGGCTTCAAGCATTATTTCTTTGTGAAGAATTATTTGTAAGCTTTATATTCATGCAAAGAATTATTTGTAAGCTTCATATTCATGTAAATTTTATCTATGTTTTAAAACACAACAACAAACTTAAAACACTGTGACAAAACAAACCTAACTGACTTGACTCACTTATGCTCCCTGGATGACCTTTGAGCAACTGAGTTTATAAACAAGGTCCAGACTTCTCCTCAACCGGAAAGTAATTCAGTTCAGCCTAGAAAATTCAAACGGCTTTCCCCAGGCACGACGCTAGCTTTGCTCACCTGACACAGTCACTGTGCCAGGCACCGGAGGTATGAAGATAAATGAGAAACAAATCCAGAGGGACTTACACGGATGCTTACCGTGTAACATGAGGAAGGTCAGAGATGGAGGGCTGCAACGATGCTACGGGGTAGAGAAGTGGGCACTACAGCCAGTGCGGAGGAGGAAATGATGCCCGAGATGAGACTTAAAGGATGGAAAGGAGTTACCCAAGGAAAGAGGAGGAGCAAAAGCAGGTCCTGGGCCGAGCACAGGCTGGGGTCCCACGCACTCACTCTGTTCACATTAGGAGAGCTGATGCTCCTCCTGCTCAGCTTCCCTTTTCCCGTCAACTGTTCCTTCACGGCAACTTCCTGTGGGTCAGAGAAAACACAGAGGAAAAGCACGCATGAGACACACACTTCCAGAGCAACAGAGTCTAAAGCAGGCTTTGAGCTATGGACATATTCCAAGCTCTTTACTTACTGGAGTGGCGTGGTCATGCCACACAGCTTGTGGGATCTTAGCTCCCCGACCAGGGATCAAACCCGTGCCCCCTGTAGCAGAAGCACATAGTCCTAACCACTGGACTGCCAGGGAAGTTCCCTGGTTCTTTAAATGACAGCTGTTACTTCATACAACAGAATGACCCAATTACTGTCACTGTGGAATATTCAAAGTTAATTAAGCAGCTGACAGGTTATGTGGTTCATTCCTTTCCTTATCTACTGATGGCTCCCTTGAAGCTGGCCACAAGTGAGTCCCAGGAGAAAGATTATGAAAAGCAGACCATTCACTTTTATGTTTCGTTAGTATCTTTGTTTATTAAAAAAAAAAAAAAAGTTTGGGGACATCCCTGGTAGTCCACAGTGTCTAAGACTCTGTGCTCCCAGAGCAGGGGTCCAGGTTCGATCCCTGGTCAGGGAACTAGACCCATAGGCCACAACTAAGACCTGGCACATCCTAAATAAATAACTTAAAAACATTTTTTAAAGTTTCAACATAGCTACATAAACTGACGTTTAGAGCTTCTCTGAGCCTTGGGTTTATGGCTGGCACCTCTGTTTTCCCTCTTAGAGATCCACTCTGAGGCTGTGGAGGCCAAGAAAGGACACAACATTCTGCCTCAGGGCTACATTTTTCTTTGGCGACTGTCCAGGGTCAAGGAATTTGTAAAATACTTCTTAACCAGCAAGAGTGACATATTTCCTTCCGCTACTGGCTCAGTCAGTAAAGAATCCGCCTGCACTGCGGGAGACCTGGGTTCGATCCCTGGGTTGGGACGATCCCCTGGAGGAGGGCATGGCAACCCACACCAGCATTCTTGCCTGGAGAATCCCCATGGGCAGAAGAACCTGGCGGGCTGCAGTCCATGGGGTCGCAGAGAGTCAGACGCGACCAAGCACACAGCACAGCACTGCCCAAGCAACTAGCTACTGTTTAGAAAAAGTAACTTCCAAATGTCACTTTTGTATCTTCGAAGACTCACTAGCAAGTTTAAGGTAAGTCAATATGCTCCACTTAAGAGGTTTCAAAAGTTTAGACGTCACAATACTGTGAATTGCGGAAAGTCAAACCCTGGGTCGAACTGGGCTGGAACCCTGCCCTGGCCCCATCAGCTGACCTGGCGAAGGCGGTCTAACGTGAGGAGGTTCTCCACCGCCAGCACGCTCCTGAGGTATTTCTCGATGTACGCTTCTGAGTCGGCAGACGCCGTGTTTTCCACATTAGCTGCCATCCTTGCTAACGTTTCTCGTTCCTCTACTCCCTGAGCATCCTGGAGAATGGAAAGCTATACGTTAAAATTAAGTACCTTGCAGAAGAAAATGCTACAGAGGCATCTTATCTATATGAATCCACAGAGCGTACCGAACCAACAAATGGGATATATTCCAAGTTCCATTTTAAAGTCAGCTCTTGGAACTCAAAATGCATTTTCCCACAGAAATCATGGTATACATGGTGGCTGGGGTCACTCGAAAGGCTAAACACAGAGCAGTGGAAACACAGCACGTTTTCAACAAAACTGTCCTCTCCTGCACTTCCATTGTGAACCAAGACATTCCTGGTTAGAAAGATCTGGGGGACAAGCTGGAAACCTGACCACAACAGTACTTTAGGAACACATCTTGAGGGGCCAGAGGGAGGACTAGGGAGCTGAGGTGACAGCTGGACCCATGTGGGACCCAAACCACCCTCGCAGGAGGCAGACGTAGGGATGAGGGTAAGAGTGGGAAGAAGGGCGAGACTGCAAGCCTTTCAATAAGCAGCCTCCCATGGACTCTCCACATAGTCCAATCCCCAGCTCTGCAGACAGAGGCCCAAGACTGGAAGCCGACCAAGCAGAGAAGCCCCCAGGCATATTCTCCCTTGCCCAGCTCCATGGACACAGCTGGTCCAGGCATATAAATAGGATGTTTGCATGTCACGGGAGGGATTTTGTTAATATAATTAATCAGATCTCTCAAGCTCATATGGCTCATAACAAAGCACTCTTCTTGGGAAAAATCAGATCCTTTACTTGTGAATTTTGTTATAACAACATCAAAAACTGCAAAAACACTGGGCTGGCCAACAAGTTTGCTCGAGATTTTACACACCATCATATGGTAAAACCGAACATTTTTTCCAGTCCACCAGTCATAGCAAACACCCTCTTCCAACGATACAAGAGAAGACTCTACACATGGACATCACCAGATGGTCAATACCGAAATCATATTGATTATATTCTTTGCAGCCAAAGAAGGAGAAGTTCTATACAGTCAGCAAAAACAAGACTGGGAGCTGACTGTGGCTCAGATCATGAACTCTTTATTACAAAATTAAGACGTAAATTGAAGAAAGTAGGGAAAACCACTAGACCATTCAGGTATGACCTAAATCAAATCCCTTACAATTATACAGTGGAAGTGACAAATAGACCCAAGGAATTAGATCTGATAGACAAGAGTGCCTAAAGAATTATGGACGGAGGTTTGTGACATTGTACAGGAGACAGGGATCAACACCATCCCCAAGAAAAAGAAATGCAAAAAGCAAAATGGTTGTCTGAGGAGACTCTACAAATAGCTGTGAAAAGAAGAGAAGTGAAAAGCAAAGGAGAAAAGGAAAGATATACCCATTTGAAGGCAGAGTTCCAAAGAATACCAAGGAGAGATAAGAAAGCCTTCCTCAGTGATCAATGCAAAGATACAGAGGAAAACAATAGAATGGGAAAGACTAGAGATCTCTTCAAGAAAATCAGAGATACCAAAGGAACATTTCATGCAAAGATGGGCTCAATAAAGGACAGAAATGGTATGGACCTAACAGAAGCAGATGATATTAAGAAGAGGTGGCAAGAATACAGAGAAGAACTATACAAAAAAGATCTTCACGACCCAGATAACCACGATGGTGTGATCACTCACCTGGAGCCAGACATTCTGGAATGTGAAGTCAAGTGGGCCTTAGGAAGCATCACTAAGAACAAAGCTAGCAGAGGTGATGGAATTCCAGTTGAGCTCTTTCAAGTCCTCAAAGATGATGCTGTGAAAGTGCTGCACTCAATATGCCAGCAAAATTGGAAAATTCAGCAGCGGCCACAGGACTGGAAAACGTCAGTTTTTATTCCAGTCCCAAAGAAAGGCAATACCAAAAAAACAATCAAAATACTGCATAATTGCACTCATCTCACACACTAGCAAAGTAATGCTCAAAATTCTCCAAGCCAGGCTTCAACAGTATGTGATCCAAGAACTCCCTGATGTTCAAAATGGATTTAGAAAAGGCAAAGGAACCAGAGTTCAAATTGCCAACATCTGTTGGGTCATCGAAAAAGTAAGAGAGTTCCAGAAAAACATCTATTTCTGCTTTATTGACTACACCAAAGCTTTTGACTGTGTGGATCACAACAAACTGGAAAATTCTTAGAGAGATGGGAATACTAGACCACCTGACTCACTCCTGAGAAATCTGTATGCAGGTCAAGAACCAAAACTTAGAAATGGACAAAGAACAACAGACTGGTTCCAAATCAGGAAAGGAGTACATCAAGGCTGTATATTTTCACCCTGCTTATTTAACTTATATGCAGAGTACATCATAAGAAATGCTGGGCTGGATGGAGAACCAGCTGGAATCAAGATTGCCAGGAGAAATAGCAATAACCTCAGATATGCAGATGACACCACCCTTATGGCAAAAAGCAAAGAAGAACTAAAGAGCCTCTTGATGAAAGTGAAAGAGGAGAGTGAAAAAGTTGGCTTAAAACTCAACATTCAGAAAACTAAGATCATGGCATCTGGTCCCATCACTTCAAGGCAAATAGATGGGGAAACAATGGAAACAGTGACAGACTTGATTTTAGGGGGCTCCAAAATCACTGCAGATGGTGACTGCAGCCATGAAATTGAAAGGTGCTTGCTCCTTGGAAGAAAAGGTATGACCAACCTAGATAGCATATTAAAAAGCAAAGACATTACTTTGCCAACAAAGGTCTGTCAGTCAAAGCTATGGTTTTTCCAGTAATCATGAATGGACATGAGAGGTGGACTATAAAGCAAGTTGAGCGCCAAAGAATTGATGCTTTTGAACTGTGGTGTTGGAGAAGACTCATTTGAGAGTCCTTTGGACTGCAAGGAGAGCAAACCAGTCAATCCTAAAGGAAATCAGTCCTGAATATTCATTGGAAGGACAGATGCTAAAACTGAAACTCTAATACTTTGGCCACCTGATGCAAAGAACTGACTCATTGGAAAAGACCCTGACGCTGGGAAAGACTGAAGGCAGGAGAAGGGGACAACAGAGGATGAGATGGTTGGATGGCATCACTGATTCAATGGACATGAGTTTGAGGAAGCTCCGGGAGTTGCTGATGGACAGGAAAGCCTGGTGTGCTGCAGTCCATGGGGTCACAAAGAGTCGAACACAACTGAGCGACTGAACTGAATTGAATGTATCTAAATGCCACTGCATCTTAAGATGCCATCAACTTTAAGAGAAAATTATTTTATATATTACTAAGGAGAGAAAAAAAAGAAAAACTCGGCCAATTAACTTTAAGACAGCATCAATTTTAAGACACAGTCTAACTTCAAGACTATTTTTTTTTAATTAACATAAGCCTTAGAACAGATAAAATATGGAAAAATTCAGAAGTCAGCTTAAGTTCACAAAACTTTTCTCTCCTACAGTAATTCATTTGGGCCTAGGAATCATTCTTGTTTTACAGACAAGGAAAGAGGAAGGCCACATAATTAGCAAGAGAGGCAAGACTAGAACTTAGGTCTCCTGACTCCTGATGAGAGTATTCTGTTCACCACTGGACATGGAATACTTTCTGGTATCTGATGGGAACAGACATATCTTGGTTTTCTGAGAGAGAAGATATCTGAGTTTTAAAGAAACGTATTTACCCACGTTATCCACATCCCTCTCAAGATATAAAACATTTCCATTACTTCACAAAGTTCAACTCCTTCCCTCCCCTAAGGAAAGATCAGTTCTTTCACCACAGATTAATTTTGCCTGTTTCAGAAGTTTACAAAAATGGAATTATACCCTTCTGCATCTGGTTGTTCACGTAACATAGTGACTCAGAGATTTCGTCATCACGTAGTTCGTTACTTTGCATGGTTGAGTAATATTCCATAGTATGGATAAGCCATAATTTATTTACCCATTCCTCTGTTGATGGATGTTAGGGTTGCTTCCAGCTTTAGGTTGTTTTGAATTAAGCAGCTTTGAATATTCTTATGTAAATCTTTATGGATACATGTTTTCATTTCTCTTGGATAAGGGCCTATAAGTGGAATTACTGGGTGATGGGGTAGATGTCTATTTAACTTGATAATAAACTGCCAGTGAACGTATCATTTTATACCCCCATTAGCAATGAAAGCATTCTAACTGCTTTTAACAAAAACAAAAAGGGAAGAAGAAAAAGAAAGGCAAAACCATCTCCTGTTGCTCTCTGGTCTATGACCACTTCTTTTTGCTACTGAGCCCTCATGGCCTCTGTAACATGAAACACAAAGAACTTTTCCAGGCTTCTTCATGATGAAACACAGCTTTTAAGAAGCTTATTTTGAAATAAAAATCAAATCCTTACACTGTAGGCTTTAAGTCTCAGTTTTCCTTTTTATCATCAGGAATTGATAATGTGACTCTAACGCTTGCCAACTTAGTCGTTTAGCGAATTATTAACAGGCAGCCCCATCACGTGAGGCCGTCTGTTTATCCTTCCGCTGATTACTGCACACTTCTGCCCTTTGAAAACCGTGTCATCTGAGGAATAAAAGCCCTGTTAAACAGAAAAAGAAAACTGCCAATGAGAAGGAAGGAGGGGAAGAAAGAGGAAGGCAGAAAAGGATGGTTCATTGCAGTTGTGTTTCTCAACTGCATTCAAACCATTTATAGAGTTAAGATCTGAAACACTAGAAAAAGAGAGAAAGCATTCAGATACAAAGAATAAATAGTAAACTTCTGGTTGCTGCTGCTGCTGCTGCTAAGTTACTTCAGTCCTGTCCAACTCTGTGCGATCCCATAGACAGCAGCCCACCAGGCTCCCCCGCCCCTGGGATTCTCCAGGCAAGAACACTGGAGTGGGCTGCCATTTCCTTCTCCAATGCATGGAAGTGAAAAGTGAAAGTGAAGTCGCTCAGTCATGTCCGACCCTCAGCGACCCCATGGACTGCAGCCTACCAGGCTCCTCCAAGCATACAAAGAGCAACCTATTACAGACTCAAGATTTTGCAGCTAGTCTAACTCGAAAAGGGGTTCAATTTTTAAAGTTTCGGCAGGTTCAAAATCAAACAATCAAACAGTTAATATTTGCCTTGTAAGCCTAATATTTTGAAGAGCCAGAGAAGAATTTAGTCACTATTTGACATTATTTGAGAGCAAAAGTATTCTGCAATAAAAGAACTCTAAAACAAAGCCCAAGTACTGTGTAATCTTCTCAGTCTTCCAAAACCTAATCTGTCTTCAAATATATACTGTCCATCTACTGTTCAAATATTCAGCAGAATCAATCGACAGACACTGAGCCCCTGAATGAAGAGTATGAAGGCACGGTAGACGGTGTGCGTAGGTGAGAGTCCTCACCCCGGGGTCCCATTCCCATTTTCCACCCCCAAGGGCAACACAGCCTGGACCTCCTCACTCACTCCCCAGTGCTCTGTAGTCAACATGGCGGAGGGAACCACTCTTCCTCACTTTGTCACAGAGTCCTTTCCTTAGACCCCCCACTTCTCCTATCCCGGTAAGGAAGGCCTGGTTAGTAGCTGTGCCGATAACCGGGTGAACAAATCTGTCTAAATCAGGGAATAAGCACTAGGAAGCATATAACCTACATTCTCTAGCAAGCGCCCGTCATGGGTATTCTCAGCTCCATTTGTTTCATTTCTATGCATATCTCAATTAGCTCAAAAAGAAAAACAGTAATAAATACTATTTATTAGTATTTAATAGTAATTAATAATTAATTAAAAATATACAAAATACTACCCCATTAGTATTCAATAGTAATACTATTGCTAACTATAATTAATAGCAATTACAATTTACTGTTTAACATGTGTACAATTTGTGTATATTGTCTCATTTAATCCTTAAAAAACAACTCTGTATAGGAGGTATTACTAACCCAGTTTGATAAATGAAAAAACTTAGGCTCAAAGTAACTTACCCAAGTTCACTTCACTAAGAGGGGACAGAAACAAGATTTCTGTCTGATTCCAATATGTTACCCTGGAACTCTGTATTATGCTGTGTTGTCTCCCTTTAAGGTTATATCCTCTTCTGTGAGTAAAATGGTGCTGATTTGCTTTTCAAAAGACCCTTCTTTAACAAAAGACTAAAACAAGAACCTTCAAGCCCACAGAAGTATTACATATGCACACACATTGTGCTATGAATCAAGTTACGATTACAAAACTCCTCTACAAGCCTACAGCATTTTTGTATATACACATTTTCATTTGATAGGTATTTCTTAGGTAGGTGACTTTTCAGGGAGTTAGCTCTTGTTACATGTTTACTCTTAGTAAATACAAATTTCATATGATCCTTCACCTCTGGAATATTGGAGACAATTTCAAAAGTCACTCCACAGCCTGGAATAGAACTTCGATGTGACATCTTTTTGAGGAGACTCTGAGCAAAACCCTAGAGAAAAACAGAAGAGAAGATATGGCTTCCCATCTCAAAAACTGAGTTTTCATTAACAGAGAGGCAGCATAAAAGACACCATATTCACACTAGCCAAAAAGAAAAAGAACATTATTTGCAATGTAAGTCAAAACCCAAATCACTATATACAGGTTCCTCAACTTGTTCTTAGTGCCCCCAAACAGACCCATTTATACGATGCTTGCATTTACCAGACCGAATACATGAAAAATGCAGATCCTAAACTCTGGAACCACGTTAGGCATCTGGTTCAACACTGCTTTAAAAAGGCTACAGAAAAAGACTGTTGACTTCTACACAATAAAATGACCTTCTAACTAAAATGTAAAGAAAGGCTGGTGACTCTTAATCCTTTTTTTCCCAGCACGATGGACATCTTGCACTATGAATATTGACAAGTTCAGGCATTAAATTCTTGACCAAAGCAGGGTCGTTACGGAGAATGATTTAGGAGTGCATGGCCACTGTTTATGCTGACTGCACTCTCTGCATGCTTTGAATTGAACTGTTGAATTAATGCATAGATGACTCATTTGAAGATGCTGCTAAGACTGAACATCCTGTAGAGGTTGAAGAGAGCAGGGATGAGGGCAGAATACAATTGGTGAATAAAGATAAGGAGGAGAGAGAATATTAAACCAACACTGAACCTCTTTCCCCATGCAAAAGCAAAGTAGGATATAGGTTTTTCAAAAAACACAAAAACCCAAACAGAACAGACAAAAAGCTGTTTGGTCTCAGAGGTATGTATTTTCACAAACTTATTTAATAATAATTAAGTGATCTTTAGTTAATTTTTAAGAACATTTTAGCATCTAAGAATGCAAGAGCCTCTTAGAATGCATATATTTCATCCCTTCACTCTTGACTCCAGCCTTGCAAGGCTGAACCATTAGCAATTCACTGGTCAAAGTACAGCTACAGTTTGTTTTCTTTTAATGAGTGGTGGGAGGAGGTGAGGGAGCCGCCATTATCTTATACTTTTCTGTTTTCTATTTGTATGAAATTATTGTTTTATTAAATGTTTTTTAATTTGGTAAAAGTTACATAAAACGTGCTACTTTAACCATATTTAACTGCACAGTTCAGTGGCACTATGCAATATTCACCTTGTTGCACAATCCATATCTTACCATCATCCATCTCCCTAATCCTTCATCTTCCTAAGCTGAGACTCTGTCCCCACTGAACACTAAGACCCATCCCCACTCCCCACTCCATCCCCCGGCATCTATAGGGAATCACTGAAGCTAACTAGCATGTATTAGGGTCATGAGGAAGTCTCTGTTCTCACTACAGAGAAGCAAATTTTAGTTAATGAACCATCTCAATTTCAGTTTGATATCAAATCATTTTAACCAGAGGGGAGTGCAGCAACTTCTCATGTCTAAAAATTTTTTTAATTAATTAAAAAAAATAGAAGAAACCTGGTGACTTCACAACACACCTTTCTATTAAAATTTCTGTGGGGGCTGGTAGTTGAACCAAGCCAGTCTCAGCACCTGGCAGCCAGAACCCCTAGTTCTGAAATGGCAAGTAACTCTTCAAAATGCTCCCCAAAAGCAACGTGTCTTTTTCCAATTCCTCAAAGATTTCTCAGAAAAGAGTGAATGGGAGACACAGCACGTACATCGGCAGCTACCCCGTGACCTATATGTCCTGATGCTGGAGCGCCAAGCCGAAGAGCTGAATTTTAACAGCATTACGGCCCGTCTTCATTCAAAGATTGATATCAGTGTGACATTTAGAACTAAAGATTAATTTTTAGGGGTAGAGATTACATCTAGGACTCTGTCAACCATGACTGTACTCTTCTAAATGAGAAGATTTACTTTCATCTATCTGGTTTTAGCCAGTATATTGAGAAGAATCCCTAGACTCAACCTCTCAAATCCTATCTTTGCAAAACCAATATGAGAAGTGCTTTCTATTCTTATCTAGAAGTTTTCTACTAAACCGGTTCATACGGCACCAGGTCCTTCATAATCTCGCTGCAACTGTGTGGACAGGCATGGTCATGGCCTCTGCAGAACACTCTGACCATCAGACTATGCTTCTCATGGTCCCCAAGCCTGCCACGCCCGTTCCTCCCTCACCATCTCTGCACGTGTATTTCCTCCTCTCTGGGGAGCAGCCAACAAGTCCTTCTCTGCCTGCCAACCGCCCCTGTCCGCAGTGGAGCAGCTCCATGGCCCCTCCCCTCCTCCCTGACTGCTCTCGCCGCTGCCCTGGAGAGCACCTGCACAGCGGCGCCACCACCACAGAAGACCGGCCCCTGTTTATACACTCTCACGGGCCAATGGACGCGGGCTCTTTAAGGACACAGGCTATTTCTCATTCATCTTTTTACCCCAAAGCTTGGCAGAGGACTCTCTCCAAATACATGAATCAGTGAACCAGCAGAACGGAAAGGAAAGCATGGAAAACCAAGGGTGAGGAGCACAAACAACAGCTCATCGGCAGTGAACTTCTCATCTTATCAGAACCAGGTGGAAAGTCAAAGACAAAACAGTGAACTTTGCCTTGACAGGGCTCTACGGCACCCACAAGAAGGGCTGAGAGCTGTGACTGTGGAGTCATAAAGATTCAGGGTAACAATGCAGTGCCATGTAGGAGGCAGTCAGGCTGAAGGGCTCCGGGACTGAAGCAAGCACGGGCACGGGACAGCCACAGTCGCCTGGAGGAGAAAAGTTCAGAGGGCCACAGAGCCTGTGGGGTCAGAGGCCGGAGCGATCCTTCCACTGCCCCGCCCTTACGTCAGACCCAAAGTCACCTCTTCAATGAGCATCAGTGACCCACCTGCCGGCCGTGAACGTTAACACAAATGCGCTTGCGCAATACCAGCTGCATGTCAGCTGGATGGCTGAGCTGGACCGTCACCCGCACGATGAGAAACACGCGCTCGTCCATGGGGGTGCCTTTACTCAGCTGAGGGCAGCCGTGCACAGCCGAGTCCCAGGAGGCTTCCGCTTTCACCTGCGGAGAAGACGGGAAGGACGGAGTCACCTCCTCCTCCTAAAACACAGAACCTCACAAGGAAACGTCTTGGCTTGGCGGAAGGGGAGCAGACCAGTCACGAGGGCAGTGCTGCCTGCAGCATGACCTGGGAGACCATGGAACCCGGGGACGTGGCCTCAGGTACCTACCTGGGCGGGTACAGAGCAGGAGGTTCCTGGTTGGCAGCAAAAATGAATTTACTTTGAAAAATACTCAAATGGAAAGCTGTAAATTTAGTATAATGAACTCCTGTGTTTCTCCCATACAAATTCGTCAACTGTGAATATCTTCCCTTTTTTCCTCTTTCTCACACATACACACTCAATATTGCTGTTGTTTTGAGGTGTGTTTTTTTTTTGCTGAATTACTTTAGAGTAAGTTACAGACGTGTAATTCTTTATCCCTGAACACTTCAGCAAGTATCTTTTTTCTTTTTTTTAAGATTTTTTGATGTGGGCCAATTTTAAAGTCTTTACTGAATTTGTTACAATATTACATCGGTTTGATGTTTCGGATTTTTGGCCCCGAGGCATGTGGGATCTTAGTTCCACGACCAGGGATCGAACCTCCCCACCCTTTGCATTGGAAGGCAAGATCTGAACCACTGGACCATCAGGGAAGTCCCAGCAAGTATCTTTTTAGAGCAAGGACCTCCTCCGACTTAACCATAGAACAATGATCATATTCAGGAAATGTAACACCGATACAATACTATTAAATAATACAGCGTCCATATGCAGATGTTTCAGCAGTTCTGATCTGGGACCTCAAACTACATTTAGCTGTCCTGTCCTTTTAGCCCACTTTCATCTAGGCTGGTTCCTAGCCTTTCTTTGCCATTCATGACACTGGCTTATTAAAGAAGGGTACAGGCCCACTGTTTTACAGACTGTTTTACTGTTTTTACAGAACACACCCCAGTTCAAGCTTTGCGTCTTTGAATAACGCTAAGTGTTGGTATGTCCTTCTAAGTATTGCATTGGCTTTCCTTCCTTAAAATCTTTCATTATTTTTCCAATATACTCAAAATTAGAAACTAAGCCCCACTTAATCACTCAGACTGAAACATTTTCATCTGGCTTCGTCTAGTCCTTTTCCCCCTTATTCACAAGTCTTTACTAAAGCATTTCAAAGTCAGTGCCAAACATCATGCTGTTTTGCCTCCATGTACGTCAGGAGCATTTCCCCAGAGAGTGGACCACTGCTGATCTGAACTGCTAATACTAACAGAGATCCTTTACCAGCAAGAGCGGTGCCACAGTGAATGCGCATAATCTGATCGGTCCTTTCCTTCCGGAACTGGTTCCATTCTTCGCGGAAATCACAATTAAGATTTTTGTTTATATTTCTTGAGAAATGGAGGCACTGAAATGATAACTTTGCTGATTGTTCCCAAAGGCCTGGGGAAAGGTTAAAGGAACTACTTTTCACCCAATCTTTCCGAGTTACACTTTATTTACCTCTCCGTCATGCTGTTTGACAATCTGCAGCTCAAAGAACTCGTCCTCTTCTTCCCCAGTGAGGGTAGCATCCCATCCACCGGCTTCGGGGTCATCGAGATTATCCTGAGAGCTGAAATCATCAGCTAAAAGCAGAGGAGTTCCATTAAATACGGAGATCACTTTAAAGGATAACCCCTAACAGCTACATTTCAATGTGCTTAGTAGCAGAATTCTCCTGCCTCAAATTTCATTTGCTTTTGGCTCTGAAATCTTACATGACACAGAGGATGACCATTAAACAGTTCACACATCTGAGATGGGAGATGCCGCAAGAAATTATCTCAATCCAATTGCCTGCCTCCGTGCCTTATTTTGCATGGAAGGCAATGGAAGCCAAGAAACCCAAGAGGTTACTCAAGGTCAACCCATAAATGTTAAGGATAGGATTATAACCCCAATTCCCTGTCTTTCAGTGCACTGAAGACATGACAATGAGAGTGATTCCAATGATCTGACAGGTAAATTTAACAAACCAAATCTACTGGCTACATGAGCTGGCAATGGAATGGTTGCCCTGTGGTCCTCTGATTATTCCTGTCCAAGCCTGGCCCTCCCAATTCCCCATCCATCTAAGCTTGGGGGTGAGCATCAAAAGTCTCTCTTCTAGGACGTGGGCTTCGTGGACCAAGAACAGACATAAGGCTGAACAGGGTGCTGCTCCTGTCTTGGAATATCCATACTGCTAGGTCTTTTTTAAGTTTGTTCTTTTCCACTTTCTAGCCCTCCTGCACACACATACACACCCCTCACCCATCTAGGAACCTAATGTAAGGACAGGACAGAGTTGCCTTCAGTCTCCAAGGCTCGAGAGAACAAGGCAGGATAGAGTGCCGTGGCAAGACCTTATAACCCCGACGGGTGGACAGACAGCGCAAGTGGCTAAGTGTTCTTCTCTGACTCCCTGCGTATGTAAACATCGCCCATGCATCCAAGTAAGCCAAATGGTGCATGTGTGCAGCTGCTAGGCCATCAGACTCTCTGTGACCCCACGGACTGCAGCCCGCCAAGTTCATCTGTCCATGGGATTTTCAAGGGGAGAATACTGGAGTGGGTTGTCGTTTCCTCCTCTAGGAGACTGTCCTGACCCAGGGATCGAACCTGGGTTTCCATACTGGCAGGTGGGTTCTTTACTGCTGAGTCACCAGGTAAATCCAAGCCAAATGATACAGGACACTAAATACCTGAGATGCTGAAACACACTCTCAGGGTGAAAGAAAACTAGGAGGGCATCCACGCTTGTCTGTTTAGGATAGTTCATTTTAATACACGGTTCTTCTGCAGATGTCTTTGGCATTTAAATGCTGACTTTTAAATTATTTTTAGCTCTTTAATCTTACCTTTTCATTTCAGTGTCTCTCCTCAGACAGAATATATGTAAAATGGAGCTGTATCCAAACTATTTCACGAGTGAAAAAAATGACAGTAATTTTTAAAAGGTGCGGGGGCAGGGGGAGTGATGCATGGATGGATGGCACAAGAACTCACAGAAAAAGTGACAAATCCATTAGGTAATGCTAAGAAGACACCAGACAAAAGAAAACACGCTACACGAACATCGCTAGTTATTAGTCATTTCCGGAGAGAAGTCTCTTCCTGAGAATTAAGTGCAGGAAAACATTACTACCATCCTAAATTGAAGGGAGACTAGAGCACACAGGGCAATATGGGCTGGAGAATGAAATGTGAGAACACATCGCGATGAAACATACCTATCACTGTTATAAAAACATTAAGCTTACAGGAAATTCATTCTCTGTTGAGGTATTAGAGTCTTTCTGCACACATAAAATGGACCTGAACCTCAGGCCTGCAGAACTGCCTATCTGCATACCTGGTTAGAATCTAAATGTTACTTGGGCTTCCCAAGAGGCTCAGGGGTAAAGAACCTGCCCGCCAATGCAGGAGACACGTATTCCATCCCTGGGTTGGCAGGATTCCCTGGAGAAGGAAATGGCAAACCACTCCAGTATTCTGGCCTGGGAAATCCCACAGACAGAGGAGCCTGGCGGGCTGCAGTCCATGGGGTCGCTAAAGAGTTGGACACAACTTAGTGACTGAACAGCAACAGGTGTTACTCAGACATGAAGATTTCAGAGGAAAGCCTTCAGAAGGGACTACCTCACTTACCATTTAAGTCAAGGAATATGACAGGAATGTGTGTTTCCATCCCAGGAACAGGGGTCCTGAAACATAATGAACAACAGCATCTCAAATAAAGCAGCCTTTCTCGGTGGCATGTATTGGCTTGGCCAAAAAGTTCATTTGGGTTTTCGTAAGATGTTATAACAAACCCAAAGTAACTTTTTGGCCAACCCAATGCTTTGTATCTCAGCTTTCATATATTAAGAACTATTAGAGGTCAACCGATAATAATGCTGGGTACTGCATTTGCTATCATTTCACATCAGAGGTACCACAAAGACTTGACTATCACCACTGTTTCTTTTCTCCGGTGCTCTCATGTAAATTATCATACACTCTGATACCAGAACCCAGGAGACACATGTACCTGTTTAAAACTGAAGTTGAAGCTCCCTTGTTTAAATGTACCTTCTTACGAAGTTATATATCTAAGGGCCCCCTGTGGCTTAATTCAATATTTTTAATTTCTATAAAGTGGCACAGAATATCTGCTGACAGTTAAGTTTAGGCCAGCACCAAAATCAAAAACTCTTTGAGATGCAATTTTATTAGGAGTGAATAGTCTTTTAAGGGAATGACCCAAGTAATTAACATATTAACTATTTTTTTTAAATGCTAAGTGCGATGGTACTAAATATTGATTTAGATTCTCAGAAATCTTAATTACTTGGGCCAATAACAATATTACTTAATAAAACACAGTTTTAGGGCACAGCTATTCCAACTCATGAAAATAATTTAACACTTCCCCTAATTCAGACAATTTTTTTCCCCATATGCTATGACTCATCCATTAATCAAAGCAGAGGCAACATTCACAGTGGAAGTGGGCAACCCTGGGAGCACCGAGAACGTTGGAAGACAGATGGCTGCACCATACCATTCTGCCGGGGCCCCCGGAATCCCGCTGCCAGCCGAGGGGACCATGACTGCGTTCCTCTCCTCCGTCAGAGTCAACCTCATCTCTAGGAGCTGAGCTTCACGGTCGGCATCATCCTCTGTCTTATCTAGAACATTAGAAATCAGGATCAAACACAGGTAGCCCACTTCCTCCTTCTGTGTACGCTCTGTATATGCCAGGTACTGGCTGATGAGGGTTCACCAGCAACTTATGACTTCCCCAGTTCCTGATGAAAATTTGCTCATGATAAAATACTGACTACCGGCTGGCGGGGCTGGTGTGCTCTCACTGAGGGGCCACCTTCAGTTCATCAAAGGCCACAGAGGAACAGAATAGAAATGATCTTGAGAGTCAGATGGTTCGGGGGCTTCTAGACCAGAAACCAAGAAATGCTGGCCTCTTCCTTGGTTATGTCTGCGGGACAGCGCTTATTGCACATACTCTGCTTCCTCGTCATTGAGGGGGAAGGGAGACCTACTCAAAGACCTCATTAGAACAGGGGAACTGTCCTTCTGAAAGGATATGACAAGAATCAGCACCGTTCCTGTGCTCTCGCGGTTCCCGTGATGGGTGAGTTCATCTACTTTTCCCTTCTGTGACGGCCAATGGGGATTAACCACACTCCGATGTGGGGGAAGGGAAACGTTCCAGTTGCTTTTCGTACCATGTTTACTGACAAGCTTCTGCAGTTGTTGATCTAAATACTCCTGACGTTTTGTTAATGCATTCAGCCATTTTCTACGGAGTCTCTCTAAATCCCGATCCTGGAAGTAAACAGAGGAACTTAGAGTCAATATGTCGTCAAGACAGTACATCTGAAACTCTTATCTTACCTTACTCTAATAGGCTTCAAAGACGTAAAGTATTACACCCTAACATTTTGTTATCACTAAGTTGACTTCAGCCATTATTAAGAACAGAAACTTTCAGAAATTAAAGCATGTGTCCTATAGTAAGACCATTCCTGAAAGGGCATTCTCTGATATCCAGAACCAGTTGCATTTCTGTTGGCTCAAAGGATAGAACAGAAATTCAAGTATCTGTATAGCAGAGCTCATCTGCAAGGTCTCTTTGCTGATAAAAGTCACAAATACTGGGACTTCCCAGTGGTCTGGTGGTTAAGATTCTGCCTTCCAATGGAGGGAATGCACGTTTGATCCCTGGTTTGCAAACTAAGATCCCACAAAAATCACAAATACTATTTGATAATCCTCACATTTATTTCCTTTAGAACCATCATAAGAACTTTTCAAATTTCTTAACTATAGTCTTCAACATGTTCCACCAGTCTCTGTACATCACGTAAATGCTTCTCTCCTTGTTTCTGTGGGATTCTGGAGGGGAGTGTGTTATCAACAGACTAAACTCTACCAGTCAACACCTGACTACACGCCCATCTTACCTCATTTCCTTCTGTAATAAAGTTACGAGATGGGTAGATCAGGGGAATGCTGAGCAGACTGGGCGTATCTGGGTTTCACTAAGGCACTTAACCAAATAACTCCTGACATTCTTGTGGACAAGATGGAGAAATGTGCAATGGATCTACTTGGGCGAAATTACGGACGAATGAAATATCACATCCAAAGGACAGTGATTCATGGAATAACATCAGCTTAAAAGAAGTCTGTACGGTCGTGCCACAGGACTCTGTATTTAACCCTCTCCAATGCAAGGCTTTTATCAGTGACTTATAGGAAGGCAGACATTTTTATCCAATTAGAATGAGGCCAAATCATGAGGGTGACGACACTGGATGACATATTCAGGATCCAAAGAGCTCTGACAGTCCTAGATGATGACTAACCAGACTGGCAAAATAAAACTTATCAGACATAAACAAAATCTTGCAGGAGAGTATGGAATGAAGCAAGGGAGAAAATGAAAGAAAATCTGTATGACTCCAAGAAATGGGAAAAGGGGACCTGGCTTAAAGTGTGGAAGACACCTAGGGGCGTGGCTTGAAGACGCCTACGGGGGTCCAGCTTCACTGGAGCCCAGTCTGAGACCACTCTTTTGGGGAAACAGGAAAAGGATCTGAAGAAATGGGTCTGTAAGGGCCTGGATGGGGAGCCCCAGGTTTGGAAAAGGAGAAACAGTCACAAAGGGTGGTTCTCAACTCTGTTTTAAAACTTGAGAAAAAGCAATACTTGAATCAAAACTAATTGTGTAATTATTAAGCGACAGGATGGCAAGACTCGAGAACCTGTAATTGAGTACTTTAATCAAGCTAATTTGATGAGGCTAACCCGTGCTTCATTACCTGGTAGCTGTCCATGTCCTCCTCTTCCTCCTAAAAGGAAAAATATATTATGCAGAGCCGAAACCAGCATCTATCCAAGAATCAGGCTACACTACACAATCCAATCCTAGCCCTATAGTTTATATTTTCTAATTTTATGAATATGCCTGTTCAGCTCCCACCAGCTTCCACCCCCACTCTCGATTTTACAGTTTTCAGGGAGTTGGAGTGAAACCTCGAGCTTCTCACAGGAAAGTGAAGAACACTCATTTGACCTTTTCAGGAGCCAGTACAATACTTTTCCTGCTGGGTTTATAGTCCTACTCCCCAGGGGAAATCAAACACCTGCTGGCAGAGAGTCTTCATAAGCCAGTAGGGGGTTTCCGGGGAGATGTGGGTGATGGGGGGAGGGGGTTAATGACTAGCACGCACTGAGGAGTTCCGGGAGGCGGAGATGTTTTAACCCTCAGCTTGCCCTGGACCAGGGACAACCAACAGTCTGGGGCAGCAATTCTATGCAAAAGCAATACAGTTTTAAAAAAAGAGGACGAAAAGAAAAAGAGATATCAAAGGAAACAAAATACTGAAAAGAACTGTTCATGGAAGGCAGTTTTCTGACAGGTTCCCGAAGACTCTGGCCGGTTGGCTGTCCCGAGACTCACATGGACGGTCTCGTGGGTCTTCGGTGACCGTGGCGCCCTGACTCTCACACACCCGATGCCGACCGACAGGATACGCTCCTCCATCAGCGGCAGAGTCCCAGATTCCTGCACAGACTTCACTTCCACCTGGACTCGCCGGGACTGCCCCTGCACCACACACAATTTTTTAAGAGTTTCTGAAAATGAGTCTAAGCTCCAAAATTTGGGTTTAGAGAGACCCCTACAGGCGAATGTTGAGAAAAGCATTTAGCTTTCAAGGTTCTGTATCTTTCACATTAAGTAGTAAATTACAAATTAAAAAACTAATCAAGAACAAACCTAGAGTTTACATATTTTTTGAAGAAAAAAAAAAACACTAAAAGAAAACATTCTAACCAAGGAAATACAAAATGCTAGATAATACAAAATGTTCAATTTACTAATCGGCAAAATAATATAAAATGTTAAACTAGTAATTAAAACAAGCATGAAATACGTTTACTTTCACTAAGCTAGTAATTATTGTTTAGAAAGGCAATTTATAATATTGCCCAAAGTTTATGAAAAAGGCAATTACAGACACTGTGGAGAAGGCAATGGCACCCACTCCAGTACTTCTGCCTGGAAAATCCCATGGACGGAGGAGCCTGGTAGGCTGCAGTCCATGGGGTCGCTAAGAGTTGGACACGAATGAGCGACGTCACTTTCACTCTTCACTTTCCTGCATTGGAGAAGGAAATGGCAACCCACTCCAGTGTTCTTGCCCGGAGAATCCCAGGGACGGGGAGCCTGGTGGGTTGCCGTCTATGGGGTCGCACAGAGTCGGACACGACTGAGGTGACTTACCAGTGGGTGGGAATATAAATTGGTAAAGCTTTCTGCAGGGCAGTTTGCCTTAAAAAATAAGTTTCACTTGACTCAGCTATTCAACTTTCTAGGAATCTATTTTAATAATCATACATGCACATAAAGAATCTTACAGCACTATGAATAATAACAAAAAACTAGGTGTAAATTAAATGTTCAATATTCATAACACAAGCTCTAGTATATTAATGAAATAAACTATCTATAGTATATCAGTGAAATATATACTGTAAACATTAAAATATTGCTATAGAAAAACATACATGATATATAAGTTAGAGTATGGTGGCAGATGTTAACTAGACTTCTTTTTAAAAAAGCCGATTACCAAACTCAGTATATAAAGATCCACTTTAAAAATTAAGTAATCAGACTAATAAGAACAATTATATTATCCTGAATTCTAATGCCCAATAAAATAATTTTAAACCAAGTTGCAAAATAAACAACTGATCAGAAAGACACTGTTCCTTCTTTAAGCACATTTTCACAATAAACACTACATGATTTTGAACATTTACAATGAAGTAGCATTTTAAAAGAAAGTTCACAGTACCCCCAATCACTGACTTCAAAGCTGGCTTATAAATTTTAGGAATGTCAAATAGAATTTGAAAAACAGAACCAGAATACGTAATTTTGAGTCACTCTTCCCCTCTTCCATTGGATTTTAATTCCCAAGAGTTTTGCATCATCAGGAAAATCAACTTAGGCAATGATTGATCCTATCAAGCTAGATTTAAAGAGATGGGTTGCAGATGTCTTTGATTTAATATTTTCCAAGGACTATGTATCAGATATTTTGTGAAGAAAGTAACTCAAAAAACATTTTAATTGTCTAAAATAGTTCAGTCATTTCAATTGGCTACCTCTTGTTTTTACTTTGCTGAGACAGAAAGTGATCTGTTCTGAATGTGTACCCCAATGTGAAGGGTATCTACACTTTGGGGAAGGATACAGGAAAAGGAGAGGGGCAATGGGGGAAAAAGACCCAGGAATGGCTTAATGTTCCATAGAAAAGCCTTGGACAGAATATGTAACCTACTGAATTTCTTGTAACTGCTGCTATTTCACCATTTTTAAACTACAAAACTAGCAAATGCATATGGTTAATCTCCTAAGTTCTCCTCTGGAACTTTCCTATTCAAGAACAGTAGGTTCCAACTTAGAAATACTGGGTTGGCCAAAATGTTCGAGTTTTTCCATACAATGTTATAGAAAAACCTGAACAAACCTTTTGCTGCTGCTGCTGCTAAGTCACTTCAGTCGTGTCCGACTCCGTGCGACCCATAGACAGCCTCCTACGGGGCTCCTCTGTCCCTGGGATTCTCCAGGCAAGAACACTGGAGTGGGTTGCCATTTCCTTCTCCAATGCATGAAAGTGAAAAGTGAAAGTGAAGTCGCTCAGTCGTGTCCGACTCTTAGCGACCTCATAGACTGAAGCTTACCAGGCTCCTCCATCCATGGGATTTTCCAGGCTAGAGTACTGGAGTGGGGTGCCATTGCCTTCGAACCGAATGAACCTTTTGGCCAACCCAAAATATTAAATTCTAATATGCCTACCATCCAAGGCCCTCCATGAATTAACCAGCTGCCACAAGCCTCTATTGATGTTGTTTAATCACCAACACCTGTCCGACTCTTTTGCGACTCCATGGACTATAGCCTGCCAGGCTTCTCTGTCCATGGGATTTCCCAGGCAAAGAGAATGGGTTGCCATTTCCTCCTCCAGGGGATCTTCCCAACCCAGGGATGGAACCCATGTCTCCTGCATTGGCAGGCAGAATCTTTACCACTGAGCCACCAGGGAAGCCCACAAGCCTATATAACCCCTTCTGTTACTGCTTTCCAGGTCTTTCGATATATTACGTTCTACACAAACTGCCTAATCCACCCTCTATCTCTATTTCTGCCATTTATATATGAAGAACCTTTCCAGCTTGGTATGATTCTTTCAACATCCAAGTCAAGACACACATCCTTCAAAAAAGCCTTTTCTGATCAATTCAAAATACCTTTGATCACTTTCAATAAAGGCTGCCAGAAGTGTGACAAACACTTAAATATTCAATTTATACCAAACCACAGAATATTATCTGGTCTTGCCTTCCAGGAGATGAATCTCTATGGCATCCAAAGTAGATATATATAGTTTCAACAGATGTTCAGGAAAAGATGTTCTTCACGCCTTTCTGAATCCTATTTTATGTATATATCTCACACTACAATTTAAACTAATTTCCTTTTGCTTTTAGTGCCTTGTCCATACATGAATGAATGTGCTACAAGTCATTTACTAGGGTCAGAAAACAAGTGCTCATCATTTTCCTCCTCCCAAGACATTCAGAAACTGAAATATTTAAGCAAACTTTCTTTTGCCTTTAACCTTATATTTTGCTTTGAATGATTTCAATGTTTATTTTCTTGAGCCATTCTAATATTTTACTATTGTTTTAAAGTATGTAAACTATCATAGGATATAATAATCTACTTAACATTGACTTCATGTAAAGAATAGCAAAAAAAGTGTTTGTAAGTCTTACATGTAAATTCTATTAAGATGTTCTCTCTCATCTTTCATTTGCAGCACAGATACTGTAGACTGCATCTGTCTGGAGTTAAGTGACAATTCTCACACACTTGCTATACTGGTTTCTTGCTGGCAGGCATTCACATCTACCTAGCTGCCCTGATTTCACATGTCCGTCGTTAGAGCTTTCCCAGCGGCTCGGTAAAGAACCTGCCTGCAATGCAAGAGACACGAATTCAACCCCTGGGTCAGGAAGATCCCCCGGAGAAGGAAATGCAATGCACTCCAGTATTCTTGACTGGAGAATCCCACGGACAGAGGAGCCTGGCGGGCTACAGTCTACGGGACTGCAGAGAGTCAGACACGACTGAGCTCGCACACACACACCAGCAAATCATGCCACCTGAGAGTTGCAGGAACCCTCGATTATAGCCAAGTCAGACAGAAAGGCAAGTGACCTAGGGCCCCAGCTAGCATCTGAAGTGAAGGCGGTCATGTGCTTAACTCTGAGCCCTTAAATCTGTGGCCTGAGGCTCACTCTCGGTGGGTTAGGGTCCAAATGGAATTGAATTCTACGACACCCTATTGATGTCTATGGAGAAGCAGAGAACTGGTGGGCTTTAGGCCTCCCTACTTCTCGCCTCCCCAGTCTCTAGCAATGGGCTCTGCATACCCGTTAGAAATTAGTTTCTAATCCTCACACTAACCCTACAAGGCTAGTGTTATCATCCCCTCCACATCACACCTGAGGCAAGATTCCAGAAGGTGCTGAACTTGCTCACAGATATACAGCGAGGCCATGGGACAGCTGGAACCGAACCCTGGCATATTAGACTCCACAGTGCTTGTTCTTTCTACCATATCACACGGATTCTCTGCGTCTTTATAAATGCTCTAATGCTGCTTGATATGTTCCTATTACTTCCAACAATTCAATTCTAAGTCACTTTAAAACTTATCTTTTTCTTACTTCAACTTAACAGAAGTTGGTTTTAAATACTAAAGATAGCATTTTTTTTTTTTAATGAAAGAAAATACACATGAAGTGAGAGATGACTTTAACAGAAGAAATGATCTTGGCCAATCTAGATTTCATCATCACTGATGTTTCCACTAAAAGGAATCCAATATTAACCTTTATGACACTAAAGAATTCAATGCTAACATTCGCAATTTCATTACCTGCCGGAGTTGGAAGATCCCACCCGTTGGCACGTCCTTTGCAGGAATCACCTCTACAGGGCAGTACTCCCCATTCTCATTCTGTTCCAAGATTTGAACCCAAAACTCCACTTTCCTGGTGACTTCGCTCCACCTAGGAAACAGTTGAAGTTCTTGGAAAATCATACATTTCTATTTCAATACAAACAGCTTAGGACCCTACACATGAGAATTAGCAATGAAAATGACCTCCAAACAGAATAACTCTGTTGTTAGAGTAATCTGAGGTTCAATGAGGAATACACAAGTACATCCTAGCAAATGTGATTGAAAGGGAAGTTCAACAAACAGTAACAAAACTAAAAGATGATGCCTTTATTTCATTCATAAAGGTGTGATAATTACAAACTATATCAGTGTGGTTATTCAAAAATTTAAGCATTGTTATCAAAAGTACAGAAGCAATTCGCAGGGATGATCTTTTCATAGACAGGGGTAGCGCTGTATGCTTTGGTGGCTCGACAAGTACCTCTGCTGAGGTCAGAGAATCAAAACAAAAAAATCTCTGTGTCTAATTTAGTATTTGCTAAAACTTTTTAAATGGGAAAAAAAAAAAAACAGAAGGAAGAATATCTGGTTCTCATCATTAATTACAGGCAGTACAAATACATGCTCTTTTAGTCTTTTCCTTTTAACTCTTCTGTTTCAAATATTGGTCAACAAGTAAGCCTTCCTCCTTTCATGATTGATGCAACTTGAAAAGAACTCTGAGCTAAAGCTAAAAATAAGAAATTCTGAATTCCAGAGAATATCTGATTCATCTTCTCTACAGTTGATTAACTAGAAGTTATTTCATAATAATAAGCAACATATTCTCCAAAAATTCATTTTACTCTTTATTCTTAACTACCTATTTCTTAACTTTTTCCCATCAGTCTTCAAAAGTTCACTCCTCTAAGGAAGTTTAACTGTGCTATTAATACCGTGAACATAATATCATCTATCCTTGGAATACTGGTAAATGTTCAGGAAGTGGTAATCTTTGTAAGTGGCAATACTAATCTCTAGCAGTTTTCAAAAAATTATAAATGGTATCAAATGGATGGATATCTCAAATTTACCTGTCCCGAAGACTGCGTGTTTTTGCTTGGATAATCCCCAAATCCCACAGGGCTGGGTTTTTCCGAGGATCATTCATCTTATGGCCATAGACTTCGATTGCCAACGCCCCTTCTGAAAGATGCTCAATAAAGTCTTCAGTGATGCTAACAGAAAACTCCTAAAAGGAAATAAGTACAGAAGAGAAACACCTTCCAGTGACCTGATTACTTACACCTCACATCATATCCTCACTTCATCATGGAGAAGAGAAATGGAAGAGAAGGTTTTAGTTACAGCACAAAACTGTCATCCAATGCCCACAATGAATGCTCAGATGGCCCAAGGTCCTTAACTTTCACTCCAGCTTTTCTTAAAACTCTACACCTTGAAACATCTATTGTGAAAGACCAGCACTGTATTCTATTTTGAGAGCAATATTCTGAAAGCATAAATAATTATATGAAGAATGAAAACACTGATCTACAATGTCTTGATATAAAAGTTATTACATCTAGTAAGGCAGCAGTGTGATGGACAAACAATTTTTCCTAGTTTTTAGGAAGTTAATGCTCTCTGATAGTAAGAAAGAATGACTATCATTGTGCAAAAAATTCAACTGACTTTTTAAAATCTATCCATCTTTGTAAGATAGATATAAAACAGTCTCTAGTAATAATTAGGATTAAGTTTTTAAATAATTTATTTTAAAAGTCATAGAATCTCCTCTTTCTCAATCTTTAAAACAGAAAGACTTTTGATATGCTAAATAGATTAGAACTAAGAGACCTCTCTTGCTTGAAAAAAAATGAGATAGCTCAAGTGAGACAAAGTAGAAAAAAAGAATCTAGACTCTGACAGTCTCAGCTCTGCTAGTTATTAGCAGTGGGCAAAATGACCTCTGAACTGGCTTCCTCCGTTTTTTTAAAAACCACTGTCATCAAAGAGCGCTATGGGAAAGATCAACAAACTGCTGAACACAGCGTTAGGGGCTCTAAAATGTTTGTTCTTGTCTCTTCTATCTTCACTTTCTCTAAAACAATAGTTTCTTAACCTTCCCAGATGACACTTTCTCCAGTAACTCATACAAAACACGGATTTTTTTTAGAAACGGATACCATATATACATATACAGTCACACAAAAGTTAACTTTTGGTGGTGGAGGAGTTACGAGCACTGACACTCTAGTTTGGGTTTTCCCCAGCTGTTGTTATTGCGTTCAGTCACTAAGTCATGTCCGACTCTTCCGCAACCCCCTGGGCTGTGTTACTGATGTGCCTGACACACAGCGCTGCGTGAGCGTAAGCTGTGCATACTGTGCACTAATGACACCTTAGTCTTTGACTCCAAGGGCTTCCCTTGTGACTCAGAAGGTAAAAAAATTTGCCTGTAATGCAGGAGACCTGGGTTCAATCCCCGGGTAGGGAAGATCCTCTGGAGAAGGATATGGCAACCCACTCCAGTATTCTGACCTGGAGAATTCTATGGACAGAGGAGCCTGATGGGCTCAAGTCCATGGGGTCACAAAGAGTCAGACACGACTGAGTGACGAACGTTTTCTCTTTCTCACCACTCGAAGAAACTGATCCAAGACATACATAGGTATCAAAATTACTCAATAAAATATGGGTTATTTTTATTTTGCTTTGACCTGAGTGATTAAACGCTGACCAGGTCTGGAAAACACACTCACACTGCAGTGATCAAAGACAACCATGCACTGAGGCTCCTTGCTGATGGGAGAAGACGAGGTGTCCACCTCGGGAGCAACGATGACTGGCTCCTGCTGATCCCAGAAGTCGTATTTGCAGAACACGAAGTGGGACAGATGCTGTGGCAATCCAGTGGCTTGAAGTATTTTCACCTGAAGAAAAAGGAAGGCTCTGTTTTTAACCCAGATAATTCCAAGAACTACTCTGAGTCAGAGACACAGGTTCCAGTCCTGACTATGCCCTTAACAGCTGGCTTTTGTTGATCACATCCCAGTCCCTTTCAATCTGGGCTGTATTTCTGCATCTGTGAAATGCCATATTTAGCAAGAGGTAGACCTAAGATAGCAATAATCTAGACTGAATACAAGTGGACATTTTAAAGCATTTACAGGCTGAAGAGTAACATCTAAAATTCTAGTTTCTTTATATCATCATCTTAAGAAGAAAGTTCTCAAACATCAACACCACTTAACGATATAAACCTGGCCAACTATGGATATAGCACAAGGACACAGGATTGTTAAGAATGATGAATGAAGAATGAAAGCAGTGGGCACACCAGTGAGCAGTGAATATCCAGAAAAATATTTATCTGATATTTTAGTGTATAACAAGGAATAAGGTTCTCAACTGGAATGTTACTTGCTACTAAAGCATTTTTGGAAAATCTGAAGCATCAGGAACGTATGCTTTGAAGATCTGGAGAGTGAATGGAGGAAAAGAGAGATCGCGCCCGCTAACCACTCTCTTGCACCAACAACTGGTTGGTTGTTGACTGAGAGCTGGGTCAAAGGAAACATGCCCTGGGCTGCAGGGGTGTAGGGTTTTGTGATAGCTACATAAAACTAGAATATGTGTTTAATTGGCCCCAAACAAAACCAGACCCAGGAGAAATACCTAGAATAGGTTTTAAAGCAGCCAACAGTCTACGCGTTTCTTTCAGCAGGCAGCATCAGGTCGATTTTTAAGCGGAAGTTTTTGTGATAAGCTGTGACAGGATAAAACTCCTCCAACTACAAAGGAAACTAAATCCTAAAAGTAACTAAGCCAAACTGAATTCTGACTTTACAATCAATGAGGCCAACCTCCATGAGACTGCGCACTGAGCATTTATTCACACCCTTCACTTGGTCACTTCCTGCATGCTGTATGATACTCTCGAAACCTCCAGTGAGTAAATTTAACAAAAACAGATTTGAATGTGTGGCAGAAGTTTACATAGTTTCATAACCACAAATATAAATCTTACTGTTTCAGGAAGTACCAATAATGACACAGAAAACCATGCAAAGCAAATGACTATTTTCTTCTCTACCACACACATGATGGGTAAGTAATGGATAGTGATTCTTATTATTCAGTTTTTCCTATGATGGCAACAAGACTGTGAAGCATCTAGAGGGCAATTCCCAGGCTCTGGAAGATGATCAACGAACACATTCTATTTGTCCAAACCAAATAGAGTGATTGGTATTAATTTTTCATTAAAATTTCATTAGAATTTTCATTTAAAAACCATCCCCTTCTCATTAAGTGTTTAAAATACTTATTCTATTCTTTAAGTTGAAGCAATGTGGTATTTGGGAAGAGTGCAAAATTCTGGAGGACACAGATCTAAAGATAAATCTCTGCCACTTCTTAACAGTAATTGTTCTTAAACAAATTACTTAAATCCTTAGTTTTCTTAGGCTCAGTTTTTCTTCTGTACAAAACAGGAGAGCTGCCTAATGATAGATGTGTGAGAACTAACCATACCAGTGAAACACAATGCCTGAAAACGCCACCAGGCACTGACTGGATGGACGTTCAGTACATACTTCATTGTGATTGAATTCCATCTGAAAGCTAATTTTCCTTCTTAGAAATCAATCTCAAGATGGGAATGAATAACAAAGCAAGATTTCACATGCTGAACTCTCCTCCACAGGCAACTTCTCAGAATGAGACTGCCAGGAATAGAGAGTATTGGGAATAAACAAAACCAGGAATGATTATCTAGAACACAGGTTCAAGGTCTTGCATGCAGAAGCCTGAATCACCACCAGGTGGCAGAATACCACAGACTTCGACTTGCTGCTGCTCAAAGTGTACGGCCCAGGAACGTCGGGAGATAGTGAAGTTGTTGAAGTTTCAAATATACTGATTTCATTTAATACAATTAAAATGATCAATATGTTTATATGTACATACTTTTTATCACAGAAAAATAAATCTAGTCTTCTTTTAAGGGCCAATAATACTCACACCTGTGATCTTTTAATATTTTTTGATGTGGACCATTTTTAAGTCTTTGCTGAATCTGAGACAATATTGCTTCTGTTCTACCTTTTGGTGTTTGGCCCCAAAACATGTTCTCTGGCCAGGGATCAAGCCCACACACCCTGCACTGGAAGGCGAAGGCTTTACCACTGACCACCAGGGAATGCCTCCTCTGTGATACCTTCAGTGTCTCAAAACAGGTTTCTTTTGTTTCTGTCCACAAATATTTTACTGTCTTATAGTTTATTTGTCTTCCTTTTATGCAAAAAGCTATTACATGTCAGACTATGGTCTCTAAAAACCACCTCCTACTGGAAGGAATCCAGTTCCTTGGAGAAACGGCTGATTCCAGGTCTGGGATGAGAAATGTACGGGCTGCATGAGACCAGGGCAAGAAGGCTGGCATGGCCTCCGGGGTGAGGGTTGTGTCAAAGGGTCCCTTGGACTGCAAGGAAATCCAAGCAGTCCATCCTAAAGGAGATCAGTCCTGGGTGTTCACTGGAAGGACTGATGTTGAAGCTGAAACTCCAATACCTGGGCCACCTGACGAGAAGAGCTAACTCACTGGAAAAGACCCTGATGCTGGGAGGGATTGGGGGCAGGAGGAAAAGGGGATGACAGAGGATGAGATAGTTGGATGGCATCATCGACTCGATGCACATGGGTTTTGGTGGACTCTGGGAGTTGGTGATGGACAGGGAGGCCTGGCATGCTGCGATTCATGGGTCGTAAAGAGTCAGACATGACTGAGCAACTGAACTGAACTGAAAGGACCCAGGAGCCCACTGAAGAGGCTCCCCTAGGCCAAAGATGGGGTTGTTTGAGCCTTGATGTAGATAATAAATACAAGAGATCACAGCTTATCAAGCATATTTAAATCCAAGAGTTTATATAATGATAAGAAGACACAAACCAAAAAACCCTCGCTTGTCAGTTTTGGATATTAGAAGGAAAACTATTTATTTTTAAAAGTAGTCAATAAAGGGAGACAATGGTGTATTCATCCTGCCTCTCTGATAAAAACTGTATCTGTGAATAGCAAGATACTTGACAGAAAGATTCACTCTATAGCACAATTCCAGCTAATAAATGAAGGGATGATAGAATCACAGTGTTGTTCTTTTCTAACTCCTAATGAAATATCTAGGTGATAACCATCAATGATAGCAAACACTCCCCAAAGAAAACCAGGCATGCCGTGCCTTTTCATGGAAGCAGACACCTCATTCTCCCTGTAAAGTGTCATCCTGACTCCTCTTCTCCGTGTCACCTTTATGTTTAGCTCCCAATTTACAGCAAGTACATCCTAACCCAGTAAAGAATTAGCAAAACCGACACTATGAGACCACGTGAGATGACAGCCCAGTTTCTACACTAAGCAAAGCGTAAGATGAGAGAGAAGGTGCACACACACACGGGAGGGACAAGCACAAGCGCCAGAGCCTGAAGAATAAAACATAAAACAGGCCAGAGACACAGCAACCGAGACCACCACAGGAAATGAGTATTTCACAATGTCAAAAAAGTATTAATTTTTGCGTGTGGTATATCCTGGCTAGGCTGGGTTTTTTTTTAAAGTTTTCTTCTTCTGAGACACATATTAAACTATTCTTGATGAAATACGATGTCTGGAATGCTTCAAAATAATCCAGGGGAAGGGGACAGCGGAGAAGCAGCATGTATACATGAACAAAGCAAGACTGAGCAGGAGTTGATGGCTGCCAAGGGACGATGAGTGGGGGGTCAGTAAGACCCTCCTCACTACTTTTCTGTACGTTTGATCTCTTCTATAAACAAATCATACTACATTTTCACTGTTATTTTCAAGTTACCCAGCGACAGAAATCCACCTTCCGAGGAAGACAGTATTCTCCTATGCGGCTTCACTGCGGGTAACTTGCACACACTCATCTTTCACAGGGTGGCATGTCTGGCCCATCTGTTTATAGTGGGCTGTTACAGATGGAGTCAGCAAGGCCATGCTTCCGTCTCTGATAATTGCATAACCTCACAGGAAACATTCTGAAATCATGTACTACTGCTGAATGGGACGAGGACTCACCATGCACACGAGCCTGTTCTCCTGGGGCTCCTTCTCCGAGGAGGCATCCACGGGCTCGTCCCCTCCGGCAATCCTCTCTCCGACGTCACCACTGAGGCGCATCACCTCCACGTGCAGCCGGCCGGCCACCTACAGCAGGGAAAGCAAAAGAAGATCCTTGCTCTGCATTTCGGCCTTCATCTGTTTAAGAGTCAAGTGGAGGGCAGCTCAGCGACGGAACAGGCTCTAATGGTGACTCTTCCTCCAAGTACTTGGGATACTCACCGTTGAGCGGTGTGCGAACACAGGCATTGAGAATACACACAGACGGCGCTCGCTGTCACTGACGGGAAACTGTTAATGACAGCTCGCTCTCTCCACCCTGTGTTCCTGAACTGCCCTCTGCAGGACATAAGGCACGAGGAGAAAACTAACCTCTCCTTTCTGGTTGATGATCGGCACGGCGTACTGTAACTTCACGTCATAGAAGAGGGACTCCAGGAAGACGTTGGCCACCCCAATGAGGCTGTGGTTTTCCTGCTCGTCATAGAATGGATCTGCACGTCTGAAGTAAGACCGTATCACCTTTGAGGAGACATAAAACATACAACTTCAGAAGATCACTTAAAACAGAAGAATTCAACCCATCACTTTTTGATAGTCTAATAACTTAGATGAAGTACAGCCCTGTGTTACATATGCAGGCATACACGCACACAAACACACACACACACACTTTCTCATTCCCACTTAGAATGACGGTCAGCACCCTTCATCCATGAGACAGCGACACCAGTAACATCTCTTACTTCATCATTTCTTTTCCCTTATGAGGAAGCCTTGCCGTGAAAACAGACAAAACATACACTGACTGATAAACACAGCAGAGTGAATGAAACCAGTCTTCAGGTCTCATCCACATCTATTCTACTTGCTCCCACCAAGACATCAGACATGATGCTGTTAATGAGAGGTGACCTCTTTACAGGAGCATGGTTTGTGTTTTGTTATTTGTTGGTAATATGGTTTCACTTCTGAGCTGAAACAGGAGAGGAGTACAAAAGAAAGTAAGAAAAAATTGCCACCTAACTATAAGAAGGCATTTTTATTGACAAACACTTTCACAAAACAAGAGGCTAAGGAGATGAACAACTCTGTGGGGCACTGGGACCAGGAGCATTGAAAATGTACTAATAATTCATATTTCTGTTTTAAACAGGTATAAGCTCATGGCTGACCTAAAGGAGCAGACCTACAATTTGAGGGGAGAGTTCCAGAATTGAGATTTTTAGCACCTACTTTAGGATCAAATCGTGTTCAAAAAATGTTCCTCATAGGGTAAATATTAAGGCACCACAGATGTTCAGTTAAAAATACAGATGTCGTAGGTTTATTATTTGCAAGGTTAAATGTGCTGAGAAATGGAAAAAGAGATACTAAGACAGTCTCTGTCCTGAATAAAACCATGGGACTCAAAAATGCATAATATGAAGAGAAGCCAGAAAGAACACAGAGGATTCTACTAGAAATCCAGACAACACCGATGCAGAGAAAACAAAAGACGATGCCAGAAAAATAGGTTATTAAAATTCTTGACTGGCTAAATAATTTACAGGATTAAAATAAATATTTTATTTATAAAACTGGATTTTGGAAAACTGAACAGTTCTTCCCTAAAATGGATTAAGACTCATCCCTGCATGGTTCCTTCTGTGACGATCAGCTCAGTAATTTTTGTCAAATAACCTACCGGGGTGTCTTCTTCACATTCCTTCCACTCCTGATAAAGGTCTCTCATATCCAGTAACCTGTTGTCCAGTTTTTCCAAAGACCAGATCTGCTTCCCTTTTCCTTTTCTTCTCACCTGGATGGCAGGTTCACTAAGGAGAGAGCCTCGCTGTGGAAGAGAGTGAGAATGACTTTGTGAAACACAGAGACACTGGCACAACGTGGGCATCAACCCCGACATTCCACTAATACACCCACCGGTCAGACGTCAGCAGCTGAAACGGAAACCATATCGTTCTTTAATCTGTTCAGTGCTAAACTTTCCAGAAATCTTACAAGCTGAATATAATCCTTTCTATCTAAGTGCAGTCAAAATTTAAGAATAAATATAAATTTAAATCCCAGAAAAGTAGACCACGTTTAATGGAAAGTCAAAAATGTCTTAACTGCAGGGCTTCCCTGGTGGTCTAGTGGTTAGGACTCTGTGCTTCCACTGAGGAGACGTGAGTTCGATCCCTGGTGGAGGAACCAAGACTCCTCACTCCATGAGATGTGGCCAAAAACACAAGTGTCTTAATCGGACCATCATGTGACCAAAGAGAACCAGTGGGGAGGAAGAGGGTCCTAAGCAGTGAATGAGAAGGGCAAGTTTCCTGGAAGGGGTGGTTAAGAATGTTTTTCTTTCAAAAGTTTGAATGACAATTTTTTTGAATGGCTAATATCTTAATGCAGTACCAAACGCAAGTGATTAAAAGAGTAAATTGTGAAAAGTATCCTGTTTACTCATCTGGAGGCAACAAATGATACCAACTTCCAAATACACAGTTTGGATTTATTATTAAAAAGTTAAAGGGCTTCCCTGGTAGCTCAGTGGTAAAGAATCCACCTCCAATGCAGGAGATACGGGTTCGATCTCTGATTTGGGAAGATCCCACGTGCCGTGGAGCAGCTGAGCCTGTGCAACACAACTACAGAGCCTGAGCTCTGCAACAACAGAAGCCACTGCGGCGAGAGGCCCTCACGCTGCTATCAGAGAGCAGTCTCAGCTCACTGCAACTAGAGAAAAGCTGTGCGGCAACGAGGACAGCCGAACAGCCACAACAGCCAAAACTAAATGAACAAACAAAAAATACTTTAAAAATAAAATGAAAAAAGTACAGAACCAGCTAGAGATGCCGGTTGTACACAATATTGTGAATATACTACAGGACACTGAATTGTTCCTGTTAAAATATTAATTTGATGCTGTGTGAATGTCATCTCGGAAAAAAAGAAACAGTACTCCCTGAATATTCCCAGCTTAGAAAAGCAACATGCTTTTTTAAAAATATAATACGCTTTTACTACTTTTTAAAATATTTATTAATTTATTTGGCTGTACTGGGTCTTGGTTGTGGTATGATAGATCTTTAGTTGTGGCATGTGGGATCTAGTTCCCTGACCAAGGTTTGAACCCCGGGCCCCCTGCACTGGGAGTGTGGAATCTTAGCCACCAGACCACCAGGGTAGTCCCAACAATGTGCTTTTATGTAGGAAAAAAATTTAAACTTTTGGAAATCACAGAGCAGAAAGTAAAAATGCCTCTGTATATCTCCCCCAGAGAGACGAATCTAGCAGATCACTAATCAATTGAGATTAGAATTTTTAAAAAACTCTTCTGTCTGCTTAGAATTTTAGAGAATTCTGAAAGACACTCAATGTTGCCTTAACATCTGCCCTATTATTAGTTCCCTAACCCTAACCCTTCTGTTCCAAAGAAACAGAATTTACATAATGAAGAAAGGATTTTAGAACTGTGAATTCAAGAATTACCAAACTCTCACATATGCGGTCGCTAACAGTCGGACACGACTGAGCGACTTCACTTTCACTTTTCACTTTCATGCATTAGAGAAGGAAATGGCAACCCACTCCCATGTTCTTGCCTGGAGAATCCCAGGGACGGGGGAGCCTGGTGGGCTGCCGTCTATGGGGTCGCACAGAGTCGGACACGACTGAAGCAACTTAGCAGCAGCAGCAGCACATATGGTAAAGGCCCTTCTACCTTATATTCAGCCAGCTAGGGAATGAATATCTGAATACAAAATCCTACCTAATCCACCAAAAATTATGTACTAACATGATCGAGAACTATAAAAGACACCCATGTAAGAAAGAAACATCTGAATGGCAAGGAGAGATTTTGCTGGAAGGACTGATTCTGAAGCTGAAACTCAAATACTCTGGCCACCTGAGGCAAAGAATCAACTCATTAGAAAAGACCCTGATGCTGGGAAAGATTGAAGGTGGAAGGACAAAGGGATGACAGAAGATGAGACGGCATCACCAACGCGATGGACACGAGTATGAGTAGGCTCCGGGAGTTGGTGATGGACAGGGAAGCCTGGCGTGCTGCAGTCCATGGGGTCGCGAAGAGTCGGACACAACTGAGCGACTGAACTGAACTTCCCCCATACTTTTATTAGACTTTTATTAGACTTCTTACATAATACAAAAAAAATTTTGTGACCTTGAATATTTACATGAAACAACTAGTGAACAGTTTGCCATGCCATCTATTGACAAGTAGAAGATAACATTCTGGAGGTAAAATGAACACAACTTGGGCAGGGTAGGGAAAGATGGCAGAGCAGCAGCAGGAGGGGAAGAAGAACATAATCTGCCTGCCAAGGCAGCAGACCTGAGTTCAACCTCTGGGCTGGGAAGATCCTCTGGAGAAGGAAATGGCAACCCATGCCAGTGTTCTGGCCTGAGAAATCCCATGGACAAAGGAGCCTGGTGGGCTACAGTCCATGGGGTCGCAAAGGGTGAGACATGACTTGGTGACTCAACAACATTATAAAAAAAAAAAATCTGTGACCTTGGATACTCACATGGAACAACTAGTGAACATTTTTTCCATGTCATCTATTGACAAGTAGGAGATAACATTCTATTGGTAAAGCGTGAAGGTCAAGTGTTAGTCACTTGGTTGCATCCAACTCTTTGCGACCCCATGGATTGGACTGGAGCCCACCAGGCTCCTCTGTGCTTGGAATTCTCCAGGCAAGAATACTGAAGTGGTTTGCCATTTCCTTCTCTGAGGCATCTTCCCAACTCAGGGATCAAACCAGCGTGTCTCCTGCATTGGCAGGCAGGTTCTTTTACCACTGTTCCACATGGGAAGCCCCCCTTGTAGGTAAAACGAACCCTTAACTTAGGTGGGTAGGAAAGGACAGCAGAGGAGCAGAATGAAGGGAAGAACCACTTGGGCAAGATTTATCAGGAAAGACTTCTTGGAAATAATTTAAACAAACTTGAAAATAGGAGTTAAGTAAAAGAAATTGCCACAGGGACTTCCCTGGTGGTCTAGTGGTTGAGAATTTTCCTTCCAAGGCAGCGGACATGGGTTCAATCCCTGGTCAGGACACTAAGATCCCACGTGTCCCAGCACAGCTAAGTCCCCCAGAGAGACCCGCCCACCACAACAAAGACCCAGCACAGCCAAAATTTAAAAGAAAAAAAAAAAAAAAAAAGAAGCTGGTAGAGCTGGGGAAGGGGGTGGAAGAGGATGTTTCTAGTGGATAAAACCATTCATGCACAAAGAGAATTATATGGAAGTAATTCTGATCGAGAGAGGCAGACAGGTCCCAATGACCTAGATTGTGGAGGATGCGGGCGGGGAAGAGGGCAAACTCCCCGCTCCCATGTTTAAATAATCCTGGTGAAACAGGAAGCAGTTTTATACAACGGTTTCTTTGGTCGTTTCATTAACAGCAACCTCACCTTCCTGTTGGCATCGAGGCTGGAGGCGGGAATCTGGAGGGTTACTTTATATTCTGTTCGCTTATCCAGTTCTTCCGCGATGTAACTAGCTTCTCTCACCAGCAGATTGGCTTTCACAATTTGTTCCCTCAGCCTCATCAGGCTGTTATTCAGTGTTGCTTCTCTTTAAAATAAAAAGGGGAGGGGATAACCATTAGAGCAGCACATGGAAATATGATATAGCACATAAAACATGAATGCCAAACTGCGAACCAAGCTTTACGACTGTCTTCTGCACACAGAGAACACATCCGCGGCACTGCCCTGCGCATGCACCCGAATGTGGCTACGTCACCAGTGCCGGCACACGCTCCTGGGCGAGGCTGGCCAGAGGTAGGGCTCGGCAAACGTGACTGTGTATACAAATCACCTGGGAATCTTGAGAAACTGAGGATTTTGACTCAGTATATCTGGGGTCCCTGCTGTGCATCCTCAGTCCCTGAGTCGAGTCCAACTCTTTGCAACCCCATGGACTGTAGCCCATTCGGCTCCTCTGTCCATGTGATTTCCCAGGCAAGAAAACTAGAGTGGGTTGCTATTTTCTTCTCCAGGGGATCTTCCTGACCCACGGATCAAACCCACATTTCCTGCATTGGTAGGTGGGTTGTTTACTGCTGACCCACCTGGAAAGCCCGTATCTGGGGTGAGAGACCTGAAATGCTACATTTCTGTCAATCTCCAGGTGACAGAGATGCTGCCTGTCTGCTGACCAAACCCTGAAGAGCAGGAGGTTAGTTAAGTCCACTCTGTAACCATGGCGAAGACATTTAGCGCAATGCTCATCAGCCCATATAAAGATCAAACTTGCAATCTGAATCTTACTGGCACCATGCTTTACCTACCTGATATACCACCTCTCTTTTTGTCCTTTTTTAAAAAACCATCTACCCACGCCTCAGAACCTAAAGTATAATACAATGATAAAGTATAACTTCTGAGTACACACACCGGTTTATTCAAATCCAAAAGCTATTTATACCCACTGAAAATGGGGTGGCGCCTCAGAGGGGTGGCTTTAAATACATCAATATAAATGGATAATTCCTTATATCCCCCCAAAACGGGGGCAAAAAAGACAAGGTCAAGTGGTTCTTAGCTGTAACACTTACAGTATAGCTCATGTTTAAATTAAAGTCTAGATTTTCCCCTCTGTATGTTACGCAGGTGGGTTAAAGTGACGGTAACAAGGGCCCTACCACCCACCTACCTCTCTTCCGTCCACTGCCGCAGGCGCTGCTGAGCGCTGGGGGAGTGGAAAGAAAACCTGTCGGAACTACGACAGTTCTGTTTCTCGGGGGACAGCCGTCTCCGGAGCTGCTCCAGCTCATGCTCGTACATGAGCCTCTGGCGCTCCAACGCAGACCGTTTCTCCTCTTCATGCTGTTGTTCCAGGCTGTTCAGTATTGACTGCATGGGATCTAAACAAGGTTTTTTTTTGTTTTTTTTTTTAAGGCAAATAACAAACAAAAGGTTAACTGCACAACACAATATACAGCAAACACTGCTCTATTTTGTTGTTTGTCACAAACAACAATTAATAATAATGTGAGTTGTTTAAAAATTTTTTTTTAATTGGAGTATAATTGCTTTACAATGTTGTGTTAGTTTCTGGTGTACAACAGTGTGAATCAGTCAAAAGCATACATATGTCCCCTCACTCTTGAGCCTGGCTCAAAACTGGGTCATTTGCAGAGATGTGGATGAACCCAGAGCCTGTCATAAAGAGTGAGGTCAGTCAGAAAGAGAAAAAAAAATAACGTAAGATTCTTAAAGACAGCTAGCTTTCCTTACTCCCAATTACTAACCAACCGTATTATCTAGTCTGTCAGATACTTGCTAAACTATCTTCTGTATAGAAAAAGCAGGTCTACACATAACCTAAGACAGAGGCAACACTCCAGAAATCCACTACAATAATAAGCCAGGGACAGTAAAGTCTCAGACCTGAGAAATTCTACCAATGAGAACAGTTTGAAGTATATTTACTTTACAATGTTGTGTTAGTTCTCCTGATATATCAGGGCAGAAAGAGTAACTTTTTATAAGTATAATACACTTAGGCCAAAGCCACAAAAGAATTGAGTACAGAGGAACAACATGAAGATGTCTTTTTGCTAATGTTTAAAAAGTGTCCAATGTAAATATCTCTAACCAGTCCAGCAACTTTGAAAGATTCTAAAAAGCAAAACCAGTCTGCTCACCATTACTACCCAGCGCCTTCATGGTCACCTCCATCTGGGCGTACTCATAATTGAAGTTGATCTCACTGGACACCTCACTGGACGAGTCTCCATCAACATCCAGCTGCTCAGAACTGGTGTCATTCTTCATGGATATGTCTTGCTCCTCATCATCTCGATCTGCTTTCTTTTTCTTTTTAGGCAAATTAAGTCTTGAGAGGAAAATAGAATATTATCTTTTAAAGAAAGATATGCATTTATTCATTCCAGTCATTCAATAGTGGCATTTGCTAGATGCCAAGGGGATACCAGAAATAGAAGGCAATTGCTCAGTTGGTAAAAAATCCAATGCAGTCCTGCTTGCAATGCAGGAGACCTGGGTTCAATCCCTGGGTTGGGAAGATCCCCTGGAGAAGAAAGCCACTACCCACTCCAATATTCTGACCTGGAAAATTCCATTGACTGTATAGTCCATGGGGTTGCAAAGAGTCAGACACGACTGACTAACTTTCACTTTTCACTATACTCGGAAGTTTATATTCCAGTAGTAGAAATAAAACACACAGACACATGCGCCAATAAAAAAAGTAAAAAGGTAGCTTAAAATGCCACATGCATAAAACGAAGATCATAGCATCCAGTCCCATCACTTCATGGCAAATAGAAGGGGAAAAAGTGGAAACAGAGACAGATTTTATGTTCTTGGGCTCCAAAATCACTACAGACGGTGACTGCGGCCATGAAAATAAAAGATGCTTGCTCCCTGGAAGAAAAGCTACGACAAACCTAGACTGCATATTAAAAAGCAGAGATATCACTTTGCCAACAACAGTCCATATAGTCAAAGCTATGGTTTTTCCAGAAGTCATGTACGGATGCAAGAGTTGGACCATAAAGAAGGCTGAGTGACAAAGAACTGATGCTTTTGTACTTTGGTGCTGGAGAAGACTCTTGAGAGTCCCTTGGACTGCAAGGAGATCCAACCAGTCCATCCTAAAGGAAATCAGCTCTGGATATTCATTGGAAGGACTGATGCTGAAGCTCCAATACTTTGGCCACCTGATGTGAAGAGCCGACTCACTGGAAAAGACCCTGATGCTGGAAAAGACTGAAGGCAAATGGAGAAGGAGGTGACAGAGGATGAGATGGTTGGATGGCATCACCAACTCAACTCATTTGGCCATGAATCTGAGCAAATTCCAGGAGACAGTGGAGGACAGAGGAGCCTGGTGTGCTGTAGCCTATGAGGTCACAGAATCAGACACAACTTAGTGACTGAACAACAACAATAACCTCACAGTCAAATAGGAGAGGAAGGGATGAAAGAATTGGAACTCATCTGAGCTGAGCCTTAAGGGGTGAAAAGAAAGCAGGGCGTTAGGACAGAGGCAAAATGGAAACCCTCACAGCCTCTGGAGAAATGATAAATAAAACATAGAGATACACAAAATCTGTACAGCAAAAGTTGTGAGACAGAATCGTAGAAAAATCAACCTAATCCAAACTATGAAGGCTCTGTACACTAAGCCAAGCAATCCATGCTTGATTTAATTTGAGAAGAAAAAGATAAACATTTTCCACACACTCTGTAGCCCTCTACTCTCTCAGAAATAATCGCTATAGCAGCTGGCCCACCAGCAGAGGATCGAGCTTGATATCTGAAACCCATGTGCCAGTGACAGGAAGGGGAATAGATCAAGACTTAAGTTCTATACTCTCGCCAGCCCGCTGGTCCTCACCAACACAACAGCAGTTTTGTATGGGAAAAGATGTCCAGTTCCAGCTCAGACTTTCTCAGCCTCCCTTGCAGCTGAGAGGCAAATTCTAGTATGTGAGGGGTCAGAGGAAGGTCACCAGGGACTCCAGGGAGATGCCTGCTTCTTCTGCTCAGGATAGTCAGGGCTAGTCCTGCCACCCCTCACCCTTGCCTTCTTCGGGGTGTCTGAGTGCTGCTTTGATGCCCGGAGGGACGTGGCCCTCTTTAGACCACAGGGAAGAGGCAAGACAATGCCAAGACTTCTACCATGACTCTTTCGAGAGCCTGAGCCAAAGCCAATAACCATCCTCCTTGGGAGTTCCTGTTTTGTCAGAGAAAGGAACTGTTTAACCCAGAGTCAAATCTGCCATTGGATGCAGCCGAGAGCATTCCTAAATAAAACATGAGCCTCCTTTCACAGACAAGGAAACTAAAACCACTACTTTTCAAAAATAAAAAATTAAAATATAAGCATGTCAGAAAAATAATTAATGAATTCTTATGCCAGATGGCAAAACAATCATCTTCCATTGGGAAATAAAATGTAAAAATATGTAACTGAATCAGTATTTCTCCTGAGTCCATTGTTCATGTGCCCCTCAGGCTCAAGCCGTATAGGGAACAAGCATGTGTATACTGAATAAATATCAATATACATGTGTGCACAAAACAATACATATATTTATGGCATTAAGTTTACTTTTTAATGTACAGTCTTCTGTTACAGAGCACCTCCCTCTTTAGGAGCATGACCGTCATACCTGAAGAAGTGGTTGTTCCCCCACAATACCCTGTCCCCGTGGTGCAGCTGAATAGGACTGGAAACAGAGGAGCCGTTTACAAATGTTCTGTGGAAAGAAGAGGCCAAACACGTGAACAAGGATTATCATATCCTCTCCTTCAATTTCTCCAATACAGGAAAAGCAAAATAACCAATTCCCCCAAAATAAAACGCCCTTGGAGAATAATTTTTTTTATTTCCTTCTTTGCTGATTTACATAAAATGCCTATGGTACCAAGTGCTGTAGATTATTAACCTCTATTTTTCAAAGTTCTAAATTTGTTATATAGCATATTAAGGAGTAAATATGGAACCATTACAGCTAATGATACAAAGACAGTGGCAGTGTGCACGACAACTAAAGCAAGCATGTCCAGTCTACACAGACAGAAAAAGCCAATCAACCAACTAAACTCAGAACTATCTACAGTGGCAGTAGTAAGAAATGAGATCTGTTCAGTTCTTAACTTCCTATAGCACAGAAAAATGCCCATATCCTATCAATACAGAAGAGTTGTAAGACCCACTTGACTGCTCACCCTGACAATGGAGTTCAACACAGAAATGGCGGGTAGAAGATTATTAAGGAAAAACTTCAGAGGGGTGGAAACTAAATAGAAAATCACATATACCATTATAAGGCTGATATTACAGGAATATCTCTGTCATCACGTCTCTCCCACTGAATGACTCATCTGCTTAGAGGATAAAGGTCTTTAACTTGACATTAAAGGCCTTGCAAAAGGAAACCCTCTTCATCTCCTTCTTTCCCTGTTCCAGTGAATTCTCAACTCCAGAAAAATCAAAAATGGCAGGGGTGGGGAGGTGTTATGCTCTGTCCACTAAACAATGATTTTCCTTTCCTCCAAAGCGAGGGTTGTCCCAGTCCTATAACTGGGAAGAGGGCTCCTGTTCCTCTTCATCCCCCTGAGTCTCAACTCAGTTTGATTCCTCACAAAGCTGTTTGATTTGTCCAAAGCCCAGTTTGATTTCTACTTCCTTGGTCACTCCAGCCTATATTACCTTAAAATCTTTAAATTCCTAAAGCATTCATCTGGCTTTGTGCAGACAGTTATTTTTAATGTATATGCACAGACACTGAACCTTACTCTGCATCTAGACTCCACTTACCATGTGGGCTTTTAACAACTTTTGAAACATTTTTTGATTTTCTGCTGTGCTGGGTCTTCGTTGCTGCGAGGGCTTTCTCTAGTTGTGGTGAGCAGGGACTACTCTGTTGTGTGAGTGGGCGTCTCTTCGGGGTGGTTTCTCTTGTTGTGGAGTGCAGGCTCCAGGGTGAGGGCTTCGGTAGTTGCGGCATGGGGGGACTCTAGAGCACAGGCTCAGTGGTTGTGGCCCACGGGCTTAGCTGCCACATGGCATGTGGAATCTTCCCAGACCAGGGATCGAGTCTGTGTCTCCTGCATTGGCAGGTGGATTCTTTACCACTGAGCTACCAGGAAAGCTCCATGTGGGCTTTAAACACTAAAGGCTATTGGTCTCTATGCTCCTATAGTCTGATTTATTCAAAGCATGAGCTCAAAAAATAGAGTTATGACAAGAGGGGGCCTACCGAAATTAGCAGATTTTAGCCTGTATAACACAAATTTCTTAAATACAGTGAGGAGTTTAATTAAAGGCAAACACATACACAGGCTTATTTTCTAAAGCTCAAGCAGTTAATACATAAAAGCATGACTATAATAACAGTTCTCAAAGTGCGGTCTGCAGGAGGTTCCAAAGATCAAATTTATTTGTGTAACAACACTAACCTGCCATTTTCCTCTGTGTTGACATTTGCATTGGCAAAGAATAAAACTATTGGTGTTTTTGCACAGATCAAGGCAATGGCATCAAACCCTTATTGGTAGTCACTGGATTATTCACTGCTGTGCATTCACAATTTTTAAAAATGTTTCATTTGAAAAGGTCCTTGATGAAGGAGTAAAAATCAACTGTACTCCAATAAAAAATTTTTTAATTAAAAAGTAAAAATAAATTTATGAAGATAAAATGTTAAAATTAGTACTTTTGGTAAATCTTGACCCTTGAGTAGTACGCAACTTCTTAAAACATTCAAGGTGACAACGTGAGAAGCGTACCAAGCGCTGTGCTGAAGCATACCAAAGTATGACAACTGTCTTGAGCAAAGACACACACACAGTGATTTTCTGGCACATTTTCTTGAAAATGAACAAAGGCAGCCTGTCACTTGGACCAAAGTAATTGACAGTATTTGTTGCCAAGCTTTCAAGTGAAAATTAGAGTTTCGGGAAATTTGTGTCGATGTCCTCCAACCAAAGACCACCAGGAACACTCCGGTAGTTGAGCCGGTTAGGTTTATCACTCATACCAAGGGAGAAGCCACCCCAGGAAGCCTGGGGTGTCAGAAAGGGGAGAATGGGGATGGGGGGTTGCTGCAAGGAACAAGCTTCAGCTGGACAACCTAGGTGACAGCCTGAGGAGGTGGGAGTCCTCTATATACTGGATGCTGTCAGAGAGCAGGACTAATTCTATGACTGGGTTTGTCAAAAATCTTATTCATAGAGGGGAGACGAGGATGAAGTTGTGATTGGTAAAGAAATAGCCACTCACATCGGCTGAGAGAAGGTGTCTGGTATTTTGGGTATGGCATAGTGACCATGGGCTTCCCAGGTGGCGCTAGTGATGAAGAATCTGCCTGCCAATGCAGGAGATGCAAAAAGATGCGAGTTCAATCCCCGGGTCAGAAAGATCCCCTGGAGGAAGAAGTGGCAACCTGCTCTAGTCTTCTTGCCTGGAAAATTCTATGAACAGAGGAACCTGGAGGGATACAGTCCATGGGGTCGCAGAGAGAGACATGACTGAGTGAGCACACAGTGACCTTGGTTTTTGTCTCTGTGGAGACAAAATTATTATATGACCTGTTTCATCTTATTCTGTCACAGCCTCGAGTAACCTTCCCTGGGGTTGGTGTCTGTGAGATTATTTAATGGGAGAATAGTGTGCCTGCGCCCAGCCAGGCTACGCTCTTTTTTCTTCCTCATTTGCATCCTTCACCATGAGCTTGATAGCTTCCAAACATTTAAAGACTTTATGGGTGAAATCAGTGATGATATTAATGATTTTTTTATATGATGATGAATCCGCATTCAGAAGATCAGTATATCAATTAACCATCACGTACAATAGTTACATAGACAGTTACACAACAGGACAATAACAATCTTAAAGCTGAAGGAGAAAACCGACAAATAGTTTACATAATGCTCTGCCTTTTCATTACTTACTGAGCACTTGTATTATCAGTCTGGTGCGTGTGCGTGTGCGTGTGCTCAGTAGTGTTCGACCCCTTGCAACCCCATGGACTATACAGCCCACCAGGCTCCTCTGTCCATGGAATTTTTCAGGCAAGAATACTGGAGTAGGTTGCCATTTCCTCCTCTAATATTAGTCTGACATTATGTGCCAAGGATAGAAAACCAAAAAAGAAAGGTCCTCGTCCTCAAAGGGCCCCCAGGCCCATGCGGTAACAGAGGCTAGCAGCCCACAAGAGCACCGCATGAAGCGCTAGCATGCCAGGAAGCACAGAGTGCTCTAGGAACACGCACTGGGGGCCCGTATTTTAGACTCAAGTAGATAACGACAGAGCTTAACCTTGAAGGTCAAACAGGAGTTAGCTGGCCAGAGGAACGGCAGATGCAGAGGAAGAGGAGATAAACAGGAGGGGCGTAAAGGACTTTGTATCAAGAAGACCCAAAAGCCATCTGGCTGTACGCAGCATGGACCAGAAAGAAGATCAGGCTGCTGGCAGGGATGCCAATCAGGATTTGACTGGGGGGCAGGGAGGAATTCCCTGATGGTCTAATGGTTAGGACTCTGCACTTCCACTTCCCGGGACCTCGGTTCAATCCCTAATCGGGAAATCAGGACACCACAAATCATGCACAGCAAGGTAAAAAAAAAAAAAAAAAAGATTTGATGATGAAGGCCTTATTTAAATAAGGTGACGTTAGTATGTACAGAGAGGAAGGATGGGTTTAAGCGGTATTAGAAAGTTAACCTAGAGCCTGTTACAGAGTGAAGTATGTCAGAAAAACAAATACTGCACATTAACACACGTTTATGGAATATAGAAAAATGGTACTGACGAACCTATTTGCAGGGCGGCAATGGAGACACAGACAGAAAACAGGCTTGTGGACACAGCATGGGAAGGAGAGGGTGGGCCAGGCTGAGAGAGTAGCGTTGAAACACACACATTACCGTGTGTAAAACAGACCGCTAGTGGGAAGCTGCTGTGGAACACAGGGAGCTCAGCGCCACGGTCTGTGACAGCCAAGAGGGGCGGGCTGGGGTGGGGTGCCGCAGAAAGTTCAAGGAGGAGGGGACACATGTATACTTGTGGCTGACTCACACTGCTGGATGGCAGAAACCCACACAACATTGTACAGCAATTTTTCTCCAATTAAAAATAAATGTGAAAAAAGAAAAAAAAAAAAGTTAACTATTAAGGACTTGGTAACTATCTTCATTAAGTGGACGTAAAAGCCAAAAACAAGGCCAAACGACCTTATACCACCCTCCGTTAGTGTACTTTCTTCCTCTTAAAAATTACTGTGACATTACCACTAAATAAAGTACATTACCTGGTGTTCTTCTGAGGAGTCAGCATAACCTGGCCTTCTGGCGTGATGTCTATGATACAGTGTTCAGGAAGAATTCCCATGCCACACAGCTGGATATCTTGGGAATTTGCTGAACCTATCAGTGTATGTTCCTACAAAAGAATCAAATTCACTGATTAATACTGCATTCTTGCACGTACACAAACTGAAATTGTCTACTCTCAGCTCTAGTACATTACCTTAAACTCTCAGCTCTCTACCCATGATCTTAGCTAAAAGATTTTTAAAGCAAATGGAATAGTAGGGGGAATGCCTGGCTTTCTCTTGAACTCATTATACAAGTTGTATTTCCTTATAAGGAATAAGGCACTGAATTGAGTTATATAACTTTTAAACCTAAAAACTACAGGTTTATATTAATGGCTATACTATATTCTTTATTTTCCATTGCAATCTTGATTCAAAATATTTTATCCTACTTCAAAGCCTAAACCAAGTGTCAGTTCAGTTCAGTTGCTCAGTCGTGCCTGACTCTTTGCAACCCCTTGGACTAGAGCACACCAGGCTTCCCTGTCCATCACCAACTTCCAGAGCTTGCTCAAATTCATGTCCATTGAGTCAGTGATGCTGAAGCTGAAGCTCTAGTACTCTGACCACCTCATGTGAAGAACTGACTCATTGGAGAAGACCCTGATGCTTGGAAAGATTGAAGGCAGGAGAAGGAGATGACAGAGGATGTGTCAGTTTCTGTACCAAAAATACGGATCTGAAAACTACAGGTACCCAAGTTGTACATCACCTACCTGGTCTCAATCAAGATGAATCGACAAAGATAAAGAGCTATTCAAACACAAGGAGTTTGAATTATTTTTTAAAATCACGTGGTCTCCCAAGACCTCATAAAAGATACAGCAGACAGCAGATGCATTCTTCTTACCGTATACCCCCAACTTTTCAATTCTCTAAGCCCCAACCACTAGGGTCACTTTTTGGCAAGTAACTGAAAAAAAAAAGGGACATAAAAATCGAGCCCCCTCTTCTGTGCTTCAACTTTTGACTGCACTTAAATGTTGATATGACTGGGATCTGTTCCTAATAAGCCCACTTCTCCTATACACCTGGATCGGGGTCAGACATGAAATATTTTAGGCCTTGTGAGTCATACACAATTACTCAATTCTGTCCCATAGTGTGAAAGCAGCCAGACAATACACAAAAGCATACGTATGGCTACTTCCCAAAAAAATTTACTTATGAACACTGAAATCTGAACTTCATACAACTTTCACATGTCCAAAATATTATGACTCTTGATTTTTTTCCCCAACCGTTTAAAAAATGCAAACACTACTCTTGGCTCCTGAGCCATATGAAAACAAGCAGGGGGCAAGATTTAACCCATGGAAGTAAGTTGCTAACCACTGGCCACAATGATCTCATTCAGCCCAACAGGCTTTAAATATATATATCAATGTCTCTACCTATCTATCCAAAACCACCACCCAGGAACTACAGACTTTAGTTCCACCATTTTCCCGCCTCCACCACCTCTGTCCCAGGCGCAGTCACCATTATTTCTTGCCCACTTGGTACAATTTGGATGTCTAATGAAATTTCAAAGTTAAAGCGCCAAAGCAGACCTTTTGCTTCCACCCCTCCCCACCCCATTGAGTCTATTCCATTCCCCAATACCAATGGCACCACCACCGCCCAGCTGCTCAAGTGAAAAAGCTCAGATGCTATTCTGCAGTCTTCTCTCTGTCTTACCAGCCTACTTCCAGCCCCAAGTCCATCACAAAATCCTCTCAGACTCTCCCTCTGACATGTATCAAGACTCAGCTCCCTTCCCACCTCCACTATCACACCCTCTTGCCTGGGTGAATATTGTGCTGTTGTTGAGTCGCTAAGTTGTGTCTAACTCTTGGCGACATGGATGGTAGCCTGCCAGGCTCCTCTGTCCTGGGATTTCCCAGGCAAGAATACTGGAGTTGGTTCACATTTCCTTCTCCAGGGGATCGTCTGGACTCAGGGATGAAACCTGAGTCTCCGGCACTGGCAAGCAGATTCTTTGCTGCTGAGCCACCAAGGAAGCCCAGGTGAATATAAGAGCCTTCTATTGCTTCTCCACTTCCTTCCCACCACACCCCACCTACTTCCACCATCAAGAGCTGATCACACAATCCCCCTACAGAGAATCATCTAGTGGCTTCCCTTTGAACTTCTAGGAAGTTCAAATTCTTACGCAGGCTTACAAACCTTCTGTGATCTGGGCCCTAGCTGCTGCTTCTACCCCAGGTCCCAGCACTCTGCCTCTCCTGGAGCATGATCCACCCGCACAGGCCTTTCATCCACTCTTTGAGCACACTGACCGCTTCCTCTGCCTGAAGAGTTCCTCCCCTGATCGTCATACTGGTAGTTTCTGATCATTTCTACCTCAGCTTTTAAGGGCACATCCTCAGAGAGGTGTATACTGAGCTGACAATGAGAAAGAACCACCGTCTTACTCTCATGCCTGAATTCCTTACGTAGCACTGACTGACTGTGGGTTTTCTGTCCATCTCCACAGCTAGCGTGGAAACGCTGAGAGAGCAGAGGGCAGCCTGTCCTGCAACCTACCGCCTCACCACTATATTCCAAGCATGTAACAGAGGCCTGCTGCACTGAGCCATTAAGTAAAAACAAAAGAAAGATAAATGAACAACCATTTCCCTTAGCATTCCCCTTGGATTCAGAGGAAGGTCTCCCCTCCTTTGTCCACAAGCCTGATAATTATACTCTTGGTTCCAATTCTTCCCATCTCTCCTGGGATCCCAGTCTAATAAAAAGGCCTCTTCCCTTACATTATTTTCACTTTCCCTCTTCTGGAGGTTTCTTCTCTCCAGTGCGCTGCAGTGGGGTTTCCAATAAACAAAGAGCTGGGATCAGAATTGCATTCTGGTATCCGGTTCAGTCCTCAGGGAATATATACGAGAAACACAGGGACACTCCAGGCCAATGTCTACTCCTCGATTTTGGCTGAGGCTTCCTGGTCAATCCCTGGATTGACCTTCCTAATCCAGAGAACGAGGCCTGACCAAGTGTCAACTACAAGGAATGCTTTAGTGACGTTCAGTAGCAGGCCAAAGGAATCTGTTCCACACCCATCTCCCATCTTTGCTCTCTGTCTTAACACACCCACTACAAGGTGGGGAGAAGTTCCAAAGGGAGAAACAGAGAGTCCAAAGAGCAAAAGAGGCTGAGATCGCCTAAAAAAACAAAGACCCCCCCCCCCCTAAAAAGCCCTTCAGTTCAGTTGCTCAGTCGTGTCCGACTCTTTGCGACCTCATGAATTGCAGCACGCCAGGCCTCCCTGTCTACCACCAACTCCCAGAGTTCACCCAAACTCATGTCCATCAAGTCAGTGATGCCATCCAGCCATCTCATCCTCTGTCGTCTCCTTCTCCTCCTGCCCCCAATCCCTCCCAGCATCAGAGTTTTTTCCAATGACCCAAAGCCCTTGGCTTAGGCTATTTCTAAATACAATTTTCCTCCTCCCATGAGAAATTCCAGCAGGAATCCTAACTGTGACTGTGGACGCCTTTTTGTCCCTGGGGGTTGAAATGCAGAAAAAGCTCTGAACCACCCCCTAGACTGGAGTGTGAACTGCCTCACCCCAAGACTGCACACAGGCTCACTCGCATGTCTCTGCCCCTGCTTTTGTTCTCTTTGCCCAAAATACTCTCTTCCCTTCATCCACATACAAAACATTAATATCTTCAATACTTAATGCTGACCTCTTCTCCTTGCAGGTTTCACTAGTAGCCTACACTGACTTCTCCCTTCTCTGAACCCCCAACTACATCTAGAGTCAGCACCTCAATTTACTATCATGTAAGTGTTGTTTTCCGGCTATTTAGGCAGCAACCTATCCAGGACTCCTGCATCTTCAACAACAAGCACAGTCCATGATACACAGTGGATGCTGCTAAGTATCAGATGATAAACTGAATTAAAAACAAAAACTATCAGAGGTAAAACACTAAATAGCAAAGTTGTTGCTGTGCTAGGTTGCTTCAGTCGTATCTGACTCTTTGCGACCCCATGGACTGTAGCCTGCCAGGCTCCCATCCATGGGATTCTCCAGGCAAGAATACTGGAGTGGGTTGTCATTTCCTTTTCCCGGGGATCTTCCCAACCCAGGGATGGAACCCGGGTCTCCTGCACTTCAGGCAGAATCTTTACCACTGAGCCACCAGGGAAGCCCCTAAACAGCAAATGGTCTAATTCAAATTCTAGAAGGAAAACTATTTCTTTTTTCAACAAATATTACATTGAGCTAGGCATTGTGCCACTAGAGATAAAAGACAGGCATGATCCCAAATGTACAGCTTACATTATAAAGGACGACTTAAGTGTTTCATTTGAGGTTACAATCCCTTTGATCAATCTGAAAAGAGAGAGGTACAGAGTGACATACTTCACAGGAAGGGTTTTCCCACCCTGCGAGCAGGAAGAACAGCACATGAACACGCTGTACGGTCGCTCAGCCTTATCAGGCAGGCCTCGCTTTGCACAAAAAAGCAGAATTGTAAAGAATAAGTGAGCAAGGAGATCTTAACCATCCGTGGGGGAAATGGCAATAATTCTGTCACAATTAAAACTGTAAAACATGCAGAATTCTCTTACTGCTATAATGTAGAGGGAAATGAAAAAACAATGAAACTAATATTGATTTAGTACAGTGTCATTTAGAATATTAGAAACACTAAAATTGAAAGCACTTTATTTCTTTGTTAAAAGCTTTTAGACGGCCTCCCTGGTGGCTCAGTGGTAAAGAGTCCACCTGCCAATGCAGGAGACACAGGTGTGATCCCTGATCTAAGAAGATCCCACACGCCTGGGAGCAACTAAGCCCATGAGCCGCAGCTATTGACCCTGTGCTCTAGGGTGCATGCGCTGCAACAAGAGAAGCCCCCACAATGAAAGCCAGTGTACCCCAGCTAGAGAGTAGCTCCTGCCCACTGCAACTAGAGAAAAAAGCCCAGCAGCAACAATGACCCAGCACTGCCAAAAGTAAACAGACAAACCAACAACCAAAACATAGATATATATATAAAGCTTATTGAGTGTAGTTGGAAGAGTGCTTGCCTTTTTTTTTTTTTTTCAACCTATAACTATGGAGTGAGGATATTTTCCACGCCTTGGTGAACTGCCATACTCCTTTAAGCCTCTACCACTTTATCCTTTGAGCTTTCAATGTTGCAAAGTATCTCCAAGAGTTTCTCTCACGTGACGCGCTCTTTGGTTTAACCCTAATCCTTCGCGACATCTGCATTCTTCTCGTCACAACCACTTTCATCATTTACATCCGTAAGTTCACCTTCACTAACTTCCTCTGGCTGCCCATCTAGAATCGCATGAATGACCGCAATGTCAACATTACTTCCTAAATCGTGTCAACTGGAATTTGTCGAGGCTGGAACCATGCCACACAAGAGCTGCCTGTCTATACAACTAAGATGCAAAAAGACCCATGAGTTACGTTCTGCTTAGGGTTTGGCCACCATACCTTGCTTCTGCCAGTTCTAGACAGAACAGATAAACAGAGGATTCTATTCTGGAAGAGAACCATTCAACTTGGAAGTAGAAAGAATGTTGGAGGTAATTTAATCCAGTGGCCTCATTTTACAGACGGGGCGCTCAAAGTCACCCAGCGATGTGAAGTCATCTGCCCAGCATTTACACTGACCTGGGAATGTGACAGCAGAGAAACAAAAACCACTCGGCCTCTAAATTCCTCCATCCCACATCACGGTATCACTTTACTGAAGCAGGACTGTTCTTGGACGGAGGTCATCCTTTTGAATGTGCTTTGTCATGAATATACTCTTGTCATGGGTTTAGCCTGGCCAGTAAGAAACCAACACTGCCTCAGACTTTGCCAAAGCAGGGCTGACCACACAGTCTGAATCAGAGTCCCAACACCTCCTCACAAGACAGCCAGAAATATTTTGACTGCCCTCCAATAGTCTTTAAATAGTTTCTTTGTGTAATTTTTTAGTGAAGGAACAGATAGGAATTGGGTTTTGTTTTTTTTTTCATATTGAGTATACGTGTTTGTGCGTTCTAATTTGAACTTCATCACGTCAGAAGAGAAAAAGAACTCACAGTTCTGAAGATCTAAAGGGCAAAATACTTAAGTCCCATACGAATACTGCATCTCTCCTGAAGCCTGAGTATCCCCAGCTGAAATTCTAACACAAAAAGCTGCCAACGCTGTTAGAAGCATAGCGAGAGATGTGCTAATCCGTCATTGTTTCCCAAAGGACAAGGGTCATATAATAAAGTACCAGAGGATCAAGTGAGAAACTGGTATGTGGATAATGTATATATCAGTAGGGCTTCCGTTTATAAAATGCTTCTATAGGTCAACTCCCATTTAAGCCTCCAGGAAGTCTGTGAGGTAGCCAGACAGAGAAAACTTCCATTTATAGAGGAGGAATCTGTAGACTGCGGGGGTAAAGGCCTTGAGAGAAAAACATCCATCAGGCAAGTGGTGCTGGAGCAGAAACCCGGTGCGTCTCCCTCCCACCCCTGCTCTGCCCCACTGCCCGCAGCACCTGAGCATGCTCACGTGAGTGTATGCATTAGAGACACGATTTAATGCACAGAGTAATAAAGCATGATACAAGATACTTAAGAATAGCAGGGCCTTATCAAAACACTACAAAGCAATTACCCCAGGTATGTCTGATAAAAACTGGGAAACCAGCCAACGTATCATGAATTCTTCATTCTCTTTAGAAATGAAAGGACACAAATCTCTAATTCTCACATTGCTTCCAAATGTACCAGCTCGTTTCTTTGCTGTCCCAGTCACTAACTCAGTTAAACCCTCAGAGATAGTTCCTGTATTAGGAGAGGAAAATTCTCCACCTAGTATTTATTAACTGCATGTCAGAGTAACTCATCTATGTTCTGGGCTTGGCAATTTGGTGAATACCTCATAATTTCTATAGTGTCTGATTTATGTTTATCCTGAAGCTGTCTCATCTTCCTGTTATGTCCAACAACCTATATAGCTTTCAATGTATGTGAATATATACATATATAGAATGTATATAGATTTCAATGTATATTTGGTTTCTTCTGCTCCAGGCTCTGACCCTCTCAGCCTCTAAGTGACTTAACTCTTCTTTTTGTAAACTGACAATCCAAAATGTTTAACTTTCCTGAGTTAATTTTTAACTTTCCTAAGAGTTACTGGAAACACATAAGTTCAAGTCAAGTGGTCCTAATGACTATTTAAGAACCTTTCCTCTTGCAAACCAGGACCAGTCACCAACCGGTATGCCGCACAGAAACAACAGAGCTTTAGTGCTGATGAAATCATTTAGTTTACAGGTCGTTCTGTAAGCTCAAGCTACCTACTTAACTCCCTGCTTCAATCACACTAAGGGAAAGAAGTCAAACTACTTAATTTGCTGGAGATAATATCAGAATACCATTTTTTACATTAACTAGGTTGAAAAATATATTTACATCACTCAAAGACGAAAAAGAGAGACTGGTCTCAAAAACCCAGGATTTTTCTACACTCCAGCTGAAGCAAACAAAAACAATTTGCTAACTCCTTTTTAAATATGCATGGTTCTCCAAGTACAAAGAAAGGATACTGTGAAATACTGCTATTTCACAGCAGAAAACAGTAGACAAGCTTACGACTTCACCTTTAAGTAATAAACCAGAAGTTCATTCAGAGCAGGATCAGCATTCAGATTAACGAGGAAACATTTATCATCCCCAACTTTAATTCCAGACGATTGAAGAGATATTCCAAGACTCTCAAGCTGTTTCTGTCGCTCCTGTAAACGCATTAGAGAAGAATTAATTCCACAGCTATTGAGGCAGCAAGCTATAAAACGTTATATATGATGGTAATTGTTAAATAACTTTATAACTCAAATATGTTTTCTTAGGACATGGTATCATATAGATGACTGCATTTGTCCTCTTTCTAAACTATATAAACTCCATAGCTGAGAATGAGAACAAACTCTAATGTTGCTTTGTTAAGCAAAACTCTTATTAATTTCAAAAGTAAAGCCATTACAAATCACCACCAAATATACTAAGCTCTCACTTTTCATTCTTGAAAATATCTAACATCCTGAATTCATCTTTTTCATTTAATTCTTTATATATGAGCAAATGTAAGTGTTTTCTATTCAACCGTGATTTTCCTAAAAAGCCAAGTATTTAATACACTTGGCAGGTCCCCAGCAAGGATGAAGGCCAAACTCCCTCAAAGCCACAGGCCCTTCAGTCTGACCCACTGACTCCACCGTCATGTTCTGTCACTCCTCAACTATACGTAGTTAATGGGGCGTCTTCCAGGACCCTAAAGTTTCAACAACGCTCTCCCTAGCTTAAGGGGTTTCACACCTATTCCTCCGAGCTGAAGCACATCTATTCTCGAACCTGGTAACTTCTTACTCCAGTGTTTCTCTATGAGGGCAGGTACCCTGTCTCCCCACTGGGGATTCCTAGCACCTCGCACAGTGTGTAACACACAAGAGCACTCAGATCGCCAGTGTTGTGAATTTTTCAAAATAAAATCTGCATGTTCAGGGAAGCCCTATTTGCAAAAGAACATGGACCTTTCCTTTCTGTGCCTATGTGTCTCTGAATTCACACAACATACATGTGTGCACATACGAAGACACATGTGACTCCTGCAACCGCGGCTGTTATTAACGCACACAGATCAGGGCAGAGCAGGGTGTTCAACTGTGTATACACAGCAAATAAGAACAAGTCATTAAGAACCTTTGATTCTGACAAAAGGCAAGGCAAGCTGTGTTATTTAACTAGGGCCACACAGTAAGGCTGCAGGATAATTAAATTGCAGGCTTAGAATTTTGCTATTCTAGGCACAACCTCCTAATTTATACAGCCACTGCAACCCAAGCAATCTCTCCTGGAATACCATTGCAAAGGTAGGGAATGGGCTATTTCGGTTCTGGGTCTTTGAATTGAGTCTCTTTTCTAACAAAAAAACATTATTGGGTTCTTTCAGAAGTTCTGAGTCATTAGTTTTCAGCACTCAATCCAAAGAAATTATTATTCTTGATAAAGAACCACGTTCCTAAAGCAAAGAAAGCAAATCTAATATAGCTTGTATAGTCCCTTCTGAGGGATACCTCTTTTAAATACATGAGGATATTTGTGTGATTAAAAAATAATTCCAATAATGAGAAGAAACATTTCTTTGTAAAAATATCTTTTTGTAAACTACAAATGAAGTAGGTAGACAGTCATGAACTAACATTAAATTTAAAATGCAGGGTATAACTAGTACATGGATCTATGCACTGGAAAAACCAGGAAGAAACCACAAAGATATTAACAGTAGCTTTCTTTGGATGACTGGATCAGTTAAATTTTCTTCATAATAATCTTTCTGTATTTTCTATAAGTAAATACTACTTTTGCAACACAACAGTTCCTTTTACTTACATTCTTCTTAGGACTCTAGTGATTTAATTTTAAATTTATTTATTTTTTAATTGAAGGATAATTGCTTTACAGTATTGTATTGGTTTCTGCCAAACATCAACATGAATCAGCCACAGGTATACATATGTCCCCTCCTTCTTAAACTTCCCTCCCATCTCCCCTCCCCATCCCACCCCTCTAGGTTGATAGAATTCTGGTTTGAGTTCCCTGAAAGTCACTCAGTTGTGTTCAACTCTTTGTGACCCCATGGACTACACAGTCCATGGAATTCTCCAGGCCAGAATACTGGAGTGGGTAGCCTTTCCCTCCTCCTGGGGATCAAACCAACCCAGGGATTGAAGCCAGGTCCCCACACTGCAGGCAGATTCTTTACCAGCTGAGCCGCAAGGGAAGTCCTGAGTTCCCTGTGGACTCTAGTAATTTTCACTATGGAAATAATTATAAATTTAGAAGAAATTTCATTACTGTCATCTAGTAGCAAAATTTTCATTCATAGAGAGGCAAAGGTAAGCCTGAAAAAGAATGTATGACTTAACAAAAGTAAAATCACTCAAGAGTAAGGGAAAAGACAGGACTTAAATGAGATAATAAACTACTGCTTTTCCCTACTTCCTTAAGCATTTTCCTATCTTTTGAGACTTTATAATGGTAGAAATACCATAAAATTTTTGTTTAAACTGAAGGGCACAACATTGAAAACCCATCAATTCACTGTTACATCTACCACCAAAAAACACTCTAGGTTTTTAATTATTAATAAACTATAAAAGTTTGCAACATCTAAGAGTCAGTTTCAAGAATAAGCAAGTATTATATGATCAAATATAGTGACATTTACTATGTATTGCTTCTGATATCAGAGACTAGTTAACTTTTTCTATAAAACGTCAAACAGTAAATCTTATAGTCATCTAGGTCCAATGGTCTCTGTCACAACTATTCAACTCTGCTAATGCCATAAAAAATACTAAAACAAATAAGCATGGCACATTCCAATAAAACCAGTTATGAAAAGAAGTGACAGTCCAGGTTTTGCCCAAGAGCTTAGTTTGCTAACCCCTGATCTATTTCACTTAGGTGTACACTTCATTACTGAGAACATAAAAGATGGAAATTCAAGAATTTGGTATCAAAGATTATGGCATTGGGCTGAGAAATTAGTCAACTTTGAGTTCAAATTATTTAATCAAAAATATTACTGAGCACATACTTTCAAAAACTAAAAGGAGGACTTTGGCGGTCCAGTGACTAGACTCCGTGCTTCTAGTGCAGGGGACCCAGGTTCAATCCCTGGTTGGGGAACTAGACCCCACATCCACAACTAAAGATCCCGTATGCTGCAACTAAGACCCGGCTGAGCCAAATAAATAAATAAAAATAAATATTAAAAGAAAAAAAAGAAAAGATATGGCTTTTTTTCCTTGAGAACTTTATAAATTCATTAGGTAATAAAAGTATACACACAAAAAACTGAACAACAGTAAATAAAGTATCACATGACTTAAGAGTCAAGAGAGTAGGTTCCATAGGATTCAATGTCAGGAATAAGCTCTCGGGGCTGGCATGCCAGACGAAGATGCCACAGAACACAGAGGACTGCTTGAGAGCCTGGCTGGCTTGGAACACACTCCCAGAAAGTTCTTACCAAGAGAAGTCCATTTGACTCAGTTCACCCAGATTTCCCCAAAGTTACCTGACCATGTACCATTTCTTTTCTCCTCAAAAGATGTACTAACAGTTGGTGGATAAACTGTCAGAAATCATTTTAGGGAAAGCTAGTCTGTACTGCAAAGAGGTTGATGACCAACAAACCAGTGACAGAGAGAAGACAGCTGGAGGCACTGAAGCCTGGGAAGATGAGGTGTTGAATGTGGTGTTCGATAAAAACCAGGCAGTCTGCAAAAGGGGCATCTGACGGTGGGAGAGGACACTCAGGGAAGGGAAGGTGCTACAGGAAAGCTGCACCACGCTGCACCGTCACTTAGACCCCCTGCTGGTATCAGCGCAGCAACCCAAGTACGACAGCACTCCAGAGTCAAGGTCTTATTCAGAGCAGCTCAAAAAGGCTCGCGTACATTAGTCCCAAATCGGACAATTATCAGAATGACCTTAACCTATGACAAACAAAGTTAAACGTGTAATGAGAAATAAAGCTCAGATACTGGTGTATTCTCTGTGTAATGTGAGGGATGTGCTTTCAAATAACCTCGTGCAGGGATACAGATAAAACAAGACTGGTCATATGTTGACCTTTAATGAAATTGGGTAATGGGTATGTGTGGGTTTGTTATACACATGTTTTCATCTGTTTTGAAAAGGACTGTAATAAAAATGTTTAAAAATCAACTTTAAGTCTTAGTGTGCACTAATATAAATCTAACATCCTCTTTATGCTACATAATAGTAGTACTGTCCTACAACATCTAATGTATCCACTGATTCTGGACAGCACACTGAGAGATGGAACTTACTGAGTAACAAAAGGAGTAACAGTTCTACACATTCACGAACACCAGGAACAGTGAACACTAGAGATTTTCTAACTTTAGAAAAGGAAGAGAGGAGGCAGAGGTGACTTTAAATATCTGGGTAATAACAGGCCCTATCTTGCAGGGGTATTGGGAGGATTAAATAAAAGACTGTATTTAAAAGTGCTTAGTCAACATTGTTTGTTAATCGACTACACCCCAATACAAAATAAAAAAAATTTTTTTAAGTGCTTAGCATCAGGTGCAACATGGAAGTGTACTCAATAAGTGCTGGTTATTATTGCTATTATTAGTTACTGTGCACAAGTGGGCTTATTCTCTTAGCTTTGGAAGAACAAACTAAGGCCAGTGAGCAAAAATGGAAGAACAGAAGATTCCGGTTACATAGCTACTACTGTCAGAGTTGCCCACCCATGAAATGATTGTTCAATGCGGTACTGTGTTCCACATTATCATATATATTAACATTTCTAAGACAGGCTAAATAAGCCTCCAACAGGAAAGCCATAGAGTAAATCTTTACTAAGCAGAGACTTGGACATTTTAGGATTTTCTCTAAACGCTAATATTCCCACTGGAAGATTTCACAGCTCTATAATAAATGGTCTAAAAATGAGACACAGTCACTTGGGACTTAGGTACTTCATTGTTACTTTTTACTGACTTGTCAAATGGAAGGAAGCAAGAAGCTCACAGCCTAAATATCCACTACTAATAATTTTGTAGCTGTGTAAGTTTCTTCGGTTTGGAAAACATTTAACAGAACTGGGTGTTCTCAGCCAGTGGCTAGTTATATCATTAAAAAAATTTTTATGGCCCTACAAATGTATTTCTTACATAATGAATACTTAATTAACTATAGTTATGTTTTCCTTAAACTTCAAATTAACTTTGTAAAGTACAGACTCCTGGATTTAGGTCTTGTTTAAATCAATTTGGGACTTCCCTGGTGGTCCAGGGGCTAAGACTCCTCCTTCTCAATGCAGGAGACGTGGTTTCAACACCTGGTCAGGGAACTAGATTCCACACGCCACAACTGAAGACCCTGCATGCTGCAACATAAACTCAGCGAAGCTAGACAGCCTTTTTTATTTTTATTTTTTAAATTTTATTTTATTTTTAAACTTTACATAATTGTATTAGTTTTGCCAAATAAACAAATCTTAAATGCTAGATTTGCTACATTCAAAGCTAAAAGTCAAACATGCGTTACCATATATAAAATAGATAGCCAATGGGAATTTGCTGCATGATTCAGGGAACTCAAGCCTGGTGCTCTGTAACAATCCAGAGGGGTGGGATGAGGAGGCAGATGGGAGGGAGGTTCAAGAGGGAGGGGACATATGTATACCTATGGCTGATTCGTGCTGCTGTTTGGCAGAAACCAACACGATACTGAAAAGCAATTATCCTTCAATTAAAAATAAATAAAATTGTTTTTAAAAGGGAACCAGAAACACGCTCAGCACTGCACTGCACAAGCTGCCACCAGGCCTCTCTCTCCTTAAGCAGGAATCACGAACCTGGGCGATCTCCTCGGTTTTCCTTAGTTTCTCCTCCCAGGTCACAGTCATTTCCTGGATTAGCTTCTCTGACTCTTCCAGTCGGTCTTTCAGCTCTGGAGATTTCATTGCCTACAAGCAAAATGTTTATTTCATGAAATGTGTGTACGATGTCCTGGAAAAAGGACACCTTCACTAAACCCAAGAGGAACAATGTGCCCCCTCGAAGCTCTACAGCTCGCTGAGGCTCCTGACCCACCTAAGACACAAGGACTGTCACTGACCCACAGCATCCAGACTACGAGGGTCCCACAGACTCATCCAGTTATCCAGTGGGCTTGAAGAAGACTTCACTTTCTCCTTTTCCTCTAAGCTACTGCTACTTTGAGGTCTAACTACAATTAAGGAGATAAAGAGTTCAAACTATCGAGGACTTATTTTTTTAAATCCCAGTAGGTCTAGACTCAAGCCACGTGATCCATTCTAGTCTTCACTGATGACTTTGGGTATGTATTCAAGGATGCACAGACTAAACTAAATATATACATGCTACAAACTGATAGCATTATTATACCAGGAAGACAGAAAATTTCAAAGGATCTTGATGAACTGTAAAATTATTCCTGTAAAAACAGAGTGAGATTCAATAGGCAAAAAATACAATCAAGATAATTATTTTGACCACATAATTTAGTGATGGTCATGAGAAAAAAGAGGCTATGGTCCCAGGTCCAGGAAAGAATTCCACAGTGCTCGGAAATCATAGGAACAGAAATGCTAATTAAAGTAGGGATCCTGAATCTGACATTTTATCCCACTTTTGATAAAAGATAAGCATTTGAAACTATTATATACAGGATGGATAAATAACAAGGTCCCACTGTAGAGCACAGGGAACTATATCCTATGACAAAGCATAATGGAAGAGTATGGAAAAGAACACATATAACTAAACCACTATACTGGACAGCAGAAAGGAACACAATACTGTAAACACACTACACTTCAATAGATTTCTGCTCTAGAACATTTTTTATTATGAACGTAATTAACCCATAATATGAAAAAGCTAGATTATTATACTGTGCGAGACCACAGTATTTCTGTTTGGACTTCAACCTGCAAACATATGATTCTACAAAAATCTATTTGATTTCTCTTCTAATCAGCCTATGCCCATTGGCCACCATTTGCTGCACTAATATTAAGTTGTATCTGTTTTTGTTTCCAGCGCCTCTCTTTCTCTCCCCCATTCTACCTCTTCTCTCGTCTGTCGCCTATTCAGTGCAAAGAAACATTTTCTCAGTTACCTTTACTCTCTCCTTCTTGTCAATCCTTTAACACCTGTAAAAACTATCTAAACTTCAACCATGACAATTTATCCGTCTTCCTTTATTACTCATCTCAAATTTATCTTCCTATAGGAAATCCAAATATTCTGAGTTGAATATTCATCATTTAGGCCCCAAGGGGAAGACTATTCAGATTCTAGCTTTACTAGATTTTCCTAGACCCATAGGCATGGCTCAGCTAGGCCTTATACCTCCGCTTTGGTTAGCTGCTCACGGAGTTTTTCTACTTCTTCCCGGAGATCCCGAATAATTCGTGCATTGGGATCCTCATTCACCACAGCGTGGTTCACGATGTGCTTGGCACGATCCGCGTACCGTAAGGTTGAAAGGGTTTCGTCATAGTTGTCAGCTGCGGGGCTCACCGTAGCTACCATGGCGGTCTTGCTGTTACCCCCAAGGCTGTCCTGGAGGACGAGAGAAATTGAAAAGCTTTTTCAAGTTGGAAGAAAGCATCATATGGGAACGCTGAAGTCAGAAATGGTGAGATAATGTCCCCAGGTCAAACACAGATTTAAGGGCAAAGCCAGGACTTAAATACAGGTGAACTGACTCCCAGTCCCTTGCTTCTTCTTCTCTGGCAAGCTACTTTTCTGCAAAAAGGAGCTTTGGTTTTTCAGAAATAACAGGGAAATGGTAATATGAAGAAGCCCCCTTTTATTTCAGTTTAATAAAAATTCATTCTAAGTCAATTTGTCATCTTTTAACAGGCAACATGAGACCATAGGTCAGGAGACTGCTCAGAATAAAAAAGGATGCTTCCTTAAATACCTGCAAAATCTTTCTGAGAACTGAACAACCCTAATAACATTTGATCAAAGAGTGATTACCTACAATCTATTCCATAACACCATACATGTGGAGTGTCTTAAGACATAAGGAACAATTACGATCTTATTAAACAAAAGATACACTGAAGGTACTACATCTTATTCCCTCTGACAGCACTTCAAACACGACTAAAACAGGCCTCCAGTTCTGTACAACAGCTTCTCGAGTTCAGACAAGGGTGCCAAAAAAGACATTCATCTCCATTATACCAAACTGCTAACTAAATAAATGAGCTTTAGAATGGGCTCCAACCAATTCAAAAACCGACTTTCCCTTGACAGCATTAAAAATAACTAGATATAACTTGGAATTACAAAATGAGACTTGGAAAGTCAGATCTACGCCATGCCACTTTACCACACAAAGCCTACATGAACTCCAACTGCAGGAGGTGGCCTCGAAGATGACCCCCAGAGATCTCGCCTCCTGGAATTCACACCCAAGGGTCTCCCCTTCCCTCAAGTGTGGGCAGGACTTGCTGATCTGCCTCTGAGGAAGAGAACACAGAAGTGATGGCCTGCCATGTCTGAGACTAGGTTACAAAAGACTGGCTTCTCGGGACTTCCCTGATGGTCTGGTGATAAAGCATCCGCCTGCCAATGCAGGGGACATGGGTTCGATCCCTGGTCCGGGAATATCCCACATGCCATGGGGCGACTAAGCCTGTGCGCCACAACTACTGAGCCTGTGAGCCTGGAGCCCGTGCTCCACACAAGAGCAGCCACCGCAATGAGAAGCCTGCGTACTGCCGAGTAGCCCTCGCTTGCCACAGCTAGAGAAACCCTGCACACAGTAACAAAGACCCAGTGCAGTAAAAAATAAATTAAATTTAAAAATTTAAAACAAAAAAAGGCTGGCTTCTTTTGCGCGTGTTTTTCACTCTGAAAGAAACCACTGCCATGATGTGAGGCAGCCCCAGAAAGAGACCACGGGGGGGAGTTTGGGAACACATCTGAAGCCTGCCCACAAGCACTCAGGTGAGCAGGTCCAACCCCAGCAGCCTGGCCAGGACTGCAGCCACGGGAGACACCCCCGCCGGAACACTTGGCTGGCACCCAGAATCTTGCCCAGAGGAACTGAGATAACGGATGATGGCTGTTGTCAGCTGCTAAGTCTTGGGTGTATTACACAGCTATAGGTATACACCAGCCCTGGATGAGAGTTACCCGGAAGACTTGATTCAACACCCCCTTTCACCAGTGAAGTATCACTGAATTACAGACTCATAATATTACAGAGAACATTCAAATAGCCCAGTTAAGAGGAATTCATTAGGATATAAGAAAGCCAACCCTATCTTTGGGCAGCATCAACCAATATAAAATTCTTTTTTTTTCTGGCCAAGCTGTGCGGCATGGAGGGTCTCAGTTTCCTGACCAGGGATCATACCTCTGCTCTGTGCATTGGGAGCATGGAGTCTTAACCACTGGACCATCAGACCAGGGAGCTCTCCCAAATTCTCACTTTTGAAGACAGAAATTTTTTCCAGTATCAACATATCTAAAATTTGTTTGAACAACCTGTGATTTACAAAACTCTGTGCGTAGATGATTTAGTCCTCAGCCTTGTGTGAATTAATTATTATCCCCATTTTACTGATGAAAAACCAGAGGTTTGTTGTGACAAAGGAGGTTAAACAACTTGCCTATAGATCCAGAACTAGTCCACAGAAAATATTGCAGCCCAGTTGTATTCTACCTTCCAACCCATGATAATTTCTATCCCCCTATAGCTGCCCACAATAGCACAAGAACAAAACAACCCTTGGCAACACAGAGAGAGTTCAGACCTGAAACCTTTCCAAATTGTTCTGTCCTAATGCCAGAAACAAAATAATTCCCAACATATTGCTAACAGTTCAATATAATCACTAACAATATGTCCACTTATTCACCCATTACTAAGATTTTGGTTTTCCACAGGAAACATAGCTATGATAATTATATCTTTGAAGAAAGTACTCTTCAATGCATGAAAAGGAAGGAAATAAAAGTAATCTGGGCTTTAGGAAGCAAAGGCAGTTTCTACAAAGTCTGGATGGAACTGCTTGCTTCACTCCTCTTCCAGACACTGACCACACAGTGCCGGTGCCCAGTCTTGGCAATTTGCAGAAAAAATGTCAAGAAGAATCCCATGCATGGTAATGCAGTTCAAATATTATATACCAAGATCACAGGAATTACACCTCTGGTTGGAATTCAGTCCACAAGCAGCACCATGTAAGACTGCCCTTCTAGAAGCACGGCATTCTCTCAGCCCACACCAATAGCAAATGCTACTGGGGAAAAGCAGATTGCTAACAATGACTACCACAGGAGAAAAGCATGTGTATTGTGCTTCAATTTGTGCTGAGGAAAGGAAACCTGGCAAACGACAAATACTTGATATCTTAAAAGAGCTTGTGCCTGAGGAACAATATGCTTATATTCAAAAATGGCCTCATGCCACCAGCAAAAAGGAAACAGCAACAAAAGAACTGGCACTCGTTCAAGAAGAAAGTAGAAGGCCTCTTGTTTACTCTTTAATCGTTTAATTAGCCAAATCAGATGAGCTTTGTTTCAGCAACGGCAAATTAAATGGACCTAAGAAAGAAATTTGATTTTGGAAGTCGGAATTTTGTGACGCTGAGAGAACTCTTGGAAGTCACCTAATCAAATTTTTTCATTTTACAGATGAGAAACTGAGACCCAGGAAGATTTGCAGGCTTACCAAAGGTCATAATGCTAGTGCAGAGAAGAGCTGAAATCATTCATTCACTTAGCTCTTCATGGAGTTTACCATCTAGAGGGTGATGCTGGCGAGCAAATACTATAGGCTATGAACTAAAGTAGGGATGAATATAATACGGTCAGGGAAAACAGAGAAAGCGCAGAAAGCAGTCTTCAAAGGTTAGGAAAGACTCCCAGAGAAAGTGACATTCGACACCTAAATATGAATAAGCATCACTGGGGTAAAGGGGATGTAGAGGAAAGTGTGAAGCGGGTGGAAGAGAGGAGGAAGGATGCGCCCGGCAGGGTAAGAGCAAAGTCTCCATCACTTGGCTAGACTTGATCATGTCAAGAAGCAAAAGCTGAACAATGAGAAGTCGGGAGGAGCCGAGTAAACCACAAGTCTTTAAAGAATTTGGACTAAGATAAGGCCCTCTGGGTGGTGACTTCCTTGGTGGCTCAGACGGTAAAGCGTCTGCCCGCAATGCGGGAGACCCGGCTTCAATTCCTGGGTTGGGAAGATCCCCTGGAGAAGGAAATGGCAATCCACTCCAGCACTCTTGCCTGGAAAATCCCATGGATGGAGGATCCTGATAGGATACAGTCCATGGGGTCGCAGAGTCGGACACGACTGAGCGACTTCACTTCACTAAGGCCCTCTGGAGAGTTACTGAAGAGATTTAAGTTTAAGAAGAGCATTGATTTCAAAAGAGAGCAACCTCACTAAAGAACAGGATGGACTAGGAAAACTCAGGAAAGGAGTTTCAATCATCCAGGAGAGAAAAGAAACCCTTCATTATTCATTAGGGAAGTGGCAGTAAGGATGCAAAAACAGATGAATTTGAAGGACTTCCCCCTGGTGGTCCGGTGGTTAAGAATCTGCCTTGTAATGCAGGGGACAGTGGTTCCATCCCTGGTCAGGGAACTCAGATCCCACATGTCTCTGAGCAGCTAAGACTGTGCACCACAACTACTGAGCCCATGTGCACAGCTGGAGAGTCCGTGCGCCCGCCACGAGAGATCCGCACGATACAACCAAGATCCCGTGGGCTGCAACTAAGACCCGATGCAGCTGAGGAAATACGCGAATAATTTTAAAAATAAGTAATCTTTTACAAGTAGATGAATTTGAAAGATATTCATTCTTGGAGCATTCATTACCAGAAGTTATTTGATGTTAAAGAGACATATTTAGAAAGTTGCAGAGATAAGCAAGGAGAAGGCAATGGCACCCCACTCCAGTACTCTTGCCTGGAAAATTCCATGGATGGAGGAGCCTGGTAGGCTGCAGTCCATGGGGTCACTAAAAGTAGGACATGACTGAGCGACTTCACTTTCACTTTTCACTTTCATGCATTAGAGAAGGAAATGGCAACCCACTCCAGTATTCTTGCCTGGAGAAGCCCAGAACAGGGGAGCCTGGTGGGGTGCAGTCTAAGAGGTCACACCGAGTCAGACACAACTGAAGTGACTTAGCAGCAGAGATAAGCAAAAATCACCTTAATACGAAATGGTTCTCTACTGACCACTGACCGAATGAGTAAGCATTTAAACACACCTGTGAGAAAAAGCAATCGCATCCATCCACCCTCCTCAAGTCACCAAGTGTGATCAGTTTCTGAGAGCACAATATAATTATAATGCATGTACAATGCAAAAAAAAAAAAAAGAAGTTGCAAATCTTATAAAGGATAAGCAATTTTATGAGTTCCATGCAAGTTACATTAGAGAATAGTAGAATTGTACCAGTTAAACAAGGATGGAGAGTTCGACTAAGTAAGGATTAATGAAGGAAACATCAACAAGGACATAGAAGGCACTTCAAAGGAGAATGATATGTGTATCAGTGGGCTCTAGGAGGCTATGGGGAAAACCATTTAAACCCTGGTGTATTTTTACATAAATGCCCTACTTATGCCTTTATTGAAAAAAAAAATCATGTAGTTTTTAAGAAAAGATAACAATCAAGGAAACTATGCATTTTTTTTAGCCTAAGGATGAACATATAGAAAGCATAATTACAGGGCTTCCGTGGTGGCTCAGTGGTAAAGAATCTGCCTGCCAATGCAAGACACGTGGGTTTGATCCTTGATCTGGGAAGATCCCACATGCTGTGGAGCAACCAAGCCCACGCACCACTATTTAGCCTATGCTCTCGAGTCCAGGAGCTGCAACTATTGAGCCCCAGTGCCTCAACCACTGAGGCCTGCGCACGGAGGAGCCTGCGCTCTGCAATGAGAGGCGCCGCTGCAATGAGAGCCCGGCGCTCCCACTACAGTAGCCCTTGCTCCCCACAGCTTGAGAAAAGCCCAGGCAGCAACAAAGCCAAAACAAACAAACAACGTAACACAATAACAGTTACAACTACAGCCTAATTCCACCAAAGATAAAGTGAGCTTTTTTTAAAAAAAAGAAGTGTTTAGTTTTGCTCAAGTTCAATTATATTCAACAGTTTCTATCACATTTGGTAAAAAAAAAAAAAAGTAAGTGCTTCTCTTTCTAATGAAAAGAAACCTTTGGTAAGAAGAGCACAGCCTAGGCAACAGCAGATGGGCAGCAAAGTCAGCCCTGGATCCCAGTCTTGGTTGTCTCACTCGCTGGTTCTGCATATGTTGCCACATCTGTAAAACGGGAACACTATCATCTGCCTTCCAAGGAGGCATGGTACATGATTCTCCTGACCCAAACTCTCCTGACTTCCAGCCTATTTTGGGGATGGACACTCAATAATTAACCTAGGCCATGTTAACTATGTCAATTAACAGAAGATTTTTCTTGTTGTTAGGTTAAATGGACTGAAGTAGCAACATCAGAACAACCCAGCAATGAATATTTTTTTAAATCAGGCACATCCAGAAATTATCATGAATGTTCAGGAGATGTTTCTATTGAAAAGTGTGAGGAAGAAGTATCTCATTGAGAATTTATTCTGGAAATGAAACAAATGAGATTTCAAGATAAATTGCTAACACAGAAGACCAGACAATTATTTCCTCAGTAATTAAGTGTTTTATTTACAAGTGCTTTTTTTTTCTTTTTTAAAAAATTTATTTATTTTTAATTGGAGGATAACTGCTTTTTTATTGTGTTGGTGTCTGCCATATGTCAATGTGAATCAGCCTACAAGTGGTTTCAAAATCAAATTTTGTTTATCCTTTTGTTTTTAATGTCTATTTTCATTGCATTTTGGCCAAAGGAAGTAATCTACCTGATTTTCTAGTGTGGCAAATTTCACTTAATCAGGCATGCTTGAATGGTGTTAAGAGTTTTAGAAAGCGAAGCTGAACACTAAGCAAGCCTTTGAGAGGATGCAGAAACTAGGAGGAAATCCTTCTTTCTTCATAAGCACAGTTCTCTAGACACGGCAAGAATAGCTCAGAAGCTGTGTGCTTTACTGTGCTGCCGGCACTTCACTCACCTTAACAAGCTCAACCGCTAGTGCGGCAACAGGTACTCAATAAACTCCTGACCAAGAAAATCAAGAGAACAGGCCAACATAAAACTAAACAGGGCTTATAAAATTATTTTTCAATTTTAAAAACTTTTTTTTTAAGAGCATTAGGTACAGGACTTCCCAGGTGGTCCAGACTCCAAGCTTCCAGTGCAAGGGGCGTGGGTTCGACACTCCATGTAGCACAGCCAAGAAAATTTAAAAATAAAAATGCTAAAAAGACTTCCTTGAAAACAAAACAACAAAAAAAGAGCATTAAGGTATTAAGGTAAAATATCTTCTTCCAGGTTGGCAACTTTATAAGGAGGTTGGCAAGTTTATAAGGAGGTTGGCAAATTCATAAGGAGTTAAACTGTCACTAGATTTTATATCTTTAACTTCCAGTCCAATACCCAATCCATCATGGCGCCTCCATCAAGACAAAGGGAACCCTGAGGACTAGAAGAAACCTGGAAACAGTCTCTCCTGTCACACTCCTACTACATGTCATTTCCGTCTCTCCCATGGAATCACCAACTCGTGGTATAGTGTTCTGTGCACACATCTCTCCCTTACTAGACTCTGAGGGACTACAGGATAAGGAGTGTCCAGCATTTCCTTACATTCTCCTCAGAGCACTTCATACATTTTTTTCCTTCCTCATTTCCATCTCTCTCATTCACGCTCAATCAGTTAACCAGTGAATGACTGTGTGCTCTACTCTCTACCCTTTGACACCTTTAAGAAGCCAAAAGCAAATTAAAATGATCATGAGTAGTCTGGAAGTTAAACAGGAAAACAAGGTCCAAAAAGTACATCAGACAAAAGGAGTCAGTAAGAAGGCTGGAGCAGTCCAGCTGAGCCTGGAAGGCGGTGGAAACCCTTTCTTAGGGCTCACCCAGCTGCAAGACGAGCACTAGCTCTTTGTTCTGGTCCCCAGGGCTTAGAGGCGACAGTGCAAGGGCTTCCATGCGCCCCAAACCCCACTGCTTCCAGGTTCGGGTGAAATCAGGAAGACATCTATGCTTAATCCATTAAAGTTATAACTACCATGTAAGAGTCTAATGATTATCAATTTGAACACTGATGTAGGAAATTATAATTGGGAGAAATCAAGAGTCTACTCTTTATTATTCCTTTTTTTTACCAACCACCAAGAGAATCCCAGAAAGGGGGTTGAAGACAACTTACTTTGAGCAGCCAAGTGAGAACGGAATCGCGGTATGGAACAAATTTATTCTTGCTTTTGCCAGCACCCTGATCTGCTAGGGCTGAGATAACCAGACCAAGGGTTGTGAGGGACCTGCATGGTGCAACAAACCGTAATAACCATGAAAACCCGAGTATATCAAATGTCACACTTAAGCACAAAGACTGAACATCAAGACGCCTTTGTGCCGCCCTGAGGACAGCACTTCTGCCAGCATTGTGCTGCTCGGGTTAAGAGCACACAAACTCTAAAAGCTGACAGCCCTATAATAATACTACTGTAAGCTATAAAATCGCTTAGTTCAATTTTTTTTCATTTTTGTATAAAGAAACTGTAAGCTGTAAACCACTAGGGCAAAATAATGACACAAATACAATGTATCTTTAAGAAAGGAAGCCAAGAACACAATGCAATTAACTAAAACATAGTACAAGGAAAAAGCATTCCTACGTATATAAATACATAACAGCGTCGCATCTGGACGATGCTGTTCTATGATCTCCAGTTGGTTACTGATGACTGTCTCGCTATGTGTCCTGGGAGCCACAAAGATGGAAAAGATTCCTGCCCACTAACACGGGCTAGCAATTTAGCTTAATTCACCTTACGGTAAGAAAATATGTAACCATATGTAGGACTTGATGCACCAAATATTATTGTGTAAAGTAAAATCTTAGTATAAATAAGGACCACAGTTCTCATAAAAGGAAAAGTCCAATGTGGTCGGTACACATGCTGTTGTTTGTTCAGACACACCCATGCCAAGATTCTGCTACTCAGCTTATATTTGTTCTCTTCTATAGCTCAGACCAGTGGCTCACAACCGGAGGGTGACTGTGTCTCCACAGGGAGCAACTGGCAGTATCTGTAGATAACCCGGGTTGTCACAGCTCGGGGCTGGGGACGGCAGGTGCCGGCGCCACCCAGGGAGCAGAGGTCGGGGTGTGCTACCAGGCACAGGACTGCTCCCTGGACAGAGAGTTCCCGGCCCCGAACCTCAGTAGGGCTGCCCTTGGGGAACCTTTGACTTGACTGAGGCTGTGCTCCTGGGCCTCAGTAGACACTTCAACAAAACACAGAACAGGCTCGGCCGTTAAAAAATACTATGAAAAAAGTTCTATTTATTCTTTATAGCCTCATTCATTCCAGAACCCTATTCTTTAAAAAACTATACCAGTCCCCTTTCTGGGCTACTAAGTCACTGAAGCAGTGGGGCTTCCGGACAACATACTTGTTGATGTTGCTGCCCTCTTTTAGCCGGTCACCTGCTGCTCCCGTCTTCGTCGCTCGCTCGCTGCCAGCCAAATCGACCAAGCTCAGCTTGCCCACTTTCTCTCCAGAAGTCTAGGGAGCAATGACAAAGACTCAAAGTTAAAGAACACAGAAAGTGGTACATTTCTACCAAATGAATTTACTGTCTGAATCCTTTATTAAAGCGTATTTGTCATTTTAAAATTAATTTGCGCTGCTATAAAACAGTGTAGGAAAACTATACAGCCCAGTGGTAGAGACATATAAAGTCATACACAACTGCTAATCCAGAGAGAAAATTATCTCCAAAAAAAAAAAAAACTGTGACTCCAAAATGGTACATTTTGAAGGGAACCTAACAAAACTTTCACAGAGAAGTATATAAAAGCATTACAAGTGTAAATTCTAATATATGAAACTGTGCCTAAAATTTCATATATACTAATAATCCCGAGGGAAAATATTTGCATTTCTTATATTAAAAAAGAAATTGACTTTATCCAACAGAAAGATCCCTCAAAAACCTAATGCATTCTAAAATGTTTTCATATTGTTCATATAATAATTCTCTTTTCCATAATTTCAGGTATGAAGTTTACATATTTTCCTAGTTAAGGTATTTATATATACTGACATTTTCTTTTATCAAAAATATTCTATTATCAAATCACAGACATAACTAATACTTTATACTTTAGCAGCAATATAAGAAATGTAAGAAACCGCATTTCTGGATCATTTTTTAAAACTTTCTTTTAAAATATACATTTATATTTATTTCCATAAATAAACATGTTACTAACAAAAAGGAATTCAGCTTCCCAAATCAAAAGTACTTTTGGTTTGAAAAAAAAAATGTCAGAATGTTTTTTGTTTTATGCTGAAAAGGAAGTAGAAAACAAAGAACTTTCTGTCATTACACTAATCTTGCTGTGATGGTAAAAGAAAACTATGCTCTCAGCAAATGAAAATCTGGCCAAAATATAGCACTTTGCCAGGGTGATCATTTTAGCTTCTGGTACTTGAAACTGATTCACTGCAGGGTAATAATAAAATATGCAAAAATTCACATACAAAGAAGGAAAACACAAATGTATGAGTTAACACAGAAGTTTTCAGTGTGGTAGAAGCATATATATCTCTGATTCTGTTTATCTTCATAAGTTTCAAGACCAAATGCTCAAAAATGATTCTATGAATCTAGAATCTTAGGGTACAAGTTCTCCTTCTAACACTCAGCTTTTTAGCATAAGGTAACACTTCAAAGGAAACCTCACTAAATCAACTAGGGTGTTATTAGCTTACACAATCTGCCATCAGAGTTTAAAGTCCAAAAAATGCTGCGGCAGAGACCATAGGCCATCAGTTGGTAAAGCTTCTGTTCCAACTTCCTTCGGGTGAAGAGAGTAGAGAGCTAAAACCTACATTTCTCAGACTCCCTTGCAGCCAGTGTTCAGGATGTGATTTAGACTCTGTCAATCAGATACTCTTGCTTCAAATTTAAAAAGCAGAAACACAGTAGAGGTCAAGCCCATTCTGGCTTTTTCTGCAGGCAAGCAGGAGCATGGGTATATGAGTTTTCCAAAGAGTGTCCCAGCTCACATTCTCCAACTTCCAGGGCTCTAAGAGGGCAGCCTCCCTGACTCCTGTATCTTGGGTCACAGCCCTGGGATGTGCCTGGAACTCACAGGTCTGGGGGTGGCCACAGAGTAGTACTATCCTCACTGGAGAGATCTGTGCTGTTCTGGAGATTATTTCTAGAGACTGAGTCCAGAAACCACTTCTCAGAAGGTACATCAACACCTGTGTCATTATCCAATTCCCTCCATTCAATCCTTTCTGCTTACCTAGAGCGGCTTCTATTTCTTGTCCTGAGTCCTAACTGATACACATGTCTGGTTACAACTTTAAGTCATCTAACACCAGAAGGAATAAGATAAACCATGATTCACTTTAGAAATTGGAAAAAAAAAAAAAAAGAAGTCATGCATCCGAATACTTACCCCAGACTTCACGTCGTATAAAGTGTGTGTGAGGGTGATTTTGAACACTGCGTGTGATCGGCTGCTCTCCTCATTCATGTTGGTTGCAGCAACTGTACGGGATTTGTTACCCTCAGACATCAAAGACTCGATATCCTACGTGGAAACAAGTCACAGACTCACATCTTATTATCTAACATGAAAACTCTGCTATGCTACGAAATGCATTTCAATTTTCACTGCTTAGTCGACCACAGCTAGAGTTTATATTCTGTTTTCCAATGAACATGAAGCCCCATAGAGTACAAGAACCAATACTATCTCTGAAAACACAAAGAAAATACATTTACTGTAGGTGTAGAATAAAGTGTCAGCTCTGAGTAAGAGTCAGAAAAGAGTAGAAGCTGCATGTCAAAGTCCCACAAGATGGACAAACATGCCTTGCCAGTCCTCATCTCACCTAGAAATTAGAAAAGCTTTAGCTTATTTAGTTATAGCAATACAAGTTATTAAATCAAATTAGACTGTATGACTAAACAGAAAACAAAAATAATTTGTAGCCCCTCCCTGCAGGCATAGCACTGGATCACTAAATTAGTGCATATCTTACCAGACCTGTTTTTAAAAATGAGAACAAGACTCATTTTCTGCATGGATTTACTAAACTTCTTTACCATTATAGCTAAAACAGAGACAGTATAATACACTCGAAAGATCATGGGATCTTCATTTTTTAAAAAATGTTAAAGGTTCTAAAAAATTTATTTAAGCAATCTGAAACTTAGTTTCATTACAATTCACTAGTGGTAAATAACCTGCCTGCCAATGCAGGAGACTTAAGAGATGTGGGTTTGACCCCTCAGGCAAAGATATCCCCTGGAGAAGGAAATGGCAACCCACTCCAGAATTCTTGCCTGGAGGATCCCATGGACAGAGGAGACTGGCGGGCTACAGTCCATAGCGTCACAAAGAGTCCGACACGACTGAGTGACTTAGCAAGCACACAAGTAACAAGAGAGCTATATCATCTACCTTCCAGGGATTCAATGAGAAACAAGAAAGATACACTTGTGAGAGTCCACTAAGTGCCTCCTTTTATCCAGTCTCCTGTACTTTCCCGTAAAGGAACCCCATCTCTAGGGCAGCACACTGCAGTGGATAAGGGACTGCACTGCTCAGAGGCCGCGGCAACTCAGTCTGGCCATATGTGCGAATGAGACAAAAATTTACCTAATAGGTAAATTTCTAATAATACCTAACATTTATATGATACCCTAGAGTTTTTGAAGACTTTTCACATGCATCAACTCATCTGATCTCTTCCAAAAGCCTTCCTGGATACTAACCTCCCCAGATATCTACATATCCATTTAAGTTAGGAACTCCACATTCAAACTACCATGAATCTGAAACACGGATTTCTCACTGCACTTAAAATCATGTTTTTTTATAATACCTTTAAAACATCTGTAAGCATCTTGAGGGAACGGACCTCATTCATTTTTTATTTCTTCAGCACAATGTCTGGCACACGAGGTGTTCACTAAATGTTTACTAAATGAAGTATCATTGACTGAATGACAGAATTTGATCCATGAACAAAGGAACTCCTGAATCTACTTCAAAAGATAGTCAAGACAATAAAACTAATTTCCATTCTAAAAATTAGGACAGAGAGGCTTGGTGAGATGGAGTAAACGTTCCAGAGTCATACAGGAGTCACATGAGAGGACTGTCACCAAATCAAAAGTCTCTAACTTTTAATTCAATGTATATTACATCATGGCTCACGCCACCCCCGTTTCCCCAAAGAGGGAAGGCTAACAGATTCACACAAAGCATAACTGTGACGTCTGAAAATGAAGAGAACTAGTAACTAAAGGCCATTGAGAGATTCTCTAAATTAGAAACAGGCTTTGAATGCCAACTACTCAACTCATATTTAATTTCATTAAATCACCAAAATCATAAGCAACATCATTATTTTATGTATTACTATGGAAGAAAAAAATTCTGCTATTTATCATTTTAAGATACAACCATAAGGAATATCAGTTTCAGAGCTCATAAAATATGGAAAAAATGTCTCACAATAGATGAATAGGTATGCCTTGCAAACATGTATACCTTCTCTCAAAATTAAACCGACTTAATAACCATATATAGCTTTTTAATAAAGAGCTTTGTAAAAAAGTTGACTTATTAAAGTGATGCTATAACTTTTTCAATTGCAAAAAAAAAAAAAGATCACAAATTCAGCAACAACAAAATTTGCTACCGTGAATCTCAGTAGTTGACATAAAGGATGCTGTTACCTTGTAGCTTGTGACAGCCAGTTTAGACAGTCCATCCACATAGGGTCCCAACACACTGTGTTCTCTGACTTTTAATGTCTGACGGCTTCTGCTCGTTAAAAACAAAAGAAACGATTTTCAAACAATAACCTGTTTAGGAAAGGACTCAACCACGGCTCCATAAAAATACAGACTGAATTCAATAAAGATCCCAAATAAACAGAACAGACTTGATCCCAGAAGAATTTAAACCAAAACTTAAGATTCTTGACTGGTAAGAAAAACTTCATAATGGAGTAAAATATCACATAATTCAAAAGGGTACACTGTGGGATGTCCACTACCACAAAGAATGCAGAGTTGAATAAATACAAACAATCTGCTTGTCACATCACAGAATGCGGCACAGAGAGCAGAAAACTAGATAAATGTAAACTGCGCCAGAAAGAAAGCGACAGACCAGTCTCAATCGTGAATAAAGACAAACACAGACAGACAAAGACAGAGACAGCAGGCGGAATCTAACAGCGAGTCAAAAACATAAAACTGGACTGCCCGGGGCTGCGAGGTGGTTTTAATATTGAGAAAAGACTCATGTCTTTTATCAAAATGATAAGACTAAAGAGGAAACAAAAATATCATTTCCATAAATGATTTCAATAAACTGAAAAATGATTCAGTAAAATTAAATACTCATGAGTTAAACAATAAATAAATAAACCTCTTACAAACAAGGAACTAATAAAACCAGTAAAGGGAACCTGCCAAAACCCTACAGTTTACAGCATACTTAATGATATCAACCAAAAAATAATAAGGATATATGTTACTGACTAACTCTATGTGAAAAAAGCTCTTCACAAAGTATAAACATTACTTTTTCTTTTTTTTTTTTTGGCTGTACCATGCATCTTTTGTGATCTTAGCTCCCCAACCAGGGACTGAACCTAGGCCCCAACACTGAAAGTGCCAAGTTCTAACCACTTGACCACCAGGGAATTCCCTAAACACTGCAACTTTTAAAAAGAATATTGATGGTAAGATAAGAAATGAGTCTTGTTCTATGTAACTCATTATTTTCTAATGATTTAGAATCTATAGTATCCTAGGATCAATCACCAAAACTTACTACTATAAAACTGTATATAAAAGTGCATAAAGAGTATTCAACTTAGTTCTGATCTCTGGATACATATTCTATTACAACTTTTTTCCTTTCATTTTCCCCTATTTCTTAAAGATAGTGCATACTGCATTATCTCTTGAGTAAAATATAACTACATTACTACACATAGTACATGATGAATTAATAAAATCAGTACTTGAATAAAGTAACGAGGTCTCAAACAATCCTTCATTGAAAAGGAATCATAGAGCTTTTAATTCACTCACTTTGGCTCTTCAGAAACACTACAGAAATTCTCAAGAAACTCATGAAGGAAACAACCACAACTAACCCTTACTGAGCACTTACTATGAGCCAGTAAATATTCTAAGATCTCAGTCTATCTTTCATGACAGCCCTCTGAGATATTATGTAATGTTATCACCCCTTCTGGACAAATGAGGTCTAGAAAGCATAAGGAACTTGCTCAATAGGTAACAAGTAGAAGACCGGAATCCAGCACCAGGTGATTCCAAAGCCCATGCAGTTAATTACTAAACTAAATACAAGACAAACATATAAGATATTATTAAAGGCTTAGCAAATCATAGATAGTGAAGCTCAAGTTAGGGCTTAGGTGGCTCAGTGGTAAAGAATCCACCTGCCAATGCAGGAGATGCAGGAGACTGGAGTTCGATCCCTGGGTTGGGAAGGTTTCCTAGCATAGGAAAATGGCAACCCACTCCAGTATTCTTGCCTGGGAAATGCCATGGAAGAGGGGCCTGGTGGGACACAGTCCATGGGACTGCAAAAGAGTTAGATGCGACTAAGCATGCACGCACGCAAAGTTCAAGCTACTCACACAAGCACTATGGAGTATAAAACATGAGAATGAAGTCAGCTAAGAATTTCTAGGAAGAGTAGGTCTAGGGGCTCAAGGCCCTAGGTTACCCAAAATGGATAACCAACAAGGACCTACTGTGTAGAATATGGAACATCTGCCACATCAAGGAAAGTGATGCTCTTCAGAGATGAAGGTGCAAGAAAAAGTACTGAAGGCAGAACAGGAAAAGTATGGGGCACGATATTTAGCAAATGAGGGTACCCAGGCCATGGTCTTCCTCCCTCTGGACTCTGGTTTCCTGTTTTGACATCTGTACATCTGTCCTCCAGTCCACTGAACAGCTGGGTCCCTTTTCAAATCCTCGACTTCTCCACGCCTCCACGCCTCCACACTCGGGCACAGCTGTCCTCTATGCCTGAATTGTTTTCACCCAGCTTCTCAGTAACAAACTCCTACTCAGCACAAAATTCATCAAGCAATCCCAGTGAAATCGTCCCTTCTCTCCTGGGCAAAGACAGTTGGTCAGTCCCTCTTTGCTCTCACCTATTTTGTGTAAGCCTCCTTTACAATGCAAAAGCATTACTGCATTGATTTCATAACTTTTTGTTTCCAAAACTCCCAATCTGACTGGATAAAGAAGATGTGGGGCATATATACAATGAAATACTACTCAGTCATTAAAAAGAATGAAACAATGCCATTTGCACAAACATGGATGGACCAAGAGAGTGTCCTACTGAATGAAAATAAGTCAGACAGAGAAGGAGAAATATATGACATCCCTTGCATGTGGAATCTAAAAAGAAATTTTACAAATGAACTTACAAAACAGAAAGACACTCACAGACTTAGAAAACGTACTTCCGGTTGCTGGGGGGGAAGGGATCACTAGGGGCTTTGGGAAGGTCATGCACACACTGCTATATTCAAAATGGATAACCAACAAGGACCTACTGTGTAGAATATGGAACTCTGCTCAGTGTCATGTGGCAGCCTGATGGGAGCGGGGTTTGGGGGAGAATGGATGCATGTATACGGCTGAGTCCCTTCACTGTTCACCTGAAACTACCACAGTGTTGTTAATCGGCTATACCCCAATACAAAACAAAAAGTTTAAAGTCTGAAAAATAAAGAAAAACTCCCATTCTGTCCACTGTGAGCTCTTCATCTATGACTGCAAGGTGCCTGGCATCCAGGGGTTGCTCAATAAATGTTATGCATGTAAGGTTTTGAATAGAAACACTAAGTGCCAAGGATTCCGTGGCAGTGCAGGGGCCAAGGTTCTATTATATATCTGGCTGAGAAACTAAGATCCCACAAGCCACGTGGTGGAGCCAAAAAAAAAAAAAAGAAACACTAAGTACCAATTCAGTCTCATTCAGAAAGGCCTGCAGATGGTTATCTTTGTTAAAGAAATCAAGAGGCCTGTGAGGAGTTGATCAGTTTGGTTTTCTCCTGATGGAGGGCCACTGACTTCACTGCTTCTAAGACCAGCTTTCCTTGATCATCTTTTTCACCCAAACATAACTATATGTGCCCTAGGCATCCTCCACACTTTCTGTAAGCCTCAGCTCACGTGGCTCTCTGACCTCCCCAATACTGTTCTTACAGCAATAAGCCACAAGCTGCGGTTAGTATCTGTTTCTTTCTCTCCATTGTTGCACTTCCTGAAAATGTGAACTCTGAGAACTCTGTGCAATGAGCAAATTTCCTCAGATACCCACTTATCTTCCTCATTAGCTTCAGTTATGACTGCAGAGTGAAGCCATCATTTTTGAAGGCTTTCTAACACTTTGAAGCCACTTCTTTCAAAGTCTATGCCACAAAAATAATGAGGGTCAAATCACAATATTAGGGCTATGAGGTTAGCGCTGTTGTATTAAATAAAATCAATTTAAATACATAAGGAAAAAACCAAAGTCTAGGCCATGAAATGGGACAGTCTCTTCTTCGGAGAATCATTAAAACGAACCCTCTAAAAGTCCAGGTTTCACTATTTCTGATTATGCCTCTCCCTCACTTCACAGCCTGCAAACAAATGGATGAATCCCATCCAAAACTTCTTGTTTTAAAACAAAGAAACACCCTACTTGATGAAGGATACCCGTTATCCTGATACGCAGTAAGTTAACTATCATTACGTATTTTTTCTTTGTGGTTTTGAATATATCTGAGAGAGGCGGTATACAGCCCAAACACATGCTGCTCAACCATGCTTCCCAGCCCAACTGAGCCCAAGTTCAAAAGCCCAGAACTGGCTGCAGAAAGCCACTTAATAAAATTAAAAACAAATCCCAAAGACAGGAACTAGATAAATAACTCTCTACCAAAGTTCAATATAAAACATTTCACTTAAGCCAATTCACGAAGTCTGCTTTAGTCTCTAATATCATAACATTCAAACCTCAAAGTCATTTACCCTTTGGGATCAAGAAGGTCTCGAACTTTTTCATTATAAATTTCCATGTAGGACACTTCTACTTTAAAACTCTGCTCTTCATTTTCTTCTTTCTGGGTTCGCTCAAAGAGCCCACTGCAGAGTCTTGGGATTAATCCAGGTTGGTCAGCCGTGCCCATCATGGTGTAAGATTTTCCAGATCCTAAAAAAGTGGAAATCATAGTTATTACTGTCTCCATGAGAAGTTTAAATACACAGCCCTCTTTCCATTGCTCATAATAAAACCCTAGCACTTAGCAAAATGCCCAAAATAAGGAATATACGCAAATACCATGATGACACTCATAAGCAGACTGGCTTTCCTATTTGTACATGTAAAAGTCACTGCTACACATTCTTTAGGAAGAAAAACAAAAACCTTCTTTAGCCACCCTTATACTTAAAAAAAAAAAAAATTACCTAAAATGACTGAAAAATTGTGAGGTCTGAATAGCTCTCTAAAACTGAACTAGAAAGATGCATATGATGAATGCTATGTGCTTGCTCCCAACCACTAATCATAGCACAAAAAACATACATGCCGTCTCTGCAGGCCCCAGAGCACATTAACTCTCTACCACTACCCTCTGGCAACAGCATAGAAATCAGAGTCATTTTTTTTCTAGTACAAATTTATTTTTTCCATTGCACCAAAAATATATATTCATTAGAGAACGTTTACAAAACCTAAGAAAACAGAAAGGAAAAAATTAAATCACTCATAGTCCTAAAAAGAATTTTATGTCTTGAATATATCACAGGCATGTTTCTCTTGAAGAACAATTTTCAACTGGACAAGCTATACAATAAATCCTGATAAAATCCTGTGTGTGTGTCACTCAGTCGTGTCCAACTCTGCGACACCATGAACTGCAGCCCACCGGGCTCCTCTGTCCAAGGGATTCTCCAGGCAGGAATACTGGAGTGGGTTGCCATTTCCTTCTTCAGATAAAAAAGACTCCTTCACTTTGTTATTTTAATTAAAAAAAAGGTTTGTTTTTTTTTTTGTATTGAGGTATATGGCCTGTTAACAATGCTGATGGTTTCAGGGGAACAGCAAAGCGACTCAGCCATACATACACATGTATCCATTCTTCCCCAAACTCCTCTCCCATCCAGGCTGCCACATATCATTGAGCAGAGTTCCCTGTGCCACACAGTAGGTTCTTGCTGGTTATTCATTTTAAACACAGCAGTGTGCGTATGTCCATCCCAAACTCCCTAACTGTCCCCTTCCTTTCTTGTTGGCCACAAAGGTACAAAAGTCAAAGCACTCCTTTATCAATCGTAACTGCTAAGATGCTAGCGACAGGTATTCTTTTTGGTATTTTCTTTGTTAGGATTGTTAAAGCTTAAAAAAAAAACATAGATTATGTAACAATTACCAGTCTGTCCATAGGCAAAGATACATGCATTGTAGCCATCAAAAGCATTCTGCAGGATATTCTCACCAAGGCACTTGAAAACATCATCTTGACCTGAAAGAGAAAAACACAGAGAAAACAGATACTTTAAGCCAAAACCACATATGAACAATTAAAAATAAACAAAACCCTCAAAAATGCATCTTTTTTTTCAGTTTGTTTATCTACCAAACAAGATTTTTAAACTTGATGAATGCTTCTTTGGAAGCAGGTCATTTGTAGTTAGCATATGACAGAAAATGAGTGAAAAGTTCCTGATGATATAAACTTGAATAAACACTGGCCAAAAAAATAGACCAATGAACTTCTATTTTATAAAGAATCTGATATATATGCTTGGGACCTGGGTGGACCTGAATTCAACTATGGACCACTCAGCCAATGCTTCTACTGAGTGTGTGCTGAAGTTCAAAACAATGATATGTATCAAATTCCCTCTCCTTTTCCCTCAATGATAATGTTTAATTACAGATCAGCTGGGAGAGACAGGAAGGTCTGGGACGTTTTTTGTAGCTTTCAATCAAGAACATAGAGAGTATGGTCAGATCATCTTCACAGGCTAAATTAAATGTGTCAATAATCAAGTGACCTTGACAAATTATTTAACTTCTTTGAGTCTTGAAAATAATATGGAAGAACTGGATGCTGTTATGTTTGTTATATTTTGCACGCTATAAATAGCATTCCATTATGCCTCATTTCCTAATTAATTCACCAGGTTAGTGCATCACCACAATTCCGATACTGAAGCAATCCTTGTTTTTTTCCCGGGCCATGCCGCATGGCTTGTGGGATCATGCTGCTGCTAAGTCGCTTCAGTTGTGTCCGACTCTGTGCAACCCCATAGACGGCAGCCCACCAGGCTTCCCTGTCCCTGGGATTCTCCAGGCAAGAACACTGGAGTGGGTTGCCATTTCCTTCTCCAATGCATGAAAGTGAAAAGTGAAAGTGAAGTCGCTCAGTCGTGTCGGACTTCTAGCGAGCCCATGGACTGCAGCCCACCAGGCTCCTCTGTCCACGGGATTTTCCAGGCAAGAGTACTGGAGTGGGGTGCCATTGCCTTCTCCGTGTGGGATCATAGTGATCCGCAATCAAACCAAGGCCTTCAACAGTGAAAGTATGGAATCCTAACCACTGGCGTACCAGGGAATTCCCTGAAGCAATCCTTAAACTCATCAAAGGGCCCAGCCAGCCCAAATTAACCTCAATTTTTTGAAACAGCTGTAGAATGAACTGTTTCTCATGATAAAGGTCAACAGACATTCAATATTTAAAAGATTTCTTAGAAAACAGGTGTCACAAGCAATCAGGAATAAAGAAAATACAAGGCTGCCACTGTAGTCTTGTTTAGATTTTTTTTTTTTTATTAAATTTGGCAGTCGCTATAGTCTTAAACTTGTAGTGAAAAGGGGCCTGAGACAGTCATCACTGAGGAGAATAAAAGAACAGAATCCCAGAACAAATTTAGAGAGAATATGGCATATTCCTCTCCACTAAAGAGGAAATAGGAACACTGAAAGCCTAAGTGATTTATTCAAAGAGACAATCAGGACTGGAGCTTGGATTAAACTCAGGGTTTCCTTTCCTTCTCGGCTAGAGTTCTTTCATTTCACCAAGCTGCCTCTCTTGACCACATCACCAACATCTAAGGGAAGCGACGTGGCTACTGCATGCTATGGTCCCACGTGCGGCCCGGCATTCGTTTAAGAAAACCTCGACGGTGAACCCCGCTCATCTGCCTTTACCATCTTACATCACCAGCAGCGCGCTGTAATCTCCCATTTCCCAATTAGGTAAGCACTCTAACAGCAAAGACTGCAGGAAGGTCGCTGCACAGTTGCTAAAATTATACCACTATGAAACTGTATAGAAAACATGTTAAAACACCTGTCTATATTATCAGTAGTTTACAGGATGCTGGACTCTTACCTGCATACTTGTCTCTGACAGATTCATCCATAGACCAAAAACAGTGATCATATGCAAATACCTGTTGAAAATAAAAATAATGAAGTATGTGTTAAAAACAAAATGTAGCCAATGGGAATGTGCTGCATGACTCAGGGAACTCACACTGGGGCTCTCGAACAACCTAGAGGGGTGGGAATGGGTGGGAGGCTGGAGGGAGACTCAAGAGGGAACGGACATGCGTGCACCTATGGTTAATTCATATTGACATATGACAGGAAGTAAACCCATACTGTAAACCCATCAATTAAAATATTTTTTAAGAAAACTGTAACGTACTCATGATGTTATAACAATGGTATAACTCTGATAACATGGTTCATAATACTGGAATAAAAACAACTCCCTGTCTTACAATGGAGGTTAGTTATTTACAGGACAGTCTTACAAAGACAAAGCACCCTGTACATAATATAGATCTTGAATTCACATGGAAAACTCTTTACAATGCGATGTGAAAAGGGAGGAGGTTACAAAGCAATATGTATAATATGATGGCTATTAAACACACAGAGTTACACATATAAAGTTCATTACTGTGTGGTAAGATTACTGATATCTTTGTTTTCTTTTGTTTTTATGTATTCTCTACAGTCTTACTATTCTTCAGAGAAAACAAAAAAAATGTAAAGATGATTATCACAGCATACTGAAAATGCAGATTCTTTAAATAAACTATAACACACCCATAGTCAACATACTATGTAGCTTTAAGAACATAGAGGAGGGGCTTCCCTGGTGGCTCAGACAGTCAAGAATCCACTTGGGATGCAGGAGACCTGGGTTTGATTCCTGAGTTGGGAAGTTCTCCTGGAGGAGGGCATGATAACCAACCTCAGTATTCTTGCCTGGAGAATCCCATGGACAGAGGAGCCTGCACGATTACAGTCCACGGGGTCGCCAAGAGTGAAGCACCACTGAGCAACTAAGCACAGCACATGAAAAAGTCTGGACCATGATCCCACTTTTGTACAATACTTGACACATATAAAAAGTAGGAAGACTATACAATGGAAATACTGGTAATACATAATGCTACTTTGTGAGATACCACAAATGCTTTGCCTTGACCTTTTATGCTTATTACTTTCTAAAATATGCTCTTTTTTAAAGCGATCTTTTAAGTATTTTTCACTGATTAAAATTTTTTGGATTTCATGTTCAATAATTTAGTCTTTAAAAAGTTTTAAGGGTAATTCCTTTTCAATTCATTTCAGTTTGCCTTTCAAACCCTTCCACTTTGAGTGTGCTGCCTCACTTCCTGATGACAGTTTTCCTCTTGGCTTTATAAGTTAGTTTGCAAGCACATCTGAATTGGGAGCTTGTTTTATGGTTTACGTGATTGCCTGTTCCTTTCCCCTTCCTTTGGCCACCTTTACACTGCCACTCCTAGCTACTGAAGCCCAGGTCTGGGTCTTTTCAAAGCCCAGTGTCTCTATTCCCTCCTATTTATACAGAAATTAGCTCAGTATGCCTATGTGTGCATGGCCAGTCATGTCCAACTCTGTGACCCCATGGACTGTAGCCCACCAGGCTCCTCTGTCCATGGAATTCTCCAGGGAGGAATACTGCACTGGGTTGCCATTCCCTTCTCCAGGGGATCTTTCCAATTCAGAGATGGAACCCGGGTATTTTGCATTGAAGACAGATTCTTTACCATCTGAACCACCAGGGAAGCCCAATTAGCTCAGTGGTGGTCAAGGCTGTATATTGTCACCCTGTTTATTTAAATTATATGCAGAGTACATCATGAGAAATGCTGGACTGGAAGAAACACAAGCTGGAATCAAGATTGCCGGGAAAAATATCAATAACCTCAGATATGCAGATGACACCACCCTTATGGCAGAAAGTGAAGAGGAACTCAAAAGCCTCTTGATGAAAGTGAAAGTGGAGAGTGAAAAAGTTGGCTTAAAACTCAACATTCAGAAAACTAAGATCATGGCATCCGGTCCCACCACTTCATGGGAAATAGATAGGGAAACAGTGGAAACAGTGTCAGACTTTATTTTTCTGGGCTCCAAAATCACTACAGATGGTGAGTGCAGCCATGAAATTAAAAGACGCTCACTCCTTGGAAGGAAAGTTATGACCAACCTAGATAGCATATTCAAAAGCAGAGACATTCCTTTGCCAACAAAGGTTCGTCTAGTCAAGGCTATGGTTTTTCCTGTGGTCATGTATGGATGTGAGAGTTGGACCATGAAGAAGGCTGAGCACCGAAGAATTGATGCTTTTGAACTGTGGTGTTGGAGAAGACTCTTGAGAGTCCCTTGGACTGCAAGGAGATCCAACCAGTCCATTCTGAAGGAGATCAGCCCTAGGATTTCTTAGGAAGGAATGATGCTAAAGCTGAAACTCCAGTACTTTGGCCACCTCATGCAAAGAGTTGACTCATTGGAAAAGACTCTGATGCTGGGAGGGATTGGGGGCAGGCGGAGAAGGGGACAACAGAGGATGAGATGGCTGGATGGCATCACTGACTCGATGGACGTGAGTCTCAGTGAACTCCGGGAGTTGGTGATGGACAGGGAGGCCTGGCGTGCTGCGATTCATGGGGTTGCAAAGAGTCAGACATGAATGAGCGACTGATTTGATATAATCTGGTGGCCAAAAGCCTTTTTTAAGCCTTCTTTCATGATGGAGCCTCACCCAAATCAGTTTTCACATGGATGAACTTCTCAGGTCCTCAACCACACATCAGGGTCCCCTCTAGTCTGCAAGGGCTGCACCTCAGAGGACCTGGGTCTGATCTCAAGGCCCAGTAAACACACTAATTCAGTCCCAGCCTTCTGCAAGCCCTCGAAGTGACATATGTTGTTTCTGAATACAAGGACATGATTTTTAATATTTTTAAATATGTTATCTGTCCCTGATCTGAGTTTGGAGTTGGCAGAAGAATGTTTCTATGTGAACTCACAAGGCTGTCTGGACCCTAAATCTAAGAGTTAAGTTTTTTAAATAAGGAAATTAGATTAGGTTGGTAAATGAAGTATGCATGCCTATATCCACCTCCACCTGAAATTAATTCAAAATGATGGCGGGAGTGAGGGAAAGAGCCAAAAAGGGAAAGAAAGGAGACAAGGAGAGCAAGTTTTTGAAAGTCAGACTGCTCGCCGATATGTGGACCAGAAATTGAGAAACCCTGAAACACAGCTGCAATGAGACGGATGGCAGGTAGAGTTGGGTGGGGACCATGGGGAGAGCACAGGGCAAATAACTGCAGGAGGAGATGGCTGCAAAGCTGAGAGCAGCTCCGGGAGGATGACAGGGGAAAGTTAGATGAGTGGTCACGGCCCTGGGGGCAACCAACTAGATGACTGGCTAGAAACACCTTTAGCGCAAGGAAGGATCAGAACACCCACATCTGTGCAAAACAGTGACACCAGGCATTTGTTCCCTGGGGTGGGACGGTGATGCCGAAGCAAGGATAAAAAGGGTTACGGAAGTTTAGTATCTGACAACACCCCCAGAGAGGTGGGAGGCGTGGAGACCAGCACTACCACCCAGCCTCAGCACTATGTTGTACATTACTAATCCTCAACATTTCCCCAGAGCTAATCATGTGTCTATCAGCAGTCAAGGCTCACTATGTCAGCAATTCCCCAACAGGGAGAGGAGTACATCAAGGCTGTCTACTGTCACCCTGCTAATTTAACGTATAGGTAGAGTACATCATGTGAAATGCCGGGCTGGATGAAGCACAAGTGGGAATCAAGACTGTCAGGAGAAATATCAACAAGCTCAGATATATAGATGATACCACCCCACTGGCAGAAAATGAAGAGGAACTAAAGAGTTTCTTGATAAGGGTGAAAGAGGAGAGTGAAAAAGCTGGCTTAAAAACTCAACATTCAAAAAAACTAAGATCATGGCATCCGATCCCATGACCTCATGGCAAAAAGATGGGGAAAAAGTGGAAACAGTGACAGTTTTTATTTTCTTGGGCTCCAAAATCACTGCAGATGGTGATTGCAGCCATTAAATTAAAAGATGCTTCCTCCTTGGAAGAAAAGCTATGACAAACTTAGCAGAGACATCACTTTGCCAACAAAGAAACATCACTTTGCCAACAAAGGTCCATCTAGTCAAAGCTATAGTTTTTCCAGTAGTCATATATGGATGTGGGAGTTGGACCATAAAGAAAAATGAGCACCGAAGAATTGATGCTTTTGAACTGTGGTGCTGGAGAAGATTCTTGAGAGTCCCTTGGACTGCAAGGCAATAAACCTGTCATTCCTAAAGGAAATCAACCCTGACTTATTCATTGGAAGGACTGATGCTGAAGCTGAAGCTCCAATACTTTGGCCACCTGAAGTGAAGAGCTGCCTCATTGGAAAAGACCTTGATGCTGGGAAAGACTGAGGGCAGGAGGAGAGGTGGGCAACAGAGCATGAGATGGTCAGATGGCATCACTGATTCAATCGACTCATGTCGAGCAACTGTGGGAGACAGCAGAGGACAGAGAAGCCTGGCATGCTGCAGTCCATGGGGTCACAGAGTCAGAGACAATTTTGCAACTGAACAACAATAGGGAGAGGAAAGAAAGAAGAAGGAAGATGGTCCCAAAGGACTGTGGATCAAAACTTCCGGTGGGAGTTGCTTTTCAAAGTACATCTGTCAGCAGGGTGAGATTAAATACAATGTGAAGCTCAGATTAAGTTTCTTCTGCTGCAGCTTTCAGCTCTCGTTTCTTATCACTTTTATTGATTCTGCTCTTACCAATGTTAAATAGAGACCATCCCAAGTCTTTGCTTGCTTATAAGCTTAGCTCATACTTGAACCATCCATATGAGTGCACTTCTCAAGAGACCAGACTCTACATTGCTCTCTTCTCCCTATTACTACAGGTTTTTCTTTTCTTTTTTAAATTTAGGGATTTCTTTAACAATTATTCTCAATTCCAGTAGAGAAGTAATGGCAACAGCTAGTATTACACAGGAGCCCCTAGGATACAAAGAAGTCAAGGGCCTAGCAGCTAACAGATGTGGGGAGCTGGCGGCTGAACTCAGCCTTGGAGCCCATGTCTGCTCCCCACCTGGGCTTCCCAGGTGGCACTAGTGGTCAAGAACCCGCCTGCAGGAGACTTCAGAACCACGGGTTCAATGCCTGGGTTGGGAAGATCCCCTGGAGGAGGGCATGGCAACCCACTCCAGCATTCTTGCCTGGAGAATTCCATGGACAGAGGAGCCTGGAGGGCTACAGTCCATAAGGTCATAAAGAGTCAGACACAACTGAGCGACTTAGGACCCACGCTGCTTCACACCAGGCCCTTCATCACAGAGTGGCTGAGCTCTTCTCCCCAGTAACAGGAAGGCGCCAGAGCCTGGTACAAAGGCGGGAACTAGGAATGTTAAGGTCTTGTTTACTAACAACACTGAATGGTCCTCTTTAACTTTCAGCTGTTTTCTAAATTATTACAGGTATCTTCCAGCCATGGATTTCCTAAAGCAGACAAGCTCCCCTTTTTCCCCCTAAATAAACATTTTTTTCCTTATTTTTTTAAAAAATTTCTTTTCAAGTAACAGAGAAGAAACACACATTCATTATAGCAAGGCAAATAACACAGAAGCATAAAGAATAAAGGTCTCCCATTCACCAAACATATTTCTCCTTAGAGGGAACCACTGTTAAGAATGTAGTGTTGGCCCTTCCACATCTTTGACATCAACACATTTTCTCTAAACAGTAAGATCGAGTTGAATTAAATAAAACATGAATATTTTTAAAACAGTCACGTAATGTTTCTTCACATCATTACTGCAATATCCAGCCTCTGCTCCATCAGAAAAAAAAGAAAACAAAGATAAGCCAGCCATCTTTTCACACAAAAGATAAAACTGATAAAATTAGTTCTGTTATGTATAAAGAAGTCAGTGCCATATTAAACTTTTTTTTTATTCATTCAGAGTCCCAATAGCCAAGTCTATACACACTTCAGCAACAGTAATATTAAATGGAATTACTGTTCCACCACAGATTCTAAAACAAAACTCCAAGAAGGTAGATAAAACTATAAATTTCCTGGAAAGTTCCCAAAAATGATCAATACAAAAACATAGTCCTTGTCCCTACTCTGGCACAACCGCATTCCTAAGAGACACGGGAACCGAAGTTTCTTGAGAATCTGGGCTCAAAGCTAGGATGAAAGCACGTTTCGCTGAGGAAGCTGCGGGCCAGGGCAGGTTTCTGTTGGCCTGAGAGTGTGTCCCCGGCTGTCCCAGGAGCACCATGGATGAGTCTGCCTAGTATTGGTTCTGACCGCAGTTTGGAACGAGAAGTTCCCAGCCAATCTGTGGTGACCAGCAGGGCACAAAAGGAATCTGTGTTGTAGTTGCCAGGAGACTGGCCAGAGTTGGTCAAAGTACAAAAACAGCTTTTCCATAAACCTCCAGTCCTTCTTACGCCAATAAAGGGCTTTGGATTTATGAATAGGCTGACGGCTTGCGTTATTTTTTTCATTTTAAAAGTGACAGAGAATATTTTTTATTTTTCAGAAGAAAATACCAGTACAAAAAAATACACACATACAACTCGAACAAGCATCCCGTAATGAACCAAATCTCTTACCTTTGGTTGGCTTCTGAGTTCCCAAAAGAGGTGTCATCATTGACATGAAAGAAAAGAGTTTAAAAATATTTGTTAGTTAGAAGATGCCTTTTGAAGGGTAAAATTATAATAAATATTTATTTGATATTTATTAAGAACACAAAATATTAACTTTGAAATCAAACAGCAACTTGAAATAAAGGATAATTAATGTCTACTAACTTGTAAGATAGAATGCTAATTACAGAGAACTAACTTGTATCTTTCAGGTAGAAGAAAGACTGTCTGAGCACTAGATAATTTTTAAAGTCCTAATATTTCTGCCTTCTACATTTTGCTCATCCTTGTCTATGACTTGTAAATATAAAAATATTCTTTACTTCTTAGCATCTGATTCCACTTCCAAGTAGTTTCCTTTGCTCTGATAAAGCAACAGCTTACTCTCTCTATAGAGGACCTTCTACAAAAAAAGTTCTGTTCTAAGGAAAAAAAGGTTAAAGGAACTAATTTTTTGCCAGTGAGTGACTACTAACCGAATTACTCATTTACTACTTATTCCTCTATGCTGACTCAGGTGCCTCCAACCTCCCTTCCTCTGAAAATGCCACTGGCTTACATCTCCTCAGAGAATAAGAATATAACTTAAACCAGTATAATTTTGAGGTAGTTAAACTCAGAGCAGGGCTTCCCTGGTGACTCAGTGGTAAAGAACCCAGCTGCCAACGTGGAAGATGCAGGAGACTCAGGTTCCATCCCTGGGTGCAGATGATCCCCTGGAGAAGGGAATGGCAACCCACTCCAGTATTCTTGCCTGGGAAATCCCATGGACAGAGGAGCCTGGTGGGCTGCAGTCCATGCGATCACAAAAATGTTGGACACAACTTACAGACTACACAACAACAACCACCTTAGAGAAAAGCTGTAAGAAAGGCACAAAGAGCTCCCCTCACCCAAGCTCACCAACTGCTAACACAGTCACAGCCGCCATGTTGTTCTCCCGTCCTTCTTCCCGCTCTTGTGCAGAGATGCACACACACACACACACACACACACACACACACCTGAGGGTAAGGTACAGACATGCCCCTTCAGCCCTAAACATTTCCATGTTAACTCATAAAAACAATGATGTTCACTCCACAACCAGAGGAATAACTAGTCTTTCAGAGAATCAAAAAGCCAAGTCAGACCTGCAACTTGAAAGAAAATGGTGCACAGAAACACTTCCTTTCAATTGTCTGGACATCTTGTGCCTTTGTTGCATAAGATTTCCTTTTAAATTAAATATTCGTTTGTATGGAAAAATTTCAGGTCTGAACACTAAAACGTCAAGGAAAGCAGCAAATGAGTGATGCCTGTCTAACAGATTTTGGAGTAACAGCCAATGTGACTAGCACATAATAGAAAATAATTCGTCTGGGATAAGAGATATTGGGGAAACTTCCCAACAAAAAGATGGGAAACACCAGCAGAGGTGACTGACATACGCTACCACCTTTTTGTAGGTCTTTATAAACAAAGCAGAATCTCATCCATTTCAGAAGGCCCAGTTATAAACCCAGTTGAAGGTAAGAACAGCACCAGCATATATAAGATGCCTGTGTGAGGTCAAGTATTGGGTTGGCCCAAAAAGGAACTTTTTTGCAATATGCTGCAAGCTACTTCACTGAATCTTCACAGTAACTTTGAAAGGTGCTATTATCATTCCAGTTTTACAGATGAGAAACTGAAGGCTCCGTAGAGTTAAATGCCCTGTCCAAGTCACAATAATAATCAGTGACAGATCTGGGATTCGAAAGTAGGTCTTCCGATTCCCAAGTCCATGTTTTCTTCTTCCACCACACTGGTCAAAACAGCCTGGTCAAGTTTCTCCTAGACTTAAGAATCTGTGACTCATACATTAACAACTGCTCCTGGTAACAGAAACATTTCCCAATGTATTAATTTCCTCCACTCTAATTATTACCCAATAAAAGGCCACCATGTGGTGCTTATGCCGGTGTAAGTTTACTTATTCATTATATTTATAAAAACTCCAGACCATCTTTGCTGGGAGGAAAAATAAGATGTTCAGTGTGATATTTCCATTTTAGGTAAAATATTTTTATACAAAAACCAGCTCTTCCTAAAAGACAATTGACAAATACGGAATTCAACAGTATATGACACACAGCAGAAGAATCTGTGGGACTAACCTGAATCCAGAACATGATAATAAAAAGAGAAACAAACCAGTAAATTAATTACAGAGCTAAGTTTCCAGCTATGGCTCCTGGTGGCTACAAACAGCAACGCTCAAATAACCTGGAGTCACTGGAAACCCAAAGCTGTAATTACAGCTCTGTACAAAAATAAATAAGCAAATTAATTAATTAAACAAAACCTTTCAACTTGTAGCTGCAATCCGATAAGGCAATGCCTCACTACTTCAAAATCCCTTATTTAGAAACCTCAGCTATCCAGATCACAGTGGAGATTTAGGAAGCAAAGAAAACCAGTCCCTTGACCAGAGAGATGGCATAAAGTAGAAGGATGAGAGTCTGAATTTCTGAGTTTTTGTTGTTGTTAAATTCACTTACAAAAAGTTCCAAAAATACTACAAAGAACTCCTGTGTACCCTTCACCCTATCCCCCAAATGATAACGTCTTATTAAAACTGCAGTAACAGTGATCAAAACCAGGTAATTAACCATCAACACAAGATTTATGAAATAATCTAGAGCAAACCTCATATAAATTTCTTCCCAACTGCCCTCATTGATGTCCTTTTTCTGGTTCAGGATCACACATTCATGGAGTTGCCATGCCTCCTCCAACTGGGGGCGGTGTGTCTCTCATAACCCTGACACCTGAGGTACCAGGCAGTTATTCTGTAGAATGTGCTCACTACAGGTCTGTCTAATGCTTCCTCCAGACTAAATTCAGGTTAGGCATTGTGGCAGGCACCACAGAAGCCCTTCTAAGTACATCAATAACAGAAGGCCATCACTATGGAGGACAGTATGGAGGTTCCTTAAAAACTAAAATATGATCCAGCAATCCCACTCCTGGGCATATAACCAGACACGAGAAAAACTCTAATCTGAAAAGATACATGCACCCCATGTTCCCAGCAGCGCTATTTCCAATAGCCAACATATGGAAGCAACCTAAATGTCCATCAACAGATGAATGGATAAAGAAGATGTGGTACATATATACAATGGACTATTACTCAGCCATAAAAGAGAATTAAATAATGCCATGTGCAGCAACATGGGTGGACCTGGAGACTCTCATACTGAGTGAACTAAGTCAGAAGGAGAAAGACAAATATCATATGGTATCACTTATATGTGGAATCTTTAAAAATGACACAAATGAGTGTATTTCCAAAACAGAAATAGACTCACAGGCACAGATAACAAACTGTGGTTACCAAAAGTGAAGAGGGGTGTACAAATAGGAAATCTGGGATTAACAAATAAACACTGCTAAATCACTTCAGTTGTGTCCAACTCTATGCGACCCTATGGACTATAGCCCGCCAGACTCCTCTGTCCATGGGATTCTCCAGGCAAGAATACTGGAGTGGGTTGCCACTCCCTTCTCCAACAAACATACATTACTATATACAAAATAAACAACACGGTTCTACTGCACAGTACAGGGAACTATATTCAGAATCTTGTTAATAGCCTATAATGGAAAAGAATTACTTGGCTGTACACCTGAAATATTGTAAATCGACATTTCAATTTTTAAAAAATGCCAGAAGGCACATGATGATATCCAGATCTCACTACTGATGATGGTAGCTCTGATCATGTTACACGTGTATCCACCTTTCCACTGCAACATTACTAGTTTTCCCACTGTAGCTTTTTTCAGTGACCATTGATGAATCTTGCATACAATTACTGTTCCCCAAATGCGGTCTAGTCACTAAGATGTTAACAGCCCAGGTGAAGCAACATACGCAGATACGTTTTTTAGAAAGAGGGTGGCTTGGGAAACAGCAAATGATTTGATTATATATTTTGGATAGAACTATTTCTATGAATAAGCCACTCACCTCCTTCTTTTTACTGGCCTGGGTTAGGGACTTATCCTCACTTTTCTTTTTAATAATAAAGTACACCATAAAATTAAACTGAATTATAGTCCTAATCTTAGACTGCCACAATAAGAAGAAGAAACTTAGTGACAACTTTATATAAATTTGGAAATTTTTATTAAAACTTATGACCATGACAAAAATGAATTTTGAGTCCAAAAATAAGCCAAACAGTACTGTGTTGGGTGTAAAACAAGCTATACCAGCATGATGAGTTACAAATCAATTACTGCTATCAACTACCAAAATCAAACATGACATCCAGATCTCATTGACTCTATTAATTTTAAAGATTTAAGTTTCTGAAACTCTTACAATTTGCGACATCTGGAATCTGTTTTAATAAGATCCCTCTCCAATCCACTCTGTAACGGCTGTGTTACATCACAAAGAGTTTATTCTAATACGGCCATAGTACGTAATGATATTGTTTCCTCTCTGGACTTAAGCTGGCAGTACCAGCAACCAAACAACAATCCGTGTGACGATCATTCGTTTTTCTTTGTCTCCCCTCCCCCACTGTCAGTCTTTTTCACGTCAGGAATAAAGCTGACCTGACTAAAAATTCAGACATTGACAAGATTCATAGAGGAAGCTTATCAATCTCTACTTATCTGGCTAACGTTAAGATGGACAATTAAAAGCCCTAGTCATCGTTTCCTCAAAAACTGGAATACTACATTCAATTGTGAAGAATAAACTTTAAAGCATCATTGATAAAGTTTTCTGGAGAATAGTATTTGGATGTAGAGGGGGTTTAAAAATGATACCAGTGAAAGAATAAATCAAAGAATAGAAATATGTAGCCTGGACCAGGGAAGACTAAAAGATGACAGGATGCCACCTCAGGTAGGATCTATGGAAGAAAGTTAAGAAGAAAACAAGGGAGAGCTCTTTAACAGAAGAGTAATCAGCACTGTGTTAAACAGCCAGCTCGCCGTTAGTGGAGGTATCTGGAGAGAGAACAGGAAAGCGTCTGATGAGGATGTTGAAGAAGGAGTGAGAAGTTACACTGGATTATTTGTGCAGCTCTGTGTTTACAATGGGAAAGCCAACGTTAGGCATTCGACAAGTTATATTTCAGTACTTCTATCAGGGACACGGTGCAGAGCACCAGTGCATCCGAGCTATAGGTCAAGCATCACCTCCCACGCGACTCCCTTAGAAGGTCCCACCTCTCCAGCGAGCCAGTGTCTTCCTGCATCCCACAAGCCTGCATTCAGGTAAAGCCACTCCCTCTAACAACTCTATTTGTTCACACCCTACTCACACAGGAAAAGCTCAGATCAAATTGCATCTCCCTCGAGACACCCTCCACAAGAACCCCAAGCAAAAGTGAGTCTTCCTTCCCCCATTTCTATTAGCAAAAACTCCCTACAGATCACTTATTACCTATCAATGTCACATGATATAAACTTTCTAATATTCATATAAATGGATTATCTCCCCAACTAGACTACAAGCTTCTGAAGGACAGAGTGTGTCTTCCAGGGTTTATCAGTGTCCAACGCAAGGCTTTCTGCTTATTTAGTGAATGTTTACAATCCCTAGGTGACCTGGCCTCGCCTTCTATCTCAACCACATCTTGGGCCATCTTCCTTTCACCCTCATTGGCCTTCTTCTAACTGGCCCAGTGTACACAAGCTTCCTGGTCTACGGGCTTTCACTCGTGGTTTTTTTTCGACCTTGAAATCTTGAGGCTAAACTCATTTGCATTTCTTAGCTTATCATTTCTCTACATGTATCCTTCCGAAACATCCAATCTAAGTCAACTCACTCATGTTACTCTCAATCACAATACTCCTGATAGAATAAAAACATTTCCACCACCATCCAGGCTCCCTAAAATCATCCCCCAAACAATAAAGGAAACAAGAAGCAAATACAAATTCTATCTTCAATGAAACTAGGAGATAATTATACATGAAACATATTACACAAAGACAGAAAACACATTCACTGAAGACAAGGAAAGGTCAGAAATGAGTGGCGCTGAGTATCCCAGAAGGTGGGGGAGAGAGGGCGCCTAAGACACAGGAAGCGCATTCAAGTCACAACCTCTAATATACATCCTCAGAGAAACGTCTTTAAATCTAGAGAAAAGACAGTTTTGACAATTCTCTATTAAAATCTTCCGCCCACACTAACGGTACTTGGTTGAGAAGAGAGGGACATTCCAAGAACACAGTCACTGGGCCACAAGTGGCGTATTTCCCAATCACAGAACTTTAGAAAGATGAAAACTCAAGTTAATAAATTCCATAATTTCAAATTACCATATATTGAAATTGCACCAAAGAATACACTATTAATTAATCACTTGCAAATCACCTGCTTCTTCTCATCTGTCAAACACACTAGTAACTTTTAATTCACTGTCCACTTTTACTACAAGAAACTTTAAAATCTAACCAAAGAATTATATTAATCTTGATTCATTTGTGGGTTTAATAAAATACATTCACGAGGAGGAGCCAAGATGGCGGAGGAGTAGGACGGGGAGAACACTTTCTCCCCCACAAATTCATCAAAAGAGCATTTAAACGTGGAGTAAATTCCACAAAACAACTTCTGAATGCCGGCAGAGGACATCAGGCACCCAGAAAAGCAGCCCAACTCTTCGAAAGGAGGTAGGAAAAAATATAAAAGACAAAAAAAGAGACAAAAGAGGGAGGGACGGAGTTCCGTCCCGGGAAGGGAGTCTTAAAAAGAGAGAAGTTTCCAAACACCAGGAAACCCTCTCACTGCCGAATCTGTGCCGAGCTTTGGAAGCACAGAGGGCAACATAAAAGGGAGGGGAAAAAAAAATAAACAATTAAAAATCGCGGATTGTGAGCCCTACGGTAACTCCCCCAGCGGAGAAGCAGCGCAGACGCCTGCACACGGCATTAGCAAGCGGGGGCTGGGCAGGGAAGTGCGGCGCGGGCTGTGTCCCTTAGAGTAAGAATCCGGCCGAATGTCCTGAGCGCTATCTGAGCGAAATAATTTGGGCTAGCAAACCAGACTGTGGGATATCTACCACGCGAAAAGCCAGCCCTAACCTAAGACACCGCCAGGCCCGCGCACAGAACAAAGGACTGAACAGAGATAGCCGGCTGCAGACCTTCCCCCTCCGGTGACAGGCAGCCAGAGCCGGAAGGGGGACATCGCAGCCCCAGAGAGACACTATCTATAAAACTGTAAGCAGGCTTCTTTGCTAACTAAAACTTCTTGGGGGTCTGGACGGTCAACATCTGCCTGAGAAGGTGCGCCGGTTTTACACCCAGATAACCGAGTGGCGGGGAGGCGATAAGTCGCAGCATTGGCGCGCGCCAAACACATCACCTGAGCTGCTTGGATCTGGGAAGAACACAAAACGCAGGCCCAACCGAGTCTGCGCCTCTGAGGACTACCCGAGTGCCTGAACCTGAGCGGCTTGGACCTGGGAGCTCAGCCCAGGGCCGGCCTCTGATTGTTCCCGGTGGAACAACCTAGAGCCCAAGCAGTGTGGGCAGGGAGGCTACACGCGCCGTGAGCGGGGGCAGACCCAGTGTGGCTGAGGCACTGCGAGCGCACGCCAGTGTTATCTGTTTGCAGCATCCCTCCCTCCCTCACCACAGCGCGGCTGAACAAGTGAGCCTAAATTAAAAAAAAAAAAAAAAAAATAGTGTCCTCAACCGTCCCCTTTGTGTCAGGGCGGGAACCAGACACTGAAGAGACCAGCAAACAGAAGAAGCTATAACAGAGGGAAACGCCTTGGAAGCTACAGGCCATAGATTAAAACCCTGTGGTTACTACGGATTACATAGGAAGGGGACTATAGATCTTGAGAAATATAAGTCGGACTAAGGAACTGCCAAAAATGAACTGAACCCACAATACTCACAACAAAACCAGAGAAAGACCTAGATATATTTTTACTATTTTTACGATCAATCTTTCCTTTTTTTTTTTTAATTAAAAAAAAAAATTTTTTTTAAGTCCTCTATTGTCCTTTAATTTTCACTTTTATAACTATTACTTTGCAAAAAAAAAAAAAAGACCCTATTTTTTTTTTTTCTTCTTCAGCAAACTTCATATATATATTTTATAATTTTTTGACCGTGGTTTTTTTTTTTTCTTTTTTCTTTTTCTTCTTTTCTTTAACATTGTATTTTTGAAATTCCAAACTCTACTCTAGATTTTTAATTTTAGCCTTCTGATATATGTTATCAATTTTGTACCTATAGTTTTTTTCATAATTTCTGTGACTTTTTTTTTCCTCTGTTTCTTTCTCTTCTTTTATATAACATCGTATATCTGCAATTCCAAACTCTACTCAAGATTTTTAATTTATGCTTTTTGGTATTTGATATCAATTTTGTACCTGTATTTTCTTTATAATTTTTGCGACATTGTTTTTGTTGGTTTGTTTGTTTTCTCTCTTTATTTTTCTTCTTCTTCTTCTTTTTTTTTTTTTTTTTAACGTTGTATTTTTGAAATTCTAAACTCTACTCTAGATTTTTAATTTTTGCTTTTTGGTATTAATTATCAATTTTGTACCTGTAGTTTCTTTATTACTTTCATGACCTTGTTTGTTTTTCTTTGTTCGTTTTTTCTCTCTTTCTTTTCCTTCTTCTTTTCATTAACATCGCATATTTGAAATTCCAAACTCTACTCTAGATTTCTAATTTTTGTTTTTATGTATTTGTTACCAATTTTATACCTTTAAGAACCCAATCTTCAGGACCCATTTTTCACTAGTGTACGAGATTACTGGCTTGACTGCTCTCTCTCCCTTTGGACTCTCCATTTTCTCCACCAGGTCACCTGTATCTCCTCCCTAACCCCTCTCTACTCTACCCAACTCTGTGAATTTCTGTGTGTTCCAGACGGTGGAGAACACTTAAGGAACTGATTACTGGCTGGATCTGTCTCCCTCCTTTTCATTTCCCCCTTTTATACTTCTGGCCACCTCTGTCTCCTGCCTCCTTCTTCTCTTCCCTGTATAACTCCATGAACATCTCTGAGCGGTCCAGTTGTGGAGTGCACATAAGGAAGTGACTACTGGCTAGCCCACTCTCTCCACTATTGATTCCACCTCATCTCATTTGGGTCACCTCTAACTCCCTCCTCCCTCTTCTCTTCATGTAACGCTGTGAACCTCTCTGAGTGACCCTCACAGTAGAGAAACTTTTCATCTTTAACGTAGATGTTTTATCAGTGGTGCTGTATAGAAGGAGAAGTTTTGAAACTACTGTAAAATTAAGACCGATAACTGGAAGTAGGAGGCTTAAGTCCAAACCCTGACTCCAGGGAACTCCTGACTCCAAGGAACATTAATTGACAGGAGCTCATCAAACGCCTCCATACCGACACTGAAACCAAGCACCACACAAGGGCCAACAAGTTCCAGGGAAAGACATAACAAACAAATTCTCCAGCAACAAAGGAACACAGCCCTGAACTTCAAGATACAGGCTGCCCAAAGTCACCCCAAAACCATAGACATCTCATAACTCATTACTGGACATTTCATTACACTCCAGAGAGAAGAAATACAGCTCCATCCACCAGAACATCGACACAAGCTTCCCTAACCAGGAAACCTTGACAAGCCACCTGTACAAACCCACACACAGCGAGGAAACGCCACAATAAAGAGAACTCCACAAACTGCCAGAATACAGAAAGGACACCCCAAACTCAGCAATTTAAACAAGATGAAGAGACAGAGGAATACCCAGCAGATAAAGGAACAGGATAAATGCCCACCAAACCAAACAAAAGAGGAAGAGATAGGGAATCTACCTGATAAAGAATTCCGAATAATGATAGTGAAATTGATCCAAAATCTTGAAATTAAAATGGAATCACAGATAAATAGCCTGGAGGCAAGGATTGAGAAGATGCAAGAAAGGTTTAACAAGGACTTAGAAGAAATAAAAAAGAGTCAATATATAATGAATAATGCAATAAGTGAAATTAAAAACACTCTGGAGGCAACAAATAGTAGAATAACAGAGGCAGAAGATAGGATTAGTGAATTAGAAGATAGAATGGTAGAAATAAATGAATCAGAGAGGATAAAAGAAAAACAAATTAAAAGAAATGAGGACAATCTCAGAGACCTCCAGGACAATATTAAACGCTACAACATTCGAATCATAGGGATCCCAGAAGAAGACAAAAAGAAAGACCATGAGAAAATACTTGAGGAGATAATAGTTGAAAACTTCCCTAAAATGGGGAAGGAAATAATCACCCAAGTCCAAGAAACCCAGAGAGTCCCAAACAGGATAAACCCAAGGCGAAACACCCCAAGACACATAGTAATCAAATTAACAAAGATCAAACACAAAGAACAAATATTAAAAGCAGCAAGGGAAAAACAACAAATAACACACAAGGGAATTCCCATAAGGATAACAGCTGATCTTTCAATAGAAACTCTTCAAGCCAGGAGGGAATGGCAAGACATACTTAAAGTGATGAAAGAAAATAACCTACAGCCCAGATTATTGTACCCAGCAAGGATCTCATTCAAGTATGAAGGAGAAATCAAAAGCTTTTCAGACAAGCAAAAGCTGAGAGAATTTTGCACCACCAAACCAGCTCTCCAACAAATACTAAAGGATATTCTCTAGACAGGAAACACAAAAATTGTGTATAAATTCGAACCCAAAACAATAAAGTAAATGGCAACGGGGTCATACTTATCAGTAATTACCTTAAACGTAAATGGGTTGAATGCCCCAACCAAAAGACAAAGACTGGCTGAATGGATACAAAAACAAGACCCCTGCATATGTTGTCTACAAGAGACCCACCTCAAAACAGGGGACACATACAGACTGAAAGTGAAGGGCTGGAAAAAGATTTTCCATGCGAATAGGGACCAAAAGAAAGCAGGAGTAGCAATACTCATATCAGATAAAATAGACTTTAAAACAAAGGCTGTGAAAAGAGACAAAGATGGTCACTACATAATGATCAAAGGATCAATCCAAGAAGAAGATATAACAATTATAAATATATATGCACCCAACACGGGAGCACCGCAGTATGTAAGACAAATGCTAACAAGTATGAAAGAAGAAATTAACAATAACACAATAATAGTGGGAGACTTTAATACCCCACTCACACCTATGGATAGATCAACTAAACAGAAAATTAACAAGGAAACACAAACTTTAAACGATACAATAGACCAGTTAGACCTAATTGATATCTATAGGACATTTCATCCCAAAACAATGAATTTCACCTTCTTCTCAAGCGCACATGGAACCTTCTCCAGGATAGATCACATCCTGGGCCATAAAGCTAGCCTTGGTAAATTCAAAAAAATAGAAATCATTCCAAGCATCTTTTCTGACCACAATGCAGTAAGATTAGATCTCAATTACAGGAGAAAAACTATTAAAAATTCCAACATATGGAGGCTGAACAACACACTGCTGAATAACCAACAAATCACAGAAGAAATCAAAAAAGAAATCAAAATTTGCATAGAAACGAATGAAAATGAAAACACAACAACCCAAAACCTGTGGGACACGGTAAAAGCAGTCCTAAGGGGAAAGTTCATAGCAATACAGGCACACCTCAAGAAACAAGAAAAAAGTCAAATAAATAACCTAACTTTACACCTAAAGCAACTAGAAAAGGAAGAAATGAAGAACCCCAGGGTTAGTAGAAGGAAAGAAATCTTAAAACTTAGAGCAGAAATAAATGCAAAAGAAACAAAAGAGACCATAGCAAAAATCAACAAAACCAAAAGCTGGTTCTTTGAAAGGATAAATAAAATTGACAAACCATTAGCCAGACTCATCAAGAAACAAAGGGAGAAAAATCAAATCAATAAAATTAGAAATGAAAATGGAGAGATCACAACAGACAACACAGAAATACAAAGGATCATAAGAGACTACTATCAACAATTATATGCCAATAAAATGGACAACGAGGAAGAAATGGACAAATTCTTAGAAAAGTACAACTTTCCAAAACTCGATCAGGAAGAAATAGAAAATCTTAACAGACCCATCACAAGCACGGAAATTGAAACTGTAATCAAAAATCTTCCAGCAAACAAAAGCCCAGGTCCAGACGGCTTCACAGCTGAATTCTACCAAAAATTTAGAGAAGAGCTAACACCTATCCTGCTCAAACTCTTCCAGAAAATTGCAGAGGATGGTAAACTTCCAAACTCATTCTATGAGGCCACCATCACCCTAATACCAAAACCTGACAAAGATCCCACAAAAAAAGAAAACTACAGGCCAATATCACTGATGAACATAGACGCAAAAATCCTTAACAAAATTCTAGCAATCAGAACACAACAACACATTAAAAAGATCATACACCATGACCAAGTGGGCTTTATCCCAGGGATGCAAGGATTCTTCAATATCCGCAAATCAATCAATGTAATACACCACATTAACAAATTGAAAAACAAAAACCATATGATTATCTCAATAGATGCAGAGAAAGCTTTTGACAAAATTCAACATCCATTTATGATAAAAACTCTCCAGAAAGCAGGAATAGAAGGAACATACCTCAACATAATCAAAGCTATATATGACAAACCCACAGCAAACATTATCCTCAATGGTGAAAAATTGAAAGCATTTCCTCTAAAGTCAGGAACAAGACAAGGGTGCCCACTTTCACCATTACTATTCAACATAGTTTTGGAAGTTTTGGCCACAGCAATCAGAACAGAAAAAGAAATAAAAGGAATCCAAATTGGAAAAGAAGAAGTAAAGCTCTCACTGTTTGCAGATGACATGATCCTCTACATAGAAAACCCTAAAGACTCCACCAGAAAATTACTAGAACTAATCAATGACTATAGTAATGTTGCAGGATATAAAATCAACACACAGAAATCACTTGCATTCCTATACACTAATAATGAGAAAACAGAAAGAGAAATTAAGGAAACAATTCCATTCACCATTGCAACGGAAAGAATAAAATACTTAGGAATATATCTACCTAAAGAATCTAAAGACCTATATATAGAAAACTATAAAACACTGGTGAAAGAAATCAAAGAGGACACTAACAGATGGAGAAATATACCATGTTCATGGATTGGAAGAATCAATGTAGTGAAAATGAGTATACTACCCAAAGCAATCTATAGATTCAATGCAATCCCTATCAAGCTACCAACAGCATTCTTCACAGAGCTAGAACAAATAATTTCACAATTTGTATGGAAAAACAAAAAACCTCGAATAGCCAAAGCGATCTTGAGAAAGAAGAATGGAACTGGAGGAATCAACCTACCTGACTTCAGGCTGTACTACAAAGCCACAGTTATCAAGACAGTATGGTACTGGCACAAAGGCAGAAATATAGATCAATGGAACAAAATAGAAAGCCCAGAGATAAATCCACGCACATATGGACACCTTATCTTCGACAAAGGAGGCAAGAATATACAATGGATTAAAGACGATCTCTTTAACAAGTGGTGCTGGGAACTCTGGTCAACCACTTGTAAAAGAATGAAACTAGAACACTTTCTAACACCATACACAAAAATAAACTCAAAATGGATTAAAGATCTAAACGTAAGACCAGAAACTATAAAACTCCTAGAGGAGAACATAGGCAAAACACTCTCTGACATACATCACAGCAGGATCCTCTATGACCCACCTCCCAGAATATTGGAAATAAAAGCAAAAATAAACAAATGGGACCTAATTAACCTTAAAAGCTTCTGCACATCAAAGGAAACTATTAGCAAGGTGAAAAGACAGCCTTCAGAATGGGAGAAGATAATAGCAAATGAAGCAACTGACAAACAACTAATCTCGAGGATATACAAGCAACTCCTACAGCTCAACTCCAGAAAAATAAATGACCCAATCAAAAAATGGGCCAAAGAACTAAATAGACATTTCTCCAAAGAAGACATACAGATGGCTAACAAACACATGAAAAGATGCTCAACATCACTCATTATCAGAGAAATGCAAATCAAAACCACTATGAGGTACCATTTCACACCAGTCAGAATGGCTGCGATCCAAAAGTCTACAAGTAATAAATGCTGGAGATGGTGTGGAGAAAAGGGAACCCTCTTACACTGTTGGTGGGAATGCAAACTAGTACAGCCACTCTGGAGAACAGTGTGGAGATTCCTTAAAAAACTGGAAATAGACATGCCTTATGATCCAGCAATCCCACTGCTGGGCATACACACTGAGGAAACCAGAAGGGAAAGAGACACGAGTACCCCAATGTTCATCGCAGCACTGTTTATAATAGCCAGGACATGGAAGCAACCTAGATGTCCATCAGCAGATGAATGGATGAGAAAGCTGTGGTACATATACACAATGGAGTATTATTCAGCCATTAAAAAGAATACATTTGAATCAGTTCTAATGAGGTGGATGAAACTGGAGCCTATTATACAGAGTGAAGTAAGCCAGAAAGAAAAACACCAATACAGTATACTAACGCATATATATGGAATTTAGAAAGATGGTAACAATAACCCTGTGTACGAGACAGCAAAAGAGACACTGATGTATAGAACAGTCTTATGGACTCTGTGGGAGAGGGAGAGGGTGGGAAGATTTGGGAGAATGGCATTGAAACATGTAAAATATCATGTATGAAATGAGTTGCCAGTCCAGGTTCGATGCACGATACTGGATGCTTGGGGCTGGTGCACTGGGACGACCCAGAGGGATGGAATGGGGAGGGAGGAGGGAGGAGGGTTCAGGATGGGGAACACATGTGTACCTGTGGCAGATTCATTTTGATATTTGGCAAATCTAATACAGTTATGTTAAGTTTAAAAATAAAATTAAAAAAAAAAAATAAATAAATAAATAAAATACATTCACATGCTATGTTAACAGAGAAATACACATTCATTGTAAAAATTAGATGTGAAAATAACGTCAAGGTGTACACAGAGATTAGGATAGATTATTGAAGCACTCATTCCAGGAACATGCTTATAAATTTTTATTTCTTTCAGTATTTTTGCTTATCGCTGGTTTTCGATTTTATGAGTCTATATTTCTCTAGTTTCCCTGAATGGATTAATGTGATTAGATTTCTCTGGAAAAAAATTTTTTTTTTTTTTTTTTTTTTTTTTTTTACTGAGTATGAAATTAACTCTCCAGTTCTCTTACCCTTTCAGACCCAGAGCCATATGTCAGGCTCCAAACCCGAGGGCACACACTCAGTGTTCACAGGCAGTACAGCTCACAGCTGTATGTTGCTTAATCCTCACAATACTGACCAAAAACAGAAAATCAGAATATTTCACATTAGAATCCTCCTGAAAATTCAGAAGATTTGGAAACGCTAGGCCTAAATGTGCACCTGCAGCTCCTGGCTAGACCTGCACTGCTGTGCCTTCCACACGACCTGCTGGTAGGCAGGTGGCTGAGTTTTAAATTCCTGCTATGAAGAAAGCAATGGCACCCCACTCCAGTACTCTTACTTGGAAAATCCCATGGACGGAGGACCCTGGTAGGCTGCAGTCCATGGGGTCGCAAAGAGTCGGATACGACTGAGCGACTTCACTTTCACTTTTCACTTTCCTGCATTGGAGAAGGAAATGGCAACCCACTCCAGTGTTCTTGCCTGGAGAATCCCAGGGACAGGGGAGCTTGGTGGGGTGCCATCTATGGGGTCACACAGAGTCAGACACGACTGAAGTGACTTAGCAGCAGCAGCAGCAGCATGAAGAAAGCAGAAGAGGGTTTTCTTCACACTCAAAGAAAACAGAGACCTACAAATTCATACCACTAAAGGCAATGTTTCCAAATCTAATCCCAAGAACCTAAAATCAAGGGCCACCACAATCTGATGAGGACTACCCTATAGATTCTCCCCACCCTAGTAAAGAATACAGTCCCCTTTAATATCCCAACAAAGAATCCTAAGTATCAAATCCCAAAAAGGAATCCTAAACGCAAATGTCACTTGGAACAATTGTTGCTGTTTAGTCACTAAGTCATGTCCAACTCATTGTGACCCATGGATTGTAGCCAGCCAGGCCCCTCTGTCCACAGAATTTTCCAGGCAAGAATACTGCAGTGGGCTGCCATTCCCTCTCCAGGAGATCTTCTCAACCCAGAGATCAAACCCACATCTCCTGCACTGGCAGGTGGATTCTTGACCACTGAGCCAATAGTAGCTATGAAACACAGCTTAAGGTGAAGTTCCTGTCCTCACTATAAGCAGTGGTAGTTCTACAATTCAGACGTAAAGTTGGAAAGCCTGGGGGCTTCAAGGGGGGGAAGAAACACAAAATACTGGTGCACCTACATTCCTGCATCAAGAATGTTAGGTCCGTCATTACTGTGAGGTTGATCCACGATTCAATGTTAATCTGAGGTTCAAGTCAGCCAGTGGGTTGAGAAAAACTAAAATTTCTAACCCATTACTATAATTACTCCCCAAACTCACTGCTTAGCAAATATTTCTTTAACTTCCTTATAGACTTAACTTCCTTATGTGCAAATTCAATTTCCAAGCATTCTCCAGCTAAACACTTCACTACTCACAAAGGTCTAAACTGCTTGGTTAACTAACTGAAGACTGCAGCGTTTACCACTTTGCTGAAGATATGGTTTTCATCTGTGAAATGTCTCTCCAACCCATCCCCTTTCCTTCCCAAATTCACTCTTTCACTCAGCAATATTTACTGAGTACCTGCTAAAAGCCAGATGCTAATTGTGATGCTAGAGAAACTGCGCTGCACAAAATCCTAAGGGCAGGACTTCCCTGGTAGCCCACTGGTTAAGACTGCGTACTGCCAATGTAGGGGGTGCAGGCTCAATCTCTGATTGGGGAACTCAGATCCCACATACAGGGGCCAAGAGGTTTTTTAAAAAATCCTAAGAGCTTTTTCTTTACATCTGTGTTTCTTTTGCTGTCCTACATATAGGGTCATCATTACCGTCTTTCTAAATTCCATACATTTGCGTTAATATACTGTACTGGTGTTTTTCTTTCTGACTTACTTCAGTCTGTAAAATAGGCTCTGGGACAACCCAGAGGGGAAGAATAGAGGGGGAGGTGGGAGGGGGTTCAGGATGGGGGGGAGGGGGACATGCACCCGTGGCTGATTCATGTCAATGAATGGCAAAAGCCACCACAATATTGCAAAGTAATTAGCCTCCAATTAAAACAAATTAATTTTTAAAAAAAATGCTAAGAGCTTAAATTCTTTTACAACAGAATGAATGAATGAATGTGTAATAAGTACTATGAAAAAAATAAAGTGAAAAAGGGGGAGAAAGCTGTAAGCAAGAAAAGCTCCTCACAACATCACCTTTTCCCACCTGTCCTCCTCCCCCAACTACTACTCGCTTCACTTGTAGCTGTCGGTCCTGCAGGCATGGTGACATTTTACTTTTGGCTACCTGTGTACCTCTCCTGCTTTTTGCCCTAGTGATAACCTTCTTGTCCTTCAGAAAACAGTCACCTTCTCTGTCCTCTTTTAAGAACTATCACATCCCTTAGGCCTTCTTTTTCTCAGCAAGTACTATGGCTGTGTTGCCTCCTCCTGGACTTTGAGCTCCAGAGAGCAAAGAGCAGTTTCATTCTCCACTTCCCCAGCACCTGATGTTAAGTAGGCATTCCACAGCGCTTGCTGGAACTTACCAAGACATAATGAGCTTGTTGGGAGAAGGCAATGGCACCCCACTCCAGTACTCTTGCCTGGCAAATCCCATGGATGGAGGAGCCTGGTAGGCTGCAGTCCACGGGGAGGCGAAGAGTCACTTTCACTTTTCACTTTCATGCACCGAAGAAGGAAATGGCAACCCACTCCAGTATTCTTGCCTGGAGAATCCCAGGGACGGGAGCCTGGTGGGCTGCCGTCTATGGGGTCACACAGAGTCGGACATGACTGAAGTGACTTAGCAGCAGCAGATGAGCTTGTCTCAATTGCTCAGTAGCTAAGTTAGCTCCTGATTTACCCTGTCCCAGGCTCTCTGTAATTCCTGACACTCACCCAGAAAGTCTTAACTATTAGATATATACAGTAATATACCTTTTAGACTAGTAATTAGAATTCCATTTAGCACCAGATTCCCTGGTGGCTCAGACAGTAAAGAATCTGCCTCCAATGCAGGAGACTGGGATTCAATCCCTAGGTCTGGAAGATCCCTGGAGAAGGGAATGGCAACCCACTCTAGTACTCTTGCCTGGAGAACTCCATGGACAGAGGAGCCTGGTGGACTATACCCTATGGGGTCACAAAGAGTCGGACATGACTGAGCGACTAACATACAAATACACAGCAACTACTCAGAATATACTTGAAACAAAAGCAAAAATGCTTCTAGAAACAGAACAAAATAGAAGCCAGGCTTCTCTCCACAGATGAGACTAGAGCTACAGACCTAATACTGTAACTGTAATGTGAAGTTATGAGGGCTGCCAGGTGGCTCAGTTTGTTGTGATCCACACAGTCAAAGGCTTTGGCATAGTCAATAAAACAGAAGATGATGTTTTTCTGGAACTCTTTTGCTTTTTCAATGATCCAACGGATGTTGGCAATGTGATCTCTGGTTCCTTTGCCTTTTCTAAATCCAGCTTGAACATTTGGAAGTTCACAGTTCACGTATTATTGAAGCCTAACTTTGAGAATTTTGAGCATTACTTTACTAGCGTGTGCTGCTGCTGCTGCTACGTCGCTTCAGTCGTGTCCAACTCTGTGCGACCCCATAGATGGCAGCCCACCAGGCTCCCCCATCCCTGGGATTCTCCAGGAAAGAACACTGGAGTGGGTTGCCATTTCCTTCTCCAATACGTGTGAGATGAGTGCAATTGTGCAGTAGTTTGAGCATTCTTTGGCATTGCCTTTCTTTGGGATTGGAATGAAAACTGACCTTTTCCAGTCCTGTGGCCACTGCTGAGTTTTCCAAATTTGCTGGCATATTGAGTCCAGCACTTTCACAGCATCATCTTTTAGGATTTGAAATAGCTCAACTGGAATTCCATCACCTCCACTAGTTTTGTTCATAGTGATGCTTCCTAAGGCCCACTTGACTTCCCATTCCAGGATGTCTGGCTCTAGATGAGTGATCACACCATCGTGATTATCAACCCTAAATATTCATTGAAAGGATTGATGCTGAAGCTTCAGTACTTTGGCCACCTGATGTGAAGAGCCAACCCATTGGAAAACATCCTGATGCTGGAAAAGATTGAAGATAGGAGGAGAAGGGGATGACAGAGGATGAGATGATTGGATGGCATCACAGACTCCATGGACATGAACTTGGGCAAAGTCTGGGAGAGGGTTGAGGGACAGGGAAGCTTGGTGTGCTGCAGTTCACGGGGTCAAGAAGAGTCGGACAGGACTTGGCAACTGAACAACAACGAAAGAGGAAACCCCGAGTGGGATATAACATAGCTCACAAGACACCCCAAGTCACTTCTGTTCCCTTACAGCTCATCAGCAAGAAGCGGTACAAGCTTTGGGCGGGTATCTAGGCGATGAGCCTCGCGTCTGCTCTGCCTTAGCTGGTGGAGCTGAAAAGGATCCAGGGTCAGCACTTAAAGCATCACTGACCTGCCCTGTGAGAGCCAGGAAGCAGTGGGATCAGTATTTCAGACTACAGTGGACCAAGGAATGAATAAGAAGTGTATTCAAGACACAGAGTACTATATATTTGAAATTTGCTAAAAGAATAGATCTTAAAAGTTCTCATCTCACACACACATGCAAAATTGTAACTATGTGTGGTGATGGATGTAGTTTTAACGACTTATTGTGGTGATCAATTTGCAATATATACAAACATCAAATCATGATGAAACTTAATATAATGTTCTGAAACTTAATATAATGGTAAAAATCAATTACATCTCACTTTTTAAGAAGAGGAGTAATGTGCTTCCCAGAAGGCACAGTAGTAAAGAATCGACCTACCAATGCAGGAGACACAAGAGATTCGAGTTTGATCCCTGAGTCAGAAATAGCAAACCACTCCAGTATTCTTGCCTGGGAAATCCCACGGACAGAGGAGCCTGGTGGGCTACAATCCATGGGATCCCAAGAGTCAGACACGACTTAGCTACTGAACAACTGAGAACTGAAAAGGAAACATTTGGTCTAAGATATTTATTAAAATGGACCCCTGAGACTTTTTCTGACAATGGTGATTCAAAATAAAAAAATGCAAGTGATCTTTTTCCTTGTCCTCAGTCGTGTTTTTGCAATCCCATGGACTGTAGCCCACCAGGCTCCTCTGTCCATGGAATTCTCCAGGCAAGAATACTGGAGTAGGTGGCCATTCCCTTCTCCAGGGGATCTTCCTGACCCAGGGATTGAACCCAGGTCTCTTGCATTGCAGGCGGACTCCTTCCCATCTGAGCCACCAAGCTGTCTGCTATAGGATCAGTGCTTGACATAAGTCCAAAACTCTAGCCATGACAGAATAACTGGCTCTACCTTTCACGCCATAGACAAGAAAACTGCACAAAAGACATGGAGCAAATGTTTTCAGACAATGGATAAGAGGCAGTGTGGGGGAATAACTCAGAGAGAAGGAAAGCAAGTGAACTGGCCCTACAGCTGCTCAGGCTTCCTACCTACAGATGCTTGGGACACCAAGAGGAAACTCAAGGCAGGACATTGTGGCCTGAGCAGAGATGGTGGAGACTGAAGAGCTGAGACAGTGGGAATTTGCTGGCCAGAGAAAAGGAAGCAACCCAGAGGAAGAATTCTAGGAATCTGCAAGGAGTTTCCTTCCATGGTTTGACTCAGCGCTAAACGGCACATACAGAAGGTAAGGCCCCAAAAGGCCATAAAACCATCCAGGAAATAACTACCGTGGGAGAAGCTGCTGTACACTGAACAGTCTTCAGGGCTCAGAGAAGAGGTACAACCAGCCACAACGGAAAGATCTTCTTGAACACCAGGAGGCACTGGGTTTAGAGCCCAGAAAGGTCATGGTGGAGGAGTAGTGGTGCTACTGCTAAGTCACTTCAGCCGTGTCCAACTCTGTGCGACCCCATAGATGGCAGCCCACCAGGCTCCGCCATCCCTGGGATTCTCCAGGCAAGAACACTGGAGTGGGCTGCCATTTCCTTCTCCAATGCTTGAAAGGGAAAAGTGAAAGTGAAGTCGCTCAGTCGTATCCAACTCTTAGCGACCCCATGGACTGCAGCCTACCAGGCTCCTCCATCCATGGGATTTTCCAGGCACGAGTACTGGAGTGGGGTGCCATTGCCTTCTCCAGGAGTAGTGTGCTACACTTGCCCTACAATAAGGACTCTTCTGGCCCCGATCTAACAAAGCTCAACAGCAAGCCAAGATCCAACTGATCCAGGGGTAAATAACTCACAAGGAGTTTCCTAGGTCTTGCTCACACCAACGAGAAGTAGGGCAATACCCTCATTCAATTTGGACTGTTTGGACATGGAATCATGTAGACACAAGCTTCACAGAGTTTTTTCTCATGGAATGATAACTGAGCACCAAGCCCTACATTAAGTACTTCATTTTCATCACAGCAATCCTATGAGACATCCTCATGTTACATCTGAGTTACTCAGCATTCAGAAATTAACACAGCCAGTGGAAGTGAAATTAAGATTCACACTGGTGTCTGCCCGCTTCAAAGCACACATTCAAGCTTCTGGTGGCAAATTCAAGGCACTCAACCAGCCACTTTCCCAGGTCAAGCACACGGTGAACATCACTAATGAACCACAACACTCCTGTTCTTCATTAAAAGAAACTTCATGCAGGGCACCCTCGGAGGGAAGTGCTGAAGACATCATTAAATATTAAAATAATGCTAAATGTCAGAGAATAAAGCAATAAGAAATACAATATTTGGCTATAACTTAGAAAATTACAAAAGTAAACGTCACAGGATGAATAGAGTACTTACACCGTAAGCTTTCAAGTCAAATTTGAAACTGTATCTCAATCAAGTTTAATTACAGTATTAATATTCATCTCTTCTCCCCAAAACTAACTTGACTTTAACTGCTACATGTCACAGATACAAATAGTCTACCCCCACCTTTTTTTTTTTTTTTTAACTAAAAGTAAAGGCTGAAATTCAAAGGAAAAAAAGACACCTATTCTTCAGTGTACAATTACGTAGCCTTTTGCTTTTTTTGGAAGCAGGAATTGTGTTTGTTTACCTCATAACATTTCCCAAAAGAAATGCTTTATGTCACCCAAAATAAACCATGCTTCCAACATTTCCATGCTTGTCACTGTTGATTTTAATAGGCAAAGGAATAATAGGGAAGGTAAAATGAATTAACAAAAGCCTTGATCTTGAAGAAAAAGGTGAGGATGTGGAAAGTGGAATCCTTTACGAATTAAAGCATAAGTTGAGGTCACTAGCATGCAGCGCTAACACTTCACAGCCTAAGAAGGAAGCTGTATGCGCCTTCCCTGGTGGTCCAGCGGTTAAGACTTTGTGCTTCCAATGCAGGGGGTGTGGGGTTCGATCCCTGGTTGGGAGACTATGACCCCACATGTCGCACAGCACAGCTCAAGAAAAGAAGCTGTAGACATAGATATTTTGAGGAACCAAATATGCCTGGACCAGCAAAAGCCAGAAATCCCATTAGACAGCAAGAACTCCTTAAACCACATGCATCCGCACAGTAACCCGGGTTTCTTGAACTAGCCAATTGGTTAACAGCAGGAGAAATTGGCTCTCAACTGGCGGCTAAAGGAAGACTGGATGAGGAGTTAAGTGCTAATAAATGGCAGAGAAGGGAGAGTTCAGTTAAACCTTGGCATTTTCTTAAGAGTTACCAATGCTGTTGTCTTTTAAAAATGCAAGTTTTTAAGATCTAATATATTCTACATATCTATGTAGTTTTAACAGTTTTATTGACATCATAATTTATATACCATAAAGTCATCCATTCTAAGGGAACAATTCACTGGCTTTTAGGAAATGTACAGGGTTGTGAGCCCCCTACCCCAATCTACTTTAAGAACAACTCTGTCACTCTGGAAAGTTTCCTCAAGCCTGGCTGTACTCAATCCCAAGTCCTTTGCCCAGCCCTTAGCAACCACTTAACAATTATATCTGCTTTCAGTCCTTCTTTTGTGAACATTTCATATAAATGAAATTATACAATATGTGGTCTTTTGCATCTGGTGTCTATCACTCAGGCGTGATTTTGTTCATTTGTTTGTTGGGGGCACTGTGCAGCATGCAGCATTTTACTTCCTCAACCAAGGATTGAACCTGTGCCCCTGCAGTGGAAGCAGAGTCCTGACCACTGGACCACCAGGGAATTCCCAAACTCAGGCATGCTGTGAGGTTCATCATTTATCAGTTCCCTGTTCCTTTTTATTCCTGGCAGTTGACAGGAATTTTAGACTGTTTCCAGTTTGGGGCTACGATCAACAGAGCTGCTATGAACATTCAAGAACAAGTCTTTGTATAGACGTTTATTTTCATTTCTACAAATCTGTGCAAGTATAGACATCTAACCAAAGAACTGATGCACTGTAGGGTAAGTGTGTATCTGTCTTTACAGGAAACAATCCAGCCTTTTTCCTAAATGTGTGCAGCAGGTTACATGCCCACCAGCAGCAAGTCAGAGCCACAGGTCCCCCACACCTTCGCCATCTCTCAGCAGTGTCTGCTTCACATTTACAGCTGTTCAAGTGGATGTGATGTGGCATCTTGCTGATATTAATTTGTATGTCCACAATGACCAAAGAGGTTGACAGTCTTAACATGTGTTTATATTTCACTCAAAAGAACAGAAAAAGTCTCACAATCCAGTCTCTATCCCTATTTTTAGACTAGTCTAAGAAATGACAAACTCCTGGTCAAATACACACTGTTTCCTTTTCATTCATGCTTATTCCTCTGGACCGTTTCTAATTATTACTTCGTTCACTGCTTTTACCTCTTTAACCACTTTTGATTTTCTTCATAGTTTTTGTGGAGACATTAATTTTTCTCTCTCTTGGACACCTAAGAGTAAAACTGCTGGGTCATATGCTCAGCATCAATTTAACTTCATATTTGCTATTTGTTTTATGACCCATACGTGCAAAACTGCCCATCTGAAATTTAGGTCTATCTTCTTTGGATCAAGCTCAGTATGTAAAAATTTTAGTAAATTTTATTTAATTTCTAATGTCCACACTGAATGATTCAAAATATACACTGGAGTCACTGTGCCCAAGTTTAAGCCTTGAGTGTCTAACTATTCCAGGCTTATAATTGGATGGTACCAAGGACTTCAGAGCTGAAATCCCTAAGAAGCTTGCAATATAGTTGATAAGATAACAGATCATATGGAAGATGCTGTCTCCATGGCATGACGCTGTAGGAAAAAGTACTTTACAGTAGCAAGTAGAAACCCTTCGTTCAGTTTTCATTCTGCCCTGCTTTAGCTTTGTGATCCCAGTGGTCACTTAACCTCATCAAACCTCTCTGCTACTTCAGGAACCAGACAATCACCCACATAATCTGCTTCAGGCCACCGGGCAATATCCTATGTGGTATGGAAAGAACGTGGCTTGGGGACTAGACAGACGTGGGTTCAGATCTAGATTCAATAAAGGTTTGTGCTCTTATCAGGTCCACACTGCATTTCATATATTATTTTCTTTAATCTCCACAACAACCCTAAAGAATAGATTCCATTATCCTCATTTTACAAGTGGGGAAACAGGCTCAGCAAGATCAAGCTGCTTGCTCAAGTCAACAATTAAATATTAAAGATTCAAACCAAGGCAGAAGCAATACTCTGCGGAAGTGACACAATCAAAAACATGTAGGTCACGTGAGATCAATCCTGAATCTTCTTTCATGGTTCAACCTTCTCTGAATTATTTTTTCAAGGCTTTGTTTCCGTTCTTCTCTCCTTCATGAAGTGTGGTTTCCTGAATAGGCAAACAAACCTTAAGGAAATACGTTGTATTCCCAGGAGACTAAGTTGTACATTTGCAAGGGGGTGCAGGTAGAGAAGGCAATGGCACCCCACTCCAATACTCTTGCCTGGAAAATCCCATGGACGGAGGAGCCTGGTGGGCTGCAGTTCATGGGGTTGCTAGGAGTCAGACACGACTGAGCAAATTCACTTTCACTTTTCCCTTTCATGCACTGGAGAAGGAAATGGCAGCCCACTCCAGTGTTCTTGCCTGGAGAATCCCAGGGATGGGGGAGCCTGGTGGGCTGCCATCTATGGGGTCGCACAGAGTTGGACACGACTGAAGCGACTTAGCGGCAGCAGCAGGTAGAGAAGACTTGTCAAGCCTACCTAACAAACAGGCAAATACAGCACTTTTTGTACAACACAGACTAGGGTAGAAGGATGACTGACAACATGGGAAATGGCTTAGAAAAGAACACACCTACATCCTTTGGTTATCTCACATTCCAAGATATAACCAACTAAATCTTAAGAAGCAGTATGGCTTCAGAATTTAAGGTATTCTTAACTGAACTAAACTGTCTTAAAGAAAGCAGCGGCAATCTTAGAATGCATTAGTTTGAAGGACAAAGAAAAAAGCACTGGAAGCTTTGAATACAAATTTAGACTCTTGGAAATAAAACCGTAAATGAGGATATGAACTGAAGTTTAAAACTCACTCTGCACACACCAGTAAGAGGAACTGTGTACAGGAGGGATGCCTGCACGTTCGTTTTGTTCACTCACCTCCATACGCAAGTGTGTCAGCAATACAGGACAGCATGTCCACAAATTAACCGGTATTTCCATTTCCCAGAGAGCTGAGAGAGAGACTTGCCTAAGAAATGTGCTTGTGTAAAACTGCTGAAACTGCCAAAAAATTTTTAAGCATTCTACAAGTTTAAGTCAGTATTTCTTCATACCTTTCATAGTTTACAGTGGTAAAGAGACTGGGCTCGGGAATCAAATTGCTTGATTTTGAATCCCGACTGCACCATTTACTACGTGACTTGAGAAACTTAGCCAACCAGTCTGTGCTCCAGCTTCCCTTATCTGTAAAATGCAGACAATAAGAGAACCGATGTCAGGGATCGCTATGGGGATTACAACAGGACTCGGCACAGAATAAGTACCAAGTGAAGAGGGGATATTGTGTATGGATTTCCTAAAATCTCAACAGAGAGATTTCAAAAGCAGGAGATGATGAATGCCTTTTGGCTACGGAGGCAAGATGGTGCAAAGGTCTTATTCTTCTCCTCGGTGAACTAGTTTGGAAAAAACTCCAGAGTAAGAGCTGGTCCAGAGGCGATAAGGCACTAAGGGTGCCTAGTTTTAAGATCTTCCATCTATCAAAAATTCACTTGCAATAGTATGATTTTTTTTTTTCCAGGGCGGAGGGCTGTCAAGACACATCCCCCCAAGATGGTTCATCGTACTTTGCTATATTATTCAAATCTATCATTCATTAAAAATAGATGGTAAAGTTTGGTGGCATTTTTTAATACCATCTCTTCCTGCTCCCTCTCTCTTATGGGTAACAACTGAGTCCCCATTGATGTTCAGAAACCTGTTTCCTATCTAAAACACCCTTGTGTCTTGGGACATTATGAGCACAGTTATATCATGCTTATCGGAAGGCATAAGAGAATTACAGAAATTAAAGATGAAAACACAAGGTTCCCAGAATTCCTTGAATATGCTTCCTTCTAACAGGCACTAACTACATTGTATGAACTGTTTACAGGTACACCAGTAGCCGGAGGCCTCCACCCTGGCCTCCACCCCAGCTCCTTCATCTTCGCAACTCAACGCTTAAATTTAGCCCTTCCAGATTGTAGGCACCCAATGAATGTCTACTGAAATGACAGACTAGGAGTTAGGTTAACCATCACTATATCCTGTCTAAAATAAAATCTCTCCTGATAAATAATCCCTCTCCAGGGATTCCCTGGTGGCTCAGAGGGTAAAGAGTCTGTCTGCAATGCAGGAGATCTGAGTTCAATCCCTGGGTCAGGAAGATCCCCTGGAGAAGGAAATGGCAACCCACTCCAGTATTCTTGCCTGGAGAATCCCATGGACGGAGGAGCCTGCGGGCTACAGTTCAGTGTCACCAAGGAGTCGGACACGACTAAGCGACTTCACTTTCACTCTTCAAAGCCTCTCCTCACATCTCCAGATACTACTTTTCCTATGTATATTCTCTGTCAACCTTTGTCCTTCCTTTACTGTTACACATTAGACTCTAAACTACCAGTTTCCTTAAGAAATCATGATCTAAAAATGTAAAAGAGCCAGAAAATGTTAATTCTTCCCCACTGAATTTCAGGTAACAGTTATCTACAGAGTAACTAAGACAGAAGGCTCAGAGACAAAGATCTTTGGAGGAAATTAATAGAATCATATAGCTAAGGATCTGAAAGGGAAAAATTTAAGAATATGCTGAAGACAGAACTGGGGCTTCCCTGGTGGCTCAGGGGTAGAAGAATCCACCTGCAATGCACGCGACTTGGGTTCGATCCCTACGTCAGATGATGCCCTGGAGGAGGAAATGGCACTCACTCCATGGACAGAGGAGCCTAGTGGGCTACAGTCCATAGGATCACAAGAATTGGACACAACTTAGTGACTAAATCTCCAAAGACAGAGTTAAAAAGTAAACAAAACCGCAGGAAAAATAAATAGCTTACTCAAGAGAGTCATGGTTTAAACTGTGGTACAATCTGATGCAACTGACTGATTTTAAGAGAGAGAGAAATTTGTTTTAACTTTATGCTAGAACAACCCCATCAAATAGCCTCTGAACCAGTTGTGATAACAATCCCAGAGAAGGACAGGAAATCTAACACATCATTTGGTCTAGCACTGAGACAGAGGGATAGACGGACGGATGGATGGGCAGAGAAGCCAGTGAAAGATGGATGGAAGGATGGATGGATACACACACACATATATATGGATATAATAATGTCAACTTATGAATAAAGCAAGTGGGCTATAAGAGGACACTGAAAGGGGGAAGGGCAGGATCTCTTCTTGGTAAACAAGGAATGAAGAGACAATGTTCAAAGTACAAGTTAATATATTCTGTAAAAACACCACAGAAATGACTATGAAAGGGTGAAAGTGTTAGTCACTCAGTTGTGTCCAACTCTTTGCAACCCCATGGACTGTAGCCCACCAGGCTCCTCTGTCCATGCAACTTGCCAGGCAAGAACACTGGAGTGAAGGAAATACTTCACTCCTGAAGTATTTCCTGAAATACTGAAGGAAATAGCTATTTCCTTCTTCAGGGGATCCTCCCGACCCAAGGACTGAACCCAGGTCTCCTGCATTGCAGGCAGATTCTTTGGGCATACGCCCAAGGTGGGGCTCGAACCCATGACCCTGGGATTAAGAGTCCCATGCTCTACCTATTGAGCTAGCCAGGCAGCCTGAAATGACGGTCGAAGAAATTAAATATAAAAATCAAACAGTAGGAGAAGAGGTAAAAAGGTGGTACATCTTAAGCTAAAATCTTCTTCAGGGAGTCAATGAATATATGCCTAAGATTAATAAATCTAGGTATGCACATACCTGGAATAGTCTTCAAAAATTTTTTTGATCATGTACCCCCCAAAAAAGACGCTTATTCCTTGAAAGGAAAGTTATGTCCAACCTAGATAGCATATTCAAAAGCAGAGACATTACTTTGCCAACAAAGGTTCGTCTAGTCAAGGCTATGGTTTTTCCTGTGGTCATGTATGGATGTGAGAGTTGGACTGTGAAGAAGGCTGAGCGCCGAAGAATTGATGCTTTGGAACTGTGGTGTTGGAGAAGACTCTTGAGAGTCCCTTGGACTGCAAGGAGATCCAACCAGTCCATTCTGAAGGAGATCAGCCCTGGGATTTCTTAGGAAGGAATGATGCTAAAGCTGAAACTCCAGTACTCTGGCCACCTCATGAGAAGAGTTGACTCATTGGAAAAGACTCTGATGCTGGGAGGGATTGGGGGCAGGAGGAGAAGGGGACGACAGAGGATGAGATGGCTGGATGGCATCACGGACTTGATGGACGTGAGTCTGAGTGAACTCCGGGAGTTGGTGATGGACAGGGAGGCCTGGCGTGCCGCGATTCATAGGGTCGCAAAGAGTCAGACACGACTGAGCGACTGAACTGAACCCCCCAAAAAAAACTCCTCATACATTTGAATTGTCATATAAAGTTATTCAAAAATGGACTTAAATAGTTGCAAAGAATTCCTGAATTTTTATATTTTTAAATAGAATTTCCTAAATGTATCCACTGGAATCCAAGTACCATAAATTTATATAAATTTAAATAATGATATTTTATTGTTGATACAATCCACTGTTTTTTAAATGAAAAAACTCTTTTCTTTAATAGCCAATAATTTCATACCTTTACTTCTTTCCCATCAAGTCACCCAGTGATGTGAAGTCATCTACCCAACATCTGAACTGACTTGAAAATTTGAAGGCAATGAAAAAGAAACATTTGGTCTCCAAATTCCATTCTACTGATAGTTTGCACAAAACATTTTATCCTAATGTAAAGTCTTCTGTTAACCCTCTATCATGCGTTTCTGCAAAAATATCTATATAAATTAAAACTTTAAATTTCTCTGGTTACTCTTCTGCATTGAGCTATCAATACAATTATTAGTAGCACATAATTGACTAGAGCAAAATAAATATATTACAAATTTTGATAAACACAATGAAGTAAAAACGTAATGGAAAAGCATCTTATAATGAAACAAGTCCATGGGATTACTGTAACTTACTACTGAAATGAGGTGGCACTGAGCATTAATGGTACTCCTATTTTCTTTTGTACAGAAGTAAAGCACCGAAAGGGCTTTCCAGATGGCGCCAGTGGTAAAGAAGCTGCCTGCCAGTGCAGGAGAAAACAAGAGACGCGGGTTTGCTTGCTGGGTCGGAAGATCCCCTGGAGTAGGAAATGGCAACCCACTCCTGCATTTTTGCCTGGGAAATCCCATAGACAGAGGAGCCTTGCGGGCTACAGTCCATGGGGTCAGAGTCGGAAGAGACTGAGCACAGACGCAGAGCACTGAAGATCCTGCTAAAATATGTAAGAGGACTGAATTGGAAGGAGGTTTGTTACAGTAACGTCACTCAAATCTTCACACTCCTGCCATGGTACACAGCAAAAAAAACAGAATGATCTAATATCAAATATTATTTTTAAGGATCTATAAGCTAATGAATCAATTAGGTCTCCTGAAAGCAAAAACTGGACTGGCAAAAGGAATTGTAAGCCAGGTCACAGAGCATTCATTTTCTCAGTTTCTTGGACAGAGGCCAAAGACTTTACCATAACCTCTCAAGTTAATCACACCTGCTATTGTTTCACTTATCGGAACTTTGCTTAACCTCTAAAACTCAGAAAGGATGGAAACAAATGAAATCTTGTTAACTTCATTATACCTCTGACAAAAGAATACTATTTGGCAAAATTATTTCATCTTACAATGTGCTTTCAATACATTTTCATCAAAACACTGAAGCCACACATTTAGCTGATTCAATTTATGGAAAAGTTTGCACTATAACTAGAATGGGACTTAATTATTAAATCAGTATCCTACATATCTTATCAAATCTTGATTATCTTATCAAATTAATCAAGTAAGTCAAACACATTTTCCATACAAAACAACCTGACTTCATTTTTAAATTCTAATAAAAGTGTTAACATTCATTTCAAGGAGGCCTATATTACAGAATACATTTTCTAAGATAGATTACTGAAAGTAATTAAACAAGTATTTAAATTATATACATCTAGTAATTTAAAACAGATAAAAGATGGATCAATATGTTGCTTCTCATTAATTGATCTTTAATAATAAAATTTAATGTGTAACCAAAACTAGAAATTATTTACAAAACAAGGAGTATGATGAAGAAATGGTATTCCGTGGGTTAACATGTATATTAAATTGGTATATTCAGCTTTCTTTTAATAATTACATACGAATGAGAAAAAAGTCCATTAACCTTTTAAAATCAAGATCTGACTTTTCCTACGTATTTAATGAAAGAGTACAGTCATCCCTTGGTACATGTGGGGTTAGAGATCCCCCCCATACCAAACTCTGAGGATGCTCAATTTGCTAATTATTAGAGAAATGTAGGAAAAGCGATGACAAACCTAGACAGTGTGTTAAAAAGCAAAGACCTCACTTTGCTGACAAAGGTCTATATATAGTCAAGGATATGGTCTTTCCAGTACTCATGGATGGTTGTGAGAGCTGGACTACAGAGAAAGCTGAGCACCAAAAAATCGATGTTTTTGAACTGAGGTGTTAGAGAAGACTCCTTGGACTGCAAGGTTATCAAACCAGTCAAGCCTAAAGGAAATCAACCCTGAATATTCACTGGAAGGACTGAAGCTGAAGCTCCAATACTTTGGCCACCTGAAGTGAAGAACTGACTGTTGGTAAAGACTCTGATGCTGGGAAAGACTAAAGGCAGAAGGAGAAGAGGGCCACAGAGGATAGGATCGTTGGATGGCATCACCGATGCAAAGGACATGAAACCTGAGCAAACTCCAGGAGGTGGTGATGGACAAGGAAGCCTGGTGTGCTGCAGTCCACGCAGTCCTGAGGAGCTGCAGACGACTTGGCTACTGAACCACCACCACCATCTCACACTGGTCAGAATGGACACCGCTAAAAAGTCTACAAATAACAAATGCTGGAGAGTATGTGAAGAAAAGGGAACCTTCCTACACCACTGGTGGGAATGTAAGTTGGTGCAGCCACAATGGAAAACACTATGGAGGTTCCTCAGAAAACTAGAAATAGCTACCATATGATCCAGAAATTCCACTCCTGGGCATAAATCCAGACAAAACTATAATTCAAAAAGATACATACACTCCTATGTTCGCAGCATGAAGCTATGATTTGATCCACAGATTTCTGACCATAGCACTATTCAAAACAACCAAGACATGGAAACAACCTAAATGTCCATCAACAGTTGAATGGATACATAAACACAATGGAACATTGCTGCTGCTAAGTCGCTTCAGTTGTGTCTGGCTCTGTGCAACCCCATAGACAGCAGCCCACCAGGCTCCGCCGTCCCTGGGATTCTCCAGGCAAGAACACTGGAGTGGGTTGCCATTGCCTTCTCCAGTGCATCAAAGTGAAAAGTGAAAGTGAAGTCACTCAGTCAGGTCCGACTCTTAGCGACCCCATGGACTGCAGCCTACCAGGCTCCTCCGTCCATGGGAGTTTCCAGGCAAGAGTACTGGAGTGGGGTGCCATTGCCTTCTCCCTACTGACTCATAAAAAAGAACGAAATAATGCCATGTGCAGAAACATGGACGGACACAGAGATTATCATACGAAGTGAACTACGTCAGAAAGAGAAAGACATGTCGTTATGATACCACTTGTATGTGGAATCTAAAATGACACAGATGCATCTATCTATGAAGCAGGAACAGATTCACCAACACAGAACACAGACTTGTGACTGTCAGGGGGAGGAGAGGAGAGGAGGAACGGACCGGGAATTTGGGGGTTAGTAAATGCAAACTATCATGTACAGAATGGATAAACAAGATCCTCCTGTACAGCACAGGAAACTGTAAGTCAATGTACAGGGATAAACCATAATGGAACAAATATCAAAAAGAATGTATACACATGTATAACTGAGTCACTCTGCTGTAGAGCAGAAATTAACATTACACTGGACATCAATTATACTTCAATTTTAAAAAGTAGATTTCAGCTACCTTATTCAATAAAGATGCAATAAGGAGAGAAAATGGCAGAAAGTTTTTATCTGTGCATTTAGTCACTGCATCCTAAAAAAGAAATATTCCCATTTTCCTGCTTTGGCTGTTTGAAAGTACATTGCCTTCCAATGAATGCCTTGTCCTAGGTACAAGTATTAAGAATAAAAAGGAATTGTTTCTATTTTCCAGCCTGGAAACCTATAATTTGATAACTACAATTAAACAGAAGTTCTATATTAAGAAACCTTAGCTTAAATCACACCATTAGTCTGTCAACAAGAAAGTTAAAAATAAAAATATGGAAACAAAAAATGGGGATGTAGAACAGTGCATATTTGAGTGACTGTGAGGTTGAAAATGTTAACACTTCATATTGAATGACCCAAAAATTCTCATTGCTTTACGGCAGAATAAAAACAAATCAATGATATTTCTGACCAGAAATATCAGGGAGTTGAAGTTAAAGAATCTTTATCTCCTGTGCCTGCAAAAATGAAGAAAGGGCTAGAAGGATTGTGTGGGTGAAGGAAGCCCGCCCAGAGGCTCCTAGGGAACGTCTGTCCAATCAGTGAGGAGCTGAATGTGGACTCGGCCAATGGAAAGCGTTGAGTCCAGGAACCAAGAGACTCCGCCTCTCTGTAAATGCTGAACGTGGATTAGTTATGTTTTATAAACTCTCACATAGCTCTGATGATCTATTACGTGGAGAACCATGGACCCTGGTTATTTATCCATGGAAGTTCACATTTTTGGAGTCCTGTTGAATCTGTGTAATGGAGAACTCACTAAGCTGCCAGAAACCTCTTTTGCAGGGCTTAGCAAAGTCAGGACTGAGGGGGGTTTTGCTGTATTTCACCTCAAAGATGAAACAACCCTACTCCAGACCCTGAATGAGTGGTTAGTCAGCCCTTGATCTAAAGCTTTTCCTCCCACTTCTCTGAGTTCTCTCGAAATGTTAGCAAATAAGCCAGGTGCTGAATGCTTCCTCTGCTCTGACAAGGCGTTGGTACCTCTTACACCTGCAAGCTTAGTCACCACACAATCTGATACTGGCAAACTGTGCCCCTGGTGATCCGAGGCAGGCAAGGGGCCACGGGGGTGCTCACTGTAAATGCTAACTGGTGATTATAGGAAAATCCTGCCAGTAATGAATATTCTGCACTCAGGAGAGAACTGGTAACACAAGCATTCATTCAGCCAAGTACATATTTAAACCGGCTGGGGAAAATCTCCACTCAGAAACACTAGACTTTCATTTCCTATTTTGTGGGTGTTGTCTCACTGGAAAACATCAATGTGCAGATTTCCAAGACGAAAACTCTTTTCATCTGTTCTCAACACTCAGTGTTCAGGCCACCTTTAGCATCTCTTGCCACATCACTTTAATAATCTCTGACCTGATTTTCCCATCTCCCTTTGCATTCCTGCCTAATCTACCCTCCAGTCATCAGTGTAATCTCATACTGAGTCATTTTGAGTCCAGTGGAGCCAAACAAGGCCTAGTTTTGACTCTGAGCAAGATTCTTAATTTCTCCATGCCTGTTTCTCCATCCGAAAAAAAATGCAAATAATAATAAGACTGCTGTGAGGATTAAATAACATGTATAAAGTGCTTAAAACCGTGACTGGACAATTATGTCACTCATATGTGGAAGAACCTTCCAGGCTCTCCCACCGTCCATGCCAACCGTCATGCTATTCTTTCTATCTGAAATATCTTTATTTTTGAGCCAGACAGAAGAAAGTCCTAATCATGTTTTTCTGCGATGTCTTTTTCAACCTTCATAAATTATAGTACTTGCAACTTTCACTCCTCCTCCCCCCAACTTCTTCCTAACACTGCATTCGTGTCTGTCTAGATCGTCTTATCATGTTGTCTTTATTAAGATTCTCTTGTCTTTATTTGAAAATACTTCTGAATAGTCCCATAGCACTTCATAGCTCTCTCCTAGGGAACTTCCACACACTGCATTTGTTATTTGTACAGTCTCATTATCCCTACAAATGATTTTTAAAAAGAAAAAATAGCAATAAAGGCGAGTGTTAAGTTTTAATCCACATGTAGGGGTAATTTCTTGACATTCGGTATCCTAATCACATATATACACTCCAGGCTTCATCAGGTGACAGAAGATTCTAATCAAAAATGCACACTCCAGAGGGAGGGGACATATGTACACCTATAGTTAATTCATGCTGATGTATAACAGAAATCAAACCAATACTGTAACCATCAATTAAAAATAAATAATTATTTTTAAAACGCACACTCTAGAGTAGGGATTCTTAACCCTGATAGAATGAATGGGCATCTGCAAAAATGGCTGGGGGAAAAAGCTACACTTTCATGTTTTCCTATCTAACAGCAATTTAGCCATTACCCTCAGTTATTAATATAGGCAATAAATTACAGAATTAGCAGTGATTTTGTCACCAACAAACATTACAGCTATTTTATCATTACAATTGTTGTATTTATACTCATCACAACTTTGAAATGAATTATTCCCAACACTAGATCTTCACAGTCAATACAGTAATAAAGCAGCACATATTGCTGCACTGCTGCTGCTGCTGCTAAGTCGCTTCGGTTGTGTCCAACTCCGTGCGACCCCATAGACGGCAGCCCAGAAGGCTCCCCCGTCCCTGGGATTCTCCAGGCAAGAACACTGAAGTGGGTTGCCATTTCCTTCTGCAATGCATGAAAGCGAAAAGTGAAAGTGAAGTCGCTGAGTCTTGTCCGACTCCTAGCGACCCCATGGACTGCGGCCCACCAGGCTCCTCCGTCCATGAGATTTTCCTTTAAAAATATTCTGGAAACTGTATTTCATTATACTTGGCTTCTTTTGTAATCCTTTGCATTTTATGCTGTTGAAAGATTATGCTGAGAAAGGTCTACAGACTTTATCAGATAGCCATATAGGTTCATGCAAAAACAGGTCCGGCTATCTTTTCTTCTGAACAACATTCCAGGGTTCATTAATCAGCACACAGAACATCAGAACTAATTTTTAACTAGTAAAATGTGCCATGTTAAAACTCTGCACACTGACTAGAAATCTCACACAGGTACCTCCATTCTTGAGAGACAAAATTTAAGACCCTAGCAACCCTGGCATCTTGTGCCATTAGTCTGGGGTTCTCTGCTTAGGACTCTAGGCAGACCTGAATTCAGACTCTGCCACGTACTTCTAACAGAGGGTCCTGAATCCTGCTCCACTGGTCTCATGGGAAGCTTTCAGACAAGGCATCTGTCTGAGAGCTGTGACTTCACAGAGCTCACAGGAACAGGCTGTATGACTAACGCTGCGCCTGCTAATACCTTTGAGAGGGAATCCATCAGATCATCATGGCTGACATACTGTGTGTGTGCACGCATGTGTTCATCAGAACTTCGTGGCTGACATAGTGTGTGTGTGTGAGAGAGAGAGAGACAGCATTCGTCAGATCGTCATGGCTGACATACCATGTGTGTGTATGTGTGTGTGTTTATCAGAACTTCATGGCTGACATACTGTGTGTGTGTCTGTGTGCACACACACTCAGTCACTTAGCTGTGCTCGCCTCTGTGTGACCCCATAGACTAGCCCATCAGGCTCCTCTGTCCATGGGATTTCCCAAGCAAGAATACTAGAGTTGGCTACCTTGCCCTCCTCTAGGGGATCTTCCTGATCCATGAATCAAACCCACGTCTCCTGCATTGGGAGATGGATTCTTTACCACTGTGCCACCCGGGAAAGCCCCAGCTCTCATCGTTGGAGGTTGCTAATGTCTGATTATAAATGACCCAAATGTCTTAGACCAGTTTGTAATACCCGTGATAGACTAAGACACTCCATGAAGCCTGGGACCAAATTTCCTTTTATGCATCATCGTTTTCTAAGGATCAATACTAGACTGACACACTTACAGGGCATTCAGCAAATTGTTGTTGAATGCATTAACAAATGTAACATCCTTAGCTGTGTATGTGTTTCCTGAACTCCAGCATGTAATTCCTTTAAAAGAATAAACAAAAAGCAAGTCTGGATTTCCCTGGTGGTCCAGTGGCTAAGACTCCAAGCTCCCTGCAGGGGGCCTGGGTTCGATCCCTAGTCAGGGAACTAGATCCCACATGACACAACCAAGAGGCAGCTTAGCCAAGTACATACACTTATAGAAAAGCTATGACAAACCCAGACAGCATATTAAAAAGCAGAGACACCACTTTGCCAACAAAGGTCCGTCTAGTCAAAGCCATGGTTTTTCCAGTAGTCATGTATGGATGTAAGAGATGGACCATAAAGAAGGCTGAGCATCAATTGATGCTTTCGAACTGTGGTGCTAGAGAACTCTTGAGAGTCCCTTGGACTACTAGGAGATCAAACCAGTCAATCCTAAAGGAAATCAACACTGAATATTCACTGGAAGGACTGATGCTGAAGTTCCAATACTTTGGCCACCTGATGCAAAGAGCTGACTCACTGGAAAAGACCCTGATGCTGGAAAAGATTGAAGGCAAGAGGAGAAGCGGGCAGTAGAAGATGAGATGACTGAATGGCATCACTGACTCAATGGATCATGAGTTTGAGCAAACTCTGGAAGATAGTGAAGGACAGGGAAGCCTGGCATGCTGCAGTCCAAGGGGTCACAAAGAGTCAGACAGAACCTGGTGACTGAGCAACATAACAAAATATTAAAAAAAAAAAAAAAAAAGAGCAGGTCATACTTATCTTTCCCTTCTCAGGCGCCTTGCCAGGGTATCATATATTAGATACCAACCAATAATTGTTGAATGCCCACAGTTTTGCTCTAATCTGAATTTACCAACTATATTTTTCTTTTTTTTTTTTTTTTTTACTTTTCCAAAAGCAATTACATTTTTCAAACGTCTAAAGATCAAGAAGACTCTTCTGTGAAATCCTACAAAGCAGTAAGAAGCAGTGAGTATAGGTGGCTTTGGAGAGATGAACTCATGCAGACCTGAGTTCAAATCCTAGTTCTGCCACTTACTATGTGATATAACAACTTCCTGCCTCATTCCTCTTCTGAAAAATCTGAGATAATCATGGTGCCTATATTTTCTGTTTTAAGTGCTTTTACTGAACTTGTAGGTAAAATCCCTGGCAAAGGATCCAACACACTATAAGAAATAATAGTGCCTATAAATGCTATTTATCATCAATGAGAAGATCCCAGAACTAAATTCTCTGTTCACTTCTTGTATTTCCAGGAACACTATCCTAGCTGTCTCTGCATTATTTACACCTTCTAAGTGTTCAAAGACCTTGACCATGAAGTTTCTTTGACTATGAATAATAATAGCTCTTTGCTCAGAACAAGGAAACCAACTCTGAGCAATATTATGCAAATTGATGCTCTTTAGAGGAAACCCACAGTGCCTGAAATAAACATCTTGTACTTGCTATCTGGAGGGTTAATAAACCACACTTAGAGCTATAGCTTAAGTCACCTAAGATAACTGCCAATTATCACTGCCAATTAAGAAGCAAAAGGGCATGATTTGTTATTGCTGTTGTTAGCCTGGGCTTCAGGCTTGCAGATGGTAAAGAATCCGCCTGCAATGTGGAAGACCTGGGTTTGACCACTGGGTTGGGAAGATCCCCTGGAGGAGGGCATGGTTATTAGTCTAACTTGGCCAATAAGTATGCACCAATGTTGCTTGGGAAAAAATTACTTAAAATATGATGTGTTTCAATGAATAAAATTTTTATAATGAAAAATGATCAGAACAAACAAATCAATGAATAATAGCACTTACCATCTACCAAGTACCTAACCATGTAGCAGGCATTCAACATAAATAACTCATTTATGCCAACAGCGATCTGACAAGGTCCGTATAATGGTGTCCTCACCTCGATTTTACAGAAAAGGAAACTGAAGCTCAGGGAAGTCATGAAAACTCCCAAAGGCACACCACTGGTAATGGGAAATCCAGAATGCCAACCTTAGCCTGAGTCGTTCTCCTCTGATGCCCTTCAACCAACTCTTGCCTTCTCCTACCCTTACAAGCAGTGACGACGGCTAATTCCACCGATAGCACCTCAGTCCTAGATCCTATTTAATGCTTCTGAGATGGACAGAATTAAATTAATCCCCACTGTGAAGAACAGACCTAACCTGTTCCTAATTTTTAAATTCAGAGTCAGGTTAAAATACAGACCAACCGTAATGTAACACAGAGAACTCGTTTAGTATACAGACCAAGGACACACAAAAAGGATGTTCTTAGCATGGATTCCTCAGAGACCAAAGCCTCAGGCGTGTCACGGATTGCGGCCCCAGGGAAGAGGGGGCAGGGGAGTGGCGCGTGAGGTGTCAGGGTGTGTCCACGTCAAGCTGGTCTGGGTCCAGTTTGAGTTGGCAGCAGCCAGGGGTGAAGAGTGATTAAAGGCTCTGGGGAGAGTGAGGCCAAGAGGTTCTGAAGTGGCATAGAAGAGGTGTGTGATACAGAGGATAAAGATGAAATCAACATCAGAAAACTTAAGGAAAGCCTATGGAAATGGCAAGGCACAAAGTCCAAGTTCAGTGCCAAGGTCTGACTCAACCAGTCTCTGTCCCAACTCCCTACTTTTAAGCATCCTTCCTGATATGAGCAGATAAAAAGACGAGCACATGTGCTCAGTCCTATTAAATCTTGAACTTTGAGAGAAAGGACATTCATACAATAGGGTTTTCCTGTACCACTTACATAACTTAATTAGAATGACTCATGCGAAATTGTACCAAATGTATATTCAATGTCTGGTTCCTCCCATTACATGGCAGTTTCCAAGCCCCTGAAGAACATAGCAGATTGCAAGGGTGGCTGACTAGACTAGTGACTAAGTGGAAGTAAAAACTGAACAAAGATCTTGCTTACATATGGGGTTTCTGTTGTGGTAACATCTGATGAGAATAAAGTTGAGCAAGGAAGTCTGTGACACATGACCAAAACACCAAGTCGCCCAGTTTTCTACATAGAGGAATATGTTAAGTCTGGCAAAACAATACAGTGCAATTATAAGCTACTATGTACCGATTCTCACAGTGGTTTTCATTTCATAGGGTAAAATTTATTTTTTAAAACATTCAAATGGATAAACAAGGTTCTACTATATAGCACAGTGTGTGTGTGTGTGTGTGTGTGTGTGTGTATGCTGTCATAAGCCATAATGGAAAAGAATATGAAAAAGAATGTGTGTGTATACACACACACACACACACACATAACTGAGTCATTTTGCTGTATGGCAGTAATTAACATATAGTAATTCAATTACACTTCAATAAAAAAATAAATTTTTACAAAACAATCATTATTTAAGTGTTCATTTCATCTAAAAAATAAAAAGATCTGCTTTAATGCAGGCTTAGATATATGTGAATTATTGCATAAAATTGCTATAAAAATCCCAGTTAGCAAAACAAGGAACTCCAGTAAAAACTGCTTATGCATTACAAAGTCAACTTCCAAAGACCTTCCAGTTACATAAAAACTGACAGGTATCCTGAAATTTGAATTACTGTATTTATGAGTAAAAATAAAATTAGTCTTGCATTCCTTTTTCCCCTCACAGTGACTACTTTCTGCTGACGTCTGAAATCTTGACAATTATCTATCTTTTTACTTAGGAATATTTTTAAACTTTATTAAAGTTTTTGACATATAAATTTATAATCAAGCAAGCCCACCTTGTTGACAGTAACCAGATATTTGCTTTGTCAAAGATTTCTTGCTTTTTTCAGATCAATTTTTAAAATTTTTTGAAATACAGTTGATTTACAATGTTGTGCTAGCTTCAGATGTACAACAAAGTGATTCGGTTATCCATATACAGAAATATACACATTCTTTTTAATACATACTCTTTTCCTGCCTTTTCTATCTCCTTTAAATATCTTGGTAGACACAGGAGTGTCACATAACCCACCCTATGGAGAACAGACCTACCCTGGCAGTCTAACACCCAGAGGAGTTCTTTCTTCTTCTTCTTCTTTTTTTTTTTTTTTTTTGAAGATGTTGTTGATGCAAACCATTCTTAAAGTCATTTTTTCAGCCGAGAGCCATGTGGGATCTTAGCTCCCCGACCAGGAATCGAACCCACAACCCCTGCATTGGAAGACAAAGTCCTAACCACTGGACCACCAGGGAAGTCCTAGGACCTCCTTCTTGAAAGGCAGAGCAGAGACCAAGACAATCATCAGAACCAGCTCCCCTCAGGCAGTGAAAACTGAGGCCAAGCCCCTCCAATAGTAAGTTAAACTGGTTTAACTACAGTCAAAATCACATCTAATCTTATCTTCTCCGCATATACTCTAGCAGGACTTTCAGAGCCTGTTCCAATTCTACAGCATTTTATGAGATGTATGCTAAGGACTTTCCTCTCTCCTCTTAGGGCAACAGGACAATATACATGGTGATATAAATTGTGTTTTCCAATCTAAAAATATTGTTGGAGCACCTTGGAGCCTAATCCTCTGCTAGATCCTTAAACACATACAGACACTCCATCCTACAAATCCTTTATATTGGAAGGGTAATTAGATAGGATTCAATTTCTAAACCAAAGTGATTTAAAAAATAGTTGGCGAGACGAGATAGGTATTTGCAACTAGAGAACAAGAGAGATCCATGTGTCCTAGCTACACATACTGTTCTTCTTGAACAGCTGCCCAACCGATCTGGTCCAGGAATCCCCTGCCCTCGCTATGGCTGCTGGGAATTTCTCTCCATCCTGCCTATCCGCATCTTTCTATGTCACCACAGCAAAACAGTTCCTCTTTTCTACCCATATCTTGCTTTAACTGTTCAATTACTCCAGTGATATAAGGTGAGGACTCTATGACAAGACAGAGCAAGCCAAAGTGCAGAGAGAAAGGAAAAGGATCCCCTCCTTGCTTCAGGGGACCAGTAAAAGGTGGATGGATGAAAAGACGCAACTGGGAGAGAGGATGCCTGCAGGAATCTGCTTTTCCAGGTTGTTCCCCCACAAAGGGAAGCAGGTGAGATTACTTCATGCCCCTCTAACCTCGAAGTAACCCCAGTTTTCTTCTCAATGACTGATCATGCTTTTAGCCCTCTAGCATCTGAATCTTGTTTGAAAGTCTCCCCACTAAAATCTCCAGTCAGAACAAAATTCCATCTCAGATCTTCAAATCCTCTTCCCACTGTTTATACAACAAACTCTCTCTACCATGAGTAAGAGAACAACCAGAAAGGCTTAATAGGACCAGGGAATCCCTGGCCTCCGACTCCGGAAGATACAGGGTTAAATTTCTTGGCATTCTAAGTTAGAAGTCCAAATTCACAGAATCATTTGCCTAAAGGTCTTAGTCAAACAGCATTATACTCTTCAGAAATATCACAGGTTCAAAAGACTTTTGCAGGGACCTAGTGTTTCAGAGAAGGCAATGGCACGCCACTCCAGTACTCTTGCCTGGAAAGTCCCATGGACGGAGAAGCCTGGTAGGCTGCAGTCCATGGGGTCGCTAAGAGTCCGATGCGACTGAGTGACTTCACTTTCACTTTTCATTTTCATGCATTGGAGAAGGAAATGGCAACCCACTCCAGTGTTCTTGCCTGGAGAATCCAAGGGACGGCAGAGCCTGGTGGGCTGCCGTCTATGGGGTTGCACCGAGTCGGACACGACTGAAGTGACTTAGCATAGTACAGCATAGTGTTGATTCATATGATATTGCTTATGATGGAAAAAATAATTATGTTCTAAAATTTTGGTGAGTGCCTTAGACAATTCTGATTGACCTGGGCTAACACATTGTCCTTTAGGATCAGAGAGTCTCAAACTTTTTGGTATCAGGACTCTTTTACACTCTTCAACAACTGAGGACCCTAAAATGCTTCTTTTTACATGGGTTATAGCCTAGAGAAAATTTTAATTAGAAATTAAAGCTGAGAAACTCTTAAATATGTTATCAATTCATTTAAAATAGCAAATTTATTACATAAATAACATATTTAAGAAAAATACTATTCTTAAAAGCAAAAATATATATTTACTGAAGAGGAGCATCATTTTACATTTTGCAAATCAGTGTGTTGTGTTATGATAATTTATAAAGTCATATCAACAATTATCAAGTTCACATGGCTAAACAATAAACCAACCATGAGAATTCTCTGTTGATATGACTTTATAAATTATCAAGTGTTCAATGTAACTCATTGATTTGCAAAAATATAAAATGATGCTCTTCAGTAAATATGTTTATATTTATGTATTTTTGTTTTTGAAAATAGCATTATTTTTTTTTCAATTGAGCCGAGTGGGCTACAGTCCCTGGGGTCACAAAGAGTCAGACATGACTGAGCACACACGCAAACAATCAACTAAAGAAAAATTGAGAACATAACATATTCAGTACCAGTACAGAGGTTAAGAGTTTCAAAAAGGCCCCTAGCCTGGGGCCCAGGTCAGGAAAGGACATGTATGGTGACAGAAGCTGGTAAGGATCTACACCAAGGATTACATGGAAAGGTCTACATGGAAAGGTCTACAGGGACCAGGCAGATAAAATAAGTGTTATTTATCCACATCCACCAGCTGGGGACCTAAACAGCTCATGACCTTATCAGGGAGACAGAGCTCAGTGATGCCAGATTTTCAAGTTGTTTAGGAAAAACTACAAATTTGAATTTTTATGTGAAACTCTTCAATTTTTAGGTATTGAAACTGCAGGTCAAATAAACATCTATATGTAAATGGAGCCTACAACACCCCCAGTCTGCAACATCTGTATGTCACAAATAACTGTTTAATCTTTGAAAAATTCTTCCCAAGGAAATTTATCCCACAGTATGTGGTGTTGAAGAAGACTCTTGAGAGTCCCTTGGACTGCAAGGAGATCCAACCAGTCCATTCTGAAGATCAGCCCTGGGATTTCTTTGGAAGGAATGATGCTAAAGCTGAAACTCCAGTACTTTGGCCATCTCATGCGAAGAGTTGACTCATTGGAAAAGACTCTGATGCTGGGAGGGATTGGGGGCAGGAAGAGAAGGGGACGACAGAGGATGAGATGGCTGGATGGCATCACCGACTCAATGGACGTGAGTCTGAGTGAACTCCGGGAGTTGGTGATGGACAGGGAGGCCTGGCGTGCTGCGATTCCTGGGGTCGCAAAGAGTCGGACACAACTGAGCGACTGAACTGAACTGACTGATGGTCCTAAGATCCCCAGGAAACAGCATACTTAAGATAGAATCAATGAAACAGCACTGGAACAGAAGGTTGTTATCAAAACATGAAAAGCAATACAATGCCATGAGAGTCAACAGGCGATCGGACCTACTGGACAAGAATCTCTAGAAAGTCACACCCTGCGTGGTGGGGTGGGTTTGAGATGGCTCATCAGGTCCTACCATTGTCTTGAGAAATACTCTCCATAACATGTAACTCCCAGACTCACAAATCACCTTTCCAACTACTAATTTGGGCTAACATGAGGATAGAGGGCTTTAGAGAACAAGCACCACAGGACTAGAATCAGTCAAGAGACGTTTACAGAGCACTTCTGCCTGCAGAGCACTGCACGAGGCACAAAGTTTAAGTGATCCCAGTTCCAACTGTGATCCCAGGTCACAGCCTCAAAGGGGAGGGGGACCCAAAATACAAACAAAACAGTGAAACAGTACAAGAGTTAGAAAACAAGGAGGGGCACTTGCCTGGTGGTCCAGTGGGTAAGACTCCATGCTCCCAATGCAGGGGGCCTGGGTTCAATCCCTGGTCCAGGAACTAGATCCCAAGTACTGCAACTGAGATCCAGCACAGCCAAATAAAATATAAATATTTTTTAAAAAAGGATAGCTGCTGCTGCTGCTAAGTCACTTCAGTCGTGTCTGACTCTGTGCTACCCCATAGACGGCAGCCCACCAGGCTCCCCAATCCCTGGGATTCTCTAGGCAAGAACACTGGAGTGGGTTGCCATTTTGAACATATAAAAGACGTCTCCCAGACACTGACATTTCTTAATTAGTAGAAATAATAAAGGGTCCAAATTCAAAAGACACATTATAGGATGCATGAGCAAGCTTGAAGGAAGGTTCCAGAAACCAGCTAGAAGGCAATTATGGTCCCAACTAGGGTAACCTCAGAGAGAACAGAAAGGCATGTCAGGGTGAAAATATCTGCAAGAGCTGTTGGTGGGAATGTTAACTGATACAGCCAGTATGGAAGACAGCATGGAGAATCCTTAAAAAAAACTAAGAATGAAACCACCATATTACCCAGGAATTTGAATTCTAGGCATATACCCTGAAGAAACCAAAAATGAGAAAGACACATGTATCCCATTGTTCATTGCAGCACTATTTACAATAGCTAGAACATGGAAGCAACCTAGATTTCCACCGAAATATGAATGGATAAAGAAGGTGTGGTACATATACACAATGGAATATTACTCACCCATCAAAAGGAAACACCTCCGAGTCAGTTCTAATGAGGTGGATGAACCTAGAACCTATTATACACAGTGAAGTAAGTCAGAAAGAGAAAGATAAATATCGTATTCTAGAGATCTCTTCAAGAAAATCAGAGATACCAAGGGAACATTTCATGCAAAGATGGGCTCGATAAAGGACAGAAATGGTATGGACCTAACAGAAGCAGAAGATATTAAGAAGAGCTGGCAAGAATACACAGAAGAACTGTACAAAAAAGATCTTCATGACCCAGATAATCACAATGGTGTGATCACTGACCTAGAGCGAGACATCCTGGAATGTGAAGTCAAGTGGGCCTTAGGAAGCATCACTACGAACAAAGCTAGTGGAGGTGATGGAATTCCAGTGGAGCTATTCCAAATCCTGAAAGATGATGCTGCGAAAGTGCTGCACTCAATATGCCAGCAAATTTGGAAAACTCAGCAGTGGCCACAGGACTGGAAAAGGTCAGTTTTCATTCCAATCCCAAAGAAAGGCAATGCCAAAGAATGCTCAAACTACTGCACAATTGCACTCATCTCACACGTGAGTAAAGTAATGCTGAAAATTCTCCAAGCCAGGCTTCAGCATATCTGAACCATGAACTTCCAGACGTTCAAGCTGGTTTTAGAAAAGGAAGAGGAACCAGAGATCAAATTGCCAACATCCGATGGATCATGGAAAAAGCAAGAGAGCTCCAGAAAAACATCTATTTCTGCTTTATTGGCTATGCCAAAGCCTTTGACTGTGCAGATCACAATAAACTGTGGAAAATTCTGAAAGCGATGGGAATACCAGACCATCTGACCTGCCTCTTGAGAACCCTAAAAATGCAGGTCAGGAAGCAACAGTTAGAACTGGACATGGAACAACAGACTGGTTCCAAATAGAAAAAGGAGTACATCAAGACTGTATATTGTCACCCTGCTTATGGTACATCATGAGAAACGCTGGGCTGGAAGAAGCACAAGCTGGAATCAAGATTGCCGGGAGAAATATCAATAACCTCAGATATGCAGATGACACCATCCTTATGGCAGAAAGTGAAGAGGAACTAAAAAGCCTCTTGATGAAAGTGAAAAGAGGAGAGTGAAAAAGTTGGCTTAAAGCTCAACATTCAGAAAACGAAGATCACGGCATCCGGTCCCATCACTTCATGGGAAATAGATGGGGAAACAGTGGAAACAGTGTCAGACTTTATTTTTTGGGGCTCCAAAATCACTGCAGATGGTGATTGCAGCCATGAAATTAAAAGACACTTACTCCTTGGAAGGAAAGTTATAACCAACCTAGATAGCATATTCAAAAGCAGAGACATTACTTTGCCAACAAAGGTCCATCTAGTCAAGGCTATGGTTTTTCCAGTAGTCATGTATGGATGTGAGAGTTGGACTGTGAAGAAAGCTGAGAGCCGAAGAATTGATGCTTTTGAACTGTGGTGTTGGAGAAGACTCTTGAGAGTCCCTTGGACTGCAAGGAGATCCAACCAGTCCATCAGTCCTGGATGATCACTGGAAGGACTGATGCTAAAGCTGAAACTCCAATACTTTGGCCACCTCATGCGAAAAGTTGACTCATTGGAAAAGACTCTGATGCTGGGAGGGACTGGGGGCAGAGGAGAAGGGGACGGCAGAAGATGAGATGGCCGGATGGCATCACCAACTCAATGGACGTGACTTTGAGTGAACTTCGAGAGTTGGTGATGGACAGGGAGGCCTGGCGTGCTACAATTCAGGGGGTCGCAAAGAGTCAGACACGACTGAGCAACTGAACTGAACTGAACTCAATGCATATATACGGAATCTAGAAAAATGGTACTGAAGAATTTCCTTACAGGGCAGCAATGGAGAAACAGACATAGAGAGTAGACTTATGGACATGGAGAGAGGGGAGGAGAGGGTGAGAGGTATGAAAAGAGTAACATGGAAACTTACATCACCATATAAAATAGATAGCCAACGGGAATTTGCTGTATGAATCAGGAAACTCAAACAGGGGCTCTGTATCAACCCAGAGGGGTGCAATGGGGAGGGAGATGGGAGAGAGTTTCAAAACGGAGAGGATGTATGTATACCTATGGCTGATCATGTTGAGATTTGACAGAAAACAACAAAATTCTGTAAAGCAATTATCCTTCAATTTAAAAAAAAATTAATTTTAAAAAGAAAAATATCTACAGGAAAAATCAATATTTGCCATCTGACTAAATAAGTGCACTTATTAACCGATCAACAGAAGGAATGACCCATTTCTTCAACAATCAAGGAACCAACAAATTAAAAGACATAACCCAATCTCAACGGGTAGACCATATTTGGATGCCCTTCAAATCACACTCTGAGGAAAAAACTTTATGAAACAATTGGACATGTGAACGCTGACTGAAACTTTGATACTACTACATGACTACTGTTCATTTTTAAGGTGTAATAGTGAGAGTTGGACTGTGAAGAAGGCTGAGCGCCGAAGAATTGATGCTTTTGAACTGTGGTGTTGGAGAAGACTCTTGAGAGTCCCTTGGACTGCAAGGAGATCCAACCAGTCCATTCTGAAGGAGATCAGCCCTGGGATTTCTTAGGAAGGAATGATGCTAAAGCTGAAACTCCAGTACTTTGGCCACCTCATGCGAAGAGTTGACTCATTGGAAAAGACTCTGATGTTGGGAGGGATTGGGGGCAGGAGGAGAAGGGGACGACAGAGGATGAGATGGCTGGGTGGCATCACTGACCCGATGGACGTGAGTCTGAGTGAACTCTGGGAGTTGGTAATGGACAGGGAGGCCTGGCATGCTGCGATTCACAGGGTTGCAAAGAGTCGGACACAACTGAGCGACTGATCTGATCTGATCTGATCTGAATGGCATTTTGGCTATGTTAAAAAATAATAAAGATATATTAAAATATTTGTGGGTAAATGGGATTTACTTCAAAATAATATGAGAAATGGAAAGAGTTGAAGGAGTGGACAGGACAGGATTAGCCATGAGTGATGGCACTGGAGGCTGAGGAACAGGCTCATGGAGGTTCATTATACCACTATGGCTACTATGGCCTATCTTTTAAATTCTCTGTAACAAAACATTTTAAAAAATTAATGGCAAATACAACTTTTACCTACTTATGTAAATTCTACTTCAGTTTTCCTAAAAGTGGAAAACAACATTAGTGATTTGTCTCATCTGTGGGTCAATACACAAAGATTATTATCACTCTTACTTATTACCCATTCTATAGGATTTTTTATAGGATTTTTTAAATTATAAATACACAAAATTAGATTTAATAAAAAGTAAAACTCACCATTACACAAGATTCTTCTTTAACAAATTCTAAGGAAGTAGGATAAAGGGCTCCAGAACACTACACTATTAATTTGCAAAAGAAACCACTTTTCCTTTTAGCTAAATATCACTCTCATAAGAACATGCACAATGATCAGAATTAAACAATGGAATCATTTCAAATCTGAGCCCACAAAACTCTAGCCTTACCAAGTCCACAATAATTCAACTTCTCTTTCTGTTTTTCTGTTTTGCTTTGTTTTTTGTTTTACTAGTATGCTTACAGACAAATTACATGCTAAAAATAATTTAATCACAATTTAAAGGAACTAAGACTAAATAAAGATTATCCTAACTTTTTAGCTTGGTACTTGGCAAAGAGTTGATGTTCAGCTGCTAAATGGATCAGAAAGATTCCTAAAGATATTGTGATATTATGATACAGCAACCTTTTAGATAGAATGGTTTCTCATGTCACATTTCCTCATAGATTACTGCTACCTCCATCTTTAAAATGTACATCTAGATTCTTACACAATATGTGTTTTATTAGCAACAACTCCTACACTGATGACTTAGAAAGAGAACCCTAAAACAAAAAAAGTATTGCCAAATAAAGACAAATTTTAAAAACATCAATAGTGGGACTTGGTAGTTTTACTTAAGTCTTATTTGTAATTAGATAGCTTATCTATTATGTCATATGGGATCAGATAATTTTATGCTAAATCCAGAATTCTGGGGAAATTCAAAACATTTAATTCCTATTAGCTATATCTTAATCTAATTAGTAGCCGCACACACAAAACTCTGCATCGTCATCATATCCAATGTTAGTAGCTAAGCAGTATTTCAACCACATATATAATGACTCTCTTTTCTTAAATTAACAAAAAAAACTTTTTCCTTCTTATTTTTGGACCAATAAAAGCATAAACACGATACTTATATAACCAATGACAAGGCTAAGATTTCACAAATTCTACTAGAACAGTCTAATTCTTGTTAAGTTTACTAATCAGCTATCAAACAGTTCATTTTAGCAACCTAAGCTTTTGCTGGTAAAATTGTGAAAAATCTGGGTTTATTGCTAATTTGATTATCTGCTTCTATTAACTATACAGAGATATGAATTGAACCACACATACTTTATTACCTTTTTAGCTTTTAAGAGTGTTCCTGATTCATTTTCACAACTATATTCCAAAGTAGTACACTCAATGTCTGCAGCATTTTTTTTTTTTTTTTTTAAAGAGGGGGAAGAATCCTCTGAAATTTCTGAGTATGTAGAACACCATTCTCCCTACTTTACTGACATAATCAGGGTGGACAGACTCCCCCAGGAAGAGCCTCTTTATGAAATTAAAACACACCACATACTATTCTCCAGAGGAATAAATTCTATTTGGGCAGGATTATTAGCCTCACTCAAGTCATTTCACAGCAGAGAGAACAAGCAGGTCTATTGTATATACCATAATTACATTTTGCATGACTTTCTTCAATTAAAATCCTTACTTCAATTAGCATCCATACAGCAGCAGAGAAATTTTAAAACTCATTATCTAATATGACCTAACGATGACTTCTACTAACAAGAAATTAGTCTGAAAATGACTTCATATATTTCAAAGTAATTATTGGCATTAGGCCCTCCCTTCAGTAGTATAACACAATACATTTGTCAGACAAATGTACAGGTCAACTCCACTTAATTCTGCATCTATCTGATATATATTTTTTCTGCATATGTTCTTTCATCTACCAGGAACAGAATACACTGAACCTCCAAAGAAGGACTGGATGTATTTTGCTTATATTAGGTACTCCTTAATTATCTAATAATCATAACTAAGATCTGGTGTCTGGTAAACAATCAAAAGGAATGTTTTAATGACCTTTCTGATAAGAACTGGTTAAAAGCAACATCTCAGACATTCTTTTCACTGGACTGGCCATTATAACCTTCACACTATCAATTTATTATTAGGTTAAGCATAACCAAACAGGAAGGAGTGGAAGGCCCCATAGTTGTACAAGAACACAAAAAATCTGCACATCTATAAGTCATCTACAGCTAACTCCATCCATGTTGGAACGTCTCTCCAACATGTACTAAAGAACAGGTCATTTCACAAACCACCACAGGAATCAGCGTTCAGGTTCATTACGATCTTGAGGTCTCACTTTCCAAATGTTTTCTATTACAGAAAACTCTGGTCTTTAAAATCTTACAGTTTGCAGAATTCCCTGGTTGCCTAGTGGTTGGGGCTCTGCGCTTTCATTGCCGTGGGCACGAGTTCCAGCCATGGTCAGGGAACTGGGATCCCACAGGCCACCTGACCAATAATAATAATGATAAAATCTTACACTTGATGGGGCAGGATAATAAAGAATTATAAAAGAAAGTCTACATACAAATACACACACACACACACACAAGACAAAGAAAACAGAGGGCTAAAGAAGAAAACGGGTTAACTGACCAAGGGATTCTCGGTACAATTTAAATTGGCTATTCCCTTTCAGTGCTGTTGTTTAAAGCAGCACCCCTGACCAGGCACAGCTCACTGATTCAGTCTCTCAGAGTTGGAAGCCCACTAAAACAATGTTCCTGCCACTTTTGCTTGAATTCACTGCAAACAATAGATGGAGGGGGAGCCTTTTTTTATTTTGGTTTTTTACAAAGAAAAAAGGAGGAACAGGGTATTTGATAAAATAGGAACAGTTAGCTTTCCTCCCCATGCTAAACCTGTGATTTTTTTTTGCTCCTCTTAATACAATTTTTTTTTGCCTTTAAAACTCAGGCATTATGCTTTATGAGTTGTCAATCTTTTTTGAGTCACATCTCTCTCTGACTTTTGACTAGAAAAAGGCATTTGTGGACACACAGTATTGTACAAGCAACTTCCAAATACACATAGTGAAAATGTAAAGAAATACAAGGGAAAGAGAAAAAACCAAATTCAGGAAAAGTTGTTAACTGTGGTGGAGAAGAAAGGCATTCCAACTGGAAACTGTTTACAAAAGGTTTAAACTGTACTGGTAATGATGCTTTGTTAAGCTGAGTGACAGGTACATAAAAGTGTTTTAATCTTTAAACTTTATACACATTTTTTAAAAACTTTGCTCAATTTCTTTAAAACCTTACGAAGAAGTACCACTCAACAGAAAAGTATGCTAGAGTCTGAGGTTCCCAATCAGTAGCCAAGAGCTGTATCCAGCCAAGACTGTTAGTTTGGACAGCATGATGTTTTGTTTTGCTTTTTAATTGTAATCCGAATGCCTTCGGGCAAGGCATGCACTCGCCAATTAGCCAGAGTCACCACCATTTTCCTTACAGTGAAGGAGAGTTCTTTGAAAGCCAAAGAAACTGGAATCCTCAAAATGTAAAAGACTGCAGCCGCTTTAGAGAAGTCTGACAATTCCTCAAAATGATAAGCACAGAGGTACCATATGACCCAGCAGCTCCACTCCTAGACATCTACCTAAGAGAAATGGAAACATGGTCCACTGAAAGACCTAAACAACTGTGATTCACAGCAGCATTATTCATAATAGCCCAGAAGTGGGAAAAACCCGAATATCCATCAACTGATGAATGGATAAACAAAACAGAATACGATGAAAAATTATTCCCCCGTGAAAAGGAATAGTACTGACAGATACTATAACACGGACAACCCTCAAAAACATTAACCTAAGTAAAAAGAAGCCAATCACAGAAGACCGCAAGGAGATGCAACCAGTCCATCCTAAAGGAAATCAGTCCTGAATATTCATTAGAAAGACTGATGTTGAATCTGAAACTGCAATATTTGGCTACCAGTTGCGAAGAGTTGACTCATTTGAAAAGACCCTGATGCTGGGAAAGATTGAAGGCAGGAAGAGAAGGGAACGACAAAGGATGAGATGGTTGGATGGCATCACCGACTCAATGGACATGAGTTTGAGTAAACTACGGGAGTTGGTGATGGACAGGGAGGCCTAGCGTGCTGCAGTCCATGGGGTCGCAAAGAGTCCGTCACGACTGAGCAACTGAACTGAACTGATAGATACCATAACACGGAAAAACCTCAAAAACATTAACCTAAGTAAAAAGAAGTCAATCACAGAAGACCACAAATTATATTTCATGTATATCCAATGCCCAGAAGAGACAAACCTCAAGTGTAGAGACAGAACGTAGATTAACAGGGTGATAAAAATGTCATAAAATTAGATAACGGTGCTGGTAAATATAATAAAAATCACTGAGCTGTTCACCTTAAAGGGGTGAATTATATCATATGCTTAGCATATGTCAAGTAGTTTTGGTCTGAGGACTCCCCAGTGTTTCCTAGAACTTTTCAGTGGGTCTGGGGTCAAGACTATTTTCATAAAATCCTAAGACATGTGCCCTTTTCACTGTGTTCATATTTGCACTGATGGTGTAAAAATGACGGCAGATAGTTAGGGAGTTTGGGATGGTCATGTACACACTGCTATTTTTAAAACGGGTAACCAACAAGGACTTACTGTATAGCGCACGGAACTCTGCTCAGTGTTATGTGGCAGCCTGGATGGGAGGGGAGTTTGGGGGAGAATGGATACATATATATGTATGGCTGAGTCCCTCTGCTGTTAATTGGCTATTCTCCAAAACAAAATAAAAAGTTAAAAAAAAAAAAAAAACTGCTGGCACCTTTGGCTCAGTGACACCAAATTATACAGGTTACTTACAGTCAATGTATTCTTTATCTCATCTACTCACAGCAAAAACAAACTTTACTGTATGAATGGCGGGCCAAACTAGCCATTTTGTTTTAACAGACTAGCATTTCTACTAGAAACAACTGTCAGTTCCTCTAGGAAAATGCATTCTCATTTCCAAAGTCAAAGAAACATAACTCTCATAACACAACTGTTTCATAAAGTGAAACCGGCCACTCTCCATGGGAAATCACACCTCACTCCCTTTGAAAACATTTTTTAACCGGAGGGATCAGTAAAGCCCAGTCTGGTGGGTAAAGGAGTTCAGTTCAGTTGCTGAGTGGTGTCCCCATGAATCGCAGCACGCCAGGCCTCCCTGTCCATCACCAACCCTGGAGTTTACCCAAACTCATGTCCATTGAGTCGGTGATGCCATTCAGCCATCTCATCCTCAGTCGTCCCCTTCTCCTCCTGCCCCCAATCCCTCCCAGCATCAGAGTCTTTTCCAATGAGTCAACTTTTTGCATGAGGTGGCCAAAGTATTGTAGTTTTAGCTTCAACATCAGTCCTTCCAATGAACACCCAGGACTGGTCTCCTTCCGAATGCACTGGTTGGACCTCCTTGTAGTCCCAGGGACTCTCAAGAGTCTCCTCCAACAGATCAGATCAGTTGCTCAGTCATGTCCAACTCTTTGCGACCCCCATGAATCACAGCACGCCAGGCCTCCCTGTCCATCACCAACTCCCAGAGTTCACTCAGACTCACGTCCATCGAGTCAGTGATGCCATCCAGCCATCTCATCCTCTGTCGTCCCCTTCTCCTCCTGCCCTCAGTCCCTCCCAGCATCAGAGCCTTTTCCAATGAGTCAACTCTTCGCATGAGGTGGCCAAAGTACTGGAGTTTCAGCTTTAGCATCATTCCTTCCTAAGAAATCCCAGGGCTGATCTCCTTCAGAATGGACTGCTTGGATCTCCTTGCAGTCCCAAGGGACTCTCAAGAGTCTTCTCCAACACCACAGTTCCAAAGCATCAATTCTTCAGCGCTCAGCCTTCTTCACAGTCCAACTCTTACATCCATACATGACCACAAGAAAAACCATAGCCTTGACTAGACGAACCTTTGTTGGCAAAGTAATGTCTCTGCTTTTGAATATGCTATCTAGGTTGGTCATAACTTTCCTTCCAAGGAGTGAGCGTCTTTTAATTTCATGGCTGCAATCACCATCTGCAGTGATTTTGGAGCCCCCCAAAATAAAGTCAGCTACTGTTTCCACTGTTTCCCCATCTATTTCCCATGAAGTGGTGGGACCGGATGCCGTGATCTTCGTTTTCTGGATGTTGAGCTTTAAGCCAACTTTTTCACTCTCCTCTTTTCACTTTCCTCAAGAGGCTTTTTAGTTCCTCTTCACTTTCTGCCATTAGGGTGGTGTCATCTGCATGTCTGAGGTTATTGATATTTCTCCTGGCAATCTTGATTTCAGTTTGTGCTTCTTCCAGCCCAGCGTTTCTCATGATGTACTCTGCATATAAGTTAAATAAGCAGGGTGACAATCTACAGCCTTGACATACTCCTTTTCTTATTTGGAACCAGCCTGTTGTTCCATGTCCAGTTCTAACTGTTGCTTCAGGAGGGAAGAAGGCAAAAGACAGAATATACAAGAGCCTAAGAAACTATTTTGCCCTATCATGGTAACAAGCACTATCATTAGCATTTTATTATAAGATAAAAGCCTATTAAGTTTTAAGACAATTCAAACAAAATAAGGCTTAAAGATTTTGTTATTTAAAGGAGGACCGTTCTACATAACATTATTATTGTAACTTGTGATAAAAGGGACTTAAAGTGCTCCTAAACGTTAAAGATCACACACTGAGAACTACACTTCCAGAAATGTACTAAGAATAGATAATGAATTAGTCACTTATTAGCCCTAAAAGATGATTTGCAAATATGTTGCTGAGGATTTGGGAAACCCCAAAGACCAATCCAGAAAACTAAACAGATTTAGTGCAAAAGGGTAATTCCAAAAACACACTTACTGCAGTAGTACCGCAGGCAGTATGGCTGCCGGAGGAAATAAAAAGACCGACCCATCAGCATGTATTCCGTACTATAGAGAGAAAGAAGACCGTGCTGGAGGACACAAGCGTTTCCGTCACTAGGGTGTCTGAGTGCTGTGGAATAGAAAACCTTCTCTGTATTTAGTAAAACGTCCCTTTGTTCTTACTCTATGTTCACAAGCAATGTTTTGACCTGGCTTCTCAAGTACTATAGTTGATACTAAGGAGAAGCCCAGATGACAGGGATTAATATTTTGTTCACTGTAAACATAAAATCAAGGGGCCAATCTCTTTGATGGCATGTGAGTCCCTACGAGCCCCATGAACTCTGGGCAAACTAGATAAAGTTTCTGCCTTTGCCAAGTTGAAATTTTTCTAGAACTAGGGGATTTCTTGATAGGCATATAGACTCGAGTACTAAATATATTTTGGTTTCAAAATTTTTTACTTTCTTTATGAAGTTATAATATAGTTCATAACATACCATGGACACACCTTAAAATACAGGCCATAATAACATCAATAACCTCAGATAAGCAGATGAAACCACCCTTATGGCCAAAAGTGAAGACGAACTAAAGAGCCTCTTGATAAAAGTTAAAGAGGAGAGTTAAAAAGTTGGCTTAAAGCTCAACATTCAGAAAACGAAGATCGTGGCATCCGGTCCCATCACTTCATGCCAAATAGATGGGTAAACAGTGGAAACAGTAGCTGACTTTATTTTTGGGGGCTCCAAAATCACTGCAGATGGTGACTGCAGCCATGAAATTAAAAGATGCTTACTCCTTGGAAGAAAAGTTATGACCAACCTAGACAGCATATTGAAAAGCAGAGACATTACTTTGTCAAACAAAGGTCCGTCTAGTCAAGGCTATAGTTTTTCCAGTAGTCATGTATGGATGTGAGAGTTGGACTATAAAGAAAGATGAGTGACGAAGAATTGATGCTTTTGAACTGTGGTGTTGGAGAAGACTCTTGAGAGTCCCTTGGACTGCAAGGAGATCCAACCAGTCCATCCTAAAGGGAATCAGTCCTGAATGTTCACTGGAAGGACTGATGTTGAAGCTGAAACTCCAACACTTTGGCCACCTGATGCAAAGAGCTGACTCATTTGAAAAGACCCTGATGCTGGGAAAGATTGAGGGCAGGAGGAGAAGGGGATGACAGAGGATGAGATGGTTGGATGCCATCACTGACTCAATGGACATGAGTTTGGGTAAACTCCGGCAGTTGGTGATGGACAGTCTGCAGGTATGCTGCAGTCCATGGTGTCGCACAGAGTCGGACACGACTGAGCGACTGAACTGAACTGAGTAACAGAATCGGTAAGAATCAAATAGCTAACTTTTATATAAGATTTACTGCACATCAGGCACTGACACTTAGCATATTTTAACTCACTTATGGCATCTGGTCCCATCACTTCATGGGAAATAAATGGGGAAACAGTGGAAAACAGTGGCTGACTCTATTTTTGGGGGCTCCAAAATCAGTGCAGATGGTGACTGCAGCCATGAAATTAAAAGATGCTTACTCCTTGGGAAAAAAGTTGTGACTAACCTAGATAGCATATTCAAAAGCAGAGACATTACTTTGCCAACAAAGGTCCGTCTAATCAAGGCTATGGTTTTTCCAGTGGTCATGTATGGATGTGAAAGTTGGACTGTGAAGAAAGCTGAGGGCCAAAGAATTGATGCTTTTGAACTGTGGTGTTGGAGAAGACTCTTGAGAGTCCCTTGGACTGCAAGGAGATCCAACCAGTCCATAAAGGAGATCAGCCCTGGGTGTTCTTTGGAAGGAATGATGCTAAAGCTGAAACTCCAGTACTTTGGCCACTTGTGAAGAGCTGACTCATCGGAAAAGACCCTGATGCTGGGAGGGATTGGGGGCAGGAGGAAAAGGGGACGACAGAGGATGAGATGGCTGGATGGCATCACTGACTCAATGGACGTGAGTCTGAGTGAACTCCGGGAGATGGTGATGGACAGGGAGGCCTGGCATGCTGCGATTCATGGGGTCGCAAAGAGTCGGACATGACTGAGCGACTGAACTGAACTGATTCCTCGTAACAACCGATAGGCAGGTACTACTATAATCTCCACTTCACTAAGACAGAGGACAATTAAGCAGCTTGCTCCACACCACACATGTTAAGTATTGGGTTGTGAAAAAGTTTTGTTTGGGTTTTTCTGTTACACCATATGGGAAAATCTGAACGAACCTTTTGGCCAACCCTACAGTAAAGCTGGAGCTTCCCAGGTGGCTCAGAAGTAAAGAATCCACCTGCCAATGCAGGAGACATGGGTTCGATCCCTGGGTCAGGAAGATCCCCTGGAGGAGGAAATGGCAACCCATTCCAGCATTCTTGCCTGGGAAATCCTATGAACAGAGGAGCCTATCGGGCTGTGTGTGGTCCACGGGGTCACAAAGGGTAAAACACTACTAAGGGACTCAACAATCACAACAGTAGAGCTGAGACTCAGTCTGTCTGACTCCAAAGTCAGCATTTCTTAATCTCCAGTTAGCTGTGTACTATCAATTTTCTGAATTTTAAGCATCTTATTTTTCAAAACAGTTTTGAAATTCCATATACCAGTGTTTCCCAAATTCCCATGATTAAGCTGTTAAGCTGAAAATTGTCTACCTATTCATTTTTAAATGGCTTCTATCGCCTTTAATAAGGATAAATATCAAACCATGAAATTTTCAGAAGTTAATGCAAAATTAATCAGAAAAATGTAAACTATTGTTTTAAGAGTATACATATTCACTTTCAAAGTATACTAACATAGGTTATTAAATACACATGTAAAATTAATCACAGTTTTAGATTAATAAGATTGGTGGACACTATTCTAAAAAGGATATTGTAGCTCTTAAAGGAAAAATATTAGTTTGAGTCTTTCTGACTATTGATTGAAACTGACTCCAACCACTTTTTTTATGTTAGTTTCAAATCCCTGGCGCTTCAGCTACACGTATACCTCCTATAAAACCATAACTTGTTTTGTGGGTTAGTCATTCTCCAAACTAGACTGTAATTAATCTTAACTTTGTAATTTGTGCTTTCCTTACTATTTCTTTCTTTTAATGAAGTCAACATATACCACCAAACTGCTACATTCCCAAATTTTCATTTTCTCTTTTCACCTTGACATTAAAAAAAAAAGTACTTCCCCTGAGGTGGTCTTTGGTCACACTAGTAATGTTCTTGTTTTTCATCTGGGCACCAGTTACAGGGCTGTGCTCAACTTACGAAAATTCACCAAGCTCTATATACTTTTATGTACATATAGTTTATACTTCAATAAAGAGTTGTTTTTTAAGAACCTGTGCTTGCTAACTTTATCTCACCAAAAGCCACGACATACCAGCGTTTACGTAGGTTTGTTTTTGACAGCTATCACTTCTAAGTCTTTTTTAAATCAGACAGCACTCTATAGTACTGACTTAACATTCAATCTGTATTTTCAGCACATGTAAAAAGAGTCATCCAAGATACTCTGTGGAACCAAAAAGTGCTATTTAATTCTTTCACAAACCCCTGAGATTTAAAGATCTCTAAAGGAAAGAAAGCATTCATTTTACATCCTCTGTGCTCATTTGATTCTCACAATTAGCTCATCAGTTAACATTACACACTTGTGGATGGAGCCACAACAATGTACTTCCCACCAAAAGCGCTTCCCTTAGGTGACCCTGGTGTTTCTCCACTCAGGGATGATGGCCTGTTTCCTCTTGTTGAAACTGCGCAGAGCTTTACACCAGCCTTCAGCATGAATATGTGACAGAACTGTCACCGTGACTGCCAAGGTCACAACATCACGGATGGGGAAGGACGGACGCTCAAGAGAGAGGGGATATATGTATACATACAGCTTTCGTATATGGGATGTATGTATACATACAGCTGATTCACTTTGTTGTAAAGCAGAAACACAACATCGTAAAGCAATTACACTCCAATTAAAAAAAAAAAAAATGCAATACTGCTCCCACCTCGCTTTCTCATGCTCTCAGGACACTTGCCTCTGGAACCTGCCACCAGACTGGGAGCAGGGGTTCTGCTTGCAGCCCCAGCGACATCTCCAGCTAACAGGCAGCATCAACCACCCAACCCAAGTGACCTGGTGAGCTTTCTGATTGCGGCCCCTCGCCTTTAAGTCTTCCCGGTGAACCCCCAACAGCATGGACTGGAGCAAGCGATCCCCCCGAGCCCTATCTGAATTCCTAAGCCATGCTAACCATGAGATAATAATGATTACTGGCCTTCCATGGTGGTCCAGTGGTTGAGAATACCCCTGCCAATGCAGGGGACATGTTTGTGATCTCTGATCCAGGAAGATTCCACATGCCGCAGAGCAACTAAGCCCAGGTGCCACCACTGAGCCCACGCCCTACAGCTGCTGAAGCCTGTGCACCCTACAGCCTGCGCTCTGCAACGAGAAGCCACCACAATGAGAAGCCCACGCACCACAACAAAGACCCAGCACAGCCAAAAATAAATAAACCTTAAAAAAAAGTACATGATTACTGTTGTTTGAAGTCACAAAGCTTTTGAGATCATTTATTTGTTATACAACAATAGAAAATGGAAACATTTTACAAATAAAACACACAGGAAGATAACCATGCCAGCAAGTGGCAAAGGCAGAATTTGAATCGTCAGTCTATATAAAAAACCCAAATTTTTTTCTACTAGAGGGTATTGCCTCCAAGTTTGCTCAGAGTTGCCCACATTTCCAAAGAAAACAACAGTACTCAGACTGAAAGCTCTAAGAGCAATATATACTCCCCCAAATTAGTGTTTTCAGTTAACACTCAGCACAGTAGGTCATTCCATTAGCAGGCTCAAAACACCTGCACCTCTGACTCATCAATATCTTCCCACCCTAGTAACAGCATCTCCTAGAGATGCTTAAGAAACATCAGATAGATCAGTCGCTCAGTCGTGTCCAACTCTTTGTGACCCCATGATTCGCAGCACACCAGGCCTCCCTGTCCATCACCAACTCCCAGAGTTCACTGAGACTCACGTCCATCGAGTCAATGATGCCATCCGGCCATCTCATCCTCTGTCGTCCCCTTCTCCTCCAGCCCCCAGTCCCTCCCAGCATCAGAGTCTTTTCCAATGAGTCAAATCTTCGCATGAGGTGGCCAGAGTATTGGAGTTTCAGCTTTAGCATCATTCCTTCCTAAGAAATCCCAGGGCTGATCTCCTTCAGAATGGACTGGTTGGATCTCCTTGCAGTCCTAGGGACTCTCAAGAGTCTTCTCCAACACCACAGTTCAAAAGCATCAATTCTTCTGCGCTCAGCCTTCTTCACAGTCCAACTCTCACATCCATACATGACCACAGGAGAAACCATAGGCTTGACTAGACGAACCTTTGTTGGCAAAGTAATGTCTCTGCTTTTGAATATGCTATCTAGGTTGGTCATAACTTTCCTTCCAAGGAGTGAGCGTCTTTTAATTTCATGGCTGCAGTCACCATCTGCAGTGATTTTGGAGCCCCCAAAAATAAAGTCTGACACTGTTTCCACTGTTTCCCCATCTATTTCCCATGAAGTGGTGGGACTGGATGCCATGATCTTCGTTTTCTGAATGTGGAGCTTTAAGCCAACTTTTTCACTCTCCACTTTCACTTTCATCAAGAGGCTTTTGAGTTCCTCTTCATTTTCTGCCATAAGGGTGGTGTCATCTGCATATCTGAGGTTATTGATATTTCTCCCAGCAACTTGATTCCAGCTTGTGTTTCTTCCAGTCCAGCGTTTCTCATGATGTACTCTGCATATAAGTTAAATAAGCAGGGTGACAGTATACAGCCTTGATGAACTCCTTTTCCTATTTGGAACCAGTCTGTTGTTCCATGTCCAGTTCTAGCTATTGCTTCCTGATCTGCATACAGATTTCTCAAGAGGCAAGTCAGGTGGTCTGGTATTCCCATCTCTTTCAGAATTTTCCACAGTTTATTGTGATCCACACAGTCAAAGGCTTTGGCATAGTCAATAAAGCAGAAATAGATGTTTTTCTAGAACTCTCTTGCTTTTTGGATGATCCAGCAGATGGTGGCAATTAGATCTCTGGTTCCTCTGCCTTTTTTAAATCCAGCTTGAACATCTGGAAGTTCACACTTCAACTACTGTTGAAGCCTTGCTTGGAGAATTTTGAGCATTACTTTACTAGCGTGTGAGATGAGTGCAATTGTGCGGTAGTTTGAGCATTCTTTGGCATTGCCTTTCTTTGGGATGGGAATGAAAACTGACCTTTTCCAGTCCTGTGGCCACTGCTGAGTTTTCCACATTTGCTGGCATATTGAGTGCAGCACTTTCACAGCATCATCTTTCAGGATTTGGAATAGCTCAACTGGAATTCCATCCCCTCCACTAGCTTTGTTCGTAGTGATGCTTCCTAAGGCCCACTTGACTGCACATTCCAGGATGTCTGGCTCTAGGTCAGTGATCACACCATCCTGATTATCTGGGTCGTGAAGATCTTTTTTGTACAGTTCTTCTGTGTATTCTTGCCATCCCTTCTTAATATCTTTTGCTTCTGTTAGGTCCATACCATTTCTGTCCTTTATCGAGCTCATCTTGCATGAAATGTTCCTTTGGTATCTCTGATTTTCTTGAAGAGATCCCTAGTCTTTCCCATTCTGTTGTTTCCTTTATTTCTTTGCATTGATAGCTGAAGAAGGCTTTCTTATCTCTTCTTGCTATTCTTTGGAACTCTGCATTCAGATGTTTATATCTTTCCTTTTCTCCTTTGCTTTTCGCTTCTCTTCTTTTCACAGCTATTTGTAAGGCCTCCCCAGACAGCCATTTTGCTTTTTTGCATTTCTTTTCCATGGGGATGGTCTTGATCCCTGTCTCCTGAACAATGTCATGAACCTCATTCCATAGTACATCAGGCACTCTATCTATCAGATCTAGGCCCTTAAATCTATTTCTCACTTCCACTGTATAATCATAAGGGATTTGATTTAGGTCATACCTGAATGGTCTAGTGGTTTTCCCTACTTTCTTCAATTTCAGTCTGAATTTGGCAATAAGGAGTTCATGGTCTGAGCCGCAGTCAGAAACATAACTACATCAATAATAATAAACCTCAACATTTACAGAACACTTCACAAAGCACTTTAAGGATTAGTAATTTGATCTTCAGGAAACCCCCCTATGAAAGAGATAAGGCAGGTATCACACAGACAAGGCTCAAAAAAGGTAAAAATAACTAACTACAGGGCTTCCCTGCTGGCTCAGTTCAGTTGCTCACTCATGTCTGACTCTTTGCGATGCCATGGACTGCAGCACACCAGGCGTCCCTGTCCATCACCAACTGCCGGAGTTTACTCAAACTCATGCCCATTGAGTGGATGACAACTCATCCTCTGTCATCCCCTTCTCCTGGCTTCAATCTTTCCCAGCATCAGGGTCTTTTCCAATGAGTCAGTTCTTCGCATCAGGTGGCCAAAGTACTGGAGTTTCAGCTTCAACATCAGTCCTTCCAATGAATATTCAGGACTGATTTCCTTTAGGATGGACTGGTTGGATCTCCTTGCAGTCCAAGGGACTCTCAAGAGTCTTCTCCAACACCACAGTTCAAAAGCATCAATTCTTCGGTGCTCACCTTTCTTTATAGTCCAACTCTCACATCCATACATGACGACTGGAAAAACCATAGCCTTGACTAGACGGACCTTTTTTGACAAAGTAATGTCTCTGCTTTTGAATATGCTATCTAGGTTGGTCATACTTTCCTTCCAAGGAGTAAGCATCTTTTAATTTCATGGCTGCAGTCACCATCTGCAGTGATTTTGGAGCCCCCCTAAAATAAAGTCAGCCACTGTTTACACTGTTTCTCCATCTATTTGGCATGAAGTGATGGGACCAGATGCCACGATCTTAGTTTTCTGAATGTTGAGCTTTAAGCCAACTTTTTCACTCTCCTCTTTCATCAAGAGGCTCTTTAGTTTGTCTTCACTTTCTGCCATAAGGGTGGTGTCATCTGCATATCTGAGGTTATTGATATTTCTCCCAGCAATCTTGATTCCAGCTTGTGTTTCTTCTAGTCCAGCGTTTCTCATGATGTACTCTGCATATAAGTTAAATAAGCAGGGTGACAATATACAGCCTTGACGTACTCCTTTTCCTATTTGGAACCAGTCTGTTGTTCCATGTCCAGTTCTAGCTGTTGCTTCCTGATCTGCATACAGATTTCTCAAGAGGCAGGTCAGGTGGTCTGGTATTCCCATTTCTTTCAGAATTTTCCACAGTTTATTGTGATCCACACAGTTAAAGGCTTTGGCATAGTCAATAAAGCAGAAATAGATGTTTTTCTAGTACTCTCTTGCTTTTTGGATGATCCAGCAGATGGTGGCAATTAGATCTCTGGTTCCTCTGCCTTTTCTAAATCCAGCTTGAACATCTGGAAGTTCACACTTCAACTATTGTTGAAGCCTTGCTTGGAGAATTTTGAGCATTACTTTACTAGCGTGTGAGATGAGTGCAATTGTGCGGTAGTTTGAGCATTCTTTGGCATTGCCTTTCTTTGGGATTGGAATGAAAACTGACCTTTTCCAGTCCTGTGGCCTGCTGAGTTTTCCACATTTGCTGGCATACTGAGTGCAGCACTTTCACAGCATCATCTTTTAGGATGGTGGCTCAGTGGTAAAGAAATGTGCCTGCCAATGCAGGAGATGCAGGTTCGATCCCTGGGCCAGGAAGATCCCCTGAAGTAGGAAATAGCAACCCATTCCAGTAATCTTGCCTGGGAAATCCCATGGACACAGGAGTCTGGTGGGCTACAAATCATGGGGTCACAAAAGAGTGGGACACAACTTAGCAACTAAACAACAACAAACTGCCTACGATAAGATAAGTAGGGATTCAATTTCCTATTTTCTGACTCCATGTCATGTGCTCTTTTCAACTTAATTCAACTCGAAAGAACTTTCATGGAGTGCCTTTGGGTGTACTTTCGCAAACAACGCTGTCTCTGCAAGTACTCTGCAGCATCTGCTTGGCACAAAGCATCATGGTGGGCACCATGCATTCTCCACTGTCAGAATGGCACAAAAATATCTCTGATAGCTGATCTCTACAAACAGCCAGTCCTTCCCCACTCTGATCCACTTCTGACACTGCCATCCAACAATCTTCCTAATCCACTTCCTTAATCACAATAATTCAAAAACTGGCAAAGATGACAACTTCCCATAAAAAGAGAGGCCAAATCTCATCTGCTTCCAAAGCCTTCTGTAAACTGACTCTAACTTACCTGGTAATTTCCCTGCACTTGCTAAGAAAAACCAAATTAATCTCTTCCTTCCTGTCCACGTTTGCTTTCTTTATACCTTCCTGCTCTCCCCTTTGGTTCATATGATCACTCAAACCCAGAAGTAAGGCTCAAGTATTTCATCCCCAACTCCTGACAGAGAGTCCTTTCCTTCCAAGACCTTAAAATTTACTGTTGAGCTATAATTAATAATTCAAAACAATACACCATAATTAAATTAGGTGGCACAGATTATAGCTCACAGGGACTGTAAGGAGAGGAATCCAGTAAGGGCTGCAAGAAAGTCTTCAGGAAGAAAAGAACACTTGAAATGGGTTCTGACTGACAGGCTAGGATAGGAACTGGCAGAAGTAAAAACCACCCAGGATGAGGAGCAACTGAAAAGCCTTCCCTTCTTCCCTACTTCTTCCCATTCACATCTCAGCTAAGCCTCCAGCCAATATCGTCTCCTTCAGGAAGCCTTCCTCAGGTACTAACCAACATTCTCTTCTCTGCACTTCCAATACCATCACTGTCCCACCCATGACACTCGATCAGGCACTCAGTCCTTCCATATTATATTAACAAACCTCATCTCACTGATCTGGCAGCAATATGTCTCCACGTAGAAAGCACTCGATATTTGTTCAACTGAATTCAGTTCAGCAGCCACTGTCGCCTTCTGTCTTTTAAAAACCCATCAATCATAACACTGGTTCTTAACTTACCGGGCATCGCCTTTGGAAAGGTTGGTATTTACAGGATTGAGAATAACCTTGTTTGCGTCTACATCCACCACACATTTGGTGTGCAAGTCGATTTCTGCAGATTGAAAAAAGAAAAACAAAAAATGAGTCATTTTTGAAGCAATGTATGTCAGAAAAAGCATTTGACCAAAAAAAAAAAAAAAAATCCAACACTCTTTCAGAACAGAAACACTCAACAAACTAGAAATAGACAGGAACTTCCTCAATTGACCTGATAAAGGGCATCTAAAAAACTTGCAGCTAACTTCACACTTAATGGTAAAAGACTGAACAGTGTATCTACTAACATCAGAAATAAGACAAGGATATCTACACCTGAAACACAACATTTTAGATCAACTATACACCAATTGAAAAAAAAGAAGAAGATAAGGATGTCTACTACTGAGCCTATTCAAGGTTGTACCAGAATTTCTGGTCAGGGCAGTTAAGCAAGAAAAACTAACATAAGGCATCCCAACTGAAAAGAATAAATGAAACTACCTTTATTTGCACAAGATAGGATCTTATATATAGAAAATCCTAAAGAATCCACTAAAAAGCTACTAGAATAAACAGGTTTTACAAAGTTGTAGGATATGCGATCAATACACAAAAATCAGTTGTTTCCATATACCGGCAACAAAAAATCCAGAAATGAAGTTAAGAAAATTTCATTTATAACATTTTTGATTCATTTATATCAAAAAGATTTAAATGGTTAGGTAAAATGTTAAAAGAAGTGCAAAACATATGCACTGAAGATTCCAAAATATTGTTGAAAGAAATTAAACACTTAAATAGAAAGAAATTATATTCGTGAAGTAAAAGACTTAATACTGTTAGGATAGCAATAACTCCCCAATACAAAAACTCAAGGCAATCCCTATTAAAATCCCAGCCGACTTTTTTTTTTTTTCCAAAAGTTAACAAGCTGATCCTAATTCTATGTGAAAATGCACGAGACCCAGAATAGCTAAAAAAAAACCTTGAAGAACAAAATACAAAGACAGCACTTGTCAATTCTAAACTTACTACACAACTACAGCAATCGTGGTACCAGTAAGAGGACAGATATGTGGATCAATGAAACAGAGAGTCCACAATTACAGCCAGATTTATGGCCAAATGACAACAGTGCCAAGAAAACCCAGTGGGGAGAGTCCAGTCATTTCAACAAACGCTGCTAGCACAACCTCATCAAAGGGAAAACGTCTGTGCTTCCAACGATACCATCAGCGCGTAAAAAGGTAATCTACAGAACTGAGAAAATATTTGTGAATCATATATCTAATAAGGGACTTGCATCAGAAAATATAAAGAACTCGTACAACTCAATAATTTTAAAATGGGCAGAGACTGGGACTTCCCTGGCAGTCCAGTAAGTAAAACTCCATGCTTCCAGGAGGCACGGGTTCAATCCCAGGCTGGGGAACTAAGATCTCGTATGCCACATGGAACAGTTAAAATAATAAAATAAAACGGGCAAAGATTTGAACAGACAGCTCTCCAAAAAAAAAAAAAAAAATGGCCAATGACCACAAGAAAAGCTGCTCAACATCATTAGACAATGGAGAAATGTAAATGAAAACCACGAGATACCACTTCATACCCACTAGCATAACTAACCAAAATGACATATAACTAATATAAATACTGTCAGTGATATTGCAATTAAAAAAAGAAAAAATAATAAAAGTGTAAATTGGATCATGTCCAAAAAAAGCCAGGTAAGTATAGGTGAGGACATGGAAAAATTGGAACCTATATACAGTACTGGTGGGAATATAAAATGGTGCAGTCACTTTAGAAAACACTCTGGCAGTTCCTAATGGTTACACATAGAATTAGCATATGACCCAACAACTCCCACTCATAGAGATACACCCAAGAGAAACCTATGTCCATACAAAAGTTTATACATAGAAGTTCATAGCAGTGTTATTTGGCTATTCATAACAGCTAAAAAGTGGAAACAACTCAAGTGTCCTTCAACTAATGGATCGATAAATGTGGTATATCCATAAAACAGAACACTACTTAGCAATTAAGTAGGTACTGATACATACAGTGGCAGACTTAACTTTTCTGGGCTCCAAAATCACTGTAGATGGTGACTGCAGCCATGAAATTAAAAAACGCTTGCTCCTTGGAAGAAAAGTTATGACCAACCTAGACAGCATATTAAAAAGCAGAGACGGAACTTTGCCAACAAAGGTCCATCTAGTCAAGGCTACGATTTTTCAAATGGTCACATATGAATGTGAGAGTTGGACTGTGAAGAAAGCTGAGCACAGAAGAATTGATGCTTTTGAACTGTAGTGCTGGAGAAGACTCTTGAGAGCCCCTTGGACTGCAAGGAGATCCAACCAGTCCATTCTAAAGGAGATCAGTCCTGGGTGTTCATTGGAAAGACTGATGCTGAAGCTGAAACTCCAATACTTTGGCCACCTCATGCAAAGAGCTGACTCACTGGAAAAGACCCTGATGCTGGGAAAGATTGAAGGCAGGAGGAGAAGGGGACGACAGAGGATGAGATGGTTGGATGGCATCACCGACTCAATGGACATGAGTTTGATTAAGTTCCGAGAGTTGGTGATGGACAGGGAGGCCTGGCGTGCTGCAGTCCATGGGGTCACAAAGAGTTGGACACGACTGAGCAACTGAACTGAACTGATACATACTAAAACACAGATGAAGTTTGTGCTAAGTGAAAGAAGCCAGTCACAAATGACCACATATTGTAAGATTTTACTTATTTCTAACATTCAGAACAGGCAAATAGAGATGGAAAATAGACTAGTTATTACCTAGAGCTGAGGCATGACTGCCAGCGGGTATAGGTTTCCATTGGGGGTGCTGAAGATGTACTAAAATTCTGCTGATAGTTTTCACAACTGCATGAGTGCAGTAAAAACGACTGTTGTGGCTGAACTGTATGAAATTGAACTGTATCTTAAAGTTTGGGGTTGTTTTTTTTTAATGTATACAGGCCACATCGTGTTCTCTTATTTTCATATTCCTCTACATTTCTGACCCAAAGTATGCAACAGTTTCTGTTTGCCTTATCTCTACTACGCAAAGATATGCTCTAACGAAAGAAACTGTGCTCCACTGGAGTCATTTTGTATTTTCCTAAGAACCTTGGCCAAATGTCAATGTCAAACACATTACAACTTTAAAGTATTCCCATTGCCAGGAAAGAGGATTTATTTTTTGTTTGACTGCTTTAATTTACGTAACTGAGACAAATGAAAAACAAACAAAACAAAAATTTCCTTTCCCGTCCTACCACAACTCAACTTTTCTCATATCAGTTATTTTATCAATACATTTGTTTGCAAAGACATATTCTATAAGTACAAAAAATTTAGTGGTCGGGCTTTTAGCCAGTACATTTTTTAGGCAAAGAGAACTGAAAAGAAAACAGAGCTATGTTTTATCCAGGTATGGAAGACTAACCCCTGAAGACTTATATTTCCCTGTGGTCAACTAGTATTAAAGTCTATTTCTAATACTTGTGTTTAAATCCACTCTATACTGTCACAGAAATGTTGCAAGAAAGCCTTAGTCACAATGAAGAAACTTTTCAAGCCCTTATCTTTACTTCTTCCTTTCCTTAGGCCCAGGCTTCCCAGGAGGTCCCCAGGTAAAGAATCTGCCTGCCAATGCATAAGACACAGGTTCAATCCCTGGGTTGGGAAGATCCCCTGGAGAAGAAATTAGCAACCACTGCAGGATTTTTGCCTGGGAAATCCCATGGCCAGAGGAGCCTGGCAGGCTACAGTCCACTGGTCGCAAAAGAGTTGGACACGACTAAGCATGCACGCAACATTCCTTAGGCCCAGAGCTCAAGTTTGAACACATTGTACTTTGTTAATACCACCCCTTTATGACCTCTGACCATGCTGTGGCCAGCCCCGTATGTGTATATTATACACAAATGCATTATCAAGCCTCCGGAAACTGTACTGACTCAGAATCTGCTATCTCACCACCCACCACAAAGTTAGATATTAGTTTCTTGCAAGAACGTCTGGTCTGAGCAAAGGAGCTGCATGTATAGTTCTGTATCAGAAGTGCACATCTAAAATGCATGCCTGCAAAGCTGTAAATCAAGTATTTCCCCCACCCCCACCAGAGTTTTGCCTTCATTTCAGATGATCTGGAATTGAGAAAGGATTCAAACATTTTCCTTCAATATTTGTAGGCTTTTCTCCTATACTCTTCACAGCTCCTCCATCTTACCCATCATGACTTCTCTAGATACATTAATAATTTGAAAACACTTAGTGGCATGATTAAGGAACCAATTCTCAGAAAATCCTTTATAATTCAAAGAACTGCTACTGCTAAGTCGCTTTAGTCGTGTCCGACTCTGTGTGACCCCATAGACGGCAGCCCACCAGGCTCCCCCGTCCCTGGGATTCTTCAGGCAAGAACACTGGAGTGGGTTGCCATTTCCTTCTCCAATGCGTGAAAAGTGAAAGTGAAGTCACTCAGTCGTGTCCGACCCTCAGTGACCCCATGGACTGCATGCAGCCTACCAGGCTCCTCCATCCATGGGATTTTCTAGGCAAGAGTCCTGGAGTGGGGTGCCATTCCCTTCTCTGTTCAAAGAACTACCCAATAGCTAATATAGTCAACCTAAGCTCATTTTGTCCTAAAGAGGGCAACCCGAACAAAAGTCTCTATATTTAACCCTCTGGAGGTGGCCTTTAAAATTATAAACAACTATCTTCACTTCTTTATTGTTTTTTTAATTATCAAATAAAATTCCACCCCAGTGCTGTTACAAGAAGGTTTTTCACAGACTGTTTAGAATATGGGTGGAACATCCAGGACACACACCCAAGCAAATAAGAGCAGTGAAGAGAGTTTAAGGGTCAGATTCTCTGGTCGCTCAGATGGTAAAGAATCTGCCTCCAATGCAGGAGACAGGGGTTCGATCCCTGGGTCGTGAAGATCCCCTGGAGAAGGGAATGGCAACCCACTCTAGTATTCTTGCCTGGAGAACTCCATGGGCAGAGGAGCTTGGTGGGCTATAGTCTATGGGGTCGCAAACAGTCAGACATGACTGAGTGACTAACATACACAAAAAATTAAGGGTCAAATATATGAAAAGCATTTTACATCTAAATGTTATCAATGCTTAAATAAAATTATACTGCTTCAAAATTCTAAATATGACACCTTCTCCATGGAAAACTTCTTGCTCTATACTTCTTAGAAAGCAAAGAAAGTGAAAGTAAAGTCGTGTCTGACTCTTTTGCGACCACATGGACTGTAGCCTACCAGGCTCCTTCATCCATGGGATTTTCCAGGCAAGAGTACTGTAAATGGATTGCTATTTCGTTCTCCAGGGGATCTTCCAAACCCAGGGATCAAACCCGGGTCTCCTGCATTGCAGGCAGACCCTTTACCGTCTGAGCCACCAGGGAAGTCCCTTAGAAAGCAAAGCCATGATTAAATTGCAATGCCAATTCCTTCTTTTTGAAAGATTTTTTTTTAATAAATTATAAGAATACAAAAAAAAAAAAAAATTGCAATGCCAAATTTAGGCCTTAAATTTAAGCTGGATTTAAAAAAAGAAAAAAATTTAAACACCTACCAAAAATCCAAAAGATAAACACCTTCCTCTTAGTCTGAAACAACACTTTGGTTAAAAAGATAAAAGATCTAGCTGTTATGCTCTACCCATGTAAAAACAGTGTGAAAGTGAACATGAACACACATGAACACCCATGTTCACAGCAGCATTATTCACAACAGCTAAAAGGTGGAAGCAACCCAACTGTCCATCAATGGATGAATGGATAAACAGAATGTGGTGTGTGTGTATATATATGTATATGTGTATATATATATATATATTTTTTTTTTCCAATGGAAAATGATTCAATCTTTAAAAAGAATGAAATTCTGCTAAAACATGTACGAACCTTGAAGACACTGTACTAAGAAAAATAAACCAGTCACAAAGGATAAGTCTTGCAGGATTCCACTTGTACGAGACACTTCCAGTAGTCAAAGTCAGAGATAAAAAGCGGGACAGTAGCTGCCAGGGGCGGGGCTAAAGGGTCCCCAGGGAGTTAGTATCTCACGGGCATGGAGTTTCAGTTCTGCAAGAGAAAAAAGTTCTAGAGATGGATGGTGGTGATAGTTCCATAACAATGTTAATGTACTTAATGCCACTGAACTGTACACTTAAAAGTGGTTTCAGATGGCCAATTTTATATCTATCTTACCACAATATAAAAATAGCATCAAATACTCATCATTAGTATAATAAGTAACACATGGACAACAGCTTACTTCCAGGGAAGCATAAAATAGTAAGACTGGTATTTAATCAGCTCTATGTCTGAAAACCAATAAAAAATGAGAGTGATTCTTGAGTTAAATAGTGCTGTAAGTTTATGTTATGACTAACCAACTTTTACAGTACTCAGAACCATGAATGCTTTGACGTATCCACGGTCCTTAGAAAAAGACGGACAGGTAGAAATTTACTCCACTAACATTGAAGACTCCATATTATTTTCCAAACAGGATCTTTTTCTAGGTCAAGTTCCTCAAGATGAATAAAATATTAACAGCTGACAATTCAGTTTACTCAGCCAGCAAATTAGTCACCTTGTAAAAGTGAACAATAATTTGAAATGAGTCTGTCTTCAATGCGATGGCTCTGTCTCCAATGACATCATAGTCAAAGATGGGCAGGGCCTGGGAGACTCCCTTTACATAACTCATGTTCTGTCTGGGGAGATGCATCATTCTCAGAGCGGACAAAATAATTCCAAGTTGTCCATTCAGCAATCTGCCTAATTCTCCAGAAAATTAATAATAATTTTCAGACCAAACCTACTCAGAAATACAAATAAACATCCCTTTACCTATCTATAACTTAGTGTTAAATTCACAAGTGTCCATTTTTAAAAGGAAGATAGTAAATTATTGAAAAGAGTCACATCTTAGATTGCAAATTTTGCATGCTTTATATAGTTCTATTTTCAATAATCTGTGTCATAAACTTAGTATTTTTACATGTCTGTATATGGAAGAGCTTGTTTTCCCAAAGGGAATGTAGTAGTCTTATTAGAATAGGAGTAAGACTTAAAGTTCTTTACTATAATTACAAGTGGCTTGGGACCCTTTTGAGGCACACTGACCCCAGGAGAAAAAAAGGATGTGATGCCAGGGTGGCCTGGTGAGCTGCAGTCCACGGGGTCACAAAGAGCTGGACACAACTGGACACGAACAATGACCCAAGCAGAAAAAAAGGGATGTGATGCCACACAGGAAAAAAAAACAAAGAAGTAGTTTGCTTTCTAGTAAGAGATGTATAAAATATCCTAATCACCTACTTCTATGTTTTTTTACCACTGAACATGAGAATCTATTCAATAAACAAAAGATAAAATATAACTGAGTTCTAATATGGCTAAAGAAATAACTGAGGACTGAGGGGAAATCCTAGACAAGACGCCTGGTAAGGGGAAGAGAGATGATAAGACCAAAACAACTGAAATACTCTTGAGTCTATTTTCAAGAAACCAATCAACTTCACAGGGTTAGGAAGTAGGTCTTTAAAAACTTGTAAGGCAAAACCAGAATAAACAAATTTATCTTGAAAAAAGAAGAACCAGAAAGACCAGTGTCACCAGTTTCAAACTTACTACAAAGCTATACTAATCAGACAGCGGGGTACTAACCCAAGAACAGACATATAAATCAATGGAATAGAACTGAGAATCCAGATATATGCTGTCACATTTATGGTCAACTAATTTTCAACAAGGGTGCCAAGACAATCCAATGGGGAAAACATAGTCATTTCAACAAATGGTGCTAGGACAATTGGGTATCTACATGCAGAAAGATGAAATTGGTTTCTACCTCACCCCTCATTCAAAAATTAATTCCAGGGGTTTCCTGGTGTCCTAATGGCTAGGATTCCAGGCTTCTGCGGCCAAGGGTCCAGGTTCAATCCCTGGTCAGGGAACTGACATCCCATAGGCCACACAGCCAAAAAAAATAAATTTTAAAAACTAACTCCAAACAAATCAAAGACCTAAATAAATGCATCAACTAAAACTATAAAGCTCTTAGAAAATATACACATTAAATCCACATGACTGTGAGTTAGGCACTAGTTTCTTAGCAATCAAATCAAAAGCGCAAGCAACAAAAGGAAAAACCAGATAAATTAGACCACATCAAAATGAAAAACTTTTGTGCTTCAAAGGACACCACTGAAAGAATGAAAAGGCAACCCACATGCTCAAGAAAATATCTGCAAATCACATATCTGTTACAGGACTGGCATCCAGAACATATAAAGAACTCTAAGAATTCAATAATAATTAAAAAAGATAACCCAATTTTAAAAATAAGAATAGGGTTTGAATAGAGATCTCTGAAAATATATACAAATGGCCAACAGGCACATGAAAAGATGCTTAATTAAGATTACTAGACATTGGGGACAAGCAAATCAAAAATCATGAGACTCCACTTCACACCCATTAGAATGGCAATCAAAAAGAAGGACAATAAAACTGATGGGGAAGACATGTAGAAACTGAAACCCTCACACATTGTTGGAGGAAATGTAAAATGGTGCAGTAACTCTGGAAGACCGTGAAGCAGTTCCACAGAAGTTAGAGTTACTACATGACCCAGAAATTCCACTTCTATGTTTATACATACATGAGAGAAATGAAAATACACAATAACTTATTATTACATTACACAAATGTTCATGATTCATTAATTGCCAAAAATTGGAAACAAGCCAGATGCCTATCAACTGAGAATGGGCATCAAAGTGCAGCATATCCATGTCACAGAATATTGCTGTGTTGTGCTTAGTCACTCAGTCTGATTCTCTGTGACCCCGTGGACTGCAGTCCGCCAGGCTCCTCAGTCCTTGGGGATTCCCCAGGCAAGGATACTGGAGTGGGTTTCCATGCCCTCCTCCAGGGGATCTTCCCAACCCAGGGATTAAACCCAGGTCTGCCACATTCCAGGCAGATTCTTTACCATATGAGCCATCAGGTAAGCCCCACAGAATATCGTTCAGCCTTAAAAAGGAATGAACTGTTGATTCATGCTACAACATGGATAAGTCCTAAAGGACTTATGCCAAGGGAAAGGAGTCAGATACAAAAGTCCATAAATCATGTGATTCCATTTATATGAATGCCCAGAATAGGGAAATCCACAGAGACAAGAAGTCGATTAGGGGTTGTGGGGAGAGGGGAGGGGATGGGAGTGGGGGTGGATGGAGAGTAACCACTAACCAGAGAGTGTCTCCCATAGGGATGATAAAAAATGTTCTGGAATCCGATAGTGGTGATCATTGCACAACTCCGCAAATACACTAAAAGCCACTGAATTATACACTTTTGATAGGTGAATTACATCTCAAAAATAGCTCAGAAGGAATGGTCCCACTACCATCGATGGATGTAAACCATGGTTCAAGTCCCTCAACCACACTTCTAAATAATCACTACTTTGAAGAACCCAGGCAACCCAATTCTCACTCACAATTAATAACCTCACATTCTACCTCATCAAGAAAATCAAACACTCTAAGGCTTCCCCATTGTATAATTATCCTCTTTCCTTTATATTTCAAAAATTCCCCACTCTATTGACTATTTCTATTGATAAAAAGGCTCAAACAATTTCCAGTCTTGGATTGGTGGGGAGCGGGGGGGGCTGTTGCTCATCTCCAGAAGACCATTCTTTACCATGGCTTTCTTGGCATTTCTTGAAAGAAAACTCACGTATGCTCACTGCCTCCATATGAGCACACACACTGATTTCTCGACCCACTACCAACACACCAACAGCAATTCATTCATTCAGTCAAAATTATTCTTCTGCCATTCTTCACCCTGGGCCACCACACTCCTTTCACCTGCTTTTCCTATGCCTGTCTTCTCAGCCTCTGTGACCTCCTCCTTCAGGAACATGCCTTGATTTGGTGTTCTATAAGATCTTCTAAATACAGTAACAATGTCCAAATCTACCCGAAAGTCCAGTCCCTTATTTTCAGCCTCCTGTACAACAGCTTTCTCAATCCACCCCTTGGCTGCACTTCAGAACCTAAAACTCAACAAGTCTGTTACATTTCTTCCAGGCATACACTACATCTTATCTGAAGTTGTAGGTGCAGTGGGTGGCATGTGATCAGCACTGACTAAATACTGTTGAATGTCTAACAATAGAGCTCATAACTGCCCATACCTCTACCTTACAACCTGCTTCTCCCACATTTCAGATCTCAGTTGGCGACACCAGCACTCATTCACGGAGTCATCTAAACTGGAAGCTCTGCAGTCGTCCTAAATTTCCTAGGGCTTCCCCTGTGGGTGAGTTGGTAAGAATCTGCCTGCAATGCGGGAGACTTGGGTTCGATCCCTGGGTTGGGAAGAGCCCCTGGAGAAGGGAAAGGCTACCCACTCCAGTATTCTGGCTTACAGAATTCCATGGACCGTATAGTTATGGGGTCGCCAAGAGTCAGACACGACTGAGCAACTTTCACTATATTTCCTAAATCCTGGCTGCTTTCACACCACCTTGAACTGCAAGGCCACACAGGCACTTTGCCTCGCCCACCTCTCAGGAGTGCGGTCCCAGCCAGCAACTTTCAGGACAAATAGCAGGTTTGCTCACCGCTTAAGAGCAATGAGGTTCCCCAGCTCAGTGCTCCTCAGATGCAACCCAAACCCACTGATTGCTCAGCATCCACATTGCTGGACCCCTCCACATCACTCCTGTGGGATTTGCAGGCAAAATCTGACCCCAAAGTCCTGTGTCTTTCACCAGCATCCATCGAACAGTAACAAGCTCGTGTATCAGCTTGTGAGCAAGGTAAAGATGCAGACCTTAATTTCTCTTCCGAGAGCATCTCTGTAACAGTGCCACTGCCCCTTTCAAAAACCTAGACATTTGCGACAACACAGATGGACTCCGAGGAATGTACTGTACTAAGCAAATCAAACACGGTATGATTTCATTTATATAAAAAAATATAAATATGAAGAATATAAAACAAAACTCACAGACAAAGAGGACAGACCAGTGGTTATAGAGGAGAAGAGGGTTGGAGGCTGGTAAAATGGGTGAAGGGAGCTAATTGTTTGGTGACATGGTTACTAGACTTATTGTAGTGATCACTTTTTAAGAGTTAAGTTGTACACCTGGAACTAATATGTTACACACCAATTTTACCTAAAACAAACCTACAGTCACTGCACCCCTTATCCTGTCCGAGATCCCCCCTGAATCTGCCTAAACCTCATTTCAGTAACTTCATTCTGCTCTGCTCCCCACAAACCTCTTGATTTCAGTGAAGCCACCTTCCATCACTCCTCTAGTCCCCCACTCGCCACATTCTTCCAGCTTTTCCGAGAAAGCACAGAATTTAAGGGCTGTGGCTCCAGAGTTGAACTGACCAGGTTCCAATCCTCCATTCCTCTACCTGATAATCATGTGATTTGGTGCAAGTAGTAACTTTGTCCAAGTTTCCATTTTCTTGTCTGTAAAATGAGTTATCGTATAAATTCTCCTAGCATTTTTGGAAAGATTGACCAAAATAATCTAGTTCAGTACTCTCTTTAACTGTTATTTACACAGATACTGTCTGCTTCCTGTTGTTTGAACTTTTACAGCTAACTTCCCCACTGTTCTTGCAAATATCTGGCTAATTCCTGCATCCACCTTTTGCTAAGTTCAACAACTCATGCTATGCACCCCACTTGCCTTGTCTTCCTCCTGGTCAATTGCCTTCAACCCATTCCTCATCATTTTCAAGTCCCACCCCCATTTCTTTAATTCATAAGACACTGTTGGGACTTCCCTGGCGCTCCATGCTTCAAGTGCAGGGGGCAGAGGTTCAAATCCTGGTCAGGGAACTAAGATTCCACACGCCGTCTGGCAAGGCCAAAAAAAAAAGCACTATTGCTGACTTGTGTACTATCTTCTTGTGTGTGTCTGTGTGAACCCACCTGCTGGTGAAAGAGACATAAGAGACTTGGGAAGATCTTCTGGAGGAGGGCACAGCAATCCACTCCAGTATTCTTCTAGAGAATCCCACAGACAGAGGAGCCTGGCGGGCCACAGTCCATAGAGTCGCAAAGAGTTGAACTGAAGCCAACGTAGCATATAGCATGCATGTACTGTATCCTTATAACTGACTCACCTTGTGTACCTCTTACTACCAACCAGACAGTACGTTCTGTCGGTCAAAGATCATGACTTATGCTTTTCATATATCGTGCACATCTTTGAAAATTACGCAAACTCAGGAATGCAGCATCCCTCTAAAGATCATCATGTCTGATATAGTAGTAAAAGCACAAGCTTTAATGGCAAAACAGGAGAAATTCAGGCTTCAACATCGTGGTTTTGTAATTCTGGGCAAGTTACCTAACTTCTCTGAGATTGTGTTCAATAGAAATTCTATAACCACCTTTCAAACTTATTTCAAGAACAATGTATAAAAAGGAATGAACTCTGTAGCTCACAAATAGAAAACTTTCAAAAAGTAGCTATTATTTTTTCCTCCAATCAACACATGTTAAATTGAATAGGCTAATTCATTCCGTCTATTAGTCATTCTGTCGTGTCTGACTCTTTGTGACCCCATGGACTGTAGCCTGCCAGGCTCCTCTGTCCATGGGATTCTCCAGGCAAGAAGACTGGAGTGGGTAGCCATTTCCTCCTCCAGGGGATCTTCCTGACCCTAGGATTGAACTGGGTCTCCTACACTGCAGGCAGATTCTTTACCTTCCGAGCCAATACCAGCTTTTATAGATACCAACAGCTTCTGAGAGTTAAAGCCCAGTACCAGTTTAGTTGTGAACTTCATGTCCCTTACACCAGCCAGTTTCAGTTTTCTAATGATTACACTGCTTCTGCCTGCCAAGCTTTAAGAACATGCTCTTTTGAATACAAAGGGAAACTGATCAGCGAGCACAGAGATCAATAACAAATCCATTTCCACCCAGTAAGCAGCTCAATTCATCTGCTTAACCAATAGCTTTGCCGGTGGTTTCTTCCATCTTCAGAACTTAAGAAATGGGAAAGCTGTCACTGGTCACTGTTTTATGGAAGTGTGAGTCGAGGCAGGGGGGTAGGGGAATGGAGCAGTGGGGAGGGATGAACATAAAATGCCAATTCAAACAAATTTTGATTTGATAAACTTGTACTTTCTTCCCCAAAAGCCTCTGGTCCAATGCGTATAAATCCCACTTTCAGTCATTGAGCTGACAGTAGAAACAGAAGAATGTTGTGATAGATGTGTCTCGTCCTCTATTAGCATATCAAGCAGATGCTAAGAGAACAAGAATCTTCTGTTTCAGAAAATATATCAGAAATTTCCATCCACAGTCACCCCTAATCCCTAACTCCAACACCAGTTCTCTCTCTCTGAGAACGCTTAAGAACCAGCAGTGGGTTCCGAGTCAGAAAATACCTTCCTGTTTCAAACAGATCCTCCCGCCCCACACCGCACCTTGCCTTCCCGGGGATCACCATGTACTTCCTCACTGACCACCCGGGTCTTCCAACAGTCCTTCCAACTGGGTCCTCCTACAGTCCCAGTTTCGCCTTTTTTTTATTATTATTATTATTGAAGGATAATTCCTTTACAGAATTTTGCTGCCTTCTGTCAAACCTCAACATGAATCAGCCATAGATATACGTATGTTCTCTCCCTTTTGGACCTCCCTCCTTCATCTGTCTTCGGATTCACGCCTGCTCACTTGGTGTTGACTGGTCTCCTTCCTCTTCTGGTGGCTTTGTTTTTCACCACGTTGCCCAGCGATGCCCCAAATCAGTTTATCTTACCCAGGCTTTGCAACCTGCCCTGAGATCTGGCTATCTTTCTCATCATGCTTGAGTCTTGAGACCCACACAAAGTTCTATTAATAAAAAGCTGAAGGGGGCACATGGACCTGCCACCCTGAAGCTAGACTTTTGGGCCCCCTGCAGCCTCGCCTGACCTTTCTAATCTCACCTGTCTCTTGTCCCCTTGACAGAGCCCTCCTCCCTGGCAGGCTTACCTCAACTCTGAGCCTAACCTTGCCGGCTCACTCCTACCCTTGTGCCTTTGCTCTCAGGCCATACTTCCTTCTCAAAGAACCAATTTCCCCGACTCCTCTCTTCTCCCACGGGAAACCCGTTCCAACCACAAGCTCCCTCCCTCCACAAAGAAGACTTCCCTAATCACCAGGCTTTGAGGGATCTTTCTAAATTCCTACATCTCCCTCTCATACACCTGGCGTTTAGTCACTAGCAATCTGCTACAGGTGTTTTTACCTTTTAATCCTATCTTTTCATAGGACAGTCATTTCCTCATCAGCATACAACATAAAGTGCACTGTATTTATTTCGTTTGTCTTGGCCATGCCACGGAGCATGCAGGATTTTAGTTCCCTGATCAGGAATCAAACTTGTGCCCACTGCAGAGGAAGCCCGGAGTCCTAACGACTGAACCACCCAGGAAGCCCCACTGTAAAGCACACTTTAAAAATATGAATGCTCTAATAGCAGCCAACACTAAGAGAAAGTGTTTAGGAAATAAAATTCCCCCAACAAGAACACCCAATCTCATTTTTCCACATTTCTTTCTAGCCCTTGCCCGTTCCTATTGGTATTTTTACATAGTAGTATCATAATAGTAGGTCCAGCCATACAGTTACACATACTGTTTTACATTCTGCTTTTTCTAACATAAGGAAGTCTTCCTTGTTAAATGGTTTTGATTTTCATCATTTTTAACATCTATAAATATCTTATCCATTGAGATATTAGACTGTAATTCACTTAAGCACTGACTTCTACTTGACATTAGTCTTTGTATCTTTCACCATAATGATGATTTTTCTCTGTGACTTTCACTGCATCAAGTACTGAAATGCAAACCAAACCCTTGAGAAATCCCTGCTAAAATAAACGTATTGACCATGCTTCCTAACACCCAAAATAATCCATTTCACTGTTTTTTCTTCTAGCTAAATTTCTAACGTAATTTTTGGTTTCATCACACCTCAGGTTAGGTAGACAGCAAATATATTTCCCAAACAGTTTTTTACCTAGATTTATTTTGATAGTTAATCTCACACACATTTAAGCCACAGGAAGTCCCTTGAGGGAAGGCAATAAAATCCCATACTATCTAATATAAGGTAGGCACCTGGCAGGCATTCAATGAATATTAAATATTTTTTAAGCCATCTAAAGTTATAAAACATCAAATTACTGAACAGGAGATGTTGCTGACCTAACTAGTGCCATCAGTTATTCGTGTAAAACTTCGGCTCATTTAATAATTAGATTGGTTAATAATGTATGAACAGGTGTTCCTTACAGTACACAGAACACAGCCAGGTTACTTGGTGAGCTATACACGTCTCAGAGATGACATGAAAAGACAAACAAACAGAACTGCAAACAGAACTCCCAGATCTCATGACAAAACAAGCTTAACCCCTTTGACTTCAGCTGTTCAAGTTCATACTTCAGAGGAAGAAGAGCAAAAAAAAAAAAGTCGTAGTATTAAAACTATGTAGAATTACACAGGCTGAAATGAAAATAAGAAAACGAGTGTGAATTGTTATGGTGAAAGAATGTTGGAGACTTTTTCCTTTTTATTTTTTGTTTTCTTAGTATAATGTTAAAATGTATAACAAGAAAAATATTCCCGACAAATGCATAATCATTAATCATTACAATTCTTGCTATTACTGAAGCAGACCTAAAGATGAATGTTCAAATAACTAAGTTCCCCAAGCCCACATAATGTTTAGCAAATGGAAAGAAACCAACCATCCACCTTAATACCTAAGCCCAGTCAGATACTGAATCACATGAAGAACTTAATGGTACACTAGAAACTTCTTGCCAATTTAAGATTTTCCTCAACAGGTAGCTAATGGGATTCCAAGAATCATTCAGAATGATACATGGCAGAAACCAACACAATATTGTAAAGCAATTATCTTCCAATTAAAATTGTTTTAAAAATAGAAGAAAAATAAAAGAGAAAAATATTATACAAAATAAGTAAGTCTTTATAGAGTAAAACTACATCATCCCAGGAACCCATTCTCATCTCATTCTCACTGGTGAAGAGTCATTTCTGAGATTGCTTCTGGCACTAACCTGCCAAGGGAGAAACAATTATGACAAAAAGTTTACCATTCACCATAATTATATACTATTACTTAATACATTAGTTTTCCCAGAAGTAATAATTGGTCAAATAATTTTTTTCAAAATTACTGGAAAGGAATATGGCTTGGTTTTAGCCTTTTTAAGCAAACTCTACACAGCAGTTTAAAAATCACTGGCTTCAGAATTCCACTCCATTGTATTCCACTAGATCCTCGAGATGTATGTAAATGACTCCTTTAGGACAAAACAGAAATAGAACCACTTTTAATTATCTATAACAATCACTGGAAAAAAAAAAAGTCCACATGCACTCAGGAACTGTAAGAGATGGCACTAAATCAAAGAGGCAGTTTACCACAAATAATGCACTTCTATTTAAAGGGTAAAGGATCTATGCTTACACCTTAATTTTAAAATGAGTTCAAAAGAACAGCTAACGTCTACTCCAAAACTGTAAGTATTACTCTATGCATCCCTTGAAACTCTAATACTGACAGTTACAATCTAATCAATGACTATGTATAAGTAAAAAGGATAGTACTTCCCCTGGAAAACTGAAATTCAAAGCAGGGGGAGGGGAAGAATGAAGAATTTCAATTGAGAGTTAACTGCCTCTTTTTAGCACTGACATTTCCCAAGTTTTCTGTGAACAGGAAATTTTTTAAATGTGCTGAAATCACCCTTACAGAATCAAATCCCAGCTACTTTGCCTTTCCTGTGGCTTCGTGTTTTGTTTTGTTTCTAAATCACTGTGATGGTAATATGCTTGAAACGAACTGAAATAAAGCTGCCTGAACTGCTTTAAGACCAGAAGCTTTCGGAAACTTTCATAGTTCATCCAAGTTCTTTCATTTTGTCAGAGTGTGCAGCTGGTGAGGCCAAGACTGAAGACCCAAAACGTGCACTCTTTGAGAAGGTAAAGTAATTAAGTTCTTAGGGAAAAATTCTTGTGTGTCATCTGACAGCCTTTAGCCAACCAAGCAAGGACAGGAGGAATCACCAACTCAAAAAAAAAAAAAAAAAAAAGCCAGTGAGTCAACCTGTTGATCTGTGCGTCTCAACATACAGCAAAGACAACCAGAAAGCAAACCAATTTCTACACAGACCTAAACCACACTGAACTATGAACAAATAAGTTGTGAAAACGACTTAATGATTCTGTTACTTACACGAATGATTCGCACTGAGAGCCTTACCAATTGAAAAGTCATCTCCTGGGACTCTAATGATTTTTTTCCCCCCTCCACTAGTATTACCTGGTATAGGAGGTGTTTTCAATAACTCATTTAAAGTAACTTGTCGTGTCACGAGCCTAGTTAAGCATTAAAGCCAAGGCCCAGCCCACCTCTTCTGACTTGAGTTAGGTTTTCTCTACTCCATCTGACTCTCTAAAGAGGATTTAAAATGTACTTGGTTTATCTGCTTTCTCTACCCTCCCTGCAGAATTGAGAGAATGCCTGAAAGATACAATTTCACAAGAATCTTGGCACCTAAGCTATTTATTGTTGAGAGATGACGAATATGACTTCAAGCAAAAGCAAAACTTTCTCAACAGTCAAAAAAAAAAAGCGGGGGATGGGGTGGGGGCGGGCAACTCCTCTCCCCAAGTTCAATCAAAGTATTTACAAGTCTTTCTGACCGTCCAGGTTAAAAGGGATATTAAAGTGAAACACCAAAAGGAAGGAGTTTTTCTCTAGAGCGCTTTCTCAGGAGTAAGCCCAACTCCCTGCTCTTTTTCCTGCCGCGAGCCACGGGTGTGCGGGGTCTGGACGCCTGGGCCACCGACGTGAGGCCTGGGGGTCCCCGGCTGTCCCGGCCAGGCCGGAGGGCGAGGACCCCCGGGGCGGGGCCGCTCTGACAGCTGGAGGGCCGCGAGCAGGGGCACGCGGGGCACGGGACCCGGGGCCGGGTGGGGAAGGAGGAAGCGAGCCCGGGGCGCTGGATGCGGGCGCACTCCTAGAAGGGCAGGGAGACGGGAGGGCGAAAGGGCAGCGGGGCGGGAGCACCGGCGGAAGGGCAGCGGGATGGGACGTGGAGCCCGCGGCGCCCCGGGACTCGGTGCCGGCGAGGGGAGGGGCGTCCCGCGCAGGCAGGGCGGGCGCGGGGGACGAGGTTTCGGGGTGCGCTGGCCGCCCCCCTCGCCCGGACGCGGATTTCAGGGGCGGGGCCGGCCGGACCCCACACGGCGGCCGGGGCCAAGGGAAGGGCGCGCCAGGCACCTGCCGCCTCCGCCGCGGCGGCCCCGGGCGATCTGGGCTCTCACCTCTTCGGTTCATGGGCCGGATCCGGACGGCCACTTTCACTTTGGAGTCTCCCATCCTGCCGCCGCCAAGGTTCTCGCTCGGCTTCCGTCTGCCGCGGCCACCGGGCAACTCTTTGGGGCTGACCGGGCGGGAGGGGGCTACGGGCTAGAGGGGCGGGGCAAGGGCGGGGCCTGTGGAGGGGTGGAGCCGGCCCGGGGCTCCTGGCGCGCCCCGCTGCATGACGGGACTTGTAGTCCCGTCGGTGGTCTTGGGTAGGCCGGGAGAGCTTCGGGCGCACTTCGCTCTCTGGAGCTTGTAAATACCCTTCTGCTTCAATGCCATCCTCTCCCTTGCGGTTAGTACTGAGACATAAGGTGTCGATGAACTGATACCTCACCTGAAAACAAACAGTTGAAAAATGGCATTGGCGACCTTGCGACCTCTTTCAGACTCATTTCCTGCCAATCTTGTGTTTAATCCCAGGCTCAAATTATTTCCTCTGCCTGGATTGCCCTCCCCACCTTGTTTGCTGAAATCGCCCTTGAAGGCAAAGCAAAAGTTACCTCTTCCAGAGATCTTCATAAATCCACAGGTTATCCTATACCAGCCACTCCCTGTCCCAGTCAAGACCTTGGGCTCAAGCATCAAGCGGGGTTCAAATCCATCCTTAACAGTTTCCAGCTGTGTGACCAGACAAGCAATTTGACCACTCTGTGCTTGTCTTTTGCATATTTAAAATGAAGACGATGAGAGTGCCTACTGTATAGGTTCCTAGTCAGGTTCAATGAGTTAATACAGATGAAGGTCTTAAAACTCCCTGGCACATATATGCTTAATAAAAGTCATTATTTTGTTTAGTTATAACATTTATGCTGCAACACTGCCTCTCCTATCTTGTATTTTAAAAACTATATGTTATATGTGTAACCTAGCCTGTAGTAGAGACTCGGTAAACATTTATTACATCAATGAATCAATGAAGTCACACTAAAATGTGGTTTTGTTAAGCCCTAGCAGAGATGCTACCTGGTAGCCTGTGGGCAAGATGGGGCCTGCAAATATGTCACATCTGGCCCAGTGGAATTAGTCAATGCATGAAAACTAGGAAGTTTTTACATGCAATGCTGGGCCTACATTACATATTAGGAATACTGATAGAAACTGGGTAGCAGTGGCCACCTTCATAAGAGGCAGATCTGCTTGGATGTGTTTAAATGATAGAACAGAACTCAGAACAGTTTTACAGATGAGTAAACACAGAAAGCTGGCAAGATTTGCCCTTGGGCCAACCATCCTATTGTTGAAAGAGCTTCAGTACAAATAAAAGTTGTCCAAAAGTTTAAAAACACCTCTAAGAGATGTTTAGTATAATAAAGAGATGTATAGTAGGAGGAACCATATTCAGTATCCTATGATAAACCATCACAGAAAAGAATAAATATATATGACTGGCAGACTCGGCTGTACAGCAGAAATTAACACAACATGAAATGAGCCTGATACACAAAAGAAAGCAGTGTATGATTGCACTTATATGCAGTACCTAGAATCATGATTCAGAGACTGAAGGTAGAATGGGGGTTGCTAGGGGCTGAGAGGAAGGGGAATAGGAAGTTAGGGTTTCTCTTTGGGAAGATTAGAAAGGTTCATCAACAACTGAATGGACATGAGTTTGAGCAAACTCTGGGAGATGGTGAAGGACCATGAAGCCTGGCTTGCTGCTGTCCATGGGGGTCGCAAAGAGTCAGACACACCTGAACGTCAGAACAACAGCAGCAACAGGGTCTTCCCTAGAGATCCAGTGATTAAGATTCCGTGTTTCCAAGGCAAGGGACACAGGTTCGATCCTTGGTTGGGGAGCTAGGATCCCACATGCCATGCAGCATGGCCAAAAAAAAGAGAAGGTTCTAGAGATGGATGGTGGTGATCGTTGCACAAGAATGTGAGTGTATTTTATGCCATTGAACTGAACACCTACAAATGGTTAAAATGGTACATTTAGTATGTATGTTTTACCACAACTAAAAAAAGTAAATCAGTATGTTCTACACCTGAAACTAATATGTTAATTATACCTCAATTTAAAAATAAGGATGGAAAAAGATTAAAAATAGAAAATGCAACCCCAGAGGCACTCTTTACAGGTAGGGAATTTCTTTCTTAGGGGTATTTCCTCTGAGAGTTCAGAGGATCTTCTCAGCTGGACAAAATCTTTTAATTTTCACAGCCCAGTAAACAAATAAGGAGAACCAATTTAGATTTTCCAGCTTTTTAATTTTACTAAGTAAATTCTTTAAAAATTAATGGACCAACAAATTGCTATTTGCTATCAATATCATTCTTTAAAAAAAAAAGACAGATCACATAGAATGTATTTTTATATTGAAATAATTTCTTGGCTAAAAAAAACCTCACTGCTACACTTTTGTCCTTATTTGGCATTGAAAACATCTTCCCAGGTGGCTCGGTGGTAAAGAAATCTGCCTGCCAATGCAGGTTCAAACCCTGGGTCGGGAAGATCCCCTGGAGGAAGAAATGGCAACCCACTCAAGTATTCTTTCCTGAGAAATCCCATGGACAGAGGAACACTGAAAAAACATTGTTGTGGCCCTTGGACTGACACCAGAGTTTATTCTGGACTGAAACATATTTCCTATTAACTATCTCACAATATGCAAGTTATAACAAATAAAGGTTTGAAGTATGCTGAGGTTCCCGGGCATCCACTGTTCACTTGATACCTCTTTTATCACCTCATGGTCTGGTATTCCCATCTGTTTAAGAATTTTTCACAGTCTGTTGTGATCCACACAGTCAAAGGCTTTGGCATAGTCAATAAAGCAGAAGTAGAAAATTTCTGGAACTCTCTCGCTTTTTAGATGATCCAGCGGATGGTGGCAATTTGATCTCTGGTTCCTCTGCATTTTCTAAATCAGCTTAAACATCTTGAAGTTCATGGTTCACATACTGTTGAAGTCTAACATGGAGAATTTTGAGCATTACTTTGCTAGCGTGTGAAACGAGTGCAATTGTGCAGTAGTTAGAGCATTCTTTGGCATTGCCTTTCTTTGGGATTGGAATGAAAACTGACCTTTTCCAGTCCTGTGGACACTGTTGAGTGTTCCAAATTTGCTGGCATATTGAGTGCAGCACTTTCACAGCATCATCTTTCAGGATTTGGAATAGCTCCACTGGAATTCCATCACCTCCACTAGCTTTGTTTGTAGTGATGCTTTCTAAGGCCCACTTGACTCCCCATTCCAGGATGTCTGGCTCTAGGTGAGTGATCACACCATCACGATTATCTGGGTCATGAAGATCTTTTTAATAAAGTTCTGGGTATTCTTGCCACCTCTTCTTAATATTTCTACTTCTGTTAGGTCCATACCATTTCTGTCCTTTATTGAGTCCATCTTTGCATGAAATGTTCCCTTGGTATCTCTAATTTTCTTGAAGAGATCTCTAGTCTTTCCCATTCTGTTGTTTTCCTCTATTTCTTTACATTGATTATTGAGGAAGGCTTTCTGATCTCTCCTTGCTATTGTTTGGAACTCTGCATTCAGATGGGTATATCTTTCCTTTTCTCCTTTGCCTTTCATTTCTCTTCTTCTCACAGCTATTTGTAACCATTTTGCCTTTTGCATTTCTTTTTCTTGGGGATGGTTATGATCACTGCCTCCTGTACAATGTCACAAACTTCCATCCATAGATTTTTCAGGCACTCTATCAGATCTAATCCCTTGAAACTATTTGTCACTTCTACTGTATAATCATAAAGGACTTGATTTAGGTCATAACTGAAATGTCTAATGATTTTCCCTACTTTCTTCAATTTAAGTCTGAATTTCACAATAAGGAGTTCATGATCTGAGTCATAGTCAGCTCTCGGTCTTGTTTTTGCTACTGTATAGAGCTTCTCCATCTTTGGCTACAAGGAATATGACCAATCTGATTTTGGTATTGACCATCTGGTGATGTCTATGAGTAGAGTCTTCTTTTGGGTTGTTGGAAGAGGGTTTTTGCTATGACCAGTGGGTTCTCTTGGCAAAACTCTATTAGCATTTGCCCTGCTTCATTCTGTACTCCAAGGCCAAATTTGCCTGTTACTCCAGGTATTTCTTGACTTCCTTCTTTTGCATTCCAGTCCCCCATGATGAAAAGGACATCTTTTTTCGGTATTTGTTCTAGAAAGTCTTGTAGGTCTTCATAGAACCATTCAACTTCAGCTTCTTCAGCATTACCAGTTGGGACATAGACTTGGATTACTGTGATATTGAATGTTTTGCCTTGGAAACGAAAAGAGCTCATTCTGCCATTTTTGAGATTGCATCCAAGTACTGCATTTCAGACTCTTGTTGACTTTGAGGGTTACTCTATTTCTTCTAAGAGATTCTTGCCCACAGTAGTAGATAAAATGGCCATCTGAGTTAAATTCACCCATTCCAGTCCATTTTAGTTCGCTGATTCCTAAAATGTCGATGTTCAATCTTGGCATTTTCTGTTTGACCAACACTCCAGCACCTACCGTCTTGTTGGACATGGAACAACAGACTAGTTCCAAATCAGGAAAGGAGTACGTCAAGGCTTTATATTGTTACCCTGCTTATTTAACTTATATGCAGAGTACATCATGAGAAACGCTGGACTGGATGAAGCACAAGCTGGAATGAAAGATTGCCAGGAGAAATCTCAATAACCTCAGATATGTAGATGACACTTATGGCAGAAAGCAAAGAAGAACTAAAGAGCCTCTTAATGAAAGTGAAAGAGGAAAGTGAAAAAGTTGGCTTAAAACTCAACATTCAGAAAACTAAGATCATGGCATCTGCTCCCATCACTTCATGGGAAATAGATGGGGAAACAATAGAAACAGTGACAGACGTTATTTTCTTGGGCTCCAAAATCACCGCAGATGGTGACTGCAGCCATGAAATTAAAAGACGCTTGCTCCTTGGAAGAAAAGCTATGACCAACCTAACATATTAAAAAGCAGAGACATTACTTTGTCAACAAAGGTCCATCTAGTCAAAGCTATGGTTTTTCCAGTAGTCACGTATGGATGTGAGAATTGGACTATAAAGAGAGCTGAGCGCCCAAGATGATGCTTTTGAACTGTGGTGTTGGAGAAGACTCTTGAGAGTCCCTTGGACTGCAAGGAGATCCAACCAGTCCATCCTAAAGGAAATCAATCCTGAATATTCACTGCAAGGACTGATGCTGAAGCTGAAACTCCAATACTTTGGCCACTTGATGTGAAGAACTGACTCATTGGAAAAGACCCTGATGCTGGGAAAGATTGAAGGCAGGAGGAGAAGGGGATGACAGAGGTTGGATGGCATCACCAACTTGATGGACATGAGTTTGATTAAGCTCCGGGAGTTGATGATGGACAGGGAGGCCTGGCGCGCTGCAGTCCATGGGATTGCAAAGAGTCGGACATGACTGAGCAATTGAACTGAGCTGAACTCATAAATTTTCTTTTTAGAAGGCCAGTTCTGATGACAACTTGAATCTAGCTTTTTGAACAGAAACAAGGAAGGCAGAAAAAGAGAAGCCTTCCAGTTTCTGCAGAATCACTGTATTTCAATTTAAGCTCAAATTTCCAAGAGGAGAAAGCCCCTGAGAAATTGAAGAGGTGGGGGAATATAATAGGGAAGAGGTGAGGACTCTCTCTAAAGTTCCAAAACCATTTGAATTGTCCTGGAAACGTTTGATTGGAA